>NW_027202716.1:1775000-2975000 GCF_024711535.1 Dipodomys merriami | reverse complement strand
ATTAGTGTTAGGATTAGGGTTAGGGTTAGGGTGAGGGCTAGGGTGAGGGTTAGGGTTAGTGTCAGGGAGAGGTTTAGGGTCAGGGTTAGCGTTAGAATGAGGGTTTGGATGAGGGTTAAAATTATGGTGAGGGTGAGGGTTAGGGTTATGGTTAGGATTAGGGTTAGGGTTAGGGTTAGGGTTAGGTTTAGGGTTAGGATTAGTGTTATTGTTAGGGTTAGAGTTAAAGTGAGGGTTCGGAGAGGGTTAGGGTTAGGATTAGTATTAGGGTGAGGGTGAGTGTTAGGATTAGGGTTAGGGTTAGGATTAGTGTTATTGTTAGGGTTATGGTTAGAGTCATGGTGAGGGTAAAGGTGAGGGTGAGGGTTACGGTTAGGGTTAGGGTGAGGTTAGGCTTAGGGTTAGGATTAGGGTTAGGGTGAGGGTGAGGTTTAAGGTTAGATTTGTGTTAGGGTGAGGGTTAGTTCGTGGGTTAGGGTTAGGGTTAGTGTTAGGGTTAGGGTTATTGTTAGGGTTAAGTTTAGGGTGAGGGTTAGGTTGAGGTTAAGGGTTAGGGTTAGGGTTAGGATTAGGGTAAGGGTGAGGGTGAGTGTGAGGGTTAGAGTTACGGTTAGGTTGAGGCTGACTGTGAGGGTTAGGGTTAGGTTTCGTGTTATAGTTAGGGTTAGGATGAGGGTTAGTTTGAGTGTGAGGGTTAGGATTAGGGTTAAGATTAGTATTAGGATAAGGGTTAGGGTGATTGTGAGGGTTAGGGATAGGGCTAGGTTTAGGCTTAGGGTTAGGCTAAGGGTGAGGATGGGAGTGAGGATTAGGGTTAGGTTTATGGTGAGAGTTAGGGTTCGGGTTATGTTTGGGGTTTGGGTGAGGGCTAGGGTTAGGTTTTCTGTGAGTGTGAGGGTTAGGGTTAGGTTGAGGGTTAGGGATAGGTTTAGGGTTAGGGTGTGGGTTAGTGTTAGGTTTAGGGTGAAGGTTAGGAGGAGAATTAGGGTTAGGATTAGGGTTAGGGTGAGGTCTAGGGTGAGGTTGAGGGTTAGGGTTATGGTTAGGGTGAGGTTTAGGGTTAGGGTTAGGGTTAGAGTGAGGGTTTGGATGAGGGTTAAAATTATGGTGAGGCTGAGGTTTAGGGTTATGGTTAGGATTAGGGTTAGGGTGAGGGTGTATGTTAGGATTAGGGTTATGGTTAGGGTTAGGGTTAGGTTGAGGGTTAGGATTAGTGTTATTGTTAGGGTTAGAGTTAGAGTTAAAGTGAGGGTGAGGGTGAGGGTTAGGGTTAGGGTTAGGCTGAGGTTTAGGGATAGGGGTAGGATTAGGGTGAGGGTGAGGGCGAGGGTAAAGGTTAAATTTAGGGTCAGGGGGAGGGTCAGTTCCTGGTTTAGGGTTAGGGTAAGTGTTAGGGTTAAGGTTAGGGTGAGGGTTAGGTTGAGGTTAAGGGCTAGGTGTAGGGTTAGTGTTAGGGTTAGGGTGAGGTTGAGTGTGAGGGTTAGGTCTAGGGTTAAGCTTAGGCTTAGGGTTAGACTGAGGGTGAGGATGGGGGTGAGGATTATGGTTAGGGTGAGGGAGAGTGTATGTGTTAGGTTTAGGTTTAGGGTTATGTTTAGAGTTAGGCAGAGGTTGAGGTTGAGGGTGAGGTTTAGAGTTAGGGTGAAGGTATGGTTTAGGTTTAGGGGGAGGGTGATGTTTAGGGTTAGAGTTAGGGTTAGGGTGAGGCTTATGGTGAGGGTTAGGGTTAGGGTTAGTGTTAGGGTTAGACTTAAGGTGAGTATGAGGGTTAGGGTTAGATTTAGGATTAGGCTTAGGCTTAGGCTGAGAGAGAGGTTGAGTTTGAGGGTAAGGGTTAGGGTGAGGGTTAAGTTTAGGGTTTGGGTGAGAGTTAGGGTTCGGGTTAAATTTAGGGTTAGGGTGAGGGTTAGGGTAAGGGTTACTGTGTGGGTGAGGTTTAGGGTTAGGTTGAGTGTTAGGGTTAAGTTTAGGGTTAGTGTGATGGTGATGGTGAGGGTTAGATTTAGTGTTAGGGTGAGGTTTAGGATGAGGTTTAGGGTTAGGATTAGGGTTAGTGTGAGGGCAAGGGTGAGGTTGAGGTTTAGGGTTAGGGTTTTGGTGAGGTATATGGTTAGCCTTATTGTTAGGTTTAGGGTAAGGGTGAGCTTTAGGGTTAGAATTAGTGTTAGGTTAAGGCTGATTGTGAGGGTTAGGGTTAGGGTTCATGTTAGATTTAGGTTTAGGATGAGGGTTAGGGTGAGGGTGTGGCTTAGGCTTAGGGTTAGGATTAGAATTAGGATAAGGGTTAGGGTGATTGTGAGGGTTAGTGTTAGGGTTAGGGTTAGACTTAGGGTTAGGCTGAGGGTGAGGGTGAGGGTTACGGTGAGCGTTTGGATTAGGGTTAGGGTGAGAGTTAGGGTTCCGGTTAAGTTTAGGGTTTGGGTGAGGGTTAGGGTTAGGGTTATGTTGAGCGTGCGGGTTAGGGTTAGGTTGAGGTTTAGGGTTAGGGAGTGGGTTAGTGTTAGGTTGAGGGTGAGGGTAGGAGAATTAGGGTTAGGGTGAGGGCTAGGGTGAAGGTGAGGTTTAGGGTTAGGGTTAGGGTTAGGGTTACAGTGAGGGTTTGGGTGAGGGTTAAGATTATGGTGAGGGTGAGGGTTAGGGTTATGGTTAGGATTAGAGTTAGTGTGAGGGTGTGTGTTAGGATTGGGGTTATGGTTAGGGTTAGGGTTAGATTTAGGGTTAGGATTAGTGTTATTGTTAGGGTTTGAGTTAGAGTTAAAGTGAGTGTGAGGGTTATGGTTAGGGTTAGGGTGAGGTTTAGGGATAGGGGTAGGATTAGGGTTAGGGTGAGGGTGAGGATTATGGTTAGATTTAGGGTTAGGGGGAGGGTTATTTCGTGGGTTAGGGTTAGGGTTAGTGTTAGGGTTAAGGTTAGGGTGAGGGTTAAGTTGAGGTTAAGGGTTAGTTGTAGGGTTAGTGTTAGGTTTAAGGTGAGGTTGAGTGTGAGGGTTAGGTCTAGGGTTAAGCTTAGGCTTAGGGTTAGACCGAGGGTGAGGATGGGGATGAGGATTATGGTTAGTGTGAGGGAGAGTGTATGTGTTAGGGTTAGGTTTAGGGTTAGGTTTAGAGTTAGGCTGAGGTTGAGGTTGAGGGTGAGGTTTAGGGTTAGGGTGAAGTTAAGGGTTAGGTTTAGGAGGAGGGTGAGGTTTAGGGTTAGAGTTAGGGTTAGGGTGAGGCTGAGGGTGAGGGTTAGGGTTAGGGTTAGTGTTAGGGTTAGGGTTAAGGTGAGGGTTAGTGTGAGGGTGAGGTTTAGGCTTAGGGTTAGGATTAGGATTAGGGTTAGGCTTAGGGTGAGTGTGAGGGTTAGGTTTAGGGTTAGGATTAGGCTTAGGCTTAGGCTGAGAGTGAGTGTGAATTTGAGGGTTAGGGTTAGGGTGAGGGTTAAGTTTAGGGTTTGGGTGAGAGTTAGGGTTCGAGTTAAATTTAGGGTTAGGGTGAGGTTAGGGTAAGGGTTACTGTGAGGGTGAGGGTTAGGGTTAGGTTGAGTGTTAGGGTTAAGTTTAGCGTTAGTGTGATGGTGAGGGTGAGGGTTAGATTTAGTGTTAGGGTGAGTGTTAGGATGAGGGTTAGTGTTAGGATTAGGGTTAGTGTGAGGGCAAGGGTGAGGTTGAGGTTTAGGGTTAGGGTTTTGGTGAGGTATATGGTTAGCCTTATGGTTAGGTTTTGGGTAAGGGTGAGCTTTAGGGTTAGAGTTAGTGTTAGGTTAAGGCTGATTGTGAGGGTTAGGGTTAGGGTTCATGCTAGATTTAGGTTTAGGCTGAGGGTTAGGGTGAGGATGTGGGTTAGGCTTAGGGTTAGGATTAGGATTAGGATAAGGGTTAGGGTGATTGTGAGGGTTAGGTTTAGGGTTAGGGTTAGAATTAGGGTTAGGCTGAGGGTGAGGGTGAGGGTTACGGTGAGGGTTTGGATTAGGGTTAGGGTGAGAGTTAGGGTTCCGTTTAAGTTTAGGGTTTGGGTGAGGGTTAGGATTAGGGTTATGTTGAGCGTGCGGGTCAGGGTTAGGTTGAGGTTTAGGGTTAGGTTTAGGGTTAGGGAGTGGGTTAGTGTTAGGTTGAGGGTGAGGGTTAGGATGAGAATTAGGGTTAGGATTAGGGTTAGGGTGAGGGATAGGGTGAGGGTGAGGTTTAGGGTTAGGGTTAGGGTTACAGTGAGGGTTTGGGTGAGGGTTAAGATTATGGTGAGGGTTAGGGTTATGGTTAGGATTAGGGTTAGTGTGAGGGTGTGTGTTAGGATTCGGGTTATGGTTAGGGTTAGGGTTAGATTTAGGGTTAGGATTAGTGTTATTGTTAGGGTTTGAGTTAGAGTTAAAGTGAGGGTGAGGGTTATGGTTAAGGTTAGGGTGAGGTTTAGGGATAGGGGTAGGATTAGGGTTAGGGTGAGGTGATATTTATGGTTAGATTTAGGGTTAGGGGGAGGGTTATTTCGTGGGTTAGGGTTAGGGTTAGTGTTAGGGTTAAGGTTAGGGTGAGGGTTAGGTTGAGGTTAATGTTTAGGGGTAGGGTTAGGATTAGGGTTAGTGTGAGGGTGAATGTGAGTGTTAGGGATTGGGTTAGGTTTAGGCTTTGGTTTAGGCTGAGGGTGAGGATGGGGGTGAGGATTAGGGTTAGGGTGATGGTTAGGGTTGGGGTTAGGGTGAGGGTTAGGGTTTGTGATTGGGTTAGAGTTAGGTTTAGGGTGAGGGTGAGGTTTAGGGTTAGAGTTAGGTTTAGGGTGAGGGTTAGGTTGAGGGTTAGGGTTAGGATTACTGTTAGGGTTAGGGTTAGGGTGAAAATTTGAGGGAGGGTTAGGGTTAGGGAAAGGTTTAGGATTAGTGTTAGTGTGAGGGTGAGTGTGTGTGTTAGCGTTAGGTTTAGGATTAGGTTTAGGGTTAGGCTGAGGTTGAGGTTGAGGGTGAGGGTTAGGCTTAGGTTGAGGGTAAGGGTTAGGGTTAGGGGGATGGGGAGGTTTAGGGTTAGAGTTAAGATTAGGGTGAGGCTGAGTGTGAGGGTTAGGGTTAGGGTTAGTGTTAGGGTTAGGGTTAAGGTGAGGGTTAGTGTGAGGGTGAGGGTTAGGCTTAGGGTTAGGATTAGGATTAGGGTTAGGCTTAGGGTGAGTGTGAGGGTTACAGTTAGGGTTAGGATTAGACTTAGGCTTAGCTGAGGGTGAGGGTGAGTTTGAGGGTTAGGGTTAGGGTGAGGGTTAAGTTTAGGTTTTATGTGAGAGTTAGGGTTCGGGTTAAATTTAGGGTTAGGGTGAGGGTTAAGGTAAGGGTTACGGTGAGGTTGAGGGTGAGGGTTAGGTTGAGCATTAGGTTTAGGTTTAGGGTTAGGGTGATGGTGAGGGTGAGGGTTAGGGTTAGTGTTAGGGTGAGGGTTAGGATGAGGGTTAGGGTTAGAATTAGGGTTAGGGTGAGGGCTAGGTTGAGGGTGAGGTTTAGGGTTAGGGTTGTGGTGAGGTTTAGGGTTAGCGTTATGGTTAGGTTTAGGGTGAGGGTGAGCTTTAGAGTTAGAGTTAGGGTTAGGTTGAGGCTGATTGTGAGGGTTAGGGTTAGGGTTCGTGTTAGAGTTAGGTTTAGGATGAGGGTTAGGGTGAGGGTGAGGGTTAGGCTTAGGGTTAGGATTAGGATTAGGATAAGGGTTAGGGTGATTGTGAGGGTTAGGTTTAGGGTTAGGTTTAGGTTTAGGGTTAGGCTGAGGGTGAGGTTCAGGGTTAGGGTGAGGGTTAGGATTAGGGTTAGGGTGAGAGTTAGGGTTTGTGTTAAGTTTAGGGATTGGATGAGCGTTAGAGTTAGGGTTACGTTGAGTTTGAGGGTGAGGGTTATGTTGAGGGTTAGGGTTAGGTTTAGGGTTATGGTGTGAATTAGTGTTAGGTTTAGGCTGAGGGTTAAGAGGAGAATTAGGGTTAGGATTAGGGTTAGGGTGAGGTCTAGGTTGAGGGTGAGCGTTAGGGTTAGTGTTAGGGTGAGGTTCAGGGTTAGGTTTAGGGTTACGGTGACGGTTTGGATGAGGGTAAAGTTATGGTGAGGGTGAGGGTTAGGGTCATGGTTAGGATTAGAGTTAGGGTGAGGGTGTTTGTTAGGATTAGTGTTATGGTTAGGGTTAGGTTTAGGTTAAGGGTTAGGATTAGTGTTATTGTTAGGTTTAGAGTTAGGGTTAAAGTTAGGGTGAGTGTGAGGGTTATGGTTAGGGTTAGGGTGAGGTTTAGGGTTAGGGGTAGGACTGGGTTAGGGTGAGGGTGAGGTTATGTTTAGATTTAAGGTTAGGGGGAGGGTTAGTTCGTGGGTTAGGGTTAGGGTTTGTGTTAGGGTTAAGGTTGGGGTGAGGGTTAGGTTGAGGTTAAGGGTTAGAGGTAGAGTTAGGTTTAGGATTAGGGTTAGGTTGAGCGTGAGTGTGAGTGTTAGGGTTAGGGTTAGACCTCGGCTTAGGGTTAGGCTGAGGGTGAGTGTGGGCTTGAGGATTATGGTTAGGGTGATGGTTATGTTTAGGGTTAGGGTGAGGGTTAGGATGAGGGTTAGGGTTAGGATTAGGGTAGGGTGAAGGCCAGAGAGAGGGTGAGGTTTAGGGTAAGGGTTAGGCTTAGGCTTAGGGTTAGGCTGAGCTTGAGGTTGAGGGTGAGGGTTAGGGATAGGGTGATGTTTAGGTTTACGGCTAGGGTTAGGGTTAGGATGAGGTTTAGGGTTAGGGGGAGTGTAAGGGTGAGGATGATGGTAAGGGTAAAAGTGAGGTTTAGGCTGAGGGTGAGGTTTAAGATAAGTGTGTGGGTTAGGGTTAAGTTTAGGGTTATGGTAAGGGTTATGGTGAGGGTTAGATTGAGGATTAGGTTTAGGGTTAGGGTGAGGCTTAGTGTGAGGATGACGGTTTGGGTTAGGGTGAGGGTGAAGATTAGAATTAGGGTTAGGGTGAGGGCTAGGGTGAGGGTGAGGTTTAGGGTTAGGGTGAGGTTTAGTGTTTGGGTTAGGGTTAGAGTGAGGGTTAGATTGAGGGTGAGGTTTAGGGTTAGATTTAGGTTTAGTGTTAGTGTTAGGGTCAGAGTGAGGGTTAGCATTAGGGTTATAGTGTGGGTGAGGGTTAGTGTTAGAATTAGGGTTAGGTTGAGGCTGAGTGTGAGGGTTAGTTTCAGGGATAGTTTTAGGGTTAGGGTGAGGTTTGGGGTGAGGGTGAGGTTTAGTGCTAGGGTTAGGATTAGGATTAGGTTTAGGGTTAGGGTGAGTGTGAGGGCTAGGTTTAGGGTTAGGGTTATCCTTAGGTTTAGGCTGAAGGTGAGGGTGAGGGTTAGGTTTAGGGTGAGCTTAGGGTTAGGGTTAGGGTGAGGTTTAGTGTTAGATTTAGGGTTAGGGTGATGGTGAGGTTTAGGGGTAGAGTTAGGTTTAGGGTGAGGGTGAGTGTGAGGGTTAGGATTAGGGTTAATGTTAAGCATAGGTTTAGGGTGAGGGTGAGGGTGATTCTTAGGGTTAATGTTAGGATGAGGTTTAGGTTTAGGGTTAGGGTTAGAATTAGTGTTAGGGTGAGAGTGAGATTTGGGGTTAGAGTTAGGGTTAGGGTTAGGAATAGGGTTAGGTTGAGAGTTAGGTTTAGGGTTAGGCTTAGGCTTAGGCTTAGTCTGAGCATGAGGGTGAGGGTTAGGGTTAAGTTTAGGGTGATGGTTCGGGTTAGGTTTAGTGTTATTGATAGGGTTAGGGTTAGAGTTACGGTGAGGGTGAGGGTGCGGGTGAGGGTTAGGTTTAGGGTTAGGGTGGGGTTTATGGGTAAGGTTAGGGTTAGGGTTAGGGTGAGGGTTAGGGTTAGGATTATGGTTAGGGTGAGGTCTAGGGTGAGGTTGAGGGTTAGGGTTAGGTTTAGGCTTAGGCGTAGGGTTAGTCTGAGTGTGAGGTTGAGGGTGAAGAATAGGGTTAGAGTGATGGTTAGGGTTATGGTTAGGGTGAGAGTAAGGATTAGGGTTAGTATTAGGGTGAGGGTTAGATTGTGGGTGATGGTAAGCATAAAGGTCAGGATTAGGCTCAGGCTTAGGGTTAAGATAAGGTTGAGGGTAAGTGTTAGGATGAGGGTTAGGTTTAGGGTGATTGTTATGGTTAGGGTGAGGGTAAGAGTTAGGGTTACTGTTATTGTTAGGGTTAGGATTAGGGTTACCCTTACAGTGAGGGTGAGGGTAAGGGTTAGGTTTAGGGTGAGGTTTAGGTTTAGGGTTATGGTTAGAGTTTGAGTTAGGTTTAGGATTAGGGTTAGCGTGAAGGCTAGGGTGAGGGTGAGGGTTAGGGTTAGGGTTAGAATTAACATTAGGGTGAGGGTGAGTGTGTGTGTTAGGTTTAGGTTTAGGGTTAGGCTTAGGGTTAGCTAAGGGTGAGGTTGAGGATGAGGGTTAGGGTTAGGGTGAGGTTTAGGGTTAGGGTTAGGTTGAGGGTGAGTGTGTGGGTTAGGGTTAGGTTTAGGGTTAAGCTTAGGGTTAGATTAAGGGTGAGGTTAGGGGTGAGGTTTAGGGTTAGTTTGAGGGTTAGGTTTAGGGTTAGGGTGAGGGTTAGGATGAGGGTTAAGGTTCGGATTAGGGTTAGGGTGACGGCTAGGGTGCGGGTGAGTTTTAGGGTTAGTGTGAGGGTTAGGGTGAGGGTCAGGTTTAGGGTTAGAGTTAGGGTTAGGGTGAGGTATAGGGTGAGGTTTAAGGTTAGGATTAGTGTTAGGGTTAGGGTGAGGGTGAGGGTTAGGGTTAGGATGAGGTTTAGGTTTAGGGTGGGAGTTAGGGTTAGGGTTACGTTGGGGTCAGGGTTAGGGTTAGGTTGAGGGTTAGAATTAGGTTTAGGTTTAGGTTGAGGGTTAGGGTTAGGGTTAGGGCGAGGTTTTGGATGAGGTTTAAGGTTACAATTAGGTTTAGGGTGAGTGCTAGTGTGAGGTTGAAGGTTATTGTTAGGGTTATGTTGAGGTTTAGGGTTAGGGTTAGGGTTAGTGTTATGGTGAGGGTGAATGTTATGTAAGGGTGAGTGTTAGGGTTAGGGTTAGGGTGAGGGTGAGGGTAGGATTAGGGTTAGGGTTAGAGTTAGAGTGAGGGTGAGGTTGAGGGTAAGGAATAGGTTTAGGTTGAGGTTTAGGGTTAGGGTTAGGGTTAGGATGAGGGTGACGTTTAGGGTTAGAGTTACGGTTAGGGAGAGATTCAGGGTGAGCATTAGGGTTAGGGTTAGGGTTAGGGTGAGTGTTAGACTGAGGTTTAATTTTAGGGTTAGGGTTAGGTTTAGGATTAGGTTTACAGTGAGGGTGAGTGTGAGTGTTAAGATTAGGGTTCGGCTTAGGTTTAGGGATAGGCTGAGGATATGGGTGGGGATGAGGATTAGGATTAGAAAGATGGTTAAGTTTATGGTTAGGTTAAGTGTTAGGATGAGGTTTAGGGTTAGGGTGAGGGTGAGGGTTGGGGTTAGGCCAAGGCTTAGGCTTAGGTTTAGGCTGAGGCTGAGGTTGAGTGTGAGGGTTAGGGTTAGGGTGATGGTTGGGGTTACCGTTAGGGTAAGGGTTAGGATGAGGACTAGTTTTAGGCTGAGGGTTAGTATGAGGGTGATGGTAAGGGTAAAGGTGAGTGTTAGGCTGAGGGTGAGGTTAACGGTAAGGGTGAGTGTTATTGTTATGGTGAGGGTGAGCATTAGATTGAGGATTACTGTTAGGGTTAGTGTGAGTTTTAGGGTGAGGATGAGGGTTAGGGTTAGGTTGAGGGCTAGGTTGAGGTTGAGGGTTAGGGTTAGTGTGAGGTTTAGGGTTAGGGTGATGGTTAGGGTTAGTGTGAGGGTTAGTGTTAGCGTGAGTGTTACTGTTAGGGTGAGGGTAAATGTTAGGATGAGGGTTAGGTTTAGGGTGAGGGTTAGGGTTTTGGTGAAGGTTATGCTTAGGATGAGGGTTAGTGTTAGTGTTAGTGTTATTGTTAAGGTTAGGGTTAGGGTTACGGTTACGGTGAGGGTGAGGGTGAGGGTGAGGGTGAGGGTTAGGGTTAGGATGAGGTATAGGTTTAGGGTTAGGTTTAGAATTAGGGTTAGGGTGAGGGTGAGGTTTAGGGTTAGAGTTAGGTTTAGTGTTATTGTTGGGGTTAGGGTGATGTTTAGGGTTAGTGTTAGGCTTAGGCTTAGGCTTAGGCTTAGGCCGAGCATAAGGTTGATGGTTATGGTTAGGGTTAATGTGGGGTTTAAGGTTAGGTTTAGGGTGAGTGTGAGGTTGAGGGTTACATATAGGGTTAGGGAGAGGGTTAGGGTGAGGTTTAGGGTTAGTGGTAGGGTGAGGGTAAGTGTTAGGGTGAGGGTTAGGAATAGGGTTAAGGTTATTCTTATTGTTAGGTTTAGGGTTGCGGTTACGGTGAGGGTGAGGATGAGGGTGAGGGTTAGGGTTAGAGTGAGGTTTAGGGTTTGGGTTAATGTTAGAGTTGGGTTTAGGTCAGGGAGAGTTTTAGGTTAGAGTTAGGATTAAAGTGAGGGTTAGGTTGAGGGTTAGGGTTAGTGTTCCTTTTAAGGTTAGGGTTAGGGTGAGAGTTAAGGGGAGGGTTAGAGTTAGAGTTAGGGTTAGGATTAGAGTTAGGGTGAGGGTGAGGGTTATGGTTAAAGTGAGTTTTGGGTTTAGGATTAGAGTGAGGGTTAGGGTGAGGGTTAGGCTTAGGCTTAGGGTTTGGTTATGGGCTATGTTGAGGGTGAGTGTTAGGGTTAGGGTTAGAGTGAGGGTTAGGGTGAGGGTTACTCTTATTTTTAGGGTTAGGGTTAGGATTAGGTTTAATATTAGGCAAGGGGTGAGGGTGAGGGTGAGGGTTAGGGTTAGGGTGAGGGTGAGGTTTAGGTTTAGAGTTAGTGTTAGGTTGAGGGTTAGTGTTAAGGTTAGTGTTAGGGTTAGTGTTACAGTTAGGTTTAGGGTTAGGGTGAGGGTCAGGGTCTGGGTTAATCTTTGGCTTAGGCTTAGGCTTAGGCTGAGCATGAGGGTGAGAGTGAGGTTTAGGTTTAGCATTAGTGTTAGGATGAGGGTTAGAGTGAGGGTGAGGGTTACGGTTAGCATTAGGGTGAGGTTTAGGGTTAGGTTCAGTGTTAACATTATGGTGAGGGTGAGAGTTAGGGTTAGGGTTAGGGTTAGGGTGAGGGTGAGGGTTAGTATTAGGGATAGGGTTAGAGTTACAGTGAGGGTGAGGGTGATGGTGAGGTTTAGGATCAGGGTTAGGGTGAGGTTTAGGTTTAGGGTTATGGTTAGGGTGAGGGTGTGGTTTAGGGTTAGAGTTACAGTGAGGGTGAGGGTGATGGTGAGGTTTAGGATCAGGGTTAGGGTGAGGTTTAGGTTTAGGGTTATGGTTAGAGTGAGGGTGTGGTTTAGGGTTAGAGATACTGTTAGGGGGACATTTAGGGTGAGGGTTAGGGTTAGCGTTAGTGTTAGGGTTAGGGTTATGGTGAGGGTTAGGTTGAGGTATAATGCTAGGATTAGTGTTTGTTTTAGGATAAGTTTTACAGTGAGGGTGAGTGTGAGGGTTAGGATTAGGGTTCGGCTTAGGCTTAGGGTTAGGCTGAGGGTATGGGTGTTGATGAGGATTAGGTTTAGAAAGATGGTTAGGGTTATGGTTAGGTTAAGGGTTAGGATGAGGGTTAGGGTTAGGATTAGGTTTAGGGTGAGGGCTAGGGTGAGGGTGAGGGTTAGGGTTAGGCTTAGGCTTAGGCTTAGGTTTAGGTTGAGGCTGAGGGTGAGGGTGTGGGTTAGGATTAGGGTGATGGTTGGGGTTACCATTAGGGTGAGGGATAGGATGAGGATTAGATTTATGGTGAGGGTGAGTTTGAGGGTCACGGTAAGGGTAAAGGTGAGGGTTAGGCTGAGCGTTCGGGTTAGGGTAACGGTGAGGGTTAGGGTTAGGGTGAGGTTGAGGGTTAGATTGAGGGTTAGTGTTATGGTTCTTGTGAGTTTTAGGGTGAGGATGAGGGTTAGAGTTTGGTTGAGGGCTAGGTTCAGGGTGAGGTTTAGTGTTAGGGTGAGGTTTTGGGTTATTGTGAGGGTTAGGTTTAGTGTAATGTTTAGTGTTAGGGTTAGGGTTAGTGTTAGGATGAGGGTAAGTGTTAGGGTGAGGGTTAGGGTTAGGGTGAAGTTTATGGTTAGTATGAGGTTTAGGGTTAGTGTTAGTGTTATTGTTAGGTTTAGGGTTAGGGTTACAGTTACGGTGAGGGTGAGCGTGAGGGTGAGGTTTAGGATGAGGCTTAGGTTTAGGGTTAGGGTTAGTGTTAGGGTTAGTTTGAGGGTGAGGTTTAGGTTTAGAGTTAGGTTTTGTGTTAGTGTTGGGGTTATGGTGAGTGTTAGGGTTAGGGTTAAGTTTAGGCTTAGGCTTAGGCTGAGCATGAGGGTAGGTTTAGGGTTAGGGTTAGGGTGGGGTTTAGGGTTAGCGTTAGGGTGAGTGTGAGGGTGAGGTTGAGGGTTAGATATAACTTTAAGGAGGGGGTTAGGGTGACGGTTAAGTTTAGGGTTATTTTTAGGGTTAGGGTGAGGGTCTGGGTTAGGTTGAATTTAGGGTTAGGGTTAGGGCTTGGGTTAGTGTGAGGGTTATTGTTAGGGTTAGGGTTAGTGTTAGGGTGAGGGTAGGTGATAGGGTGATGGTTTGGGTTAGGGTGAGGGTTATGGGGAGGGTGAGGTTTCGGAACAGGTTAAGGGTTATTGTTAGGTTTAGATTTAGGGTTATGGTTACGGTGAGGGTGAGGATGAGTGTTAGGGTTAGGGTTAGGGTGAGGTTTAGGGATTGGGTTAGGGTTACAGTTAGGGTTAGCATGTTGGTGAGGTTTAGGTTTAGAGTTAGTGTTAGGGTGACGGTTAAGTTGAGGGTTAGGGTTAGTGTTCGTGTTAAGGTTAGGGTTAGGGTTAGGGATAGGCTGAGGGTGAGGATGAGGTTTAGGGTTAGGGTGAGGTTTAGGGTTAGGGTTATCGTGAGGTTTAGTGTTAGTGTTAGGGTTAGAGTTAGGGTTAGGGTGAGGTTGAGGATTAGGGGTAGATTTAGGTTTAGTTTGACGTTTAGGGTTAGGATTAGGGTTAGGGTGAGGGCTAGGGTGAGGATTATGGTGAGGGTTATTTTTAGGAGTAGTGTTAGGTTTAGGATTAGGTTTAGGGTAGAGTGAGTGTGAAGGTTAGGGTTAAGGTTAGGGTTGGGCTTAGGGTTAGGGCGAGTGTTCGGGTTAGAGTTTAGGTTAGGGTGGGGGTGATGCTGATAATGAGGGTTAGGTTTAGGGTTAGGGTTAGGTTTAGGGTTAGGGTTAGTGTTAGGGTTAGGGTTTCGGTGAGGTTAGTCTGAGGGTTACGGTTAGGCTTAGGGTTAGGCTGAGGCTGAGGGTGGGTGTGAGGATTAGGGTTAAAGTGATGGTTAGGGTTAGGGTTAGTGTTAGGGTTAGGGTTAGGGTTAGAGTTATGGTGAGGTTGAGGGTGCCGTTGAGGGTTAGGGTTAGGGTTAGGGTTAGGGTTAGGCTGAGCGTGAGGTTTAGGGTTAGATATAGGCTTAGGGTTAGGGTGAAGTTTAGGGTTAGGGTTAGGGTTAGTGTGAGGGTTAGTGTTAGGGTTAGGGCTAGTTTTAGGGTGAGGGTAAGGGTTAGTGTGAGGTTTTGGGTTAGGGTGAGCATTATGGTTAGGGAGAGGGTTAGGATTAGTGTTAGGGTTATTGTTAGGGTCAGGTTTAGTTTTAGGCTGAGGTTGAGGGTGAGGGTTAGTTTTATGATGGGGTTTAGGGTTTGGGTTAGGGTTAGAGTTAGGTTTAGGGTGATGGTGAGGTTTAGGGTTTGAGTTAGGGTTAGGGTGAGGGTTAGGTTGAGGGTTAGGGGTAGTGTTAGTGTTAGGGTCAGGGTTAGGGTGAGAATTAGGGGGAGGGTAAGGTTTAGGGTTAGGATTAGTGTAAAGGTGCGGGTGAATATTTGTGTTAGGGTTAGGTTTAGGTTTAGGCTTAGGGTTAGGCTGAGGGTGAGGGTTAGCATTAGGGTGAGGGTTAGGGTTAGGGATAGTGGGAGGGTTAGGATGAGGGTTAGGGTTAGGATTAGGGTTAGGGTGAGTGCTAGGGTGAGGGTGAGGATTAGGGTTAGGGTAGGGGGGAGGTTTAGGTTTAGGGTGAGGGTTAGGGTGAGGGTGGGGTTTAGGGTTACAATTATGTGAGGGTTAGTGTTAGGGTTAGGGTTCAGGTGAGGGTTAGGGTAGGGGTCAGGGTTAGGTTTAGGGTTAGGATTAAGATTAAGGTTAGGTTAGAGTGAGGTTTAGTGTTAGGATTAGGATTAGGGTGAGGGCTAGGGTGAGGGTGAGGTTTAGGGTTAGGGTTTGGGTGATGTTTAGGGTTAGGGTTAGGGTTAGGGTGGGGGAGGCTGAGGTTTAAGGTTAGAGTGAGGGTTAGAGTGAGGCTAAGGGTGAGGGTTAGGGTTAGGGTTAGTGTTAGAGTTAGGTTTAGGGTGAGGGAGAGGGTTAGGCTTAGGGTTAGGATTAGGATTAGGGTGAGGTTTAGGGTGAGTGTGAGGGTTAGGGTTAAGGTGAGGATAAGCTTTAGGGTGTGGGTTAGGGTTAGGGTGAAGTATATGGTTAGGATGAGGTATAGGGTTAGGGTTAGGGTTATTGTAAGGGTTAGGGTTAGGGTTATGGTTAATGTGAGGGTGAGGGTGAGGGTTAGGTTTAGGGTTAGGGTCAGGTTTAGGTTTAGGGTTAGGATTAGGGTTAGGGTTAGGTTTAGGTTTAGGTTTAGGGTTAGGTTGAGGGTGAGGGTTAGGGTTATTGTTAGGGTTATGGTTTGGGTTAAGTTTGCTGTGAATGTGAGGCTGAGGTTGAGGGTTATGTTTAGGGTTAGGGTGAGGTTTAGGGTGAGGGTGAGGGTTAGTGTTAAGGTTAGGATTAGGTCTAGGGTTAAGGTGACTGTGAGTGTGAGGGTTAAGGTTAGGGTTCAGGTTAGGATTAGAGTTAGGCTGAGGGTGAGGTTGAAGGTTAGGGTTCACTTGAGGTTTGGGGTTAGGGTTAGAGTGAGAGTTAGGGTGAGGGTTAGGCTTATGCTTAGGTTTAGGGTGTGGGCTAGGGTGAGGTTTAGGGGTAGGTGTAGGATTAGGATTAGGGTGAGGGTTAGGGTTATTGTTAGTGTTATGGTTTGGGTTATGTTTGCTTTGAATGTGAGGCTGAGGTTGAGGGTTATGATTATGGTTATGGTTAGGGTTAGTGTTAGGGTAATGGTGAGGGTTAGGGTTAGGGTGAGGGTAAGGGTTAGATTGAGGATTAGTGTTAGGGTTAGTGTGAGGTTTAGGGTGAGGGTTAGTGCTATGGTTAGGATTAGGGTTAGGGTGAGGGTGTGTGGTAGGATTAGGTTTAGGGTTAGGGTTAGGGTTAGGTTTAGGTTTAGGGTTAGTGTTATTGTTAGGGTTCGAGTTAGAGTTAAAGTGAGGCTGAAGGTGAGGGTGAGGTTTAGGGGTAGGTTTAGGTTGAGGGTTAGGATAAGGTTTAGGGTTAGGATTAGGGTTAGCATGAGGGCTAGGCTGAGGGTTAATGTGAAGCATAGGTTTAGGGATAGGTTTAGGTTTAGGATTATTGTAATGGTGAGGGTGAGTGTGAGGGTTAGGTTTAGGGTTAGGTTTAGGTTTAGGGTGAGGGTTAGGGTTAGGGTTTGGGTTAGGGTGAGGGTGAAGCTGAGGATTAGGTTTTGGTTCAGGGTTAGGGTTTGGGTTAGGGTTAGGGTTAAGGTGATGGTTAGGGTTAGGGTTTGGTTTAGGCTTAGGGTTAGGCTGAGGGTGAGGGTGTGGGTGAGGATTAGGTTTTGAGTTAGGGTGAAGGTGAGGGTGAGGATTAGGGTGAGTTTTAGTGTTAGGGTTAGGTTTAGAGTTACTGTGAGTGTGTTGGTTAGGGTTAGGTGTAGGTTTAGGGTTATTGTTAGATTTAGGGTTAGAGTTAAGTTGAGAGTAAGGGTGAGGGTGAGGATTCGGTTTAGTGTTAGGGTGAGGTTTAGGTTTAGGGTTAGGGTGAGTGTGAGGGTTAAGGTTAGGGTTAGTGTGAGGTTTAGGATGAGGTTTAGGGTTAGGATTAGGGTCAGTTTGAGGGCTAGGGTGTGGGTTAGGGTGAGGGTTAGGTTTAGGGATAGGTTTAGGTTTAGGATTAGGTTTCGGGTGAGGGTGAGTGTGAGGGTTAGGGTTAGGCTTAGGCTTAGGGTTAGGGTGAGGGTTAGGATTATTGTTTGGGTTACGGTGACATTGAAGTTGATGATTAGGGTTATGGTTAGGGCAAGGGTTAGGTTTAGGTTTGGGGTTAGGGTTAGTGTTTCGGTTAGGGTTAGGGTTAAGTTTAGGGTTTGGGTTACGATGAGGGTTAGGGTTAGTGTTAGGGTTAGGCTTAGGGTTAGGTTGAGGGTGAGGTTGGGGTTGAGGTTTAGGTAAGGGTTAGGGTTAGGGTTAGGGTTAGTGTTAGGGTTAGGTTGAGTGTGGGTTTAGGCTTATGGTTTGGATTAGGATTAGGGTTAGTCTTAGGGTGAGTGTGAGGGTTAGGTTTAAGGTTAGGATTAGGCTTAGGCTTGTGCTGAGGCTGAGTTTGGTGGTGAGGATTAGGGTTAGGGTGAGGGTTAGGATTAGGTTTAGGGTGAGCGTTAGGGTTCGGGTTAAATTTAGGGTTAGGGTGAGGGTTAGGGTAAGGGTTATGGTGAGGGTGAGGTTTAGAGTTAGTTTGAGAGTTTGGGTTAGGCTTAGGGTGATGGTAAGGATGAGGGTTAGGGTTAGTGATAGGATGAGGTTTAGGATGAGACTTAGGTTTGGGATTATTGTTAAGGTGAGGGCTAGGGGGAGGGTGAGCTTTAGGGTTAGGGTTTTGGTGAGTTTTAGGGTTAGGGTTATGGTTAGGTTTAGGGTGAGGGTGAGGTTTAGGGTTTGAGTTAGGGTTAGGTTGAAGCTGATTTTGAGGGTTAGAGTCAGGGTTAGTGTTAGGTTTAGGGTGAGGGTTAGGAGGAGAATTAGGGTTAAGATTAGGGTTAGGGTGAGGTTTTGGATGAGGGTTAAGGTTATGGTGAGGGTGAGGGTTAGGGTAATGGTTAGGATTAGGGTTAGGGTGAGGGTGTGTTTTAGGATTAGGGTTAGGGTTAGGCTTAGGGTTAGATTTAGGTTTAGGATTAGTGTTATTGTTAGGGTTAGAGTTAGAGTTAAATTGAGGGTGAGGGTGAGGGTGAGGCTTAGGGTTAGTGTTAGGGTGAGGTTTAGGGTTAGGGTTAGGATTAGTGTTAGGGTGAGTGTCAGGTTTATGGTTATATTTAGAGTTGGGGGAGGGTTAGTTCGTGGGTTAGGGTTAGAGTTAGTGTTAGCGTTAAGGTTAGGGTGAGGATTAGGTTGACGTTAAGGGTTAGGGGTAGTTTTAGGTTTATGATTAGTGTTAGGGTGAAGGTGAGGGTTAGGGTTATTTTTAGGCTTAGGTTTTGGGTTACAGTTACGGTGACAGTGAGGGTGAGGGTTAAGGTTAGCTATAGAGTTAGGGTTAGGTTGAGGCTTATGTTGAGGGTTAGGGTTAGGGTGAGGATTAGGTTTAGGGTTAGGCTGAGTGTTAGCATAAGTTTTAGGCTTAGGATTAGGGTTAGGGTGAGGGCTAGGCTTAAGGTTAATGTGAGGGTTAGGTTTAGGGATAGGGTTAGGTTGATGATTAGGTTTAGGTTGTGTGTAAGTGTGAGGGTTAGATTTAGTGTTTGGGTTAGGGTGAGGGGGAGGCTGAGGATTAGTGTTTGGTTAAGGGTTAGGGTTAGGGTTAGTCTTAGGTTTAAGGTGATGGTTAGGGTTAGGTTTAGAGTTAGGCTTAGGGTCAAGCTGGGGTGAGGGTGTTGGTTAGGGTTAGGGTTTGGGTTAGGGTAAGGGTGAGGCTGAGGATTAGGGTTACTTTTAGGGTTAGGGTTAGGGTTAGGCTTAGGCTTGGGCTTAGGGTTAGCGTGAGGTTCAGGTTTAGATATAGGTTTAGCAGGAGGGCTAGGGTAAGGGTTAGGAATAGGGTTAGTGTTAGGGTTAGGGTGAGGGTGAGGTTTAGGTTGAGGTTTAGGTTTAAGGTTAGGGTTAGTGTGAGGGTTAGTGTTAGTGTTAGGGTTAGTGTTAGGGTGAGGGTAAGTTTAAGGGTGAGGGTTTGGTTTTGGCTGAGGGTTATGGTTAGGGTGAGGGTTAGGATTAGATTTAGGGTTATTGTTAGGGTTAGGTTTAGGGTTACGATTACTGTGAGGGTGAGTGTGAGGGTTGGGGTTAGGGTTAGGGTGAGGTTTAGTGTTTGGTTTAGGGTTAGAGTGAGGGTTAGGGTGAGGGTGAGATTTAGGGATAGAGTTAGGGTTAGGGTGAGTTTAGGTTGAGGTTTAGGGTTGGGGTTAGTGTTAGGGTTAGGGTGAGAGTTGGGGGGGTTAGGGTTAGGGTTATGTTTAGGGTTAGCATTAGGGTTAGTGTGTGGGTGCGGTTCAGTTTTAGAATTAGGGTTAGGGTGAGGCTTAATGTGAAGGTTAGTTTTAGGTTTATGTTATGGTTACGGTGAGTGGTAGGGTGAGGATGAGGGTTAGGGCTAGGGTTAGGATTAGGATTAGGATTAGGGTTAGGATGAGTGTGAGTGTTAGGGTTAGGGTTAGGGTTAGCCTTAGGTTTAGGCTGAGCGTGAGGGTGAGGGTGAGGGTTAGGTTTAGTGTGAGGGTTAGCTTTAGGGTTAGGGTGAGGTTTAGTGTTAGGTTTAGGGTTAGGGTGAGGGTGAGGTTTAGGGGTAGAGTTAGGTTTAGGGTGAGGGTGAGTGTGAGGGTTAGGGTTAGGGTTAATGTTAGGCTTAGGTTTCGGCTGAGGCTGAGGGTGAGTGTTAGGTTAGGGTTAGGATGAGGTTTAGGTTTAGGGTTAGGTTTAGAATTAGTGTAAGGGTGAGAGTGAGGTTTAGGGTTAGAGTTAGGGTTAGTGTAAGGTTGAGGGTTAGGGTGAGGGTTAGGGTTAGGCTTAGGCTTAGGCTTCGGCTTAGTCCGAGCATGAGGGTGAGGGTTAGGGTTAAGGTTAGGGTGATGGTTCGGGTTAGGGTTAGTGTTATTGATAGGGTTAGGGTTAGAGTTACGGTGAGGATGAGGGTGTGGGTGAGGGTTAGGTTTAGGGTTAGGGTGAGGGTTAGAGTTAGGACTATGGTTAGGGTGAGGGCTAGGGTGAGGTTGAGGATTAGGTTTAGGTTTAGGCTTATTCTTAGGGTTAGTCTGAGGGTGAGGTTGAGGGTCAGGGATAGGTTTAGGGTGATGGTTAGGGTTACGATTAGGGTGAGGGTAAGGATGAGGGGTAGAGTTAGGGTGAGGGTTAGCGTAAGGGTGATGGTAAGTGTAAAGATGATGATTAGGCTGAGGCCGAGGTTTAAGTTAAGGGTAAGGGTTAGCTTTAGGGTGAGGGTTAGCGTAAGGGTTACAGTTATTGTTACGGTTAGGGTTAGGGTTACCCTTACAGTGAGGGTGAGAGTTAGGGTTAGGTTTAGGGTGAGGTTTAGGGTTAGGGTTATGGTTAGAGTTTGGGTTAGGTTTAGGATTATTGTTAGGGTGAAGGATAGCGTGAAGGTGAGTTTTAGGGTTAGGGTTAAGGTTAGGGTTAGGATTAGGGTTATGGTGAGGGTGAGTGTGTGGGTTAGGGTTAGGGTTAGGGTTAGGCTTTTGGTTAGGCTCAGGGTGAGGTTGAGGGTGAGGGTTAGGGTTAGGGTGAGGGTTAGGGTTAGGGTTAGGTTGAGGGTGAGTGTGTGGGTTAGGGTGAGGTTTAGGATTAGGCTTAGGGTTAGGCTAAGAGTAAAGTTAAGAGTGAGGGTTAGAGTTAGGGTGAGGGTTAGGTTTAAAGTTAGGGTGTGGGTTAGGATGAGGGTTAAGGTTAGGATTAGGTTTAGGGTGAAAACTAGAGTTAGAGTTAGGCGTAGGGTTAGGGTGAGGGTTAGGGTTATTGTTTGGGTTAGGGTGACAATGAGGGTGAGGATTAGGGTTAGGGTTAGGGCAATGGTTAGGCTTAAGTTTGGGGTTAGGTTTAGTACTTCGATTAGGGTTAGGTTTATGGTTAGGGATTGGGTCACAGTGAGTGTTAGGGTTAGTGTTATTGTTAGGGTTAGGGTTAGGCTGAGGGTGAGGTTGGGAGTGAGTTTTAGGTAAGGGTTAGGGTTAGGGTTAGGGTTAGAGTTATGGTTAGGGTTTTTGTTAGTGTTATGGTATGGTTAGGGTTAAGTTTGCGGGAAGTGTGAGGCTCAGGGTTTGGGTTATGTTTATGGTTATGGTTAGGGTTAGGTTTAGGATTATTGTGAGTCTTATTTTTAAGGTTTGGTTTAGAGTTACAGTGAGCTTGAGGTTGAGGGTGAGGGTGAGGATGAGGGTAGGGTGAGGTTTATGGTGAGGTTTATGGTTAGAGTTAGGGTAGGGTGAGGGTAAGTTTTAGGGTTAGTGTTAGGGGTAGGTGGAGGGTTAGGGTGAGTGTTAGTGTTAGGTTTAGTATTAGGGTTTGGGTGAGGGTGAGGGTAAGGTTGACGTTTAGGGATAGGGTTAGTGTTAGGGTGAGCGTTAGGGTTAGAGTTAGTGTTATTGTTAGTGTTAGGGTTAGAGTTACAGTGAGGGTGAGGGTGAGGGGGAGGGTTAGTGTTAGGTTTAGGGTTAGGGTTAGGATTAGGGTTAGGGTGAGGGTGAGGTTTAGGCTTAGATTTAGGGTTAGAGGGAGGGTTAGTTCATGTTTTAGGATTAGGGTTAGTGTTAGGGTTAAGGTTAGGGTGAGGGTTAGTTTGAGGTTAAGGGTTAGGGTTAGGATTAGGGTTAGGGTGAGGGTGAGTGTGAGGGTTAGGCTTAGGCTTAGGCTTAGGGTTAGGCTGAGGGTGAGGTTAATGGTGAAGTTTAAGGTTAGGGTGATATTTTGGTTTACGGTTAGGGTGAGGGTTAGGATGAGGTTTAGGTTTAGGGGGAGGGTTAGGGTGAGGATGATGGTAAGGGTAAAAGTGAGGTTTAGGCTGAGGCTGAGGGTTAAAATAAGGGTGAGTGTTAGGGTTAGGTTTAGGGTTAGGGTAAGGTTTAGGGTTAGGGTTATGGTGAGGGTTAGATTGAGGATTAGGGTTAGGGTTATTGTGAGGTTTAGGGTGAGGATGAGGGTTAGGGTTAGGGTGACCATGAAGGTTAGAATTAGTGTTAGGGTGAGGGCTAGGGTGAGGTTGAGGGTTAGGGTTAGTGTGCGGGTGAGTGTTAAGTTTAGGGTTAGTGTTAGGTTGAGCGGAAGTGTTATGTTGAGGGTTATGGTTAGGGTGAGGGTTATGGTTAGGGTGAGGTTTAGGTTTAGGGTTAGGGTGAAGGTGAGGGTGAGGTTTAGGTTTAGATTTAGGGTTAGGGGGAGAGTTAGGGTGAGGTTTAGTGTTAGGGTTAGTGTTAGGGTTAGGGTGAAGTTTAGGTTGAATTTTAGGGTTAGGGTTATGGTTAGGGTTAGTGTGAGGTTTAGTGTTAGGGTTAGTGTTAGGGTGAGGGTAAGTGTTAGGGTGAGGTTTTGGGTTAGGGTGAGGGTTATGGTTAGGGTGAGGTTTAAGATTAGGGTTAGAATTATTGTTAGGGTTAGGTTTAGGTTTTCTGTTATGGTGAGGGTGAGGGTTAAGGTTAGGGTCAGGTTGAGGTTTAGTGTTTGGGTTAGGTTTATTGTTAGGTTTAGGCTGAGGGTGAGGTTTAGGGTAAGAGATAGGGTTAGAATGAGGGTTAGGTTGAAGGTTAGGGTTAGGGTTAGGGATAGGGTGAGATTTAGGGGGAGCGTTTGGGTTAGGGATAGGTTTAGGATTAGGGTTAGGGTGAGGGTGTGTGTGTGTTTTAGGGTTAGGTTTAGGGTTAAGCTTAGGGTTATGCTGAGGGTGAGGTTGAGAGTGAGTTTTAGGGTTAGGGTGAGAGTTATGGTTAAGGTTAGGGGGAAGGTTAGGATGAGGGTTAGGGTTAAGATTAGGGTTAGAGTGAGGGCTAGGGTTAGGGTGAGGTTTAGGATTAGGTTTAGGGTGAGGTTTAGGGTTAGGTTTAGGGTTAGAGTTAGGGTGAGGTTGAGATTTAGGGTTAGAGTTAGGGTTAGGATGAGGCTGAGGGTGAGGGTTAGGGTTAGGGTTAAGGTGAGAGTTAAGGTGAGGGTGAGCCTTAGGGTTAGGTTTAGGATTAGGATTAGGCTTAACGTGAGGCTGAGTGTAAAGGTTAGGGTTACAGTTACTGTTAGGCTTATTCTTAGGCTGAGGGTGAGGTTGAAGTTGAGGGTTAGGGTTAGGGTGAGGGTTAGGGTTAGGGTTAGTGTGAGAGATAGGGTTCAGTTAAAGTTTAGGGTCAGGGTGAGGTTTAAGGTAAGGTTTACCCTGAGGGTGAGGGTTAGGCTTAGGTTTATTGTTAGAGTGAGGGTTAGGATGAGGGTTAGGGTTAGGATTAGGGTTAGGGTAAGTGCTAGGGTGAGGGTGAGGTTTAGGGTTAGGGTTACTGTGAGGTTTTCCTTAGGGTTAGGGTTAGTGTTAATGTGAGGTTGAGGTTTAGGGTTAGAGTTAGTGTTAGGGTGAGGCTGATTGTGAGGGTCAGGGTTAGGGTTAGTGTTAGATTTAGGGTTAGGGTGAGAGTGAGGGTTAAGCTTAGGGTTAGGATTAAGATTAGGGTAAGGTTTAGGTTGAGTGTGAGCCTTAGGGTTATGGTTAGGCTTAGGGTTATTCTGAGGGTGAGAGTGAGGGTTAGGGTTAGGATGTGTGTTAGGGTTCGGTTTAGGGTGAGTGTTAGGGTTCGGGTTAAGTTTAGGGTTAGCGTGAGGGTTATTTTAGGGTTACCCTGAACATGAGAGCTCAGGTTAGGTTGAATGTTTGAGTTAGGTTTAGGGTTAGGGTGAGGGTTAGGGTTAGGGTTAGGGTTAGAGTTAGGGTGAGGTTAAGTGTTAGGGGTAGGGTAAGGGTGAGGGTTTGGATGAGGTTTAGTGTTACAGTGAGGGTGAGGGTTAGGGTTCCGGTGATGGTTAGGGTTAGGATTATGGTTAGGGTGAGGGTGAGTGTTAGAAATAGGGTTAGGGTTAGGGTTAGCGTTAGGTTTAGGATTAGGTTTAGTGTTATTGTTAGGGTTATGGATAGAGTTAAGCTGATGGTAAGAATGAGGGTTAGGGTTAGGGTTAGGGTTAGGGAGAGGATTAGTGTTAGGGTTAGGATTAGGGTTAGGGTGAGGGTGAGGCTTAGGTTTAGATTTAGGGTTAGGGGGAGGGTTAGTTCCTGGAAGGGTTAGGGTTAGTGTTACGGTTAAGGTTAGGGTGAGGGTTCAGTTGAGGTTAAGGGTTAGGGTTAGGTTTAGGATTAGGGTTAGGTTGAGAGTTTGGGGGAGGGTTAGGTTTAGGGATAGGGATAGGATTAGGGTTAGGGTGAGGGTGAGTGTTTGTGTTAGGGTTAGGTTTAGGGTTAGGCTTAGGGTTAGGCTGAGGTTGAGGTTGAGGGTGAGGTTTAGGGTTATGATTAGGTTTAGGGTTAACGTTAGGGTGAGGGTGAGGTTTAGGGTTAGAGTTATGGTTAGGTTGAGGGTGATTGTGAGCGTTGGGCTTAGGGTTAGTCTTAGAGTTAGGGATAGGGTGTGGGTTAGTGTGTGGGTGAGGGTTAAGCTTAGGTTTAAGATTAGGTTTAGGGTTAAGCTTAGGGTGAGTGTGAGGGTTAGGGTTAGGATTAGGCTTAGGCTTATGCTGAAGGTGAGCGTTAGGGTGAGGGTTAGGGTTAGGGTGAGGGTTAGGTTTAGGGTTAGGGTGAGAGTTGGGGTTCGGGTTAAATTTAGGGTTAGGGTGAGGGTTAGGTTAAAGGTTACAGTGAGGGTGAGGGTTAGAGTTAGATTGAGCGTAAGGTTTAGGGTTAGGGTTAGGGTGATGGTGAGGGTGAGGGTTAGGGTTAGTGTTAGGGTGAGGTTTAGGATGAGGGTTAGGGTTAGGATCAGGGTTAGTGTGAGGTAGAGGGTGAGGTTTAGGGTTAGGGTTGTTGTGAGTTTTAGGATTAGGGTTATGGTTAGGTTTAGGGTGAGGGTGAGGTTTAGGGTTAGATTTAGGGTAAGGTTGAGGCTGATTGTGAGGGTTATGGTTAAGGTTAGTGTTAGAGTTAGGGTTAGGGTGAGGATTAGGGTGAGGGTTAGGGTTAGGCTTAGGGTTAGGATTAGGATTCGGGTAAGGGTTAGGACAAATGTGAGGGTTAGGGTTAGGTTTAGGCTTAGGGTTAGGCTGAGGATGAGGTTGAGGGTGAGGGTGAGGGTTAGGGTGAGGGTTTGGGTTAGGGTGAGGGTGAGAGTTAGGGTTCGGGTTAAGTTTAGGGTTTGGGTGAGGGTTAGGTTTAGGGTTACAGTGAGTGTGAGGGTTAGGTTTAGCTTGAGGGTTAGGATTAGGTTTAGGGTTATGGTGTGGGTTAGTGTTAGGTTAATGGATAGGAGGAGACTTAGGTTTAGGATTAGTGTTCCGGTGAAGGCTAGGTTGAGGCTGAGGGTTAGGGTTAGTGCTAGGGTGAGGTTTAGGGTTAGGGTTAGGATTAGGGTGAGGGTTTTGATGAGGGTTAAGGTTATGTTGAGGGTGAGGGTTAGGTTTATGGTTAGGATTAGGGTTTTGGTGAGGGTGTGTGTTAGGATTAGGCTTAGGGTTAGGTTGAGGTTTAGGATTAGTGAATTGTTAGGCTTAGAGTTAGAGTTAAAGTGAGGGTGAGGGTGAGGGAGAGGGTTAGGGTTAGGGTGAGGTTTAGGGTTAGGGGTAGGATTAGGGTTAGGGTGAGGGTGAGGTTTATGGTTAGATTTAGGGTTAGGGAGAGGCTTAGTTTTTGGTTTAGGTTTAGGGTTAGTGTTAGGGTAAGGGTTAGGTTGAGGTTAAGCATTAGGGGTAGTTTTAGGTTTAGGATTAGGGTTAGGGTGAGGGTGAGTGTGAGTGTTAGGGTTAGGCTTCAGCTTAGGGTTAGGCTGAGGGTGAGTGTGGGCGTGAGGATTAGAGTTAGGGTAATAGTTAGGTTTAGGGTTAGGGTGAGGGTTAGGATGAGGGTTAGGGTTAGGATTAGGGTTAGGGTGAGGGCTAGGGAGAGGGTGAGGTTTAAGGTAAGGGTTAGGCTTAGGCTTAGGTTTAGGCTGAGCTTGAGGTTGAGGGTGAGGATTAGGGTTAGGGTTATGTTTAGGTTTCCAGTTAGGTTGAGGGTTAGGATGAGTTTTAGCGTTAGTGGGAGGGTTAGGTTGAGGATTATTGTAAGGTTATACGTGAGGTTTAGGCTGAGGATGAGGTTTAAGTTAAGGGTGTGTGTTAGGGTTAAGTGTAGGGTTATGGTAAGGGTTAGGGTTAGGGTTAGGGTGAGGGTTAGATTGAGGATTAGAGTTAGGGTTAGGGTGAGGCTTAGTGTGAGGATTAGGGTTAGGGTTAGCTTGAGGGTGAGGATTAGAATCAGGGTTAGGGTGAGGGCTAGGGTGAGGGTGAGGTTTAGGGTTAGGGTGAGGTTTAGGTTTAGGGTGAGGGTTATGGTTAGTGTGAGGGTTAGTGTTAGGGTGAGGCTAAGTGTTAGGTTCAGGGTTAGGGTTAAGGTGTGGGTTATGGTTAGATTGAGGGTTAGGGTTAGGTTTATTGTTAGGGTTAGGGTTAGGGTTACGTGTTCGGTGAGCATGAAGATTAGGGTTAGGTTGAGGGGGAGATTTCGGTTTAGAGTTAGGGTTAGGGTGAGGCTGAGGGTGAGAGTGAGGTTTAGGGTTAGTGTTAGGGTTAGGGTTAGGGTGAGGGTTAGCGTTAGGGTTAGGCTTATGCATAGGGGTAGGGTTAGCGTGAGGTTTAGGGTGAGATATAGGGTTAGGGGGAGGGTTAGGTTAACGGTTAGGAATAGGGTTAGTGTTATGGTTAGAGTGAGGGTGAGGGTTAGGCTGAGGGTCAGGATAAGGTTTAGGGTTAGGATTAGGGTTAGCGTGAGGGCTAGGCTGAGGGTTAATGTGAGGGTTAGGGTTAGGGTTAGGCTTAGGTTTAGGGTGAGGGTTAGGGTTTGGGTTAGGGTGAGAGGGAGGATGAGGATTAGGGTTTGGTTCAGGGTTAGGGTTAGGGATATGGTTAAGGTGATGGTTAGGCTTAGGTTTAAGGTTAGGCTTAGGGTTAGGCTGAAGGTGAGGGTGTTGGTTAGGGTTAGGGTTTGGGATAGGGTGAGGGAGAGGCTGAGGATTAGGGTTACATTTAGAGTTAGGTTTAGGCTTAGGCTTAGGGTTAGGATTAGTGTGAGGTTTAGGGTTAGATATAGGGTTGGGGGAGGGTTAGGTTAAGGGTTAGTGTTAGGGTTAGGGAGAGGGTGAGGGTTAGGTTTAGGCTTAGGGTTAGTGTGAGGGTTTGTGTTAGGGTTAGGGTTAGGGTTAGGGTGAGGGTAAGTGTTAGGGTGAGGTTTTGGGTTAGGGTGAGGGTTCTGGTTAGGGTGAGGGTTAGCATTAGCTTTAGGGTTATTGTTAGGTTTAGGTTTAGGCTTACGGTTACTGTGAGGATGAGTGTGAGGTTTAGGGTTAGAGTTAGGGTGAGGTTTAGTGTTTGGGTTAGGCTTAGAGTGAGGGTTAGGGTGAGGGCGAGGTTTAGGGATAGTGTTAGGGTTAGGGTCATGGTTAGGTTGAGTTTTAGGGTTAGGGTTAGTGTTAGGGTTAGGGTGAGATTTTGGGTGGGTTAGGGTTAGGGTTAGTGTTAGGTTTAGTGTTAGGGTTAGGGTATGGGTGAGGTTTAGTGTTCTAATTATGGTTAGGGTAAGGCTGAGTGTGAGGGTTAGTTTTAGTTTTAGTGTTAGGGTTAGCCTGAGGATTAGGGTGAGGATGAGGGTTAGGGCTAGGGTTAGGTTTAGGATTAGGGTTAGGGTGAGTGTGAGTGTTAGGGTTAGGGTTAGGGTTAGCCTTAGTTTCAGGCTGAGCGTGAGGGTGAGTGTGAGGGTTAGGTTTAGGGTGAGGGTTAGGGTTAGGTTTAGGGTGAGGTTTAGTGTTAGGATTAGGGTTAATGTGATGGTGAGGTTTAGGGGTAGAGTTAGGTTTAGGGTGAGGGTGAGTTTGAGGGTTAGGGTTAGGGTTAAAGTTATGGTTAATGTTAGCCTTAGGTTTAGGCTGACGGTGAGGGTGAGTGTTAGGGTTAGAGTTTGGATGAAGGTTAGATTTAGTGTTAGGGTTAGAATTAGTGTTAGGGTGAGAGTGAGGTTTAGAATTAGAGTTAGGGTTTGTGTTATGGAAGGGTTAGGGTGAGGGATATGGTTAGGGTTAGGCTTAGGCTTAGGTTTAGGCTTAGTCCGAGCATGAAGGTGAGGGTTAGGGTTAGAGTTAGGGTGATGGTTCAGGTTAGGGTTAGTGTTATTGATAGGGTTAGGGTTAGAGTTACGGTGAGGGTGAGTGTGCGGGTGAGGGTTAGCGTTAGGGTTAGGGAGGGGTTTATGGGTAGGGTTAGGGTTAGGGTTTGGGTGAGGGTTAGGGTTAGGATTATGGTTAGGGTGAGGGCTAAGGTGAGATTTAGGGTTAGGGGTAGGTTTAGGCTTAGGCTTAGGGTTAGTCTGAGGGTGAGGTTGAGGGTGAGGGATATGGTTAGGGTGATGGTTAGGGTTACGGTTAGGGTGAGGGTTAGGATGAGGGTTAGGGTTAGGGTGAGCGTTATCGTTAGGGTGATGGTAAGTGTAAAGGTGAAGGTTAGTATGAGGCTGAGGGTTAAGATAAGGGTAAGTTTTAGGGTTAGGTTTAGGGTTAGGGTAAGGATTACAGTTATTGTTAGGGTTAGGGTTAGGATTACCCTTACAGTGATGGTGAGGGTTAGGTTTAAGTTTAGGGTGAGGTTTAGGTTTAGGGTTATGGTTAGAGTTTGGGTTAGGGTTAGAATTAGTGTTAGCGTGAAGTGTAGGGTGAGGTTGAGGTTTAGGGTTAGGGTTAGGTTTAGGGTTAGGATTAAGGTTATGGTGAGGGTGAGTGTGTGGGTTAGGGTTAGGTTTAGGGTTATGCATCGGGTTAGGCTAAGGATGAGGTTGAGGGTGAGGGTTAGGGTCAGGTTGAAGGTTTGGGTTAGGGTTAGGTTGAGGGTGAGTGTGTGGGTTAGGGTTAGTCTTAGGGTTAGGCTTAGGGTTAGGGTTAGGGTGAATTTAAGTGTGAGGGTTAGGGTTAGGGTGAGGGTTAGGTTTAAGGTTAGGGTAAGGGTTAGGGTGAAGGTTACGTTGAGGGTTAGGGTTAGGGTTACGGTGAGTTTTAGGGTTTGGATTAGTATTAGAGTTATGTTTAGGGTGAGGGTGAGGTTTAGAGTAGAGTTAGGTTTAGGGTGAGGGTTATGTTGAGGGTTAGGTTTCGTGTTCGTGTTAAGGTTAGGTTTAGGGTGAGAATTAAGGGGAGGGTTAGGGTTAGTTTTACGATTAGAGTTAGGGTGAGGGTAAGGGTGAGGGTTATAGTTAAGATGAGTGTTTGGGTTAGGGTTTGAGTGAGGGTTAGGGTGAGGGTTAGGCTTAGGCTTAGGGTTTGGTTATGGGCTAAGGTGAGTGTGAGGGTTAGGGTTAGTGTTAGGGTTAGGGTGAGGGTGAGGGTTAGATTGAGGATTAGTGTTAGGTTTAGTGTGAGGTTTACGGTGAGGATGAGGGTTAGGGTTAGGTTGACGGCTAGGTTGAGACTGAGGGTTAGGGTTAAGCTGAGGTTTAGGGTTAGGGTTAGGTTTTGGGTTGGTGTGAGGGTTAGTGTTAGGATTAGGGTTAGTGTTAGGGTGAGAGTAAGTTTTAGGGTGATGGTTTGGGTTAGTGTGAGGGTTATGGTTAGGGTAAGTTTTAGGAATAGGGTTAGGGTTATTGTTAGGGTTAGGTTTATTTTTACGGTTAAGGTGAGGGTGAGGATGAGGGTTAGGGTTAGGGTAAGGGTGAGGTTTATGGTTTGGCTTAGGTTTACAGTTGGGGTTAGGGTGAGGGTTAGGTTGAGGTTTAGGGTTAGTGTTCGTGTTAAGGTTAGGGCTAGGGTGAGAGTTAGGGGGAGGGTTAGGTTTGGGGTTAGGTATAGTGTTAGAGTGAGGGTGAGTGTGTGTTAGGGATAGGTTTAGGTTTAGGCTTAGGGTTAGGCTGACGGTGAGGGTGAGGATGAGGTTTAGGGTTATGGTGAGGGTTAGGGTTAGTGTTAGGGTGAGGTTTAGTGTTAGGGTTAGGGTTAGAGTTAGGGTTAGGTTGAGGTTGAGGTTTAGGGTTAGAGTTAGGGATAGGGTGAGGGTTAGGGTTAGGATTAGGGTTAGGGTCAGGGCTAGGGTGAGGGTTACGTTGAGGTTTAGGTTTAGGGATACTGTTAGGTTTAGGATTAGGGTTAGGGTAGAGTGAGTGTGAAGGTTAGGGTTAGGGTTTGGGTTAGGCTTAGGGTTACCGTGAGGATTCGCGTTTGGTTTTGGGTTAGGGTGAGGGTGAAGCTGAGGATTAGGGTTAGTTTGAGGGTTATGGTTATGGTTAGGGTTACGGTTAGGATTAGGCTTAGGTTTAGGGTGAGAGTTAGGGTTAGGGTTTGTGTTAGGGTGAGGGTGAAGCTGAGGATGAGGGTTAGGTTTAGGGTTAGGTTTAGGGTTAGGGTTAGGGTTAGGATTATGGTTAGGGTTTCAGTAATGGTTATTCTGAGGTTTACGGTTAGGCTTAGGGTTAGGCTGAGATGAGGGTGGAGGTGAGGGTTAGGGTTCGGGTGATGGTTAGGGTTAGAGTTAGTGTTATTGTTAGGGTCAGGGTTAGAGTTATGGTGAGGTTGTGGGTTCGGGTGAGGATTAGGGTTAGGGTTAGAGTGGGCTTTAGGGTTAGGGTTAGGGTTAGGCTTAGGTTTAGGCTGAGGGTGAGGTTGAGGGTGAGGGTTAGGGTTACAGTGAGGGTTAAGTTTAAGGTTAGGGGGAGGGTTAGGATGAGGGTTAGGGTTAGGGTTAGGGTGAGGGCTAGGGTGAGGGTGAGGTTTAGGGTGAGATTTAGGGTTAGGGTGAGGGTTAGTATTAGGGTGAGGTTTAGAGTTATTGTGAGGGTGAGTGTTAGGTTTAGGGTTAGTGTTAGAGTGAGGGGAATTGTTACGTTGAGGGTTAGGTTTAGGGTGAGGTTTATGGTTATGTTGAGGTTTAGGGTTAGGGTTAGGGTGAGGTTGAGGTTGAGGTTTAGTGTTAAATTTAGCGTTAGAGGGAGGGTTAGGGTGAGGTTTAGTGTTAGTGTTAGTGTTAGGGTTAGGGTGAGGGTTAGGTTTAGGTTGAGGTTTAGGTTTAGGGTTAGGGTTAGCCTTAGTGTGAGTGTTAGTGTTAGGGTTAGTGTTAGTGTTAGGGAGAGTGTATGTGTTAGGGTTAGGGTTTGGGTTACGGTGATGGATTTGGTTAGGGTGAGGGTTAGGATTAGGGTTAGGATTATTGTTAGGGTTAGGTTTAGGGTTTTGGTTATCATGAGGGTGAGGGTGAGGGTTAGGGTGAGGTTTAGTGTTTGGTTTAGGGTTAGTGTTAGGTTTAGACTGAGGGTGAGGTTTAGGGTTAGAGTTAGGGTTAGAGTGAGAGTTAGGTTGAGGGTTAGGGTTAGGGATAGTGTTAGGGTTAGGGTTACAGTGAGATTTAGGGGGAGCGTTAGGATTATGGATAGGGTTAGGATTAGGGTTAGGGTAAGGGTGAGTGTGTGTGTTAGGGTTAGGTTTAGGGTTAGGCTTAGGGTTAGGCTGAGGGCGAGGTTGAGGGTGAGGGTTAGGGTTAGAGTGAGGGTTAAGTTTAGGGTTAGTGGGAGGGTTACGATTAGGGTTAGGGTTAGAATTAGGGTTAGGGTGAGGTATAGGGTGAGGTTGAGTTTTAGTGTTAGGGTTAGGGTGAGGTTTAGGGTTAGGGTTAGGGTTGAGGTTAGGGTGAGGGTAAGATTTATTGTTAGAGTTAGGGTTAGGATGAGGCTGTGGGTGAGCGCTAGGGTTAAGTTTAGGGTTAGGGTTAGGTTTAAGGTTATGGTTAGGGTGAGGGTGAGGGTTAGTGTTAGGTTTAGGATTATGTTTTGGGTTAAGTTTCGGCTGAGTGTATGGGTTAGGGGTACAGTTAGGGATAGGCTTAGCCTTAGCCTGAGGGTGAGGGTGAGGGTGAGGGTTAGGGTTAGGGTGAGAGTTAGGTTTAGGGTTAGGTTGAGAGTTAGGGTTCGGGTTAAATTTAGGGTTAGGGTGAGCGTTAGGGTAAGGTTTACGATTAGGGTCAGGTTTAGGGTTAGGTTTACTGTTAGGGTGAGTGTTATGGTTAGGATTAGTATTAGGGTGAGGGCTAGAGTGAGGGTGATATTTAGGGTTAGGGTTAAGGTGAGGTTTAGGTTAGAATTAGGGTTAGTTTTAGGGTGAGGGTGAGGTTTAGGGTTAGAGTTAAGGTTAGGGTGAGGCTGATTGTGAGGGTTATGGTTAGGGTTAGTGTTAGAGTTAGGGTTAGGTTGATGGTTAGGGTGAGTTTGACTGTTAGGCTTAGGGTTAGGATTAGGATTAGGGTAAGTTTTAGGGTGAATGTGAGGATTAGGGTTATGGTTAGGCTTAGGGTTATGCTCAGGGTGAGAGTGAGGTTTAGGGTTAGAGTGAGTGTTAGGGTTCGGTTTAGGGTGAGAGTTATGGTTCGGGTTAAGTTTAGGGTTAGCGTGAGGGTTAGGGTTAGGGTTAATGTGAGCGTGAAGGTTAGGGTTAGGTTGAGGGTTAGAGTTAGGTTTAGGTTTAGGGTTAGGGTTAGGGTTAGAGTTAGGGTGAGGGTTACAATGAGGATTAGGTTTAGGATTAGGGTTAGGGTGAGGGCCAGGGTGAGGGTGAATGTTAGGGTTAGTTTTAGGGTGAGATTTAGGGTTAGGTTTAGGGTAAGGGTGAGGGTTTGGATGAGGGTTAGTGCTACGGTGAGGGTGAGGGTTAGGGTTTGGGTGGGGGTTAGGGTTAGGATTAGGGTTAGTGTGAGGGTGAGTGTTAGGATTAGGGTTAGGGTTAGGGTTAGGTTTAGGGTTAGGATTAGTGTTATTGTTAGGGTTATGGTTAGAGTTACTCTGAGGGTAAGGATGAGGGTGAAGGTTATGGTTAGGGTCAGGGTGAGGATTAGGGTTAGTTTTAGGATTAGGGTTAGGTTCAATGTGAGGTTTAGGATTAGATTTAGGGTTAGGGGTTAGATTTGTTCGTGGGTAAGGGTTAGGGTTAGGGTTAGGATTAGGGTTAGGGTGAGGGTGAGTGTTAGGGTTAGGGCTAGGGTTAGGCTTAGGTTTAAGGTTAGGCTGAGTTTGAGGGTGGGGGTGAGGATTAGATTTAGGGTGTTGGTTAGTGTTAGGGTTACGGTGAGGGTTAGGGTTTGGGTTAGTGTTAGCGTTAGGTTTAGGGTGAGTGTGAGGTTTCGGGTTAGAGTTATGGTAAGGGTGAGGTTTAGGTTGAGGGTTTGGGTTAGGATTATTGTTATTTTTAGGGTTAGGGTGAGATTTTGGGGGAGGGTTAGGGTTAGGGATAGGGTTAGGATTAGGGTTAGGGTGAGGGTGAGTGTGTGTGTTAGGGTTTGTTTTAGGGTTAGGCTTAGGGTTAGGCTGAGTTTGAGGTTGAGGATGAGGGTTAGGGTTAGCGTAAGGGTAAGGTTTAGGGTTAGGGTGAGAGTTAGGGATTGGGTTAAATTTAGGGTTAGGGTGAGGGTTAGGGTACAGGTTATGTGAGGGTGAGGGTTAAGGTTAGGTTAGGGTTAGGGTTAGGGTTAGGATTAGGGTTAGGTTGAGGGCTAGGGTGAGGGTGAGGTTTTGGGTTGGGGTTGTGTTGAGGTTTAGGGTTAGGTTTATGGTTAGGTTTAGGGTGAGGGTGAGGGTTAGGGTTCGTTTTAGGGTTAGGGTGAAGCTGATTGTGAGGGTTAGGGTTAGGGATAGTGTTAGATTTAGGGTTAGTGTAAGGGTTAGGGTGAGTGAGAGGGTTAGGCTTAGGTTTAGGATTAGTATTAGGGTAAGGTTTAGGGTGAGGGTTAGGGTTAGGGTTAGGCTTAGGTTTAATGTTAGGGTTAGGGTTAAGGTGATTGTTAGGGTTAGGCTTAGGGTTAGGCTTAGGGTTAGGTTGAGGGTGAGGGTTTGGTTTAGGGTTAGGGTTTGGGTTAGGGTGAGGGTGAGGCTGAGGATTAGGGTTACATTTAGGGTTAGGGTTAGGGTTATGTTTAGAGTTAGGGTTAGGGTTAGGATTAGGCTTAGGGTTAGGGTGATAGTTAGGGGGAGGCTTAGGTTTAGGGTTAGGTTTAGGGTTAGGAGTAGGGTAAACCTGAAGGTGATTGTTTGTGTGTTAGGGTTAGGTTTAGGGTTATTCTTACAGTTAAGCTGAGGGTGAGGTTTAGGGTGAGGGATAGGGTTAGGGTGAGGGTTAGTGTTAGGGTTAGAGTTAGGGTTTCGGGGAGGGTTAGAATGAGGGTTAGGATTAGGATTAGGGTTAGGGTGAGGGCTAGGTTGAGGGTGAGGTTTAGTGTTAGGTTTAGGATGAGGTTAAGGGTTAGGGTAAGGGTTAGGATGAGGGTGAGGTTTAGGGTTAGAGGTATGATTAGGATGAGGCTGAGGGTGAGGGTTAGGGTTAGGGTTAGTGTTAGGGTTAGGGTTAAGGTGAGGGTTAGAGTGAGGTTGAGGTTTAGGGTTAGGGTTAGTATTAGGTTTAATTTTAGGGTTAGGGTGAGGTTTAGTGTTAGGTTTAGGGTTAGGGTGAGGGTAACGTTTAGGGTTAGTGTTAGGGTTAGGCTTATGGTTAGGCTGAGGGTGAGGGTGAGGGTGAGGGTTAGGGTGAGGGATAGGGTTAGGGTTACGGTGAGAGTTCGGGTTCTGGATAAGTTTAGGGTTAGGTTGATGATTAGGGTAAGGGTTATGGTGAGGGTAACAGTTAGGGTTAGGGTGAGGGTTAGGGTTAGGTTTAGGGTTACGGTGAGGGTGAGAGTGAGGGTTAGGGTGAGTGTTAGGGTGAGGGTTAGGATGAGGGTTATGGTGAGGATTCGGGTTAGGGTGAGAGCTAGGGTGAGGGTGAGGTTTATGTTTATTGTTAGGGTGAGATTTAGTGTTATGGTTAGGGTTACGGTAATGTTGAGAGTGAGGTTTAGGGTTAGAGTTAGGGTTAGGGTGAGGCTGAGGGCTAGGTTTAGGTTTAGGGTTAGTGTTAGAATTAGGGAAAGGGTTTGGCTTAGGGTGAGGGTGAGGGTTAAGCTTAGGGTTAGGATTAGGATTAGGGTAACAGTTAGGGTGAGTGTGAGGTTTAGGGTTCGGGTTAGGGTTAGGGTCAGGGCTAGGGTGAGGTTGAGAGTTAAGCTCAGGGTTAGGGTGAGGTTTAGGTTTAGGGTGATGGTTAGCGTTGGTGTGCGGGTTATTTTTAGGTTTAATGTTTGTTTTAAGGTGAGATTAAGTGTTAGGGTAAGGTTTAGGTTTAGGGTGAGGTTTACGATTAGTGTTAGGGTTAGGGTTAGGGTGAGGGTGATGTTAAGGGTTAGAGTTAGGGTTAGGGTGAGGGTTAGAGTTAGGGTTAGGGTGAGATTTAGGGTGGGGGTGAGGACTGGAGTTAGGGTTAAGATTAGGATTAGGGTTAAGGTGAGGTGAGTGTTATGGTTAGGGTTAGGTTTAGGATTAGAGTTAGAGTGAGGGTGAGGATGAGGGTTATGGTTAGGGTGAGTGTTGGGGTTAGAGTTAGAGTGAGGGTTATGGTGAGGGTTAGGCTTAGGCTTAATGTTTGGTAAGGGCTATGTTGTGGGTGTGGGTTAGGGTTAGGGTTAGGGTGAGCGTTAGGCTGGGGGTTAGGGTTAGTATTAGGGTTTGGGTTGGGGTTAGGTTTAGTCTTAATGTTAGGTAGAGTGTGAGCGTGAGGGTGAGGTTTAGGGTTAGGGTGAGGGTGAGGTTCAGGGTTAGAGTTAGCATTCAGGTGAGGGTTAGTGTGAGAGTTAGGGTTAGGGATAGGGTTAGGGTTAGGGTTAGTTTGAGGGTGATTGTGAAGGTCAGGGTTAGTCTTAGGCTTAGGCTTAGGCTTAGGCCGATCGTGAAGGTGAGGGTGAGGTTTAGGGTTAGAATTAGTGTTATAGTGAAGGCTAGAGTGAGTATGAGTGTTAGGATTAGCGTTTGGGTGAGGTTTAGGGTTAGGGTTACAGTGAGGGTTAGGGTTAGGGTTAGGGTTATGGTGAGGGTTTGGGTTATGGTTAGGGTTAGGGTGAGGGTCAGGGTTAGGGTTAGGGTTAGTGTAATATTTAGGGTTAGGGTTAGAGTTACAGTGAGGTTGAGGGTTAGGGTTATGATCAGGTTTGGGTTAAGTTTAGGGTAAGGGTTATGGTTAGGGTGAGGGTGAGGTTTAGGGTTAGAGTTAGTGTAATATTTAGGGTTAGGGTTAGAGTTACAGTGAGGTTGAGGGTGAGGGTTATGATCAGGTTTGGGTTAAGTTTAGGGTAAGGGTTTTGGTTAGGGTGAGGGTGAGGTTTAGGGTTAGAGTTAGGGTTTCGGGGAGGGTTAGGATTAGGGTTAGTGTTAGGCTTGGGGTTAGGGTGAGGGTTAGTTTGAGGATTAATATTAGGGTTAGGGTTAGGTTTAGGATTAGGTTTACGGTGAGGATATCTGTGACGTTTAGGGTTAGGGTTCGTTTAGGCTTAGGGTTAGGCTGAGTGTATGGGTGGGGATGAGGTTTAGATTTAGAATGATGGTTAGGTTTCTGGTTAGGTTAAGCGTTAGGATGAGGGTTAGGGTTAGAATTAGGGTTAGGATGAGGGCTAGGGTGAGGGTGAGGGTTAGGGTTAGGGTTAGGCTTATGCTTAGGATTAGGCTGAGGCTGAGGGTGAGGGTGATGGTTAGGTTTAGGGTGATGGTTGGGGTTACTTTTAGGGTGAGGGTTAGAATGAGGATTAAGATTATGGTGAGGGTTAGTGCGAGGGTGACGGTAAGGGTAAAGTTGAGGGTTAGGCTGAGGGTGAGGGTTACGGTCAGGGTGAGGCTTAGGGTTAGGGTGAGGTTGAAGGATTAGTGTTAGATTGAGGATAAGTGTTGATGTTAGTGTGATGTTTAGGGTGAGGATGAGGGTTAGGGTTAGGTTGAGGGCTAGGTTGAGGGTGAGGGTTAGGGTTATGTTTAGGGTTAGGGTTAGTGTTAGGGTTAGGGTTAGGGTGAGGTTTAGGGTGAGAGTGAGGCTAGGGTTAAGGTTAGGATTGGGACTAGTGTTAAGGTGAGGGTGAGTGTGAGGTTTAGGGTTAGGGTTAGGGTTAGGATTAGAGTTAGGATGAGGTCTAGCATGAGGGTGAGGGTTAGTGTTAGGGTTAGGTGAGGTTTAGAGTTAGAATTAAGTTTAGGGATAGGGTAAGTGTTAGTGTTAGGGTTATGGTGAGGGTGAGGGTTAGGGTTATGTTGAGGGTTAGGATTAGGGCTAGGTTTAGTGTGAGTGTTAGGGTTAGGGTGATGGTTAGCATGAGGGTTAGCGTTAGGATTAGGTTTAGGATGAGGGATAGGGTGAGGGTGAGGGTTAGGTTTATACTTAGGGTGAGGTTTAGGGTTTGGGTTAGGTTTAGGGTTAGGGTGAGGGTTATGGTTAGGTTATGGTGAGGGTTAGAGTTAGGGTTAGGTTGAGGGTTAGAATTAGGTTTAGGGTTAGGTTGAGGGTGAGGGTTACGGTTAGGGTGAGGGTTAGGATGAGGTTTAGGGTTACAATTAGGGTTAGGGTGAGGTCTAGGGTGAGGATGAGGGTTAGTATTAGGGTTAGGGTTAGGGATAAGTTTAGGGTTCATGTTTCGGTGAGGGTGAGGGTTAGGTTTAGGTTAGTATTAGGTTAGTATTAGGTTTTGGGTTAGGGGTAGGGTTAGGGTGAGGGTTAGGGTTCATGTTTCGGTGAGGGTGAGGGTTAGGTTTTGGGTGAGGGTTAGGGTGAGGACTAAGGTGAGGGTGAGGGTTAGGGTTAGGGTTAGCGTTAGGGTGAGGGTTAAGTTTAGGTTTAAGGTTAGGTTTAGGGTTAGGATTAAGGTTAAGGTGAGGCTGAGTGTGAGGGTTAGGTTGAGGGTTAGGCTTAGGCTTACGGTTAGGCTGAGGGTGAGTGTAGGGATGAGTGATGGTTCTGGTTAAGGTTAGGTTGAGGGTTAGGATGAGGGTTAGGGTTAGGATTAGTGTTAGGGCGAGGGCTAGGGTGAGTGTTAGTTTCGGGGTTAGGTTTAGGCTTAGGGTTAGGCTGAGGCTGAGGCTGAATTTGAAAGTGAAGGTTAGGTTTAGGTTGATGTTTAGGGTTAAGGTTAGGGTGAGGGATAGGATGAGGGTTATGGTTTAGGGTGAGGGTTAGGATGAGGGTGACTGTAAGAGAAAAGGTGAGGTTAGGCTGAGGGTGAGGGTTATGGTAAGGGTGAGGTTTCGGGTTAGGGTGATGGTGAGGGTTAGACTGAGGATTAGTGTTAGGGTTAGTGTGAGGTTTAGGGTGAGGATGAGAGTTAGGCTGAGGGTTAGGGCAAGGGTGAAGTTGAGGGTTAGGGTTAGGGTTAGGGTGTGGTTTAGGTTTAGGGTGATGGTTAGCGTTAGTGTGAGGGTTAGGGTTAGGGTTGGTGTTAGTTTTAAGCTGAGGGTAAGTGTTAAGGTAAGGTTTAGGTTTAGGGTGAGTTTTAGGATTAGGGTTAGGGTTAGGATTAGTTTGAGGGTGAGGGTTAGGGTGGAATTTAGTGTGGAAGTGAGGTTGCGAGTTAGGGTTAGGATTAGAATTAGGGTTAAGGTGAGGGTGAGTGTTAGGGTTAGGGTTAGGGATAGGATTAGATTTAGGGTTAGGGTGAGGGTGAGGTTATGGTTAGGGTGAGCGTTGGGGTTAGTGTTAGAGTGAGGGTTAGGATGTGGGTTAGCTTTGGCTTAGGGTTTTGGTATAGGCTATGGTGAGGGTGAGGGTTAGGGTTAGGGTTAGGGTGAGCATTAGGGTACGGGTTAGGGTTAGTATTAGGGTTAGGGTTGGGGTTAGGGTTAGGCTTAATGTTAGGCAGAGGTTGAGGGTCAGGGTGAGGTTTAGGGTTAGGGTGAGGGTAAGGTTTAGGGTTAGAGTTAGTGTTCGTGTGATGGTTAGGGTTAAGGTTAGGCTTCCGTTTAGGGTTAGGGTGAGGGTGAGTGTGAGGGTCAGGATTAGTCTTAGGCTTAGGCTTATGCTTAGGCCGAGCGTGAAGGTGAGGGTGAGGTTTAGGGTTAGCAGTAGGTTTAGGGTGAGGGCTAGAGTGAGGATGAGGGTTAAGGTTAGCGTTAGGATGAGGTTTAGGGTTAGGGTTACGGTGAGGGTGAGGGTTAGGGTTACAGTTAGGGTTAAGGTGAGGGTTTGGGTTAGGGTTAGTGTTAGGGTGAGGGTCAGGTTTAGGGTTAGGGTTAGTGTAATAGTTAGGGTTAGGGTTACAGTTACAGTGAGGGTGAGGGTGAAGGTGAGGATTAGGATAAGAGTTAGGGTGAGGTTTAGGGATAGGGTTATGGTTAGGGTGAAGATGAGGTTTAGGGTAAGTTTTAGGCTTTGGGGGAGGGTTAGGGTGAGGGTTAGGGTTAGGGTTAGTGTTAGGCTTGAGGTTAGGTTGAGGGTTAAGTTGAGGTTTAAAATTATGGATAGGGTTAGTTTTAGGATCAGGTTTACGGTGAGGGTGAGTGTGAGGGTCAGGGTTAGGGTTCGTTTAGGCTTAGGGTTAGGCTGAGTGTATGGGTGGGGATGAGGATTAGGTTTAGAATGATGGTTAGGGTTCTGGTTAGGTTACGGGTTAGTATGAGGGTTAGGGTTAGAATTAGGTTTAGTGTGAGGGCTAGGTTGAGGGCTAGGGTGAGGGTGAGGTTTAGGGTAAGGATGAGGGTTAGGGTTAAGTTGAGTGTTAGGTTGAGGGTGAGGGTTAGAGTTACAGTTAGGTTTAGGTTTAGGGTGAGGGTGAGGTTTAGGGTTAAAGTTAGGGTTAAGGTGAGGGATAGGGTTTCGGTTTACGGTTAGGATTAGTGTTAGGGTTAGGGTTAGGGTGAGGTTTAGGGTTGGATTTAGGGTTAGTTTTAGGGTTAGGGTTAGGATGAGGGTGAGGGTTAGGTTTAGGCTTTGTCTAAGGCTTAGGCTTAGGCCCAGCATGAGGGTGAGGATTAGGGTTAGGATTAGGGTGAGGGTTAGGTTTAGGGTTACAGTGTGGTCAGGGTTAGGGTTAGGTTGAAGGTTAGAATTAGGTTTAGGGTTAGGTTGTTGGTTAGGGTTAGGGTTAGGGTGAGAGTTGGGATGAGGGTTAGGGTTACAATTAGGTTTAGTGTGAGGGCTACGGTGAGGGTGAATGTTATTTTTAGGGTTAGGGTGAGGTTTAGGGTTAAGGTTAGGGTTAGGGTTACGGTGAGGGTGAAGGTTAGGGTTAGGGTGAGGGTTAGGTTTAGGTTTATTGTGAGGGTGAAGGTTAGGATTATGGTTAGGGTTAGTGTTACAGTGAGGGTGAGGGGGAGGCTGAGGGTTAGGATCAGGTTTAGGGTGAGGTTTAGGTTTAGGGTTATGGTTAGTGTGAGGGTGAGGTTTAGGGTTAGAGTTAGGGTTAGGGTGAGGGTTAGGGTGAAGGTTGGGTTGAGGTTTAATGTTAGGGTTAGGGTTACCTTTAGGATTAGGTTTACGATGAGGGTGAGTGTGAGGGTTAGGGTTAGAGAGAGGTTTAGGGTGAGGGTGACGGTAAGTGTAAAGGTGAGGGTTAGGCTGAGGGTGAGGGTTAGGGTTAGGGTGAGGATGAAGGTTAAAGTGAGGATTAGGGTTAGGGTTAGTTTGAGATTTAGGGTGAGGATTAGGGTTAGGGTTAGGGTGAGGTTTAGGTTTAGGGTGATGGTTAGGGTTAGTGTGAGGGTTAGTGTTAGGGTTAGGGTTAGTGTTAGGGTGAGGGTAAGTGTTAGGGTGAGGGTTAATGTTACGGTGAAGTTTATGGTTAGGATGAGGGTTAGGGTTAGGGATAGGGTTGTTGTTAGGGTTAAGGTTAGGCTTACGGTTACATTGAGGGTGAGGGTGAGGTGAAGGGTTAGGGTTAGGGTGAGGTTTACCTTTAGGGTTAGGGTTAGAGATAGGGTTAGGGTTGAGGTGAGGTTTAGGGTTAGAGTTAGGTTTAGTGTTATTGTTGGGGTTTGGGTGAGGTTTAGGGTTAGTTTTAGGGTTAGGTTTAGGCTGAGCATGGGGGTGTGGGTTAGGGTTAGGGTTAGGGTGGGGTTTAGGGTTAGGGTTAGAGTGAAGGTGAGGTTGAGGGTTCGGGTGTTTGTGTCAAGGATAGGGTTAGAGTGAGAGTTAAAAAGAGGGTTAGGATTAGGGTTAGGGTTAGGATTAGTGTTAAGGTGAGGGTGAGTGTGTGTGTTAGGGATAGGTTTATGTTTAGGCTTAGGATTAGGGTTACGGTTAAGGTTTAGGGTTAGGGTGAAGGTTAGGGTTAGGGTGAGGTTTAGTGTTAGGGTTAGGGTTAGAGTTAGGGTTAGGTTGAGGGTTAGGGTTTGGGGTAGAGTTGGGGTTAGGGTGAGGGTTAGGGTTAAGTTAGGGTGAGGGTTAGGGAGAGGGTTATGGTTATGGTGAGGGTTAGGGTGGGGGTGATGGTAAGGGTAAACGTGAGGTTTAGGCTGAGGGTGAGAGTTATGGTAATAGTGAGGGTTAGGGTTAGGGTGAGTGTTAGGGGTAGGGGTAGGGTGAGGGTGAGGGTTAGATTGAGGATTAGTGTTAGGATTAGGGTAAGGTTTAGGGTGAGGAGGAGGGTTAAGGTTAGGTTGAGGGCTAGGGTGAAGATGAAGGTTAGAGTTAGGGTTAGGGTCAGGTTTAAGGTTGGGGTGATGGTTAGGGTTAGTTTGAGGGTTATCTAGTGTTAGGGTAGGTGTTAGGGTGAGGGTAAGTGTTAGGGTGAGGGTTAGGTTTAGGGTGAGGATTATGTTTATTGTGAGGGTTAGGGTTAGGGTTATTGTTAAGGTTAGGGTATCGGTTATGGTCACGGTGAGGGTCAGGGTGAGGTTAAGTTTAGGGTTAGGGATAGAGTTAGGGTTAAGGTGAGAGTAAGATTTAGGATTAGAGTTAGGGTTAGTGTTTGGGTTAGGGTTAGGGTGAGGGTTACGGTTAGAGTTAGGCTTAGGCTTAGGCTTAGGCTTAGGCCTAGCATGAGGGTGAGTGTTAGGGTTAGGGTTAGGGTGAGGGTTAGGATAAGGTTTAGGGTTAGGAATAGGGTTAGGGTGAGGGCTAGGGTGAGGGTTAGAGTTACAGTGAGGGTGAGGGTTAGGGGGAGGGTGAGGGTGAGTTTTGGTGTTAGGGGTAGGGTTAGGGTTAGGGTTTGGGTGAGGTTTATGGTTAGATTTAGGGTTAGGGAGAGGGTTAGTTCGTGGGTTAGAGTTAGGGTTAATATTAGGGTTCAGGTTAGGGTGAGGGTTAGGTTGAGGTTAAGTGTTAGGGGTAGGGTTAGGATTTGGATTAGGGTTAGGGTGAGGGTGAGTGACAGTGTTAGGGTTAGGGTTAGGCTTCGGCTTAGGGTTAGGCTGAGGGTGAGTGTGGGTGTGAGGATTAGGGTTAGGGTGGTTGTTAGGTTTAGGCTTAGGGTGAGGGTTAGGATGAGGCTTAGGGTTAGGATTTAGGGTTAGGGTGAGGGCTCGGGAGAGGGTGAGGGTTAGGGTAAGGGTTAGGCTTAGGCTTAGGGTTCGGCTGAGCTTGAGGTTGAGCGTGAGGGGTTAGGGTTAGGCTGATGGTTAGGTTTACTGTTAGGGTGAGTTTTAGGATGAGGTTTAGGTTTAGGGGGAGGGTTAGGGTGAGGATGTTGGTAAGGGTAAAGGTGAGGTTTCGTCTGAGGGTGAGGGTTAAGATAAGGGTGTGGTTTAGGGTTAAGTTTAGGGTTAGAGTAAGGGTTAGGTTTCAGATTAGGGTGAGGGTTAGATTAAGGATTAGGGTTAGAGTTAGTGTGAGGTTTAGGGGGAAGATGAGGGTGAGGGTTAGGGTGTGGGTGAGGGTTAAAATTAGGGTTAGGGTGAGTGTGATGGTAAGCCTAAATGTGAGGATTAGGCTAAGGCTGAGGTTTAAGATAAGGGTGAGGGTAAGTGTTAGGGTGAGGGTTAGGGTTAGGGTGAGTGTTAAGTTTAGGGTGAGGGTTAGAGTTAGGGTTACGGTTATTGTTAGGGTTAGGGTTAGGGTTACCCTTACAGTGAGGGTGAGGGATAGTGTTAGGTTTACGGTGAGGTTTAGGGTTAGGGTTATGGTTAGAGTTTCGGTTAGGATTAGGTTTAGGGTGAAGGCTAAGGTGAGGGTGAGGGTTAGGGTTAGGGTTAGTTTTAGGTTTAGGGTTAGAGTGAGGGTGAGTGTGTGGGTTAGGGTTAGGTTTAGGGTTAGGCTCAGGGTTAGGCTAAGGGTGAGGTTGAGGGTGGGGGTTAGGGTTAGGGTGAGGGTTAGGTTTAGGGTTAGGGTGAATGTTAGGATGAGGGTTAAGGTTAGCATTAGGGTTAGGTTGAGGGCTAGGGTGAGTGTGAGGTTTAGGGTTAGGGTTAGAGTGAGGGTGAGGTTTAGGGTTAGGGTGAGGAATAGGGTGAGGTTTAGGGTTAGGGTTAGGTTTAGGGTTAGGGTTAGGGTGAGGGTTAGGGTTTGGATGAGGGTTAAGATTACAATTAAGTTTTGGGTGAGCTCTAGGGTGACGGTGAGTGTTATTGTTAGGGTTAGGGTGAGGTTTAGGGTTAGGGTTAGGGTTAGGTTTATGGTGAGGGAGAGGGTTAGGGTTAGGGTGAGTGTTAGTGTTAGGGTTAGGGTGAGGGTGAAGGTTAGGATTAGGGTTATGGTTAGAGTTACTGTGAGAGTGAGGGTGAGGGTGAGGTTTAGGATCAGGTTTACGGTGAGGTTTAGGGATAGGGTTATTGTTAGGGTGAGTGTGAGGTTTAGGGTTAGAGTTCTTGTTAGGGGGAAGGTTAGTGAGCGTTAGGGTTAGGGTCAGTGTTAGTATTAGGGTTAGGGTGAGGGTTAAGTTGAGGTTTAATGTTAGGGTTAGCGTTAGGTTTAGGATTAGGTTTACGGTGAGGGTGAGTGTGATGGCTAGGGTTAGGGTTCGGCTTAGGCTTAGGGTTTTGCTGAAGGTATGGTATGGGGATGAGGACTAGGTATAGAAAGTTGGTTAGGTTTACGGTTAGGTTAAGGGTAAGGATGAGGGTTAGGGTTAAGATTAGTGTTCGGGTGAGGGTGAGGGTTAACGTTAGGTTAAGGCTTAGGCTTGGTGTTAGGCTGAGGCTGAGGGTGAGGGTGAGGGTTAGGGTTAGGGTGATGTTTGGGGTTACCATTAGGGTGAGGGTTAGGATGAGGATTAGGGTTAGGGTGAGGGTTACGGTGAGGGTTAGGTTGAGGGTGACGGTAAGGGTAAAGATGAGGGTTAGGCTGAGGGTGAGGTGTAGGGTAAGGGTGAGGGTTAGGGTTAGCGTGTGGGTTAGGTTTAGGTTGAGGATTAGTGTTAGGGTTAGTGTGAGGTTTAGGGTGAGGATGAGGGTTAGCGTTAGGTTGAGGGCTAGGTTGAGGGTGAGGGTTAGGATCAGGGTGAGGTTTAGGATTAGTGTGATGGTGAGGGTTAGTGTGAGGGTTAGTGTTAGGTTTAGGGTTAGTGTTAGGGTGAGGGTAAATGTTAGGGTGAGGGTTATTGTTATGGTGAAAGTTATGGTTAGGATGAAGGTTATGGTTATGGTTAAGGTTATTGTTAGGGTTAGGGTTAGGGTTACGTTTACGGTGAGGCTGAGGGTGAGGGTGAGGGTTAGGATTAGGGTGAGGTTTAGGTTTAGGGGTAGGGTTAGAGTTAGGGTTAAGGTGAGGTTGAAGTTTAGGATTAGATTTAGGTTTAGTGTTATTTTTGGGGTTAGGGTGAGGTTTAGGTTTAGTTTTAGGCTTAGGCTTAGGATTAGTCTTAGGCCGAGCAAAGGGTGAGGATTAGCTTTAGGGTTAGGGTGGGGTTTGGGGTTAGGGTTAGGTTGAGGGTGAGGTTGAGGGTTCGATATAGGGTTAGGGTGAGGGTTAGAGGGAGGGTTAGGGTTAGTGTTAGGGTGACGGTAAGTGTTAGGGTGAGGGTTAGGAATAGAGTTAGAGTTATTCTTAGGTATAGGTTTAGGGTTATGGTTACGGTGAGGGTGAGGATGAGGGTTAGGGTTAGGGTTAGGGTGAGTTTTAGGTTTTGGGTTAGTGTTAGAGTTAGGTTTAGGGTGAGGGTGAGGTTTCGTTTAGAGTTAGGGTTAGGGTGAGGGTTAGGTTGAGGGTTAGGGTTAATGTTCGTGTTAAGGTTAGGGTTAGGGTGAGAGTTAAGGGGAGGTTTAGGGTTTGGGTTAGGGTTAGGATTAGTGTTAGGGTGAGGGTGAGTGTGTGTGTTTGGGATATGTTTATGGTGAGGCTTAGGGTTAGGCTGAGGCTGAGGGTGAGGTTGAGGTTTAGGGTTAGGGTGAGGGTTAGGGTTAGGGTTAGGGTGAGTTTTAGTGTTAGGGTTAGGGTTAGACTTAGGGTTAGGGTGAGGGTGAGGGTTAGGGTTAGGTTTAGGCTTAGGCTTGGTGTTAGGCTGAGGCTGAGGGTGAGGGTGAGGGTTAGGGTTAGGGTGATGTTTGGGGTTACCATTAGGGTGAGGGTTAGGATGAGGATTAGGGTTAGGGTGAGGGTTACGGTGAGGGTTAGGTTGAGGGTGACGGTAAGGGTAAAGGTGAGGGTTAGGCTGAGGGTGAGGGGTAGGGTAAGGTTGAGGGTTAGGGTTAGCGTGTGGGTTAGGTTTAGGTTGAGGATTAGTGTTAGGGTTAGTGTGAGGTTTAGGGTGAGGATGAGGGTTAGCGTTAGGTTGAGGGCTAGGTTGAGGGTGAGGGTTAGGATCAGGGTGAGGTTTAGGATTAGTGTGATGGTGAGGGTTAGTGTGAGGGTTAGTGTTAGGGTTAGGGTTAGTGTTAGGGTTAGGGTAAATGTTAGGGTGAGGGTTATTGTTATGGTGAAAGTTATGGTTAGGATGAAGGTTATGGTTATGGTTAAGGTTATTGTTAAGGTTAGGGTTAGGGTTACGTTTATGGTGAGGGTGAGGGTTAGGGTTAGGGTGAGGTTTAGGTTTAGGGTTAGGGTTAGAGTTAGGGTTTAGGTGATGTTGAAGTTTATGATTATAGTTAGGTTTAGTGTTATTTTTGGGGTTAGGGTGAGGTTTAGGTTTAGTTTTAGGCTTAGGCTTAGGGTTAGTCTTAGGCCGAGCAAAGGGTGAGGGTTAGCTTTAGGGTTAGGGTGGGGTTTGGGGTTAGGGTTAGGGTGAGGGTGAGGTTGAGGGTTCGATATAGGGTTAAGGTGAGGGTTAGAGGGAGGGTTAGGGTTAGTGTTAGGGTGACGGTAAGTGTTAGGGTGAGGGTTAGGAATAGAGTTAGGGTTATTCTTAGGTTTAGGTTTAGGGTTATGGTTACGGTTAGGTTGAGGATGAGAGTTAGGGTTAGGTTTAGGGTGAGTTTTAGGTTTTGGGTTAGTGTTAGAGTTAGGTTTAGGGTGAGGGTGAGGTTTCGGTTAGAGCTAGGGTTAGGGTGAGGGTTAGGTTGAGGGTTAGGGTTAATGTTCGTGTTAAGGTTAGGGTTAGGGTGAGAGTTAAGGGGAGGTTTAGGGTTTGGGTTAGGGTTAGGATTAGTGTTAGGGTGAGGGTGAGTGTGTGTGTTTGGGATATGTTTATGGTGAGGCTTAGGGTTAGGCTGAGGCTGAGGGTGAGGTTGAGGTTTAGGGTTAGGGTGAGGGTTAGGTTTAGGGTTAGGGTGAGTTTTAGTGTTAGGGTTAGGGTTAGACTTAGGGTTAGGGTGAGGGTGAGGGTTAGGGTTAGGTTTAGGCTTAGGTTTGGTGTTAGGCTGAGGCTGAGGGTGAGGGTGAGTGTTAGGGTTAGGGTGATGTTTGGGGTTACCATTAGGGTGAGGGTTAGGATGAGGATTAGGGTTAGGTGAGGGTTACGGTGAGGGTTAGGTTGAGGGTGACGGTAAGGGTAAAGGTGAGGGTTAGGCTGAGGGTGAGGGGTAGGGTAAGGGTGAGGGTTAGGGTTAGCATGTGGGTTAGGTTTAGGTTGAGGATTAGTGTTAGGGTTAGTGTGAGGTTTAGGGTGAGGATGAGGGTTAGCGTTAGGTTGAGGGCTAGGTTGAGGGTGAGGGTTAGTATCAGGGTGAGGTTTAGGATTAGTGTGATGGTTAGGGTTAGTGTGAGGGTTAGTGTTAGGGTTAGGGTTAGTGTTAGGGTTAGGGTAAATGTTAGGGTGAGGGTTATTGTTATGGTGAAAGTTATGGTTAGGATGAAGGTTATGGTTATGGTTAAGGTTATTGTTAGGGTTAGGGTTAGGGTTACGTTTACGGTGAGGGTGAGGGTTAGGGTTAGGGTGAGGCTGAGGGTGTGGGTTAGTTTGAGTATTACTGTTAGGGTTAGGGTGAGGTTTAGAGTAAGGATGAGTGTTAGGGTTAGGTTGAGGGCTGGGGTGAGGGTGAGGATTAGGGTTAGGGTTAGGGTTAGGCTTAGGTTTAGGCTGAGGATGAGTATGGGGGTGAGGATTACGGTTAGGGTCATTGTTAGTTTTATGATTAGGGTTAAGTTTGAGGTGAGGGTGAGGCTGAGGGTGGGGGTGAGGATTAGGGTTAGAGTGATTGTTAGGGTTAGGGTTAGTGTTTTTGGTATGGTTAGGGTTAGAATTAAGGTGAGGTTGAGGGTGCGGGTGAGGATTAGGGTTATGGTTAGGGTGGGGTTTTGGATTAGGGTGAGGGTTAGGTTTACAGTTAGACATAGGGTTAAGGGGGGGGGTGACAATGAGGTTTAGGGTTAGGGATAGTGTTAAGGTTAGGGTAAGGGTGAGGGTTAGGTGGAAGTTTAGGGTTAGGTTTAGGGTTAGGGTAAGTGTCAGGGTTAGTTTTAGGGTTAGGGTTAGTGTTAGTGTGAGGGTAAGTTTTAGGGTGAGGGTTTGGGTTAGGATGAGGGTTATGGTTAGAGTGAGGGTTAGCATTATGTTTAGGGTTATTGTTAGGGTTAGGTTTAGGGTTAAGGTTAAGGTGAGGGTGAGGGTGAGTGTTAGGTTTAGGGTTAGGGTGAGGTTTAGTGTTTCAGTTAGGGTTAGAGTTAGGTTTAGGGTGAGGGTGAGGTTTAGGATTAGAGTTCGGGTTAGGGGAGGGTTAGGTTGAGGATTAGGGTTAGTGTTAGTGTTAGGGTTATGGTTAGGGTGAGAGTTAGAGCGAGGCTTAGGGTTAGGGTTAGGTTTAGGGTTAGGATAAGGGTAAAGCTGAAGGTGATTGTGTGTGTTAGGGTTAGGTTTAGGGTTAGGCTGAGGCATCGGCTGATGGTGAGTTTGAGGGTGAGAGTTAGGGTTAGGGAGATGGTTAGGGTTAGGGTTAGGGGGAGGGTTAGGATGAGGATTAGGATTAGGATTAGGGTTAGGGTGAGGGCTAGGGTGAGGGTGAGGTTTAGGGTTAGGGTTAGGATGAGGTTTAGGTTTATGGTTAGGGTTAGGATGAGCGTGAGGTTTCGGGTTAGAGTTAGGGTTAGGATGTGGCTGAGGGTGAGGGTTAGGGTTAGGGTTAGTGTTAGGGTTAGGGTTAAGGTGAGGGTTAGGGTGAGGTTGAGGCTTTGGGTTATGGTTATTATTAGGATTAAATTTAGGGTTTGGGTGAGGTTTAGGGTTAGGGTGAGTGTAACGTTTAGGGTTAGGGTTAGGGTTAGGTTGAGGGTGAGGGTGATGGTGAGAGTTAGGGTTAGGGTGAGGGTTAGGGTTAGGGTTAGGGTGAGGTTTAGGGTAGGGGTTTTGGTGAGGGTGACAGTTAGGATTAGGTTGAGGGTTAGGGTTAGGTTTAGGGTTGGGGTGAGGGTGAGAGTGAGGGTTAAGGTTAGTGTTAGGGTCAGGGTTAGGATGAGGGTTAGGGTGAGAATTCGGTTTAGGGTTATGGCTAGGGTGAGGGTGAGGATTATGGTTAGTGTTAGGGTGAGCTTTAGAGTTATGGGTAGGGTTACGGTTATGGTGAAGGTGAGGTGTAGGGTAGAGTTACGTTTAGGGTCAGGCTGAAGCCTAGCATTAGGGTTCGGGTTAGTGTGAGAATTAGGGTTAGGTTGAGGGTTAGGGTGAGTGTGAGGTTTAGGGTTCGGGTTAGGGTGAGGGTAAGTGTTAGGATGAAGGTTAAGCTTAGGTTGAAGGATATGGTTAGGATGAGGGTTAGGGTTAGGTTAGGGTTATTGTAAGTGTTAATGTTTGGGTTATGGTTACAGTGAGGGAGAGGGTGAGGATTAGGATTAAGGTTAGGGTGAGTTTTAGATTTAGGGTTAGGATTAGAGTTAGGGTTAGGTTTAGGGTGAGGGTTAGCATGAGGGTTAGGGTTAGGATTAGTGTTAGGATGAGGGCTAGGGTGAGGGTGAGGTTTAGGGTAAGGCTTAGGGTGAGGTTTAGTATTCGGTTTAGGCTTAGGGTTAGGGAGAGTGTTAGGTTCAGGTTACGGTGAGGGTTAGGGTTAGGGTTAGGTTGAGGGTTAGAATTAGGTTTAGGGTTAGTTTGAAGATTAGGGTTAGATTTAGGGTGAGGGTTAGGATGAGGGTTAGGGTTAAAATTAGGTTTAGGGTGAGGGCTAGGTTGAGGGTGAGGGTTAGGGTTAGGGTTAAAGTGAGGTTTAGGTTCAGGGGTAGCGTTAGGGTGACAGTTAGGGTTCGTGTTTTGGTGAGGGTGAGGGTTAGGTTTGGGGTGAGGTTTAGGTTGAGGACCAAGGTGAGGGTGAGTGTTAGCGTTAGGGTTAGCGTTAGGGTGAGGGTTAGGTTTAGGTTTAGGTTTAGGGTTATGTTTAGGGTTAGGATTAAGGTTAGGGTGAGGGTGAGTGTGAGGGTTAGGCTTGGGGTTAGGCTTAGGCTTAGGGTTAGGCTGAGGGTGCATGTGGGGATGAGGATTAGGTTTAGAGTGATGGTTCTGGTTAAGGTTCGGTTGAGGGTTAGGATGAGGGTTACGGTTAGGATTAGGGTTAGGGTGAGGGCTAGGGTGAGTGTGAGGTTTGGGGTTAGGTTTAGGCTTAGGGTTAGGTTTAGGCTTAGGCTAAAGTTGAGGGTGAGGTTTAGGGTTAGGGTGATGGTTAGGGTTACGGTTAGGGTGAGGGATAGGATGAGGGTTGTGGTTTAGGGTGAGGGTTAGGATGAGGGTGACTGTAAGAGAAAAGGTGAGGGTTAGGCTGAGGGTGAGGTTTATGGTAAGGGTGTGGTTTAGGTTTAGCGTGAGGGTGAGGGTTAGACTGAGGATTAGTGTTAGGGTTAGTGTGAGGTTTAGGGTGAGGATGAGGGTTAGGGTTAGCGTGAGGACTAGGGTGAAGTTGAGGGTTAGGGTTAGGGTTAGGGTGTGGTTTAGGTTTAGGGTGATGGTTAGTGTTAGTGTGAGGGTTAGTTCTAGGGTTAGTGTTAGTTTTAAGATGAGGATAAGTGTTAGGGTAAGGTTTAGGTTTAGAGTGAGGTTTAGGATTAGGGTTAGGGTTAGGGTAAGGGTGAGGTTTAGGGTTAGAGTTAGGGTTAGGGTGAGGGTTAGGGTTAGGGTTACGGTTAGCGTTAGTGTTAGGAGTAGGATTAGGGTTAAGGTGAGGGTGAGTGTTATGGTTAGGGTTAGGGTTAGGATTAGAGTTACGGTTTGAGTGAGGGTGAGGGTTATGGTTAGCGTGAGCTTTGGGCTTAGGGTTTAGAGTGAGGGTTAGGTTGAGGGTTAGGCTTAGGCTTAGGTTTTGGGTATGGGCTATGGTGAGGGTGAGGGTTAGTGTTAGGGTTAGGTTTAGGGTGAGCGTTAGGTTGGGGGTTAGGGTTAGTATTAGGGTTAGTGTTGGGGTTAGGGTTAGGCTTAATGTTAGGCAGAGGGTGAGGGTGAGGGTGAGGTTTAGGGTTAGGGTGAGGGTGAGGTTTAGGATTAGAGTTAGCGTTCAGGTGAGGGTTAGTGTGAGGGTTAGGGTTAGGGTTAAGGTTACGGTTAGGGTTAGGGTGAGGGTGACTGTGAGGGTCAGGGTTAGTCTTAGGCTTAGGCTTGGGCTTAGGCCGAGCGTGAAGGTGAGGGTGAGGTTTAGGGTTAGCATTAGGTTTAGGGTGAGGGCTAGAGTGAGGATGAGGGTTAGGGTTAGCGTTAGGCTGAGTTTAGGGTTAGGTTTACCGTGAGGTTGAGGGTTAGGGTTAGGGTTAGGGTTAAGGTGAGGGTTTGGTTTAGGTTAGGGTGAGGGTCAGCGTTAGGGTTAGTGTTTGGGTTAGTGTAATAGTTAGGGTTAGGGTTAGAGTTACAGTGAGGGTGAGGGTGAGGGTTAAGATCAGGTTTGGGTGAGGTTTAGGGTAAGGGTTATGGTTAGGGTGAGGATGAGGTTTAGGGTTAGAGTTAGGGTTTCGGGGAGGGTTAGGGTGAGGGTTAGGATTAGGGTTAGGGTCAGGTTTAGGTTTAGGTTTAGGGTTAGGGTTAGAGTTAGGGTTAGGTTTAGGGTTAGGGTTATTGTTAGGGTGAGGGTTAGGGTTATTTTTGGTGTTATGTTTAGGGTTAAGTTTGCGGTTCGGGTGAGGCTGAGGGTGAGGCTTATGTTTAGGGTTATGTTTAGGGTTAGGACTAGTGTTAGTGTTAGGGTGAGGGTGAGGTTTAGGGTGAGGGTGAGAGTTAGGGTTAAGGTTAGGATTAGGGTTTGGTTTACGGTGAGGGTGAGGGTGAGATTTAGGGATAGCATGAGGGTTGGGGTTAGGGTTAGAGTGAAGATTAGGGTAATGGTTAGGCTTAGGCTTAGGTTTAGGATGTGGGCTAGGGTGAGGTTGAGGGTTAGGGTGAGTGTTAGGGTGAGGGTTTGGGTTAGGGTTAGTGTTAAGGTTAGGGTTGGAGTTATGGTTAGGCTTTGTGTTAGGGGGAGTGAGAGGGGGAGGGTTAGGATTAAGTGAGGGTGAGGTTTAGGGTTATATTTAACGTTAGGTTGAGGGCTAGTGTTAGTGTTAGGGTTAGTGTTACAGTTATGATTAGGGTGAAGGTGAGTGTGAGGGATAGGGTTAGTCTTAGGCTTAGGCTTAGGCTTAGGCACAGCATGAGGGTGAGGGTGAGGGTTAAGGTTAGTGTGAGGGTTAGGGTTTTAGGGTTAGGGTGAGGGTTAGGATGAGGTTTAGGGTTAGGATTAGGGTTTGGGTGAGGGCTAGAGTGAGGATGAGGCTTATGGTTAGCGTTAGGATGTGGTTTAGAGTTTGGGTTAGGGTTAGAGTTACAGTGAGTTTGAGGGTTAGGCTTAGGTTTAGCGTTAGGGTTATTGTTATGGTTAAAGTTAAGTTGAGGGTAGGGTTGAGGGTGCAGATTAGGTTTAGGATTAGGGTGAGGTTTAGATTTAGGGTTTGGGTTAGTTTGAGTGTTAAGTTTATGGTTAGAGTGAGGTTTAGGATGAGGTTCAGGATTAGGATTAAGGTTAGGTTGAGGGGTTGGGTGAGGGTTAGGGTTAGGTTTATGATTAGGGTTAGGGTGAGGGTGAGTGTGAGGATTAGGTTAGGTTTAGGCTTAGGGTTAGGGTTAGGCTTAGGGTTAGGGTGAGGGTTAGGGTTATTGTTTGGGTAAGCATGAGGGTGAGGGTGAGGATTAGGGTTAGGGTTAGGGTTAGGGTTAGGTTAGGGGTTAGGGTTAGTGTTTCGGTTAGGGTTAGGGTTACGGTTAGGGTTTGGGTTACAGTGAGGGTTAGGGTTAGGTTTAGGGTTAGGATTAGGGTTAGGCTGAGGGTGAGGTTGGTGGTGAGGAGTAGGTAAGGGTTAGGGTTAGGGTTAGGTTTAGAGTTACGGTTAGGGTTATTGTTAGTGTTATGGTAAGGGTTAAGTTTGCAGGCAGGGTGAAGCTGAGGGTGATGTTTATGGTTAGGGTTAGGGTTAGGGTCACGATTAGTGTTAGTCTTATTGTTGGGTTTCGGTTAGAGTTACAGTGAGATTGACATTGAGGGTGAGGATGAGGGTTAGGGTGAGGTTTATGGTGAGGTTTAGGGTTAGGGTTAGGGTTAGGGTGAAGGTAAGTTTTAGGGTTAGAGTTAGGGTTAGGGGGAGGGTTAGGGTGAGGGTTAGGGTGAGGTTTAGTGTTAGGGTTAGGGTGAGGGTAAGGGTTAGGTTGAAGTTTAGGGATAGGGTTAGGGTTAGGGTTAGGGTTAGGGTGACGGTGAGTGTGAGGGTTAGGGTTAGGGTTAGGCTTAGGCTTAGGGTAAGGCTGAGGGTGAGTTTGGGGGTTAGGATTAGGGTTAGGGTGATGGTTAGTGTTAGGGTTAGGGTTAATGTTAGGGTTAGGGTTAGAGTTACAGTGAGGGTGAGGGTGCGGGTGAGGGTTAGGCCTAGGGTGAGGTTTAGTGTTGGGGTTAGGGTTAAGATGAGGGTGAGGTTTAGGGTTAGAGTTAGGGTTAGGGGAGGGTTAGGGTGAGGTTTACGGTTAGGGTTAATTTTAGGGTTATGGTGAGTCTTAGGATTAGAGTTAGGGTTATTGTTAGGGTAAGGTTTATGTTTATGGTTACTGTGAGGGTGTGGGTTAAGGTTAGTGTTAGGGTGAGGTTTAGGGTTTGGGTTAGGGTTAGAGTTAGGGTTAGGGTGTGCGTGAGGTTTAGGGTTAGAGTAAGGGTTAGGTTGAGGTTTAGGTTTAGGGTTAGTGTTAGGTTTAGGGTTAGGGTGAGAGTTAGGGGGAGGGGTAGTGTTAGGGTTAGAGTTAGGATTAGGGTTAGGGTGAGGGTGAGTGTGTGGGTTAGGGTTAGATTTAGGTTTAGGCTTAGGGTTAGGCTGAGGGTGAGTGTGTGTGTTAGGGTTAGGTTTATGGTTAGGCTTAGGGTTAGGCTGAGGGTGAGGTTGAGGGTGAGAAAGTTAGGGTTAGGGTGAGGGTTAGGCTTAGGGATAGGGGGAGGGTTAGGATGAGGTTTAGGGTTAGGATTATGGTTAGTGTGAGGGCTAGGTTGAGGGTGAGGGTTAGTGTTAGGTTTAGGGTGAGGTTTAGGTTTAGGGTTAGGGTTAGGGTTCGGGTCAGGGTGAGGTTTATTGTTAGAGTTAGGTTTAGGGTGAGGTTGAGGGTTTGGGTTAGGATTAGTGTTAATGTTAGGGTTAGGGTTAAGGTGAGGGTTAGGGTGAGGGTGAGTGTTAGGGTTAGGCTTAGAATTACGTTTAGGGTTAGGGTAAGTGTGAAGGTTAGGGTTAGGGTTAGCCTTAGGCTTAGTCTTAGGCTGAGGGTGAGGGTGAGGGTGAGGGTTAGGGTTAGGGTAAGTGTTAGGGTTAGGTTTAGGGTGAGAGTTAGTGTTGGGATAAAGTTTAGGGTTAGGGTGTGTGTTAGGGTAAGGGTTACTGTGAGGGTGAGGGTTAGGGTTAGGTTGAGGCTTAGGGTTAGGCTTAGGGTTTGGGTGAAGATCAGGGTTAGGTTTAGGGTGAGGGTGAGTTTTAGAATTAGGATTAGGGTGAGGGCTAGGGTGAGAGTTATGGTTAGTATTAGAGTTAGGGTGAGGTTTAGGATTAGGGTGAGGGTTAGGATTAGGGTGAGGGTGAGATTTAGGTTTAGAGTTAGGGTTAGGGTGATTCTGAGGGTGAGTGTTAAGGTTAGGGTTATCGTGAGGGTGAGGGTTAGGATTAGGATTAGGGTAATATTTAGGGTGAGTGTGAGGGTTATGGTTAGGGTTAGGTTTAGGCTTAGGGTTAGGCTGAGTGTGAGGGTGAGTCTTAGGGTTAGGGTTAGGGTTAGGGTTAGGGTGAGGGTAAGGGTTAGGGTTAGGGTTAGGTTTAGGCTTAGGGTTAGGATGAGTGTGAAGGTGAGTGTGTGGGTTAGGGTTAGGGTTAGGTTTAGGGTTAGGGTGAGGGTGAGATTTAGGGTTCAGTGTAAGCTTAGGCTTAGTATGAGAGTTAGGGTTAGGGTTACGGTCAGCATGAGGGTTAGGGTTAGGTTGAGGATTATTGTTATGGTTAGGGTTAGTTTGAGTGTTAGGTTTAGGGTTAGGGTGAGGGTTCGCATGAGGATTAGGGTTCGGCTTAGGCTTCAGCCCAGGCCGAGCATGAGGGTGAGTGTTAGGGTTAGGGTGAGGGTTAAAATGAGGTTTAGGGTTAGGATTAGTGTTAGTGTGAGAGCTAGCATGAGGGTTAGGGTGAGGGTTAGGGTTAGAAATAGGGTTAGGGTTAGGGTGAGGATTAGGGTTCGGGTTGGGGATAGGGTGAGTGTGAGGCTGAGAATTATGGTCAGCTTTAGGGTTAGGGTTAGGTTTATGGTAAGGGTTAGGGTTAGGGTTATGGTTAGGGTTAAGGTGAGGTTTAGGATTAGGCTTAGGGTTTGGCTGAGGGTGACAGTGGGGGTAAGGATTAGGGTTATGTTTAGGGTTAGGGTTATTGTTAATGTTATGGTTAGGGTTAAGTTTGCTGTGAGCGTGTGGCTGAGGCTGAGGTTTATGTTTAGGTTTAAGGTTAGGCTTAGGCTTAGTCTTAGGCTTAAGGTTAGGCTGAGGGTGATTGAGGGGGTGAGAATTAGGGTTAGGTTTAGGGTTAGGGTTAGGGTTAGGGTTATTGTTAGTGTTATGGTTAGGATTAAGTTTGCAATGAGGCTGAGGGTGACGATTATGTTTAGGGTTAGTTTTTGGGTTAGAGTTAGGGTTACTATTAGGTTTAGGGTTAGAGTTACAGTGAGGTTGAGGGTGAGTGTGTGGGTTAGGGTTAGGTTTAGGGTAAGGGTGAGGGTGAGATTTAAGGATAGACTAAGTTTTAGAGGGAGGTTTAGGGTGAGGTTTAGGGCTAGGGTTAGTGTTAGGGTAAGGGTGAGGGAGAGGGTTAGGTTGAGGTTTAGGGATAATGTTAGGTTTAGGATTAGGTTTAGGTTGACGGTGAGTGTGAGGTTTAGGGTGAGGGTTAGGCTTAGGCTTAGGCTTAGGTTTAGGCTGAGGGTGAGGTTGAGAGTGAGGATTAGGGTAAGGGTGATGATACGGTTTGGGTGAGGTTTAGGATGAGATTTAGGGTTAGGTTGAGGGTTAGGGTGAGGATGATGGTAAGGGTAAAGGTGAGGTTTATGCTGAGGGTGAGGTTTTCGTTAAGGGTGAGGGTTAGGGTTACGTTTAGTGTTAGGGTAAGGGTTAGGTTGAGGGTCATATTGAGGATTAGGGTTAGGGTTAGTGTGAGGTTTAGGGTGAGGATGAGGGTTAGGGTTAATGTGAGGGTGAGGTTTAGAATTAGGGTTAGGGTGAGGGTGAGGTTTAGGTTTAGGGTTAGGGTTAGGGTGAGGTTTAGGGTTTGGGTTAGGGTTAGAGTTAGATTTAGGGAGTGGGTGAGGTTTAGGATTAGAGTTAAGGTTAGGGTGAGGGTTAGGGTGAGGATGTTGGTAAAGGTAATGGTGAGGTTTAGGCTGAGGTTGAGGGTTAAGATTAGGGTGAGTGCTAGGCTTAGGTTTAGGGTTAGGATATGGGTTAGGTTTAGGTTAGGGTTAGAGTTAGTGTTAGGTGATGGTTAAATTGAGGATTAGGGTTAGGGTTAGTGTGAGGCTTAGGGTGAGGATGAGGGTTAGGGTTAGGGTTAGCATGAGGGTTAGAATTAGGGTTAAGGTGATGGCTAGTGTGAGGGTGAGGGTGAGGGTTAGGGTTAGGGTGAGGATTAGGTTTTGGGATAGGGTTAGTGTTAGGTTTAGGGTGATGGTGAGGTTTAGGTTTAGATTTAGTGTTAGGTTTAGGGTTAAGGTGAGGGTTAGGGTGAGGGTGAGGGTTAGGGTAAGGCTTAGGCTTAGGCTTAGGGTTAGGCTGAGCTTGAGGTTGAGGGTGAGGTTTAGGTTTAGGGTGGTGGTTAGGTTTCCGGTTAGGGTGAGGTTTAGGATGAGGTTTAGGGTTAGGTTGATGGTTTGGATGAGGATGATAGTAAGGGTAAAGGTGAGGTTTAGGCTGAGGTTGAGGGTTAAGATAAGGGTGAGTGTTACGGTTAGGTTTAGGGTTAGGGTAAGGGTTAGGGTTAGGTTAGGGTTAGGGTTAGTGTTAGGTGTTGGTAAGATTGAGGATTAGGGTTAGGGTTAGTGTGAGGTTTAGGGTGAGGATGAGGTGTAGGGTTAGGCTGAGGGTGAGGGTTAGAATTAGGGTTAGGGTGAGGGCTAGGGTGAGGGTGAGGGTTATGTTTAGTGTTAGGGTTGGGGTGAGGTTAAGATTAGGGTGAGGGTTAGGGTTAGTGTGGGGGTGAGTGTTAGGGTTAGGGTTAGTTCTAGGGTGAGGTTAAGTGATATGGTGAGGGTTAGGGTTAGGGTGAGGGTTATGGTTAGGGTGAGGGTTAGGGTTAGGTTTAGGGTGAGGGTGAGGGTGAGGTTTAGGGTTAGATATAGGGTTAGGGGGAGGGTTAGGGTGAGGGTTAGTTTTAGCGTTAGTGTTACGGTTAGGGTGAGGGTGAGGTTTAGGTTGAGGTTCAGGGTTAGGGTTAGGGTTTTGGTTAGGTTTACGTTTAGGGTGAGGAGTAGGATGACTTTTTGGTTTAGGGGGAGGTTTATGGTTAGGGTTAAGTTTAGGGTGATGGTAAGTGTTATGGTGTGGGTTAGGGTGAGGGTGATATTTAGGGTTAGATTTAGGGTTAGGGTGAGGTTTAGGTTGAGGGTTAGATTTAGAGTTAGTGTTAGGGTTAGGGTGATCGTTAGGGGGTTTAGGGTTAGCGATAGGTTTAGGATTATGGCTAGGGTGAGTGTGAGTGTGTGTTAGGGTTAGGTTTATGGTTAGGCTTAGGGTTAGGCTGAGGGTGACATTGATGGTGAGGGTTAGGGTTAAGTTGCGGGTTAGGGATAGGGTTAGGGGGACGGTTAGGATCAGGGTTAGGGTGAGGATTAGTGTTAGGGAGAGGCCTAAGGTGATGGTGAACTTTAGGGTTAGGGTTAGGGTGAAGGTGAGATTTAGGTTTAGAGTTAGGGTTAGGGTGAGCCTGAGGGTGAGAGTTAAGGTTAGGTTTAGTGTTAGGGTTAGGGTTAAGTTGAGGGTTAGGGTGAGTGTGAGGGTTAGGGTTAGGGTTAGGATTAGGATTAGGATTAGGCTTAGGGTGATTGTGAGGGTTAGGGTTAGGTTTAGTATTAGGATTAGGATTAGGCTGAGGGTGAGGGTGAGGGTAAGGGTGAGGGTTAGGTGAGGGTTAGGGTTAGAGTGAAAGTAAGGGTTCGAGTTAAGTTTAGGGTTAGGGTGAGGGTTAGGGTAAGAATTACTGTGAGAGTGAGGGTTAGGGTTGGGCTTAGTGTTAGGGTGAAGGTTAGGATGCGGGTTAGGGTTAGAATTAGGGTTAGGGTGAGGGCTAGGGTGAGGGTGAGGTTTAGGGTTAGGGTGAGGTTTAGGTTTAGGGTGAGGGTTAGGGTTAGGGTGAGGTTGAGGGTTAGGGTTAGGGTTAGGGTGAGGGTGATGTTTAGGGTTAGAGTTAGGGTTAGGGTGAGGCTGATTGTGATTGTTAGAGTTAGGGTTAGTGTTAGAGTTAGTGTTAGGGTGAGGAATAGTGTGAGGGTGAGGGTTAGGTTTAGGGTTAGGATTAGGATTAGGGTAATAGTTAGGGTGAGTGTGAGGGTTAGGGTTAGGTTTAGGCTTAGGGTTAGGCTCAGGGTGAAGGTGAGGGTGAAGGTTAGGGTTAGGGTGAGGTTTAGGGTTAGGGTTAGGGTGAGAGTTAGGGTTCAGGGTGCGTTTAGGGTTAGGATGAGGGTTAGGGTTAGCGTTAAAGTGAGCGTGAGGGTTAGGATTAGGTTGAGGGTTAGGCTTAGGGTTAGGGTTAGGGTGAGGATTAGTGTTAGGGTTTAAGGTAAGGGTTAGGATTAGAATTAGGGTTAGGATTAGGGTGAGGGTGAGGGCTAAGGTGAGGGTGAGGGTTACTGTTAGTGTTAGGGTGAGGTTTAGGTTTAGGGTTAGGGTAAGGGTGAGGGTTTGAATGAGGTTTAGGGTTCCGGTGAGGGTGAGAGTTAGGGTTTGGGTGACGGTAAGTTTAAAGGTGAGGCTTAGCCTGAGTGTTAGGATAAGGGTTAGGGTTAGGGTTAGGATTAGTGTTATTGTCAAGTTTATGGTTAGACTTACGGTGAGGGTGAGGGTGAGGGTCAGGTTGAAGTTTAGGGTTAGAGTGAGGTTTAGGGTTAGGGTTAGGTTGAGGGTGAGGTTTAGGGTTAGTTTTAGGGTTAGCGGGAGGGTTAGTTCGTGGGTTAGAGTTAGGGTTAGTGTTAGGGTTAAGGTTAAGGTGAAGGTTAGGTTGAGGTTAAGGGTTAGGGTTTGGGTTAGGGTTATGATTATGGTTAGGGTTAGGGTTAGGGTTAGAGTTAGGTTTAGGTTGAGGGTGAGGTTTAGTGTTAGAGTTACAGTTAGGGTGAGGGTTAGGTTGAGTGTTAGGGTTAGGGTTAGTGTTAGGGTTAGGGTTAGGGTGAAATTTAGGGGGAGGGTAAGGGTTAGGGATAGGTTTAAGATTAGGGTTAGGATGATTGTCATTGTGTGCCTTAGGGTTAGGTTTAGGTTTAGGCTTAGGGTTAGGCTGAGGTTGAGGTTCATGGTGAGGGTTAGGGTTCGATTTAGGGTTAGGGGTAGGGTGAGGTTTAGGGTTAGAGTTAGGGTTAGGGTGAGGCTGATTTTGAGGGTTAGTGTTAGGGTTAGTGTTAGACTTAAGGTTTTGGTGAGGGTTAGGGTGAGGGTGAGGGTTAGCCTTAGGCTTAGGATTAGGATTAGGTTAAGGGGTAGGATGTGTGTGAAGGTTATGTTTAGGGTTAGTGTTAGGGTTAGGGATAGGCTGAGGGTGAGGGTGAGGGTTAGGGTTAGGGATAGGGTGAGGTTTAGGGTTAGGGTTAGGGTGATTGTTAGGGTTCCGGTTAAGTTTACGGTTAGGGTGAGGGTTAGGGTTAAGGTTACAGTGAGCGTGAGGGTTAGGGTTAGGTTGAGGGTTAGGGTTAGGTTTAGGGTGTTGGTTAGTGTTAGGTTTAGGGTAAGGGTTAGGAGGATAATCAGGGTTAGGATTAGGGTTAGGGTGAGGGCTAAGGTGAGGGTGAATGGTAGGGCTAGTGTTAGGGTGAGCTTTATGTTTAGGGTTATTTTTAGTGTGAGGGTTTGGATGAGGGTTAAGGTTATGGTGAGTGTGAGGGTTAGGGTTAGGGTGAGGGTTAGGTTTAGGATTAGAGTTAGGGTAAGGGTGTGTGTTAGGATTAGGATTAGGGTTAGGGTTAGGGTTAGGGTTAGAGTTAGAATTAAGGTGAGGGTGAAGGTGAGGGTTAGGGTTAGGTTTAGGTTGAGGTTTAGGTTTAGGGGTAGGATTAAGGTTAGGGTGAGGGTGAGATTTATGGTTAGATTTAGGGTTAGGGGGAGGTTTAGTTCGTGGGTTACGGTTAGGGTTAGTGTTAGTGTTAATGTTAGGGTGAGGGTTAGGTTGAGGTTAAGGGGTAGGGGTAGGTTTAGGGTTAGGATTAGGGTTAGGGTGAGGGTGAGTGTGAGGGTTAGGGTTAGGGTTAGGCTTAGTCTTAGCTTTAGCCTGAGGGTGAGTGTGGGGTTAGGATTAGGGTTAGGGTGAGGGCTAGGGAGAGGGTGAGGTTTAGGTTTTGGGTTAGGCTTAGGCTTAGGGTTAGGCTGAGCGTAGGCTTGAGGGTGAGGTTTAGGGTTAGGGTGATGGTTAGGTTTACAGTTTGGGTGAGGGTTAGGTTGAAATTTAGTATTAGGGCGAAGGTTAGGGTGAGAATGATGGTAAGGGTAAAGGTGACTTTTAGGCTGAGGGTGAGAGTTAAGTTAAGGGTGAGGATTAGGGTTAGGTTTAGGGTTAGGGTAAGGGTAAGGGTTAGGAGTAGGTGAGTGTTAGATTGAGGAATAGGGTTAGTGTTAGGGTGAGGTTTAGGATTAGGGTGAGGGTTAGGGTTAGTTTGAGGGTGAGTGTTAGTGTTAGGGTTAGTTTTAGGGTGAGGGTAAGTGTTATGGTGAGGGTTAGGGTTAGGGTGAGGGTTATGGTTAAGTTGAAGGTTAGGGTTAGGGTTATTGTTAAGGTTAGGGTTAGGGTTATGGTTATGCTGAGGGTGAGGGTGAGGGTCAGGTTTAGGGTTAGGGTGAGGTTTAGTGTTAGAGTTAGGGTGAGAGTTAGGGTTAGGGTGAGGATGAGGTTTAGGTGTAGTCTTAGGGTTCCTTTGAGCTTTAGGGTGACCATTAGGGTTAGATTAATGGTTAGGGTGGGGTGACCATAAGGGTAAAATTGAGGGTTAGGCTGAGGGTAAGGGTTATTGTCGGATGAGTTTTAGGTTTAGGGTGAGGGTTAGGGTTAGGGGAAGGGTGTGAGTGAGGGTTAGATTGAGGATTAGTGTCAGGGTTAGTGTGAGGTTTAGGATGAGGATGAGGGTTAGGTTAGGGTGAGGGCTAGGGTGAGGGTGATGGTTAGGTTTAGGTTTAGGCTGAGGTTTAGGGTTAGGGTGATGGTTCGAGTTAGTGTGAGGTTAGTGTTAGGGTTAGGGTTAGTGTTAGGGTGAGGGTAAGTGTTAGGGTGAGGGTTAGGGTTAGGGTTAGCATCATTTTTAGGGTTAGGGTTAGGGTTACGGTTACAGTGAGGGTGAGGGTGATGGTTAGGTTGAGGGTTAGGGTTAGTTAGGGTTAGGATGAGAGTGAGGTTTATTTTAGAGTTAGGGTTAGTGTTAGGGTTAAAGTTAGGATGAGGGTTAGGATTAGGGTTTGGCTTAGACTTAGGCTGAGCATGAGGGTGTGGTTTAGGGTAAGGGTTAGGGTGAGGGTTAGGGTTAGGGTTAGGGTGAGGGTGAGGGTTAGGATAAGGTTTAGTGTTAGGATTAGGGTTAGGGTGAGGGCTAGGCTGAGGGTTAGGGAGATGGTTATGTATAGGGATAGGGTTAGGTTTAGGATTACGGTTAGGGTGAGGGTGAGTGTGAGTGTTAGGTTTAGTCTTAGGGTTAGGCTTAAGGTTTGGCTGAGGGTGAGGGTGTGGGTTAGGGTTAGGGTTTGGGTTAGGGTGAGGGTGAGGCAGAGGATTAGAGTTACGTTTAGGGTTAGTGTTAGTGTTAGGTTTAGGGTTAGTGTTAGGGTTAGGGTTAGGCTTAGGCTTAGGGTTAGGGTTAGGTTGAGGTTTAGGGTTAGATATAGGATTAGGGGGAGCGTTAGGGTAAGGATTAGGCACAGGGTTAGTGTTAGGGTTAGGGTAAAGGTGAGGGTTAGTTTGAGGTTTAGGGTTAGGTTTAAGGTTAGGGTTAGTGTGAGGGTTAGTGTTAGGGTTAGGGTAAGAGTTACAGTGAGGGTGAGGTTGCGGTTGAGGATTAGAGTTCGAGTTATTGTGGGGCATATTGTTAGGGTTAGGGTTAGTTTGAGGGTGAAGGTGAAGTTTAGGGTTAGATTTAGGGTTAGTGTTAGTTTGAGTGTTAAGTTTCGGGTTAGGGTGAGGTTTAAGGTGAGGGTGAGGTTTAGGGTTAGAGTTAGGTTTAGGTTGAGTGTTAGGGTTAGGGTTAGTGTTAGGGTTAGTGTTAGGGTGAGAGTTAGGGGAGGGTTAGGGTTAGGGTTAGGTTTAGGTTTAAGGTGAGGTTGAGTGTGTGTGTTAGGGTTAGGATTAGGGTTAGGGTAAGGGCTAGGGTGAGGGTGAGAGTTAGGGGAAGGGTTAGGCTTAGGCTTAGGGTTAGGCTGAGCATGAGGTTGAGGTTGAGGGTGAGGGTTACAGTGATGGTTAGGTTTACCATTAGGTGAGGGTTAGGCTGAGTTTTAGGGTTATGGGGAGGATTAGGGTCAGGTTGATGGCAAGGGTAAAGGTTAGGTTTAGGCTGAGGGTGAGGGTTAAGATAAGGGTGAGGGTTAGGATTAGGGGAAGGGTGTGGGTGAGGGTTAGATTGAGGATTAGTGTTAGGGTGAGTGTGAGGTTTAAGGTGAGGATGAGTATTAGGGTTAGGGTGAGGGATAGCGTGAGGGTGAAGTTTAAGTTTAGGTTTAGGATGAGGTTTAGGGTTAGGGTGATTGTTAGGGTTAGTTTGAGGGTTAGTGTTAGGGTTAGGGTGAGTATTAGGGTGAGGGTAAGTGTCAGGGTGAGGGTTAGGGTTAGGGTGAGGGTATGTTTAGGTTGCGGGTTAGGGTTAGGGTTAGAGTTAGGGTTAGAGTTAGGGTTAGTGTGAGAGTGAGGTTTATGCTTAGAGTTAGGTTTAGTGTTAGTGTTAGGGTTAGGGTGAGGGTCAGGGTTAGGATTAGGCTTAGGCTTAGGCTTAGGCCGAGCATGAGGGTGAGGTTTAGGGTAAGGGTTAGGGTGAGGGTTAGGGTTAGGGTTAGGGTGAGGGTGAGGGTTAGGATAAGTTTTAGTGTTAGGATTAGGGTTAGGGTGAGGGCTAGGTTATGTTTAGGGATAGGGTTAGGTTTAGGATTACGGTTAGGGTGAGGGTGAGTGTGAGTGTTAGGTTTAGTCTTAGGGTTAGGCTTAAGGTTTGGCTGAGGGTGAGGGTGTGGGTTAGGGTTAGGGTTTGGGTTAGGGTGAGGGTGAGGCAGAGGATTAGAGTTACGTTTAGGGTTAGTGTTAGTGTTAGGTTTAGGGTTAGTGTTAGGGTTAGGGTTAGGCTTAGGCTTAGGGTTAGGGTTAGGTTGAGGTTTAGGGTTAGATATAGGATTAGGGGGAGCGTTAGGGTAAGGGTTAGGCACAGGGTTAGTGTTAGGGTTAGGGTAAAGGTGAGGGTTAGTTTGAGGTTTAGGGTTAGGTTTAAGGTTAGGGTTAGTGTGAGCGTTAGTGTTAGGGTTAGGGTTAGAGTTACAGTGAGGGTGAGGTTGCGGTTGAGGATTAGAGTTCGAGTTAGTGTGGGGTATACTGTTAGGGTTAGGGTTAGTTTGAGGGTGAAGGTGAAGTTTAGGGTTAGATTTAGGGTTAGTGTTAGTTTGAGTGTTAAGTTTCGGGTTAGGGTGAGGTTTAAGGTGAGGGTGAGTTTTAGGGTTAGAGTTAGGTTTAGGTTGAGTGTTAGGGTTAGGGTTAGTGTTAGGGTTAGTGTTAGGGTGAGAGTTAGGGGAGGGTTAGGGTTAGGGTTAGGTTTAGGTTTAAGGTGAGGTTGAGTGTGTGTGTTAGGGTTAGGATTAGGGTTAGGGTAAGGGCTAGGGTGAGGGTGAGAGTTAGGGGAAGGGTTAGGCTTAGGCTTAGGGTTAGGCTGAGCATGAGGTTGAGGTTGAGGGTGAGGGTTACAGTGATGGTTAGGTTTACCATTAGGTGAGGGTTAGGCTGAGTTTTAGGGTTATGGGGAGGATTAGGGTCAGGTTGATGGCAAGGGTAAAGGTTAGGTTTAGGCTGAGGGTGAGGGTTAAGATAAGGGTGAGGGTTAGGATTAGGGGAAGGGTGTGGGTGAGGGTTAGATTGAGGATTAGTGTTAGGGTGAGTGTGAGGTTTAAGGTGAGGATGAGTATTAGGGTTAGGGTGAGGGATAGCGTGAGGGTGAAGTTTAAGTTTAGGTTTAGGATGAGGTTTAGGGTTAGGGTGATTGTTAGGGTTAGTTTGAGGGTTAGTGTTAGGGTTAGGGTGAGTATTAGGGTGAGGGTAAGTGTCAGGGTGAGGGTTAGGGTTAGGGTGAGGGTATGTTTAGGTTGCGGGTTAGGGTTAGGGTTAGAGTTAGGGTTAGAGTTAGGGTTAGTGTGAGAGTGAGGTTTATGCTTAGAGTTAGGTTTAGTGTTAGTGTTAGGGTTAGGGTGAGGGTCAGGGTTAGGATTAGGCTTAGGCTTAGGCTTAGGCCGAGCATGAGGGTGAGGTTTAGGGTAAGGGTTAGGGTGAGGGTTAGGGTTAGGGTTAGGGTGAGGGTGAGGGTTAGGATAAGGTTTAGTGTTAGGATTAGGGTTAGGGTGAGGGCTAGGCTGAGGGTTAGGGAGATGGTTATGTTTAGGGATAGGGTTAGGTTTAGGATTACGGTTAGGGTGAGGGTGAGTGTGAGTGTTAGGTTTAGTCTTAGGGTTAGGCTTAAGGTTTGGCTGAGGGTGAGGGTGTGGGTTAGGGTTAAGGTTTGGGTTAGGGTGAGGGTGAGGCAGAGGATTAGAGTTACGTTTAGGGTTAGTGTTAGTGTTAGGTTTAGGGTTAGTGTTAGGGTTAGGGTTAGGCTTAGGCTTAGGGTTAGGGTTAGGTTGAGGTTTAGGGTTAGATATAGGATTAGGGGGAGCGTTAGGGTAAGGGTTAGGCACAGGGTTAGTGTTAGGGTTAGGGTAAAGGTGAGGGTTAGTTTGAGGTTTAGGGTTAGGTTTAAGGTTAGGGTTAGTGTGAGGGTTAGTGTTAGGGTTAGGGTAAGAGTTACAGTGAGGGTGAGGTTGCGGTTGAGGATTAGAGTTCGAGTTATTGTGGGGCATATTGTTAGGGTTAGGGTTAGTTTGAGGGTGAAGGTGAAGTTTAGGGTTAGATTTAGGGTTAGTATTATTTTGAGGGTTAAGTTTAGGGTTAGGGTGAGGTTTAAGGTGAGGGCGAGGTTTAGGGTTAGAGTTAGGTTTAGGTTGAGGGTTAGGGTTAGGGTTAGCCTTAAGGTTAGTGTTAGGGTGAGAGTTAGGGGGAGGGTTAGGGTTAGGGTTAGGTTTAGGTTTAAGGTGAGGTTGAGTGTGTGTTAGGGTTAGGATTAGGGTTAGGATAAGGGCTAGGGTGAGGGTGAGAGTTAGGGGAAGGGTTAGGCTTAGGCTTAGGTTTAGGCTGAGCATGAGGTTGAGGTTGAGGGTGAGGGTTACAGTGATGGTTAGGTTTACCATTAGGTGAGGGTTAGGCTGAGTTTTAGGGTTATGGGGAGGATTAGGGTCAGGTTGATGGTAAGGGTAAAGGTTAGGTTAGGTTTAGGCTGAGGGTGAGGGTTAAGATAAGGGTGAGGGTTAGGTTTAGGGGAAGGGTGTGGGTGAGGGTTAGATTGAGGATTAGTGTTAGAGTGAGTGTGAGGTTTAGGGTGAGGATGAGTATTAGGGTTAGGGTGAGGGATAGCTTGAGGGTGAAGTTTAAGTTTAGGTTTAGGTTGAGGTTTAGGGTTAAGGTGGTGTTAGGGTTAGTGTGAGGGTTAGTGTTAGGGTTAGGGTGAGTATTAGGGTGAGGTTAAGTGTCAGGGTGAGGGTTAGGCTTAGGGTGAGGGTATGTTTAGGTTGCGGGTTAGGGTTAGGGTTAGAGTTAGGGTTAGATTTAGGGTTAGTGTGAGAGTGAGGTTTACGCTTAGAGTTAGGTTTAGTGTTAGTGTTAGGGTTAGGGTGAGGGTTAGGGTTAGGATTAGGCTTAGGCTTAGGCTTAAGCAGAGCATGAGGGTAGGGTTAGGGTTAGGGTTAGGGTTATTGTTAGGGTTAGAGTAAGAGTTACAGGTTGAGGATGAGGTTGAGGGTTAGGGTTAGTGTGACATTTAGGTTGAGGTTTAGGGTTACGGTTATGGTTAGGGGTAGGTTGAGAGTGAGGTTTAGGGTTAGACTTAGGGTTAGGAGGAGTGTTATGGTGAGGTTTAGTGTTAGGGTTAGTGTTAGGGTGAGGGTAAGGGTTAGCTAGAGGTTTAGGGATAGGGCTAGTTTCAGGATTACGGTTAGGGTGAGGGTGAGTGTGAGGGTAACGGTGAGGGTTAGGGTGAGGGTAAGTGTTAGGGTGAGGGTTTGGGTTAGGGTGAGGGTTATGGTTAGGGTTAAGTTTAGGATTAGGGTTAGGGTGAGGGTGAGTATGAGGGTTAGGGTGAGGGTAAGTATTAGGGTTAGAGTGTGGGTTAGGGTGAGGGTGAGATTTGGGGTTAGAGTTAGGGTTAGGGTGAGGGTTAGGTTGTGGTTTTGTGTTAGTTTTAGGGTTAGGGTTACTGTGAGAGTTAGGGTGAGGTTTAGGGTTAGGGTTAGGATTATGGTTAGGGTTAGCGTTAGGGTTAGGGTGAGGGTGAGGTTTAGGGTTAGTGTTAGGGTTAGGGTTAGTGTTAGGGTGAGGGTAAGTGTTAGGGTGAGAGTTAGGGATAGGGTGAGGTTTATGTTTAGGGTTAGGGTTAGGTTTAACGTTATTGTTAGCATTAGGGTTAGGGTTATGGTTAGTAAGAGGGTGAGATTGAGGGTTAGGTTTATGGTTCGGATGAGCTTTATGGATAGGGTTAGAGTTAGGGTTAGGGCCGCGGTGAGGTTTAGGGTTAGAATTAGGGTTATGGTGAGTCTGAAGTTGAGGGTTAGTGTTAGGATTAATATTAGGGTTAGGCTTCAGGTGAGGCTAAGGTTGAGGGTGAGTGTTAGGTTTAGGTTTAGGATTCGGATTAGGGTTAGGGTTAGGGTGAGTGTGAGTGTTAGGGTTAGTGTTAGGCTTAGGGTTAGGCTGAGGGTGAGGGTGAGGTTGAGGGTTAGGGTTAGGGTGAGGGTAAGGGTTAGAGTTATGGGGAGGGTTAGGATGAGGGTTAGGGTTTGGATTAGGGTTAGGGTGAGGGTTAGGGTGAGGGTGAGGTTTAGGATTAGGGTTAGGGTTAAGTTTAGGGTTAGGGTTAGGGTTAGGATTATTGTTAGGGTTAGGGTTACAGTTATGTTGAGGGTGAGGGTGAGGGTTAGGGATAGGATGAGGTTCAGGTTTAGGGTCAGTGTTAGAGTTAGGGTTAGGGTGAGGGTGAGGTTTAGGGTTAGAGTTAGGGTTAGTGATAGTGTAAGGGTTAGGGTGAGGGTTAGGTTTAGGGTTAGGCTTAGGCTTAGGCCGAGCATGAGGGTGAGGGTTAGGGTTAGAATGGGGTTTACGGTTAGGGTTAGGGTGAGGGTGAGGTTGAGGTTGAGGGTTAGATATAGGGTGAGGGTGAGGGTTAGGGTTAGGGTTAGCTTTAGTGTTAGGGTTAAGGTGAGGGTGAGGGTTAGGTTGAGGTTTAGGGTTAGGGTTAGGGTTTGCGTTAGTGTGAGGGTTAGTGTTAGGGTTAGGGTCAGTGTTAGGGTGAGGGTAAGTGTTATGGTGAGTGTTTGAGTTAGGGTGAGTGTTATGTTTAGGGTGAGGGTTAGGAATAGGGTTAGGGTTATTGTTAGGATTAGGTTTAGGTTTACAGTTAAGGTGAGGGTGCGGATGAGGGTTAGGGTTGGGGTTAGGGTGAAGTTTAGGATTTGGCTTAGGGTTAGAGTTAGGGTTAAGGTGAGGCTGAGGTTTAGGATTAGCGTTTGGTTTAGGGTGAGGGTTAGGTTGAGGGTTAGGTTAGTATTAGTGTTAGGGTTAGGGTTAGGGTGAGAGTTAGGGGGAGGCTTAGGTTTAGGATTCGAATTAGGGTTAGTGTTAGGGTGAGGTGTAGGGTTCCGTTAGGGTTAGGGTTAGTGTGATCTTTAGGGTGAGGGTAATGTTTAGGGTTAGGGTTAGGGTTAGGCTTAGGGTTAGACTGAGGTTGAGGGTGAGGGTGAGTGTTAGTGGTAGGTTGAGGGTTAGGATGAGGGTTAGGTTTAGGGTTCCACTTAGGGTGAGGGCTATGGTGAGGGTGAGGTTTAGTGTTAATATTAGGGTGAGGTTTAGGTTTATGGTTAGGGTTAGGGTTAGGGTGAGATTGAAGTTTAGGGTTAGAGTTAGGGTTAGGGTGAGGCTGAGGGTGAGCGTTAGGGTTAGGGTGACGTTTAGGGTGAGGGTGAGTGTCAGGCTTAGGGTTAGGATTAGGATTAGGGTAAGGTTTAGGGTGAGTGTGAGTGTTAAGGTTAGGGTTATGGTGAGGGTAAGTGTTAGGATGAGGGTTAGGGATAGGGTGAAGTATATGGTTAGCATGAGAGTTAGGGTTAGGGTTAGGGTTATTGTAAGGGTTAAGCTTAGGGTTATGGTTACTGTGAATTTGAGGGTGAGGTTTAGGATTAGAGTTAGGTTCAGGTTTAGGTTTAGGTGTAGGGTTAGGGTTAGAGTTAGGGTTAGGTTTAGGGTTAGGGTTATTGTTAGGGTGAGGGTTAGGATTATTGTTAGTGTTATGTTTAGGGTTAAGTTTAGGGTTAGGGTTATTGTTAGGGTGAGGGTTAGGATTATTGTTAGTGTTATGTTTAGGGTTAAGTTTGCGGTTCGGGTGAGGCTGAGGGTGAGGGTTATGTTTAGCGTTAGGGTTAGTGTTAGGGTTAGGGATAGGGTGAGGTTTATGGTGAGGGTGAGGGTTAGGGTTAAGGTTAGGATTAGGGTTAGGGTTACGGTGAGGGTGAGGGTGAGGTTTCGGGATAGCATGAGGGTTGGGGTTAGGGTTAGAGTGAAGATTAGGGTGAGGATTAGGCTTAGGCTTAGGTTTAGGGTGTGAGCTAGGGTGAGGTTGAGGGTTAGGGTGAGTGTTAGGGTGAGGGTTTGGGTTAGGGTTAGGGTTAGGGTTGGAGTTAGTGTTAGGCTTTGTGTTAGGAGGAGGGGTAAGGGGAGGGTTAGTGTTAAGTGAGGGTGAGGTTTAGGGTTAGATGTAGCGTTAGGTTGAGGGATAGTGTGAGGGTTAATGTTACAGTTAGGTTTAGGGTGAAGGTGAGTGTGAGGGATAGGGTTAGTCTTAGGCTTATGCTTAGGCTTAGGCCGAGCATGAGGGTGAGGGTGAGGGTTAAGTTTAGTGTGAGGGTGAGGGTTTTAGGGTTAGGGTGAGGGTTAGGATGAGGTTTAGGGTTAGGATTAGGGTTAGGGTGAGGGCTAGAGTGAAGGTGAGGCTTGTGGTGAGTGTTAGGGTGTTGTTTAGGGTTAGGGTTAGGGTTAGAGTTACAGTGAGTTTGAGGGTTAGGCTTAGGATTAGGGTTAGGATTTTTGTTATGGTTAGAGTTAAGTTGAGGGTAGGGGTGAGGGTGCAGATTAGGTTTAGGGTTAGGGTGAGGTTTAGATTTAGGGTTTGGTTTAGTTTGAGTGTTAAGATTAGGGTTAGGGTGAGGTTTAGGATGAGGTTCAGGATTAGGATGAGGATTAGGTTGAGGGGTTGGGTGAGAGTTAGGGTGAGGGTTAGGGTTAGGGATAGGGTTAGGTTTATGATTAGGGTTAGAGTGAGGGTGAGTGTGAGGGTTAGGGTTAGGTTTAGGCTTAGGGTTAGGGTTAGGCTTAGGGTTAGGGTGAGGGTTAGGGTTATTGTTTGGGTAAGCATGAGGGTGAGGGTGAGGATTAGGGTTAGGGTTAGGGTTAGGGTTAGGGTTAGGTTTGTGATTAGGGTTAGTGTTTCGGTTAGGGTTAGGTTTACGGTTAGGGTTAGGGTTACAGTAAAGTTTAGTGTTAGGGTTCGGTTTAGGATTAGGGTTAGGCTGAGGGTGAGGTTGGTGGTGAAGAGTAGGTAAGGGTTAGGGTTAGGGTTAGGTTTAGAGTTACGGTTAGGGTTATTGTTAGTGTTATGGTAAGGGTTAAGTTTGCAGTCAGGGTGAAGCTGAGGGTGAGGGTTATGGTTAGTGTTAAGGTTAGGGTTAGGATTAGTATTAGTCTTATTTTTGGTTTTGGGTTAGAGTTACAGTGAGATTGACGGTGAGGGTGAGGGTGAGGGTTAGGGTTAGGTTTATGGTGAGGTTTAGGGTTAGGGTTAGGGTGAGGGTGATGGTAAGTTTTAGGGTTAGAGTTAGGGTTAGGGGGAGGGTTAGGATGAGGGTTAAAGTTAGGTTTAGTGTTAGGGTTAGGGTGAGGGTGAGGGTTAGTTTGACGTTTAGGGATAGGGTTAGGGTTAGGGTTAGGGTTAGGGTGATGGTGAGTGTGAGGGTTAGGGTTAGGGTTAGGCTTAGGCTTAGGGTAAGGCTGAGGGTGAGTTTGGGGGTTAGGATTAGGGTTAGGGTGATGGTTAGTGTTAGGTTTAGGGTTAATGTTAAGGTTAGGGTTAGAGTTACAGTGAGCGTGAGGGTGCTGGTGAGGGTTAGGGCTTGGGTGAGGTTTAGGATTAGGGTTAGGGTTAGGATGAGGGTGAGGTTTAGGTTTAGAGTTACGTTTAGGGGAGGGTTAGGGTGAGGTTTACGGTTAACTTTAATGTTAGGGTTATGGTGAGGCTAAGGATTAGAGTTCGGGTCATTGTTAGGTTAAGGTTTATGTTTACGGTTACTGTGAGGGTGTGGGTTAAGGTTAGGGTTAGGGTGAGGTTTAGGGTTTGGGTTAGGGTTAGAGTTATGTTTTGGGTGAGCGTGAGATTTAAGGTTAGTGTCACGGTTAGGTTGAGGGTTAGGGTTAGGGTTAGTGTTAGGTTTAGGGTTAGGGTGAGAGTTACGGGGAGGGATAGTGTTAGGGTTAGAGTTAGGATTAGGGTTAGGGTGAGAGTGAGTATGTGGGTTAGGGTTAAATTTAGGTTTAGGCTTAGGGTTAGGCTGAGAGTGAGTGTGTGTGTTAGGGTTATGTTTAGGGTTAGGCTTAGGGTTAGGCTGAGGGTGAGGTTGAGGGTGAGAAAGTTAGGGTTAGGGTGAGGGTTAGAATTAGGGTTAGGATGAGGTTTAGAGTTAGGATTAGGGTTAGTGTGAGGGCTAGGGTGAGGGTAAGGGTTAGTGTTAGGGTTAAGGTGAGGTTTAGGGTTATGGTTAGGGTTAGGGTTCGGGTCAGGGTGACCTTTAGTGTTAGAGTTAGGGTTAGGATGAAGCTGAGGGTATGGGTTAGGGTTAGGGTTAATGTTAGGGTTAGGGTTAATGTGAGGGTTAGGGTGAGGGTGAGGGTTATTGTTAGGCTTAGGATTAGGGTTAGGGTTAGGGTGAGTGTGATCGTTAGTGTTAGGGTTAGGGTTAGGCTTAGTCTTAGGCTGAGGGTGAGGGTGAGGGTGAGGGTTAGGATTAGGGTAAGTGTTAGGGTTAGGTTTAGGGTGAGAGTTAGTGTTAATTAAGTTTAGGTTTAGGGTAAGGGTTAGGGTAAGGGTTACTGTGAGGATGAGGTTTAGGGTATAGGTTGAGGATTATGGTTAGGCTTAGGGTTAGGGTGAGCATGAGGGTTAGGGTTACGGTGAGGGTGAGGGTTAGAATTAGATTTAGGGTAAGGGTTAGGGTTAGGTTGAGGATTATTGTTAGGGTTAGGGTTAGGGTGAGGATTAGGGTTAGGTTTAGGGTGAGGGTTATGATGAGGATTAGGGTTAGGTTTATGGTTAGGGTTATTGTTAATGTTATGGTTAGTGTTAAGTTTGCTGTGAGGGTGTGGCTGACAGTGAGGTTTATGTTTAGGTTTAAAGTTAGGGTTAGTGTTAGGCTTAGGCTTAGGGTTAGGCTGAGGGTGATTGTGGGGGTGAGGATTAGGGTTAGGTTTAGGTTTAGGTTTAGGGTTAGGGTTATTGTTAGTGTTATGGTTAGGGTTAAGTTTGCGGTGAGGGTGAAGCTGAGGGTGACGATTATGTTTAGGGTTGGGATTTGGGTTAGAGTTAGGGTTATTGTTAGGTTTAGGGTTAGATTTACAGTGAGGTTGAGGGTGAGTGTGAGGGTTAGGGTTAGTGTTAATGTAAGGGTGAGGGTGAGGTTTAGGGTTAGACTTAGTGTTAGGAGGGGGTTAGGGTGAGGTTTAGGGCTAGGGTTAGTGTTAGGGTAAGGGTGAGGGAGAGGGTTAGGTTGAGGTTTAGAGATAGTGTTAGGTTTAGGATTAGGTTTAGGGTGACGGTGAGTGTGAGGTTTAGGGTGAGGGTTAGGCTTAGGCTTAGGGGTAGGCTGAGGGTGAGGGTGGGCGTTAGGATTAGGGTTAGGCTGATGGTTAGTTTTAGGGTTAGGTTGAGGGTTAGGATGTGGGTTAGGGTTAGGATTAGGGTTAGGGTGAGGGCTAGGGTGAGGGTGAGGGTTAGGGTAAGGCTTAGGCTTAGGCTTATGGTTAGGCTGAGTGTGAGGGTGTGGTTGAGTGTTAGGGTTAGGTTGATGTTTATGGTTATGGTGAGGTTTATGATGAGGTTTAGGGTTAGGTTGAGGGTTAGGGTGAGGATGATGGTAAGGGTAAAGGAGAGGTTTATGCTGAGGGTGAGGTTTTCGTTAAGGTTGAGGTTTAGGGTTAGTTTTAGGGTTAGGGTAAGTGTTAGGGTTAGGGTGAGGGTGAGGGTTAGATTGAGGATAAGGGTTAGGGTTAGTGTGAGGTTTAGGGTGAGGATGAGGGTTAGGATTAGGGTGAGGGTGAGGTTTAGAATTACGGTTAGGTTGAGGGCTAGGGTGAGTGTGAGGGTGAGGGTTAGGGTTAGGGTTAGGGTGAGGTTTAGGTTTTGGGTTAGGGTTAGAGTTAGATTTAGGGAGAGGGTGAGGTTTAGGGTTAGAGTTAGGGGTAGGGTAAGGGTTAGGGTGAGGATGATGGTAAGGGTAATGGTGAGGTTTAGGCTGAGGTTGAGGGTTAAGATAAGCGTGAGTGTTAGGGTTACGTTTAGGGTTAGGGTAAGGGTTATGGTTAGGTTAGAGTTAGGGTTAGTGTTAGGTGTTGGTTAGATTGAGGATTAGTGTTAGGGTTAGTGTGAGGCTTAGGGTGAGGATGAGGGTTAGGGTTAGGCTGAGGGTGAGGGTTAGAATTAGGGTTAGGGTGAGGGCTAGGGTGAGGGTGAGGGTTATGGTTAGTGTTAGGGTTAGGGTGAGGTTTAGGATTAGGGTGAGGATTAGGGTTAGTGTGAGGGTGAGTGTTAGGTTTAGGGTTAGTGCTAGGGTGAGTGTAAGTGTTATGGTGAGGTTTAGGGTTAGGGTGAGGGTTATGGTTAGTGTGAGGGTTAGGGTTAGGTTTAGGGTGAGGGTGAGGGTGAGGTTTAGGGTTAGATATAGGGTTATGTGGACGGTTAGGGGAGGGTTAGTGTTAGGGTTAGTGTTACGGTTAGGGTGAGGGTGAGGTTTAGGTTGAGGTTTAGGGTTAGGGTTAGGGTTATGGTTAGGTTTAAGTTTAGGGTGAGGGGTAAGATGACGTTTAGGCTTAGGGGGAGGGTTACGGTTAGGGTTAGGTTTAGGTTGATGGTAAGTGTTATGATGAGCGTTAGGGTGAGGGTGAGATTTAGGGTTACAGTTAAGGTTAGGTTGAGGGTTAGGTTGAGGGTTAGGGTTAGAGTTAGTGTTAGGGTTAGTGTTAGGGTGATCGTTAGTGGGTGGGTTAGGGTTAGGGATAGGGTTAGGATTAGGTTTAGGGTGAGTGTGATTGTGTGTGTTAGGGTTAGTTTTATGGTTAGGCTTAGGGTTAGGCTGAGGGTGATGTTGAGAGATAAGTGCTAGGGTTAAGGTGAGGGTTACGGTTAGGTTTAGGTTGAGGGTTAGGATGAGGATTAGGGTTAGGATTAGGGTTACGGAGAGGCCTAGGGTGATGGTGAAGTTTAGGGTTAGGGCTAGGGTGATGGCGAGATTTAGGTTTAGAGTTAGGGTTATGGTGAGGCTGAGGGTGAGAATAAAGGTTAGGTTTAGTGTTAGGGTTAGGGTTAAGGTGAGGTTTAGGGTGAGTGTGAGGGTTAGGATTAGGACCAGGATAAGTCTTAGGCTTAGGATGAAGGTGAGGGATAGTGTAAGGGTTAGTGTTAGGGTGAGAGTTAGGGATCGAGTTATGTTTAGGGTTAGGGTGAGGGTTAGGGTTAGGATTAGGGTTAGGGTGAGGGCTAGGGTGAGGGTGAGGTTTAGGTTTAGGGTTAGGTTGAGGTTTAGGGTTAGGGTTAGGGTTAGGGTGAGGGTGAGTTTTAGGGTTAGAGATAGGGTTAGTGTGAGGCTGATTGTGATTGTTACAGTTAGGGTTAGTGTTAGGGTTAGGGTTAGGGTGAGGAATAGGGTGAGGGTGAGGGTTAGGTTTAGGGTTAGGATTAGGATTAGGGTAATAGTTAGGGTGAGTGTGAGGGTTAGGGTTAGGCCTAGGGTTAGTCTGAGGGTGAGGGTGAGGGTGAAAGTTAGGGCTAGGTTGAGACTGAGGGTTTGGGTTAGGGTGAGAGTTAGGGTTCAGGGTAAGTTTAGGGTTAGGATGAGGGTTAGGGTTAGTGTTACATTGAGCTTGAGGGTTAGGGTTAGTGTGAGGGTTAGGGTTAGGGTTAGGTTTAGGGTTAGGGTGAGGATGAGGGTTAGGGTTAGGGTAAGGATTAGGATTAGAATTAGGGTTAGAATTAGGGTGAGGGTGAGGGCTAAGGTGAGGGTGAGTTTACTGTTAGTGTTAGGGTGAGGTGTAGGTTTAGGGTTAGGGTTAGGGTGAGGGTTTGGATGAGGGTTAGAGTTACAGTGAGGGTGAGGGTTAGGGTTTGGGTGACGGTAACGGTAAAGATGAGGGTTAGGCTGAAGGTGAGTGTTAGGATTAGGGTTCGGGTTAGGGTTAGGGTTAGGTTTAGGGTTAGGATTAGTGTTTTTGTTAAGTTTATGGTTAGACTTACGGCGAGTTTGAGGGTGAGGGTCAGGTTGAAGTTTAGGGTTAGGGTGAGGTTTAGGGTTAGGGTTAGGTTGAGGGTGAGGTTTAGGGTTAGATTTAGGATTAGCGGGAGGGTTAGTTCATGGGTTAGAGTTAGGGTTAGTGTTAGGGTTAAGGTTAGGGTGAAGGTTAGGTTGAGGTTAAGGGTTAGGGTTTGGGATAGGGTATGCTTAGGGTTAGGGTGAGGGTTAGTGTAAGTTTTAGGTTTATTTTTAGGCTTAGGCTTAGGGTTAGGCTGGGGGTGAGGGTGGGGCTGAGGATTAGGTTTAGTGTGATGGTTAGGGTTAGGGTTAGGGTGAGGTTTAGGGTTTGGGTTAGGGTTAGAGTTAGGTTTAGTTTGAGGGTGAGGTTTAGTGTTAGAGTTACAGTTAGGGTGAGGGTTATGTTGAGGTTTAGGGTTAGGGTTAGTGTTAGGGTTAAGGTTAGGGTGAGAGTTAGTGGGAGGGTTAGGGTTAGGGATAGGGTTAGTATTGGGGTTAGGATGATTGTCAGTGTGTGCGTTATGGTTAGGTTTAGGTTTAGGCTTAGTGTTAGGCTGAGGTTGAGGTTCATGGTGAGGGTTAGGGTTAGAGTTAGGGTTAGGGGGAGGGGGAGGTTTAGGGTTAGAGTTAGGGTTAGGGTGAGGCTGAGGTTGAGGTTTAGGGTTAGTGTTACTGTTAGGGTTAGGGTTAAGGTGATGGTTAGGGTAAGGGTGCAAATTAGGGTTAGGTTTAGGATTTGGATTAGGATTAGGCTTAGGGTGAGTGTGAGAGTTAGGGTTAGGGTTAGGCTTAGGCTTGGCTTAGGCTGAGGGTGAGGGTGAGCGTGAGGGTTAGTGTTAGCTTGAGGGTTAGGGTTAGGGTTAGGGTGAAGTTTGGGTTAGGGTTAAGTTTAGGGTTAGGGTGAGGGTTAGGGTGAGGGTTTCGGTGAGGGTGCGGGTTAGGGTTAGGTTGAGCGTTAGCATTAGGGTTAGTGTTAGGGTGATGGTTATTTTTAGAGTTAGTGTTAGGGTGAGGGTTAGGGTTAGGATTAGAGTTAGGGTGAGGGCTTGGGTGAGGGTGTGGTTTAGGGTTAGGGTTGGGGTGAGGTTTACCTTTAGGGTTAGGGTTAGGTTTAGGTTTAGGGTGAGGGTGAAGTTTAGGGTTAGAATTAGGGTTAGGGTGAGGCTGACTGTGATTGTTAGAGTTAGGTTTAGTGTTAGACTTAGGGTTAGGGTTAGGGTTAGGGTTAGGGTGAGGGTGAGGGTTAGCATTAGGTTTAGGATTAGAATTAGGGAAAGGGTTAGGGTGTGTTTGAAGGTTAGGGTTAGGGTTAGGGTTAGGGTTAGGGATAGGCTGAGGGTGAGGGTGACGGTGAGGGTTAGGGTTGGGGTGAGTTTTAGGCTTAGGGTTAGGGTGAGAGTTAGGGTTCGAGTTAAGTTTATGGTTAGGGTGAGGCTTAGGGTTAGAGTTACGGTGAGCGTGAGGGTTAGGGTTAGGTTGAGGGTTAGGGTTAGGGTTAGGGTGTTGCTTAGTGTTAGGTTTAGGGTAAGGGTTAGGAGGATAATTAGGTTTAGGATTAGAGTTAGGGTGAGGGTGTGTGTTAGGATTAGGTTTAGGTTTAGGGTTAGGGTTAGGGTTAGAGTTAGAATTAAGGTGAGGGTGAGGGTTAGGGTTAGGTTTAGGTTGAATTTTAGGTTTAGGGGTAGGATTAGGGTTAGGGAGAGGGTGAGGTTTATGATTAGATTTAGGGTTAGGGGGAGGGTTAGTTCGTGGGTTACCGTTAGTGTTAGTGTTAGGGTTAAGGTTATTGTGAGTGATAGGTTGAGGTTAAGGGGTAGGGGTAGGGTTAGAGTTAGGATTAGGGTTAGGGTGAGGGTGAGTGTGAGGGTTAGGGTTAGGGTGAGGCTTAGTCTTAGCGTTAGGCTGAGGGCGAGTGTGGGTGTTAGGATTAGGTTTAGGGAGAGGGCTAGGGAGAGAGTGAGGTTTAGTGTAAGGGTTAGGCTTTGGCTTAGGGTTAGGCTGAGCGTGGGGTTGAGGGTGAGGTTTAGGGTTAGGGTGATGGTTAGGTTTACAGTTAGGGTGAGAGGTAGGTGACGTTTAGGATTAGGGGGAAGGTTAGGGTGAGAATGATGGTAAGGGTAAAGGTGAGGTTTAGGCTGAAGGTGAGATTTAAGTTAAGGGTGACGATTAGGGTTAGGTTTAGGGTTAGGGTAAGGGTAAGGGTTAGGAGTAGGGTGAGTGTTAGATTGAGGATTAGGGTTAGGGTTAGGGTGAGGTTTAGGATTAGGGTGAGTGGTCGGGTTAGTGTGAGGGTTAGTGTTAGGCTTAGGGTTAGTGTTCGGGTTAGGGTAAATGTTAGGGTGAGGGTTAGGGTTAGGGTGAGGGTAATGGTTAAGTTGAGGGTTAGGGTTAGGGTTATTGTTAGGGTTAGGGTTAGGGTTAGGGTTATGCTGAGGGTGAGGGTGAGGGTTAGGGTTAGGGTTAGGGTGAGGTTTAGTGTTAGGGTTAGGGTGAGAGTTAGAGTTAGGATGAGGATGAGGTTTAGGGATAGTGTTAGGGTTAGGGTGAGGGTTAGTGTGAGTGTTAGGGTTAGAGTAAGGGTTAGGTTGGGGTGACCGTAAGGGTAAACGTGAGGGTTAGGCTGAGGATAAGGGTTATGGTCGGATGATTTTTAGGTTTAGGGGGAGGGTTAGGGATATGGGAAGGATGTGAGTGAGGTTTAGATTGAGGATTAGTGTCAGGGTTAGTGTGTGGTTTAGGGTGATGGTGAGGGTTAGGGTTAGGGTGAGGGCTAGGGTGAGGGTGAGGTTTAGGTTTAGGTTTAGGCTGAGGTTTAGGGTTAGGGTGATGGTTCTGGTTAGTGTGAGGTTTAGTGATAGGGTTATGGTTAGTGTTAGGGTGAGGGTAAGTGTTAGGGTGAGGGTTAGGTTTAGGGTGAGAGTTATGGATAGGTTGAGGGTTATGGTTACGGTTAGGGTTATTTTTAGGCTTAGGGTAATGTTTATGGTTACAGTGAGGGTGAGGGTGATGGTTAGGTTTAGGGTTAGGGTGAGGTTTATGTTTAGGGTTAGGATTAGAGTTAGGGTTAGGGTGAAGGTGAGGTTTACTTTTAGAGTTAGGGTTAGTGTTAGGGTTAAGGTTAGGATGAGGGTTAGGGTTAGGGTTAAGCTTAGGCTTAGGCTTAGGCTTAGGCCGAGTATGAGGGTGAGGGTTAGGGTTAGGGTTAGGGTGAGGGTTAGGGTTAGGGTTAGGGTGAGGGTGAGGATAAGGTTTAGCATTAGGATTAGGGTTAGGGTGAGGGCTAGGCTGAGGGTTAGGGAGATGGTTAGGTTTAGGGATAGGGTTAGGTTTAGGATTAGTGTTAGGGTGAGGGTGAGTGTGAGTGTTGGGGTTAGGCTTAGAGTTAGGCTTATGGTTCGGCTGAGGGTTAGGGTGTGGGTTAGGGTTAGGGTTTGGGTTAGAGTGAGGGTGAGGCTGAGGATTTATGTTATGTTTAGGGTTATGTTTAGGGTTAGGGTTATGCTTAGGCTTAGGGTTATGGTTAGGGTGAGGTTTAGGGTTAGATATAGGATTAGGGGGAGGGTTAGGGTAAGGGTTAGGCACAGGGTTAGTGTTAGGATTAGGGTGAGAGTGAGGGTTAGGTTGAGTTTTAGGGTTAGGGTTAAGGTTAGGGTTAGTGTGAGGGTTAGTGTTAGGGTTAGGGTTAGAGTTACAGTGAGGGTGAGGTTGCGGGTGAGGTTTAGGGTTAGAGTTAGGGTGGGGTATACAGTTAGGGTTAGGGTTAAGTTGAGGGTTAAGGTGAGGTTTACGGTTAGATTTAGGGTTAGTGATAGTTTGAGGGTTAGGTTTAGGGTTAGGGTGAGGTTTATGGTGAGGGTGAGGGTGAGGGTTAGAGTTAGGTTTATGTTGAGGTTTAGGGTTAGGGTTAGTGTTAGGGTTAGTGTTAGGGTGAGAGTTAGGGGGAGGGTTAGTTTTAGGCTTAGGATTAGGTTTAAGGGGAGGGTGAGTGTGTGTGTTAGATTTAGGATTAGGGTTAGGGTAAGGGCTAGGGTGAGGGTGAGAGTTAGGGTAAGCGTTAGGCTCAGGCTTTTAGGGTTAGGCTGAGCATGAGGTTGAGGGTGAGGGTTAGGGTTAGGGTGATGGTTAGGTTTACCGTTAGGTGAGGGTTAAGCTGAGTTTTAGGGTTAGGGGGAGGATTAGTGTGAGAATGATGGTAAGGGTAAAGGTGAGGTTTAGGCTGAGGGTGAGGGTTAGGGTAAAGGTGAGGGTTAGGGTTAGGAGAAGTGTGTGGGTGAGGGTTAGATTGAAGATTAGTGTTAGGGTGAGTGTGAGGTTTAGGGTGAGGATGAGGATTAGGGTGAGGGTGAGGGCTAGCGTGAGGGTGAGGTTTAAGTTTAGGTTTAGGTTGAGGTTTAGGGTTAGGATGATGGTAAGTGTTAGTGTGAGCGTTAGTGTTAGGGTTAGGGTTAGTGATAGGGTTAGGTTTAGTGTTAGGGTGAGGGTAAGTGTTAGGGTGAGGTTTAGGGTTAGGGTGAGGGTTATGTTTAGGTTGCGGGTTAGGGTTAGGGTTAGTGTTAGGGTTAGAGTTAGGGTAAGTGTGAGAGTGAGGTTTACGTTTAGAGTTAGGGTTAGTGTTAGTGTTAGGGTTAGGGTGAGGGTTAGGGTTAGGATTAGGCTTAATCTTAGGCTTAGGCCGAGCATGAGGGTGAGGGTTAGGGTTAGGGTTAGGGTGATTGTTAGGGTTAGGTTAAGAGTTACAGGTTGAGGATGAGGTTGAGAGTTAAGATTAGTGTGACCTTTAGGTTGAGGTTTAGGGTTACGGTTAGGGTTAGGGGTAGGTTGAGAGTGAGGTTTAGGGTTGGGGTTAGTGTTATGGTGAGGGTGAGAGTTAGGTTGAGGTTTAGGGATAGGGCTAGGTTTAGGATTAGGGTTTAGGTGAGGGTGAGTGTGAGGGTAAGGGTGAGGGTTAGGGTGAGGGTAAGTGTTAGGTTGAGGGTTTGGTTTAGGGTGAGGGTTATGGTTAGGGTTAAGTTTAGGATTAGGTTTAGGGTGAGGGTGAGTATGAGGGTTAGGGTGAGGGTTAGGGTGAGGGTAAGTATTAAGGTTAGAGTGTGGGTTAGGGTGAGGGTGAGTTTTGGGGTTAGAATTAGGGTTAGGATGAGGTTGAGGTTGAGGGTGAGGATGAAGGTTAGGGTTAGGGTTAGGGTTACGGTGAGAGTTAGGGTAAGGGTTAGGGTTAGAGTTAGGATTATGGTTAGGGTTAGCGTTAGGGTTAGGGTGATGGTGAGGTTTAGGTTTAGAATTAGGGTTAAGGTGAGGTTGAGGGTGAGGGTGAGGGTTAGGGTTAGGGATAGGATATGGATTCGGGTTAGGGTTACGGTGAGTGTGAGGGTTAGGGTTAGGGTTAAGGTTAGCCTTAGGTTTAGGCTGAGGGAGAGTGTGAGGGTGAGGGTTAGGGTTAGTTTAAGGGTTAGGATTAGGGTTAGGTTGAGGTTTATTGTTAGGTTTACTGTTAGATTTAGGGTTAGATTGAGGGTGAGGTTTAGGGGTATAGTTATGGTTCGGTTAAGTTTAGGGTTAGGGAGAGGGTTAGGGTAAGGGTTATGGTGAGAGTAAGGATTAGGGTTAGGTTGAGGGTTAGGGTTAGGGTTAGGGTGAGGGTGAGGGTTAGGGTTAGTTTTAGAGTTAGGGTTAGGTTGAGGGTTAGGTTGAGGTTGACGGTTAGGCTTAGGGTTACGATTAGGATTAAGGTAAGGGTTAGGGTGAGTGACGTTAGGGTTAGGGTTAGGCTTAGGCTTAGCGTTAGGCTGAGGGTGAAGGTGAGGGTGAGGGTGAGGGTTCAGGCGAGGGTTACGGTTAGGGTTAGGGTGAGAGTTAGTGTTTGGTTAAGTTTAGGGTTAGGGTGAGGCTTAGGGTTAGGGTTATGGTGAGAGTGAGGGTTAGGATTAGGGTTAGGATTAGTGTTATTGTTACTGTTAGGGTTAGAGTTATGGTGAGGGGCCGGGTGAGGGTGAGTGTGAGGGTTAGGGTAAGGGTGAAGTTTACGGTTAGGGTTAGGATTAGGGTTAGGGTGTGGGTGAGGTTTACAGTTAGATTTAGGGTTCGTTGGAGGGTTAGGTCGAGGGTTAGGGTTAGGGTGAGTGTTAGGGATAAGGTTAGGGTGAGGTTTAGGTTGAGGTTTAGTGTTAGGGTTAGGGTTAGATTTAGGATTAGGGTTAGGGTGAGGGTGAGTGTGAGGGTTAGGGTAAGGCTTAGGCTTAGGGATAGGCTGAGGGTGAGGGTGGGGGTGAGGATTTGGGTAGGGTGATGGTTAGGGTTAGGGTTCGGGTGAGTGTTAGGATGAGGGTTAGGGTTAGGATTAGGGTTAGGGTGAGGGCTAGGGTGAGGGTGAGGTAAGTGTTAGGCTTCGGCTTTGGTGTAGGCTGAGCGAGAGGTTGAGGGTAAGGGTTAGGTTTAGGGTAAGGGTGAGGTTTAGTGTTAGGGTTAGTGTGGGGGTGACGGTAAGGGTAAAGGTGAGGGTTAGGCAGAGCGTGAGGTTTACGGTAAGGGTGAGGGTTAATGTTAGGGTGAGGGTTCGGATTAGAGTTATGTTGAGGGTGAGGGTTAGATGGAGGATTAGTGTTAGGGTTAGTGTGAGGTTTAGGGTGAGGATGAGAGTTAGGGTTAGGGTGAGGGCTAGGGTGAGGGTGAGGATTAGGGTTAGTGTTAGGGTGAGGTTTAGGGTTAAGATGATGATTAGGATTAGTGTGAGGGTTAGTGTTAGGATTAGGGTTAGTGTAAGGGTGAGGGTAAGTGTTAGGGTAAGGGTTAGGGTTAGGGTGAGGTTTATGTTTAGGGTGAGTGTTAGGGTTAGGGTTAGGGTTATTGTTAGCGTTAGGGTTAGGGTTACGGTTACTGTGAGGGTGAGGGTGAGTGTTAGGGTTAGGCTTCGGATGAGGTTTAGGGATAGGGTTAGATTTAGGGTTAGGGTCACGGTGAGGTTTAGCGTTACAGTTAGGGTTAGGGTGAGGCTGAAGTTGAGGGTTAGGGTTAGGACTAATGTTAGGGTTAGGCTTAAGTTGAGGGTAAGTTTGAGGGTGAGGGTTAGGTTTAGGTTTAGGATTCGGATTAGGGTTAGGGTTAGGGTGAGTGTGAGTGTTAGGGTTAGGGTTAGTCTTAGGGTTAGGCTGAGGGTGACGGTGAGGGTTAGGGTGAGGGTGAGGGTGAGGGTAAGGGTTAGAGTTATGGGGAAGGTTAGGATGAGGGTTAGGGTTAGGATTAGGGTTAGTTTGAGGGCTAGGGTGAGGGTGAGGTTTAGGGTTAGGGTTAGTGTGAGGTTTAGTGTTAGGGTTAGGGTTAGGGTGAGGGTGAGGGTGAGGGTTAAGGATAGGGTTAGGATTAGGATTAGGGTAAGGGATAGAGTGAGTGTGAGGGCTAGGCTTAGGGTTAGGTTTAGGCTTAAGTTTATGCTGAGGGTGAGGGTGAGCGTGAGGGCTTGGTTGAGCGTGAGGTTTAGGGTTAGGTTTAAGCTTAGACTTAGGGTTAGGCTGAGACTGAGGGAGAGTTTGAGGGTTATGGTTAGGGTTATGGTTGGGGTTACCCTTAGGATGAGGGTTAGGATGAGGATTAGGGTTAGGGTGAGGGTTAGGTTGAGGGTGACGGTAAGGGTTAAGGTGAGGATTAGGCTGAGGGTGAGGGTTACGGTCAGGGTGAGTCTTAGGGTTAGGGTGAGGGTGAAGTTTAGTTTGAGTATTAGTGTTAGGGTTAGTGTGAGGTTTAGGTTGAGGATGAGAGTTAGGGTTAGGTTGAGGGATAAGTTGAGGCTGAGGGTTAGGTTTAGGGTGAGGTTTAGGGTTAGGGTGAGACTTAGGGTTAGTGTGAGGGTTAGTGTTAGGGTTAGGGTTAGTGTTAGGTTGAGGGTAATTGTTAGGGTGAGGTTTATGGTTAGGGTGAAGGTTATGTTTAGGATAAGGGTTAGGGTTAGGGTTAGGGTTATTGTTAGGGTTAGGCTTAAGGTTATGCTGAGGGTGAGGGTGAGGGTTAGGGTTAGGGTTAGGGTTAGGGTTAGGGTTAGGGTGAGAGTTATGGTTCAGGTTAAGTTTAAGGTTAGGGTGAAGTAGGGTTAGGGTTACCTTGAGCGTGAGGGTTAGGGATAGGTTGAAGTTTATTGTTAGGGTTAGGGTTAGGGTGAGGTTAGTGTTAGAGTTAGGGTTAGTGTTAGGATCAGGATAGGTGTTAGGGTGAGGGTTTTGGTTAGGGTGAGGGTTATGGTTAGGTTGAGGGTTAGGATTAGGATTAGGGTTATTGTTAGGGTTAGGTTTAGTGTTACGTTTACAGTGAGGGTGTGGGTGAGGTTTAGGGTTAGGGTGATGTTTAATGTTTGGGTTCGGTTAGAGTTAGGGTTAGGGTGAGGGTGAGGTTTAGAGTTAGATTTAGGGTTAGGGTGAGGGTTAGATTGAGGGATAGGTTTAGGTTTAGGCTTAATGTTAGGCTGAGGGCGAGGTTGGGGGTGAAGGTTAGGGTTAGGGTGAGGGTTAGGTTAACGGTTAGGGGGAGGGTTAGGATGAGGGTTAGGGTTAGGATTGGGGTTAGGGTGAGAGCTAGGGTGAGGTTGAGGTGTAGGGTTAGGGTTAAGGTGAGGGTTAGGGTTAGGGTGAGGGTTAGGGTGAGGATTAGGGTTAGGGTGAGGGTGAGGGTGAGTGTTAGGGTTAGTGTTAGGATGAGGATTAGGTTTAGGATTAGGGTTAGGGTGAGGGCTAGTGTGAGGGTGAGGTTTAGGGTTAGAGTTAGGGTGAGGTTTAGGGTTAGGGTTATGGTTAGGGTTAGGCTGAGGCTGAGGGTTACGGTAAGGGTGAGGTTTAGGGTTAGGGTGAGGGTTAGGTTAAGGGTTAGCGTGAGGTTTAGGCTGAGGATGAGTGTTAGGCTTAGGTTGAGGGCTAGGGTGAGGGTGAGCTTTAGGGTTAGTGTTAAGGTGAGGTTTAGGGTTAGGGTGATGATTAGGGTTAGTGAGAAACGTTAGTGTTAGCGTTAAGGTTAGTTTTAGGGTGAGGGTAAATATTAGTGTGTGGGTTAGATTTAGGGTTAGGGTTAGGTTGAGGTTTATGTTTAGGGTTAGGGTTAGAGTTAGGCTTAGGTTGAGGGTGAGATTTAGGGTTAGAGTTAGGGTTAGTGTTAGGATTAGGGATACGGTGTGGGTTAGGATTAGGGTTAGGCTTGGCTTAGGCCAAGCATGAGGGGGTGTTAGGGTTGGGGTTAGGGTTAGGGTTAGGGTTAGGTTTAGGGTGTGGGCTAGTGTGTGGGTTAGGTTGAGGGTTAGTGTTAGGGATATGGTTAGGTTTAGGATTTGGGTTAAGGTGAGATTGAGTGTGAGATTTAGGGTTAGGGTTAGGGTTAGGATTAGGGTTAGTGTGAAGATTAGATTTAGGGTTTGGGTTAGGGTTAGGTTTAGGGTTAGGGTTAGTGTTAGGGTTAGGGTTAGGGTTAGGGTTACAGGGAGGGTTAGGTTTAGGGTTAGGGATAGGCTTAGGATTAAACTGAGGGTGAGGGTGGGGGTGAGGATTAGGGTTAGAGTTATGGTTAGGGTTAGGGTTATTGTTAGTGTTATGGTTAGGGTTAAGTTTGCAGTGAGGGTGAGGCTGAGGATGAGGGTTATGGTTATGGTTATGGTTATGGTTAGGGTTAGTGTTAGTGTTATTGTTAGGGATAGGGTTAGAATTACGGTGAGGTTGAGGTTGAGGGTGAGGTTTAGGGTTAGATTGAGATTTAGGGTTAGGGTTAGGGTTAGGGTTAGGGTGAGGGTGAGGTTTATGATTAGAGTTAGGGTTTGGGGATGGGTTTCGTTGAAGTTTAGAGTTAGGGTTAGTGTTAGGGTTAGGGTGAGGGTGAGGGTTAGGTTGAGGTTTAGAGATAGGGTTAGGTTTAGGATTAGGGTTAGGGTGAGTGTAAGTGTGAGGGTTAGTGTGAGGGTTAGGTTTAGTCTTAAGGTTAGGCTAATGGCGAGGGTGGGGTGAGGATTAACATTAGGGTGATGGTTAGTGTTATTTTTAGGGTTAGGGTTAGCGTTCCGGTGAGGGTGAGGTTGTGGTTGAGTTTTAGGATTAGGGTGGGGTTTAGGGTCAGGGTTTGGGTTAGGTTGAGGGTGAGATTTAGCTTTACAGATAGGGTTAGGGGGAGGGTTAGGGTTAGGTTTAGAGTTGGGTTGAGGGCTAGGGTGAGGGTGAGGTTTAGCATAGGGTTAGGGTGAGGTTTAGGGTTAGGGTTAGGGTGAGGGTGAGATTTAGAGTTAGGGTTAGCGTGAGGCTGAGTTTGAGGGTTAGGGATAGGTTTAGTGTTAAAGTTAAGATTAGGTTGAGGGTTAGGTTGAGATTGAGGGTTAGGGTGAATATGACAGTTAGGGTTAGGGTTAGGCTTAGGCTTAGGGTTAGGCTGAGGGTGAGGGTGAAGGTGAGGGTGAGGATTACGGTTAGGGTGAGGGTTAGGGTTAGGGTTAGGGTGAGAGTTAGGGTTCGGTTAAGTTCAGGGTTAGGGTCATGGTTAGGGTTAGGGTTACGGTGAGCGTGAGGATTAGGGTTAGTTAGAGGGTTAGGGTTAGGGTTAGGGTGATGGTTAATGTTAGGGTTAGGGTGAGGGTTAGGATGAGGATTAGGTTTAGAATTAGGGTTAGAGTAAGGGCTAGGTTGAGGGTCAGTGTTATGGTTAGTGTTAGATTAAGTTTTAGGGTTAGGGTTAGGGTTAGGTTGAGAGTTAGGTTGAGGATTAGGGTTACAGTGAGTGTGAGGGTTAGGGTTAGGGTGAGGGTTAGTGTTAGTGTTAGGTTTAGGGTTAGAGTAAGAGTTAGGGTAAGTGTTAGGGTGAGCGTTAGATTGAGGATTAGGGTTAGGTTAGGTTTATTGTTAGGATCAGGGTTTAGGGTTAGAGTGAGGTTTAGTGTTAGGGTTAGGGTTAGAGTTACTGTTAGCGTGAATGTGAGTTTTAGGTGTAGAGTTAGAGTGAGGTTGCGGGTTATGGTCAGGGTTAGGGTTAGGGTGCGGGTTCGTGTGTGGGTAACGGTAAGGGTAAATGTGAGGGTTAGTCTGAGGATGAGGGTTACGGTAAGAGTGAGTGTTAGGGTTAGGTGGAGGGTTAGTGTTAGGGTTAGGGTGAGGGTGAGGGTTAGAATGAGGATTAGTATCAGGGTTAGTGTGAGGTTTAGGTTGAGGATGAGGGTTAGGGTTAGGGTGAGGTCTACAGTGAGGGTGAGGGTTAGGGTTAGTGTTAGGGTGAGGTTTAGGGTTAGGGTGATGGTTAGGGTTAGTGTGAGCCTTAGTGTTATTGTTAGGGTTAGTGTTAGTGTTAGTGTTAGTGGTAGGGTGAGGGTTAGGGTAAGGGTGAGTGTAATGGTTAGGGTAAGGGTTAGGGTAAGGTTTAGGTTTATTGTTAGGGGTAGGGTTAGGGTTAGAGTTAGGGAATGGGTGAAGGTGAGATTTAGGGTTAGACTTAGAGTTAGTGTTAGGGTTAGGGTTAGGGTGAGGGTTAGGGATAAGGTTAGGTTTAAGATTATTCTTAGGCTTAGGCTTAGGCCGAGCATGAGATTGAGGGTTAGAGTTAGGGTTAGGGTGAGGATTAGGGTTAGGGTTAGAGTGAGGTTTAGGATGAGGTTTAGTGTTAGGAGTAGGGTTAGGGTGAAGGCTAGGGTGAGGGTATGGGTGAGGGTTAGGGTTAGGGAATGGGTTAGGTTTAGGATTAGGGTTAGTGTGAGGGTGTTTGTGAGGGTTAGGATTAGGGTTAGGGTTAGGCTTAGAGGTAGGGTGAGGGTTAGTGTGTGGGTTAGGGTTAGGGTTTGGGTTAGGGTGAGGGTGAGGCTGAGGATTAGGGTTACTTTTAGGGTTAGGGTTAGGGTTAGGTTTAGTGTTATGTTTAGGGTTATGGTTAGGCTTAAGGTTAGGGTTAGGGTGAGGTTTAGGGTTAGTTATAGGGTTAGGGGGAGGGTTAGCGTAAGGCTTAGTCAAAGGGTTAGTGTTAGGGTTAGGGTGATGGTGAGGGTTAGGTTGAGGTTTAGGGTTAGGATTAAGTTTAGGGTTAGTTTGAGGGTTAGTGTTAGGGTTACGGTTAGTGTTAGGGTGAGGGTAAGTGTTAAGGTGAGGGTTTGGTTTAGGGTGAGGGTTATGGTTAAGGTGAGGGTTAGGATTAGGGTTAGGGTTATTGTTAGGTTTAGGTTTAGGGTTAGGGTTACTGTGAGGGTGAGGTTGAGGGTTAGAGTTATGGTTAGGTTGAAGTTTAGGGTTTGGGTTAGGGTTAATGTGAGGGTTAGGGTGAGGTTGAGGTTTAGTGATAGAGTTAGGTTTAAGGTGAGGGTTAGGTTGAGGTTTAGGGTTATGGTGTTAGTGTTAGGGTTAGGGTGAGCGTTAAAGGGAGGGTTAGGGTTAGGGTTATGTTTAGGGTTAGTGTTAGGGTTAGGGTGTGGGTGAGGTTTAGTGATAGAATTAGGGTTAGGGTGAGGCTGAGGGTGAGGGTTAGTGTTAGTGTTAGCATTAGGGTGAAGGTTAGGTTTAGGGATAGGGTTAGGATTAGGATTAGGGTTAGGGTTAGGGTGAGTGTGAGGGTTAGGGTTAGGGTTAGGGTAGGCCTTAGGTTTAGACTGACGGTGAGGGTGAGGGTGAGGGTTAGGTTTAGGGTGAGGGTTAAGTTTAGGGTTAGGGTGAGTTTTAGTGTTAGGGTTAGGGTGAGCATGAGGTTCAGGGGTAGATTTAGGGTTGGGGTTAGGGTTATTTTTAGGGTTAGGGTTAGGGTTAGTATAGAGTTAGGGTTAGGGTGAGCATGAGGTTCATGGTTAGAGTTAGGGTTAGTGTTAGGGTTCGGGGTAGGGTGAGGGTTAGGGTTAGGATTAGGCTTAGGCTTAGGCTTAGGCCGAGCATGAGGGTGAGGGTTAGGTTTAGGATTAGGGTGAGTGTTAGGATGAGGTTTAGTGTTAGGATTAGGATTAGGATCAGGGCTAGGGTGAGGGTTATGGTGAGTGTTAGGTTTAGGCATAGGGTTCAGGTTAGGATTAGGGTTAGGGTTAGGGTTAAGGTGAGGTTTAAGGTTAGGGTTAGGGTTACATTTAGGCTTCGGGTTAGGATGAGTGTGAGGGTGGAGGTGAGGTTAGAGTTAGTATTAGGATTAGGGTTAGAGTTATTTTTTGTGTTATGGTTAGGGTTAAATTTGCAGTGAGGGTGAGGCTGCGGGTGAGGGTTATGGTTAGAGTTATGGTTAGGTTTAGGGTTAGTGTTATTCTTAGGGTTAGGTTTAGAGTTAATGTGAGGGTGAGGGTTAGGGTTCGGTTGAGGTTTAGGGTTAGGGTTAGGGTGAGAGATAGGGTTCGGTTAAGTTTAGGGTTAGCGAGAGGGTTAGGGTTAGGGTGAGGGTGAGGGTGAGGGTTAGGCTTACAGTTGGGGTGAGGTTTCAGATTAGGGTTAGGATTAGGGTTAGGGTGAGAGTGAGGTTTAGTGTTAGATTTAGGGTTAGTTGGAGGATTAGGTCGAGGGTTAGGGTTAGGGTTAGTGTTCGGGATAAGGTTAGGGTGAGGGTTAGGTTGAGCTTTAGTGTTAGGGTTAGGGTTAGGTTTAGGATTAGGGTTAGGGTGAGGGTGAGGGTGAGGGTTAGGGTTAGGTTTACACTTAGGGTTAGGCTGAGGGTGAGGGTGGGGTTGAGGAGTAGGGTTAGGGTGATCGTTAGGGTTAGGGTTAGGGTGAGGGTTAGGGTTAGGATTAAGGTTAGGGTGAGGGCTAGGGTGAGGGTGAGGGTTAGGGTAAAGGTTAGGGTTACGCTTAGGCTTAGCGTTAGGCTGTGCATGAGGTTGAGGTTGAGGGTTATGGTTAGGGTTAGTGTGAGGTTTAGTGTTAGGGTTAGTGTGGAGAAGATGGTAAGGGTAAAGGTGATGGTTAGGTGGAGGGTGAGGGTTACGGAAAGGGTGAGGGTTAATGTTAGGGTGAGGGTTAGGGTTAGGGTTAGGGTTAGGATTAGGATGAGGTTTAGGTTTAGATTTAGGGTTAGGGTGAGGCAGAAGTTGAGAGTTAGGGTTAAGATTAATGTTAGGGTTAGGCTTAAGGTGAGGGTTAGGTTGAGGGTGAGGGTTAGGTTTAGGGTTAGGATTAGCATTAGGGTTAGTGTTATGGTGAGTGTGAGGGTTAGGGTTAGGCGTAGCGTTAGGCTGAGGGTGAGGGTGAGGGTGAGGTTGAGAGTTAGTGTGCAGGTTAGGGTTAGGGTTATGGGGAGGATTAGGATTAGGTTGAGGGTTAGGATTAGGGTTATTGTGAGGGCTAGGGTGAGGGTGAGGTTTAGGGTTAGGGTTAGGGTGAGGTTTAGATTTAGTGTTAGGGTTGGGGTAAGGTTGAGGTTTAGGGTTAGATTTAGGGTTAAGTTGAGGCTGAGGGTGCAGGGTAGGGTTAGGCCTAGTTTTAGGATTAGGGTAAGGGATAGGTTGAGTGTGAGGGTTAAGTTTAGGTTTAGGGTTAGGCTTAGGGTTATGCTGAGGTTGAGGGTTAGGGTGACGGTTAGCTTTAGGGTTAGGGTGAGTGCTAGGATTAGGTTTAGGTTTAGGATTAGGGTTAGGGTGAGGGCTAGTGTGAGAGTTATGGTGAGGGTTAGGTTTAGGCATAGGGTTAGGTTTAGGATTAGGGTTAGGTTGAGGGTGAGTATGAGGGTTAGGGTTAGGGTTAGGCTTAGGGATAGGGTTAGGTTTAGGATTACGGTTAGGGTTACAGTGACGGTGAGGGTTATGGTTAGGGTTAGGGCTAAGCTTATTGTTAGTGTTATGGTTAGGGTTAAGTTTGTGGTGAGGGTAAGGCTTAGGGTGAGGGTTATGGTTATGTTTAGGGTTAGGGTTAGGGTTAGAGTTACAGTGAGGTTGAGGGTGAGGGTGAGGTTTAGGGTTAGTGTGACCTTTAGGTTGAGGTTTAGGGTTAGGGTTAGGGATAGGTTGAGGGTGAGGTTTAGGGTTAGAGTTAGGTTAGGGGGAATGTTAGGGTTAGGTTTAGGGTTAGGGTTAGTGTTAGGGTGAGGGTGAGGGTTAGGTTGAGGTTTAGGGATAGGGTTAGGTTTATGATTAGGTTTAGGGTGAGGGTGAGTGTGAGGTTTAGGGTGAGGGTTAGGGTGATGGTAAGTGTTAGGGTGAGGGTTTGGTTTAGGGTGCGGGTTATTTTTAGGGTGAGGGTTTGCATTAGGGTTAGGGTGAGTTTTAGGATTTGAGTAAGTGTTAGAGTGAGGGTGAGGGTTAGGGTGAGGTTTAGGGTTAGAGTTAGGGTTCTGGTGAGGGTTAGGTTGAGGTTTAGAGTTAGTGTTAGGGTTAGGGTTAAGGTGAGAGTTAGGGGGTGGGTTAGGGTTATGGTTAGGCTTAGCGTTAGGATTAGGGTGAGGGTGAAGTTTAGGTTTAGAATTAGGGTTAGGGTGAGGCTGAGGGTGAAGGTGAGGATTCGGGTTAGGGTTAGGATTTGGATTAGGGTTAGGGTTAGGGTGAGTGTGAGGGTAAGGGTTACGGTTAGGTTTAGCCTTAGGTTTAGGATGAGTGTGAGGGTGAAGTTTAGGGTTAGTTTGAGGGTTAGGGTTATGGTTAGGGTGTGGTTTAGTGTTACGGTTATTGTTAGGGTTAGGGTTATGGTGAAGGTGAGGTTTAGATTGGGGATTAGTGTTAGGGTTAGTGTGAGGTTTAGGGTGAGGATGAGAGTTAGGTTTAGGGTGAGGGCTAGAGTGAGGGTAAGGTTTAGGGTTAGTGTTAGGGTGGGGTTTAGGGTTAAGGTGATGATTAGGGTTAGTGTGAGGGTTAGTGTTAGCATGAGGGTAAGTGTTAGGGTGAGGGTTTGGGTTAGGGTTATTGTTAGCATTATGGTTTAGGTTACGGTTACTGTGATGGTGAGGGTGACATTTAGGGTTATGGTTCAGATGAGGTTTAGGGATAGGGTTAGGGTTAGGTTTAGGGTGAGTTTTAGGGTTAGGGTTAGGGTTAGGGTGAGGCAGAAGTTGAGGGTTAGGGTTAGGATTAGTGTTCGGGTTAGGCTTAAGGTGAGGGTTAGGTTGAGGGTGAGGGTTAGGTTTAGGGTTAGGATTAGGGTTAGTGTTAGCGTGAGTGTGAGGGTTAGGGTTGGGTTTAGGGTGAGGGTTAAGGTTAGGATTAGGGTGAGTTTTAGTGTTTGGGTTAGGGTTAGAGTTAGGGTTAGGGTGAGCATGTGGTTCAGGGGTAGATTTAGGGTTGGGGTTAGGGTTATTTTTAGGGTTAGAGTTAGGGTTAGTGTTTGGGTTAGGGGTAGGGTGAGGGTTAGGTTTAGCATTAGGCTTAGGCTTAGGCTTAGGCCAAGCATGAGGGTGAAGTTTAGGTTTAGGGTTAGTGTGAGAGTTAGGATGAGGTTTAGGGTTAGGATTAGGGTTAGGTTGAGGGCTAGGGTGAGGGTTATGGTGAGGGTTAGGTTTAGGCATAGGGTTAGGTTTAGGATTAGGGTTAGGGTTAGGGTTGTGGTGAGGTTTAGGGTTAGGGTTAGGGTTAGGGTTACATTTAGTCTTTGGCTTAGGTTGAGGGTGAGGGTGGGGGTGAAGTTAGAGTTACTATTAGGGTTAGGGTTAGGGTTATTTTTAGTGTTATGGTTAGGCTTAAATTTGCAGTGAGGGGGAGGCTTCGGGTGAGGGTTATGGTTAGAGTTATGGTCAAGTTTAGGGTTAGTGTTATTCTTAGGGGTAGGTTTAGATTTAAGGTGAGGGTCAGGGTTAGGGTTGGGATCAGGTTTAGGGTTAGGGTTAGTGTGAGATTTAGGGTTCGGTTAAGTTTAGGGTTAGCGTGAGGGTTAGGGTTAGGGTTAAGGTGAGCATGAGGATTAGGATTATGGTTAGGATTAGTGTTATTGTTACTGTTAGGGTTAGAGTTATGGTGAGGGTGAGGGTGAGGGTTAGGCTTAGAGTTCGGGTGAGGTTTAGGTTTAGGGTTAGGATTAGGCTGAGGGTTAGGTTTAGAGTTAGATTTAGGGTTAGTTGGAGGATTAGGTCGAGGGTTAGGGTTAGGGTTAGTGTTTGGGATAAGGTTAGGGTGAGGGTTAGGTTGAGGTTTAGTGTTAGGGTTAGGTTTAGGATTAGGGTTAGCGTGAGGGTGAGTGTGAGGGTTAGGTTTAGGCTTACGCTTAGGGTTGAGGGTGAGGGTGGGGGTAAGGATTAGGGTTAGGGTGATCATTAGGGTTAGGGTTAGGGTGAGGGTTAGGGTTAAGATTAGGGTTAGGGTGAGTGCTAGGGTGAGGGTGAGGGTTAGGGTAAGGGTTAGGCTTAGGCTTAGCGTTAGGCTGAGGGTGAGGTACAGGGTGAGGGTTATGGTTAGGGTTAGGGTGAGGTTTAGTGTTAGGGTTAGTGTGGAGGAGATGGTAAGGGTAAAGGTGATGGTTAGGCGGAGGGTGAGGGTTATGGTAAGGGTGAGGGTTAATGTTGGGGTGAGGGTTAGGGTGAGGGTTATTGTGAGGATGAGGGTTAGATTGAGTTTTAGTGTTGTGGTTAGTGTGAGGTTTAGGGTGAGGATGAGAGTTAGGGTTAGGGTGAGGGCTAGGGTGAGGGTAAGGTTTAGGGTAAGTGTTAGGGTGAGGTTTAGGGTTAAGGTGATGATTAGAGTTAGTGTGTGTTAGTGTTAGGGTTAGGGTTACTGTTAGGGTGAGGGTAAATGTTAGGGTGAGGGTTAGGGTTAGGGTTAGGGTTATTGTTAGCATTAGGGTTAGGGTTAAGGTTACTGTGAGGGTGAGGGTGAGGGTTAGGGTTATGGTTCGGATGAGGTTTAGGGATAGGTTTAGGGTTAGGGTTAGGGTTAGGGTGAGGTTTAGGTTTAGATTTAGGGTTAGGGTGAGGCAGAAGTTGAGGGTTAGGGTTAGGATTAATGTTAGGGTTAGGCTTAAGTTGAGGGTTAGGTTGAGGGTGAGGGTTAAGTTTAGGGTTAGGATTAGGATTAGGGTTAGGGTTAGGGTTAGTGTGAGGGTTAGGGTTAGTGTTAGGCTTAGGGATAGGCTGAGGGTGAGGGTGAGGGTGAGCGTTAGGGTGAGTGTTATGGTTAGGGTTATGGGGAGGGTTAGGATTAGGTTTAGGTTTAGGATTAGGTTTAGGGTGAGGGTTAGGGTGAGGGTGAGGTTTAGGGTTACGTTTAGGGTGAGGTTTAGGTTTAGTTTTAGGGTTTGGGTGAGGGTGAGGTTTAGGGTTAGAGTTAGGGTTAAGTTGAGGCTGAGGGAGCGGGGTCGGGTTAGGGTTAGTTTTAGGATTAGGGTAAGGGATAGGGTGAGTGTGAGGGTTAAGTTTAGGGTTAGGGTTAGGCTTAGGGTTATGCTGAGGTTGAGGGTGAATGTGAGGTTTAGGGTTAGGGTGAGGGTGAGGGTTAGGTTTAGGTTTAGGGTGAGTGCTAGGATGAGGTTTAATGTTAGGATTAGGTTTAGGGTGAGCGTTAGTCTGAGGGTTATGGTGAGTTTTAGGTTTAGGCATAGGGTTAGGTTTAGGATTAGCGTTAGTTTGAGGGTGAGTGTGAGAGTTAGGGTTAGGATTAGGCTTAGGGATAGGGTTAGGTTTAGGATTAGGGTTAGGGTTAGGGTTACGGTGAGTGTTACAGTTAGGGTTAGGGCTAGGGTTATTGTTAGTGTGATGGTTAGGGTTAAGTTTGTGGTGAGCGTAAGTCTTAGGGTGAGGGTAAGAGTTATGTTTAGGGTTAGGGTTAGGGTTAGGTTTAGTGTTATTTTTAGGTTTAGGGTTAGAGTTACAGTGAGTTTGAGGGTGACGGTGAGGGTTAGGGTTAGTGTGACCTTTAGGTTGAGGTGTAGGGTTAGGGTTAGGGGTAGGTTGAGGGTGAGGTTTTGGGTTAGAGTTAGGGTTAGGGGGAGTATTAGGGTGAGGTTTAGGGTTAGGGTTAGTGTTAGGGTGAGGGTGAGGGTTAGGTTGAGGTTTAGGGATAGGGTTAGGATTAGGATTATGTTTAGGGTGAAGGTGAGTTTGAGGTTTAGGGTGAGGGTTAGGGTGATGGTAAGTGTTAGGGTGAGGGTTTGGTTTAAGGTGAGGGTTATGGTTAGGGTGAGGTTTTGGATTAGGGTTAGGGTCAGTGTTAGGATTTGAGTGTTAGAGTGAGGGTGAGGGTGAGGGTGAGGTTTAGGGTTAGAGTTAGGGTTCTGGTGAGGGTTAGGTTGAGGTTTAGGGTTAGTGTTAGGGTTAGCGTCACGGTGAGAGTTAGGGGGAGGGGGAGGTTTAGGGTTAGGGTTAGGGTTAGGGTTAGGGTGAGGGTGAAGTTTAGGTTTAGAATTAGGCTTAGGGTGAGGCTGAGGGTGAAGGTGAGGATTATGGTTAAGGTTAGGATTTGGATTAGGTTTAGGGTTAGGGTGAGTATGAGGGTTAGTTTTAGGGTTAGGTTTAGCCTTAGGTTTATGCTGAGGGTGAGAGTGGGGGTTAGGGTTAGTTTGACGGTTAGGGTTAGGGTTAGGGTGAGGTTTAGTGTTAGGGTTAGGGTTATGGTGAGGTTGAGGTTTAGATTGAGGATTAGTGTTAGGGTTAGTGTGAGGCTTAGGGTGCGGATGAGATTTAGGCTTAGGGTAAGGGCTAGGGTGAGGGTAAGTTTTAGGGTTAGTGTTAGGGTGAGGTTTAGGGTTGAGGTGATGATTAGGGTTAGTGTGATGGTTAGTGTTAGGGTGAAGGTAAGTGTTAGGGTGAGGGTTAGGGTTAGGGTTATTGTTAGCGTTAGGGTTAGGGTTACAGTTACTGTGAGGGTGAGGCTCACCCTCAGGGTTAGGGTTATGGTTTGGATGAGGTTTAGGGATAGGTTAAGTGTTAGGGTTAGGGTGAGGTTTAGGTTTAGTGTTAATGTTAGGGTGAGGGTGAGGTTTAGGGTTAGAGTTAGGGTTAAGTTGAGGCTGAGTGTGCCGGGTAGGGTTAGTGTTAGTTTTAGGATTAGGGTAAGGGATAGGGTGAGTGTAAGGGTTAAGTTTAGGGTTAGGGTTAGGCTTAGGGTTATGCAGAGGTTTAGGGTGAATGTGAGGGTTAGGGTTAGGGTGAGGGTGAGGGTTAGGTTTAGGGTTAGCGTGAGTGCTAGGATGAGGTTTAGTGTTAGGAATAGGGTTGGGTGAGGGTTAGTCTGAGGGTTATGGTGAGTTTTAGGTGTAGGTATAGGGTTAGGTTTAGGATTAGCGTTAGGTTGAGGGTGAGTGTGAGGGTTAGGGTTAGGATTAGGCTTAGGGATAGGGTTAGGTTTTGGATTAGGGTTAGGGTGAGGGTTACGGTGAGGGTTACAGTTAGGGTTAGGGCTAGGGTTATTGTTAGTGTTATGGTTAGGGTTTAGTTTGTGGTGAGGATGAGGCTTAGGGTGAGGTTAAGGGTTATGTTTAGGGTTAGGGTTAGGCTTAGGTATAGTGTTATTGTTAGGTTTCGGGTTAGAGTTACAGTGAGTTTGAGGGTGACGGTGAGGGTTAGGGTTTGTGTGACCTTTAGGTTGAGGTGTAGGGTTAGGGTTAGGGGTAGGTTGAGGGTGAAGTTTAGGGTTAGAGTTAGGGTTAGGGGGAGTGTTAGGGTGAGGTTTAGGGTTAGGGTTAGTGTTAGGGTGAGGGTGAGGTTTAGGTTGAGGTTTAGGAATAGGGTTAGATTTAGGATTAGGGGTAGGGTGAGGGTGAGCGTGAGGTTTAGGGTGAGGGTTAGGGTGATGGTAAGTGTTAGGGTGAGGGTTTGGTTTAGGGTGAGGGTTATGGTTAGGGTGAGGGTTTGGATTAGGGTTAGGGTGAATTTTAGGATTTGGGTAAGTGTTAGAGTGAGGGTGAGGGTGAGGGTGAGGTTTAGGGTTAGATTTAGGGTTCTGGTGAGGGTTAGGTTGAGATTTAGGGTTAGTGTTAGGGTTAGGGTTACAGTGAGAGTTTGAGGGAGGGTAAGGTTTAGGGTTAGGGATATGGTTAGTGTTAGCGTTAGGGTTAGGGTGAGGGTGAAGTTTAGGTTTAGAATTAGGGTTAGGGTGAGGCTGAGGGTGAAGGTGAGGATTAGGGTTAGGGTTAGGATTTGGATTATGGTTAGGGTTAGGGTGAGTGTGAGGGTGAGCATTAGGGTTAGGGTTAGCCTTAGGTTTAGGTTGAGGGTGAGGGTGAGGGTTAGGGTCAGTTTGAGGGTTAGAGTTAGGGTTAGGGTGAGGTTTAGTGTTAGGGTTAGGGTTAGGGTTAGGTTTATGGTGAGAGTGAGGATTAGATTGAGGATTATTGTTAGGGTTAGTGTGAGGTTTAGGGTGAGGATGAGAGTTAGGGTTAGGGTGAGGGCTAGGGTGAAGGTAAGGTTTAGGGATAGTGTTAGGGTGAGGTTTAGGGTTAAGGTGATGATTAGGGTTAGTGTGAGGGTTAGTGTTAGGGTGAGGGTAAGTGTTATGATGAGGGTAAGTGTTAGGGTAAGGGTTAGGGTTAGGGTTTCGGTTACTGTGAGGGTGAGGGTTAGGGTTATGGTTCGGATGAGGTTTAGGGATAGGGTTAGGGTTAGGTTTAGGGTGAGGTTTAGGGTTAGGGTTAGGGTTAGGGTGAGGCAGAAGTTGAGGGTTAGGGTTAGGATTAATGTTATTGTTAGGCTTAAGTTGAGGGTTAGGTTGAGGGTGAGGGTTAGGTTTAGTGTTAGGATTAGGATTAGGGTTAGGGTTAGGGTGAGTGTGAGGGTTAGGGTTAGGTTAAGGCTTAGGGTTAGGCTGAGGATGAGGGTGAGGATTCGGGTTCGGGTTCGGGTGAGTGTTAGGGTTAGGGTTATGGGGAGGGTTAGGATTAGGTTTAGGGTTAGGGTTAGGGTGAGTGCTAGGGTGAGGGTGAGGTTTAGTGTTAGGGTTAGGTTGAGGTTTAGGTTTAGTTTTAGGTTTAGGGTGAGGGTGAGGTTTAGGGTTAGAGTTAGGGTTAAGTTGAGGCTGAGGGAGCGGGGTAGGGTTAGGGTTAGTTTTAGGATTAGGGTAAGGGATAGGGTGAGTGTGAGGGTTAAGTTTAGGGTTAGGGTTAGGCTTAGGGTTATACTGAGGTTGAGGGTGAATGTGAGGGTTAGGGTTAGGGTGAGGGTGAGGGTTAGGTTTAGGGTTAAGGTGAGTGCTAGGATGAGGTTTAGGGTTAGGATTAGGGTTAGGGTGAGGGTTAGTCTGAGGGTTATGGGGAATTTTACGTTAAGGCCTAGGGTTAGGTTTAGGATTAGCGTTAGGTTGAGGGTGAGTGTGAGAGTTAGGGTTAGGATTAGGCTTAGGGATAGGGTTAGGTTTAGGATTAGGGTTAGAGTTAGAGTTATGGTGAGGGTTACGTTTTGGGTTAGGGCTAGTGTTATTGTTAGTGTTATGGTTATGGTTACGTTTGTGGTGAGGATGAGCCTTAGGTTGAGGGTAAGGGTTATGTTTAGGGTCAGGGTTAGGGTTAGGTTTAGTGTTATTGTTAGGTTTAGGGTTAGAGTAACAGTGAGTTTGAGGGTGACGGTGAGGGTTAGGGTTTGTGTGACCTTTAGGTTGAGGTGTAGGGTTAGGGTTAGGGGTAGGTTGAGGGTGAGGTTTAGGGTTAGAGTTAGGGTTAGGGGGAGTGTTAGGGTGAGGTTTAGGGTTATGGTTAGTGTTAGGGTGAGGGTGAGGGTTAGGTTGAGGTTTAGGGATAGGGTTAGATTTAGGATTAGGATTAGGGTGAGGGTGAGTGTGAGGTTTAGGGTGAGGGTTAGGGTGATGGTAAGTGTTAGGGTGAGGGTTTGGTTTAGGGTGAGGGTTATGTTTAGGGTGAGGGTTTGGATTAGGGTTAGGGTGAGTTTTAGGATTTGGGTAAGTGTTAGAGTGAGGGTGAGGGTGAGGGTGAGGTTTAGGGTTAGAGTTAGGGTTCTGGTGAGGGTTAGGGTTAGGGTTAGGGTTAGCCTTAGGTTTAGGCTGAGGGTGAGGGTGAGGGTGAAGTTTAGGGTTAATTTGAGGGTTAGGGTTAGGGTTAGGGTGAGGTTTAATGTTAGGGTTAGGGTTAGGTTTAGGGTTATGGTGAGGGTGAGGATTAGATTGAGGATTATTGTTAGGGTTAGTGTGAGGTTTGGGGTGAGGATGAGAGTTAGGGTTAGGGTGAGGCCTAGAGTGAGGGTAAGGTTTAGGGATAGTGTTAGGGTGAGGTTTAGGTTTAAGGTGATGATTAGGGTTAGTGTGAGGATTAGTGTTATGGTGAGGGTAAGTGTTATGATGAGGGTACGTGTTAGGGTGAGGGTTTGGGTTAGGGTTACGGTTACTATGAGGGTGAGGTGAGGGTTAGTGTTATGGGTCCGATGAGGTTTAGGGATAGTGTTAGGGTTAGGGTTAGGGTTAGGTTTCGGGTTAGAGTTAGGGTTAGATTGAGGCAGAAGTTGAGGGTTAGGGTTAGGATTAAGGTGAGCATTAGGTTGAGGGTGAGGGTTAGGTTTAGGGTTAGGATTAGTATTAGCATCAGGGTTAGGGTGAGTGTGAGGGTTAGGGTTAGGGTTAGACTTAGGGTTAGGCTGAGGGTGAGGGTGAGGGTGAGGGTGAGGATTAGGTGAGGTTTTGGGTTAGGGTTATGGAGCGGGTTAAGTTTAGGTTTAGGGTTAGTATTAGTGTTAGGGTGAGGGCTAGGGTGTGGGTGAGGTTTAGGGTTAGGTTTAGGGTGAGGTTTAGGTTTAGTGTTAGGGTTAGGGTGAGGGTGAGGTTTTGGGTTAGAGTTAGGGTTAAGTTGAGGCTCAGGGTGCAGGGTAGTGTTAGGGTTAGGTTTAGGATTAGGGTAAAGGATAGGGTGATTGTGAGGGTTAAGTTTAGGTTTAGGGTTAGGCTTAGGGTTATGTTGAGGTTGAGGGTGAGGCTGAGGTTTAGGTTTAGGGTGAGGTTGAGAATTAGGTTTAGGGTTAGGGTAAGTGCTAGGATGAGTTTTAAGGTTAGGATTAGGGTTAGGGTGAGGGCTAGTGTGAGGGTTATGGTGAGGGTTAGGTTTAGGCTAGCGTTAGGTTTAGGATTAGGGTTAGGTTGAGGGTGAGTGTGAGGGTTAGGGTTAGGGTTAGTCTTAGGGATAGGGTTAGGTTTAGGATTAGGGTTAGGGTTAGGGTTATGGTGAGGGTTACGGTTACGGTTAGGGCTAGGGTTATTGTTAGTGTTACGGTTAGGGTTAAGGTGGTGGTGAGGGTAAGGCTTAGGGTGAGTGTTATGGTTATGTTTACGGTTAGTTTTAGGGTTAGAGTTACCATGAGTTTGAGAGTGAATTTGAGGCTTAGAGTTAGTGTGACCTTTAGGTTGAGGTTTAGGTTTAGGGTTAGGGGTAGGGGTAGGTTGAGGGTGAGGTTTAGGGTTAGGGGGAGTATTAGGGTGAGGTTTAGGGTTAGGGTTAGTGTTAGGGTGAGGGTGAGGGTTAGGTTGAGGTTTAGGGTGAGGGTTAGGGTGATGGTAATTGTTAAGGTGAGGGTTTGGTTTAGGGTGAGGGTTATGGTTAGGGTGATGGTTTGGATTAGGGTTAGGGTGATTTTTACGATTTGGGTAAGTGTTAGAGTGAGGGTGAGTGTGAGGGTGAGGTTTAGGGTTAGAGTTAGGGTTCTGGTGAGGGTTAGGTTGAGGTTTAGGGTTAGTGTTAGTGTTAGTGTTACGGTGAGAGTTAGGGGGAGTGTTAGGGTTAGGGTTATGGTTAGTGTTAGCGTTAGGGTTAGGGTAAGGGTGACGTTTAGGTTTAGAATTAGGGTTAGGGTGAGGCTGAGAGTTAAGGTGAGGAACAGGTTTCGGGTTAGGATTTGGATTAGGGTTAGGGTTAGGGTGAGTGTGAGGGTTAGGGTTAGGGTTAGGGCTAGCCTTAGGTTTAGGCTGAGGGTGAGGGTGAGGGTGAGGGTTAGGGTTCGTTTGAGGGTTAGGTTTAGGGTTAGGGTGAGGTTTAGTGTTAGGGTTAGGGTTAGATTTAGCGTTAGGATGAGGCTGAGGTTTAGGTGTAGAGTTAGGGTTAGGCTGAGGATTAGGGTGAGTGTTAGGGTTACGGTGAGGTTGAGGGTTAGGTTTAGGGTGGGAGTTAGGGTTCGGTTAAGTTTAGGGTTAGAGTGAGGGTTAGGGTAAGTGTTATGGTGAGCGTGATGGTTATTGTTAGGTTGAGGGTTAGGGTTAGGTTTAGGGTGAGGGTTAGTGTTAGGGTTAGTGTTAGAGTTAGGGTTAGGTTGAGTGTTAGGTTGATGTTGAGGGTTAGGCTTATGATTACGATTAGGATTAGGGTAAGGGTTAGGGTGAGTGTGACGGTTAGGGTTACGGTTAGGGTTAGTCTTAGGCTTAGGCTGTGGGTGAGGGTGAGGGTGAGGGTTAGGGTTAGTTTGAGGGTTACGGTTAGTGTTAGGGTGAGAGTTAGGGTTCGGTTAAGTTTAGGGTTAGAGTGAGGGTTAGGGTTAGTGTTAGGGTTAGTGTTAGGGTGATGTTTAGGATTAGGGTTAGAATTAGTGTTGAGGTTAGGGTTAGGGTTATGGAGAGGGTTATGGAGAGGGTGAGGGTGAGGGTGAAGTTGAGGGTTAGTGCTAGGGTTAGGGTGAGTTTAGGGTTAGGATTAGGGTTATGGTGAGGGTGAGGTTTAGAGTTAGAATTAGGGTTAGTTGGAGTGTTAGGTCGAGGGTTAGGGTTGGGGGTATTGTTAGGGATAAGTTTTGGCTGACGGTTAGGTTGAGGTTTAGTGTTAGGGTTAGGTTGATGGTTAGGTTTACGGTTCGGGTGAGGGTTAGGATGAGGTTTAGGGTTAGGGTGAGGATGATGGTAAGAGTAAAGTTGATGGTTAAGCTGAGCGTGACGGTTAAGATAAGGGTGAGGTTTACGGTTAGGTTTAGGGTTAGGGTGAGGGTTAGATTGGGGATTAGGGTTAGAGTTAGGTTTAGTGTGAGGTTTAGGGTGAGGATGAGTCTTAGGGTTAGGGTGAGGGTCTAGGGTTAGAATTAGGTTTAGGGTGAGGTCTAGGGTGAGGGTGAGGGTTAGAGTTAGGGTTTGGGTTAAGATGAGGTTTAGCATTAGGGTGATGGTTAGGGTTAGTGTTAGGGTTAGTGTTAGGGTTAGGGTTAGTGTTATGGTTAGGGTAAGTGTTAGAGTGAGGGTTAGGGTTAGGGTTAGGGTTAGGGTTAAAGTTAGGGTGAGGGTTAGGTTGAGGTTTAGGGTTAGGGTTAGGGTTAGGATTAGGGTTAGGGTGAGGGTGAGTGTGAGGGTTAGGGTTAGGGTTTCTCTTAGGCTTAGGGTTAGGCTGAGGGTTAAGTTGAGTGTGAGGGTTAGGGACAGGGTTAGGGTGAGGTTTAGTGTTAGGGTAAGGGTTAGAGTTAGGGTGAGTATGAGGTTTAGGGGTAGATTTAGGGTTAGGGTGAGGGTGAGGGTTAGGGTAAGGGTTGTGGTGCGCGTGACAGTAAGGGTAAAGATGAGGGTTAAGCTGAGGGTGAGGGTTACGGTAAGGGTGAGGGTTAGGGTTAGGGTTAGGGTTTGGGTTAGGGTTAGGGTTAGGGTGAGGGTTAGATTGAGGTTTAGTGTTAGGGTTAGTGTGAGGTTTAGGGTGAGGATGAGGGTTAGGTTTAGGGTGAGGGCTAGGGTTAGGGTGAGGGTTAGGGTTAGTGTTAGGGTGAGTTTAAGGTTTAGGGTGATGGTTAGGGTTAGTGTGAGCGTTAGTGTTAGCGTTAGGGTTAGTGTTAGGGTGAGGGTATATGTTAGGGTGAGGGTTAGTTTTAGGGTTAGGTTTAGGTTTAGGGTCAGAGTTAGAGTTGGGCTTAGTGTGAGGGTGACATTTAGGGTTAGAGTTAGGGTTAGTGTTAGGGTTAGGGATAGGGTGAAGTTTAGGGTTAGGGTTAGGTTTAGGCTTAGGCTTAAGCTTAGGTGGAGCATGAGGAAGAGGGTTAGGGTTCGGGTTAGGGTTAGGTTTAGGGTGAGGGCTAGTATGAGGGTTAGGTTGAGGGTTAGGGTTAGTGATACGGTTAGGTTTAGGATTTGGGTTAGGGTGAGAGTGAGTGTGAGGGTAAGGTTAAGGATAGGTTTAGGCTTATGGTTAGGGTGAGGATTAGGGTTAGGGTTTGTGTTAGGCTTAGGTTTAGGGTCAGTGTTAGTGTTAGTTTTAGTGTTACTGTTAGGTTTACAGGGAGGGTTAGGATTAGGGTTAGGCTTAGGGTTAGGCTGAGGGTTAGGGTGGGGGTGAGGATTAGGGATAGGGTTACGGTTAGAGTGAGGATTATTTTTAGTGTTATGGTTAGGGTTAAGTTTGCAGTGAGGGTGAGGCTGAGAGTGAGGGTTAGGGTTAGGATTAGAGTTAGTGTTATTGTTAAGGATAGGGTTAGAGTTACGGTGAAGTTGAGGGTGAGCGTGAGGGTTAGGGTTAGGGTGAGGTTTAGGGTAGGTTTAGGGTTAGGGTTAGGGTGAGGGTGAGGTGTAGGGGTAGAGTTATGGTTTGCGGGAGGGTTAGGGTGAGGTTTAGGGTTTGGGTTAGTGTTAGGGGTAGGGTGAGGGTGAGGGTTTGGTTGAGGTTTAGGGATAGGGTTATGTTTAGGATTAGGATTAGGGTGAGCGTGAGTGTGAGGGTTAGGGTGAGGGTTAGGTTTAGGCTTAGCATTAGGCTGAGGGTGAGGGTGGGGGTGAGGATTAGTGTTATTGTTATTGTTAGGGTTAGAGTTACGGTGAGGGTAAGGGTGCGGGTGAGGGTTAGGGTATGGTTAGGGTGGGGTTTAGTGTTAGGGTTAGGGTGAGGGTGAGGTTTAGGGTTAGATATAGGCTTAGGGTTAGGGTGAGGGTTAGGGTTAGAGTTTGGTTTAGGGTGAGGTTGAGGCTGAGGATTAGGGTTAGGTTTAGTGTTAGGGTTAGGGTTACGTTTAGGCTTCGGGTTCGGCTGAATGTGAGGGTGTGGGTGAGGTTAGAGTTAGAATTAGGGTTAGGGTTAGGGTTATTGTTAGTGTTATGGTTAGGGTTAAATTTACAGTGAGGGTGAGGCTGTGGGTGAGGGTTAATGTTACGGTTATGGTTAGGTTTAGGTTTAGTGTTATTCTTAGGGTTAGGGTTAGAGATAGAGTGAGGTTGAGCATGAGGGTGAGGGTTAGGGTGAGGTTTAGGGTGAAGTTTAGGTTTAGTGTTAGGGTTAGGGTGAGGATGAAGTTTAGGCTTAGAATTAGGGTTTGGGTGAGGATTAGGTTGAGTTTTAGGTTTAGCGTTAGGGTTAGGGTTATGGTGAGAATTAGGGGGAGGGCTGGTATAGGGTTAGGGTTATGGTTAGTGTTAGTGTTAGGGTTAGTGTGAGGGTGAAGTTCAGCGTTAGAATTAGGGTTAGGGTGAGGCTGAGGGTGAGGGTTAGGATTTGGATTAGGGTTAGGTTTAGGGTGAGTGTGAGGGTTAGGTTAGTGTTGGGGTTAGCCTTAGGTTTAGGCTGAGGGTGAGGGTGAGTGTGAGGGTTAGGGTTCGTTTGAGGGTTAGGGTTAAGGTAAGGATGAGGTTTAGTGTTAGGGTTAGTGTTAGATTTAGGGTTAGGGTGAGGGTGAGGTTTAGGCGTAGAGTTAGGGTTAGGATGAGGGTTAGGGTGAGTGTTAGGGTTAGGGTTAGGTTTAGATTTAGCGTTAGAGTTAGAGTGAGGGTGAAGTTTAGATTTAGAATTAGGTTTAGGGTGAGGCTGAGGGTGAAGGTGAGGATTAGGTTTAGGGTTATTATTGGGATTAGGTTTAGGGTTAGGGTGAGTATGAGGGTTAGGTTTAGGGTTAGTGTTAGCCTTAGGTTTAGGCTGAGGGTGAGGGTGAGAGTGAGGGTTAGGGTTAGTTTGAGGGTTAGGGTATAGGGTTAGGGTGAGGGTTAGTGTTAGGGTTAGGGTTAGGTTGTGCGTTAGGTTGAGGTTGAGGGTTAGGCTTAGGTTTACTATCAGGATTAGGGTAAGTTTTAGTGTGAGTGTGATGGTTAGGGTTAGGGTTATGGTGAGGTTAAGTTTAGGGTTAGGGTTAGGGTGAGGGTGAGGTTTAGGGTTAGAGTTAGGGTTAAGTTGAGGCTGAGGGTGCAGGGTAGGGTTAGGGTTAGCATTAGGATTATGGTAAGGGATAGGGTGAGTGTGAGGTTTAGGGTGACGGTTAGGGTGATAGGGATTTGCTGAGGTTTAGTGTGAGGGTGAGGGTTAGTGTTAGGGTGAGGGTGAGGGTTTGTATAAGGGTTAGGTTGAGTGCTAGGATGAGGTTTACGGTTAGGATTAGTGTTAGGGTTAGGGTGAGGGCTAGTGTGAGGGTTATGATGAGGATTAGGTTTAGGCATAGGGTTAGGTTTAGGATTAGGGTTAGGTTGAGGGTGAGTGGGAGGGTTAGGGTTAGGGTTAGGCTTAGGGATAGGGTTAGGTTTAGGATCAGGGTTAGGGTTAGGGTTACTTTGAGGGTTACTGTTATGGTTAGGGCTAGGGTTATTGTTAGTGTTATAGTTAGGGTTAAGGTTGTGGTGAGGGTGAGGCTTAGGGTGAGGGTTATGGTTATGTTTAGGATTAAGGTTAGGGTTAGAGTTACAGTGAGGTTGAGGTTTAGGGTTTGTGTGACCTTTTGGTTGAGATTTATGGTTAGGTTTAGGGGTAGGTTGAGGGTGAGGTTTTGGATTAGAGTTAGGGTTAGGGGGAGTATTAGGGTGAGGTTTAGGGTTGGGGTTAGTGTTAGGGTGAAGGTGAGGGTTAGGTTAAAGTTTAGGGATAGGGTTATTTTTAGGATTAGGGTTAGGGTGAGGGTGAGTGTGAGGTTTAGGGTGACGGTTAAGGTGATGATTAGTGTTAGGGTGAGGGTTTGGTTTAGGGTGAGGGTTATGGTTAGGGTGAGGGTTTGGATTAGGGTTAGGGTGAGTTTTAGATTTTGGGTAAGTAGGTTTTGGGTTAGGTTTAGGGTTAGGGTTAGGGTGAGGGTTAGATTGGGGATTAGGGTTAGAGTTAGGGTTAGTGTGAGGTTTAGGGTGAGGATGAGTGTTAGGGTTAGGGTGAGGGTTAGCGTTAGAATTATGTTTAGGGTGAGGTCTAGGGTGATTGTGAGGGTTAGAGTTAGGGTTAGGGTTAGGATGAGTTTTAGGATTAGGGTGATGGTTAGGGTTAGTGTTAGGGTTAGGGTTAGTGTTAGGGTGAGGGTAAGTGTTAGGGAGAGGGGTAGGGTTAGAGTGAGGGTTATGGTTAGTGTGAGGGGTAGATTGGTGAATAGGCTTAGAGTTAGGGTTAGTGTGAGTTTTATGGGAGGATGAGGGTTAGGGTTATGGTGAGGGTTTGGGTTAGGGTTAGTGTTAGGGTTAAGTTTAGGGTGAGGTTTAGTGTTAGGGTGAGGTTTAGGGTTAGGATTAAGGTTAGGATGAGTGTGAGTGTGAGGGTTAGGGTTAGGGTTAGGCTTAGGTTTAGGTTTAGGCTGACGGTGAGGGTGAGGGTGAGGGTTAGGGTTCGGGTGAGGATGAGGGTTAGGGTTTGTTTTAGGGTAAGGGCTAGTGTGAGGTTTAGGTTGAGGGTTAGTGTTAGGGATACGGTTAGATTTTGGATTTGGGTTAGGGTGAGAGTGAGTATGAGGTTTATGGTTAGGGTTAGGGTTAGGCTTAGGTTTAGGGAGAGGATTAGGGTTAGGGTTTGGGTTAGGGTTAGGTTTAGGGTCAGGGTGGGGGTGAGGATTAGGGTTAGGTTTAGGGTTAAGGTTAGGGTTATTTTTAGTGTTATGTTTAGGGTTAAGTTTGCAGTGAGGGTGAGGATGAGGGTGAGGATTGTGGTTAGGGATAGGGTTAGGTTAATATTAGGGTTAGTGTTAATGTTAGGGTTAGGGTTAGACTTATGGTATGGGTGAGGGTGAGGGTGAGGGTTAGGGTTAGGTTTAGGGTGAGGTTTAGAGTTAGGGTTAGGATTAGGGATAGGATGAGGGAGACTTTTAGGGTTAGAGTTAGGTTGAGGGGGAGGGTAAGGGTGAGGGTTAGAGTTAGGGCTAGTGTTAGGGTTAGCGTTAGGTTTAGGGTTAGTGTAAGATTGAGGTTTAGGGTTATGCTTAGGTTTAGGGTTATGATTAGGGTTAGGGTGAGTGTGAGGGTTAGGGTTAGGATTAGGCTTAGGCTAAGGGTTAGGCTGAGGGTGAGGTTGGGTGTGAGGATTAGGCTTAGGGTGATGGTTAGCCTTATGTTTAGGGTGAGAGTTAGGATGAGGGTTAGGGTTAGGATTAGGATTAGGGTGAGGGCTAGGGTGAGGGGAGGGTTAAGGTTAGGGTTAGGCTTAGGCATACTTTTAGGCTGAGGGTGATGGTGAGGGTGAGGGTTAGGGTTATGGTGATGGATAGGGTTAGGGTTCCGGTTAGGGTGATCCTGTCAGTAAGAGTAAAGTTGAGGGTTGGGCTAAGGGTGAGGGTTATGTTAAGGGTGAGGGTTAGTGTTACGTTGAGGGTTATGGTAAGGGTTAGGGTTAGGGTTAGGGTTAGATTGGGGATTAGGGTTAGGGTAATTGTGAGGCTTAGGGTGTGGATGAGGGTTAGGGTTAGAATTAGGGTTTGGGTGAGTTCTAGCGTGAGGGTAAGGGATAGGGTTAGGGATAAGTTTATGGTGAGGATTAGGGTGAGGGGTAAGTTTAGGTTTAGGGTGAGGGTTAGGTTTAGTATGAGGGTTATGGTTAGGGTGAGGGTGAGGGTAAGGGTTATGGTGAGGGTTACAGTGAGGGTGAGTGTTAAGGTTAGGATTTGGGATAGGGTTAGGTATAGGCTGAGGTTGAGGGTGAGAAGAGACGGTGAGGTTTAGGGTTAGGGTTATGTTTAGGGTGAGGTCTAGGGTGAGGGTGAGGGTTAGGGTGAAGGTGAGGATGATGGTGAGGGTCTAGGTTAGGTAATGGTTAGGGTTAGGGTGAGGATTAGTTGAGGGTTAGGGTAAGGGTGAGGTTGAGGTTTAGGGTGTGGGTGAAAGTTAGGGTTAGGGTGAGGGTTCAGGTGATGGTGATGTTTAGGGTTAGGTAGAAGGTTAGGGTTAGGGTTAGGTGAGGGTTAGTGTTAGGGTTAGGGTTAGGGTGAGGGTTAGGATTAGGTTTAGGGTTAGGGTGAGGTTTAGGGTGAGGGTGAGGGTTAAGGTTAGGGTTAGATTTGTGGTGTGGGTAAGTGATAGCATGAGGGTTCGGCTGAGTGTTTGACTTAGCATTACGGTTAGGGTGAGGGTTAGGTTTGAGGATTAGGATGAGTTTTAGGGTTAGGGTGAGGGTTAGGGTTAGGCTTAGCGTGAAGGCGACAGTGAGGGTGACAGTTAGGGTTAGAGTTACGGTGAGGGTTCGGTTAATGTGAGGTTTAGGGTGAGGATGAGGTTAAGTGTTAGGATGAGGGTTAGGGTGAGGGTGAGGGTTAGGGTTAGGGTTTGGGTTAGGGTGTGGGTTAGGGTGAGGGTTAGGGTTAGGGTTATTCTTAGGGTTAGGGTGAGGGTTAGGCTTAGGGTTAGGGTTAGGATTAGGATGAGGGTTAGGGTCAGGATTAGGGTGAGGGTGAGGGTTAATGTTCGGGTGAGGGTTAGGGTTGTTATTAGGGTTAGGGTCAGATTTAGGATGATGGTGAGGTTTAGGGTGAGATTTAGGGTGAGGGTTAGAGTTAGGGTTAAGGTCAGGGTTAGGGTAAGGGGTAGGGTTACGGTTAGGGTAAGTGTTAGGTTTAGTGTGAGTGTTAGGTTAGGGTTAGGGTTAGGATTAGTGTGAGGGTAAGAATTAGCTGACTGTCAGGGTGAGGGTGAGGTTCAGGGTTAGGAATAGTGATAGGATTAGTGTAAAGCTGACGGTGAGGGTGAGGTTTGGGTTTAGGGTTAGGGTGAGGGCTTGGGTGAGGTTTAGGGTAAAGTTGAGGGTGAGAGTGATGGTAAGGGTAAAGGTGAGGGTTAGGCTGAGGGTGAGGGTTAAGATAAGGGTGAGGGTTAGGGTTAGGGTGAGGGTTAGATTGAGGATTAGTTTAAGAGTTAGTGTGAGGTTTATTGTGAGGTTCAGGGTTAGGGTTTGGTTGAGGGTTAGGGTTAGAATTAGGGTTAGGGTGAGGGCCAGTGTGAGAGTGAGGTTTAGGTTAGGTTTAGGGTTAAGGTTAGGGTGAGGTTTAGGGTTACTGTGAGGGTTAGGTTTAGTGTGAGGGTAAGTATTACAGTTAGGGTTACTTTTAGGGTGAGGGTAAGTGTTAAGGTGAGGGTTTGGGTTAGGGTGAGGGTTATGTTTAGGGTGAGGGTTAGCGCTAGGGTTAGGGTTATTGTTAGGGTTAGGATTATGATTAGGGTTAGCATGAGGGTGAGTGTGTGGTTTAGGGTTAGGTTTAGGTTTAGGCTTAAAGTTAAGCTGAGGGTGAGGTTGAGGCTGAGGGTTAGGGTTAGAGTTAGTGTTAGGTTTAAGGTGAGGGTGAGGGTTAGGGTTAGGGTGAGGTTTAGGGTTAGGGCTTGGATTAGGATTAGTGTTACTGTGAGGGTGAGTGTGAGTGTTAGGGTTAGGGTTAGGCTTAGGCTTAGGCTTAGGTTTAGGCTGAGGTTGAGGGTGAGGGTTAAGGTGAGGGTGAGGGTGAGGTTTAGGGTTAGAGTTAGGGTTAGTGTGAGAGTTAGTGTTAGGATTGGTGTTAGGGTAAGAGTTAGGGTGAGGGTTAGGGTGAGGGTTATGGTTAGGGATAGGGTTAGATTTAGGATTAGGGTTAGGGTGAGTGTGAGTGTGAGGGTTAATGTTAGGGTGAGGGTTAAGGTTAGGCTGAGGGTAAGGTTGAGGTTTAGGATTAGGGTGAGGGTTAGAGTTAGGTTTAGGGTGAGGGTTAGGATGAGGTATATGGTTAGGGTGAGAACTAGGGTGAGGGTTAAGATTAGAGTTAGGTTTAGGGTGAGGTTTAAGTTTTGGGTTAGGTTTAGGGTTAGTGTCAGGGTTACGGTTAGGGTTACGGTGAGGGTGAGGGTTAGGGTTAGGTTGAGGGTTAGGGTTAGGGTTAGGTTAGGGTGAGGTTTGGGGTTAGGGTTAGGGTGACGGTTACCGATGAGCGTTATGGTTAGGATTAGGGTTACGTTGCGGGCTAGGGTGAGGGTGAGTGTTAGGGTTAGTGTTAGGTTTGGGTTAGGGTAGCCTGAGGGTGAGGGTGGGGGTTAGGTATAGGTTTTGGGTGATGGTTAGGGTTAGGGTTAGGGTGAGAGTGAGGATGAGAGTAAGGGTGAGGATTAGGTTTAGGGTGAGGGCTAGGGTGAAGGTGAGGGTTATGGTTAGGCTTAGGTTAGGCTTATCTTTAGCTTGAGGGTGAGGGTGAGGGTGAGGGATAGCATTAGGGTGATGGATAGGGTTAGGGTTAGGCTGAGTGTTAGGATGAGGGTTATGGTTAGGGTGAGGCTTAGGGTGAGCATGACGGTAACAGTAAAGGTGAGGTTTAGGCTGAGGGTGAGTGTTCCCCTAAGGGTGAGTGTTAGGATTAGGGTGAGGGTTAGTGTAAGGGTTAGGGTCAGGGTTAGGGTGAGGGTGAGGATTAGATTGAGGAGTAGGGTTAGGGTTAGTGTGAGGTTTAGGGTGAGGATGATTGTTAGAGTTAGGGTGAGGTTTATGTTTAGAATTAGGGTTAGGGAGAGGGCTAGTCTGAGGGTTAGGATTAAGATTAGGGTTAGGGTGAGGGTGTGGGATAGGATTAGGGTGTGGTTTAGGATTAGGGTGAGAGTTACGGTTACTGTGAGGGTTAGTGTTAGAGTTAGGGTTAGGGTAAGGGTGAGGGTAAGTGTTAGGGTGAGGGTTAGGGTGAGGGTGAATGTTATGGTTACGGTGAGGTTTAGGGTTAGGTTTAGGGTTATTGTTAGGTTTAGGGTTAAGTTTGCAGTGAGGGTGAGTATGAGGGTTAGGGTTAGGATGAGGATTAGGGTTAGGGTTAGGGTTTGAGTTAGGGTTAGGGTGAGTGTGAGGTTTAGGGTTAGAGTTAGGGTTAGGGTGAGGGTTAGGTTGAGGTTTAGGGTTAGGGTTAGTTTTAGGTTTAGGGTTAGGATGAGGGTTAGTGTGAAGGTAATGGTTAGGTTTATGTTTAGGACTAGGGTTAGGGTGAGGGTGAGTGTGTGGGTTAGGGTTAGGGTTAGGTTTAGGCTTAGGGTTAGGCTGAGGTAGAGGTTAAGTGTGAGGGTTAGGGTGCTGGTTAGGGTTAGAGTTAGCCTTAAGGTGAGGTTTAGTGTTAGGGTTAGAGTTTGGGTGAGGGATAGGGTTAGAGTTATGGTGAGTCTTAGGATTAGGCTTAGGATTAGGCTTAGGTTTAGGCTGAGTGGGAGGGTGGGGTTAAGGATTAGGGTAAGGGTTTGGTTTAGGGTTATTGTTAGTGTTATGTTTAGGGTAAAGTTTGTGGTGAGGGTGAGGCTGAGGGTGAGGGTTATGGTTATGGTTATGGTTAGGGTTAGGGTGAGTGTTATTGTTACGGTTACAGTTAGAGTTACGGTGAAGTTGAGGTTGAGGGTGAGGGTAAGGTTTATGGTGAGGTTTAGGGTTAGGTTTAGTGTTAGGGTTAGGGTGAGGGTGAGGTTTAGGGTTAGGTTTAGCGTTGGGGTTAGGGTGAGGGTGAGGGTTACGATGAGGTTTAGGGATATGTTTAGGGTTAGGATTAGGGTTAGGGTGAGGGTGAGTGTAAGGGTTAGGGTGAGGGTTAGTCTTAGGCTTAGTGTTAGGCTGAGGGTGAGTGTGGGTGTGAGGATTAGGGTTAGGGTGATGGTTCGGGTTAGGGTTACTGTTTTTGTTAGGGTTAGGGTTAGAATACCAGTGAGGGTGAGGGTGCAGCTGAGGGTTAACGTTAGGGTTAGGGTGGGATTTAGGGTTAAGGTTAGGGTTAGGTTTAGGGTGAGGGTGAGGTTTAGGGTTAGATATAGGGTTAGGGGGAGGGTTAAGGGGAGGGTTAGTGTGAGTGTTAGTGTTAGGGTTAGGGTGAGGGTGAAGGTTAGTTTGAGTTTTGGGGTTAGGGTTAGGGTTAGTGTGAGGGTTTGTGTTAGGGTTAGGATTAGTGTTAGCGTCAGGGTAAGTGTTAGGGTGAGGGTTTGGGTCAGGGTGCGGGTTATGGTTAGGGTAAGGTTTATGGTTAGGGTTAGGGTGAGGTTTAGGGTTTCGGTTAGGGTTAGAGTTAGGGTTAGGGTGAGGGTGAGGTTTTGGGATAGAATTAGGGTTAGGGTGAGGGTTAGGTTGAGGGTTGGTGTGAGGGTTAGGGTTAGGGTGAGGTTTAGGGTTTGGGTTAGGCTTAGAGTTAAGTTTAGGGTGAGGGTGAGGTTTTGGGTTAGAGTTAGTTTTAGTGTGAGGGTTACGTTGAGGGTTAGTGTTAGGGTTCGTGTTAGGGTTAGGTTTATGGTGAGAGTTAGGGGGAGAGTTAGCTTTAGCATTAGGGTTAGGGTGAGGGTGAGTGTGGGTGTTAGTTTTAGGTTTAGGGTTAGGCTTAGGGTTAGGTTAAGGGTGAGGCTGAGGGTGTGGTTTAGGGTTACGATGAGGGTTAGGTTTAGGGTTAAGTTTAGGGTTAGGGTGAGGGTTAGCATAAGGGTTTTGGTGAGGCTGAGGGTTAGCATTAGGTTGAGGGTTAGGGTTAGGGTTAGGGTTAGGGAGAGGGTTCTAATGAGGATTAGGGTTGGGAATAGGGTGAGGGTGAGGGCTAGGGTGAGGGCAGGCATTATGGGTATTGTTAGGTTGATGTTTAGGATTAGTTAGGGTTAGGGTGAGGGTTAGGATGAGGGTTAGGATTACGGTGAGGGTGTGGGTTAGGGATAGGGTGAGGGTTGGGGTTAGGACTAGGGTTAGGGTGAGGTTGAGGGCTAGGATTAGGGGTAGGGGTAGGGTTAGGGTTAGAGTTACAGTGAGGGTGAGGGTGAGATTCAGGTTTAGAGTTAGGGTTAGGGGGAGGATTAGTTTGAAGGCAGGTTTAGGGTTAGTGTTAGGGTTAGGGTTAGGGTGAGGGTTAAGTTGAGGTTTATTGTTAGGGTTAGGGTTAGAGTTAGTATTAAGGTTAGGGTCAGGGTGAGTGTGAGGGTTAGGGTTCTGGTTAGGCTTAGGCTGAGGGTGAGGATGGGGGTGAGGATTAGGGTTAGGGTGATGGTTAGGATTAGGGTTAGGTTGAGGGGTAGGATGAGGGTTAGGTTTAGGGTGAGGTTTAGGGTGAGGGTTATAGTAAGTGTAAAGTTGAGGGTTAGGCTGAAGGTGAGGTTTAAGATAAGTGTGAGGGTTAGGGTTAGGGTTAGGCTTAGGGTAAGGGTTCGGGTTACGGTTAGGGTGAGGGTTAGATTGAGGATTAGGGTTAGGGTTAGTGTGAGGTTTAGGGTGAGGATGAGGATTAGGGTTAGGGTGAGGGTGAGGGTTAGAATTAGGGTTAGGGTGAGGGCTAGGGTGAGGGTGAGGTTTAGGGTTAGGTTTAGGGTAAGGGTGAGGTTTAGGATTAGGGTAAGGGTTAGGGTTAGTGTGATGGTTAGGGTTAGTGTGAGGGTTAGTGTTAGGGTGAGGGTTAGTGTTAGGGTGTGGGTTATGGTTAGGGTGAGGTTTAGGGTTAGGGTTAGAGTTATTGTTACGGTTAGGGTTAGGGTTATGTTTACGGTGAGGGTAAGGGTGAGGGTTAGGTTTGCGGTTAGGATTAGGTTTAGGTTTAGGGTTAGGGTTAGAGTTAGGGTTAGTGTGAGGGTGAGGTTTAGGGTTGGAGTTAGGGTTAGTTTTAGGATTAGGTTTAGGGTGAGAATTAGTGTGAGGGTTAGGGTTAGGCTTAAGCTTAGGCTTAGGTTTAGGCTTAGGCCGAGCATGAGGGTGAGGGTTAGGGTTAGGCTTAGGGTAAGGGTTAGGGTGAGGGTTAGGATGAGGTTTAGGTTTAGGATTAGAGTTAGGGTGAGTGCTAGTGTGAGCGTTACTGTGAGGGTTAGGGTTAGGTTTAGGATTAGGTGTAGGTTGAGGGTCAGTGTGAGGGTTAGTGTTAGGGTTAGGGTTAGGCTTAGGCTTAGGGTTAGGGTTGAGGGTTAAGGTTAGGCTTTGGTTTTGGGTGAGGGGGACGTTAAGGGTTAGGCTTAGGGTGAGGGTGAGGGTGAAGGTTAGGGTTAGTGTGATTGATAGGGTTCCGGTGAGGGTTATGGTTAGGGTGAGGTTTAGGGTTAGGATTAGGGTTATTGTTACCATTAGGGTTAGGGTTACGGTTACGGTGAGGGTAAGGGTGAGGGTTAGGGTTGGGGTTAGGATGAGGTTTAGGTTTAGGGTTAGGCTTAGAGTTAGGGTTAGGGTGAGGGTGAGGTTTTGGTTTGGAGTTAGGGTTAGTTTTAGGGTTAGGGTTAGGATGAGGGTTAGGGTTAGGGTTAGGCTTTGTCTTAGGCTTAGGCTTACGCCAAGCATGAGGGTGAGGATTAGGGTTAGGGTTAGGGTGAGGGTTAGGGTTAATGTAAGGGTGAGTGTTAGGATGAGGTTTAGGGTAAGGATTAGTTTTAGGGTGAGAGCTAGGGTGAGGGTAAGGGTGAGGGTTAGGTTTAGGGATAGGGTTAGGTTTAGGATTAGGGTTAGGTTGAGGGTGAGTGTGAGAGTTAGGGTTAGGGTTAGGCTTAGGCTTAGGGTTTTGGTGAGGATTAGGGTTAGGGTTTGAGTTAGGGTGAGGGTGAGGCTGAGGATTAGGGTTAGGTTTAGGATTAGGTTTAGAGTTAGGGTTAGGCTGAGGATGAGGGTGGGGGTGAAGATTAGGTTTAGGGTTAGGGTTAAAATTAGGGTTATTTTTAATGTTGTGTTTTGGGTTTAGTTTGTGGTGAGGGTGAGCCTGAGGTTGAGGGTTATGGTTAGGGTTAAGCTTAGTCTTAGGGTTAGGCTGAGGGTGAGGGTGGAGGTGAGGAATAGGTTTTGGGTGATAGGGTGAGTGTTAGGATGAGGCTTAGCATTAGGATTAGGTTTAGGGAGAGGGCTAGGTTGAGGGTGAGGGTTAGGGTTAGGCTTAGGCTTAGGCTTAGGGTTAGGCTTAGAGTGAGGGTGAGGGTGAGATTTGGGGTTAGGGTGATGGATAGCTTTAGGGTTAGGCTGAGTGTTAGGATGAGGGTTAGGGTTAGGGTGAGGGTTAGGGTGAGTGTGATGGTAAGAATAAAGGTGAGGGTTAGGCTGAGGGTGAGTGTTCCCCTAAGGGTGAGAGTTAGGATTAGGGTAAGTTTTAGGGTGAGGGTTAGGGTAAGGGTTAGGGTTAGTGTTAGGGTTAGAGTTAGGGTGAGGGTTAGGAGGAGGGTGAGGGTTAGGGTTAGGGTTAGGATTAGGATTAGGGTTAGTGTTAGGGTGAATGCTTAGTTTGGGCTTAGGGATAGGGTTAGGCTTAGCGTTAACCTGAGGGTGAGGGTTACGTTTAGGATTCAAGTTAGGGTTAGCGTTTGGGTGAGAGTTAGGGTTTGTGTTAATTTCAGGGTTAGGGTCAGGGTTAGGGTTAGGGTTAGGGTGAGCGTCAGGTTTAGGATTAGGGTTAGGGTTAAGGTTATTGTTAGTGTTATGGTTAAGGTTAAGTTTGCGGTTAGGGTGAGGCTGACGGTGAGGGTTAGGGTTAGGGTTAGGGTGAGGTTTAGTGTTAGGGTTAGAGTTACGGTTAGGGTGAGGGTTTAATTTAGGGTTAGGTTTAGGGTGAGGGTTTGGGTTATTGTTATTTTTAGGGTTAGGGTTAGAGTTACGGTGAGGGTGAGGGTTAGGTTTAGATTTAGGGTAAGGGTTAGGGGGAGGGTGAGGTTTAGTGTTAGAGTTAGTGTTAGGGGGAGGGTTAGGGGGAGGGTTAGGGGGAGGGTTAGGTTTAGGGTTAGTGTTAGGGTTAGGGTGAGGGTTAGGTTGAGGTTTAGGGTTAGTGTTAGGTTTGGATTTAGGATTAGGGTTATGGTGAGGCTGAGTGTGAGGTTTAGGGTTAGGATTAGGCTTAGGCTTAGTGTTAGGCTGAGGGTGAGGGTGGGTTTGAGGATTAGGTTAAGGGTGATGGTTAGGGTTAGGTTTAGGTTTAGGGTTAGGATTAGGGTTAGGGTTAGGGTTAGGGTTAGGTTGATGTCTAGGGTGAGGGTGAGGGTTCGGGTTAGGGAGAGGGTTAGGGTTAGGGTTAGGGTTATGGTGAGTTTAGAGTTAGGGTTAGAGTTAGGGTTAGGGTGAGAGTGAGGTTTATGGTTAGAGTTAACTTTTGTGTTAGGGTTAGGGTTAGGGTGAGCATTACTGTGAGGGTTAGGGTTAGGCTTAAGCTTAGGCTTAGGGTTAGGCTTGGGCCGAGCATGAGCGTGAAGGTTAGGGTTAGGGTTAGGGTTAGGATTAGAGTTAGGGTAAGGGTGAGTGTGTGTGTTAGGGTTTGGATTAGGGTTAGGCTTAGGGTTAGGCTGAGGGTGAGGTTGAAGGTGAGGGTTAGGGTTAAGGTTAGTGTTAGTGTTAGGTTTAGGGTTAGGGTGAGGGTTAGGGTTAGGGTTATGATTAGGATTAGGGTAAGGTTTAGGGTTAGTGTGAGGGTTAGGGTTAGGTTTAGGGTTAGGCTTAAGGTTAGGCTGAGGGTGAGGGTGAGGGTGAGTTTTAGGGTTAGGGTGAGGCTTAGGGTTAGGGTTAGGGTGAGGTTTATTGTTAGGGTAAGGGTTAGAGTTAGGGTTCGTGTTAGTGTTTGGGTTAGGGTGATAGTTAGGGGGAGGGCTAGGGTTAGGGTTAAGGTTAGGGTTAGGTTTAGCGGTAGGGTTAGGGTGAGGGTGAAGTTTAGGGTTAGAATTAGGATTAAGGTGAGGCTGAGGGTGAGGGTTAGGGTTAGGGTTTGGGTTAGTGTTAGGGTTAGGGTTACGGTGAGGGTGAGAGTGAGGGTGAGGGTTAGGGTTAGGGTTAGTATTAGTATTAGGTTTAGGGTTTGGGTGAGTGTGAGGGTTAGTGTTAGGGTTAGGGTTAGGGTTAGGTTTAGGGTTAGTATTAGGGTTAGGTTTAGGGTTAGGGTGAGGGTTAGGTTGAGGGTTAGGATTAGGATTAGGCTTAGGTTTAGGGTTAGTGTGAGGGTTATGGTTAGGGTTCGGGTTAGGCTTAAGTTTAGGCTGAGGGTGAGGGTGAGGGTGAGGTTTAGGGTTAGGGTGAGGCTTAGGGTTAGGGTTAGGGTGAGGTTTATTGTTAGGGTAAGGGTTAGAGTTAGGGTTCGTGTTAGTGTTAGGGTTAGGGTGATAGTTAGGGAGAGGGCTAGGGTTAGGGTTAAGGTTAGGGTTAGGTTTAGCGGTAGGGTTAGGGTGAGGGTGAAGTTTAGGTTTAGAATTAGGGTTAAGGTGAGGCTGAGGGTGAGGGTTAGGGTTAGGTTTGGGGTTAGTGTTAGGGTTAGGGTTAAGGTGAGGGTTATTGTTAGTGTGAGGGTTAGGGTTAGGGTTAGGATTAGGATTAGGGTTGGGGTTAGTGTGAGTGTGAGGGTTAGTGTTAGGGTTAGGGTTAGCCTTAGGTTTATGCTGAGGGTGTGCTTGAGTATGAGGTTTTAGGTTTAGAGTTATGGTTAGTGTTAGGTTTAGGGTTAGGGTGAGGGTCAGGTTTACAGTTAGGCTTGGGCTTAGGCTTAGGCATAGGCTGAGCATGAGGGTGAGGGTTAGGGTTAGGGTGAGGGTTAGGGTGGGGGTGACCGTAAGGGTCAACGTGAGGGTTAGGCTGAGGTTGAAGGTTACTGTAAGGGTCAGGGTTAGGGTTAGGGTGAGGTTTCGGGTTCGGGGTAGAGTGAGGGTGAGGGTTAGATTGAGGATTAGTATTAGGGTTATGGTGAGGTTTAGGGGGAAGATGGGGGTTAGGGATAGGGTGAGGGTGAAGGTTAGGTTTAGGTTTAGGTTTAGGGTTAGTTTGATGGTTAGCTTAGTGTGAGGGTCAGTGTTAGTGTTAGGGTTTGTGTTAGGGTGTGGGTTAGGGTTAGGTTGAGGGTTAAGGTGAGGGTGAGGGTGAAGGTTAGGTTTAGGGTTAGGATGAGGTTTAGGTTTAGGTTTAGGGTTAGAGTTAGGGTTATGGTTAGAGTGAGGTTTAGGTTTAGATTTAGGGTTAGTGTTAAGGTTAGGGTTAGGGTGAGGGTCAGGTGTAAGGTTAGCCTTAGGCTAAGGCTTAGGCTTAGGCCGAGCATGACAGTGAGGGTTAGGGTTAGGGTTAGGGTGAGTTTTCGGATGAGGTTTAGGGTTAGGATTAGGGTTAGGGTGAGGGCTATTGTGAGGGTTACGGTGAGGGTTATGTTTAGGGATATGGTTAGGTTTAGGATTAGGGTTAGGGTAGATTGAGTGTGAAGGTTAGGGTTAGGGTTAGGCTTAGGCTTAGGGTTAGGGTGAGGGTTCGGGTTAGGGTTTGTGTTAGGGTGAGGGTAAAGCTTAGGATTAGTGTTAGGTTTAGTGTTAGGGTTAGGTTTAGGTTTAGGGTTAGGTATACGGTGAGGGTTAGGCTTAGGGTTAGGCTGAGGATGAGGGTGGGGGTGAGAATTAGGGTTAGGTTTAGGGTTAGGGTTATTGTTAGTGTTATGGTTAGGGTTAAGATTGTGGTGAGGGTGAGGTTGAGTTTGAGGGATATGGTTAGGGTTAGGGTGAGGGTTAGGGCTAGGGTTTGTGTTATAGTTAGGGTTAGGGTTACAGTTAAGGTGAGGTGGAGGGTGAAGGTGAGGGTGAGGATTAGGGTTAGGGTGCGGTTTAGGGTGAGGTTTAAGTTTAGGGTTGGGGTTAGAGTGAGGGTGAGGTTTAGATTTAGAGTTAGGTTTAGGGGGAGGGTTAGGATGAGGTTTAGGGTTAGGGTTAGTTTTATTGTTAGGGTGAGGGTGAGTTTTAGGTTTAGGGTTAGGGTGAAGCTTAGGGTTAGTGTCAGGGTGATGTTTAGGGTTAGAGTTAGGGTTAGGGTAAGGCTGTGGGTGTGGGTTAGGTTTAGGGTTAATGTTAGGGTTATTGTTAAGTTGAGGGTTAGGGTGAGGGTGAGGGTTAGGGTTAGTGTCAGCATTAGGATTAGGTTTAGGGTTATGGTGAGTGTGAGGTTTAGGGTTAGGTTTAGGCTTAGGCTGAGGGTGAGGCTTAGGGTGAGGGTTAGTGTTAGGGTGAAAGTTAATGTTAGGGTTAGGGGGAGGGTTAGGATGAGGGTTAGGGTTAGGGGGAGGTCTAGGTTGAGGGTGAGGTTTATGCTTAGGTTTAGGGTGACATTTAGGGATAGGGTTAGGGTGAGGATGAGATTTAGGGTTAGAGTTATGGTTAGGGTGAGGCTGAGGGTGAGGCTTAGGTTTAGGGTTAGTGTTAGGGTTAGGGTTAAGGTGAGGGATAGGGTGAGGGTGAGGGTTAGGGTTAAGTTTAGGAATAGGATTAGGGTTAGGGTTAGGGAGAGTGTGAGGGTTAGTGTTAGGGTTAGGCTTAGGCTTAGGCTTCGACTGAGGCTGAGGCTGAGGGTGAGTGTTAGGTTTAGGGTGAGGGTTAGGGTTAGCGTTAGGGTGAGAGTTAGGGTTTGGGTTAAGTTTAGGGTTAGGATGAGGGGTAGGGTAAGGGTTTCAGTGAGGTTGAGTTTTAGGGTTAGGGTGAGGGTTAGGGTTAGGATTAGGGTGAGGGTGAGGGCTAGGTTGAGGATGAGGTTTAGGGTTAGGGTTAGGGTTAGGGTGAGGTTTAGGGTTAGGTTTAGGATTAGGGTTATGGTGAAAGTGATTTTTACGTTTAGAGTTATGGTTAGGGTGAGGCTGATTGTGAGGGTTTGAGTTAGGGTTATTGTTAGATTTATTATTAGGGGGAGGGTGAGGGTGAGGGTTAGGATTAGGCTGATGGTTAGGGTTAGTGTTAGGGTGAGTGTTAGGGTTCCAGTTAAGTTTTGGTTTAAGGTGAGGGTTAGGGTTAGGGTTACGGTGAGAGTAACGGTTATGATTAGGTTGAGGGTTAGGGTTAGGGTTAGGGCTAGGGTTAGGGTGAGGGTTAGGTTTTGGGTTAGGGTGAGGTTTAGGATGAAGATTAATGTTAGGATTAGGGTTAGGCTGAGGGCTAGGGTGAGGGTGAGGGTTAGGGTTAGGTTGAGTTTTAGAGTTAGTGTTAGGTTTAGGGTTAGGGTGAGGGTGAGGTTTAGGGTTAGAGTTAAGGTTAGTGTTCGTGTTAGGGTTAGGTGAGTGTTAGGGTTAGGCTTAAGCTTAGGCTTAGGCCTAGGCCTAGCATGAAAGTGAGGCTTAAAGTTAGGGTTAGGGTGAGGTTTTGGGTTAGGGTGAGGGTTATGTTGAGGTTTAGGGTTAGGATTAGTGTTAGGGTGAGCACTAGCGTAAGGGTTAGTGTGAGGGTTAGGGTTAGGGATAGGGTTAGGTTTAGGATTAATTTAAGTTGAAGGTGAGTGTGAGGGTTAGTGTTAGGTTTAGAGTTAGGCTTAGGGTTTGGGTGAGGGTTAGGGTTAGGGTTTGATTTAGGGTGAGGGTGAGGGTTACGGTTAGGGTGAGGGTTTTGGTGAGGGTGAGGGTTAGGGTTAGGGTTAGAGTGAGTGTTAGGGTTAGGGTGAGGCTTAAGGTTAAGGTGAGGGTTAGGGTTAGGTTTAGGCTTAGGCTTAGTCTTAGGGTAAGGCTGAGGTTTAGGGTGAGAGTGAGTGTGAGGGTTTGGGTTTGGGTTAGGTTTAGGCTTAGGGATAGGCTGAGGGAGAGGGTGAGGGTGAGGGTTAGGGTTAGGGTGGGGGTGAGGTTTAGGGTTAGAGTTTGACTTAAGGTGAGGGTTAGTGTGAGGGTTAGTGTTAGGATTAGTTTTAGGTTTAGGTATAGGTTGAGTTTTAGGGTGAGTTTTAGGGTTAGGGATAGGGTTCGTTTTAGGATTAGGGTTTGGGTGAGGGTGAGTGTGAGGGTGAGGGTTCGGGTTAGGGTTAGAGTTAGGCTTAGGGTTAGGCTGAGAGTGAGGGTGAGGGTTAGGGTTAGGGTTAGGTTTAGGGTGATGGTTATAATGGGGGTTATGTTTAGGATTAGGCTTAATGTGAGGGCTATCATGAGGGTGAGTTTTAGGGTTAGGGCTAAGTTTAGGTATAGGTTGAGGGTTAGGAGTAGGGCTTGTTTTAGGGTGAGAGTTAGGGTTAGGGTTAGTGTGAGGGTTAGCATGAGGGTTACGGTTAGGATTAGGGTTAGGATGAAGGCTAGGGTGAGGGCGAGGGTTAGGTTTAGGGTTAGGGTGAGGTTTAGGGTTAGGGTTATGGTGAGGGTTAGGGTTAGGTTTAGTTTGAGGGTGAGAATTAGGTTTAGGTTTAGGGTGAGGGTTAAGGTTAGGTTTAGGGTGAGGGTTAGGATGAGGTATAGGGTTACAAGTAGGGTTAGGTTGAGGGCTAGGGTCATTGTGAGGGTTAGTGTTAGGGTTCGGGTGAGGTTTAGGGTTAATGTTATGGGTAGGCTTAGGGTAAGGGTTAAGGTTCGAGTTTGGGTGAGGGTGAGGGTTAGGTTTGGGTTGAGGGTTAGGGTGAGGACTAAGGTCAGGGTGAGGGTTAGGTTTAGGGTTAGGTTTACGGTGAGGGTTAGGTTGAGGTTTAGGTTTAGGGTTAGGGTTAAGGCTAGGTTTAGGGTTAGGTTGAGTGTGAGTGTGAGGGTTAGGGTTAGGGTTAGGCTTAGGCTTAGGTTTAGGCTGAGGTGTGAGGGTGGGGATGAGGATTAGGTTTAGAGTGCTGGTTTAGTTTATGGTTAGGTTTAGGGTTAGGATGAGGGTTAGGGTTAGGATAAGAGTTAGAGTGAGGGCTACAATGACTGTGAGGTTTAGGGATAGGTTTAGGCTTAGGCTTAGGGTTATGCTGAGGCTGAAGGTGAGGGCGAGGTTTAGGGTTAGGGTGATGTTTAGGGTTACGGTTAGGGTGAGGGTTAGGATGAGTGTTAGGGTTAGGGTGAGGGTTAGGATGAGGGTGACTATAAGAGTAAAGGTGAGGGTTAGGCTGAGGTTGAGGGTTATGGTAATGGTGAGGGTCGGGTTAGAATTTAGTGTGATGATGAGGGTTAAATTGAGGATTAGTGTTAGGGTTAGTGTGAGGTTTAGGGTGAGGATGAAGGTTAGGCTTAGGGTGAGGGCTAAGGTGAAGTTGAGGTTTAGGGTTAGGGTTAGGGTGAGGTTTAGGTTTAGGGTGATGGTTAACATTAGTGTGAGGGTTAATGATAGGGTTAGTGTTAGTGTTAGGGTGAGGGTAAGTGTTAGGATAAGGTTTAGGTTTAGGTTGAGGTTTAGGATTAGGATTAGGTTCAGGGTTAAGGTGAGGGTGAGGTTTAGGTTTAGAGTTAGTTTTATGGTGAGGGTTAGGTTAAGGTTAGGGTTACTGTTAGGGTAAGGGTTATTGTGAGGTTTAGTGTGTGGCTGAGGGTTCGTGATAGGGTTAGGATTAGGATTAGTGTTAAGGTGAGGGTGAGTGTGAGGGTTAGGGTTAGGGTTAGGATTAGAGTTAGGGTGAGGGTGAGGGTGAGGGCTAGGGTTAGGGTTAATGTTAGGATTAGGCTGAGGTTGAGTTTGAGGGTGAGGGTTAGGATTAGTGTTAGGATTAGGGTTAGAGTTAGGGGGAGGGTTAGTATGAGGGTTAGGGTTAGGATTAAGGTTAGGGGGAGGGCTCGGGTGAGGGTGAAGTTTAGGTTTAGGGTTAGGGTGAAGTTCAGGTTTAAGGATAGGATTAGGGTCAGGGTAAGTGTGAGGGTGAGATTTAGGGTTAGAGTTAGGGTTAGGGTGAGGCTGAGGGTGAGGGTTAGGGTTAGGGTTAGTGTTAGGGTTAGGGTTAAGGTGAGGGTTAGTGTGAGGGTGAGGGTTAGTGTTAGGGTTAGGATTAGGTTTAGATTTAGGGTGAGTGTGAGGGTTAGGGTTAGGTTTAGGCTTAGGCTTAGGCTGAGGCTGAGGGTGAGGGTTAGGGTTAGAGTTTTTGTGAGGGGTAGGGTTAGGGTTAGGGTGAGAGTTAGGGGGAGGAATATGGTTAGGGTTAGAATTAATGATAGGGTGAGTGTGAGTGTTTATGTTAGGGTTAGGTTTAGGGTTAGGCTTAGGGTTAGGATGAGGGTGAGTGTGTGTGTTAGGGTTAGGTTTATGGTTAGGCTTAGGGTAAGGCTGAGGGTCAGGTTGATGGTGAGATAGGGTTAGGGTGAGGGTTAGGCTTAGGATTATGGAGAGGTTTAGGATGAGGTTTATGGTTAGGATTAGGGTTAGGTTGAGGGCTAGGCTGAGAGTGAGTTTGAGTTTTAGGGTTACGGTGAGGTGTAGGGTTAGCGTTAGGGTTAGAGAGAGGGTCAGGATGACGTTTAGGGTTACAGTAATTTTAGGGTGAATCTGAGGGTGTGGGTTAGGTTTGGGGTTAATGTTAGGGTTAAGGTTAAGGTGAGGGTTAGGGTGAGGGTGAAGGTTAGGGTTAGGGTTAGGATTAGGTTTAGTGTTAGGGTGAGTTTGAGGGTTAGGGTTAGGGTTAGGCTTAGGCTTAGGCTGAGGCTGAATGTGAGGGTGGGGGTGAGAGTTAGGGTTAGGTTGAGGGTGAGTGTTTGGATTAGGGTTAGGGTTAGGGTTAAGTTTAGGTTTAGGGTTAGGAATAGTGTTAATGTTAGGGTTAGGTTTAGAGTTACAGTAAGGGTGAGGGTGAGGGTTAAGTTTAGGGTTAGGGTGAGGTTTAGGGTTAGGGTTAGGATTAGGGTTAGGTTTAGGTTGAGGTTTATGGTTAGACTTAGCCTTAGGGGGAGAGTTAGGTCGAGGGTTAAGTTTAGGGTTAGTGTTAGGGTTAGGGTGAGTGTTAGGGTCAGGTTGATGCTTAGGCTTAGGGTTAGGATTAGGATTAGGATAAGGGTTAGGGTGAGTGTGAGGGTTAGGTTAAGGGTTAGGGTTAGCCTTAGGGTTTTGCTGAGGGTGAGGGTAAGGGTGAGGGTTAGGGTTAGGTTGAGTGCTAGGGTTAGGGATAGTGTGAGAGTTAGGGTTCGGGTTGAGTTTAGGGTTAGGGTTAGGGTTATGGTGAGGTTTAGGGTTAGGGTGAGGGTTATGGTTAGGTTGAGTGTTAGGAATAGGGTGAGGGTTATTGATAGGGTTAGGGTTAGGGTTACTTTACGGTGAGGGTAAGGGTGAGGGTTAAGTTTGGGGTTAGGATCAGGTTTAGGTTTAGGGTTAGGGTGAGGGTGAGGTTTAGGGTTAGGGTTAGATTTAGGGTTAGTGTTAGGTTTATGGTTCGGGTGAAGGTTAGGGTTAGGGTTATGGTTAGGCTTAGGCTTAGGCTTAGGCCGAGCATGAGGGTGAGGGCTAGGGTTAGGGTTAGGGTGAGGGTTAGGGTTAGGGTTAGGGTGAGGGGTAGGATGAGATTTAGGGTAAAGGTTACGGTAAGGGTTTGGTTTAGGGTTAGGATTAAGGTTAGGGTTAGGTTTACGGTTAAGGTTAGGGTTAGGGTGAGGGTTAGGATTAGGGTTTGATTTAGGGTGAGGTGAGGGTAAGGATTAGGTTTAGGGTTAGGGTTCGGTTTAGGATTAGAATTAGGGTTAAGGTGAGGGTGAGTTTGAGGATTAGGGTTAGGGTTAGGCTTAGGATCTGAGTTAGGGTTAGGGTGAGGGTTAGGGTTAGGGTGTGGCTTTGTGTTAGGGTTAGAGTGAGGGTTAGTGTGAGGGGTAGGCTTTAGCTTAGGGTTAGGTTATGGACTAGGGTGAGGGTGAGGTTTAGGGTGTTATGATTAGGGTGAGGGTTAGGATGAGTTTTAGCGTTAGGAATAGGGTTAAGGTGAGGGCTAGAGTGAGGGTGAGTGTTAGGGTTAGCATTAGGGTGAGTTTAGGGTTAGGGTTAGGGTTACATTGAGGGTGAGGTTTAGGGTTAGGGTTAGGGTGAGTGTTAGGATGAGGATGAGGGTTAGGGTGAGGGTTAGGGTGAGGGGGACATTAGGGGTAAAGGTGAGGGTTAGGCTGAGTGTGAGTGTTATGGTAATGGTGAAGGTTAGGGTTAGGGTGAGGGTGAGGGTGCGGGTTAGGGTTAGGGTTAGGAGGGGGAGGGTTAGATTGAGGATTAGTGTTAGGATTAGTGTGAGGTTTAGGGTGAGGATGAGGATTAGGGTTAGGGTGAGTGCTAGGGTGAGGTTGAGGTTTAGGGTTAGGTTTAGGGTGAGGTTTAGGGTTAGTTTGATGTTTAGGGTCAGTTTGAAGGTTAGTTTTAGGGTTAGGGTTAGTGTTAGGTTGAGGGTTAGTGGTAGGGTGAGGGTTATGGATAGGGTGAGGGTTAGGATAAGGGTTAGGGTTATTGTTAGGATTAGGGTTAGGGTTACATTTTCGGTGAGTGTCAGGGTGACGGTTAGGGTTATGGTTAGGGTGAGGTTTAGGTTTAGGTTTAGGGTTAGAGTTAGAGTTAGGGTGAGGGTGAGGTTTAGGGTTAGAGTTAGGGTTAGTGTTAGGTTTATGGTTAGGGTGAAGATTAGGGTTAGGGTTATGGTTAGGCTTAGGCTTAGGCTTCGGCCGAGCATGAGGGTGAGGGTTAAGGTTAGGGTTAGGGTGAGGGGTAGGGTTAGGGTTAGGGTGAGGATTAGGATAAGATTTAGGGTTAAGGTTATGGTTAGGATTAGGTTTAGGGTTAGGATTAGTGTTAGGGTTAGGGTTAAGGTGAGGGATAGGGTGAGGGTGAGGGTTAGGGTTAGGGTTGGGTTAGGGAGAGGGTGAGGGTAAGGATTAGGTCTAGGGTTCGGGTTAGGGTTAGGTTTAGGGTTAGGGTTATGGTGAGGATTAGGGTTATTGTTAGTGTTATGGTTAGGGTTAAGTTTGGGGTGAGCGTGAGGCTGAGGGTGAGGGTTATTGTTATGGATAGTGTTAGAGTTAAGTTTAGCTTTAGGTTGAGAGTTAGTGTGAGGGTTTGGTTTACGTTTAGGGTTAGGGTGAGGGTGAGTGTGAGGGTTAGGTTTAGTATTAGGCTTATGCTTAGGCTTAGGCCCAGCTTGAGGGTGAGGGTGAGGGATAGGCTTAGGGTGAGGATTAGGGTTAGAGTTAGGGTTAGGGTGAGGGTTAGGGTTAGGGTTAGTTTTAGGGTTGGTGTTACGGTAAGGTTTAGGGTGAGTGTGAGGTTTAGGGTTGGGGTTACTGTTTGGCTTAGATTTAGGCTGAGGGTGAGGGTGAGGGTTAGGGTGAGGGTTGGTGTTAGGGTTAGAGTGAGGGTTACGGTGAGGGTTAGGAATAGGCTTAGGTTTAGAGTATGGGCTAGGGTGAGTGTGAGGGTTAGGGTCAGGGTTAGGGTGAGGGTTAGTGTGAGGGTTAGGTTTCGGGTTAATGTTAGTGTTAGGGATAGGCTTAGTGTTCGGCGGAGGGTGAGGGTGAGGGTGAGTGTTAGGGTTAGGGTGAGGATGAAGTTTAGGTTTAGAGTTAGCTTTAGGGTGAGGGTTAGTGTTAGGGTTAGGGTTATTGTCACAGTTAGGGTTAGGGTGACGTTGAGTGTGAGGTTTAGGGTTAGGATTAGAGTTAGGGTGAGGGAGAGAGTTAGCATGAGGGTTAGGCTTAATCTTAGGGTTAGAGTATGGGCTAGGGTGAGGTTGAGGGTTAGTGTTTGGGTTAGGGTGAGGGTTAGGGTGAGTGTGAGGGTTATGTTTAGTCTTAGGTTTAGGCTTAGGCTTAGGCCGAGCATGAGTGTGAGGGAGAGTTTAGGGTTAGGATTAGAGTTAGTTTTTTAGGGTTAGGTTGAGTGTTAGGATGAGGTTTAGGGTTAGGATTAGGGTTAGGGTGAGGGCTAGATTGAGGGTGAGGGTTAGGGTTAACGTTAGTGTGAGGTTTAGGGTTAGGGTTAGGGTTACGTTGAGGGTGAGGGTTAGGATTAGGGTAATGGTTAGTGTTAGGGTTAGGGTGAGGGTGAGGGTTAGGATTAGGTTTAGGGTTAGGGTTATTGTTAGTTTTATGGTTAGGGTTAAGTTTACAATGAGGGTTAGGATGAGGGTGAGGGTTAGGATTAGGGTTAGGGTGAGATTTAGGGTTAGGGTTAGAGTTACAGTTAGGGTGAGGGTTTGGATCATGGTTAGGGTCACAGTGAGGCTGAGGGTTAGGCTGAGGTTTAAGGTTAGGGTGAGGGATAGGGTGAGGGTTAGGATGTGGGTTATGGTTACAGTGAGGTTGAGGGTTAGGATTAGTGTGAGGGTTAGGGTTAGGATTAGGGTTAGGCTGAGGGTGAGGGTTAGGTTTAGGTTTAGGTTCAGGGTTAGGGTTAGCGTTAGGATTAGGGTTAGGAGGAGGGTGAGTGTGAGGGTTAGGGTTAGGGTTAGGCTTAGGCTTAGGCTTAGGGTTAGGCTGACGGTGAGGGTGGGGGTGAAGATTAGGTTTAGGGTGATGGTTAGGGTTAAAGTTAGGCTGAGGTTTAGGATGAGATTTAGGGTTAGGGTGAAGATGATGGTAATGGTTAAGGTGAGGTTTAGACTGAGCGTGAGGGTTAAGATAAGGTTGAGTGTTAGGGATAGGTTTAGGGTTAGGGTAAGGATTAGATTTTCAGTTCAGGTGAGGTTGAGGGTGAGGGATAGGTTGACATTTAGGGTTAGGGTTAGGGTTAGGGTGAGTGTTATTGTGACCGTTAGGTTTAGGTGTAGGTTAGGGGTAAGGGTTAGGGTGAGGGGTAGGGTTAGGTTTAGGGTTAGGGTTAGGGTGAGGGTTTGGATTAGGGTTAGGGTCACAGTGAGGCTGAGGGTTAGGCTGAGGTTTAGGGTTAGGGTGAGGGATAGGGTGAAGGTTAGGATGAGGGTTATGGTTAAGGTGAGGGTGAGGGTTAGGATTAGTGTGAGGGTTACGGTTAGGATTAGGGTTAGGGTGAGGGTGAGGGTTAGGTTTAGGTTTTGGTTTAGGGTTAGGCTTAGGGGTAAGCTGAGGGTAAGCGTGGGGGTGAGGATTAGGTTTAGGGTGATGGTTAGGGTTATGGTTAGGGTGAGGTTTAGGTTGAGATTTAGGGTTAGGGTGAGGATGATGGTAATGGTTAAGGTGAGGTTTAGGCTGAGGGTGTGGTTTAAGATAAGATTGAGTGTTACGGTTAGGTTTAGGGTTAGGGTAACGGTTAGGGTTTCGGTTTGGGTGAGGTTGAGTGTTAGGGTTAGGTTGACGTTTAGGGATAGGGTTAGGGTTAGGGTGAGGGTTATTGTGAGGGTTAGGTTTAGTGGTAGCGTAGGGGTAAGGATTAGGGTGAGCGGTAGGGTTTGGGTTAGGGTTTGGTTTAGGTTGGTGGTTAGAGTTAGGGATAGGTTTAGGGTTAGAGTTATGGTTAGAGTGAGGGTTAGTGTGAGGGTGAGGATTAGGGTTAGGGTTAGGGTGAGCTTAAGGGTTAGTGTGAGGGTTAGGGTTAGGGTTAGCGTTATGGTTAGGGAAAGGTTGAGGGTGAGGGTTATGGTGACGGTTGGTGATAGCGTTAGGCTAAGGCTAAGGGTTCAGGTTAGGGGTAGGTTGAGGGTTAGTGTGAGGTTTAGGATGAGAGTGAGGGTTAGGGTAATTTTGAGAGTTAGGGTGATGGTTAGAGTGAGGGTGAGTTTTAGGGTTAGGGTTAGGGTGAAGTTGAGGGTTAGGGTTTGGGTGAGGGTGAGGGTTAGTGTTATGTTTAGGGTTAGCCTTAGGGTGAGGGTGAGGGTTATGATTAGGGTTTGGGTTAGGGTTAGGGTTATTGTTAGGGTTAGGTTTAGGGTTAGGGTGAGGGTGAAGTTGAGGGTGAGGATGAGGGTTAGGTTTAGGGTTAGGATGAGTACTAGGTTGAGGGTTAGGTTTAGAGTTAGGGTTAGGGTGAGGGTGAGGTTTAGGGATAGAGTTAGGGTTAGAGTTAGGTTTATGGTTAGGGTGAGGGTTAGGGTTTTGGCTATGGTTAGGCTTAGGCTTAGGCGGAGCATGAGGGTGAGTGTTAGGGTTAGGATTAGGGTGAGGGTTAGGGTTAGGGTTAGGGTGAGCGGTAGGATGAGATTTAGGTTTAGGATTATGGTTAGGGTTATTTTTAGGTTTAGGATTAGGGTTAGGGTTAGGTTTAGGGATACGGTTAGTGTTAGGGTGAAGGTGAGGGTTAGGGTTTGGGTTAGGGTGAGGGTGAGGGTAAAGATTAGGGTTAGGGTTATGGTGAGGGTTAGTGTTAGGGTTACGTTTAGGGTTATGGTAAGGGTTAGGGTTAGGGTCAGGGTTATTGTTAGTGTTATGGTTAGGGTTAAGTTTGCGGTGAAGGTGAGGCTGAGAGTGAGGGTTTTGGTTAGGGTTAGGGTTAGGGTTAGCATTAGGGTGAGGGTGAGTGTGAAGATTAGGGTTAGGGTTAGGGTTACGTTTAGAGTTAGGGTGAGGGTGAGTGTGAGGTTTAAGGTTAGTCTTAGGCTTATGCGTAGGCTTAGGCCCAGCTTGAGGGTGAGGTTGAGGGTTAGGGTTAGGGTGAGGTTTAGGGTTTGTTAGGGTTATGGTGAGGGTTGGGGTTAGGGTTAGTGTTAGGGTTAGCATAAGGGGGAGGTTTAGTGTGAGTGTGAGTTTTAGGGTTAGGGTTACTGTTAGGCAAAGGTTTAGGCTGAGGGTGAGGGTGAGGGTGAGGGTTAGGGTTAGGGTGAGGGTTGAGGTTAGGTTTAGAGTGACGGTTAGGGTGATGGTTAGGATTAGGCTTAGGGTTAGGGTGTGGGCTATGGTGAGGGTGAGGGTTAGGGTCAGGGTTAGGTTGAGTGTTAGGTTTAGGGTTAGTGTTAGGGTTAGGGTTTGGATTAGGGATAGGCTTAGTGTTAGGCGGAGGGTGAGGGTGAGGGTGAGGGTTAGGGTTAGGATGAGGATGAAGTTTAGGTTTAGAGTAAGCATTAGGGTGAGGGTTAGTGTTAGTGTTAGGGTTAATGTCACAGTTAGGGTTAGGGTGAGGGTGAGTCTGAGGGTTAGGGTTAGGAATAGACTTAGGGTGAGTGTGAGCATTAGGGTGAGGGTTAGGCTTAGGCTTAGGTTTAGAGTATGGGCTAGGGTGAGGGTGAGGGTTAGTGTTAGGGTTAGGGTGAGTGTTAGGGTGAGTGTGAGGGTTACTGTTAGTCTTAGGCTTAGGCTTAGGCTTAGACGGAGCATTCGTGTGAGGGAGAGGGTTAGGGTTATAATGAGGGTTAGGGTTTTAGGGTTAGGGTGAGGGTTAGGATGAGGTTTAGGGTTAGGATTAGGGTTAGGGTGAGGGCTAGAATGAGGGTGAGGGTTAGGGTTAGCATTAAGGTGAGGTTTAGGGTTAGGGTTAGAGTTAGGGTGAGGGTGAGGGTTAGGATTAGGTTTAGGGTTAGGGTTATTGTTAGTTTTATGGTTAGGGTTAAGTTTACAGTGAGGGTGAGGCTGAGGGTGAGGGTTAGGGTTAGGGTTAGGGTTAGGATGAGGTTTAGGGTTAGGGTGAGGGTGAGGGTTAGGGTTAGGGTGAGGGTTAGGGTTAGGAGTAGGGTTAGGGTGAGGGTGAAGGTTATGTTTAGGTTTAGGTTTAGGGTTAGGGTTAGCGTTTGGATTAGGGTTAGGATGAGGTTGAGTGTGAGGGTTAGGGTTAGGGTTAGGTTTAGGCTTAGGTTTAGGCTGAGGGTGAGGGTGGGGGTGAGGATTAGGGTTAGGGTGATGGTTAGGGTTACGGTTAGGGTGAGGTTTAGGATGAGATTTAGGGTTAGTGTGAGGATGATGGTAATGGTAAAGGTGAGGTTTAGGCTGAAGGTGAGGGTTAAGATAAGGCTGAGTGTTAGGGTTAATTTTAGGGTTAGGGTAAGTGTTATGGTTTGGGTTTGGGTGCGTTTGAGGGTGAGGGTGAGGTTGACGTTTAGGGTTATGGTTAGGTTTAGCGTGAGGGTTATTGTGAGGGTTAGGTTTAGGGGTAGGGTAGGGGTAAGATTTAGGGTGTGGGGTAGGTTTAGGGTTAGGCTTAGGGTTAGGGTGGTAGTTAGAGTTAGGGATAGGGTTAGGGTTAGAGTTACGGTTAGAGTGAGTTTTAGTGTGAGGGTGAGGATTAGGGTTAGGTTTAGGTTTAGGGTGAGCTTAAGGGTTAGGATTAGTGTTAGGGTTAGGGTTAGCGTTATTGTTAGGGATAGGGTGAGGGTGAGGGTTATAGTGAGGGTTAGTGATTGCGTTAGGCTAGGGGTTAATGTTCTGGTTAGGGATAGGGTGAGGGTGAGGGTGAGGTTTAGGATGAGAGTGAGGGTTAGGTTAATCGTGAGTGTTAGGGTGATGGTTAGAGTGAGGGTGAGTTTTAGGGTTAGGGTTAGGGTGAAGTAAGGGTTAGGGTTTGGGTGAGGGTTAGTGTTATGTTTAGGGTTAGCCTTTGGGTGAGGGTGAGGGTTATGATTAGGGTTTGGGTTAGGGTTAGGGTTATTGATAGGGTAAGGGTTAGGGTGAGGGTGAGGGTGAGGGTGAGGGTCAGGTTTAGGGTTAGGGTTAAGATGAGTGCTAGTTTGTGTTTTAGGGCTAGAGTTAGAGTTAGGGTGAGGGTGAGGTTTAGGGTTAGAGTTAGGTTTATGGTTAGGGTGAGGGTTAGGTTTATGGCTATGGTTAGGCTTAGGCTTATGCCGAGCATTAGAGTGAGGGTCAGGGTAGGGTGAGGGTTAGGATTAGGCTTATATTTAGGGTATGGGCTAGGGTGAGGGTGAGGGTTAGGGTCAGGGTTAGGGTGACGGTTAGTGTGAGGGTTAGGTTTAGGGTTAGAGTTGGGGTTAGGGATAAGCTTAGTGTTAGGTGGAGGGTGAGGGTGAGGGTGAGAGTTAGGGTTAGTGTGAGGATGAGGTTTAGGGTTAGAGTTAGCATTAGGGTGAGGGTTAGGGTTAGGGTTAGGGTTAGTCTCACAGTTAGGGTTAGGGTGAGGGTGAGTGTGAGGGTTAGGGTTAGGATTAGACTTAGGGTGAGGGTGAGGGTTAGGCTTAGGCTTAGGCATAGAGTATGGGCTAGGGTGAGGGTGAGAGTTAGTGTTGGGGTTAGGGTGAGTGTTAGGGTGAGTGTGAGGTTTAGGTTTAGTCTTAGTCTTAGGCTTAGGCTTAGGCGGATCATGAGTGTGAGGGAGATGGTTAGGGTTAGAATGAAAGTTAGGGTTTTAGGGTTAGGTTGAGTGTTAGGATGAGGTTTAGGGTTAGGATTAGGGTTAGAGTGAGGGCTAGAGTGAGGGTGAGGGATAGGGTTAGCGTTAGGGTGTGGTTTAAGGTTAGTGTTAGGGTTTCTTTGAGGGTGAAGGTTAGGGTTAGGCTGAGGCTTAGGATTAGGTTAGGGTGAGGGTGAGTGTTAGGATTAGGTTTAGGGTTAGGGTTATTGTTAGTTTTACGGTTAGGTTTAAGTTTACATTGAGGGTGAGGATGAGGGTGAGGATGTTGGTGAGGGTTAGGGTTAGAGTTAGGGTCAGGGTTAGGTTTAGGGTTAGCGTGAGGGTTTGGATTAGGTTTAGGGTCACAGTGAGGGTGAGGGTTAGGATTAGGAATAGGCTGAGGTTTAGGGTTAGGGTGAGGGATAGGGTGAGGGTTTGGATGAGGGTTAGGGTTACGGTGAGGGTGAGGGTTAGTGTTAGGGTGAGGGTTAGGGTTAAGATTAGGGTTAGGGTGAGTGAGAGGTTCAGGTTTAGGTTTAGTTTTAGGGTTAGGGTTAGCATTAGGATTAGGGTTAGGATGAGGGTGAGTGTGAGGGTTAGGGTTAGGGTTAGGCTTACGCTTAGGTTTAGGCTGAGGGTGAGGGTGGGGATGAGGATTAGGATTAGTGTGATGGTTAGGGTTACGGTTAGGGTGAGGTTTAGGATGAGGTTTAGGGTTTGGGTGAGGATGATGGTAATGGTAAAGGTGAGGTTTAGGCTGAGGGTGAGGTTTAAGATAAGGTTGAGTGTTAGGGTTAAGTTTAGGGTTAGGGTAAGGGTTAGGGTTTGGGTTTGGGTGAGGTTATGGGTGAGGGTGAGTTTGACGTTTAGGGTTAGGGCTAGGGTTAGCGTGAGGGTTATTGTGAGTGTTAGGTTTAGGGGTAGAGTAGCTGTAAGGGTTAGGGTGAGGGGTAGGGTTATGGTTAGGGTTAGGGTTAGGGTGGTGGTTAGATTTAGGGATAGGATTATGATTACAGTTACGGTTAGAGTGATTGTTAGTGTGAGGGTGAGGATTAGGGTTAGCTTTAGCGTGAAGTTGAGGGTTAGGGTTTGGGTGAGGGTGAGGGTTAGTGTTATGTTTAGGGTTAGCCTTAGGGTGAGGGTGAGGGTTAGGATTAGGGTTAGGTTTAGGGTGAGGGTGAGTTTTAAGTTTAGGGTGATGGTTTGGTTTACTGTGAGGGTTACTTTTCGGGATAAGGTTAGTTTTAGGGTAAATGTAAGTGTTAGGGTGAGGTTTAGGGTCAGGGTGAGATTTAGGGTTAGAGTTAGGGTTAGGGTGAGGGTTAGGGTTAGGGTGTTAGGTTAGTGTTAGTGTGATGTTTAGGGTGGGGGTGAGTGTAAAGGTTAGGGTTAGGATTAGGATTAGGGTTAATGTGAGGGTGAGTGTGAGGGTTAGGGTTAGGTTTAGGGTTTGGATTAGCGTTATGGTGAGGGTGAGGGTGAGGTTTAGGGTTAGGGTGAGGGTTGGGGTTAGGGATAGAGTGAGGGTCAGGGTAAGGCTAAGGATTAGGCTTAGGGTTGGGGTATGGGCTAGGGTGAGGGTGAGGGTTAGGGTCAGGGTTAGAGTGAGGGTTACGATGAGGGTTAGGTTTAGGGTTAGTATTAGGGTTAGGGTTGGGGTTAGGGATAGGCTTAATGTTAGGCGGAGGGTGAGGGTGAAGGTGAGGGTTAGGTTTAGGGTTTGGGTGAGGTTTAGGTTTAGTGTTAGTGTTAGAGTGAGGGTCAGTGTGAACATTAGATTTAGGTTGAGTGTTAGTATTAGGGTTAGGGTAAGGGTGAGTGTGAGGGTAAGGGTTAGACTTAGTCTTAGGCTTAGGCTTATTCCGAGCCAAAGGGTGAGGGTGAGGGTTAGGGTTAGGGTGAGGGTTAAGTTTAGGGTGAGGGTTATGGACAGGGTAAGGGTTAGGGTTAGGGTTAGGGTTATTGTTAGGATTAGGGTTAGGTTTAAAGTTACTGTGAGGGTGAGGGTTAGGGTTAGGGTTAGGGTGAGGATTAGGGTTAGAGTTAGGTTTAGGGTGAGGGTTAGGGTTAGTGTTAGTGTTAGGGTTAGGGTTAGGGTTAGGCTTAGGTTTAGGGTGAGTGTGAGGTTTAGGGTTAGGGTTACTGTTAGGCTTAGGTTTAGGCTGTGGGTGAGGGTGAGGGTGAAGGTTAGCGTTAGATTCGGGTTGGGTTTAGGGTTAGAGTGAGGGTTAGGGTGAGGTTTAGGATTAGGCTTAGGGTTAGGTTATGGGCTAAGGTTAGGGTGAGGTTTAGGGTCAGGGTTAAGGTGAAGGTTAGTGTGAGGGATAGGTTAAGTGTTAATGTTAGAGTTAGGGTTGGGGTTAGGGATAGGCTTAGTGTTAGGTGGAGGGTTAGAGTGAGAGTGATTTTTAGGGTTAGGGTGAGGATGAGGTTTACGGTTAGAGTTATCATTAGGGTGAGGTTTAGTGTTAGGTTTAGGGTTAGTGTTACAGTTAGGGTTAGGGTGAGGGTGAGTGTGAGCGTTAGGGTTAAGATTAGACTTAGGGTGAGGGTGAGGGTTAGGGTGAGGGTTAGGCTTAGGCTTAGTCTTAGAGTATGGGCTAGGGTGAGGGTGAGGTTAGTTTTAGGATTAGGGTGAGGATTAGGGTGAGTGTCAGGGTTAAGGTTAGTCTTAGGCTTAGTCTTAGGCTTAGGCTGCGCATGAGTGTGAGGGAGAGCGTTAGGGTTAGGATGATGTTTAGGGTTTTAGGGTTAGGGTGAGGCTTAGGATGAAGTTTAGGGTTAGAGTTAGGTTTAGGGTTAGTGTGAGGGCTAGAGTGAGGGTGAGGGTTAAGGTTAGCGTTAGGGTGATGTTTAGGGTTATGGTTAGGGTTACGTTGAGGGTGAGGGTTAGGGTTAGGGTGAGGGGGACAGTAAGGGTAAAGGTGAGGGTTAGGCTGAGGGTGAGTGTTATGGTAATGGTGAAGGTTAGGGTTAGGGTGAGGGTTAGGTTTAGGGTTAGGGTGAGGGTGAGGGTTAGATTGAGCATTAATGTTAGGGTTAGTGTGAGGTTTAGGGTGAGGATGAGAGTTAGGGTTAGGGTGAGGGCTAGGGTGAGGGTGAGGTTTAGGGTTAGGGTTAGGGTGAGGTTTAGGGTTAGGGTTATGGTTAGGGTGAGGGTGAGGTTTAGGGTTAGAATTAGGGTTAGGGTGAGGCTGAAGGTGAGGGTTAGGGTTATTGTTAGGATTAGGGTTAGGTTTACGTTTTCGGTGAGTGTGGGGGTGAGGGTTAGGGTTAGGGTTAGAGTGAGGTTTAGATTTTGGATTAGGGTTAGAGTTGGAGTTAGGGTGAGGGTGAGGTTTAGGGTTAGAGTTAGGGTTAGTGTTAGGTTTATGGTTATGGTGAGGGTTAGGGTTAGGGTTATGGTTAGGCTTAGGCTTAGGCTTAGGCCGAGCATGAGGGTGAGGGTTAGTGTTAGGGTTAGGTTGAGGGTTAGGGTTAGGGTGAAGGGTAGGATGAGATTTAGGGTTAGGGTTACGGTTAGGATTAGGTTTAGGGTTAGGGTTAGGGTTAGGGTTAGGGTTAGGTTTAGGATTACTGTTAGTGATAGGGTGAGGGTTAGGTTTTCGGTTTTGGGTTAGGGTGAGGGTGAGGATAAGGATTAGGGTTAGTGTTAGGGTTAGGGTTAGGTTTAGGATTAGGGTTATGGTTAGGGTTAGTGTTAGGTTTAGGTTTAGGGTTATGGTGAGGATTAAGGTTAGGGTTACGGTAATTCTTAGTGTTATGTTTAGGGTTAAGTTTACGGTGAAGGTGAGGTTGAGCGTGAGGTTTATGTTTAGAGTTAGTTTTAGTTTTAGGGTGAGTGTTAGTGTGAGGGTTAGGTTTAGGGATAGGGTTACGTTTAGGGTTAGGATGAGGGTGAGTGTGAGGGTTATGGTTAGTCTTAGACTTATGCTTAGTCTTTGGCCCAGCTTGAGGGTGAGTGTGAGGATTAGGGTTAGGATGAGTGTTAGAGTTAGGGTAAAGTTTAGGGTTAGGGCTATGTTGAGGTTAAGGGTTAGGGTTAGGGTGAGTTTTAAGTTTAGGTTGATGGTTAGGGTTAGTGTGAGTGTTAGTGTTCGGGTTAAGGTTAGTTTTAGGGTGAAGGTAAGTGTTAGGGTGAGGTTTAGGGTTAGGGTGAGGTTTAGGGTTAGAGTTAGGGTTAGGGTGAGGGTTAGGGTTAGGGTTAGTGTTAGGGTTAGGTTTAGGGTGAGGTTTAGGGTTGGGGTGAGTGTTAGGGTTAGGATTAGGATTAGGGTTAAGGTGAGGGTGAGTGTGAGGTTTAAGGTTAGGGTTAGGTTTAGGATTAGAGTTATGTTGAGGGTGAGGTTGAGGGTTAGGGTTAGGGTGAGGGTTGCGGTTAGGGTTAAAATGAGGTTTAGGGTGAAGTTTAGGATTAGGTTTAGGTTTAGGGTATGGGCTAGGGTGAGGGTGAGGTTTAGGGTCAAGGTTCGAATGAGGGTTAGGGTGAGGGTTAGGATTGGTGTTAGTGTTAGGGTTAGGGTTGGGGTTAGGAATAGGCTTAGTGTTAGGCGGAGGGTGAGGGTGAGGGTTAGGGTTAGGGTTTGGTGAGGTTTAGGGTTAGTGTTAGTGTTAGGGTGAGGGTTAGTGTGAGGGTTAGTGTTAGGGTGTGTGTTACTGTTAGGGTTAGGGTGAGGGTACGTGTGAGGGTAAGGGTTACTCTTAGTCTTAGGCTTAGGCTTATTCTGAGCCTAAGGGTGAGTGTGAGGGTTAGGATTAGAGTGAGGGTTATGGACAGGGTGAAGGTTAGGGTTATTTTTAGGGTTAGGGTTAGGGTGAGGGTTAGGGTTAGGGTTAGGTTTAGGCTTAAGCTTAGGCATATGCTTTGGCCGAGCATGAAGGTGAGGGTTAGGGTTAGGTTTAGTGTGAGGGTTAGGGTTAGGGTGAGGGTTCCGATGAGGTTTAGGGTTAGGGTTAGGTGTAGGGTTAGGGTAAGGTTTAGGATTTGGGTTAGGTTTAGGGTTTGGGTTAGGGTTATGGTGAGCGTTAGGGTTAGGGTTTGGTTGAGGGTGAGGTTGAGGGTGAGAATTAGGGTTAGAGTTAGGGTTAGGGTTAGGGTAAGGTTTAGGGTTACGGTTAGGATTAGGGTTAAGGGTAGGGTTACAGTGATGGTTAGGGTTATGGTTAGGGTTAGCATTAGGGTTATTGTTAGTGTTATGGTTAGAGTTAAGTTTGCAGTGAGGGTGAGGCTGAGAGTGAGGTTTATGGTTAGGTTTAGGGTTAGGGTTAGTGTTGGGGTTAGCGTTAAGGTGAGGTTTAAGTTGAAGGTTAGGGTTGGTGATAGGATTAGAGTTATGCAGAGGGTGAGGGTGAGGGTTAGGGTTAGGGTGAGGGTTGGGGTTAGGGTTAGAGTGAGGTTTAGGGTGAGGGTTAGGATTAGGATTAGGGTTAGGTTATGGGCTTGGGTGAGGGTGAGGGTTAGGGTGAGGTTTAGTGTGATGGTTAGGTTTAGGGTCAGTATTAGGGTGAGGGTTGGGGTTAGTGATAGTCTTAGTGTTAGGCGGAGGGTGAGGGTGAGGGTGAGGGTTAGGGTTAGGGTGAGTGTTAGTGTTAGCGTTAGGGTGAGGTTGAGTGTTAGGGTAAGGGTTAGTCTTAGGCTTAGGCTTATGTTTAGGCCGAGCCTAAGGGTGAGAGTGAGGGTTCGGGTTAGGGTTCGGGTTCGGGTTAGGGTGAGGGTTATGGATAGGGTTAGGGTTAAGTTTATTGGTAGGATTAGGATTAGGTTTAAAGTTACTGTGAGGGTGAGAGTTAGGGTTAGGGTTAGGGTTAGGGTGAGGTTTAGGGTTAGAATTAGGGTTATTGTTAGGGTTAGGGTTAGGGTGAGTGTTAGGGTGAGGGTTAGGGTTAGGGTTAGGGTTAGGCTTAGGCCGAACATGAGGGCGAGGGTTAGTGTGAGGGTTAGGGTTAGGTGTAGGGTGAGGGTTAGGATGAGGTTTAGGGTTAGGTTTAGGTTTAGGTTTATGTTTAGGGTTAGGGTAGGTTTAGGGTTAGGGTTTAGGTTAGGGTGAGGCTTAGGGTTAGGGTTTGGGTTAGGGTGAGGGTGAGGGTGATGATTAGGGTTAGGGTTAGGGTTAGAGTTAGGGTAAGGTTTAGGGTTATGGTTAGGGTTAGGGTTAGGTTTACAGTGAGTGTTAGGGTTAGGGTTAGTTTTAGGGTTATTGTTATTTTTATGGTTATGGTTAAGTTTGTGGTGAGGGTGAGGCTGAGGGTGAGGTTTATGGTTAGGTTTATGGTTAGGGTTAGTGTTAGAGGTAGTGTTAGTGTGAGGTTTAGGGTGAGGGTTAGGGCTAGGGTTAGGATTAGGATTAGGGTTAAGGTGAGGGTGAGTTTGAGGATTAGGTTTAATGTTAGGCTTAGGATTAGAGTTAGGGTGAGGGTCAGGGTGAGTGTTAGGTTTAGGTTGTGGGTTTGGGTTAGGTTTAGAGTGAGGTGTAGGTTGAGGGTTAGTCTTAAGCTTAGAGTTAGGGTATGGACTAACGTGAGGGTGAGGGTTAGGGTGAGGGTGAGGGTTAGGTTGAGATTTATGGTTAGGATTAGTGTTAGGGTTCGGCTTAGTGTTAGGCGGAGGGCTAGGGTGAAAATGAGGGTTAGGGTTAGGGTGAGGTAGAAGTTACAGTTAGCGTTAGGGTGAGAGTTAGTGTGACGTTTAGGGTAAGGGCTAGTGTTATGGTTAGGGGTAGGGTGAAGGTGAATGTGAGCCTTAGGGTTAGTCTTAGGCTACGGCTTAGGCTTAGGCCGAGCATAAGTGTGAGGGTGAGGGTTAAGGTGTTAGGATTAAGGTGAGACTGAGGGTGAGGTTTAGGGTTAAGATTAGGGTTAGGTTGAGGGCTAGAGTGAGGGTGAGGGTTAGTGTTAGCATTAGGGTGAGGTTAGGGTTAGGGTGAGAGTTAGGATTAGGATGAAGGATAGGGTGAGGGTTAGGGTTAATATTAGGATTAGGGTGATGTTAAGTGTTATTGTGAGTATGAGGGTTAGGTTGAGGTTTAGGGTGAGGGTGAGGGTTAGGGTTAGGGTTAGGCTGAAGGTGAGGGTGAGGTTTAGGGTTAGTGTTTGGGTTAGAGTGAGGATGAGGGTTAGGGTGAGGAGTACGGTTAGGGTTAGAGTGAGGGTGAGGGTTAGGTTTAGCTTTAGGGTTAGGGTTAGGGTTAGGCTGAGGATGAGGGTGAGGGTTAGGGTTAGGGTTAGGATGTTGGTTAGGGTTAGTGTTAGGGTGAGGGTGAGGGTGAGGTTTAGGGTTAGGATATTTGTTAGGCTGAGGGTGAGGGTGAGAGTGAGTGGTAGGGTTGTGGTTAGGGTGAGGATTAGGGTTAGTGTGATTTTTAGGGTGAGGGTGACTGTAACGGTTAGGGTGATGATTAGGGTGAAGTAAGGTTTATGGTTAGTGTTAGTGTTAGGGTTAGGGTTAGGGTTAGGGAGAGGTTTAGGGTTATGCTTAGGTTGTGGGTAAGTGTTAGAGTGAGGGTTAGGATGAAGGTTAGGGTTAGTTTGAGGGTTATAGTCAGGGTTATGGTTATGTTGAGGGTAAGGATTAGGGTGCGGTTTAGGGTGAGGGAGATGGTTAGGGTTAGGGTTAGTGTGAGGGTTTGAGTTAGGGTTAGGGTTAGGTTGAGGGTAAGGCTTAGGGTTAGGTTTAGGGTGACGGTGAGGGTTAGTGTGAGGGTTATTGTTTGGTTTAGCTTAAGGTTTATGGTGAGGTCTAAGGTGAGGTTGAGGGTTTTGTTGAGGGTGACGGTGAGGGTGAGCGTTTCGGTTAGGTAAGGCTTAAGGTTAGCGTTAGGGGGAGGATTAGGGGGAGGATCAGGGATAGGATGAAGTTTAGGGTTAGAGTGATGGTTAGAATTAGTGTCAGGTTTAGGATGAGGGTTAGGATTAGGGTGAGGTTTAGGGTTCGGTTTGCATTAGGGTTAGGGTGAGGGATAGGGTGTTTTTGACAATTAGGTATAGGTTTAGAGTTAGTGTAAGGGTGATGGTTAGGGTTAGGGTTAGGGTTAGGATGAGGGTTAGGGTAAGGGGTAGGGTTAGGTTTAGGGTGAATATTAGGCTTAGGGTGACGGTTAGAGTAAGGGTAAGGGTTAGGGTTAGGGTGAAGTTAAGGATAAGGGTAAGGGTGAGGGTTAGTGTTAGGTTTAGGATTATGGTGAGGTTGAGGGTTAGGTTTAGGGAAATTGTTAGCTTTTGGGTTAGTTTGAGGATTAGGGTGAGGTTTTGGGTTAGGGTGACCGTTCGGTTTAGGCTGAGTGTTAGGTTTAGGGTTAGGGTGAGGCTTAGGGTTAGTGTGATGTTTAAGGTGAGGGTGAGGCTGAGGGTGAGGGTTCGGGTTCTCGTGAGGGTTAGGGTTTTGGTGAGGGTTAGGGTTAAGGTGAGGGTGATGTTGAGGTTGAAGTTTATGGTGAGCATGAGGGGTAGGGGTAGGGTTAGGGTGAGGTTTAGGTTTAGGGTTAGTGTTAGGTGAGTGTTACAGGGAGGGATAGGGTTAGGGTGAGAGTTAGGATTACTGTGTGTGTTAGGGTTATGGTTAGGGTGAGGGTAAGGATTAGGGTTAGGTTTAGTGTGAGGGTGAGGATTAGGGTTAGGGTTAGGGTTATGGGGAGGGTGAGGGTGAGGGTTAGGGTTAGGTTTAGGGTTAAGTTTAGTGTGAGGGTTTCAGTGAGCATTAGGTTTAGGGCAAGGGTGAGGGTAAGGTTTAAAGTGAGGGTTAGAGTGAGGGTGAGGGATAGGGTTAGGATTATTGTGAGTAATAGGGTGAGGGTTAGTGTTAGGGTGAGGGTGAGTGTTAGGATGAGGGTTTTGGTTAGTGTTAGGGTTAGTGTGAGGGTTAGGGTGAGGGTGATGGTTAGGGTTAGCGTTAGTGGTGAGGGTGAGGGTTAGGGTTAGGTTTAGGATTAGGGATAGGGAGAGGATTAGTGTTATGATTTGGGTGAGGGTTAGGCTGAGGGATAGGGTTAGGGTTAGATTTAGTGTGATGATTCGGGTTAGGGTTAGGGTTAGGCTTAAGGTGAGGGTAAGGGTTAGGGTGAGGGTTAGGGTGAGGGTGAAGTTTAGGGTTAGCATTAGCGATAGGGTGAGGGTTAGGGTGTGGGTAAGGGTTTGGGTAAGGGTTAGGGTGAGGGTGAGGGTGAGGTTTAGGGTTAGGGTTTTGTTAGGCTGAGGTTGAGGGTGAGGGTGAGTGTTAGGGTTGGGGTGAGGGTGAGGGTTAGGGTTAGTGTGATTGTTAGGTTGAGGGTGACTGTAACGGTTAAGGTGATGATTAGGGTGAAGTGAGGGTTAGGGTTAGGGATAGGGTTAGGGTGAGGGTTTGGGTTAGGGTGAGGGTTAGGTTTCACGTGAGGGTTAGTGTTAGGTTTAGGTTTAGGATGAGGGTTAGGGTTGGTGAGAGAGTTAGGGTGAGGGTGAGGGTTAGGATTAGCGTTAGGGTTAGGATGAGGGTTAGGGTTAGGGTTAGGTTAGGCTGAGGGTGAGGTTGAGGGTGAGGGTTAGAGTTGGTGTTCGTGTTAGTGCTAGTTTTAGGGTTAGGGTGAGGGTTACGCTGAGGGTTAGATTGTGGGTAACTGTTAGAGTGACGGTTAGAATGAGGGTGAGGTTAGGTTTAGGGTGAGGGTAAGGGTTAGTGTGAGGGTTAGGGTGAGGTTGAGGGTTAGGGTAAGCATAAGGGTTAGGGTGAGCGATAGGGATAGGGTTAGGGTTAGGGTTAGGGTGAGGGTGAGGGTTAGGGTGAGGCTGAGGGTGAGGTTGAGGGTTAGGATTAGGGTTAGGGTGAGGGTGTGGGTGAGGGTTAGGGTTAGGATTAGTGTTAGCGTTAGGGTTAGGCTGAGGGTGAGTTTGAGGGTGAAGGTGAGGGTTAGGTTTAGGTTTAAGGTGAGGGTTAGGGTTAGTGTGAGGGTTAGGGTGAGCAGGAGGGTTAGGGTTACGGTTAGGGTGAGTGTTAGTGTGAGGGTTAGTGTTAGGGTTAGAGTTAGGTTAAGGTAAGGTTTAGATTTAGGGTTAGGGTTAGGGTTAGGTTGTGGGTAAGTGTTAGAGTGAGGGTTAGGATGAGGGTTAGGGTTATTTTGAGGGTTAGATTTAGGGTTAGGTTAGGGTGAGGGTAAGGTTTAGGGTGAGGTTTAGTGTGAGGGTGAGGGTTAGGTTTAGGATGAGGGTTAGGGTTAGTGTGAGGGTTAGAGTTAGGGTTAGGGTTAGGGTAAGTTTAAGGCTTAGGGTTAGGTTTAGGGTGACGGTGAGGGTTAGTGTGAGGGTTATTGTTAGGTTTAGGGTAAGGTTTATCGTGAGGTCTAATGTGAGGTTGAGGGTTAGGGTGAGGGTGAGGTTGAGGGTGAGGGTTTCGGTTAGGTAAGGGTTAAGATCAGGGTTAGGGTGAGAATTAGGGGGAGGGTCAGGGATAAGATGAATTTTAGGGTTAGAGTGATGGTTAGGGTTAGTGTGAGGTTTGGGGTTAAGGTTAGGGTTAGGGTGAGGTTTAGGGTTCTGGTTTGCATTAGGGTTAGGGTGAAGGTTAGGGTGTTTTTGAGGGTTGGGGTAGGGTTTGGGTTAGTGTTAGGGTGATGGTTAGGGTTAGGGTTAGGGTTAGGATGAGGGTTAGGGTAAGGGGTAGCATTAGGATTAGGGTGAATGTTAGGATTAGGCTGATGGTTAGAGTAAGGGTAAGGGTTAGGGTTAGGTTGAGGTTAAGGATTAGGGTGAGGGTGAGGGTTAGTGTTAAGTTTAGGGTGATGGTGAGGGTGAGGGTTAGGGTTAGGGTAATGTTTAGCGTTAGGGTTAGTTTGAGGATTAGGGTGAGGTTTTGGGTTAGGGTGACCGTTCGCTTTAGGCTGAGTGTTAGGTTTAGGGTTAGGGTGAGGCTAAGGGTTCGTGTGATGTTTAGGGTGAGGGTGAGGCTGAGGGTGATGGTTCGGTTTCTCGTGAGGGTTAGGGTTTTGGTGAGGGTTAGGGTTAGGGTGAGGGTGATGGTGAGGTTGAAGTTATGGGTGAGCATGAGGGTTAGGGTTAGGGTTAGGGTGAGGTTTAGGTTTAGGGTTAGTGTTAGGTGAGTGTTACAGGGAGGGATAGGGTTAGGGTTAGGGTGAGAGTTAGGATTACTGTGTGGGTTAGGGTTATGTTTAGGGTGAGGGTAAGGATTAGGGTTAGGTTTAGTGTGAGGGTGAGGATTAGGGTTTGGGTTAGGGTTATGGGGAGGGTGAGGGTGAGTGTTAGGGTTAGGTTTAGGGTTAAGTTTAGGGTGAGGGTTACGATGAGGTTTACGGTTAGGTCTAGGGTTAGGGTAAGGTTTAGAGTGAGGGTTAGAGTGAGGATGAGGGTTAGGGTTAGGGTTAGGGTGAGGGATAGGGTGAGGTTAGTGTTAGGTTTAGGGTGAGGGTTAGGGTGAGGGTAAGTGTTCGGGGAAGGTTTAGGGTGAGGATGAGTGTTAGGGTTAGGTTTAGGGTTAGGGGTAGGGTGAGGGTTGGAGTTAGAGTGAGGGTTACTTTGAGGGTTTTTGTTAGTATTAGGGTTAGGTCTAGGGTGTGGTTTAGGGTGAGTGTGAGGGTTAGTGTTAGGGTAAGTGTTACGGTTGGGGTGAGGGTTAGTGTGAGGTTTAGGGTTAGGGTTAGAGTAAGTATTATGGTGAGGGTTAGGATGAGAGTTAGGGTGAGGGTTAGGGTGAGGGTAAGAGTTCGGGTGAGGGTTAGGGTTAGGTTGAGGGTTAGTGTTAGGGTTAAGATGAGGTTTAGTGTGAGGGTGAGGATTAGTGTTAGGGTTAGGGTTAGGGTGAGGTTAGGGTGAGGGTTTTGGTTAGAGTTAGGGTTAGGGTTAGGGTGAGGGTGAGGCTTAGTGTTAGGGTAGGGGTTAGGGTTAAGTGAGGGTTAGGGTTAGATTGAGGGTTAGAGTGAGGGCTAAGGTGAGGGTGAGGGTGAGGTTAGGGTTACGGTGAGAATTGGGGTTAGGGATAGGGTTAGGGTTAGGGTAAAATTTACAGTGAGGGTTAGGGTTTGGGTTAGGGTGAATGTTAGGGTTAGGGGTAAAGTGAGGGATAGGTTTAGTGTGAGGCTTAGGGTTAGGTTTAGTGTTAGGGTTAACGTGAGGGTAAGGGTTAGTGTGAGTGTTAGGGTGAGGGTGAGGTTTAAGGTAAGTGTGAGGTTTAGGGTGAGGTTTAGTGTTAGAAGTAGGTTTAAGTTTAGGTTGAGGTTTAGTGTGAGGGCTAGAGTTAATGTCAGGGTTAGGGTTAGGTTGAGGGTTAGGGTTAGGATTAGGGTGAGGAGTAGAGTGAGGGTGAGGGTTAGGATAAGTGTGAGGCTTAGGGTGAGTGTGACGGTTAGGGTTAGGCTTAGGGATATTGTGAGGTTTAGGGTTAGGTTTAGGTTTAGGGTTAGGGAAAAGTTTACGGTGAGGGTTAGGGTTAGGGTTAGGGTTAGGGTTAGGGTGAATGTTAGGGTTAGGGGTAGGCTGAGAGATAGGTTTTTTGTGAGGTTTAGGGTCAGGATTAGAGTTAGGATTAAGGTCAGGGTAATTGTTAGGGTGAGGCTTAGGGTGAGGGTGAGGGTTAGGGTTAGCATTAGTGTTAGGGTGAGGGTTATGCTGAGGGTTAGGGTTAGGTTTAGGCTTAGGGGTTGGGTTAGGGTGATGGTGCGGGTTAGGGTTAATGTTAGGGTTAGGTTGAGAATTAGGGTGAAGTTTAGGGTTAATGTTAGGGATGGGTTTAGGGTGAGGGTTAGGGTTAGGGTTAGTGTGAGGGTTAGAGTTAGAGTTAGGGTTAGGTTTAGGGTGAGGGTAAGTGTTATGGTGAGGGTTAGGGTGAGGGTGATTGATAGGGTTAGCATAAGGTTTAGGGTGAGGATGAGCTTTACGATTAGCATTAGGGTTAGGGGAAGGTCTAGGGTGAGGATTAGGGTTAGTGTTAAGGTGAGGGTGAGTTTGAGGTTTAGGGTGAGAGTGAGAGATAGCGTTAGGGTTAGGGATAGTGTGAGGGTTAGGGTGAGGGTGAGGGTTAGGGTGTGGGTGAGGTTGAAGGTGAGGTTTTCGCTTACGTAAATTTGAGGGTTAGGGTTAGGGTTAGGGTTAGGTTTAGGGTTAGGTTGAGGGTCAATATTAGGGTTAGGGATAGGATGATTATTAGCGTGAGGGTTTGGTTAAGGTTTGGGTGAGGGTTAGGATTAGTGTGAGGGTTAGGTTAAGGGTTAGACTTAGGGTTGGGGTGAGGGTAAGTGTGAGGGTGAGGTTTAGGGTGAGGGTGAGGTTTAGGGTTAATGTTAGGGTTAGGGTGTGTTAGGGTGAGGGTTGGGGTTAGGGTTAGGGTGAATGTTAGGGTTAGGGTGTGGGTGAGTGTGAGGGTGAGGGTTAGTGTTAGAGTTAGGGTGAGGGTTAGGGTTAGTATTATGGTTAGGGTTAGGGTTAGGTTGTGGATGAGGGTGAGGGTGAGAATGAGGATATGTGTGAGGGTTAGGTTTAGAGTTAGGGATAGGATGAGGATTAGGGTAAGGTGTAGGGTTAGGTTTAGGGTGAGGGTTAGGGATAGTGTGAGGTTTAGGTTAAGGGTTAGGTTTAGAGTTAGGAGGAGGATAAGGGTTAGGGTGAGAGTTAGGGTCAGGGTAAGGGTTAGGTTTAGGGTTAAGGTTGGAGTGAGGGATAGGGTGAGGGTTATAGGGTTAAGGTTAGTGTGAGGGTTAGGGTGAGGGTTAGTGTTAGGGTTAGGGTGAGGGTTAGGATGAGTGTAAGAGTTCAGGTGAGGGTTAGGTTGAGGGTGAGAGTTAGGGTTAGGGTTAGGGTGAGGGGTAGGGTGAGGGGTAGAATTAGGGTTAGGGTTAGGGTGAGGTTTAGGCTGAGGGTTTTGTTTAGTGGTATGGTTAGGTTTAGGGTGAGGGTTAGGTTGAGGATGAGTTAGGTTTAGGTTGAGGGTTGGGGTTAGGTTGAGGGTTATGGTGAGGGCTAGGGTGAGGGTGAGGTTTAGGTTTAGCGTTAGGGATAAGGTGATGTTCAGGGTTAGGGATAGGTTTAGGGTTAGGGTAAGGGTTAAGCTGAGGGTTAGGGTGAGGGTTAGTGTTAGGGTAGGGAGAATGTTAAGTTTAGTGTTAGAGTGAGATGTAGGTTTAGTGTGAGGGGTAGGGTTAGGTTTAGCGTTTGAGATAAGGTGAGGGTAAATGTTAGGGTGAGTGTTAGGGTGAGGGTGAGGATTAAGGTGAGCATTAGGGTTAGGGTCAGAGTTAGGTTTAGCTTTAGGTTTAGGGTGAGTGTTAGGGTTAGTGTGAGAGTTAGGGTGAGGTTGAGGGTAAGGGTTAAGGTGAGGGTTAGGTTGAGGTTGAGAGTTAGGGTATGGGTGAGCTTTAGGGTGAGGGTTATGGTTAGGGTTAGGGTTAGGATGAGGGTTAGGGTAAGGGGTGGTGTTAGGGTTGGGGTGAATGTTAGGATTAGGGTGACGGTTAGGGTAAGGGTAAGTGTTAGGGTTAGGGTGAGGTTAAGGATTAGGGTGAGGGTGAGCGTTAGTGTTAGGTTTAGGGTGATGGTGAGGGTGAGGGTTAGTGTTAGGGTGAGGGTGAGGCTGAGGTTGAGGGTTAGGGTTAGTGTAATGGTTAGCATTAGTGTTAGTTTGAGGTTTAGGATGAGTTTTTGTGTTAGGGTGACCTTTAGGTTTAGGCTGAGTGTTAGGGTGAGGGTTAAGGTTAGTGTGATGTTTAGGGTGAGGGTGAGGCTGAGGGTGAGGGTGAGGGTTCACATGAGGGTTAGGGTTTAGGTGATGGTTAGGGTTAGGGTGAGGGTGATGTTGAGGTTGAAGGTTAGGTTGAGCATGAGTGGTAGGGTTAGGGTAAGGGTGAGGTTTTGTTTTAGGGTTAGTGTTAGGTGAGGGTTACAGGGAGGGATAAGGTTAGGGTTAGGGTGAGAGTTAGGATTACTGTGTGGGTTAGGATTATGGTTAGGGTGAGATTAAGGATTAGGGTTAGGTTTAGGTTGAGGGTGAGTATTAGGGTTAGGGTTAGGGTTATGGGAAGGGTTAGGGTGAGGTTTAGGGTTAGGTTTAGGCTTAAGTTAAGGGTGAGCGTTATGGTGAGCGTTAGCGTTATGGCTAGGGTAAGGGTAAGGTTTAGAGTGAGGGTTAGATTGAGGGTGAGGGTTAGGGTTAGGGTTAGGGTGAGTGATAGGGTAGGGTTAGGGTTAGATTTAGGGTGAGGGTTAGGGTGAGGGTAAGTGTTCTGATGAGGGTTAGGGTGAGGATGTGTTAGGGTTAGGTTTAGGGGTAGGGGTAAAGTGAAGGTTAGAGTTAGTGTGAGGGTTAATGTCAGGATTTTGGTTAGTGTTCGTGTTAGGTCTAGGGTGAGGTTTAGGGTGAGGGTGAGGGTTAGTGTTAGGGTAAGTGTTACGGTTTGGGTGAGGGTTAGGGTGAGGGTTAGGGTTAGGGTTAGGTTTAGGATAAAGATTACGGTGAGGGTTAGTATGAGAGATAGCGTGAGGGTTAGGGTGAGCGTAAGAATTCGGGTGAGGGTTAGTGTTAGGGTTAAAATGAGGTTTAGTGTGATGGTGAGAATTAAGGTTATGGTTAGGGTTAGGGTGAGGTTAGGGTGAGGGTTTTGTTTAGTGTTATGGTTAGGGTTAGGGTGTGGGTTAGGGTGAGGGTGAGGGTTAGTGTTAGAGTAGGGCTTAGGGTTATGGTGATTGTTAGGTTTAGATTGAGGGTTAGAGTGAGGCCTAGGGTGAGTGTGAGTGTGAGGGTTAGGGTTAGGGTTAGGGTGATAATTGGGGTTAGGGATAGGTTTAGAGATAGGGTAAAGTTTACAGTGAGGGTTAGGGTGAGGGTTAGTTTTAGTGTTATGGTGAATGCTAGGGTTAGGGGTAAGGTGAGGGATAGGTTTAGTGTGAGGTTTAGGGTTAGGTTTAGTGTTAGGGTTAACGTGAGGGTAAGGATTAGCGTGAGGGTTAGAGTGAGGGTGAGGGTTAGGGTAAGTTTGAGATTTAGGGTGAAGGTTAGGGTTAGGGATAGGGTTAGGGTTAGGTTGAGGGTTAGGGTTAATGTTAGGGTTAGGGTTAGGGTGAGGGTTAGATTTGGATTAGGGTGAGGATTAGAGTGAGGGTGAGAGTTAGGATGAGGGTTACTCTTAGGGTGAGGGTGATGGTTAGGTTTAGGGTTTGGGATATTTTGAGGTTTAGGGTTAGGTTTAGGTTTAGGGTTAGGGAAAAGTTTACGGTGAGGGTTAGGGTGAGGGTTAGGGTTAGGGTTAGGGTGAATGTAGCGACCGTCTACTCGACCAGCGAGGAAAAACGACCACCACACCAGGAGTCTTCTCAGATCACGCTTTATTGGAGAGCCTTTTAGTTTTAGGAGAACTTGGGCGCGAGAGAGCGTGCACTCGAAACACAGCCGCTTATATAGGAGAATCGGAACGCGGGTCTTTCTATTGTTGGTCGCCTGCCTTTCACCGTCACCAGGTGTCATGGGATTGGCTGGGGACTCTACCTGGCTCGCGCACGCGCACAGCCCAGGCGTCCCACCAAGCACCGTCTGGGGTGGTTACCTCAAAGCTGCAAGGGAGTGGGCAGAGTCTCGCCTCGGCTCCCTACAGTTCCCCCTTCTTTGTTTTATGGCAACAGGTAAGAGTAGAGGTTGGGCCTCTGTCTAAAACATTAGGACCTTGCACTGGCCTTCGCCTGAGGGGCGCCTTCCCCAGTGATGACCAGGCCCGTCCGATGCCTTTTTTGCAGAGGTGGGATCTTGGGCATCAACCCACTTGCAACCCAGCATGCTCTTCTTGAGGAGATGAGAACCATCTCCTCAAGTGCAGTGCACTTGCCTTGCACCCTGTCCCAAATTGCAAATTGCATACCTGTCCCGGTGCAATGGGATCCCCTGATCCCTCGGGGTGCTAAGGCTATGCAGAATGGTAAGGCTTAACTGCCTCTTAGGGCCGACAGCCAAATCTGGGGTGAGGATCCACTCTCCAAAGCGGCTAATGCTTGCAAGATAACAACCTTGTCCCTTCTGGTTTGGGCTCGAAGGCGACAGACCAACCATAGGCAGACCACGCATCCTCCCAAGCAGCAGGCTAAAAACATTCCGACTCCCACCCGCTCTTTGGAAAAGGACACCGCAGAGGCAATCCAGTCAGTAAATTGTAACAGCCCACAGCATCATCGGTTTAGCTATCACAGGGATTGCTATTAGCACTGTTGCTAACAGCAGGAAGATCAGCTGCATCTTCAAGAGGGGGTTCTGCTGCCGTCTCCACCGGCCTGGTCAGTCTCGTTGGCACCCAGTGAGGTACTTCTTGACTCTGTGGAAAAACACAAACAGCTCCCCTGGATCTCGTTATTACCGGATCCGGTCCATACCATTTATTATTAATAACATCCTTCCACATAACCATGTCTTTAGTATCCATGGAGTCTCTTGTCATATGCCGATCTGCGGCAGACTGATCGTTGTCATTTAGAATTAAAAAATTAAGGGTAAAGAGCGCAAAAGAACGTCTTTCCCTGGGGGACGCGGACTCAGCAACTCCCCCTTTTTGTTTTTGAAGCATTTCTTTTATGCTTCTATTAGCTCTTTCCACTATACCTTGTCCTTGAGGATTGTAGGGCAATCCGGTGGTGTGGGCAACCTGCATTTGTGCGCAAAAGGCGCGAAAACCATGGGAAGTATAAGCAGGGCCATTATCCGTCTTGAGTCTAAGGGGCTTTCCCCAAGCTGCCCAAGCTTCTAAGCAGTGTATTTTGACGTGAGACACCTTTTCTCCTGCCAGAGGTGTGGCATGAATGACACCAGAAAAGGTGTCCACAGACACATGTAAATATTTCAACTTACCAAATTCCGTCAGATGAGTAACATCCATTTGCCATAGGGCGTTTGGTCTCAACCCCCTGGGGTTTACCCCCACAAGGGGAGGATGAAGAAAGGTAACACAAGATTTACAGGCTTTAACAATATCTCTTGCCACATGCCTGGACAAATTATATCTTTTCCTAAGGGTATTAGCAGGTACATGATACAATCTATGAAAGTCTTTTGCCAATTCTACAGGATCAGCAGCAACCAGAGCCATAGCCCGAGTTGCCTGGTCCACCAAATCATTACACTTTGCCATCGGGCCCGGCAACATAGAGTGGGCACGAATATGTCCAATATAAAAAGGATGTTTTCTGTTTAAGATAAGGGAGTGAATCTGTAACAAAACATTAGAAATTGTACTGGCCTGCTTAACTGAAGCAGCAACTTCAAGAGAAGCAATGGCATTTACAACATATAATGAATCAGAAAATAAGTTAAAAGGTTGATCAAATCTTTTAAAAACTTCAAGCACAATTAAACATTCAACAGCCTGTGGGACATTCGGCCGAAAATTAAAAACTACCGGCTGTTTGTGTCTTTGAACAAAAAAGGCACCTTGTCCAGATTTTGATCCATCCGTAAAGATGGTGGTTAGAGCATCAACCAAGGGCTCCTTTGAAGTGACAACAGGAAAATACACTAAATTTTTGTTAACTACGGCAAGCATAGGATGCTTAGGATAATGGTTATCAATTACATTTGGAAATGAGCAAACAAGAATTGCCCACATATCCACTGTGGCTGCTAAAATTTCAACTTGCTCACGGGTGTATGGAATAATTAATTTATCTGGAATTTTGGCAAAGTGCATCAAACAATACTTTATACCCAAAATTGCCTGTTTAGCCACTAATTCAGGAAAATATTGAACAGTTTTTGCTCCCACAGAATTGCCGTGGAGACACAATAAGGGGCCATTTTGCCAAAGAACCCCCGTGGGATAATTTTTTGTTTTTAATATACATAAATCAATAGGTAATTTTAAATCAACCCGTGAAAGTTGAGCCCTAGACAAATCTGCCTCAACCTTTTGTAGGGAATTTAGTGCTAAAGGTGTCAGGGATCTAGAGGAGGTGACTTCAGGGTCGCCCTCCAAAATAGCAAATAAAGGTAACAACTCTGACCGAGGGAGATTAAGAAACCCCCTTATCCAATTAATATCTCCTGCCAATTGCTGAAAGTCATTAAGTGTTTTAAGATGACCAGTTCGAATGGAAAGTTTTTGTGGTTTAATCTCAGTAGGAGAAACAATGGTTCCCAGAAATTGAACAACACTAGTCTGCTGAACCTTCTCAGGGGCAATAATTAATCCTTTATTAGCTAAGGTCTCCGTTACCTGCCCAAACACTTTATGAAGAGTCTCTACCGAGGGAGCAGCCAACAAGATATCATCCATATAATGGACAATCCGTACTTTTGGAAATTTTTTCCTGACAGGGGTTAATGCAGCCCCCACGAACAATTGACAAATTGTTGGGCTATTAGCCATCCCTTGGGGGAGAACTTTCCACTGATAGCGAGCATCCGGAGTTTCATGATTAACCAAGGGCAAAGTAAAGGCAAAGCGCTCCCTATCCTTTTCATAAAGAGGTATGGAAAAAAAGCAATCCTTAATGTCTAAAGCCAAAATAGGCCACTCTCTAGGTAAAGCAGAGAGCAGTGGAAGTCCCCTTTGGATGGGTCCCATAATTTGCATCTGGGCATTTACTGCTCTAAGGTCATGTAATAATCTCCATTTTCCGGAGGCCTTTTTGATCACAAAAATTGGGGTATTCCAAGATGACACTGAAGGCTCAACATGCCCCAGCTGCAGCTGTTCCTGGACAAGAGTTTGAGCCGCTTCCAATTTTTCTCGAGAGAGGGGCCACTGAGGAACCCACACCGCCTTTTGCGTTAACCAAGGTATGGGTACCACACCTTCAGTGGAAGCTTTGTTTTCAGAGGCCCCTAAGAAAAACCCAAACCCTTCCTGTCCTGTTTAGGAAGTGGCTCTATCGGCTCCTTGCATCCTTGGAGACGCCGACCAAGCCCCAAGGCTGGCACAAATCCTTGCTGTTTCATCATATTCTGACTGGCCTCAGAATAATCATTAGTTAAAGTTAGCTTCAGCTGTTGCTGCACATCTCTTCCCCAAAGATTGACAGGGACGTCTACCACAAATGGCTGCATTTTTCCAACCTGGCCTTCGTCTGTTCTCCAAGTCAATTCTTTTGCACTTAACTGTGGGGCATCGGCATAGCCCAGCCCTTGTAAGGTCTGGGAGGATTTCTGAGTTGGCCATTGCTTTGGCCACTCCCCTCTTTGGATGATGCTTCGATCTGCCCCTGTATCCACCAATCCCTCAAATCTTCTCCCTTCCACTTGGAGAGTTAGCATGGCTCTTTGGTCTAAAGTTATGGACAGGCATGTAAGGTTGACTCCAGTGGAGCCTAGCCCTTTATCTCCTCTCTCTATCTCCTTAGCAGGGAAGTTGCCATGAAGAGAAGGCAAAAGCAGAAGCTGTGCAATTCTATCCCCGGGAGAAATGGACACCACTCCATGGGGGACATGACAGAGGACCTTGATAGTCCCCGTATAGTCAGGGTCAATCACTCCTGGGAAAATTATTAATCCTCTCATTGTGGAGGAGGAGCGTCCTAAAACTATTCCTACAGTGCCTTCATCTAGGGGTCCTGTCATGTCTGTCTCCACAATCTGGACTCCCATCTGCTGTGTTAATACCCGTCCGGAGGTGGCACAGAGGTCCAACCCTGCGGAGCCTGAGGTTGCTCTTCTTGGCTGGGGAGTTGTTGCGGGTGCTGTCTGGGAGCCAGAGTCTGAAATGCCCCATAAACTTTAGGGCCCTGGGGACGAGGGCCCTTCTCTCCGTTTTTTGGCTCCTGTTCCGAATTAGTGTTTGGAGTAATTTGGGGGATAAAATGTCCATTGATGTCTCTAACTGACCTGCATTCGTTGACCCAATGCTTTCCCTTTTTACAACGAGGACACACTCCTGGAGTCCTTGGCGGCCTGGGTATATTTTGTACAGGACCACCATTTTGTGGGCATTGCTGTCTAAAATGTCCCAACTGACCACACCGGAAACACCCTTTTCCTTTACTATCTTTTGCGGCCCCGGCAGCCGACAAGACAGCAGCTGCCAGCCCCGCATTGGTCAGGGGGCCACCTACTTCTCTGCAGGCTTTTAACCAAGCTTCTAGGCTTTGGGTTCTTACTGGGGTAATTGCCCTCTGATATTCCTTGGTGCTATGTTCAAAAATGATTTGTTGTACAAATGGCATGGCTGTTTCCAGATTTCCTAACACCCGCTCGGCTGTCTCTAGCATACGGGCAACAAAATCAGAAAATGGCTCATTAGGGGCCTGCATGATTTTTGTTAGATTGCCAGCCACCTCTCCCTTGTTTGGGAGGGCTCGCCAGGACCTGTAAAAAACCTCGTTTACCTGGCGGTATACTTCAAAGGGATATCCTGTCTGGTCTACCGAGTAGATTCCCTGCCCGAGAAGCATGTCTACGGTCCAGTCCGGGTGCCCGTCATGGACATTTTGTCTGTATTGGGCTTGAGCCTTGTCTTGTACAATTGACCGAAAATCAAGGAACTGCCCGTGATTAAAGCAAGTACGGGCCACTTCAAACCAATCCATAGGTGTCATAGCATTAATAGTTAGCCTTCGAAGCAAGGCAGTGGTATAATTGGCCGTCACTCCATAAGTCCTGACTGCCTCAACTAAATCTTTTAACTGGGAGTAGGAAACCGGCTCAAAATTTCTTTCAGCAGTAATGGGATTCTCAAAGACTGGGAAAGCGGCTGCTAATCGCGACCAGGTGTTTTCATTTATAAAGTGACTCTTCCCTGCCGGCGGGCACGGCGGGGGGGCCGACGGGTGAGGGGCAGCTCAGTTTCCTCTCCCTGGCTGCTGCAGTACTCCCACCCCTAAGGGGCGCCACCCTCCATATCTGTCTGCCACGTGCTCCGCCGCAGCCTCTTCTAACTCTTCACTATCAGCTGGATCGAGCTGTTCTCCCTCCTCCTCTAACATTTCTTCCTCTGAGTCACTCACAAGATTACTATATTCTTGGTCCCGCCCTTCCACATGTAGGACTGAGAACCGGTTTGCTTTTAAAGAAGGGCACGGGGGTCTCCTTGAGACCCCCTCCTCTCTGAAACCCTTCTCCTTTTGTGAGGGCTGCAGCCCCTCTTTCTTTAATTCTTTAGGATCCTTTTGTCTTTTTTCCCTTTTTCTTTTAGGCCTATTTTCCTCCCCCTTACTGTATGCTGACTCTGATAGACTATCCTGATGCTGCGTTAGTACTTTGCGTCCTTCCTGGATTAAATCAAACCCTCCCTCCTCGAGGCAAGTGCACACCATCAAAAAGACAAGCCCCAAGGAAAGAAGCAATGCAAGCAACCAATAAATATCTAAATCTACCTTGAACAGCATACCGGGGGATATTTACCAACGTCTCCTCTCCGCGTGTTGAGTTCTGGCTCCGATTCGGCCTCTCCCACGGGTCCCGTCCCAGGTTCGTCCCCGGGTTTCGGCACCAGTTGTAGCGACCGTCTACTCGACCATCGAGGAAAAACGACCACCACACCAGGAGTCTTCTCAGATCACGCTTTATTGGAGAGCCTTTTAGTTGTAGGAGAGCTTGGGCACGAGAGAGTGTGCACCCGAAACACAGCCACTTATATAGGAGAATCGGAACGCGGGTCTTTCTATTGTTGGTCGCCTGCCTTTCACCGTCACCAGGTGTCATGGGATTGGCTGGGGACTCTACCTGGCTCGCGCACGCGCACAGCCCAGGCGTCCCGCCAAGCACCGTCTGGGGTGGTTACCTCAAAGCTGCAAGGGAGTGGGCGGAGTCTCGCCTCGGCTCCCTACAGTGAATGTTAGGGTTAGGGGTAGGCTGAGGGATAGGGTCAGGATTAGGGTTAGGGTTAAGGTTAGGGTAAGTGTTAGGGTGAGGCTTAGGGTGAGGGTGAGGGTTAGGGTTAGCATTAGTGTAGGGTGAGGGTTACGGTGAGTGCTACGGTTAGGACTAGGGTGAGGGTAAAGTTTAGAGTGAGGGTTAGAGTAAGAGTGAGTGTTAGGGGTAGGGTTAGGGTGAGGGTGAGGGTTAGGTTGCGGGTTTTGTTTAGTGTTAGGATTAGTGTGAGGGTTAGGGTGAGGATGATGGTTAAGGTTAGGGTTAGTGTTAGGGTGAGGTCTAGGGTGAGGGTGAGGGTTAGGGTTAGGGTTAGGGTTAGGGATAAGGAGAGGATTAGTGTTATGGTTAGGGTGAGGGTGAGGTTTAGGGTTAGGGTTTTTGTTAGGCTGAGGGTGAGGGTGAGGGTGAGTGTTAGGGTTGGGGTTAGGGTGAGGGTTATTGTTATTGTGATTGTTAGGGTGAGGGTGACTGTAACGGTTAGGGTGATGATTAGGGTGAAGTGAGGATTAAGGTTAGGGATAGGGTTAGTTTGAGGGTTTGAGTTAGGGTGAGGGTTAGGTTTCATGTGAGGGTTAGGGTTAGGTTTAGGATGAGGGTTAGGGTTGGTGAGAAGGTGGGGGTGAGGGTGAGGGTTAGGGTGAGCGTTAGGTTTAGGATGAGGGTGAGGGATAGTGTTAGTTTAGGCTGAGGGTGAGGGTGAGGGTGAGGTTTAGGGTTGGTGTTAGTGTTAGTGTTAGGGTGAGGGTTAGCGTGAGCATTAGGTTTTGGGTAAGTGTTAGAGTGAGGGTTAGAATGAGGGTGAAGTTAGGGTTAGGGTGAGGGTAAGGGTTAGTGTGAGGGTTAGGCTGAGGGTGAGGGTTAGGGTTAGCATTAGGATTAGGGTGAGCGATAGGGATAGGGTTAGGGTTAGGGTTAGGGTGGAGGGTGAGGGTTAGGGTGAGCCTGAGGGTGAGGTTGAGGGTTAGGATTAGGGTTAGGGTGAGGGTGAGTGTTTGGGTGAGGTTTAGGGTTAGAATTAGTGTTAGCTTTAGGGTTAGGCTGAGGGTGAGCATGAGGGTGAAGGTGAGGGTTAGGTTTAGGTTTAACGTGAGGGTTAGGGTTAGTGTGAGGGTTAGGGTGATGGGGAGGTTTAGGGTTAGGGTTAGACTGAGTGTTAGTGTGAGGGTTAGGGTTAGTGTTAGGGTTAGGTTTAGGGTTAGGGTTAGGGTGAGGTTTAGGGTTATGTTTAAGGTTATGGTGAGGGTGAAGGTGAGGGTTTGGGTTAGGGTGAGGGTGAGGGTGAGGGTTAGGGTTAGCCTTAGGTTGAGGGTGAGGGTTGGATTTAATGTGAGGTATAGGTGAGGGTGCGGGTAAGGGTTAATGTGAGGGTGAGGGTGAAGATTAGGTTTGGCATTAGGGGTAGATGTAGGGTTAGTGTGAGGTTTAGGGTTTGTATTAGGGTTAGGGTTAGGATTAGGCTGAGGGTGAGGGTGAGGTTGAGGGTGAAGGTGAGCTTTAGGGTTAGGGTTAGGGTTAGAGTTATGGTTAGGTTGAGCGCTAGGATGATGGTGAGGGTTAGGTTTAGCGTTAAGTTTAGGGTGAGGGTTGAGTGTTAGGTTTAGGGTTAATGTGAGGGTGAGGGTTAAGGTTAGGTTGAGGTTAGGGTTAGGGTGATGTTTAGGGTGAGGGTGAAGGTGAGAGTGAGGGTTCGGGTGAGGGTTAGGGTTAGGGTGAGGGTTATTGTTAGGTTTAGGGATAGGGTTAGGGTAAGGGTTATGATGACAGTTATGGTGAGGGTGAGGGTTAGGGTTACGTTTAGGGTTAGGGTGAGGGTTAGGGTTAGGTTAGGGTGAGAGTTAGGGTGAGGGTTAGGGTGAAGGTTAGGGTTAGGTTTAGGGTTTGGGTTAGGGTTAGGCTTAGGGTGAGGGGAAGGTGTAGGGTGCGGGTTAGAGAGAGGGTCAGGGATAGGGTTATGGTGAGGGTAAGGGTTAGGCTGAGGCTTCGGTTGAGAGTGAGCATTTGTGTTAGCAACAGTGTTGGGTTGATGGTGAGGGTTAGCGTTAGGCTTAGGGGTAGTTTTAGGGTTAGGGTGAGTGTTAGGTTTAGGGTTAGGATTAGGGTAATGGTCAGGTGAGGTTTAGGGTTAGGTTTAGGGTCATTTGGAGGGTTAGGTCGAGGGTTAGGGTTAGGGTTAGTTTTAGGTTTAAGGTTAGGGTGAGTGTTAGGTTGAGGTTTAGGGTTAGTGTTAGAGTTAGGTTAGGATTAGGGTTAGGGTTAGGGTGAGGGTGAGGGTTAGGCTTAGGCTCTGGCTTAGGGTTAGGCTGAGTGTGAGGGTGGGGTTGAGGATTAGAATTAAGGTGATGGTTAGTTTTAGGGTTATGGTGAGGGTTAGGATGAGGGTTATGGTTAGGATTAGGGTTAGGGTGAGGGCTAGGCTGAGGGTGTGGGTTAGGGTACGTTTTAGGCTTAGGCTTAGGTTTAGGTTGAGCCTTTGGTTGAGGATAAGGGTTAGGATGAGGTTTACTGTTACAGTTAGGGTTAGAGTTAGGGTTAGGTTGAGGGTGAGGTTTAGGGGTAGAGTTAGGGTTAGGGTGAGGTTTAAGGTTAAGGTGAGGGTCAGGGTGGGTGTGACGGTAAGGGTAAAGTTGAGGGTTCGGCTGAGGGTGAGGGTTATGGTAAGGGTGAGAGTTAGGGTTAGGGTGAGGTTTAGGGTTAGGGTTAGAGTGAGAGTGAGGGTTAGATTGAGGATAAGTGTTAGGGTTAGTGTGAGGTTTAGGGTGAGGATGAGGGTTAGGGTTAGGCTGAGGGCTAAGGTGAGGTTGAGGTTTAGGGTTAGTGTTAGGGTGAAGTTTAGGGTTAGGGTGATGGTTAGGGTTAGTGTGAGGGTTAGTGTTAGGGTTAGGGTTAGTGTTAGGGTGAAAGTGTTAGGGTGAGGGTTAGGTTTAGGGTGAGGGTTATGTTTAGGGTGAGGGTTAGGGTTAGGGTTAGATTTATTGTTAGGGTTAGGGTTAGGGTTACGGTGAGGGTGAGGGTGAGGGTGAGGTTTCGGGTTAGGGTTAGGATTAGGATTAGGTTTAGTGTTATGGTGAGTGTGTAAGGACGAGGGTTAGTGTTAGGGTGAGATTTAAGTTTAGGGTTAGGGTTCCATTTAGCGTGAGGGTTAGGGTTACGGTTCGGGTTAGGGTGAGGTTAAGTTTAGGGCTAGTGTGAGGGTTCGTGTTGGGGTTAGGGTTAGTGTTAGGGTGAGGATATGTGTTAGGGTAAGGGTTTGGGTTAGGGTGAGGTTTATGGTTAGGTTGAGGGTTAAGATTAGGGTTAAGGTAATTGAAAGGGTTAGGTTTATTGTTAAGGTTAAGGTGAGGGTGAGTGTGTGGGTTACGGTTATGGTTAGGGAGAGGTTTAGGGTTTGCATTAGGGTTAGAGTTAGGTTTTGGGTGGGGGTGAGTTTTAGGGTTAGAGTTAGGGTTAGGGTGAGGGTTAGGTTGAGGGTTAGGGTTAGGGTTTGTGTTAGGGTTAGGGTTAGGGTGAGAGTTAGGATTAGGGTTAGGGTGAGGGTGAGTGTTAGCATTAGGGTTAGGGTTAGGGTTAGGTTTAGGGTTAGGATTAGTGTTATTGTTAGGGTTAGGGTTAGTTTTATGGTGAGGGTGAGGGTGAGGGTGAGGGTTAGGTGCAGGGTTGGGTTGAGGGTGAGGTATAGGGTTAGGTTTAGGGTTAGTTGGAGCGTTAGGACAGGGTTAGGGTTAGGGTTAGTTTTAGGGTTAAGGTTAGGGTGAGGGTTAGGTGGAGGTTTAGGGTTAGTGTTAGAGTTAGGGTTAGGATTAGGTTTAGGTGAGGGTGAGTGTGAGTGTTAGGTTTAGTGTTAGGCTTAGGCTTAGGGTTAGGCTGAGGGTGAGGGTGGGTGTGAGGCTTAGAGTTAGGGTGATGTTTAGGGTTAGGGTTAGGGTGAGTGTTAGGATGAGGGTTATGGTTAGGATTAGTGTTATGGTGAGGGCTATGGTGAGGGTGTGGGTTAGGGTAAGTGTTAGGCTTAGGCTTAGGGTTAGGCTGAGCGTTTGGTTGAGGATAAGTGTTAGGGTTAGAGTTAGGGTGAGGTTTAGTGTTAGGGTTAGGGTTAGAGTTAGGATTAGAGTGAGGGTTTGGTTTAGGTGTTAGGGTTAGGGTTAGGGTGAAAGTTAGGGTTAGGGTCAGGTTTAGGGTGGGGGTAACGGTAAGGGTAAATTTGAGGGTTAGACTGAGGGTGAGGGTTATGGTAAGGGTGAAGGTTAGGGTTAGGGTGAGGGTTAGGGTTAGGTTTAGAGTGAGGGTGAGGGTTAGATTGAGGGTAAGTGTTAGGGTGAGTTTGAGGTTTAGGGTGAGGATGAGGGTTAGGATTAGGGTGAGGGCTAAGTTGAGGTTGAGGTTTATGGTTAGTGATAGGGTGAGGTTTAGGGTTAGGGTGATGGTTAGGGTTAGTGTGAGGGTTAGTGTTAGGGTTAGGGTTAGTGTTAGGGTGAGTGTATTAGGGTGAGCTTAGGGTTATGGTGTGGGTTATGGTTAGGGTGAGGGTTAAGGTTAGGGTTAGGGTTATTGTTACCGTAAGGGTTAGGGTTACGGTTATGGTGAGGGTTAGGGTTAGGGTTAGGATTAGGATTAGGGTTAGTGTTAGGGTGAGTGTAAGTGTTAGGATGAGGGTTAGGGTTAGGGTGAGGATTATGGTTAGGGTTAGGGTTAAGTTGAGCATGAAGATTAGGCTTAGGTTGAGGGTTCGTGTTATGGTTCTGATTAGGGTGAGGTTAGGGTTAGGGCTATTTTAAGGGTTAGTGGTATGGTTAGGGCAAGTGTTATGTTGAGGTTTAGGGTTAGGGTGAGGATTATGGTTAGGGTGAGGAATAGGGTTATTGTTAGTGTTAGGGTTAGGGTTAGATTTAGTGTTAGGGTGAGGGTGAGGGTGAGATTTAGGGTTAGAGTTAGGGTTAGGGTTAGGTTTAGGGTTAGGGTGAGGGTTAGGCTTAGGTTTAGGCTTAGGCCGAGCATGAGGGTGAGGGTTATGGTTCAGGTTAAGGTGAGGGTTAGGGTTATGATTAGTGTCAGGTTTAGGATGAGGTTTAGGGTTGGGGTGAGATTTAGGATGAGGGTTAGTGTGAGGCTGAGGGTTAGGGTTAGGGTAAGGGTTAGGTTTACGGTTATGGGGAGGGTTAGGATGAGGGTTAGGATTAGGATTAGGGTTAGGGTGAGGGCTAGGGTGAAGGTCAGGTTTAGGTTTAGGGTGAGGTTTAGGGTTAACATTAGGGTTAGTGTTAGGGTGAGTGTGAAGGTTAGAGTTAGGGTTAGTATTAGTGTTACGCTTAGGGTTTGGCTGAGGGTGAGGGTGAGTCCCTGTGTCTCTTACTCCAATTAAGCAGCAAAAAGCCACCAGTGGATCTGTGGCTCAAGTGGTAGAGTACCAGCCATGAACACAAAGACTAAAGTACAGTACCCAAGCGTTAAAACCCAGTACTTCCACCACACACAACCATTAAAACATCAACAACATCCACAAATAGGAGAAGGGAGTTATTATATTCTCCGCTTATGACATGGCAGCTAAGATACAACTAGTCTATGTGATCTCTCCAAGTCACAAGTAGTGGAGTTGGAAATATGACCACCTGATTGGAAATCTGTATCTTTGCTGGTCTGTTCAGTTTGCACTGGACTTTGAGGATTAGGGTTAGGGTGAGGGTTAGGTTTAGGGTTATGGGGAGGGTTAGGATGATTGTTAGAGTTAGGATTAGGGTTAGGGTGAGAGCTAGGGTGAGGGTGAGGTTTAGGGTTAGGGTTAGGGTTAGGTTGAGGGTGAGTTTTAGGGTTAGAGTTAAGCTTAAGGTGAGCGTGAGGGTGAGGGTGAGGGTTAGGGTTGGGATTAGGAATAGGGTAAGGTTTAGTGTGACTGTTAGGGTTAGGGTTAGGGTTAGGGTTAGGATTAGGCTTAGGGTTACACTGAGGGTGAGGGTGAGGTTGAGGGTGATGGTAAGGGTTACCGTGAGGGTTAGGGTAAGGGTTAGTGGGAGGGTTAGGATGAGGGTTAGGGTTAGGATTAGGTTTAGGTGAGGGCTAGGGTGAGGGTGAGGTTTAGGGTTAGGGTTAGGGTGAGGGTGAGGGTTAGGGTTAGAATTAGGGTGAGAGTTAGGATTCGGGTTAAGTTTATGTTTAGGGTGAGGGTTAGGGTAAGGGTTACGGTGAGGGTGAGGTTTAGGGTTAGGTTGAGGCTTAGGGTTAGGAATAGTGTTAGGGTGAGGGTGAGGGTGAGGGTTAGGTTAGTGTTAAGGTGAGGGTTAGGATGAGGGTTAGGATTAGGATTAGAGTGAGGGCTAGACTGAGGGTGAGGTTTAGGGTTAGGGTTAGGGTCAGGTTTAGGGTTAGGGTTAGGGTGAGCGTGAGGGTGAGGTTTAGGTTTCGATTTAGGGTAAGGGTGAGGCTGAGGTTGAGGTTTAGGATTAGGGTTAGTGTTAGAGTTAGGGTTAGGGTGAGGGTTAAGGTGAGGCTGAGGGTTAGGCTTAGGTTTAGGATTAGGATTAGGGTAATGGTTAGGGTGAGTGTGAGGTTTAGCGTTAGGGTTAGGCTTAGGCTTAGGGTTAGGCTGAGGGAGAGGGTGAGGGTGAGGGTTAGCTTTAGGTTGAGGGTTAGGTTTAAGGTTAGCTTGAGAGTTAGGGCTCAGCTTAAGTTTAGGGTTAGGGTGAGGGTTAAGGTTAGGTTGAGTTTTAAGGTTAGGGTTAGGGTTAGTATTAGGTTTAGGGTGAGGTTGAGGGTTAGGATGAGGTTTAGCTTTAGGTTTAGGGTGAGGGCTAGGGTGAGGGTTAGGGTTAGGATAGGGTTAGGTTTAGGATTTGGGTTAGGGTGAGGGTGAGTGTGAGGGTTAGGGTTGGGTTAGGCTTAGGGTTTGGGTGAGGGTTAGGGTTAGGGTTTTGGTTAGGGTGAGGGTCAGACTGACGTTTAGGGTTAGGTTTATGTTTTGGTTTAGGGTTATGGTTTGTGTTAGGGTTAAGGTTAGGTTTAGGGTTTCGGTGAGGGGTAGGTTTTACATTTAGGTTTAGGGTTAAGTTATGGTTAGGGTTAGGGAGATGGTGGGGGTGAGCATTAGGGTTAGGGTTAGGGTTAGGATCATTGTTAGTGTTATGGTTAGAGTTAAGTTTTCAGTGAGCGTGAGGCTGAGGGTGAGGGTTTTGGTTAGGGTTAGGGTTAGGGTTAGGGTTACTGTTATTTTTAGGGTTTGGGTTAGATTTACAGTGAGGTTGAGAGTGAGAGTGAAGGTTAGTGTTAGGGTGAGGTTTAGGATTAGGGTTAGGGTTAGGGTTACGGTGAGGGTTAGGTTTAGGGTTAGAGTTAGGGTTTGGGGGAGGGTTAGGGTGAGGTTAGGGTTAGGGTTAGGGTTAGGGTGAGCGTGAGTGTGAGGGTTAGTTTGAGGGGTAGGCTAAGACTTAGGCTTAGGCTGAGCATCTGCATGGGTGTGAGGATTAGGTTTAGGGTGATGGTTAGGTTTAGGGTTAGTGTTATTGTTAGGGTTAGTGTTAGAGTTATGGTGAGGGTGAGGGTGAGAGTGAGGGTTAGGTTTACGGTTAGGGTGGGGTTTAGGGTTAGTGATAAGGTAAGGTTTAGGGTGGGGTTTAGGGTTAGGGTTAGGGTTAGGGTGAGGGTGAAGTTTAGGGTTAGATATAAGGTTAGGTGGAGGGGTAGGGTGATGGTTAGTTATAGGGTAATTGTTAGGTTGAGGGTGAGGGTGAGAGTTAGGTTTAGGGTTAGGGTTAGGGTTAGGTTTAGAGTTACTGTGTGGGTGAGGGAGCGGGTGAGTGTGAGGGTTAGAGTTAGGTTTAGCGTTAGGCTTAGCGTTAGGCTTAGGGTTAGGCTGAAGTTGAGGGTGAGTATGAGGGTTAGGGTTAGGTTGAGGGTTAGGGTTAGGGTTATAAGGAGGGTTAGGATGAGGGTTAGGGTTAGGATTAGGGTTAGGGTGAGGGCTAGGGTGAGTGTGATGTTTAGGGTTAGGGTTAGGGTGACGTTTAGTGTTAGGGTTAGGGTTAGAGTTACTGTGAGTGCGAGGGTGCGGGTGAGTTTGAGGGTGAGGGTGAGGGTGAGGGTTAGGGTTAGGGTGAGGTTTAGGGTTAGTGTTAGGGTGAGAGGTAGGGTTCAGGTGAAGTTTAGGGTTAGGATGTAGTTGAGGTTTAGGGATAAGTTTAGGTTTAGGATTAGGGTTAGGGTGTGGGTGAGTGTGAGGTTTAGGGTTAGGGTTAGACTTAGATTTAGGGTGCGGTTAGGGTTAGGGTTTGGATTAGGGTGAGGGTGAGGCTGAGGATTATGTTTAGGTTTAGGGTTAGATTTAGGGCTAGGTTTAGGGTTAGGCTTTGTGTTAAGTTTAGGGTTATGGTTAGGCTTAGATTTAGGGTGAGGGTTAGGGTTAGAGTTAGGCTTAGGGTTAGCCTGAGGGTGAGGGCGGGGGTTAGGATTAGTGTTAGGGTTAGGGTTATTGTTAGTGCTATGGTTAGGGTTAAGTTTGCAGTGAGGGTGAGGCTGAGGGTGAGGGTTAGATTTAGGGTTAGGGTTAGTGTTATTGTTAGGGTTAGGTTTAGAGTTACCGTTAGGTTGAGGGTGAGGGTGAAGTTTAGGGTTAGGGTGAGGTTTAGGTTGAGCTTTAGGGTTAGGCTTAGAGTTAGGCTGAGGTTGAGGGTGTGGGTTCAGTTTAGGGTTAGGGTGATGGTTCCGGTTAGGGTTAGTGTTAAGGTTAGAGTTCCAGTGAAGTTGAGGGTGCAGGTGAGGGTTAGGGTTAGGGTTAGCATGGGGTTCAGGGTTAAGTTTAGGGTTAGGGTTAGGGTGAGGTTTAAGTTTAGATTTAGTGTTAGGGTGAGGGCTAGGGTGAGGGTTGGGGTTAGGGTTAGGGTGAGGTTTAGGATTCGGGTGAGGGTTACGATTAGTGTGAGGGTTAGTGTTACGGTTAGGGTTAGTGTTAGGGTGAGGGTAAGTGTTAGGGTGAGGGTATGGGTTAGGGTGAGGGCTATGGTTAGGGTGAGGTTTAGGATTAGGCTTAATGTTAGGGTTAGGTTTAGGGTTAAGTTTACGGTGAGAGTGAGGGTGAGGGTTAGGGTTAGGGTTAGGGTGAGGTTTAGGGTTTGGGTTAGGGTTAGTGTTAGGGTTAGGATGAGGGTGAGGTTTAGGGTTAGAGTTAAGGTTAGGGTGATGGTTAGGTTGAGAGTTAGGGTTAGTGTTAGGGTTGGGGTTAGGATGAGAGTTAATGGGTGGGTTAGGGTTAGGGTTAGGGTTAGGGATAGGATTAGGTTTAGGGTGAGGGTGATTGTGTGTATTAGGGTTGGGTTTAGGGTTAGGCTTAGGGTTAGGCTGAGGGTGAGGTTGAGGGTGAGGGTTAGGTTTAGGGGAAGGGTTAGGATGAGGGTTATGGTTAGGTTTCGGGTTAGGGTAAGGGCTAGGGTGAGGGTGATGTTAAGGGTTAGCGTTAGGGTGAAGTTTAGGGTTAGGGTTAGGGTTAGGTTTAGGGTTAGTGTTAGGTTTAGGGTTAGGGTTAGGGTGAGGGTTAGGCTGAGGCTGAGTGTATGATTAGGGTTAGGATTAGGATTAGGGTTATGGTTAGAGTGAGTGTGAGTGTGAGGGTTAGGGTTATGGTTAGGGTTAGGCTGAGGGTTGGGGTGAGGGTGAGGGTTAGGGTTAGGGTGAGGGTTAAGGTGAGGGTTAGGCTTAGGCTTAGGTAGGCTGAGCATGAGGGTGAGGGTTAGGGTTCGGATTAGGATGAGGGTTAGGTTTATGCTTAGTGTCAGGTTTAGGATGAGGTTTAGGGTTAGGGTTAGGGTTAGGGTGAGGGTTAGGGTGAGGGTTAGGGTTAGGGATAGGGTTAGGTTTAGGATTAGGGTTAGGGTGAGGGTGAGTGTGAGGCTTATGGTTAGGTTTAGGTTTAGTCTGAGAGTTAGGGTGAGGGATAGGGTTAGGGTTTGGTTTAGGGTGCAGGTGAAGTTGAGGATTAGGGTTAGGTTAAGGGTTAAATTTAGGGTTAGGTTTAGGGATGGGGTAGTGTTAAGGTTAGGGTTAGGGTTAGGGTTAGGCTGAGGGTGACTGTGTGGGTGAGGATTAGAGTTAGGGTTAGGGTTAGGCTTAGGGTTAAGGGTTAATGTTAGTGTTATGGTTATGGTTAAGTTTGCGGTGAGGGTGAGGCTGAGGGTGAGGGTCAGGGTTAGGGTTAGTGTGAGGGTGAGGTTTAGGGTTATGGGGAGGGTTAGGATGAGGGTTAGTGTTAGGATTAGGGTCAGGGAGGGGACTAGGGTGAGGGTGAGGTTTAGGGTTATGGTTACGGTGAGGTTTAGTGTTAGGTTTAGGGTTAGGGTGAGGGTGAGGTTTAAGGTTAGAGTTAGGTTTAAGGTGCGGGTGAGGGTGAGAGTAAGGTTTAGGGTTAGGGTTACGGTGAGGGTTAGGCTTAGGGTTAGGGTTAGGGTTATGATTTGTGTTAGGGTGAAGGCTAGGGTGAGGGTGAGGTTTCGGGTAAGGGTTTCGCTTAGGCTTAGGTTTAAGCTGAGCGTGAGGTTGAGCGTGAGGTTTAGGGTTAGTGTTAGTGTGAGGTTTAGTGTTAGGGTTAGATTTAGAGTTAGGATTAGGGTGAGTGTGAGGTTTAGGGGTAGAGTTAGTGTTTCGGTGAGGTTTAGGCATAGGATAAGTGTTAGGGTGGGGGTGACAGTAAAGGTAAGTTGAGGGCTAGGCTGAGGGTGAGGGTTACAGTAAGGGTGAGGTTTAGGGTTAGGTTGAGGGTTAGGGTTAGGGTTAGGTTGAGGGTGAGGGTTAGATTGAGGATTAGTGTTAGGGTTAGTGTGAGGTTTACCGTGAGGATGAGTGTTAGGGTTAGGGTAAGGGCTAGGATTAGGTTGAGGTTTAGGGTTAGTGTTAGGGTGAGGTTTAGGGTTTTGGTGATGTTTATGGTTATTGTGAGGTTTAGTGTTCGGGTTACTTTTAGTGTTAATGTGAGAGTAAGTGTTAGGGTGAGGGTTAGGTTTAGGGTGAGGGTAATGGTTAGGGTGAGGGTTAGGGTTAAGGTTACTGTGAGGATGAGGGTTAGGTTTAGGGTTAGGTTTAGTATTAGGGTTAGTGTTAGGGTGAGGGTAAGTGTTAGGATGAGGGTGAGGGTTAGGGTGAAGATTATGGTTAGGGTTAGGTTAAGTTGAGCATGAGGATTAGGCTTAGGTTGAGGGTTCGGGTTAGGGTTCTGGTTAGGGTGAGGTTAGGGTTAGGGTTATTGTGAGGGTTAGTGTTAGGGTTAGGGTTAGTGGTAGGGTGAGGGCAAGTGTTAGGGTGAGGTTTAGGGATCGGGTGAGGATTATGGTTAGGGTGAGTGTTAGGGTTATTGTTAGGGTTAGGGTTAGGGTTAGATTTAGTGTTAGGGTGAGGGTGAGGGTGAGATTTAGGGTTAGAATTAGGGTTAGGTTTAGGGTTAGGGTTAGTGTGAGGGTTAGGGTTAGGCTTAGGCTTAGGCTTAGGCCGAGCATGAGGTTGAGGGTTAGGGTTCGGGTTAGGGTTCGGGTTAGGGTTTTGATTAGTGTCAGGTTTAGGATGAGGTTTAGGGTTAGGGTTAGGGTTATGGTGAGGGTTAGGGTAAGGGTTAGGGTGATGGTTAGTGTTAGGGATAGTGTTAGGTTTAGGATTAGTGTTAGGGTGAGGGTGAGTGTGATGCTTATGATTAGGTTTAGGTTTAGGCTGAGAGTTAGGGTGAGGGTTAGGGTTAGGGTTTGGTTTAGGGTGCAGTTGAGGTTGAGGATTAGGGTTAGGTTAAGGGTTAAATTTAGGGTTAGGTTTAGGGATAAGGGTAGTGTTAAGGTTAGGGTTAGGGTTAGGGTTAGGCTGAGGGTGACTGTGGGGGTGAGGATTAGAGTTAGGGTTAGGCTTAAGGTTAGGGTTATTGTTAGTGTTATGGTTAGGGTGAAGTTTGCAGTGAGGGTGAGGCTGAGGGTGAGGGTTAGGGTTAGGGTTAGGGTGACGGTGAGGTTTAGGGTTAGAGTTAGGGTTAGGGTTAGGGTGAGATTTCGGGTTAGGGTTAGAGTTGGGGTTATGGTGAGGGTGAGGTTTAGGGTTAGAGTTAGGATTACGGTGAGGCTGAGGGTGAGGTTTAGGGTTATGGTTAGTGTTAGGTTTAGGGTTAGGGTTAAGGTGAGGGTTAGGGTGAGGGTGAGGGTTAGGGTTAAGTTTAGGATTAGGATTAGCGTTAGGGTTAGGGTGAGTGTGAGTGTTAGGTTTAGGGTTAGTATTAGGGATAGGCTTAGGGTTTGGCTGAGGTTGAGGGTGAGTCCCTGTGTCTCTTACTCCAATTAAGCAGCAAAAAGCCACCAGTGGATCTGTGGCTCAAGTGGTAGAGTACCAGACATGAACACAAAGACTAACGGACAGTACCCAAGCTTTAAAACCCAGTACTTCCACCACACACAACCATTAAAACAACAACAACGTCAACAAATAGGAGAAGGGAGTTATTATATTCTCCGCTTATGACATGGCAGCTAAGATACAACAAGTCTATGTGATCTCTCCAAGTCACAAGTAGTGGAGTTGGAAATATGACCACCTGATTGGAAATCTGTATCTTTGCTGGTCTGTTCAGTTTGCACTGGACTTTGAGGATTAGGGTTAGGGTGAGGGTTAGGGTTAGGGTTATGTGAAGGGTTAGGATGATTGTTAGAGTTAGGATTAGGGTTAGGGTGAGGGCTAGGGTGAGGGTGAGGTTTAGGGTTAGGGTTAGGGTTAGGGTGAGGGTCAGTTTTAGGGTTAGAGTTAGGCTTAAGGTGAGGCTGAGGGTGAGGGTGAGGGTTAGGGTTAGGATTAAGATTAAGATAAGGGTTAGGGTGAGTGTGAGTGTTAGGGTTAGGGTTAGGATTAGGCTTAGGGTTACACTGAGGGTGAGGGTGAGGGTGAGGTTAAGGGTTAGGATTAGGGTTAGGGTGAGAGTGAGTGTGTGTGTTAGGGTTTGATTTAGAGTTAGGCTTAGGGTGAGGTTGAGGGTGATGGTTCGGGTTAGGGTGAGGGTTAGGTTAGTGTTAGGGGAAGGGTTAGGATGAGGGTTAGGGTTAGGATTAGGGTTATGGTGAGGGCTAGGGTGAGGGTGAGGTTTAGGGTTAGGGTGAGTGTTAGGGTTAGGGTTAGGGTTAGGGTGAGATTTAGGATTCAGGTTAAGTTTAGATTTAGGGTGTGTGTTAGGTAAGGGTTACGGTGAGAGTGAGGGTGAGGGCTATGTATAGGTTGAGGCTTAAGGTTATTATTAGGGTTAGGGTGAGGGTGAGGATTAGGGTTAGTTTTAGGGTGAGGCTTAGGATGAGGGTTAGGATTAGGGTTAGGGTTAGGGCTACACTGAGGGTGAAGTTTAGGTTTAGGGTTAGGGTGAGGATTAAGGTTAGGGTTAGCGTTAGAGTGAGGGTGAGGTTTAAGCTTAGAGTTAGGTAAGGGTGAGGCTGAGGTTGAGGGTTAGGGTTAGGGTTAGTGTTAATGTAAGGGTTAGGGTGAGGGTTACGGTGAGGGTGAGGGGTAGGCTTAGGTTTTGGGTTAGGCTTAGGCTTATGATTAGGCTGAGCGAGAGGGTGAGTGTGAGGATTAGCTTTTGGTTGAGGGTTAGGGTTAGGGTTAGCTTGAGATTTAGGGTTCAGGTAAATTTTAGGGTTAGGGTGAGGTTAGCGTTAGGGTTAGGGTGAGGATTAGGGTTAGGGTGAGGGTTAGGATGAGGATTAGGGTTACAATTAGGGTTAGGTTGAGGGCTAGGGTGAGGGTGAGGATTAGGGTTAGTGTTAGGGTAAGGTTTAAGTTTATGGTTAGGTTTAGGATGAGGATTAGGATGAGGGTTAGTGTTATGGTGAGGTTGAGGATTAGTGTAAGGGTGAGGGTTAGGGTGAGGTTTAGGGTTAGAGTGAGGTTGAGTATTAGCATTAGGATTAGGGTTAGGGTGAGGGTGAGTGTTAGCATTAGGGTTAGGGTTATGGTTAGGTTTAGGGTTAGGATTAGTGTTATTGTTAGGGTTAGGGTTAGAGTTATGGTGAGCGTGAGGGTGAGGGTGAGGGTGAGGGTTAGGCTTAGGGTTAGGGTGAGTTTTAGGTTTAGGGTTAGGATTAGGGTTAGGGTGAGGGTGAGGTTTATGGTTAGGTTTAGTGTTAGTTGGAGGGTTAGGTCAAGTGTTCGGGTTAGGGTTAGTTTTAGGGTTAAGGTTAGGGTGAGGTTTAGGTGGAGGTTTAGGTTTAGTGTTAGAGTTATGGTTAGGATTAGGATTAGGGTGAGGGTGACTGTGAGGGTTAGGGTTAGGCTTAGGCTTAGGATTAGGGTTAGGCTGAGGGTGAGGTTGGGGGTGAGGATTAGGCCTAGGGTGATGGTTAGGGTTAGGGTTAGGGTGAGGGTTAGGATGAGGGTTAGGGTTAGGATTAGGTTTAGGGTGAGGGCTAGGATGAGGGTGTGTGTTAGGGTAAGTTTTAGGCATAGGCTTAGGGTTAGGTTGAGCATTTGGGTGAGGATAAGTGTTAGGATTAGGTTTAGTGTGAGGTTTAGTGTTAGGGGTAGGGTTAGAGTTAGGGTTAGGGTGTTGGTGAGGTTTAGGGTTAGAGTTAGGGTTAGGTTGAGTGTTAGGGTGAGGGTGATGGTAAGGTTAAGGTGAGGGTTAGGCTGAAGGTGAGGGTTATGGTAAGGTTTAGTGTTAGGGTTAGCATGAGGGTTAGGGTTAGGGTTAGAGTGAGGGTGAGGGTTAGAGTGAGGATAAGTGTTAGGGTTAGTGTGAGGTTTAGGGTGAGAATGACGGTCAGGGTTAGGGTGAGGGCTAAGGTGAGGGTTAGGTTTAGGGTTAGTTTTAGGGTGAAGTTTAGGGTTACGGTTAGTGTTAGGGTTAGGGTGAGGGTGAGGTTTAGGGTTAGAGTTAGTGTTATGGTGAGGCTGAGGGTGAGGGTTAGGGTTAGTGTTAGTGTTAGGTTTAGGGTTAGGGTTAAGGTGAGTGTTAGGCTGAGAGTAAGGGTTAGGGTTAGGATTAGGATTAGGATTAGGGTTAGGGTTATGGTGAGTGTGAGGGTTAGGGTTAAGGTTAGGGTTAGGCTTAGGGTTAGGCTGAGGTTTAGGGTGAGAGTGAGGGTTAGGGTTTGGTGATGGTAAGTGTTAGGGTTATGGGGAGGGTTAGGATTTGTGTTAGGTTTAGGATTAGGTTTAGGGTGAGGACTAGGGTGAGGGTCAGGTTTAGGGTTAGGGTTAGGGTGAGGATTAGGGTTAGGGTTAGGTTTAGGGATAGGGTGAGGGTGCGGTTTAGGGTTAGAGTTAGGGTTAAGGTGAAGCTGATGCTGAGGTTTAGGGTTAAGGTTAGAATAAGGATTAGGGTAAGGTTTAGGGTGATTGTGAGTGTTAGGGTTAGGGTTCGGGTTTGAGTTAGGGTTACACTGAGGGTGAGGGTGAGGATGAGGGTTAGGGTTAGGATTTGGTTTAGGGTGAGAGTGAGTGTGTGTGTTAGGGTTAGGTTTAGGGTTAGGATTAGGATTAGGCTGATGTTGAGGTTGAGGGTGAGGGTTAGGGTTAGTCTGAGGGTTAGTTTAAGGGTTAGGGGCAGGGTTAGGATGAGGGTTAGGGTTAGGATTAGGGTTAGGGTGAGGGCTAGAGTGAGGGTGAGGTTTAGGGTTAGGGTTAGGGTGAGAGTTAGCGTTATGGATAGGGGAGAGTATGATTCGGGTTAAGTTTAGGGTTAGGGTGAGGGTTAGGGAAGGGTTACTGTGAGGTTGATGTTTAGGGTTAGGTTGAGGTTTAGGGTTAAAATTAGGGTTAGGGTGAGGTTGATGGTTAGGGTTAGATTGAGGGTTACGGTTAGGATTTGTATTAGGGTGAGTTCTAGGGTGAGGGTGAGAGTTATGGTTAGGGTTTAGCTTAGGCTTAGGGTTAAGCTGCGCGTGATGGTGAGTGTGAGGTTTAGGGTTAGGGTAAGTGTGAGGTTTAGTGTTAGGGTTAGGGTTAGAATTAGGGTTAGGGTGAGGGTGAGGTTTAGGAGTAGAGTTAATGTTAGGCTGAGTGTTAGGCTTAGGGTGAGGGTTGGGGTGGGGGTGACACTAAGGGTAAGGTGAGGTTTAGACTGAGGGTTTGGGTTACGGTAAGGGTGAAGGTTAGGGTTAGGTTGAGTGTTAGGGTTAGGTTTAGGGTTAGGGTTAGGTTGAGGGTGAGGTGTAGATTGAGGATTAGTGTTAGGGTTAGTGTGAGGTTTACCGTGAGGATGAGTGTTAAGATTAGGGTTAGGGCTAAGGTTAGGTTGAGGTTTAGGGTTAGTTTTAGGGTGAGGTATAGGGTTAGGGTGATGGTTAGGGTTAGTGTGAGGCTTAGTGTTTGGGTTACGGTTAGTGTTAAGGTGATGGTAAGTGTTAGGGTGAGGGTTAGGTTTAGCGTGAGGGTAATGGTTAGGGAGAGGGTTAGGGTTAAGGTTAGGGTTTTTGTTAGGGTTAGGGTTAGTGTTACGGTTACTGTGAGGGTGAAGCTTAGGTTTAGGGTTAGGATTAGGATTAAGGTTCGTGTTAAGGTGAGGGTAAGTGTTAGGGTGAGGCTTAGGGTTATGCTGAGGGTAATAGGGTGAGGGTGAGGGTTAGGGTTAGGGTTACGTTGAGCGTGAGGTTAGGGTTAGGTTGAGCGTGAGGTTAGGGTTAGGTTGAGGGTTAGGGTTAGTGTTAGGTTTATGGTGAGTTTAGGGTTAGGGTAAGTGTGATGGTTAGTTTTACGGTTGGGGTTAGTGATAGGGTGAGGGTTAGTGTTAGTGTTAGGGTTAGGGTTAGAGTTAGTGTTAGGGTCAGGGTGAGCTTTAGGGTTAGAGTTAGGGTTAGTGTCAGGGTTAGGGTTAGGGTGAGGGTTAGAGTTAGGCTTAGGTTTAGGCTTAGGCCGAGCATGAGGGTGAGGGTTAGGGTTCGGGTTAGGGTTCGGGTTACGGTTATGGTTACTGTCAGGTTTAGGATGAGGTTTAGGGTTAAGGTTAAGGTTAGGGTAAGGGCTAGGTTGAGGGTTAGGGTGAGGTTTAGGGTGAGGGGTAGGGTTAGGTTTAGGATTAGGGTTAGGGTGAGTGTGAGTGTGAGGCTTAGGGTTAGGGTTAGGGTTAGGCTTAGAGTTAGGTTGAGGGTTAGGGTTACGGTTTGTATTAGGGTGCAGTTGAGGCTGATGTTTAGGGTTAGGTTTAGGGTTAGATTTAGGGTTAGGTTTAGGGTTATAGTTAGTGTGAGGGTTATGTTGAGGGTTAGGCTTAGGGTTAGGGTTAGGCTTAGGGTAAGGCTGAGGGTGACTGGGGGTGAGGATTAGAGTTAGGTTTAGGGTTAGGCTTAGGGTTAGGGTTATTGTTAGTGTTATGGTTAGGGTTTCGTTTATGGTCAGGGTGAGGCTGAGGGTAAGTGTGAGGGTTAGGGTTAAGTTTAGTGTTATTGTTAGGGTTAGGGCTAGAGTTACCATAACTTTGAGGGTGAGGTTCAAGATTAGGGTTAGGGTCAGTTTTAGGGTTAGGGATAGGGTTAGGTTGAGTGTGAGTGTTAGGGTTAGGGTGCGGGTTAGGGTAAGGATTAGGGGGAGGGTTACGATGAGGGTTAGGGTTAGGATTAGGGTTAGGGTGAGGGCTAGGATGAGGGTGAGGTTTAGGGTTAGGGTTAAGGTGATTGTTAGGGTTAGGGTTATGTTGAGAATTCTGATTCGGTTTAATTTTATGTTTAGGGTGATGGTTAAGGTAAGGGGTACGCTGAGGTTTAGGGTTAGGTTGAGGGTTAGGGTTGAGATTAGTGTTAGGTTGAGGGTTAGGGTTAGTTTTAGGGTGAGGTTTAGTATGAGGGTTAGGATTAGGGTTACTGTGAGGGCTAGGCTGAGGGTGAGGTTTAGGGTTAGTGTTAGGGTGAGGTTTAGGGTTAGGGTTAGGGTTAGGTTTAGGGTGAGTGTGAGGTTCAGGGTTAGAGTTAGGGTAAGGGTGAGGCTGAAGTTGAGGGTTAGGGTTAGGGTTAGTTTTAGAGTTAGGGTTAGAGTGAGGTTAAAGTTGAGCGTGAGGGTTAGGCTTAGGGTTAGGATTAGAGTTAGGGTAATGGTTAGGGTGAGTGTGAGGTTTAGGGTTAGGCTTAGGCTTAGGCTTATGTTTAGGGTAAGGGAGAGGGTGAAGGTGAGGGTTAGCTTTAGGTTGAGCTTTAGGGTTAGGGTTATCTTGAGTGTTAGGGTTCAGGTTAAGTTTAGGTTTAGGGTGAGGGTTAGGTTTAGGGTTATGGTGAGCGTGAGGGTTAGGGTTAGGTTGAGGGTTAGGGTTAGAGTTGAGATGAGGGTTAGGATTACGGTTAGGGTGAGGGTTAGCATGAGGATTAGGGTTACAATTATGGTTAGGTTGATGGTTAGGTTGAGGGTGAGGATTAGGGTTAGTGTTAGGGTGAGTGTAAGTGTGAGGATGAGGGTTAGGTTTAGGGTGATATTTAGGATCAGGGTTAGGGTTACGGTGAGAGTGAGGGTTAGGGTTAGGATGAGGGTTAGGGTTAGGGTTAGGGTTAGGGTGAGGGTGAGTGTTAGCATTAAGGTTAGTGTTAGGGTTAGGTTTAGGGTTAGGATTAGTGTTATTTTTAGGATTAGGGTTAGAGTTATGGTGAGGGTGAGGGTGAGGGTTAGGTTTAGGGTTAGGGTGAGTTTTAGGTTTAGGGTTAGGATTAGAGTTAGGGTGAGGGTGAGGTTTAGGGTTAGGTTTAGGGCTAGTTGGAGGGTTAGGTTGAGGGTTCGGGTTCGGGTTAGTTTTAGGGTTAAGGTTAGGGTGAGGGTTAGGTTGAGGTTTAGGGTTAATGTTAGAGTTAGTGTTAGAATTAGGGTTAGGGTGAGGGTGAGTGTGAGGGATAGGCTTAGGCTTAGGCTTAGTGTTAGGCTGAGGGTGAGGGCGGGGGTGATGGTTAGAGTTATGGTAATGGTTAGGGTTAGGGTTAGGATGAGGGTTAGGATAAGGGTTAGGTTTAGGATTAGGGTTAGTTGAGGGCTAGGGTGAGGGTTTGGGTTAGGGTAAGTGTTAGGCTTAGGCTTAGGGTTAGGGGGAGTGTTTGGTTGAGGATAAGGGTTAGGGATAGGTTTAGGGTGAGGTTTAGGTTAGGGTTAGAGTTAGGGTTAGGGTGAGGGTGAGGTTTAGGGGTAGAGTTAGGGTTAGGGTTAGGATTAGATTTAGGGTCAGGGTGGGGGTGACGGTAAGGGTAAAGTTGAGGGTTAGGCTGAGGGTGAGGTTTATGGTAAGGGTGAGGGTTAGGGTTAGGGTGAGGGTTAGGGTTAGGGTTACAGTGAGAGTGAGGGTTAGATTCAGGATAAGTGTTATGGTTAGTGTGAGGTTTAGGGTGAGGATGATGGTTAGGTTAGGGTGAGGGCTAAGGTGAGGGTGAGGTTTAGGGTTAGTGTTAGGGTGAGGTTTAGTGTTAGGGTGATGGTTAGGGTTAGTGTGAGGGTTAGTGTTAGGGTTAGGCTTAGTGTTAGGGTGAAGGTGTTATGGTGAGCTTAGGGTTATGGTGAGGGTTATGGTTAGGGGGAGGGTTAGGGTTGGGTTAGGTTTATTGTTAGCGTTAGGGTTAGGGTTACTGTTATGGTGAGGTTGAGTGTGAGGGTTAGGGTTAGGGTTAAGATTAGGTTAGGGTTAGTGTTAGGGTGAGTGTAAGTGTTAGGATGAGGGTTAGGGTTAGGTTCAGGGTTAGGGTCAAGGTTAGGGTGAGGGTTAGGATTACGGTTAGTTTCAGGGTTAGGATGAGGTTTAGGGTTATGAGTAGGGTTAGGTTGAGGGCTAGGTTGAGGGTGAGGATTAGGGTTAGTGTTAGGGTAACGTTTAAGTTTAGGGTTAGGTTGAGGGTTAGGATTAGGGTTAGGGTGAGGGTGAGTGTTAGCATTAGGGTTAGGGTTAGGGTTAGGTTTAGGTTTAGGATTAGTGTTATTGTTAGGGTTCGGGTCAGAGTTATGGTTAGGGTGAGGGTGAGAGTTAGGTTTAGGGTTAGGGTGAGGTTTAGTTTTTGGGTTAGGATTAGGGTTAGGGTGAGGGTGAGGTTTAGGTTTAGTTGGACGGTTAGGTTGAGGGTTAGGTTTAGGGTCAGGTTTAGGGTTAAGGTTGGGGTGAGGGTTAGGTTGAGGTTTAGGGTTATTGTTAGAGTTAGGGTTAGGATTAGGGTTAGGGTGAGGGTGAATGTGAGGTTTAGGGTTAGGCTTAGGCTTAGCTTAGGGTTAGGCTGAGTGTGAGGATGGGGGTGAAGATTAGAGTTACGGTGATGGTTAGTGTTAGGGTTAGTGTGAGTGTTAGGATGAGGGTTAGGGTTTGGATTAGGGTTAGAATAAGGGCCAGGGTGAGGGTGTGGTTTAGGGTAAGTGTTAGGCTTAGGCTTAGGTTTAGGCTGAGCCTTTGTTTGAGGATAAGGCTTTAGGGTTAGGGTTAGGGTGAGGTTTAGTTTTAGGGTTAGGGTTAGAGTTAGGGTTAGGGTGAGGGTGAGGTTTAGGGGTAGAGTTATGGTTAGGGTGAGGGTTAGGGTTAGGGTGAGTGTTAGGGTGGGGGTGACGGTAAGGGTAAAGTTGAGTGTTAGGCTGAGGGTGAGGTTTATTGTAAGGGTGAGGGTTAGGGTTAGGGTGAGGGTTAGGGTTAAGTTTAGGGTGATGGTTAGGGTTATGGTTAGGATGAGGGTTAGGGTGAGGTTTAGGTTTAGGGTGAGGGTTAGGGTGAAGGTGAGAGTAAGGGTAAAATTGAGGTTTAGGGTTAGGTTGAGGGTTAGTGTGAGGATTAGGGTTAGGGTTAGGGTGAGTGTTAGGTTTAGATTGAGGATTCATGTTAGGGTTAGTGTGAGGTTTAGGGTGAGGATGAGTGTTAGGTTTAGGTTGAGGGCTAAGGTCAGGGTGAGGTTTAGGTTTAGTGTTAGGGTGAGGTTTAGGATTAGGGTGATGCTGAGTCTTAGTGTTAGGGTTAGTCTTAGTGTTAGGGTGAGGGTGTTCCGGTAAGCTTAGGGTTATGGTGAGGGTTATGGTTAGCGTGAGGGTTAGGGATAGGTTTAGGGTTATTGTTAGTGTTAGGTTTAGGGTTACGGTTACGGTGAGGGTCAGGGTGAGGGTTAGGGTTAGGGTTAGGATTAGGATTAGTGTTAGTGTTAGGGTGAGTGTAAGTGTTAGTATGAGGGTTAGGGTTAGGGTGAGGTTTATGGTTAGGGTTAGGGTTAGGTTGTGCTTGAGGTTTAAGTTTAGGTTGAGGGTTAGTGTTAGGGTTAGGGTTAGGGTGAGGTTAGGGTTAGGGTTAGTGTGAGGGTTAGGGTTGGGGTTAGGGTTAGTGTTAGGGTGAGGATAAGTGTTAGGTCAGGGTTTGGGTTAGGGTGAGGTTTATGGTTAGGTTGAGGGTTAAGATTAGGTTTAGGGTTATTGATAGTGTTAGGTTTAGGGTTAAGGTTATGGTGAGGGTGAGTGTGAGGGTTACGGTTAGGGTTAGCGTGAGGTTTAGGGTTTGCATTAGAGTTAAAGTTAGGTTTTGGGTGGTGGTGAGGTTTAGGGTTAGAGTTAGGGTTAGGGTGAGGGTTAGGTTGAGGGTTAGGGTTATCGTTTGTGTTAGGGTTAGGGTTAGGGTGAGAGTTAATGGGCGGGTTAGTGTTAGGGTTAGGGTTAGTATTAGGTTTATGGTGAGGGTGAGTGTTAGCATTAGGGTTAGGGTTAGGTTTGGTTTTAGGGTTAGGATTAGTGTTATTGTTAGGGTTAGGGTTAGAGTTATGGTGAGGGTGAGGGTGAGGGTGAGGGTGAGGGTAAAGTTTAGGGGTAGGGTGAGGGTGAGGTTTAGGGTTAGGTTTAGGTTTAGTTGGAAGGTTAGGTCGAGGGTTAGGGTTAGGGTTATTTTTAGTGTTAAGATTAGGGTGAGGGTTAGGTTGAGGTTTAGGGTTAGTGTTAGAGTTATGGTTAGGACTTGGGTTAGGGTGAGGGTGAGTGTGAGGGTTAGGGTTAGGCTTAGGCTTAGGCTTAGGGTTAGGCTGAGTTTGAGGGTGGGGGTGAGGATTAGAGTTAGGGTGATGGTTAGGGTTAGGGTTAGGGTGAGGGTTAGGATGAGGGTTAGTTTTAGGATTAGGGTTAGGGTGAGGGCTAGGGTGAGGGTGTGGTTTAGGGTAAGTGTTAGTCTTAGGCTTAGGGTTAGGCTGAGCGTTTGGTTGAGGATAAGGTTTAGGGTTAGGTTTAGGGTGAGGTTTAGTGTTAGGGTTAGGTTTAGAGTTAGGTTTCGAGTGAGGGTGAGGTTTAGGGGTAGAGTTAGGGTTAGGGTGAGGGTTAGGGTGGGGGTTATGCTAAGGGTAAAGTTGAGGGTTAGACTGAGGGTGAGGTTTATGGTAAGGGTGAGGGTTAGGGTTAGGTTTAGAGTGAGAGTGAGGGTTATATTGAGGATAAGTGTTAGGGTTAGTGTGAGGTTTAGGGTGAGGATGAGGGTTAGGGTTAGGGTGAGGGCTAAGGTGAGGGTGAGGTTTAGGGTTAGTCTTAGGGTGAGGCTCAGTGTTAGGGTGATGGTTAGGGTTAGTGTGAGGGTTAGTGGTAGGGATAGGCTTAGTTTTAGGGTGAGGGTGTTAAGGTGAGCTTTGGGTTATGGTGAGGGTTATGGTTAGGGTGAGGGTTAGGGTTAGGGTTAGGGTTATTGTTAGCATTAGGGTTTGGGTTATAGTTACGGTGAGCGTGAGGGTGAGGGTTAGGGTTAGGGATAGGATTAGGATTAGGGTTAGTGTTAGGGTGAGGGTAAGTGTTATGAGGGTTAGGGTTAGTGTGAGGATTATGGTTAGGGTTAGGGTTAAGTTGAGCGTGAGGATTAGGCTTAGGTTGAGGTTTCGGTTTATGGATGTGGTTAGGGTGAGTTTAGGGTTAGGGTTTTTGTGAGGTTTAGTGTTCCGATGAGGGTTAGTGGTAGGGTGAGGGCAAGTTTTAGGGTGAGTTTTAGGGTTAGGGTGATGATTATGGTTAGGGTGAGGATTATGGTTAGGGTGAGGGTTAGGGTTATTGTTAGGGTTATGGTAGGTTTAGATTTAGGGTTAGGGTGAGTGTGAGGGTGAGATTTACGGTTAGAGTTAGGGTTAGTGTTAGGGTTAGGGTTAGGGTGAGGGTTAGGGTTAGGCTTAGGCTGAGGTTAAGGCTTAGGCCGAGCATGAGGGTTCGGGTTAGGGTGAAGGTTAGGGTGAGGTTTAGGGTTATGATTATTGTCAGGTTTAGGATGAGGTTTTTGGTTAGGGTTAAGGTTAGGGTGAGTGTTAGTGTGAGTGTTAGGTTGAGGGTTAGGGTTAGGGATAGGGTTAGGTTTAGGATTACGGTTAGGGTGAGGTTGAGTGTTAGGCTTAGAGTTAGTTTTAGGTTTAGCCTGAGAGTTAGGGTGAGGGTTAGGTTTAGGGTTTGGTTTAGGGTGCAGTTGAGGTTGAGGATTAGGGTTAGGTTAAGGGTTAAATTTAGCGTTAGGTTTAGGGATAGGGTTAGTGTTAAGGTTAGGGATAGGGTTATGGTTAGGCTGAGGGTGACTGTGGGGGTGAGGATTAGAGTTAAGGTTAGGGTTCGGCTTAGGGTTAGGGTTAATGTTAGTGTTATGGTTAGGTTTAAGTTTGCGGTGAGGGTGAGGCTGAAGTTGAGGTTTAGGTTTAAGGTTAGGGTGAGGGTGAGGCTTAGGTTTAGAGTTAGGGTTTGGGTTAGGATTATTGTGAGGGTTAGGGATTGATTTGCGGTGAGGTTGAGGGTGAGGGTGAAGATTAGGTTTATGGTGAGTTTTAGGGTTATGTTTAGGTTTAGGGTGAGGGTGAGGTTTAGGGTTAGAGTTAGGGTTAGGGTGAGGAATCGGGTTAGTTTTAGGGTTGGGGTTATGGTGAGGTTGAGGTTTAGGGTTAGAGTTAGGCTTAAGGTGAGGCTGAGGGTGAGGGTGAGAGTTGGGGTTAGGATTAGGATTAGGGTAAGGTTTAAGGTGAGTGTGAGGGTTAGGGTTAGAGTTAGGATTAGGCTTAGGGTTACACTGAGGGCGAGGGTGAGTGTGAGGGTAAGGGTTAGGATTAGGATTATCGTGAGGGCTAGGGTTAGGTTGAGGTTTAATATTAGGTTTAGGGTGAGAGTAAGGGTTAGGGTTAGGGTGAGAGTAGCGTTCGGGTTAAGTTTAGGGTTAGGTTGAGGGTTAGGGTCATGGTTACAGTGAGGTTGAGGGTTAGGGTTAGGTTGAGGTTTAGTGTTAAGATTAGGGTTAGGGTGAGGGTCAGGGTTAGGGTTAGGGTAAGGGTTAGGGTGAGGGTGAGGTTTAGGGTTAGGTTGAGTGTTAGGGTTAGAATTTATGTTAGGGTGAGGACTAGGGTGAGGGTGAGGGTTAGGGTAAGGTTTTGGCTTAGGCTTAGTGTTAAACTGAGCATGAGGGTGAGGGTTAGAATTAGGGTGAGATTTAGGTTTAGGGTTATGGGGAAGGTCAGGATGAGGGTTAGGGTTAGGATTAGGTTTAGGGTGAGTGCTAGGGTGAGGGTGATGTTTAGGGTGAGATTTAAGGTTAGGGTTAGGTTTAGGGTTCGGGTGAGGGTGAGGTTTAGGGTTAGAGTTAGGGTTAAGTTGAGGCTGAGGGTGAGCGTTAGGGTTAGGGTTAGGATTAGGATTAGGGTAAGGGTTAGGGTGATTGTGAGGGTTAGGGTTTGGGTGTGTTTTTGGCTTATTGTTACACTGAGGGTGAGGGTGAGGGTGAGGGTTAGGGTTAGGATTAAGGTTAGAGTGAGGGTGAGTTTGTGTGTTAGGGTTAGTTTTAGGGTTAGGCTTAGGGTTAGGCTGATCGTCAGGTTTAGAGTGAGGTTTAGGGTTAGTGTGAGTGTTAGGTTAAGGGTTAGGGGGAGGGTTTGGATGAGGGTTAGGGTTAGGATTAGGATTAGGGTGAGGGCTAGGGTGAGGGTGAGTTTTAATGTTAGGGTTAAGGTCAGAGTTAGGGTTAGGGTTAGGGTGAGAGTAAGATTCTGGTTAAGTTTACGGTTAGGGTAAGGTTTAGGGTAAGGGTTATGGTGAGGTTGAGGGTTAGGATTAGGTTCAGGTTTAGGGTTAAGATTAGGGTTAGGGTGAGGGTGATTGTTCTGGTTAGGGTAAGGTTTACTGTGAGGGTGAGGGTGAGGGTTAGGGTTAGTGTTAGTGTTAGGTTTAGTGTTAAGGTTAGGGTTAGAGTTAGGATTAGGGTGAGGGTGAGGTTTATGGGTAGAGTTAGTGTTAGGGTGAGGGTTAGGCTTAGGGTGAGGGTTAGGTTGGGGGTGACAGTAAGGGTAAGGTGAGGATTAGGCTGAAGGTGAAGGTTACGGTAAGTGTAAGGGTTAGGGTTAGGGCGAGGGTTAGGTTTAAGGTTAGGGTGAGGGTGAGGGTTAGATTGAGGATTAGTGTTCCGGTTAGTGTGAGGTTTACTGTGAGGATGAGTATTAGGGTTAGGGCTAGGGTTGGGTTGAGGTTTAGGATTAGTGTTAGGGTGAGGTATAGGGTTAGGGTGATAGTTAGGGTTAGTGTGAGGCTTAGTGTTCGGGTTACGGTTAGTGTTAATGTGAGGGTAAGTGTTAGGGTGAGGGTTAGGTTTAGGGTGAGGGTAATGGTTACGGTTAGGGTTAGGGTTAGAGTTAGGGTTTTTGTTAGGGTTAGGGTTAGGATTATGATTACAGTGAGGGTGAGGGTTAGGGTTAGCATTAGGGTTAGGGTTAGTGTTAGGGTGAGGGCAAGTTTTAGGGTGAGGGTCAGGGTTAGGTTTAGGGTTAGGTTGAGCGTGAGGTTTAGGGTTTTGTTGAGGGTTAGGGTTAGGGTTAGGGTTAGGGTGAGGCTAGGGTTAGGGTTATTGTGAGGGTTAGTTTTAGGGTTCAGGTTTGTGTTAGGGTGAGGGTAAGTGTTAGGGTGAGGTTTAGGGTTAGGGTGAGGATTATGTCTAGGGTGAGGTTTAGGGTTATTGTTAGGGTTAGGGTTAGGGTTAGAGTTAGGGTTAGGGTGAGGGTGAGGTTTAGGGTTAGAGTTAGTTTTAGTTTTAGGGTTATTGTTAGTGTGAGGGTTAGGGTTATGGTTAGGCTTAGGCTTAGGCTTAGGCCGAGCATGAGGTTGAGGTTTAGGGTTCGGGTTAGGGTGAGGATTAGGGTTATGGTTAGTTTCAGGTATACGATGAGGTTCAGGGTTAGGTTGAGGGCTAGGGTGAGAGTTAAGTTGAGGGTTAGGATTAGGGATAGAGTTAGGTTTAGGATTAGCGTTAGGGTGAGGGTGAGTGTGAGGCTTAGTTTTAGGGTTAGCCTTAGGTTTAGAGTTAAGGTGAGGGTTAGGGTTAGGGTTTGGGTTAGGGTGCAGGTGAGGCTGAGGATTAGGGTTAGGTTTAGGGTTAGATTTAGGGTTAGGTATAGGGTTAGGGTTAGTGTTAGGGTTATTGTTAGGGTTAAGATGAGGGTTAGGGTTAGGGTTAGGGTTAGGCTGAGTGGGAGGTTGAGGGTGAGGGTTAGCGTTAGGGTGATGGTTAGGTTTTAGGTTAGGGTGATGGTTAGGATGAGGTTTAGGGTTAGGGTGAGGGTTAGGCTGAGGATGATGGTAAGGGTAAAGGTGAGGTTTAGTCTGAGGGTGAGGGTTAAGATAAGTTTGAGGATTAGAGTTACGTTTAGGGCTAGGTTAATGTTTAGGTTTAGGGTTAGGGTGAGGGTTAAATTGACGATTAGGGTTAGGTGAGTGTGAGGTTTAGGGTGAGGATGTGGGTTAGGGTTAGGGAGAGGGTAAGGTTTAGAATTAGGGTTAGGGTGAGGGCTAGGGTGAGGGTGAGGGTTGGGGTTAGGGTTAGGGTGAGGTTTAGGATTAGGGTGAGGTTTATGGTTAGTGTGAGGGTTAGTGTTAGGGTTAGGGTTAATGTTAGGGTGAGGGTAAGTGTTAGCGTGAGGGTTTGGGTTAGGGTGAGCGTAATGGTTAGGGTGAGGTTTAGGGTTATTGTTAGGGTTAGTGTTAGAGTTATGGTTAGGGTGAGGGTGAGATTTAGGTTTAGATTTAGGGTTAGGGTTAGGGTTAGGGTTAGGGAGAGTTAGGGTTAGGGTTAGGCTTAGGCTTACACTTAGGCTTAGGCGGAGCATGAGGGTGAGGATTAGGTTTCGGGTTAGGCTTAGGGTTAGGGTTAGGGTTAGGGTCAGGGTTAGGGTGAGGGCTAGGGTGAAGGTTAAGGTAAGGGTTAGTGTTAGGGATAGGGTTAGGTTTAGGATTAGGTTTAGGTTGAGGGTGAGTGTGAGGGTTAGGTTAGGGTTAGGGTTAGACTGAGAGTTAGGGTGAGGATTAGGGTTAGGGTTTGGGTTAGGGTAAGTGTGAGGCTGACGATTAGGTTTAGGTTTAGTGTTAGATTTAGGGCTAGGTTTAGGGTTAGGGTTTGTGTTAGGGTTAGAGTTAGGGTTACTGTGAGGGTTAGGGTTAGGGTTAGGCTTAGGGTTAGGCTGAGGGTTAGGCTGAGGTTGAGGGTGGGGGTTAGGATTAGGGTTAGGTATAGGGTTAGGCTTATGGTTAGGGTTATTGTAAGTGTTATGGTTATGGTTATTGTTGCCGTGAGGTTGAGGCTGGGGTTGAGGGTTAGGGTAAGTGTTAGGGTTAGTGTTATTGTTAGGGTTAGGTTTAGAGTTATGGTGAGGTTGAGGGTGAGAGTGAAGGTTAGGGTAAGGGTGAGGTTTAGGGTTAGGGTTATTGTTAGGGAGAGGTTGAGGTTTAGGGTTAGAGATAGGGTTAGGGGGAGGTTTGGGGTGAGGTTTAGGGTTAGGCTTAGTGATAGGCTGAGGGTGAGGGTGTGGGTGAGAATTAAGTTTAGGGTGATGGTTCACGTTAGGGTTGGGGTGAGGGTTAGGCTGAGGTTGAGGGTGGGGGTTAGGATTAGGGTTAGGTATAGGGTTAGGCTTAGGGTTAAGGTTATTGTAAGTGTTATGGTTATGGTTAAGTTTGCCGTGAGGGTGAGGCTGAGGGTGAGGGTTAGGGTAAGTGTTAGGGCTAGTGTTATTGTTAGGGTTAGGGTTAGAGTTACGGTGAGGTTGAGGGTGAGAGTGAAGGTTAGGGTAAGGGTGAGGTTTAGGGTTAGGGTTATTGTTAGGGAGAGGTTGAGATTTAGGGTTAGAGTTAGGGTTAGGGGGAGGGGTAGTGTGAGGTTTAGGGTTAGGCTTAGGGTTAGGCTGAGGGTGAGGTTGTGGGTGAGAATTAAGGTTAGGGTGATAGTTCACGTTAGTGTTAGGGTGAGGGTGAGATTTAGGCTTAGAGTTAGGGTTAGTGTTAGCGTTAGGGTGAGGGTTATGGTTAGGGTTAGGCTTAGGCTTAGGCTTAGGCCGAGCATGAGGGTTAGGTTTAGGTTTTGGGTAACGGTGAGGGTTACGGTCGTGTTTAGTGTCAGGTTTTGGATGAGGTTTAGGGTTAGGGTTAGGGTGAGGTTGAGGGCTAGGATGAGGGTGAGGGTTAGGGTTAGGATTAAGATTAGGCTTAGAGTTAGGGTGAAGTTTAGGGTTAGAGTTTGGGTTAGGGTGCAGGTGAGGCTGAGGATTAGGGTTAGGTTTAGGATTAGATTTAGGGTTAGGTTTAGAGTTAGTGTTAGTGTTAGTGTTAGGGTTAGGTTAGGGTTAGGCTGAGGATGAGGTTTAGGGCTAGGGTTAGGGTGAGGGTTAGGGTTAGGGTTAGGGTGAGATTTAGGATTCGGGTTAATTTTATGTTTAGGGTGAGGGTTAGGGTAAGGGTTACAGTGAGGGTGAGGGTTAGCATTAAGGATAGGGTTAGTTTGAGGATTAGGGTTAGGGTGAGGGTGAGTGTGAGGGTTAGGTTTAAGGATATTGTTAGGCTGAGAGTTATGGTGAGGGTTAGGGTTAGGGTGAAGTTGAGGCTGAGTATTAGGTTTAGATGTAGGGTTAGGTTGAGGGTTAGGGTTAGTGTTAGGGTTAGGGTTAGGGTTACAGTGATGGTTATGGTTAGGGTTAGGCTTAGCCTTTGGGTTAGGCTGAGGGTGAGAGTGGGGTGAGGATTAGAGTTAGGGTTAGGCTTAGGCTTAGGTTAGGTTTATTGTTAGTGTTATGGTTAGGGATAAGTTTGTGGTGAGGCTGAGGCTGAGGGTGAGGGTTATGGTTAGGGTTAGTGTTATCGTTAGGGTTAGGTTTAGAGTTATGGGCAGGCTGAGGGCGAATATGAGTGTTAGGGTTTGGGTGAGGTTTAGGGTTAAGGTTAGGGTTAGGTTGAGGGTGAGGGTGAGGTTTAGTGTTAGAGTTATGCTTAGGGGAGGGTTAGGGTGAAGTTTAGTGTTAGGGTTAGCGTTAGGGTTAGGGTGTGGGTGAGGGTAAGGTTGAGGTTTATGGATAGGGTTAGGTTTAGGACTAGTGTTAGGGTGAGCGTGAGGGTGAGGGTTAGGGTCAGGCTTAGGCTTAGGCTTAGGGTTAGGCTGAGGGTGAGGATGGGGGTGAGGATTAGGGTTAGGGTGACAGTTAGGGTTAGGATTAGGGTGAGGGTTAGGATGAGGTTTAGGGTTAGGATTATGGTTAGGGTGAGTGCTAGCGTGAGTGGGAGGGTTAGGGGAAGGTTTAGGCTTAGGCTTAGGGTTAGGCTGAGCGTGAGGTTGAGGGTGAAAGTTAGGGATAGTGTGATGGTTAGGTTTACGGTTAAGGTGACGGTTAGGATGAGGTTTAGGATTAGGGTCAGTGTTAGTCTGAGGATGATGGTAAGGGTAAAGGTGAGGTTTAGGCTGAGGGTGAGGCTTAAGATAAGTGTGAGGGTTAGGGTTAGGTTTAGGGCTAGGGTAAGGGTTAGGGTTAGGGTTATGATGAGGGTTAAATTGAGGATTAGGTTTAGGGTGAGTGTGAGGTTTAGGGTGAGGATGAGGGTTAGGCTTAGGGTGAGGGTAAGGTTTAGAACTATTGTTAAGGTGAGGGCTAGGGTGAGGGTGAGGGTTGGGGTTAGTGTTAGGGTGAGGTTTAGGATTACGGTGAGGGTTAGGGTTATTGTGAGGGTTAGTGTTAGGGTTAGGGTTAGTGTTAGGGGGAGGGTAAGTGTTAGGTTGAGGGTTAGGGTTAGGGTTAGCATTATGGTTAGGGTGAGGTTTAGGGTTATTTTTAGGGTTAGGGTCAGGGTTAGACTTAGGGTTAGGTTGAGGGTGAGATTTAGGTTTAGAGTTAGGTTTAGGGTTATGGTTATGGTTATGGTTATGGTTATGGTTAGGGTTATTGTTAGAGTTAGACTTAGAGTTACAGTTACAGGGAGGTTGAGGGTGAGGTTTAGGGTTAGTTTAAGAGTGAGGTTTAGGGTTAGGGTTAGGGTTAGGGTGAGGTTTAGGATTAGGGTTACAGTGAGGGTTAGGATTAGGGTTATGGTTAGGCTGATGGTGAGGGTGAGGGTTAGGATTAGGGTTAGGTTTAGGGTTATTATTAGGGTTAGGATTAGGGTTACCTTTATGGTAACGGTGAGGCTGAGGGTGAGGTTAGGATTAATGTTATGTTGAGGTTTAGGTTTTGGTTCAGGGCTAGGGTTAGAGTGAGGGTTTGGGTTAGGGTTAGGGTTAATGTGAGGCTGAGGGTTAGCGTTAGGGTTAGGGTTATTTTTAAGGTTAGGGTTAGAGTTACGGTTACTGTGATGGTGAGGGTGAGGGTTAGGTTTAGGGTTACGGTGAGGTTTAGAGTGAGGTAAGAGTTAGGGTGAGTGTTAGGCTTAGGGTGAGGTTTAGGTTGAGGTTGAGGTTTAGGGTTAGGGATAATGTTAGGGTGAGGTTAAAGGTTAGGGTGAGGGTTAGGGTAAGGGTGAGGGTTAAGTTTAGTGTTAGTGTTAGGGTGAGGGTTTGGGTTAAGGTTAGTGTGAGGGTGAGTGTTAGGATTAGGGTTAGGCTGAGGGTGAGGGTGAGGTTGAGGGTTAGGGTAACGGTGAGGGTTAGGCTTAGGGTGATGTTTAGGGTGAGGGTGAGGGTTAAGGTAAGGTTTAGGGTTAGGGTTAGTGTTAGGGTGAGGTTTATGGTGCGGTAAGAGTTAGGGTGAGGTTTAGGTTTAGGGTTAGGGTGAGGTTTAGGGTGAGGTTGAGGGTTAGGGTTAACGTTAGGGTGAGGTTAAGGGTTAGGGTGAGGGTTAGGGTGAGGGTGAGGGTTTAGATTACTGTTAAAGTTAGGGTAAGTGTTAGCGTTAGGGTTAGGTTGAGGTTTAGGGGGAAGTTTAGGTTTAGGTTTAGGGTTGGATTTAGGGTTAAGATTAGTGTGAGGGTGAGTGTTAGGATTAGGGTTAGGGTGAGGGGTAGGTTGAGGGTGAGGGTTAGGTTTAGGGTTAGGGTTAGGGTGAGGGGTATGGTGAGGGGTAGGGTTAGGGTTAGGGTTAGGGTAAGTTTTAGTGTGAGGGTTAGGGTTAGGGTTAGGGTTATGTTGAGGTTAAGGTTTAGGGTGAGGGTTAGGGTGAGAGTGAGGTTGAGGCTTAGGGTTAGGGTTAGGTTCCAGGTGAGGGTGAGGATAAGGGTTAGGGTTAGGATTAGGGTTTGGGTTACGCTGAGGGTGAGGGTGAGTGTTAGTTTGCGACTAAGGGTTAAGGTGATGGTTAGTGTGAGGGAGAGGGTTAGGCTGAGGTTGATGGTTGAGGTTCAGGTTTAGGATTAGGGTTACGGTTAGGGTTAGGCTGAGGCTGAGGGTGAGGGTGAGGTTGAGGTTTAGGGTTAGGGTGAGGGTTAGGGTTAAGGTTAGGATGAGTGTTAGTATGTGGGGTAGGGTAAGGGGTAGGCTGAGGGTAAGGGTGAGGATAAGCATTAGGGTTGGGTTTATGGTGAGAGTGAGGGTTAGGGTTATCATGAGTGTTAGGGTGAGTGTTAGGGTGAGGGTTAGGGTTAGGGTTAGAGTTAGGGTGAGTGTGAGTGTTAGGGTTAGGGTTAGGATTAGGTTGAGGGTTAGGGTTAGGGATAGAGGTAGGGTGAGGTTTAGTGTGAGGGTGAGGGTTAGTCTGAGGGTGATGGTTGAGGGTGAGGTTTAGGATTAGGGTTAAGGTTAGGGTTAGGCTGAGGCTGAGGGCTAGGGAGAGGGTGAGGGTAAGGGTAAGTGTGAGGGTGAGGCTTACTGTTAGGGTTAAGTTTAGGGTGAGGGTGAGTGTGAGGGTAAGGGTGAAGGTGAGGGTGAGGATTAGGATTAGGGTGAGTGTTAGGGTTAGGGTTAGGGTGAGAGTTTGGGTTACGTTTAGTTTTAGGATGAGGGTTAGGCTGAGGGTTAAGGCTAAGGTTAGGGTGAGGGATAGTGTTAGTGTGAGGGTTAGGGATAAAGTTAAGGAAAGTGTGAGTATAAGGTTTAGGGTGAGGGTTAGGGTGAGGGTGAGGTTTAGGTTTAGGGTTAGGGTGAGGGCTATGGTGAGGCTGAGGGTTAGATTTAGGGTTAGGGTGAGGTTTAGGGTTAGGGTTAGGGTTAGGGTTAGGTTGATGGTTAAGTTTAGTTTGAGGGTTAGGTTTAGTGTGAGTTTTCGGGTGAGGGTTAGGGTTAGGTTGACGGTGAGTGTTAGGATTAGGTGTAGGGTGAGGTCTAGGGTGAGGGTGAGGGTTAGGGTTAGGTTGACGGTGAGGGTTAAGTTCAGGGGTATTTTAAAGGGTTAGAGTGAGGGTTAGGTTTAGTGTGAATGTTAGGGTTAGGGTTGGGTTTATGGTGAGTGTAAGCGTTAGGGTGAGGTTTAGGGTGAGAGTGAGGGTTAGTTTAGACTCAGGGTAAGTGTGAGGGTTAGGGTGAGGGTTAGGGTTAGGTTTAGGGTTAGGTTTAGTGTGAGGGTGAGGGTTAGGTTTAGGGTTAGGGTGAGGTTTAGCGTTAGGGTGAGGTTTGGGGTTAGTGTGAGTGTTAGGTTTTTGGCTAGGTTTAGGGTTAGGGTTAGGTTTGGTTGAAGGTAAGCATTAGCGTGAGGTTTAAGGTGCGGGTTAGGGTTAGGGTTAGGGTTACGGTGTGTGAGGATCTGGGTTAAGGTTAGGGTGAGGGTTAGGGACAGGGTGAGGTTTAGGAATAAGTTTAGGATTAGGGTGATGGTGAGGGTGACATTTAGAGTTACGGTTAGGTTTAGAGACAAGGTGAGGGTGAGGGTTAGCATTAGGATTAGTTTTAGGGTAAGGGTTAGGTTGAGGGTGAGGGTAAGGGTGAGGGTGAGGGTTAGGTTTAGGGTGAGTGTTCGTGTTAGGGTTCGGGTGAGGGTTTGGGTTAGGTTTAGGGTTCGGATGAGGGTTAGGCTGTGGGGTAGGGTTAGGTTTCGTGTGAGGGTTATGGTTAGGGTGAGGGTTATGGATAGGTTTAACGTTAGGGTGAGGTTAAGGTTTAGGGTGAGGGTTAGGGTGAGGGTGAGCGTTAGGGTTATGGTTAGTGTGAGGCTAGAGTGAGTATGAGGGTTAGGTTTAGGTTTAGGGTGAGGTTTAGGTTAGGGTTAGGGTTAAGGATAGGGTAAGGGTGAGGGGTAGCGCTAGGGTTAGTGTGAAGGTTAGGTTTAGTTTGAGGGTTAGGGTGAGGGTTGGGGTGAGTTTACGGCTTTGGGTGAGGTTTAGGGTGAGAGTGAGGGTTAGGGTTAGGGTTAGGTTGAGGGTGAGGGTTAGGCTGAAGGTAAGGGGTGAGGATGAGGGTTAGGATTAGGGTTACTGTTAGGGTAAGGCTGAGGGTGAGGGTGAGGGTTAGCATTAGGGTTAGGGTTAGGGTGAGGGTTAGGGTTGGGGTTAGGGTGAAGCTGAGGACTAGGGTTAGGGTGAGGGTTAGGCTAAAGGTTAGGGTGATGGTTAAGGTGAGGGTGATGTTTAGGGTGAGCAAGAGGGTTAGGGTGAGGGTTAGGAAGCGGGTGAGGTTTAGGGTTAGGGTTAGGTTGAGTATTAGGTTTAGGGATAGGGTGAGGGTTAGGATGAGGGCTAGGGTTAGGGTTAGGGTGAGAGTTAGGCTTAGTGTGAGGGTTAGGGTTAGGTTTAGGGTTAGGGTGATGGTTAGGTTGAGGGTTAGAGTGAGGGTTAGTGATAAGGTTAGGGTGAGGGTGAGGGTTTGGGTAAGGCTAAGGCTTAGGGTGAGGGTTAGGGTAAGGCTAAGGGTTAGGGTGAGGTGTAGGGTTAGGGTTAGGGTGAGGGTTAGGTTTAGTGTGCGGGTTAGGGTGAGGTTTAGGGATAGGGTTAGGATTAGGGTTAGGTTTAGGGTTGGAGTGAGAGTAAGGTTTAGGATCAGGGTTAGGTTGAGGGTGAGGGTTATTGTTAAATTACGGTTAGGGTTAGGTTGAGGGTGATGGTGAGGCTGAGGGTGAGGGTGAGGGTTCAGTTGGGTTTGTGTTAGGGTTAGGGTGAGGGTGATGGTGAGGTTTAGGGTTAGGGTTAGGGTTAGGGTTAAGGTTACCGTGAGGATGAGGTGAGGGTGAGGGTTAGGGTTAGGGTTAGGGTTAGGTTTATGGTTAGGGTTAGGATTAAGTTTAGGGTGAGGGTTCGGATGAGGGGTAGGGTGAGGTTTATGGGTAGGGTTAGGGTGAGCGTTATGGTTAGTGTGAGGGTTAGGGTTAGGGATAGGGTTAGGTTGAGGGTTAGGGTTACTGTGGAGGTTAGGCCTAGGGTGAGGGTTAGGGTAAGGCATAGGAATAGGTTGAGGGTGAGAGTGAGGGTTAGCATTAGGATTAGGGTTAGGGTGAGGGTGAGGGTGAGGGTAAGGTTGACGGAGAGTGTGAGGGTTAGGGTTAGGGTTAGGCTTAGGTTTAGGGTGAGGGTGAGTTAGGGTTAGGGTTAGGGTTAGGGTTAGGCTTATGGTTAGACTGAGGGTGAGGGTGAAGGTGAGGGTTACATTTAGGGTGAGTGTTAGGTTTAGGGTTAGGGTGAGGGTTAGGGCTAGGATTAGGGTTAGGTTTACGGTTCGGGTTAGGGTTATGGTTAGGGTGAGGGTGAGGGTTAGGGTGAGGATTAAGGATAGGTTTAGGTTTAGTGATAGGTTTAGGATTAGGGTTATGGTGAGGGTGAGAGTTAGGGTTATGGTTATATTAAGAGCCAGGGTGAGGGTGAGGGTTAGGGTTAAGATTAGGGTTAGGGTAAGGGTTAGGTTGAAGGTGAGGGTGAGGATGAGGGTTAGGGTTAGGGTTAGGCTTAGGTTTAGGGTGAGTGTTAGTGTTAGGGTTAGGGCGAGAGTTTGGGTTAGGTTTAGGATTAGGATGAGGGTTAGACTGAGCAGTAGGGTTAGGGTTATGGTGAGGGTTAGGGTTACTGTTGGGGTTAGTTTTAGGTTTAAGATTAGGGGGAGGGTAAGGTTTAGGGTGAGGGTTAGGGTGAGGGTGAGGGATAGGGTTAGGGTTAGTGTGAGGGCTAGGGTGAGGCTGAGGATTAGGTTTAGGGTTAGGTTGAGGTTTAGGGTTAGGGTCAGGGATAGGTTGAGAGTTAGTTTTAGCCTTAGGGTGCGTGTGAGGGTAAAGGTTGGGGTTAGGGTTAGGGTTAGGTTTAGGATGAGGGTGAGTGTTAGGGTGAGTGTTAGGGTTAGGGTGAGGGTTAGTGTTAGTGTGAGGGTTAGGTTTAGGTTTAGGTTTAGGGTTAGGGTGAGGGTAAGGGTTAGGGTGAATGTTAGGGTTATCATGAGTATTAGGGTGAGGGTTTGGGTGAGGGTTAGGATTAGGGTTAGGTTGAGGGTGAGGGTTAGGCTGAGTGTGAGGGGTGAGGGTGAGGTTTAGGATTAGGGTTACAGTTAGGGATAGGCTGAGGGTGAGTGTGAGTGTGAGGGTGAGTGTTAGCATTAGGTTTAGGGTGAGGTTTAAGTTTAGGGTTAGGGTGTGGGTGAGTGTGAGGGTTAGGATTAGGGTTAGGGATACTGTTAGGCTGAGGGTTAGGATGAGGGTTTGGGTTAGGGTGAGGGTTAGGGTGAGGGTGAGGGTTAGGGTGAGGGTTAGCGTTTGGGTGATATTTAGGGTGAGGGTGAGGGTTAGGGTGATGGTTAGGGTGCAGGTGAGGGTTAAGATGAGAACTAGGGTTAGGGTTAGGCTGAGAGTTACGTTTAGTCTGAGGGTTAGGGTTAAGTTTAGGGTTAGGGTGATGGTTAGGGTGAGGGGTATGGTGAGGGTTAGTGATAGAGTTAGGCTGAGGGTGAGGTTTGGAGCAAGGCTAAGGCTTAGGGTGAAGGTTAGGGTAAGGCTAAGGGATAGTGTGAGGGTGAGGGTGAATGTTAGGGTTAGGGTTAGGGTGAGGTTTGGGGTTAGGGTTAGGGTTAGGTTTAGGACGAGTGTTAGCAAGAAGGGTAGGGTTAGGTTTAGGGTGATGGTTATGTTTAGTATGAGGGTTAGTGTTAGGGTTAAATTTAGGGTTAGGGAGAAATTTAGGTTGAGGATTAGGGTTTGGGTTAGGGTTAGGTTGAGGGTGAGGTTTAGGATTAGGGTGAAGGGTAGGATGGAGTTTAGGGTTAGGGTGAGTGTTATGGTTGGGGTAGGGTTAGGTAGAGGTTGAAGGTGAGGGTTAGGTTTAGGGTTAGTGTGAGATTTCGGGTTAGGGTTAGGGTTAGTGTTAGGTTTAGGTTTAAGGTTAGGTTGAAGGATAGGGTTAGGGTGATGGTTAAGGTTAGGGTTAGGGTGAGGGTGAGGGTTAGGATTAGGGTTAGGTTTAGGGTTATTGTTAGGGTAACTGTTAAGTTTATGGTTATGATTAGGGTGAGAGTGAGGGTGAGGTTTAGGGTTAGGGTTAGAGTGAAGGTTAGGATTAAGGTTAGGGTCAGGCTTACGTTGAGGGGTAGGGTGAAGGGTATGGTTAGGGTTAGGGTGAGGGTTACGGTTAGTGTGAGGGTTATGGTTAGTGTTAGGGTTACGCTTAGGTTGAGGGTTAGGGTTCGGGTGCTTGTTAGGGTTAGGGTGAGGGTTAGGGTTAGGCATAGGGTTTGATTGAGGGTGAGGGTGAGGGTTAGCTTTAGGATTAGGGTTAGGGTTAGGCTGAGGGTAAGGGTGAGGTTGAGGGTGAGTATGAGGGTTAGGGTTAGAGTTAGGGTTAGGCTTCGGTTTAGGGTTAGGGTTAGGGTGAGGGGTAGTGTTAGAGTTAGGGTAAGGGTTTGGTTTAGTTTGAGGGTTAGATTTAGGGTGAGGGTTGGGGTGAGTTTAAGGCTTTGGGTGCAGTTTAGGGTGAGAGTGAGGTTTAGGGTTAGCCTTAGGGTGAGTGTGAGGGTAAGGGTGCGGCTTTGGTTTAGGGTTAGATTTAGGATAAGTGTGAGTGTTAGGGTGAGGTTTAGGGTTAGGGTGAGCGTTAGGGTTATTGTCAGGGTTTAGGTTAGGTTTAGGGTTAGGGTTAGGGTGAGGGTAAGGGTTAGGGTGAGTGTTAGTATGAGAGTGAGTCAGGGTTATCGTGAGTGTTAGGGTGAGTGTTAACATGAGGGTTAAGGTTGGGGTTAGGTTCAGGGTGAGAATTAGGTTCAGGGTGAGGTGTGAGGGTGACGGTGAGGTTGAGGGTTAGCATTAGGGTAAGGGTGAGGTTTATGTTTAGGGTTAGGGTGAGGGTGAGTGTGAGGGTTAGGATTAAGGTTAGGGATACTGTTAGGCTGAGGGTGAGGGTGAGGTTGAGTGTTAGGGTTAGGGTTAGGGTGAGGGTGAAGGTTAGGGTTAGGGTTAGGGTTAAGGTGAGGGTAAGGGTGAGAATTACAGTTAGGATTAGGCTTACGTTTAGTGTAAAGCTGAGGGTCAGTGTTTGGGTGAGCGCTAGGGTTAGGGTGAGGGTTAGGCTTAAGGTTAGGGTGAGGGTTAGAGTTAGGGTTAGGGTTCGGTTTAGGATGAGGGTGTGGGTTAGGGTTAGGGTTACGGTGAGGAATAAGCTTCGCATTAGGGTTAGGGTGAGGTTTAGGGTTAGTGTTAAGTTTGGCTTTAGGATGAGGGTGAGGATTAGGTTCAGGGTTAGGGTGAGGGTTAGGGTTAGTGTGAGGGTTATGGTTAGGGTTAGGGTTAGGGTGAGGGTAAGGTTTAGGGTGAAGGTTAGAGCGAGAATGTGGGTTGGGGTTATCGTGAGTGTTAGGGTGTGGGTTAGGGTGAGTGTTAGGATTAGGGTTAGGGTGAGGGTTAGCGGGAGGGTAAGGATTAGGGTGTGGGTTAGGGTTAGTGTGATGTTTAGGGTGAGGGTTAGTGTAAGCATTAGGTTTAGGGTGACGGTAAGAATAAGAGTTAGGGATAGGGTGATATTGAGGGTTAGGTTTAGCCTTAGTCTTAGTGTGAGGTTTATGTTGAGCCTTAGGTTTAGCGTTAGGGTTAGGCTGAGGGTGAGGGTGAGGATGAGGGTGAGTGTGAGGGTTAGGGTTAGGGTTAGACTTAGGATCAGGTGCAGGGTGAGGGTGAGGGTTAGGGTTAGGGTTTTCGTGAGGTTTAGGGTTAGGGTTAAGGGTAGGGTTCGGTGAGGGTTTGGGTAAGGGTTAGGTTTATGGTTATTGTTAGGTTTAGGGTTAGATTTACGGTAATGATGAGGGTGAGCGTGAGGGTTAGGGTTAGGTTTAGGGTGAGGTTGAGGGTGAGGTAAGAGTTAGGGTGAGGGTTAGGATTAGGGTGAGGTTTAGGGTGAGGTTGAGATTTAGGGTTAGAGTTAAGGTTAGGGTGAGGTTTAGTGTTAGGGTGAGGGTTAGGGTAACGGAGAGGTTTAAATTTAGGGTTAGTGTTAGGGTGAGGTTTAGGTTTAGGGTTAGGTTGAAGGTTAGGGGGAAGGTTAGGGTTAGGTTTAGGGTTAGGGGGAAGGTTAGGGTTAGGTTTAGGGTTAGGGTTAGGGCTAGGGTTAGGGTTAAGGTTAGTGTGAGGGTGAGTGATAGGATTAGGGTTAGGGTGAAGGGTAGGGTGAGATTTAGGGTTAGGCTTAGGGTTAGGGTTATTGTTAAGGTTAGGGTCAGAGTTAGGGTTAAAGTGAGGTTGAGGGTGAGGGTTAGGGTTAGTGTTAGGGTGAGGTTTAGGGTTAGGGTTAGGATTAGGGTTAGGTTGAGGTTAGGGTGAGGGGTAGGGTTAGGGTTCGGGTGAGGGTAAGTTTTAGTGTGAAGGTTAGGGTTAGGGTTAGGTTGAGGGTAAGGGTTAGGGTGAGCGTTTGTTTCAGAGTGAGGGTGAGGCTTAGGGTTAAGGTTAGGTTTAGTGTGAGGTTAAGGTTGAGGGTTAGGGTAGGATTAGGGTTCGGGTTACAATGAGAGTGAGGGTGAGGGTTAGGGTAGGCGTAAGGGTTATGGTGAGGGTTAGTGTGAGGATGAGGAGTGAGGGTGAGGGTTAGGATTAGGGTTAAGGTTAGAGTTAGGCTGAGGGTGAAGGTGAGGGTGAGGGTGAGGTTTAGGTTAGCGTTAGGGTTAGGGTGAGGGTTAAGGTTAAGGTTAGGATGAGGGTTAGGATTATGGGTAGGGTTAGGTTTAGGGTGAGTGTTAGGGTGAGGTTTAGGGTGAGAATGAGGGTTAGGGTTATCATGAGCGTTAGGGTGAGTTTTAGTGTGAATGTTAGGTTTTTGGTTAGGGTGATTGTGAGTGTTAGGGTTAGGGTGAGGGTTAGGGTGAGGGTGAGGATGAGGGTGAGTGTGAGGGTGAGGCTTTGGGTTAGGGTTAGGTTTAGGGTGAGGTTGAGGTTGAGGGTTAGGGCTAGGACTAGGGTTAGGGTTACACTGAGGATGAGGGTGAGGGTTAGGGTGAGGGTAAGGGTTAGGGTGAGGGTTAGAGTGAGGGTGAGTGTTAGGCTGATTGTGAGGGGTGAGGTTGAGGGTGGGTGTGAGGGTTAGGATTAGGTTTAGGGATACTTTTAGGCTGAGGGTGAGGGTGAGGTTTAGGGTTAGGGTTAGGGTGAGTGTAAGAGTAAGAGTGGGGGTTAGAGTGATAGTGAGAATTAGGTTTAGCCTTAATCTTAGTGTGAGGTTTATGGTGAGAGTTAGGGTTAGGTTTACGGGTAGGCTGAGGCTGAGAGTGAGTGTGAGGTTTAGGGTTAGGTTTAGGGATAGGGTTAGGGTGAGGGTTAGGGTGAGGGTGAGGGTGAGGGTTAGCATTAGGCTTAGGGTGAGGGTTATAACGGGTTAGTGTTAGGGTTAGGGTGAGGGTGAGTGTGAGGGTTAGGATTAGGTTTAGGGATACGTTTAGGCTGAGGGTCAGGGTGAGGGTTAGGGTTAGGTTGAGGGTTAGCATTAGGGTTAGGTTGAGGGTGAGGGTGAGTATTACGGTTAGGATTAAGGTTAGGTTTAGTGTCAAGCTGAGGGTGAGGGTGAGGATGAGGGCTAAGGTTAGGGTGAGGGTTAGGCTTAAGGTTAGGGTGAGGGTTAGTGTTAGGGTGATGTTTAGGGTGAGCGGGATGGTTAGGGTGGTGGTTAGGCTGCGGGTGTGGTTTAGGGTTAGGGTTAGGTTTAGGCTTCGGATGAGGGTTAGGATGAGGCGTAGGGTTAGGGTTAGGATGAGGGCTAGGGTTAGGGTTAGGGTGAGGGTTAGGCTTAGTGTGAGGGTTAGGGTTAGGTTTAGTGTTAGGATGATGGTTAGGGTGAGGGTTAGTGATAGTGTTAGAGTTAGGGTGAGGGTGAGGTCAAGCCTAAGGCTTAGGGTGAGGGTTAGGGTGAGGCTAAGGGTTATGGGGAGGGTTTGGGTGAGGGGAAGTATTAGGGTCAGGGTGAGGTTTAGGTTTAGTGTGAGGGTTAGGGTAAGGGTTAGGGTGAGGGTAAGATTAAGAGTGAGGGTTAGGGTGATAGTGACGGTTAGGTTTAGCCTTAGTCTTAGTGTGAGGTTTATGGTGAGCGTTAGGTTTAGGGTTAGGTTTAGGGTTAGGGTTAGGCTGAGGGTGAGTGTGAGGTTTAGGGTTAGGGTTAGGCTTAGGATTAGGCGGAGGGTGAGGGTGAGGGTGAGGATTAGATTTAGGGTTAGTGTTAGATTTAGTGTTAGGGAGAGGGTTAGGGTGAGGATTAGGGTGAGTATTAGGGTTAGGGTGAAGGCTAGGGTGAGGGTGAGGGAGATGGTTAGGGTGAGGGTTAGGGTTAGGCGTAGGGTTTGGTTGGGGGTGAGGGTGAGGTTTAGCTTTAGGATTAGGGTTAGGGTTAGGCTGAGGGTGAGGTTGAGTGTGAGGGTTAGGGTTAGGGTTAAAGTTAGGCTTTGGTTTAGGGTGAGGGTGAGTGTGAGGGTTAGGGTTAGGGTTAGGGTTAGGCTTATGTTTAGGCTGAGGGTGAGGGTGAGGGTGAGGGTGAGGTTGAGGGTTAGATTTAGGCTGAGTGTTAGGTTTAGGGTTAGGGAATGGGTTAGCTTGAGGGTTAGGGTTAGGATTAGGGTTAGATTTAGGTTGCGGGTTAGGGTTTTGGTTAGGGTTAGGGTTAGGGTAAGGGTGAGGGTTTGGGTTAGGGTTAGGGTGAGGATTAGGGATAGGGTGAGGTTTAGGGATAGGTTTAGGTTAGGGTTATGGTGAGAGTGAGAGTTAGGGTTAAGGTTATGTTTAGAGACAGGTTGAGGGTGAGGTTTAGGTTTAGGATTAGGGTTAGGGTATGGGTTAGGTTGAAGTTGAGGGTGAGGATGAGGGTTAGGGTTAGGGTTAGGCTTAGATTTAGGGTGAGTGTTAGTGTTAGGGTTAGGGTGAGAGTTTGGGTTAGGTTTAGGATTAGTATGAGGGTTAGGCTGAGGAGTAGGGTTAGGGTTATGGTGAGGGTTAGGGTTAGTGTTGGTGTTAGTGATACATTTAAGGTTAGGGTGAGGGCAAGGATTAGGGTGAGGGTTAGGGTGAGGGTGAGGGTTATCGTTTGTGTGATATTTAGGGTGAGGGTGAGGATTAGGGTGCGGGTGAGGTTTAGGAAGATAACTATGGTTAGGGTTAGGTTTAAGTTTAGGCTTAGTGTGAGGGTTAGGGTTAGGTTTAGGGTTAGGGTGAGGGTTATTCATAGGGTTAGGGTGAGGTTGAGGGTCAGAGCAAGGCTAAGGCTTAGGGTGAGGTTTATGGTAAGGCTAAGTGTTAGGGTGAGAGTGAGGGTGAGGGTTAGGGTTAGGATGATGTTCAGGGTTCGGGTTAAGGTTAGGGTTAGGTTGAGGGTTAGGGTTAGGGTGAGGGTTAGGCTTAGTGGAGGGTTAGTGTTAGCTTTAGGGTTAGGGTGATGGTTAGGGTGAGTGTTAGGGTGAGGGTTAGGTCAAGGCTAAGGCTTAGAGTGAGGGTTAGGGTAAGGCTAAGGGCTAGGGTGAGGTTAGGTTTAGGGTTAGGTTGAGGTTCAGGTTTAGGGTTATGGGTATGGTTAGGGTTAGGATGAGGGTTAGCCTGAGGGGTAGGGTGAGGGGTAGGGTGAGGGTTAGGTTTGGTGTGAGTGTTAGTGTTAGGGGTAGGGTGAGGGTTAGGTTGAGAGTTAGGGTTTGGATTAGGGTTAGGTTGAGGGTGAGGTTTAGGGTGAGGTTTAGGATTAGGGTTAGGGTTAGGGTGAGGGTTAGGATGGAGGTTAGGGTTAGGTTGAGGGTTAGGGGTAGGGGTAGGGTTAGGTTGAGGGTGAGAGTGAGGGTTAGGATTACGATTAGGGTTAGGGTGAGGGCTAGGGTGAAGGTGAGGATTAGGGTTAGGTTTAGGGTGAGGATTAGGGTGAGTGTTAGGGATAGGATTATCGTTATGGTGAGAGTAAGAGTGAGGGTTAGGGTTAGGGTCAGAGTGAGGGTTAAGGTTAGAATTTGTGTTAGGTGACAGCTAGGTTGAGGGTGAGGGTTAGGGTTAGGTTTAGGGTGAGATTTCGGGTTAGGGTTAGGGGGAGGGTTAGTCTTAGGTTTAGGGTTACGGTAAGGTTGAGGGTTAGGGTTAGGGTGAGGTTTAGGGTTAAGGTTAGGGTGAGGTTGAGGGTTAGGATTAGGGTTAGGTTTAGTGTTAAGCAGAGGGTGAGGGTGAGGGTGAGGGCTAGGGTTAGTGTGAGGGTTAGGCTTAAGGTTAGGGTGAGGGTTAGGGTTACGGTGATGTTTAGGGTGAAGGTGAGGTTTAGGGTGAGGGTTAGGTTTAGGGTTAGGATGAGGGTTACGATGAGAGCTAGGGTTAGGGTTAGGTTGAGGGTTAGGCTTAGTGTGAGGGTTAGGGTTAGGTTTAGGGTTAGGGTGATGTTTAGGGTGAGGGTGAGGGTGAGGGTTAGTGATAGGGTTAGGGTTAAGGTGAGGGTGAGGGCAAGGCTAAGGCTTAGGGTGAGGGTTACCTAAGGCTAAGGGTTAGGGTGAGGGGTAGGGTTAGGGTTAGGGTGAAGGTTAGGTTTAGTTTGAGGGTTAGGGTTAGGGTTAAGTTTAGGGTGAGGGTAAGAGTTAGGGTGAGTATTAGGGTGATAGTTCAGTTTAGGGTTAGCCTTACTCTTAGTGTGAGGGTGATGGTGAGGGATAGGGTTAGGGTTAGGTTTAGGTTTAGGATGAGGGTGAGGGTTAGGTTCAGGGTTAGGGTGAGGGTTAGGGTTAGTGTGGGTGTTAGGGTTAGGATTAGGGTGAGGGTGAGGGTAAGTTTTAGGGTGAAGGTTAGGGTGAAATTGAGGGTTGGGGTTATCGTGAGTGTTAGGGTGAGGGTTAGGGTGAGGTTTAGGCTTAAGTTTTGGGTGAGGGTTAGCGGCAGTGTAAGGATTAGGGTGTGGGTTAGGGTTAGGGTGAGGTTTAGTGTGAGGCTGAGGGTTAGGTTTAGGGTTAGGTTGAAGTTAAGGGTTAGGGTGAGGGTTAGGGTGAAGGTTAGGCTTAGAATTATGGTTAGCGTGAGGGTTAGAGTGAGTGTTAGGGTTAGGGTTAGAGTTAGGTTTAGGGTGAGGTTGAGGATAAAGGTTAGGAGTAGGGTTACATTTAAGGTTAGGTTGAGGGTGAGGGTGAGGGTGAGGGTAAGGTTTAGGATTAGGGTTAGGTTTAGGTTTAGGCTAAGGGTGACATTGAGGGTGAGGGTGAGGGTGAGGGTATGAGTGAGGGTGAGACTGAGTGTTAGGATTTGGGTGAGGGCGAGGTTTAGGGTTCTGGTTATGGTGAGGGTGAACATTAGGGTTAGGTTTAGGGTGAAGGTGAGAGTTAGGGTTTGGGTCTGGATGAGGTTCAGGGTTAGTGTTAGGGTGAGGGTAAAGGTTATGGTGAGGGTTAGGGTGAGAGTGAGGGTTAGGGTTATGGTGAGGGTTAGGGTGATGGTTAGGTTGAGGGTTAGGGTTGGGTTTAAGGTTTGGTTGAGGGTGAAGGTTAGGTTTAGGGTTAGTGTTAGGGTGAGGGTGAGGTTTAGGGTTAGGTTTAGGGTGAAGGTTAGCTTAAGGGTTAGGGATAGGGTGAGGGTGAGTGTGAGGGTTAGGGTTAGGTTTAGGTTTAGGGTGAGGGTGAGGGTGAGGGTTAGGTTTAGGATTAGGGTTAGGGTTAGGTTTAGGCTGAGGGTGAGGTTTAGGTTTAGGGTTAATGTTAATGTTAAGATTAGCCTGAGTGTGAGGTTGAGGATAAGAGTTAGGGTTAGGGTGAGGATTAGGGTTAGGGTTATGGTGAGCGTGAGGGTTAGGGTTAGGTGATGTTTAACGTGAGGGTGATGGTTAGGATGAGGGTGAGCGTTCCATTGCGACTGAGGGTTAGATTTTGGGTGAGGGTGAGGGTGAGGTTGAGGGTTAGGGTTAGGGTGAGGGTTAGGGTGAGGGTGAGAGTGAGGATCAGGCTGAGGGTTAGGGTATGGGTAAGGGTTATGTTTAGGGTGAGGGTAAGGGTGACAGTGAGGTTTAGGGTGCGGGTGAGTGTTAGGATTATGTTTAGGGTTAGGGTTAGATTGAGGGTTAGGGTGAGGGTGAGGGTTGGGGTTAGGGTTAGGGTGAGTTTAGGGTCAGAGTGAGAGTGAGGGGTCGGATTAGTTTAAGGGTTAGGCTGAGGGTGAGTGTGAGGGTTAGGGTGAGGGTGAGGGTTAGGCTTAGGTTGAGGGTTATTGTGAGGGTGAGGGTTAGGGTGAGGGTTAAGGTTAGGGTTAGGCTTAGCGTGAGGGTTAGGGTGAGAGTAAGGTTTTGGGTGAGGGTTAGGGTGAGGGTGGGTTTTAGAGTTAGGTTTAGAGTTAGGGTGAGGGTTAGGGTTAGGGTTAGGGTGAGGGTTAGTGTGCGGGTTAGGATTAGTCTTAGGGTTAGGGATAGGATTAAGTTAAGGTATAGAGTGAGGGTTAGAGTGAGAATGAGTGGTAGGGTTACCGTGAGTGTTAGGGTCACGGTTAGTGTGAGGGTTAGGGTTAGGGTAATGTTTGGGTTTAGTGTGAGGGTGAGGGTGAGGGTGAGGGTTAGGGTTGGGTTCAGGTGAGGGTTAAAGTTATGGTTAGGGTTAGGGTGTGGGTTAGAATTAGGGTTAGGTTTAAGTTTAGGTTTAGGGTTACGGTTAATATTAGTATTAGGGTGAGGGTGAGGGTGAGGTTTAGGATTAGGGTTAAGTTAGGTTTAGGTTCAGGGTTAGTCTTACGGTTACGGTTAGGGTTATGGTTACGGTGAGGGTGAGGGTTAGGGTTACGTTTGGGGTGAGGTTTAGGGTTAGGGTTAGGGTTAAGATTAGTGTTAGGTTTAGGGTTAGGATGAGGGGTAGGATGAGGGGTAGGGTTAGGTTTAGGGTGAAGGTTAGGTTTATTGTGAGGGTTATGGTTAGCGTTAGGGTTAGGGATAGGGTGAGGGTTAGGTTTAGGGTGGAGGTTAGGGTTGGGGTGAGAGTAAGGGTTAGGGGCAGTTTTAGGTTGAGGGTGATGGTGAGGATGAGGGTGAGTGTGAGATTTCGGTTGAAGGTTTGGGTTAGGGTTAGGGTGAGTGTGAGGGTGAAATTTAGGGTTAGGTTTAGGGTTACAGTGAGTGTGAAATGAGGGTGAGGGTTAGGGTTAGGGTTAGGGTTTAGGTGAGGTTTGGGTTTAGGGTTAGGGTAAGGGTGAGGGTGAGGGTTAGGGTTAGAGTTAAGGTTAGGGTGAGGGATTGGGTTAGGGTTAGTGTTAGTGTTAGGGTTGGGTGAGGTTTATGATGAGGGTTAGGATTAGGGTTAAGATTATGGTTAGGATGAGGGTGAGTGTGAGGGTGAGGGTGTGGGTTAGGGTTAGTCTTAGGGTTAATCTGAAGGTTAAGTTTAGGGTGAGGGTTAGGGTTAGGGTGAGGGCTAGGTGATGGTGAGGGTTAGGGTTAGGGTTAGGGTGAAGTTTAGGGTTAGGCTTAGGGTTAGGCTTAGAGTGAGGATTAGGTTTAGGGTGGAGGTTAGGGTTGGGGTGAGTGTAAGGGTAAGGGGCAGGGTTAGGTTGAGGATGAGGGAGAGGGTTAGGGTTAAATTTGGGTAAGTGTTAGGCTGAGGGTAAGGTTGAGGGTGACGTCTAGTTTTAGGGTGAGGGTTAGGCTTAAGGTTAGGGTGAGGGTTAGGGTTACGGTGATGTTTAGGGTGAGGGTGAGGGTTAGGGTGAGGGTTAGGGTGCGGGTGAGGTTGAGGGTTACTGTTAGGGTGAGGGTTAGGGTTAGGGTGAGGATGAGGGTTAGGATGAGGGCTAGGGTTAGGGTGAGGGTTAGGCTTAGTGTGAGGTTTAGGGTTAGGTTTAGGGTTAGGGTGAGGGTTAGTGATAGGGTTAGGGTTAGGGTGAGTGTTAGGGCAAGGCTAAGGCTTAGAGGGAGGGTTAGGGTAAGGCTAAGGGTTAGGGTGAGGGTGAGGGTGACAGTTAGGTTTAGGGTTAGGGTGAGGTTCAGTGTTATGGTTATGGTTAGGGTTAGGGTTAGGATGAGGATTAGCGAGAGGGTTTAGTGTTAGGGTTAGGGTGAGGGTTAGGTTTAGTGTGAGTGTTAGAGTTAGGTTTAGGGTTAGGTTGCGGGTTAGGTTGAGGTTTAGGGTTTGGGTTAGGGTTAGGTTGAGGGTGAGGTTTAGGGTGAGGTTTAGTGTGAGGGTTAGTGTGAGGGTTAGGGATAGGATTAGGGTTATGATGAGAGTAAGGGTGAGGGTTAGGGTTAGGGTCAGAGTGAGGCTTAGTGTTAGAATTAGTGTTAGGTGAGGGCTAGGTTGAGGGTGAGGTTTAGGGTTAGGGTTAGGATGAGATTTCGGGTTAGGTTTAGAGTGAAGGTTAGTGTTAGGTTTAGGGTTACTGTTAGGTTGAGGGTTAGGGTTAGGGTGAGGGTTAGGGTTAGGGTTAGGTTGAGGGTGAGTGTTAGGATTAGTGTTAGGTTTAGTGTTAATCGGAGGGTGACGGTGAGGGTGAGGGCTAGTGTTAGGGTGAGGGTTAGGCTTAAGGTTAAGTTGAGGGTTAGGTTTAGGGTGATGTTTAGGGTGAAGTTGAGTGTTAGCGTGAGGTTTAGGGTGCAGGTGAGGTTTAGGGTTAGTGTTAGGGTGAGGGTTAGGTTCAGGGTTAGGATGAGGCTTAGGATGAGGGCTATGGTTAGGGTGAGGGATTGGCTTAGTGTGAGGGTTAGGGTTAGGTTTAGGGTTAGGGTGAGGGTTAGGGTTTGGGTTAGGGTTAGGGTTAGGGTTGGGCTTAGTGTGAGGATTAGGGTTAGGTTTAGGTTTAGGGTGAGGGCTAGGGTGAGGGTGAGGCTTAGGGTGAGGGTGAGGGTGAAAGTTAGGTTTAGTGTGAGCCTTAGGCTGAGGGTAAGGTTTAGGGTGAGCGTAAGTGTTATGGTGAGGGTTAGGGTGAGAGAGAGGGTTAGGTTTAGCATGCGTGTTAGGGTGATGGTTAGAGTTAGGATTAGGGTTAGGGTTAGGGTTACCCTGAGGTTGAAGTTGAGGGTGAAGTTGATCTTGAGATTTAGGGTTTGGGTTAGGGTTAGGGTTAGTGTAAGGGGTAGCGTGAGTGTGAGTGTTAATGTGAGTGTGAGGGTGAGGGTGAGGGTTAGGTTTAGGGTTAGGTGAGTGTGAGTGTGAGGGTGTGGGTGAGGGTGAGTTTTACTGTTAGGGTTAGTGTTAGTTTGTGGACTAGGGTGAGGTTGAGAAATAGGGTGAGTGTGAGGGTGAGTGTGAGGGTTAGGGTTAGGGTAATGGCTAGAGTTAGGTTTAGGGTAGGGTGAGGTTAGGGTGAGGGTGAGGGTTAGGGTGAGAATTAGGGTTAGGGTGAGCGTTAGGGTTAGGTTTAGGGTGAGGGTTAGTTTTAGGGTGATGTTTAGGGTGAGGGTGAGTGTTAGGGTTAGGGTGAGGGTGAGGGTGAGGGTGAGGGTTAGGCTTAGGGTTAGGGTTAGTGTGAGGGTGAGGGTTAGGGTTAGGGTTAATTTGAGGGAGAGGGTGAGGTTTAGTGTTAGAGTTATGATGAGGGTGAGGGTTAGGGTCAGGTGATGTTTAGGGTGAGGGTGAGGGTTAGGATGAGGGTGAGAGTGAGGGTGAGACTGAGGGTTAGATTGTGGGTGAGAGTGAGGGTGAGGTTGAGGGTTAGGGTTAGGGAGAGCGTTAGGGTGAGGGTGATGGTTCAGGTGAGACTAAGGGTTAGGGTGTGGGTGAGGGTTAGATTTAGGGTGAGGGTTAGGGTGACGGTGAGTTTTAGGGTGCGTGTGAGGGGTAGGATTAGTTTTAGGTTTAGACTGAAGGTGTGGGTGAGGTTTAGGGTGAGGGTGAGGGTTAGGCTTAGGGTGAGGATTAGGGTGAGGGTTAGGGTTAGGGTTAGGTTTAGCATGAAGGTTAGGGTGAGAGTAAGGTTTTGGATGAGGTTTAGGGTGAGGGTGGGTTTTTGAGTTAGAGTTAGAGTTAGGGTGAGGTTAGGGTGAGGGTTAGGGTTAGGGTTCGGGTGACGGTTAAAGTCATGCTTAGGGTTAGGGTGAGGGTTAGAATTAGGTTTAGGGTTAGGTTTAGGTTTAGAGTTACTGTTATTGTTAGGGTTAGGGTGAGGGTGAGGTTTAGGCTAAGGGTTAGGGATAAGCTGAGATTTAGGGTTAGTGTTAGGGTTAGGATTAAGGTTATGGTTACTGTGAGAGTGAGGTTGAGGGTTAGGGTTAGGTTTGGGATGAGGTTTAGGGTTAGGGTTAGGGTTAAGATTAGGGTTAGGTTTAGGGTTAGGATGAGGGGTAGGGTGAGGGTTAGGGCTAGGTTTAGGGTGAGGGTTAGGGTTATTGTGAGGGTTAGGGTTAGCGTTAGTGTTAAGGTTAGGGTGGAAGTTAGGGTTGGGGTGAGAGTAAGGTTTAGGGGCAAGGTTTGGTTGAGGGTGAGGGTTAGGGTTAAATTAGGGTTAGGGTGAGGTTGAGGGTGAGGGTGAGTTTTAGGGTTAGGGTTAGGTTTAGGGTGGAGGCTAGTGTGAGGGTGAAGGTTATGGCGAGTGTGAGTGTGAGTGTGAGGGTTAGGGTTAGGGTAAGGGCTAGGGTTAGGTTTAGGGTTCGGGTGAGGGTTAGCATTATGGTGAGTTTTAGGGTTAGGATTAGGGTCATGGTTAGCATTAGGGTTAGGATTAGTGTGAGAGTTAGGCTGAGGTTAAGGTTTAGGATGAGGGTAAGTCTTAGGGTGAGGGTTAGGGTGAGAATGAGGGTTAGGGTTAGGGTTAGTGTTAGGGTGAGTGTTAGGGTTAGGGTGAGGGTGACGGTGAGGGTTAGGGTTAAGGTTAGGTTGAGGGTGAGGGTGAGGTTTAGGGGTAGGATTAGAGTTAGGGTTAGGCTTAGGCTGAGGGTGAGGTTGAGGGTGAGGGTTAGGGTTAGGGTGATGTTTAGGGCTAGTGTTATGGTGACGGTGAGGGTTAGGTTTAGGTGATGTTTAGGGTGAGGGTTAGGATGAGGGTGAGGGTTCAGTTGAGACTGAGGTTTAGATTTTGGGTGAGGGTGAGGGTGAGGTTGAGAGTTAGGGTTAGGGTGAGGGTTCGGGTTCGGGTGAGACTGAGATTTAGGGTGTGAGTGAGGGTTAGCTATAGGGTGAGGGTTAGGTTTAGGATGAGGGTGAGGGTTAGGTTTAGGATAAGGGATAGGGTGGGGTTAGGGTGAGCTTGCGGGTGATTGGTAGGATTAGTTTCAGGGTTAGGCTGAGGGTGAGGCTGAGGGTTAGGGTGAGGTTGAGGGTTAGGTTTAGGGTGAGGGTTATTGTGACGGTGAGGGTTAGGGTGAGGGTTAGGGTTAGGGTTAGGGTTAGCATGAGGGTTAGGGTTTGAGTAAGGTTTTGGGTGAAGGTTAGGGTGAGGGTGGGTTTTAGAGTTAGGTTTAGCGATAGGGTGAGGGTTACGGTAACGGTTAGGGTTAGGGTGAAGGTTAGTGTGAGGGTGAGGGTGAGGGTCAGACTGAGGGTTAGGGTGTGGGTGAGGGTTATGTTTAGGGTGAGGGTTAGGGTGACGGTGAGGTATAGGGTGCGGGTGAGTATTAGGATTAGGTTTAGGGTTAGGGTGAGGGTTAGGGTGAGGGTGAGGGTTAGGGTTAGGTTGAGGGTAGGGTCAGTGTGCGGGTGAGGGGTAGGATTAGTTTTAGGGTTAGGCTGAGGGTGAGTGTGAGGGTTAGAGTGAGGGTTAGGGTTAGACTTAGGGTGAGGGTTTTTGTGACGGTGAGGGTTAGGGTGAGGGTTAGGGTTAGGGTTAGGTTTAGCACGAGGGTTAGGTTTTGAGTCAGGTGTTGGGTGAGGGTTATGGTGAGGGTGCGTTTTAGAGTTAGGGTTAGCGTTAGGGTGAGAGTTACGGTGATGGTTAGGGTTAGGGATAGGGTTAGGGTGAGGGTTAATGTGCTGGTTAGGCTTAGGCTTAGGGTTAGGGTTAGGATTAAGTTAAGGTTTAGGGTGAACGTTAGGGTGAGTGTGAGGGTTAGGGTTACCGTGAGTGGTAGGGTGAGGGTTAGGGTTAGGGTTAGGTTTAGGGTTAGGGTGAGTGTGAGGGTTAGGGTTAGGGTTCAGGTGAGGGTTAAGGTTATTGTTAGGGTTACCGTTATTGTTATTGTTAAGGTGAGGGTGAGGGTGAGGTTTAGGATTAGGGTTAGGTTAGGTTTAGGTTTAGGGATAGTGTTAGGGTTAGGGTTAGGGTTACGGTTAAGGCGAGGGTGAGGGTGAGGTTGAGGGTGAGGGTTAGGGTAAGGTTTGGGGTGAGGTTTAGGGTTAGGTTTATGGTTAAGATTAGGGTTAGGTTTAGGGTTAGTATGAGAGGTAGGGTGAGGGATAGGGTTAGGTTTAGGGTGAGGGTTAGGGTTATTGTGAGGGTTAGGGTTAGCGTTAGGGTTAGGGTTAGGATGAGGGTTAAGTTTAGGGTGGAGGTTAGGGTTGGGGTGAGAGAAAGGGTTATGGGCAGGGTTAGGTTGAGTGTGATGGTGAGGATGAGCGTGAGGGTTAGGATTACTGTTTGGGTTTGGGCTAGGTTGAGGGTGAGGTTTAGGATTAAGTTTAGAGTTACCGTGAATGTGAGGTGAGGGTGAGGTTTAAGGTTAGGATTAGGGTGAGGTTTAGGGTTAGGGTTAGGGTAAGGGTGAGGGTGAGGGTTAGGGTTAGAGTTATGTTTAGGGTGAGGGATAGGGTTAGATTTAGTGTTAGGGTTAGGGTTAGGGTGAGGGTTATGATGAGGGTTAGGGTGAGGTTTAGGGTTAGGGTTAAGATTAGGGTTAGGGTGGGGGTGAGTGTGAGGTTTAGGGTGAGGGTTAGGTTTAGTCTTAGGATTACGCTGAGGGTTAGGTTTAGGGTGAGGGTTAGGGTTAGGGTTAGGTTGAGGGTCAGGTGATGGTGAGGGTTAGGGTTAGGGTTAGGGTGAAGGTTAGGGTTAGGCTTACGGTGAGTATTAGGGTTAGTGTGGAGGTTAGGGTTGGGGGGAGGTTAAGGTTTAGGGGCAGGGTTAGATTGAGGGTGAGCGTGAGGGTTACGGTTAAATTAGGTTTAGGGTTAGGCTGAGGGTGAGGGTGAGGCTTAGTGTTAGGGTGAGGGTTAGGGTTAGGGATAGGGTGAGGAAGAGGGTTAGCATTATAGTAAGGTTTAAGTTTATTGTTATGCTTAGGGTTAGGGTTAGGGTGAGGTATAGGTGAGGGTGAAGGTTAGGGTAAAGGGTAGGGTGAGGTTTAGGATGAGGGTGAGTGTTAGGGTGAGAGTGAGTGTTAGGGTTAGGTTTAGGGCTAGGGTTAGGGTTAATGTGAGGGTTAGGTTTAGGGTTAGGGTTAGGGTTAGGCAAAGGTTTAGGATGAGTATTAGGATGAGAGTGAGTGTTAGAGTTATCGTAAGTGTTAGGGTGAGGGTTAGGGTTAGGGTTAGGTTGAGTGTGAGGGTTAGGCTGAGTGTGAGGGGTGAGGGTGAGGGTTAGGCTGAGGGTGAGGGGTGAGGATGATGGTTAGGATTAGGGTTACTGTTAGGGTTAGGCTGAGGGTGAGTATGAGAGTGATGGTTAGCATTAGGGTTAGGGTGAGGGTTAGGTTTAGGGTTAGGGTGAGAGTGAGTGTGAGGTTTAGGATTAGGGTTAGGGATACTGTTAGGCTGAGGGTGATGGTGAGGGTTAGGGTTGGGGTGAGGGTTAGGGTTAGGGTTAGGATGAGGGTGAGGGCTAGGGTGTGGGTGAGCATTAGGCTAAAGATTAGGGTGAGGGTGAAGTTGAGGGCAATGTTTAGGGTGAGGGTGAGGGTTAAGGTGAGGGTGAGGTTGCGGGTGAGGTTTAGGGTTAGGGTTAGGTTGAGGGTTAGGTTTCGGGATAGGATGAGGGTTAGGATGAGGGCTAGGGTTAGGGATAGGGTGAGGGTTAGGCTGAGTGTGAGGGTTAGGGTGATGGTTAGGGTGAGGTTTAGGTTGAGCTTTAGTGATAGGTTTAGTGTTAGGGTGAGGGTTAGGGCAAGGCTAAGGCTTAGGGTGAGGGTTAGGGTAAGGCTAAGTGTTTGGGTGAGGGTTAGGGTTAGGAATAGGGTGAGTGTTAGGTTTAGTGTGAGGGTTAGGGTGAGGATTAGGGTTAGGTTTAGGATGAGGGTTAGGTTTAGGTTTGGAGTGAGAGTAAGGGTTAGCGTGAGGGTTAGGTTGAGGGTAAGGTTTACGGTTAAATTAGGGTTAGGTTTAGGTTGAGGGTGGTGGTGAGGATGAGGGTTCGGGTGAGGGTTCGGTTGAGGGTTCGGGTTCGGGTTAGGGTGAGGGTGATGGTGAGGTTTAGGGTTCGGGTTAGGGTTAGCATTACGGTGAGGGTGAGGTGAGGGTGAGGCTTAGGGTTAGGGTTAAGGTGAGGTTTAGGATTAGGGTTAGGGTTAGGGTTAGGGTGAGGGTGAGGGTTAGGGTAAGGCATAGGGTTAGGTTGAGGCTGAGGGTGAGGGTTAACATTAGGATTAGGGTTAGGGTTAGGGTGACGGTGAGGTTGAGGATGAGGGTGAGTGTGAGGGTTAGGGTTAGTGTTAGGGTTAGGCTTAGGTTTAGAGTAAGGGTGAGTGTGAGGGTTAGGGTTAGGGTTTTGATTAGGCTTAATGTTAGGCTGAGGGTGAGGGTTAGATTTAGTGTGAGTGTTAGGTTTAGGGTTATGTTTAGGATTAGGGTGAGGGTTAGGGTTATGATTAGGGTTGGGTTTAGGGTGCGGGTTAGGGTTATGGTTAGGGTTAGGGTTAAGGTGAGGGTGAGGGTTTCGCTTAGGGTTAGGGTGAGGATTAGGGCTAAGGTGAGGTTTAAGGATAGGTTTAGGGTTAGGGTTACAGTGAGGGTGAGAGTTAGGGTTAAGGTTAAGTTTAGAGACAGGGTGAGGGTGAGGGTTAGGGTTAGGATTAGGTTTAGGGTAAGGGTTACGTTGAAGGTGAGGGTGAGGGTTAGGGTTAAGGTTAGGGTTAGGCTTAGGTTTAGGGTGAGTGTTAGTGTTAGGGTTAGGGTGAGAGTTTGGGTTAGGTTTAGGATTAGGATGAGGGTTAGGCTGAGGAGTAGGGTTAGGGTTATGGTGAGGGTTAGGGTTAGTGTGAGGGTTAGGGTTAGCTTAGGGTGAGCTTTAGGTTAAGGTAAGGGTGAGGGATGGGTTTAGGGTGAGGCTGATGCTGAGGCTTAATTTTAGGGTTAGTGTGAGCTCTAGGGTGAGGATGAGGGTTAGGTTTAAGGTTAGGCTGAGGTTTAGGGTTAGTGTTAGGGTGAGGGGTAGGGTTAGGGTTAGTGTGAGGGTTAGGTTTAGTTTGAGGTTTAGGGTTAGGTTGAGGGTTGTGTGAGTTTAAGGCTTAGGGTGAGGTTTAGGGTGAAAGTGAGGGTTAGGGTTAGCTTTAGGGTGAATATCAAGGTAAGGGTGCGGCTTAGTGTTAGAGTTAGGTTTAGGATTAGGGTGAGTGTTATGGTGAGGTTTAGCATTCAGTTGAGGGTTAGGTGTAGTGTGAGGGTTAGGGTAACGTTTAGGTTTAGGGTTAGGGTGAGGGTAAGGGTTAGGGTGAGTGTTAGGGTTATCGTGAGTGTTAGGGTGAGGGTTTGGCTTTGGGTTAGGATTAGGTTTAGGTTGAGGGTGAGGGTTAGGCTGAGGGAGAGGGGTGAGTGTGAGGGTTAGGATTAGGATTATGGTTATGGTTAGGCTGAGGGTGAGGGAGAGGATTAGCATTAGGTTTAGGGTGAGTGTTAGGGTTAGGGTTAGTGTGAGGGTGAGTGTGAGGGTTAGGTTTAGGGCGAGGTTTAGGGTTAGGTTTAGGGTTCGGGTGAGGGCTAGATTTACGGTTAGGATTAGGTTTAGGTTTAGTTTTAACTGGAGGGTGAGGGTGAGGGTGAGTGTGTAGGGTTAGGGTGAGGGTTAGTCTTATCATAATGGTGAGGTTAGGGTTAGGGTGATGTTTAGGGTGAGGGTGATGGTTAGGGAGAGGGTTAGTGTGCGGGTGAGGTTTAGGGTTAGTGTTAGGGGGATGGTTAGTTTTAGGGATAGGATGATGGTTAGCATGAGAGCTAGGGTTAGGGTGAGGGTGAGGGGTAGCCTTAGTGTGAGGATTAGGGTTAGGTTTAGGGTTAGGGTGATGGTTAGGGTGAGGGTTAGGGTGAGGGTTAGTGATAGGGTTATTATTAGCGTGAGGGTTAGAACAAGGCTAAGGCTTAGAGTGAGGGTTAGGGTAAGGCAAAGGGTTAGGGTGAGGGCGAGGGTTCGGTTTAGTGTTAGGGTGAGGTTCATGGTTAGGTTTAGGGTTAGGGTTAGCATCAGGGTTAGCGTGAGGGTTAGGGCTAGGTTTAGGGTGAGGGTTGGGTTTAGTATCAGGGTTAGAGTTATGATTACGGTTAAGGTGAGTGCTAGGGTGAACTTGAGGATTAGGTTTAGGGGTAGGGTGAGGGTTAGGTTTAGGATTACGGTTATGGTGAGAGATAGGGTTAGGGTTTGGTTTAGGGTCAGAGTGAGGTTTAGGGTTAGGATTAGTGTTAGGTGAGGGCTAGGTAGAGGGTTAGGGTTAGGCTTAGGGTTAGGTTGAGATTTCCAGTTAGGTTGAGGATGAGGGTTAGTGTTAGGTTTAGGGTTACGGTTAGATTGAGGGTTAGGGTTAGGGTGAGGTTTAGGGTTAGGGTGAGGATGAGGTTTAGCATTAGGGTTAGGTTTAGGGTTATTGTTAGGGTTAGGGTTAGGTTTAAGGTTATGGTTACCATTAGGTTGAGAGTGAGGTAAGGTTTAGGTTTAGGGTTAGTGTGAGGTTATGGTTAGGGTTAGGATAAATGTTAGGGTCAGGGTTAGTATGAGGGATAGGGCGAGAGGTAGGGGTAGGGTTATGGTGAAGGTTACCGTTAGTTTGAGGGTAATGGTTAGTGTTAGGGTTAGGTTTAGGATGAGGGTTAGCGTCAGGGTGCATGTTAGGGTTAGGGTGAGGGTTAGGGTTAGGCATAGATTTTGGTTTTGTGTGAGAGTGAGGGTTAATGTTAGGATTAGGGTTAGGGTTAGGCTGAGGGTGAGGGTGAAGATGAGGGTGAGTATGAGGGTTAGAGTTAGAGTTAGGGTTAGGTTTAGGGTTAGGGTTAGGGTAAGGGTTTGGTTTAGTTGGAGGGTTAGGGTTAGGGTGAGGGTTGGGGTGAGGTTAAGGCTTTAGATGAGGTTTAGGGTGAGAGTGAGGGTTAGGTTTAGCCTTAGGGCGAGTGTGAGGGTAAGGGTACGGGTTAGGGTTAGGTTTAGGTTTAGGATGAGGGTGATTGTTAGGGCGAGGGTAAGGGTTAGGGTGAGGGTTAGGGTTAGTGTGAACGTTAGGGTTAGGTTTAGGGTTAGGGTTAGGGTGAGGGTAAGGGTTAGGGTCAGTGTTAGGGTGAGAGGGGGGGTTAGGGTTATCATGAGTGTTAGGGTGAGAATTAGCATGAGGGTTAGATTTAGGGTTAGGTTGAGGGTGAGGGTTAGGCTGAGGGTGAGGGGTGAGGGTGACAGTGAGGGTGAGGGTTAGCATTAGGGTTAGGGTGAGGGTTATGGTTGGGGTTAAGGTGAGGGTGATTGGGAGGGTTAGGATTAGGTTTAGGGATACTGTTTGGCTGAGGGTGACGGTGAGGGTTAGGGTTAGGGTGAGGGTTAGGGTTAGGGTGAGGGTGAGGGTGACTGCCAGAATTACCGTTAGGATTAGGGTTAGGTTTAGTGTTAAGCTGAGGGTCATGGTTTGGGTGAGCACTAGGGTTAAGTTGAGGGGTAGGCTTAAGTTTAGTGTGAGGGTTAGGGTTAGGGTGATATTTAGCGTGAGGGTGAGTGTTAGGGTGCTGGTGAGGTTTACGGTTAGTGTGAGTGTGAGAATTAGGTTTAGGGTTAGGTTGAGGGTTAAGCTTAGTGTGAGAGTTAGGATTAGGGTTAGGGTGATTGTTACGGTGAGGGTTAGGGTGAGGATTAGTGATACGGTTAGTGTTACGGTGAGGGTTAGGGCAAGGCTAAGGCTTAGGGTGAGGGTTAGGGTAAGGATAAGAGTTAGGGTGAGGGTTAGGGTTAGGGTTAGGGTGAACTTTAGGTTTAGTGTGAGGGTTAGGGTTAGGGTTAGAGTTAGGGTGAGGGTAAGAGTTAGGGTTAGGGTTAGGGTTAGGGTAAGGGTTTGGTTTACTTGGAGGGTTAGGGTTAGGGTGAGGGTTGGGGTGAGGTTAAGGCTTTAGATGAGGTTTAGGGTAGGAGTGAGGGTTATGTTTAGCCTTAGGGCGAGTGTGAGGGTAAGGGTACGGGTAAGGGTTAGGTTTAGGTTTAGGATGAGGTAGGGTGAGGGTTAGGGTTAGGGTGAGGGTTAGGGTTAGTGTGAACGTTAGGGTTAGGTTTAGGGTGAGGGTAAGGTTTAGGGTGAGTGTTAGGGTGAGAGTGAGTGTTAGGGTTATCATGAGTGTTGGGGTGAGAATTAGCGTGAGGGTTAGGTTTAGGGTTAGGGTGATAGTGAGGGTTACGGTTAGCTTTAGTCTTATTGTGAGGGTTATGGTGAGGGTTAGGGTTATGGTTATGGTTCGATTTAGGATGAGGGTGTGGGTTAGGGTTAGTGTTAGGTTGAGGGTTAAGCTTAGCATTAGGGATAGGGTGAGGTTTAGGGTGAGTGTTAGGGTTAGGGTCTGGGTCTGGGTGAGGTTTAGGGTTAGGGTTAGGGTGAGGGTAAAGGTTAGGGTGAGGGTTAGGTTGAGAGTGAGGGTTAGGGTTATCGTGAGGTTTAGGGTGATGGTTAGGGTGAGGGTTAAGGTTGGGGTTAGGGTTTGGTTTAGGGTGAGGGTGAGGGTTACGGTTAGGGTGAGGGTGAGGGTTAGGTTTAGGGTTAGGTTTGGGGTGAGGGTGAGGGTGAGGGTGAGGGTTAGGTTTAGGGTTAAGGTTAGGGTTAGGTTTAGGTTGAGGGTGAGGTTTAGGTTTAGGGTTAGGGTGAGGGTAAGATTTAGCGAGAGGGTTAGGGTGAGGGTGAGGGTTAGGCTGAGGATGAGGGTGAGGGTGAGGGTTAGGACTAGAGTTAGGCTTAGGGTTAGGATGAGTGTGAGGGTGAGGGTGAGGGTTAGGGTTAGGGTTAGGGTGAGGGCTAGGGTGAGGGTGAGGGTTAGGGTTAGGGTGAGGGTGAGGGTTTCGGTTAGGTAGGGGTGAGGGTTAATGTGAGGATTAGGATGAGGGTGAGGGTCAGGGTGAGGGTTAGGTTTAGGGTGAGGGTTAGGGTTAGGGTTAAGGTGAGGGTTAGGGTTCGGGTGATGTTTAGGTTGAGGGTGAGTGTTAGGGTGAGGGTGAGGGTTCGCGTGAGGTTGAGGGTTAAGGTGTGGGTGAGGGTTAGGCTTAGGGTGAGTGTTAGGGTGATGGTGATGGTTATGGTGAGGGTGAGGGTTAGGGCTAGGGTGAGGGTGAGGATTAGGTTTAGGGTTAGGCTTAGGATGAGTGTTAGGTTGAGGGGTAGGTTTATGGTTAGAGTGAGGGTTAGGGTTATTGTGATTGTTAGGGTTAGGGTGAGGGTTAGAATTAGGTTGTGGTTGAGGGTTAGGTTTAAGGTGAGGTTTAGGGTTAGGTTTAGGGTTCGTGTTAGGGTGAGGGTGAGGGTGAGGATTAGTGTTAGGGGTAGGAATAGGTTTAGGGTGAAGGTGATGGAGAGGGTTAGGTTAAGGATTAGGGGTAGGGTTATGGTTAGGCTTAGTGTGAGGGTGAGGGTGAGGGTGAGGTTTAGGGTGAGTGTTAGGGTTAGGGTTAGGGTGAAGGTTAGGGTTAGGGTGATGTTTAGGGTGAGGGTGAGTGTTAGGCTGATGGTGATGTTTAGGCTGAGGGTGAGGGTTAGGTTTATGGTTAGTATTAGGGTGAGTGTTCGGGTTTGGGTTAGGGATAGGGTGAGGATTAGGGTGAAGTTTAGGCTTAGGGTGAGGATTACTGTGAGGATTAGGGTTAGGGTTAGGGTTAGGTTGAGGGTAATCATTAGGGTGAGGTTTAGGGTGAGGGTTAGGGTTAGTATCAGGGTTAGTGTTAGTGTTAGGGTGAGGATGAGTGTTTGGGTTAGGGTTAGGGTGAAGGTTAGGGATAGGGTGAGGTTAAGGGATAAGTTTAGGGTTAGGGTGATGGTGAGCGTGAGGTTTAGAGTTAGCATTAGGCTTAGGCTTATGTTTAGGGTGAGGGTTAGGGTTAGAATTAGGGTTGGGGGAAATTGAGGGTGAATGTGAGGGTTAGGGTTAGGTTGAGGGTAAGGGTTAGGGTGTGGGTTAGGGTTAGTGTTAGGCTGAGGGTTAGAGTGTGAGTTACGGTGAGGGTGAGTGTAAGGATGAGGGTTAGGGTTAGGATTAAGTTTGGTTTGAGGGCTAGGGTGAGGGTAAGTGTTAGGGTTAGGGTGAGGTTTAGGGTTCGGGTTAGGGTTAGGGTCATGGTTAGCGTCAGGGTTAGAGTGAGGTTTAAGGTTAGTGTGAGCGTTAGGCTGAGGGTAAGTGTTAGGATGAGGGTTAGTGTTAGGGTGAGGGTTAGGGTGAGTGTGAGGGTGAGGGTGAGGGTTAGAATTAGGATTAGGGTTAGGGTTTGTGTTAGGTTGAGTTTGAGTGTGTGGGTAAGGGTGAGGTTTAGGGTTTGGGTTAGGTTTAGGGTGAGGGCTAGGGTTAGGATGAGGGTTAGGGTGAGTGTGAGGGTGAATGTGAGGGTGAATGTGAGGGTTATGGTTAGGGGAAGGGCTAGGGTTAGGGTTAGGTTTAGGGTGAGGTTAGGTTCAGGTTTAAGGTTAGGGTCAGGGTTAGTGTTAGGGTTAGGGTGAGCATGAGGGTTTGGGTTAGGGTTAGGGTGAAGGTTAGGGATAGGGTGAGGTTTAGGGATAGGTTTAGGGTTAGGATTAAGGTGAGGGTGAAGGCTAGATTTAGCATTAGTCTTAGGCTTTGGGTTAGGTTGAGGTTTAGGGTTAGAATTATGGTTAGGGGGAATGTGAGGGTTTAGGTTGAGGGTTAGGATTAGGGTTAGGGTGAGGTTTAGGGTTAGGGTTAGGGTTAGGGTTAGGGTTAGGGTTAGGGTTAGGGTTAGGGTTAGGGTTAGGATTAGTGTTGGTTTGAGGGCTAGGGTGCGGGTGAGGTTTAGGGTTAGGATGAGGTTTAGGGGTAGGGTTAGGGTCATGGTTAGCATTAAGGTTAAGCTGAGATTTAGGTTTAGTGTGAGCGTTAGGCTGAGAGTAAGGGTTAGTGTGTGGGTATGTGTTAGGGTGAGGGTTAGGGTGAGAGTGAGGGTTAGGGTTAGTGTGAGTGTTAGGGTGGGGGTTAGGGTTAGGGTAAGGGATAGGGTTAGGTTTAGGGTTAGGGTGAGGTTAGGGTTAGGGTGAAGGTTAGGGTGAGAGTTAAGATTTGGGTGAGTGTTAGGGTTAGGGTTAGGGTGAGTGTTAGTTTTAGGGTGATGTTTTGGGTGAGGGTTAGGGTGAGGGTTCGGGTTCGGGTTAGGGTGAGTGTGAGGGTGATAGTGAGGGTTAGGGTTAGCCTTAGTCTTATTGTGAGGGTTATGGTGAGGATTAGGGTTAGGGTTAGGTTTCGGTTTAAGATGAGTGTGTGGGTTAGGGTTAGTGTTACATTGAGGGATAAGCTAACATTAGAGTTAGGGTGAGGGTTAGGGTGAGGGTTAGGATGAGGGTTAGGGTGAGGGTGAGCTTGAGGGTTAGGATTAGGGATATGATTACAGTTAGGTTGAGGTTGTGGGTGAGGTTGAGGGTTAGGGTTAGGATTAGGGTTAGGTTTAGGGTTAGGCTGAGGGTGAGGGTGAGGTTTAGGATAAGGGGCAGGGTTAGGCTTAGAGTGATGTTTAGGCTGAGGTTGAGGGTTAGGGTGAGGGTATGGGTGAGGGTGAGAATGACGGTTAGGGTTTGGGTGATGGTAAGGTTTAGGGTGAGCATTAGGATTAGGTTTAGTGTGACATTGAGTGTTAAGGTTTTGGTCTGGGTGAGGTTTAGGGTTAGGGTTAGGTTGAGGATAAGGGTTAAGGTGAGGGTTAGGGTGAGAGTGAGGGTTAGGGTTATCGTGAGGATTAGGGTGATGGTTAGCGTCAGGGTTAGGGTTGGGGTTAGGGTTTGGTTTAGGGTGAGGGTGAGGGTTATGGTTAGAGTGAGGGTGAGGGTTAGGGTTAGGGTTAGGGTTAGGTTTAGGGTGAGGGTGAGGGTGAGGGTTAGGTTTAGTGTTAGGGTTAGGGTTAGGTTTAGGTTGAGGGTGAGGTTTAGGGTTAGTGTTAGGGTGCGGATAAGGTTTAGGGAGAGGGTTAGGGTGAGGGTGAGGGTTAGGCTGAGGGAGAGGGTGAGGATGAGGTTTAGGATTAGAGTTATGCTTAAGGTTAGGATGAGTGTGAGGGTGAGGGTGAGGGTTAGGGTTAGGGTTAGGGTGAGGGTTAGGGTGAGGGTGATGGTGAGGGTTTCGGTTAGGTAGGGATGAGGTTTAATGTGAGGATTAGGGTGAGGTTGAGGGTCAGGGTGAGGGTTAGGTTTAGGGTGAGGGTTAGGGTTCGAGTGATGTTTAGGTTGAGGGTGAGTGTTAGGGTGATGGTGAGGGTTCCCGTGAGGTTGAGTGTTAAGGTGTGGGTGAAGTTTAGGCTTTGTTTGAGTGTTAGGGTTATGGTGATGGTTATGGTGAGGGTGAGGGTTAGGGATAGGGTTAGGATGAGTGTTAGGTTGAGTGGTAGGTTTATGGTTAGAGTGAGGGTTAGGGTTATTGTGATTGTTAGGGTTAGGGTGAGGGTTTGGATTAGGTTGTGGTTGAGGGTTAGGTTTAAGGTGAGGTTTAGGGTTAGATTGAGGGTTCGTGTTAGGGTGAGGGTGAGGGTGAGGTTTAGTGTTAGGGGTAGGGATAGGTTTAGGGTGAAGGTGATGGAGAGGGTTAGGTTAAGTATTAGGGGTAGGGTTCTGGTTAGGTTTTGGGTGAGGTTGAGGGCGAGGGTGAGGTTTAGGGTGAGTGTTAGGGTTAGGGTTAGGGTGAAGGTTAGGGTTAGGGTGATGTTTAGGGTGAGGGTGAGTGTTAGGCTGATGGTGATGTTTAGGCTGAGGGTGAGGGTTAGGTTTATGGTTAGCATTAGGGTGAGTGTTAGGGTTAGGGTTAGGGATAGGGTGAGGATTAGGGTGAAGTTTATTGTGAGGGTTATGGTGAGGATTAGTGTGAGGATTAGGGTTATGGTTAGGGTTAGGGTTAGGTTGAGGGTAATCATTAGGGTGAGGTTTAGGGTGAGGGTTAGGGTTAGGATCAGGGTTAGTGTTAGTGTTAGGGTGAGGATTAGTGTTTGGGTTAGGGATAGGTTGAAGGTTAGGGATAGGGTGAGGTTAAGGAATAAGTTTAGGGTTAGGGTGACAGTGAGGGTGAGGGTTAGAGTTAGCATTAGGCTTAGGCTTAGGGTGAGGGTGAATGTTATGCTTAGAATTAGGGTTAGGGGGAAAGTGAGGGTGAGGGTGTGGGTTAGGGTGTGGGTTAGGTTTAGTGTTAGGGTGAGGGTTAGAGTGTGATTTAGGGTGAGGGTGAGGGTAAGAATGAGGGTTAGTATTAGGATTAGGGTTGGTTTGAGGGCTAGGGTGAGGGTAAGGGTTAGGGGAAGGCTGAGGTTTAGGGTTAGGGTGAGGGTTAGGGTCATGGTTAGTGTTAGGGTTAGGGGGAGGGTTAAGTTTATTGTGAGCATTAGGCTGAGGGTAAGGGTTAGTGTGAGGGTCAGTGTTAGGTTGAGGGTTAGCGTGAGAGTGAGGGTTAGGGTTAGCGTGAGTGTTAGGGTGAGGGTTAGGTTTAGGATTAGGGTTAGGGATAGGGTTAGCCTGAGGATGAGGTTGAGGGTGAGGGTGATGTTGAGGTTTAGGGTTTGGCATAGGGTTAGGGTTAGTGTGTGGGCTAGGGTGAGGGTGAGGGTTAGGTTGAGTGTGAGGGTGAGGGTGAGGACTAAGGTTAGGATTAGGGTTAGGGTTTGGGTTAGGCTTAGTTTGAGTGTTTGGGTGCGGGTGAGGTTTAGGTTTAGGGTGAGGGCTAGGGTTAGGATTAGGGTTAGGGTGAGTGTGAGGGTGAATGTGAGGGTTAGGGTTAGGGTAAGGGCTAGGGATAGGGTTAGGTTTAGGGTGAGGTTAGGTTTAGGGTTAGGGATAGGGTTAGGGTTATTGTTAGGGTTAGGGTGAGGATGAGGGTTTGGGTTAGGGTTAGGGTGAAGGTTAGGGATAGGGTGAGGTTAGGGATAGGTTTTGGGTTAGGGTGATGGTGAGGGTGGGGGTTAGAGTTAGCATTAGTCTTAGGCTTAGGGTTAGGGTGAGGTTTAGGGTTAGAATTAGGGTTAGGGGGAAGGGGAGGGTTTAGGGTCAGGGTTAGGGTTAGAGTGAGGTTTAGGGTTAGGGTGTGTGTAAGGGTTAATGTTAGGGTGAGGGTGGGTGTATGTTTTAGGGTGAGGGTGAGGGTAAGAATGAGGGTTACGGTTGGGATTTGGGTTGGTTTGAGGGCTAGGGTGCGGGTGAGGTTTAGGGTTAGGGTGAGGTTTAGGCGTAGGGTTAGGGTCATGGTTAGCATTAAGGTTAAGCTGAGATTTAGGTTTAGTGTGAGCGTTAGGCTGAGGGTAAGGGTTAGGGTGAGGGTAAGTGTTAGGGTGAGGGTTAGGGTGAGAGTGAGGGTTAGGGTTAGCGTGAGTGATAGGGTGAGGGTTAGGGTTAGGGTAAGGGCTAGCTTTAGGTTTAGGGTTAGGGTGAGGTTAGGGTGAGGGTGAGGGTTAGGGTGAGAGTTAAGGTTTGGGTGAGGGTTAGGGTTAGGGTTAGGATGAGGGTTAGATTTAGGGTGATGTTTTGGGTGAGGTTTCGTGTTAGGGTGAGGGTGAGGGTTCGGGATAGGGTGAGGGTGAGGGTGATAGTGAGGGTTAGGGTTAGCCTTAGTCTTATTGTGAGGGTTATGGTGAGGGTTAGGTTTAACGTTAGGTTTTGGTTTAGGATGAGGGTGTGGGTTAGGTTTAGTGTTAGGTTGAGGGTTAAGCTTAGCATTAGGGTTAGGGTGAGGTTTAGGGTAAGGGTTAGGGTTAGCGTTAGAGTTAGTTTTAGGGTGAGGGTGAGGTTGAGGGTTAGGATTAGGGATATGTTTACAGTTAGGTTGAGGGTGTGGGTGAGGTTGAGGTTTAGGGTTAGGATTAGGGTTAGGTTTAGGGTTAGGCTAAGAGTGAGGGTGAGGGTGAGGGTGAGTGTTAGGATAAGGGGGAGGTTTAGGCTTAGGGTGATGTTTAGGCTGAGGGTGAGGGTTAGGGTGTGGGTATGGGTGAGAGTGAGACTGAGGGTTAGCTTTTGGGTGATGGTGAGTTTTAGGGTGAGCATTAGGGTTAGGTTTAGGGTGATGTTGAGCGTTAAGGTTTGGGTCTGTGTGAGGTTTAGGGTTAGGGTTAGGGTGAGGGTAAGGGTTAGGGTGAGAGTTAGGGTGAGAGTGAGGGTTAGGGTTATCGTGAGGTTTAGGGTGATGGTTAGGGTGAGGGTTAAGTTTGGGGTTAGGGTTTGGTTTAGGGTGAAGGTGAGGGTTACGGTTTGGGTGAGGGTGAGGGTGAGGGTTAGGTTTAGGGTTAGGTTTAGGGTGAGGGTGAGGGTGAGATGAGGGTTAGGTTGAGGTTAAGGTTTAGGGAAAGGGTTAGGTGAGGTTAAGGGTTAGCTTGAAGGTGAGGGTGAGGGTGAGGGTTAGGGTTAGGGTGAGGGCTATGATGAGGGTGAGGGTGAGGGTTAAGGTGAGGCTGAGGGTGAGGGTTTCGGTTAGGTAGGGGTGAGGGTTAATGTGAGGATTAGGGTGAGGTTGAGGGTCAGGTTGAGGGTTAAGCTTAGGGTGAGGGTTAGGGTTAGGGTTAAGGTTAGGGTTAGGGTTCGGGTGATGTTTAGGTTGAGGGTGAGAGTTAGGCTGAGGGTGAGGGTTCGCGTGAGGTTGAGGGTTAAGGTGTGGGTGAGGGTTAGGCTTAGGGTGAGTGTTAGGGTGATGGTGATGGTTATGGTGAGGGTGAGGGTTAGGGTTAGGGTTAGGGTGAGGATTAGGTTTAGGGTTAGGCTTAGGATGAGTGTTAGGTTGAGGGGTAGGTTTATGGTTAGAGTGAGGGTTAGGGTTATTGTGATTGTTAGGGTTAGGGTGAGGGTTAGGATTAGGTAGTGGTTGAGGGTTAGGTTTAACGTGAGGTTTAGGGTTAGGTTTAGGGTTTGTGTTAGGGTGAGGGTGAGGTTGAGGGTTAGTGTTAGGTGTAGGCATAGGTTTAGGGTGAAGGTGATGGAGAAAGTTAGGTTAAGGATTAGTGGTAGTGTTAGGGTTAGGCTTAGTGTGAGGGTGAGGGTGAAGGTGAGGTTTAGGGTGAGTGTTAGGGTTAGGGTTAGGGTGAAGGTTAGGGTTAGGGTGATGTTTAGGGTGAGGGTGAGTGTTAGGCTGAACATGATATTTAGGCTGAGGGTGAGGGTTAGGTTTATGGTTAGTATTAGGGTGAGTGTTAGGGTTAGGGTTAGGGATAGGGTGAGGATTAGGGTGAAGTTTATTGTGAGGGTTAGGGTGAGGATTAGTGTGAGGATTAGGGTTAGGGTTAGTGTTAGGGTTAGGTTGAGGGTAATCATTAGGGTGAGGTTAGGGTGAGGGTTAGAATTAGGATCAGGGTTAGTGTTAGTGTTAGGGTGAGGATGAGGGTTTGGGTTAGGGTTAGGGTGAAGGTAAGGGATAGGGTGAGGTTTAGGGATAAGTTTAGGGTTAGGGTGACAGTGTGGGTGAGGGTTAGTGTTAGCATTAGGCTTAGGCACGGTTTAGGGTGAGGGTTAGGGTTAGAATTAGGGTTAGGGGGAAAGTGAGGGTGAGAGTGAGGATTAGGGTTAGTGTTAGGGTGACTGTTAGGGTTAGTGTTAGGTGAGAGTTAGGGTTAGGGTGTGGGTTAGGGTTAGTGTTAGGGCGAGGGTTAGAGTGTGATTTAGGGTGAGGGTGAGGGTAAGGATGAGGGTTAGTGTTAGGATTAGGGTTGGTTTGAGGGCTAGGGTGAGGATAAGGGTTAGGTTTAGGGTGAGGTTTAGGGTTAGTTTTAGGGTTAGGCTCATGTTTAGCGTTAGGGTTAGGATGAGGGTTAAGTTTAGTGTGAGCATTAGGCTGAGGGTAAGGTTTAGTGTGAGGGTAAGGGTTAGGGTGAGGGTCAGGGTGAGAGTGAGGGTTAGGGTTAGCGTGAGTGTTAGGGTGAGGGTTAGGGTTAGGATTAGGTTTAGGTTAGGGTTAGCCTGAGGATGAGGGTGAGGGTGAGGGTGATGTTGAAGTTTAGGGTTTGGCTTAGGGTTAGGTTTAGTGTGAGGGCTAGGGTGAGTGTGAGGGTTAGGGTGAGTTTGTGGGTGAGTGTGAGGGTTAGGGTTAGGGTTTGGGTTAGGCTGAGTTTGAGTGTGTGTGTGAGGGTGAGGTTTAGGTTTAGGGTTAGGGTGAGGGCTTGTGTTTGGATGAGGGTTAGGGTGAGTGTGAGGGTGAATGTGAGGGTTAGGGTTAGGGTAAGGGCTATGATTAGGGTAAGGTTTAGGGTGACATTAGGTTGAGGATTAGGGTTAAGGTCAGGGTTAGTGTTATTGTTAGTGTGAGGATGAGGTTTGGGTTAGGGTTAGGGTGAAGGTTAGGGATAGGGTGAGGTTTAGGGATAGGTTTAGGATTAGGGTGACGGTTATGGTGAGGGTTAGATTTAGCATTAGTCTTAGGCTTAGGGTTAGGGTGAGTTTTAGGGTTAGAATTAGGGTTAGGGGGAAGGTGAGGGTTTAGGGTGAGGGTCAGGGTTAGGGTTAGGGTGAGGTTTAGGGTTAGGGTGTGAGTTAGGGTTAGTGTTAGGGTGAGGGTGAGTGTGTGATTTAGGGTGAGCATGAGGGTAAGGATGAGGGTTAAGATTAGGACTAGGGTTGGTTTGAGGGCTATTGTGCGGGTGAGGGTTAGGTTTAGGGTGAGGTTTGGTGGAAGTTTAGGGTCATGTTTAGCATTAAGGTTAGGGTGAGATTTAGGTTTAGTGTGAGCGTTAGGTTGAGGGTAAGGTTTAGGGTGAGGGTAAGTGTTAGGCTGACGGTTAGGGTGAGAGTGGGGGTTAGGGTTAGCGTGAGTGTTAGGGTGAGGTTTAAGGTTAGGGTAAGGGCTAGGTTTAGGTTTAGGGTTAGGGTGAGGTTAGGGTGAGGATGAGGGTTTGGGTGAGAGTTAAGGTTTGGGTGAGGGTTAGTTTTAGGGTGATGTTTCGGGTGAGAGTGAGGGTTAGGGTGAGGGTGAGGGTTCGGGTTAGGGTGAGGGTGAGGGTGATAGTGAGGGTTAGGGTTAGCCTTAGTCTTATTGTGAGGGTTATGGTTAGGGTTATGGTTAGGGTTCGTTTTAGGATGAGGGTGTGGGTTAGGGTTAGTGTTAGGTTGAGTGTTAAGCTTAGCATTAGGGTTAGGGTGAGGGTTAGGGTGAGGGTTAGGGTTAGGGTTAGAGTTAGGTTTAGGGTGAGGTTGAGGTTGAGGGTTAGGATTAGGGATAGGTTTACAGTTAGGTTGAGGGTGTGGGTGAAGTTGAGGGTTAGGGTTAGGAAAAGGGTTAGGTTTAGGGTTAGGCTGAGGGTGAGGGTGAGGGTGAGGGTTAGGATAAGGGGGAGGTTTAGGCTTAGGGTGATGTTTAGGCTGAGGGTGAGGTTTAGGGTGAGGGTATGGGTGAGGGTGAGACTGAGGGTTAGGGTTTGGGTGATGGTAAGGTTTATAGTGAGCACTAGGGTTAGGTTTAGGGTGACGTTGAGCATTAAGGTTTGGGTCTAGGTGAGGTTTAGGGTTAGGGTTAGGGTGAGGGTAAGGGTTAGGGTGAGGGTTAGGGTGAGAGTGAGGGTTGGGTTTATCGTCAGGTTTAGGGTGATGGTTAGGGTGAGGGTTAGGGTTGGGTTTAGGGTTTGGTTTAGGGTGAGGGTGAGGGTTACGGTTAGGGTGAGGGTGAGGGTTAGAGTTAGGGTTAGGGTTAGGGTGAGGGTGAGGGTGAGGTTTAGGTTTAGGGTTAGGGTTAGGGTTAGGCTTAGGTTGAGGGTGAGGATTAGGGTTAAGTTTAGGGTGAGGGTAAGGTTTACGGAGAGGGTTAGGGTGAGGGTGAGGGTTAGGCTGAGGGTGAGGGTGAGGGTGAGGGTTAGGATTAGAGTTAGGCTTAGGTTTAGCATGAGGGTGATGGTGAGGGTGAGAGTTAGGGTTAGGGTTAGGGTGAGGGCTAGGTTTAAGATTAGGGTTAGAGTGTGTGTGAGGGTGAATGTGTGGTTTAGGGTTAGGGTAAGGGCTAGGGTTAGGGTTAGGGTTAGGGTGAGGTTAGGTTGAGGGTTAGGGTTAGGGTCAGGATTAGTGTTAGGATTAGGGTGAGGATGAGGGTTTGGGTTAGGGTTAGGGTGAAGTTTAGGGATAGCGTGAGGTTTAGGGATAGTTTTTAGGGTTAGTGTGACTGTGAGGGTGAGTGTTATAGTTAGCATTAGTCTTAGGCTTAGGGTTAGGGTGAGGTTTAGGGTTAGAATTAGGGTTAGGGGGAAGGTGAGGGTTTAGGGTGAGGGTAAGGGTTAGGGTTAGGGTGAGGTTTAGGGTTAGGGTGTGGGTTAGGGATAGTGTTAGGGTGAGGGTGAGTGTGAGATTTAGGGTGATGGTGAGGGTAAGGATGAGGGTTAGGGTTAGGATTAGGGTTGTTTTGAGGGCTAGGGTGCGCGTGAGTGTTTTGGTTAGGGTGAGGTTTCGGGGTAGGGTTAGGGTCATGGTTAGCGTTAAGGTTAGGGTGAGATTTAGGTTTAGCGTGAGCATTAGGCTGGGGGTAAGGGTTAGGGTGAGGGTAAGTGTTAGGGTGAGGGTTAGGCTGAGATTGAGGTGTAGGGTTAGCGTGAGTGTTAGGGTGAGGGTTAGGGTTAGAGTAAGGGCTAGGGTTAGGTTTAGGGCTAGGGTGAGGTTAGGGTGAGGGTGAGGGTTAGGGTGAGAGTTAAGGTTTGTGTGAGGGTGAGGATTAGGGTGAGGGTTAGTTTTAGGGTGATGTTTTGGGTGAGGGTGAGGGTTAGGGTGAGGGTGAGGGTTCGGGTTAGGGTGAGGGTGAGGGAGACAGTGAGGGTTAGGGTTAGCCTTAGTCTTATTGTGAGGGTTATGGTTAGGGTTAGGGTTAGGGTTAGGGTTCGTTTTAGGATGAAGGTGTGGGTTAGGGTTAGCGTTAGGTTGAGTGTTATGCTTAGCATTAGGGTTAGGGTGAGGGTTAGGGTCAGGGTTAAGGTTGGGGTTAGGGTTTGGTTTAAGGTGAGGGTGAGGGTTACGTTTAGGTTGAGGGTGAGGGTGAGAGTGAGGGTTAGGGTTATCATATGGTTTAGGGTGATGGGTAGGGTGAGGGTTAGGGTTGGGGTGAGGTTTGGTTTTGGGTGAGGGTGAGGGTTACGGTTAGGGTGAGGGCGAGTGTGAGGGTTAGGGTTAGGGTTAGGTTTAGGGTGAGGGGGAAGGTGAGGGTTAGGTTTAGGGTTAGGTTTAGGGTTAGGTTTAGGTTGAGGGTGAGGTTTAGGGTTAGGGTTAGGGTGAGGGTAAGGTTTAGGGAGAGGGTTAGGGTGAGGGTGAGGGTTAGGCTGAGGGTGAGGTTGAGGGTGAGTGTTAGGATTAGAGTTAGGCTTAGGTTTAGGATGAGGGTGAGGGTGAGGGTTAGGGTTAGTGTTAGGGTGAGGGCTAGGTTGAGGATGAGGGTTAGGGTTAGTGTGAGGGTGAGGGTTTTGGTTAGGTAGCGGTGAGGGTTAATGTGAGGATTATGGTGAGGATGAGGGTCAGGGAGAGGGTTAGGTTTAGGGTGAGGGTTAGGGTTAGGGTTAAGGTGAGGGTTAGGGTTCGGGTGATGTTTAGGTTGAGGGTGAGTCCTAGGGTGATGGTGAGTGTTCCCGTGAGGTTGAGGGTTAAGGTGTGGGTGAGGGTTAGGGTTAGGTTGAGGTTGAGGATTACGTTTAGGGTTAGGGTTAGGATGAGTGTTAGGTTGAGGGGTAGGTTTATGGTTAGAGTGAGGGTTAGGGTTATTGTGATTGTTAGGGTTAGGGTGAGGGTTAGGATTAGGTTGTGTTTGAGGGTTAGGTTTAAGTTGATATTTAGGGTTAGATTTAGGTTTCGTGTTAGGGTGAGGGTGAGGGTGAGCGTTAGTGTTAGGGGTAGGGATAGGTTTAGGGAGAAGGTGATGGAGAGGGTTAGGTTAAGGATTAGGGGTAGGGTTAGGGTTAGGCTTAGGGTGAGGGTGAGGGTGAGGGTGAGGTTTAGGGTGAGTGTTAGGGTTAGGGTTAGGGTGAAGTTTAGGGTTAGGGTGATGTTTAGGGTGAGGGTGAGTGTTAGGCTGACGGTGATGTTTAGGCTGAGGGTGAGGGTTAGGTTTATGGTTAGTATTAGGGTGAGTGTTAGGGTTAGGGTTAGGGATAGGGTGAGGATTAGCGTGAAGTATAGGGTTAGAGTTAGGGTGAGAATTAGTGTGAGGATTAGGGTTAGGGTTAGGGTTAGGTTGAGGGTAATCATTAGGGTGAGGTTTAGGGTGAGGGTTATATTTAGGATCTGGGTTAGAGTTAGGATTAGGGTGAGGATGAGGGTTTGGGTTAGGGTTAGGTTGAATATTAGGGATAGGGTGAGGTTTAGGGATAAGTTTAGGGTTAGGGTGATGTTGAGGGTGAGGGTTAGAGTTAGCATTAGTCTTAGGCTTAGGGTAAGGGTGAGGTTTAGGGTTACAATTAGGGTAAGGGGGAAGGTGAGGGTTTAGGGTGAGGGTTAAGGTTAGGGTTAGGGTGAGGTTTACGGTTAGGGTGTGGGTTAGGGTTAGTGTTAGGGTGAGGGTGGTGTTTCAGGTGAGGGTGAGTGTTAGGCTGACGGTGATGTTTAGGCTGAGGGTGAGGGTTAGGTTTATGGTTAGTGTTAGGGTGAGTGTTAGGGTTAGGGTTAGGGATTGGGTGAGGATTAGGGTGAAGTTTATTGTGAGGGTTATGGTGAGGATTAGTGTGAGGATTAGGGTTATGGTTAGGGTTAGGGTTAGGTTGAGTGTAATCATTAGGGTGAGGTTTAGGGTGAGTGTTAGGTTTAGTATCAGGGTTAGTGTTAGTGTTAGGGTGAGGATGAGGGTTTCGGTTAGGTTTAGGGTGAAGGATAGGGATAGGGTGAGGTTTAGGGATAAGTTTAGGGTTAGGGTGACGGTGAGGGTGAGGGTTAGAGTTATCATTAATCTTCGGCTTAGGGTTAGGGTGAGGTTTAGGGTTACAATAAGGGTAAGGGGGAAGGTGAGGGTTTAAGGTTAGGGTTAAGTTTAGGGTTAGGGTGAGGTTTAGGGTTAGGGTGTGTGTTAGGGTTATTGTTAGGGTGAGGTTGGTGTTTCGGGTGAGGGTGAGTGTTAGGCTGAAGGTGATGTTTAGGCTGAGGGTGAGGGTTAGGTTTATGGTTAGTGTTAGGGTGAGTGTTAGGGTTAGGGTTAGGGATAGGGTGAGGATTAGGGTGAAGTTTAGGGTTAGGGTTTGGATGAGGATTAGTGTGAGGATTAGGGTTAGGGTTAGGGTTAGGGTTAGGTTGAGGGTAATCATTAGGGTGAGGTTTAGGGTGAGTGTTAGGTTTAGCATCAGGGTTAGTGTTAGGGTTAGGATGAGGATGAGGGTTTGGGTTAGGTTTAGGGTGAAGGATAGGGACAGGGTGAGTTTTAGGGATAAGTTTAGGGTTAGGGTGACGGTGAGGGTGAGGGTTAGAGTTAGCATTAGTCTTAGGCTCACGGTTAGGGTGAGGTTTAGGGTTACAATTAGGGTTAGGGGGAAGGTGAGGGTTTAGGGTGAGGGTTAGCGTTAGGGTTAGGGTGAGGTTTAGGGTTAGGGTGTGGGTTAGGGTTAGTGTTAGGGTCAGGGTGAGTGTGTGATTTAGGGTGAGGGTGAGGGTTAGGGTTAGGATTAGCGTTGGTTTGAGGGCTAGGGTGTGGGTGAGGGTTAGGGTTAGGGTGAGGTTTAGGGGTAGGGTTAGGGTCATGGTTAGCGTTAAGGTTAGGGTGAGATTTAGGTTTAGTGTGAGCGTTAGGCTGAGAGTAAGTTTTAGGGTGAGGGTTAGGGTGAGAGTGAGGGTTAGGGTTAGCGTGAGTGTTAGGGTAAGGGTTAGGGTTAGGGTAAGGGCTAGGGTTAGGTTTAGGGTTAGGGTGAGGGTAGGGTGAGGGTGAGGGTAAGGGTGAGATTTAAGGTTTGGGTGAGGGTTAGGGTTAGGGCTAGGGTGAGGGTTAGTTTTATGGTGATGTTTTGGGTGAGGTGAGGATTAGGTTGAGGGTGAGGGTTCGGGTTAGGGTCAGGGTCTGGGTGATAGTGAGGGTTAGGGTTAGCCTTAGTCTTATTGTGAGGGTTATGATGAGGGTTAGGGTTAGGGTTAGGGTTCGGTTTAGTTTGGGGGTGTGGGTTAGGGTTAGTTTTAGGTTGAGGGTTAAGCTTACCATTAGAGTTAGGGTGAGGTTTAGGGTCAGGTTTAGGGTTGGGTTTAGGGTTTGGTTTAGGCTGAGGGTGAGGGTTAGCTTTAGGGTTATGGTTAGCGTTAGGTTTAGGTTGAGGGTGAGGTTTAGGGTTAGTTTTAGGGTGAGGGTAAGGTTTAGGGAGAGGTTTAGGGTGAGGGTGAGGGTTGGGCTGAGGGTAAGGGTGAGGGTGAGGCTTAGGATTAGAGTTAGGCTTAGGGTTAGGATGAGTGTGAGTGTGAGGGTGAGGGTAAGGTTCAGGGTTAGGGTGAGGGCTAGGGTGAGGGTGTGGCTTATTGTGAGGGTGAGGGTGAGGGTTTCGGTTAGGTATGGATGAGGGTTAATGTGAGGATTAGGGTGAGGGTGAGGGTCAGGGTGAGGATTAGGTTTAGGGTGAGGGTTAGGGTTAGGGTTAAGTTGAGGGTTAGGGTTCTGGTGATGTTTAAGTTGAGGGTGAGTTTTAGGGTGAGGGTGAGGGTTCGCGTGAGGTTGAGGGTTAAGGTGTGGTTGAGGCTTAGGCTTAGGGTGAGTGTTAGGGTGACGGTGATGGTTATGGTGAGGGTGAGGGTTAGGGTTAGGGTTAGGGTGAGGATTAGGTTTAGGGTTAGGGTTAGGATGAGTGTTAGGTTGAGGGGTAGGTTTATGTTTAGAGTGAGGTTTAGGGTTATTGTGATTGTTAGGGTTAGGGTGAGGGTTAGAATTAGGTTGTGGTTGAGGGTTAGGTTTAAGGTGAGGTTTTGGGTTAGGTTTAGGGTTCGTGTTAGGGTGAGTGTGAAGGTGAGGGTTAGTTTTAGTGGTAGGGATAGGTTTAGGGTGAAGGTGATGGAGAGGGTTAGGTTAAGGATTAGGGTTAGGGTTATGGTTAGGCTTAGAGTGAGGGTGAGGGTGAGGTTTAGGGAGAGTGTTAGGGTTAGGCTTAGGGTGAAGGTTAGGCTGATGGTGATGTTTAGGCTGAGGGTGAAGGTTAGGTTTATGGTTAGTATTAGGGTGAGTGTTAGGGTTAGGGTTAGGGATAGGGTGAGGATTAGGGTGAAGTTTAGGGTTAGGGTTAGGTTGAGGATTAGTGTGAGGGTTAGGGTTAGGTTTAGGTTTAGGGTTAGGGTGAGGGTGAGGGTTAGTGTTAGGGTTAGGGTTAAGCTTAGGTTTAGGGTTACAGTTAATGTTAGTGTTAGAGTGAGGGTGAGGGTTAGGTTTAGGGTTATATTTTGGGTGTGGTTTAGGGTTAGGGTTAGGGTTAACTTTAGTGTTAGGTTTAGGGTTAATATGAGAGGTAGTGTGAGGGTTAGGGTTAGGTTTAGGGTGAGGGTTAGGGTTATTGTGAGGGTTAGGGTTAGCGTTGGGTTAGGGTTAGGGTGAGGCTTAGGTTTAGGGTGGAGGTTAGGGTTGAGGTAAGATTAAGGTTTAGGGGTAGGTTTTGGTTGAGGCTGATGGTGAGGATGAGGGTGAGCATGAGCTTTCGTTTGAGGGTTTGGGTTAGAATTAGGGTGAGGTTGAGGGTGAAATTTAGGGTATAAGGTTAGGGTTTCGGTGAGTGTGAGGTCAGGGTAAGGGTTAGTGTTAGGATTAGGGTTTGGTTGAGGTTTAGGTTTTGGGATAGGGTAAGGGTGAGGGTGAGGGTTAGGGTTAGAGCTAAAGTTAGGGTGAGGGATAGGTTTAGGGTTAGTGTTAGGATTAGGGTTAGGGTGAGATTTATGATGAGGTTTAGGGTTAAGTTTAGGCTTAGGGTTAAGATTAGGGTTAGGGTGAGGGTGAGTTTGAGGGTTAGGTTGAGGGTTAGGGTTAGTCTTAGGGATAATCTGAGGGTCAGGTTTAGGGTGAGGATTAGGGTTAGGGTTAGGGCGAGGGTTAGGTGATGGTGAGGGTTAGGTTTAGGGTTAGGATGAGATTTAGGGTTAGGCTTAGGGTGAGCATAAAGTTTAGGGTGGAGGTTAGGGTTGGGGTGAGGGTAAGGGTTAGGCGCAGGGTTAGGTTGAGGGTGAGAGTGAGGGTTACGGTTAAATTATGGTTAGGATTAGGCTGAGGGTAACGGTTGAGATGGAGGGCTAGGTTTAGGGTGAGGGTTAGGCTTAAGGTTAGTGTGAGGGTTAGGGTTAGGGTGATGTTTAGGGTGAGGTTTAGGGTTAGGGTGAGGGTTAGGGTGCAGGTGAGGTTTAGGGTTAGTGTTAGGGTGAGGGTTAGGTTTAGGTTTAGGATGAGGTTTAGGATGGGGGCTAAGGTTAGGGTGAGTGTTAGGCTTAGTGTGAGGGTTAGGGTTAGGTTAAGGTTTAGGGTGATGGTTAGGGTGAGGGTTACCGTGAGGGATAGGGTGAGGGTTAGTGATAGGGTTAGGGTTAGGGTGAGGGTTAGGGCAAGGCTAAAGCTTAGGGTGAGGGTTAGGGTAAGGCTAAGGTTTAGGGTGAGGGTGAGGGTGGTTGTTAGGTTTAGGGTTCGGGTGAGGTTCAGGGTTAGGGTTATGGTTATGGTTAGGGTTAGGATGAGGCTTACCGTGAGGGGTAGGGTTAGGGCTAGGGTGAGGTTTAGGTTTAGTGTGAGTGTTAGTGTTAGGGTTAGGGTTAGGGTTAGGGTGAGGGTTAGGTTGAGGGTTAGGGTTTGGGTTAGGGTTACGTTGAGGATGAGGTTTAGGGTGAGGTTTAGGGTTAGTGTGAGGGTTAGGATGAGGGCTAGGGTTGGGTGTAGGGTTAAGTTGAGGGTGAGGGTGAGGGTTAGGGTTATGATTAGGGTTAGGGTGAGGTCTAGGGTGAAGGTGAGGATTAGGGTTAGGTTTACAGTGAGTGTTAGGGTGAGGGTTAGGGTTAGGATTAGGGTTATGGTGAGAGTTAGGATTAGATTTAGTGTTAGGGTCAGAGTGAGGGTTAGGGTTAGAATTAGTTTTAGGTGACGGCTAGGTTCAGGGTGAGGGTTAGGGTTAGGGTTAGGGTGAGATTTCGTGTTAGGGTAAGGGTGAGGGTTTTTGTTCTTTTTAGGGTTACGGTTAGGTAGAGGGATAGGATGAGGGCTAGGTTTAGGGTTATTGTTAGGGTTAGGATTAAGTTTAAGTTTACCTTTACAATGTGGGTGAGAATGAGGGTGAGGTTTAGGGTTAGGGTTAGGATGAGGTTTAGGGTTAGGGTTAGGGTTAAGGTTAGGGTTAGGGTTAGCTTTAGGATGAGGGTTAGGGTGAGGGGCAGCGGTAGGGTTAGGGTGATGGTTAGGGTTAGTGTTAGGGTTAGGGGTAGGGTGGAGTTTAGGTTTATGTTGAGTGTTAGGGTTAGGCATAGGTTTAGGTTGAGGGTGAGGTTGAGGGTTAGCGGTAGGATTAGGTTTAGGGTTAGGCTGAGGGTGAGGGTGAGAATGAGGGTGTGTGTGAGGGTTAGGGTTAGGTTTAGGCTTAGGCTTAGGGTTAGGCGGAGGGTGAGTGTGAGAGTGAGGCTTAGGGGTAGGGTTGGGGTTGGGGTTAGGTTTAATATTAGGGTTAGGGTGAGGGTTAGGAAGAGGGTCAGGGTTAGGATTAGGGTTAGGGTGAGGGTGAGTGTGAGGGTTATGGTTAGGGTTAGTATTAGGCTTATGTTTAGGCTGAGGGTGAGGGTGAGGGTGAGGGTTAGATTTAGGCTGAATTTTATGTTTAGTGTTAGGTTGAAGTTTAGGGTTAGGTTTAGGGTTAGGGTTAGGGTGAGGGGTAGGGTTAGGGTTAACATGAGGGTTAGGTTTAGTTTGAGGTTTAGGGTAAGGGTGAGGGTTGGGGTGAGGTTAAGGCTAAGGGTGAGGTTTAGTGTGAGAGTGAGGGTTAGGGATATCCTTAGGGTGAGTTTGAGTGTAAGGGTGCGGGTTTGGGTTAGGGTTAGGTTTAGGATGAGGGTGAGTGTTAGGGTGAGGGTGAGTGTTAGGGTGAGGGTTAGGGTTAGTGTGAGGGTTAGGGTTAGGTTTAGGGTTAGGTTTCCGGTGAGGGTAAGTGTTAGGGTAAGTGTTAGGGTGAGAGTGAGTGTTTGGGTTATTGTGAGTGTTAGGGTGAGGGTTTGGTGAGGGTTATGGTTATGGTTAGGTTGAGGGTGAGGGTTAATCTAAAGGTGAAGGGTGATGGTGAGGGTTAGCATTAGGGTTACTGTTAGGGTTAGGCTGAGGGTGAGGATGAGGGTGATTGTGACGGTTAGCATTAGGGTTAGTGTAAGGGTTAGGGTTAGGGTTAGGATGAGGTTTAGGATGAGGGCTAGGGTTAGGGTTAGGGTGAGGGTTAGGCTTAGTGTGAGGGTTAGGGTTAGGTTAAGGGTTACGGTGATGCTTAGGGTGAGGGTTACCGTGAGGGTTAGGGTGAGGGTTAGTGATAGGGTTAGGGTTAGGGTGAGAGTGAGGGCAAGGCTAAGGCTTAGGGTGAGGGTTAGGGTAAGGCTAAGGGTTAGAGTAAGCGGTAGGGTTAGGGTTAGGTTGAGGTTTAGATTTAGTGTGAGGGTTAGGGTTAGGGTTAGTTTTAGGGTGAGGGTAATATTTAGGGTGAGGTTTAGGGTGATAGTGAAGTTTAGGGTTAGCCTTAGTCTAAATGTGAGAGTTATGGTGAGGGTTAGGGTTAGGGTTAGGTTTAGGTTTAGGATGAGGTTGAGGGTTAGTTTTAGGGTTAGGATGAGGGTTATTGTTAGTGTGAGGGTTAGGGTTAGGGTTAGGGTAAGGGTGAGGGTAAGGTTTAGGGTGAAGTGTAGTGTAAGAATGAGGGTTGGGGTTATCATGAGTGTTAGGGTGAGGGTTAGGGTGAGTGTTAGGGTTAGGGTTAGGCTGAGGGTTAGCGGGAGGGTAAGGATTATGTTGTGGATTAGGGTTAGGGTGAGGTTCAGGGTGAGGGTGAGGGTTAGGGTTAGGTTGAGGTTAAGGGTTAGGGTGAGAGTTAGGGTGAGGGTTAGTCTTAGCATTAGGGTTAGGGTGAGGGTTAGAATGAGGGTTAGGGTTAGGGTTAGAGTTAGGTTTAGGGTGAGGGTGAGGGTTAGGATTAGGGTTATGTTTCAGGTTAGGTTGAGGGTGAGGGTGAGGGTGAGGTTTAGGGTTATTATTAAGGTTAGGTTTAGGGTTAGGCTGAGGGTGAGGTTGAGGGTGAGGGTTAGGGTGAGGGTATGGGTGAGGGTAAGCCTGAGGGTTAGTGTTTGGGTGAGGGTGAGGTTTAGGGTGAGGGTTAGGTTGAGGGTGAGTGTTGGCGTTTGGTTTAGGGTGACGGTGAGAGTTAGGGTTTTGGTCTGGTGAGGTTTAGGATTAGGGTGAGGGTGAGGGTAAGGGATAGGGTGAGGGTTAGGGTGAGAGTGAGGCTTAGGGTTATCGTGAGGGTTCGGGTGATGGATTGGTCGAGGGTTAGGTTTGGTTTTAGGCTTTGGTTTAGGGTGAGGGTGAGGGTTAGGTTTAGGGTTAGGGTTAGGTTGAGGGTTAGGGTTAGCTTAAGGGTTACGGATAGTGTGATGGTGAGGGTGAGGGTTAGGGTTAGGTTTAGGTTTATGGTGAGGGTGAGGGTGAGGGTTAGGTTTAGGGTTAGGATTAGGGTTAGGGTTAGCCAGAGAGTGAGGTTTAGGGTTAGGGTTAGGGTGAGGGTGAGGGTTAGGGTTAAGGTTATGTTTAGGGTGAGCTTAGGTGAGGGTGCGAGTGAGGGGTAGGATTAGTTTTAGGGTTAGGCTGAGGGTGAGGGTGAGGGTTAAGGTGATTTTGAGGGTTAAGCTTAGAGTGAGGGTTGTTGTGAGTGTGAGGGTTAGGGTGAGGGTTAGGGTTATGGTTAGGTTTAGCGTGAGGGTTAGGGGGAGAGTAAGGTTTTGGGTGAGGTTTAGGGTGAGGGTGGGTTTTAGAGTTAGGGTTAGAGTTAGGGTGAGGGTTATAGTGAGGGTGAGCGTTAGGTTTAGAGTGAGGGATAGGGTTAGGATTAGGGTGAGGGTAAGGTTTAGGGTGAGGATTAGGGTAAGAGTGAGGGTTAGGGTTAGCCTTAGGTTTAGTGTGAAGGATAGGGTGATGGTTAGGGTTAGGTTTCGGGTGAGGGTGAGTGTGAGGGTTAGGGTTAGGGTTAGGTTTAAGGTACTGTTTAGGGTGAGGGTTAGGGTGAGAGTGAGGTTTTGGGTTACCGTGAGTGTTAGGGTCAGGGTTAGGTTGAGGGTTAGGGTTTGGGTCTGGTGAGGTTTAGGGTTAGGCTGAGGGTGAGGGTAAGGGTTAGGGTGAGATTTAGGGTGAGAGTGAGGCTTAGGATTATCGTGAGGGTTAGGGTGATGGATTGGTTTAGGGTTAGGGTTGGGGTTAAGGTTTGGTTCAGGTTGAGGGTGAGTGTTAGTTTTAGGGTTAGGGTTAGGTTGAGGGTTAGGTTTAGCTTAAGGGTTATGGATAGTGTGATGGTGAGGGTCAGGGTTAGGGTTAAGTTTAGGTTTAGGGTGAGGGTGTGGGTGAGGGTTAGGTTTAGGATTAGGGTGAGGGTTAGTTTTAGGCAGAGGGTGAGGTTTAGGGTTAGAGTTATGGTGAGGGTTAGGGTGAGGGTGAGGGTTAGGGTTAGAGTTATGGTAAGCGTGAGCTTAGGTGAGGGTGCGGGTGAGGGGTAGGATTAGTTTTAGGGTTAGGCTGAGGGTGAGGGTGAGGGTTAGGGTGAGTTTGAGGGTTAGGCTTAGGGTGAGGGTTATTGTGAGTGTGAGGGTTAGGGTGAGCGTTAGGGTAAGGTTAGGTTTAGCGTGAGGGTTAGGGATAGAGTAAGGGTTTGGGTGAGGTTTAGGGTGAGGGTGGGTTTTAGAGTTAGGGTTAGAGTTAGCGTGAGGGTTATAGTGAGGGTTAGGGTTAGGTTTGGGTGAAGGGCAGGGTGAGGGGTAAGCTTAAGGTTAGGGTGAGGGTTAGGTTTAGAGTGAGGGTTAGGGTAAGGGTTAGGATGAGGGTTAGGTTTAGGGTGGAGGATAGGGATGGTGTGAGAGTAAGGGTTAGAGGCAGGGCTAGGTTGAGGTTGAGGGTTAGGGTTAAATTAGGGTTAGGTTTAGACTGAGGGCGATGGTGAGGATGAGGGTGTGGGTTCGGGTTCGGTTAAGGGTTTGGGTTAGGGTTAGGGGGAGGGGGAGGTTGAGGTTTAGGGTTAGGGTTACAGTGAGTGTGAGGTGAGGATGAGGGTTACGGTTAAGTTGAGGTTTAGGGTTAGACTCAGGGTTAGGGTTAGTGTGTGGGTGATGGTTAGCGTTAGAGTTAAGGTTAGGTTGAGGGTTAGGGTTAGGGTTATGGTGAGGTTTAGGATGAGGGTTAAGGTTGGAATGAGAGATAGGGTGAGGGAAAGGTGAGGATGAGGGTTAGGGTTAGGTTTAGGGTGAGGTTTAGGGATATGCTTATGGTTAGGTTGAGGGTGGGAGTTAGGTTAAGGGTGGATGTTAGCGTTGGGGAGAAGATAAGGGTTAAGGGCAGGTTTAGTATGAGGGTGAGCATGAGGGTTAGGGTTAAATTATGGTTAGGGTTAGGCTGAGGGTGAGGGTAAGGATGAGCATGAGTGTAGGGTAGGGTTGAGGGTCTGAGTGAGGTTGAGAGTGAGGGTTAGGTTTAGGGTGACGGTTAGGTTGAGGGTTACGGTTTGCGTTAGGGTTAGTTTGAGGTTGAGGTTTAAGGTTAGGTTTAGGGTTAGGGTTAGGGTTAGGTTGAGAGTTAGGATGGAGGTTAGTGTTAGGGTGAGGGTTAGGATGAAGGTTAGGGTTAGGATTAGGGTTAGGGTGAGGGCTAGGGTGAGGGTTTCGGTTAGGGTTAGGGTTAGGGTTACAGTAAGGAAGAGGGTTTGGTTTAGGGTTAAGGTTAGGGTTAGGGTTATTGTTAGGATTAGAGTTAGGGTTACGGTGAGGGTGAGTGTGAGGGTGATTGTTAGGCTAAGTTTAGGGAGATGTTTAGGGTTAGGGTTAGAGTGAGGGTGAGGTTTAGGGTTAGATAGAGGGTTAGGGTGAGGGTTAGGATGAGGGTTGGGGTTAGGGTTAGTGTTAGGGTTATGGTTAGGGTGAGGGTTAGGGTGAGGATTAGGGTTAGGGTTAGGATTAGGGCTTGGTTGAGTGTGAGTTTGAGGGTTAGGGTTAGGCTTAGTATTAGGCTGAAGTTGAGGCTGAGGGTGAGTGTTATGGTTAGGATGAGGGTGAGGTTTAGGGTTAGGGTTACAGTGACGTTGAGGGTTAGGGTTAGGGTGAGGGTGAGGGTTAGGGTTTGGGTTACGGTTAGGTTGAGGGTGAGGGTTAAGGTGAGGTTTAGGGTTAGGGTGAGGGTTAGAGTTACGGTTACGGTGAGGTTGAGGGTGAGGTTTAGGGTTAGAGTTAGGGTGAGGTTTAGGGTTAGGGTTAGGGTTAGGGTTACAGTGAGGGTTAGGGTTAGGGTTAGGGTTAGGGTTATGTTGAGAGTGAGCATGAGGATTAGGATTAGGGTTAGCTTTAGGGTTATTGTTAGGGTTAGGATTTGGGTTACCTTTACGGTGAGGGTGAGGCTGAAGGTGAGGTTAGGCTTAGGGTTTGGGTGAGCTTTAGGGTTAGGGTTAGGGGTAGGGTTAGGTTGAGGGTATGGGTTAGGGTTAATGTTACTGTGAGGGTGACAGTTAGGGTTAGTGTTAGTTTTAGGGTTAGGGTTAGGTTTATTGTTAAGGTTACGGTTAGACTTACGGTTAGGGTGAGGGTGAGGGTTAGGTTTAGGGTTAGAGTGAGGTTTAGAGTGAGGTAAGAGTTAGGGTGAGGGTTAGGGTTAGGGTGAGGTTAAGAGTTAGGGTGAGGGTTAGGATGAGGGTTAAGTTTAGGGTTAGTGTTAGGGTGAGGGTTAGGTTGAGGTTTAGGGTTAGGATTAGGGTTAGGTTTATGCTGAGGATGAGGATGAGTGTTAGGCTGAGGGTAAGTGTTAGGGTGAGGGTTAGTGTGAGGGTGAGGGTTAGGCTGAGGGTGAGGGTCAGGTTTAGAATTAGAGTTCGGGTTAGTGTGAGGGTTAGGGTTAAAATTAGGATGAGGGTTAGGGTTAGGGTTAATATTAGTGTGAGTGTGAATTTTAGAATTTGTGTTAGGGTGAGGGCTAGGGTGAGGGTGAGGGTTAGGTTTAGGGTCATTTTTATTGTTAGGGTTAGGCTTACCTTTATGGTGAGGGTGAGGCTGATGGTGAGGTTAAGGGTTAGGTTTAGAGTGAGGGTTCGCGTTAGGGTTTGGGTTAGGTTTATGGTGAGGGTGAGGGTTAGGGTGAGGGTGAGGGTGAGGGTTAGGATTAGGTTTAGGTTTAGCGTTATTCTTAGGGTTAGGGTTAGGTTTACCTTTACGGTGAGGGTGAGGCTGAGGGTGAGGTTAGGTTTAGGGTTTGGGTGAGGTTTAGGTTTAGGGTTAGGGTTAGTGTTAGGGTGAGGGTTTGGGTTAGGGTTAGGGTTACGGTCAGGGTGAGGGTTAGGGTTAGGGTTAGGATTAGGGTTAGGGTGAGTGTGAGTGTGAGGGTTAGGGTTAGGGTTATGCTTAGGCTTAGGGTTAGGCTGAGGGTGAGGGTGAGGGTTAGCGTTAGGGTGATGGTTAGGTTTAGGATGAGGGTTAGGGTTAGGATTAGCGTTAGGGTGAGGGCTAGGGTGAGGTTGAGGGTTAGTGGTAGCATTAGGGTTATGGTGAGGTTTAGGGTTTAGTATAGGGTTAGGGTTAGGGTGAGGGTTAGGGTTAGGGTAAGGTTTACGGTTAGGGTGAGGGTTAGGGTTAGGGTTAGGATGAGGGTGAGGGTGAGGGTTAGGATTAGCTTAAGGGTTATGGTTATTTTGAGTGTTAGGTTTAGGGTTACGGTTTTAGTGAGGGTGAGGATGAGTGTGAGGGTTAGTGTTAGGGTTAGGGAAAGGTTTAGGGTTAGGGATATGGTTAGGGTTATGGTTAGGGTTAGGATGAGGCTTAGGGTGAGGTATAGGTTTAGGGTTAGGGTGAGGGTTAGCATTACTGTGAGGGTTAGGGTTAGGTTTAGGGTTAGGTTGAGGGTTAGGATGAGGGTTAGTGTTTGGGTTACGGTTAGGGTGAGGGTGAGGGTAAAGGTGAGATTTAGGGTTAGGGCGAGGGTTAGAGTTACGGTTACGGTGAGGTTGAGGGTGAGGTTTAGGGTTAGGGTTAGGGTGAGGTTTAGGGTTAAGGTTAGGGTGAGGGTGAGGTTTAGGGTTAGGATTACAGTGAGGGTTAGGGTTAGGGTTAGGGTTATGTTGAGGTTAGCATGAGGTTAGCTTTAGGGTTATTGTTAGGGTTAGGTTTAGGTTTACCTTTACGGTGAGGGTGAGGCTGAAGGTGAGGTTAGGCTTAGGGTTTGGGTGAGCTTTAGGTTTAGGGTTAGGTGTAGGGTTAGGGTGAGGGTTTGTGTTAGGGTTAATGTTACTGTGAGGGTGACGGTTAGGGTTAGGGTTAGTGTTAGTGTTAGGTTTAGGGTTATTGTTAAGGTTAGGGTTAGACTTACGGTTACGGTGAGGGTGAGGGTGAGTGTTAGGGTTAGAGTGAGGTTTAGAGTGATGTAAGAGTTAGGGTGAGGGTTAGGGTTAGGGTGAAGTTTAGGGTGAGCTTGAGGGGTAGGGTTAGGTTAACATTAGAGTGAGGTTAAGAGTTAGGGTGAGGGTTAGGTTGAGGGTGAGGGTTAAAGTTAAGGTTAGTGTTAGGGTGAGGGTTAGGGTTAGGTTTAGGTTGAGGGTTAGGGTTAGGATTAGGGTTAGGTTTATGCTGACGGTGAGTGTGAGGGTTAGGTTGAGGGTAAGGTTTAGGATGAGGGTTCGTGTGAGGGTGAGGGTTAGGCTGAGGGTGAGGGTTAGGATTAGGGTTAGGTTTAGGTTTAAGCTGATGGTGAGGGTGAGGGTGAGGTTCAGGTTTAGAATTAGAGTTAGGGTTAGGTTGAGGGTTAGGATTAAAATTAGGATGAGGGTTAGGGTTAGGGTTAAGATTAGTGTGAGGGTGAGTTTTAGGATTAGTGTTAGGGTGAGGGCTAGGGTAAGGGTGAGGTTTAGGTTCATGGTTAGGGTTAGGGTGAGGGGTAGGGTGAGGGGTAGGGTTAGGGTTAGGGTGAGGGTAAGTTTTAGTGTGAGGGTTAGAGTTAGGGTTAGGTTAAGGGTAAGGGTTAGGGTGAGGGTTAGGGCGAGAGTGATGGTGAGGCTTAGGGTTAGGGTTAAGTTTAGTGTGAGGTTGAGGATGTGGGTTAGGTTTAGGATTAGGGTTAGGGTTATGCTGAGGATGAGGGTGAGGGTTAGGGTGAGCGTAAGGGTTAGGTTAAGGGTTAGTGTGAGGGTGAGTTTTAGGCTGAGAGGGAGGGTGAGGGTGAGTGTTAGGATTAGGGTTAGGGTTAGGGTTAAGCTGAGGGTGAAGGTGAGGGTGAGGTTTAGACTTAGAATTAGGGTTAGGGTGATGGTTAGGTTTAAAATTAGGATGAGGGATAGGATGAGGGTTAGGGTTAGGTTTAAGGTGAGGGTTAGGGTGAGGATAAGCATTAGGTTGAAGTTTAGGGTGAGAGTGAGGTTTAGGGTTATCATGAGTGTTAGGCTGAGTTTTAGGGTGAGGGTTAGGGTTTTAAGGTTATTGTGAGTGTGAGTGTTAGGGTTAGGGTTAGGGTGAGGGTTAGGTTTAGGGATAGGCTTAGGCTGAGGGTTAGGGTGAGGGTAAAGGTGAGGGTGAGGGTTAGGTTTAGGGATAGGGTTAGGCTGAGGTTTAGAGTGAGGGTGAAGGTGAGGTTTAGGGTTAGGGTGAGGGTGAGGGTGAGGGTGAGGGTTAGCATTAGGGATAGGGTGAAGGTTAGGGTTAGGTTAGGGTGCCGGTGAGTGTGAGGGTTAGGAATGTTGTTAGGCTGAAGGAGAATGTGAAGGTTATGGTTAGGGTGAGGGTTAGGGTTAGGGTTAGGTTTACTGTGAGGGTGAGGGTTAGGGTTAGGATTAGGGTTAGGTTTAGTGCTAAGCTGAGGGTGAGGGTGAGGGTGAAGTCTAAGGTTAGTGTGACGGTTAGGTTTAGGGTGATGTTTAGGGTGAAGGTGAGGGTTAGGGTGAGGGTGAGTGTTAGTATTAAGGTTAGCGTGAGTGTTAGGGTTAGGGTTGGGGTGAGGTTTAGTGTGAGGGTTAGGATTAGGGGTAGGGATACTCTTAGGCTGAGGGTGAGGATGAGGGTTAGGGTTAGGGTGAGGGTGAGGGTGAGGGTTACAGTTTAGATTAGGGTTAGGTTTAGTGTTAAGCTGAGGGTGAGGGTGAGGGTGAGGGCTAGGGTTAGGGTGAGGGTTAGGCTTAAGGTTAGGGTGAGGGTTAGGGTTAGGGTGATATTTAGGGTGAGGGTTAGGGTTAGCGTGAGGGATAGGGTGCAGGTGAGGCTTAGGGTTCGGGTTAGGATGAGGGTTAGGTTTAGGTTTAGGAAGACTGTTAGTATGAGGGCTAGGCTTAGGGTTAGGATGAGGGTTAGGCTTAATGTGAGGGTTAGGGTTAGGTTTAGGTTTAGGGTGATGGTTAGGGTGAGGGTTAGGGTGAGATTTATGGTGAGGATTAATGATAGTGTTAGGGTTAGGGTGAAGGTTGGAGCAAGGCTAAGGCTTAGGGTGAGGGTTAGGTTGAGGCTAAGGGTTAGGGTGAGGGTTAGGGTGAGGGGTAGCGTTAGGGATAGGGTTACTGTGAGGGGTAGGGTTAGGTTTAGGGTTAGGGTTAGGGTTAGGTTGAGGGTTATGTTTTGGGTTAGGGTTAGGTTGAGGGTGAGGGTTCAGGTGAGGTTTAGGTTTAGGTTTAGGGTTAGAGTTACGGTTATGTTGTGGTTGAGGATGAGGGTAAGGATTACGATAAGGGTGAGGTTTAGGTTAGGGTTAGGGTTAGGATGAGGTTTAGGGTTAGGTTTAAGGTTAGGCTGAGATTTAGGGTTAGGGTTACATTAAGGATTAGGGTTAAGGTTAGGGTTAGGTTTAGGTTTATGTTGAGGGTGATCTTCAGGGTTAGGATTAGGGATAGCTTTAGGGTTATTTTTACGATTAGGGTTAGGGTTACCTTTACGGTGAGGGTGAGACTGAAGGTGAGGTTAGGCTTAGGGTTTGGGTGAGGTTTAGGGTTAGGGTTAGGGGTAGGGTTAGGGTGAGAGTTTGGCTTAGGGTTAAGGTTATGGTGAGGGTGATGTTTAGAGTTAGCATTAGTGTTAGGGTTAGGGTTAGGGTTATTGTTAGGGTTAGGGTTAGACTTAAGGTTACGGTGAGGGTGAGGGTGAGGATTAGGGTTAGGGTTAGGGTGAGGTTTAGAGTGAGGTAAGAGTTAGGGTGAGGGTTAGGGTTAGGGTGAGGTTTAGGGTGACGTTGTGGTTTAGGGTTAGGGTTAACGTTAGGGTGAGATAAGAGTCAGGGTGAAGTTTATGTAGAGGGTGAGGGTTAAGGTTAGGGTTAGTGTTAGGGTGATGGTTAGGGATAGGGTTAGGTTCAGGGTTAGGGTTAGGATTAGGCTTAGGATTATGCTGAGGGTGAGGGTGAGGGTTAGGGTGAGGGTAAGGGTTAGGTTGAGGGTTATTGTGAGGGTGAGGTTTAGGATTAGAGTTATGGATAGGGTTATGCTGAAGGTTAGGGTGAAGGGTGAGGGTCAGGGTTAGGATTAGTGTTAGGGTTAGGTTTAAGCTGAGGGTGAGGGTGAGGGTGAAGTTTAGAGTTAGAGTTAGGGTTAAGGTTAGGTTTAGGGTGAGGGTTAGGGTGAGGATAAGTATTAGGTTGAGGTTTAGGGTGAGAGTGAGGGTTAGGATTATCATGAGTTTTAGGGTGAGGGTTAGGGTTTTAGGGTTTTTGTGAATGTGTGTTAGGGTTAGGGTTAGGGTGAGGGTTAGGTTTAGGGATAGGGTTAGGGTGAGGGTTATGGTTAGGGTGAGTGTGAGGGTGAGGGTGAGGCCTTGGGTTAGGTTAGGTTTAGGTTGAGGGTGAGGTTGAGGGTTAGGGTTAGGCTGAGGTTTAGGGTGAGTGTGAAGGTGAGGTTTAGGGTTAGGGTGATGGTGATGGTTAGGGTGAGGTTGAGGGTGAGGGAGATGGTTAGCATTAGGGTTAGGGTGAAGCTTAGGGTTAGGGTAGGGTGAGGGTGAGTGTGAGGGTTAGGTTTAGGGTTAGGTATACTGTTAGGCTGAGGGAGAATTTGAAGGTTATGGTTAGGGTGAGGTTTAGGGTTAGGTTTAATGTGAGGGTGAATGTTACAGTTAGGATTATGGTTAGGTTTAGTGATAAGCTGAGGGTGAGGGTGAGGGCTAAGGTTAGGGTGTGGGTTAGGCTTAAGTTTAGGGTGAGGTTTAGGGTTAGGGTGATGTTTAGGGTGAGGGTGAGGGTTAGGGTGAGGGTGAGGGTTAGGGTGAGGGTGAGGGTTAGTATTAGGGTTAGCGTGAGTGTTAGGGTTAGGTTTACGGTGAGGTTTAATGTGAGAGTTAGGATTAGGGGTAGGGATACTGTTAGGCTGAGGGTGAGGATGAGGGTTAGGGTTACGGTGAGGATTAGGGTTAGGGTTAGGGTGAGGGTGTGGGTGAGGGTGACAGTTTAGATTAGAGTTAGGTTTAGTGTTAAGCTGAGGGTGAGGGTGAGGGTGAAGGCTACGGTTTGGGTAAGGGTTAGGCTTAAGTTTAGGGTGAGGGTTAGGGTTAGGGTGATATTTAGGGTAAGGGTTAGGTTTAGGGTTCGGGTTAAGATGAGGGTTAGGTTTAGGTTTAGGAAGACTGTTAGGATGAGTGCTAGGGTTAGGGTTAGGGTGAGTGTTAGGCTTAATGTGAGGGTTAGGGTGAGGCTAAGTGTTAGGGTGAGGCTAAGTGTTAGGGTGAGGGTTAGGGTGAGGGTTAGGGTTAGGTCAGGGGTAGGGTTAGGGTAAGTGTGAGGGTTAGGTTTTGTGTGAGGTTTAAGGTAAAAGTTAGGGTGAGGGTAAAAGTTAGGATGAGGGTTGGGGAGATAGTGAGGGTTAGGGTTAGCCTTAGTCTTAGTGTGAGTGTTATGGTGAGGCTTAAGGTTAGGGTTCGGGTTAGGGTTAGGCTGTGGGTGAGGGTGAAGATGAGGGTAAGTGTTAGAGTTAGGGTTAGGGTTAGGCTTATGGTTAGGCGTTCGGTGAGGGTGAGGGTGAGGTTTAAATTTAGGGTGAGTGTTAGGTTTAAGGTTAAGGTGAGGGTTACGGTTAGGGTTGGGTTTAGGATTAGGGATAGGATGAAGGCTAGGGTGAGGGTGAGGTTTAGTGTTATGTTTAGGGTGAGGTTTATGGTAACGGTAAGGTTTAGTATTAGTGTGAGGTTTTGGGTTATGGTTAGGGTTATGGGGAGGGAGAGGGTTAGGGTTAGGGTTAGGGTTATTGTTAGGGTTAGGGTTAGGGTTAAGGTGAAGGTAATTTTTAGGCTAAGGGTTAGGGAGAGGTTTAGGGTTAGGGTTAGGGTTAGAGTTAGGGTGAGGGTTCGGTTTAGAGTGAGGGTTAGGTTTAGGGTTAAGTTTAGGATTAGCGCTACGGAGAAGATGAGTTTGTGGGTTAGGTTTAGGTTTAGGTTTAGGGTTAGGCTTAGTGTTAGGCTGAGGTTGAGGGCAAGGGGGAGGGTTAGGGTTAGGGTGAGTGTTAAGTTTAGGGTTATGGTTAGGGTGAGTGTGAGGGTTAGGATTAGGGTTAGGTTTAGGGTTATTGTTACTGTTAGGGTTAGGGTTACCTTTACGGTGAGGGTGAGACAGAGGGTTAGGTTTAGTGTTAGGGTTACAGTGAGGGTGAGGGTTATGGTTAGGATTAGTGTTACGGTGAGGGTGAGGGTTAGGGTTAGGTTTAGGTTTAGGTATAGGTTTATTTTTAATGTTTGAGTTAGAGTTACAGTTACGGTTACGGTGAGGTTGAGGGTGAGTGTTTCGGTTAGGGTTAGGGTTAGGGTGAGTTTTAGGGTTAAGGTTAGGGTTAGGGTGAGGTTTAGGTTTAGGGTTAGGGTTAGGGTGAGGTTTAGGGTTAGGGTTACAGTAAGGGTTAGGCTTAGGGCTAGGATTATGGTGAGGGTGAGGGTGAGGGTTAGGATTAGGGTTAGTTTTAGGGTTATTGTTAGGGTTAGTGTTAGGGTTACCTTTACGGTGAGGGTGAGGCAGAGGGTGAGGTTAGGGTTTGGGTGAGGTTTAGGGTTAGGGTTGTGGGTAGTGTTAGGGTGAGGGTTTGGGTTAGGGTTACGGTTATGGTGAGGGTGAGGGTTAGCGTTAATTTTAGGGTTAGGATTAGGGTTATTTTTAGTGTTAGGGTTAGAGGTACGGTTTCGGTGAGGGTGCGTGTGAGGTTTAGGGTTAGGGTTAGGGTGAGGTTTAGGATGGGGTTAGAGTTAGGCTGAGGGTTAGGGTTAGGGTGAGGTTTAGGGTGAGGTTGAGGGTTAGGGTTAGGGTTAACATTAGGGTGAGGTTAAAAGGGTGAGGGTTAGGGAAGGTTGAGGGTTAAATTTAGTGTTAGTGTTAGTGTGAGTGTTTGGGTTAGGGTTAGGTTGAGGGTTTGGGGGAAGGTTAAGGTTAAGTTTAGGGTTAGGGTGAGGGTTAGGTTTAAGGTTAATGTGAGGGCGAGTGTTAGGATTAGGGTTAGGGTGAGGGCTAGTGTGAGGGTGAGGGTTAGGGTTAGGGTTAGGGTTATTGTGAGGGGTAGGGTGAGGGATAGGGTTAGGGTTAGGGTGAGGGTAAGTTTTAGTGTGAGGTTTATGGTTAGGGTTAGGGTTAGGTTGAGGGTAAGTTTTAAGGTGAGGGTTAGGGTGAGAGTGAGGGTGAAGCTTAGGATTAGAGTTAGGTTTAGGGTGAGGGTGAGGTTGATGTTTAGGGTTAGGATTAGGGTTAGGGTTAAGCTCAGGGAGAGGGGGAGGGTTATGGTGAGGATAAGGGTTAGGGTGAGGGTTAGTGTGAGGGTGAGGGTTTGGCTGAGGGTGAGGCGTGAGGGTGATGGATAGAATTGGTGTGAGGGTTAATGTTAGGCTGAGAGTGAGGGGGAGGGGGAGCTGGAGGGGGAGGTTTAGTTTTAGGGATAGGGTTAGGGTGCAGGTTAGTGTTAAGGTTAGGATGAGCGTTAAGTTGAGATTTTGGGTGAGTATTAGGGTGATGATATGCATCAGGGTGAGGATTAGGGTGAGAGTGAAGGTTAAGGTTATCATGAGTGTTAGGGTGAGTGTTAGGGTTAGGATTAGGTTTAGGGTGAGTGTGAGTGTTAGGGTTAGGGTTAGGGTTAGGGTGAGGGTTAGGGTTAGGTATAGGGTTAGGGTGAGAGTTAGGGTTAGGGTAAGGGTGAGGGTGAGGGTGAGGCTTAGGTTTAGGGTTAGGTTCAGGTTGAGGGTGAGTTTGAGGGTTAGGGTGAGAGTTATGCTGAATGTGAAGGTGAGGGTGAGGGTGAGGGTTAGGGTTAGGGTGAGGTTTAGTGTGACGGTGAAGGTTAGGGTTAGGTTAGGTTGAGGGTTAGAGGGAAGGCTAGGGTGAGGGTTAGGGTTAGGGTTAGGGTTAACGTTCGTGTGAGTGTAAGTGTTAGGATTAGGGTGAGGGCTAGGGTGAGTGTGAAGGTTAGTGTTAGGGTTAGTGTGAGAGGTAGGGTTAGGGTTAGTGTGAGGGTAAGTTTTAGTGTGAGGGTTAGGGTTAGGCTTAGGGTTAGGTTGAGGGTAAGGGTTAGGGTGAGGATTAGGGTGAGTGTGAGGTTGAGGCTTAGGGTTAGGGTTAGGTTAAGGGTGAGGGTGAGGTTGAGGGTTAGGGTTAGGATTAGGGTTAGGGTTATGCTGAGGGTTAGGGTGAGGGATAGGGAGAGTGTAAGGGTTAGGGTGAGGTTTAGGCTGAGGTTCAGTAGTGAGTGTGAGGGTTAGGATTAGGGTTAGGGTTAGGGTTAGGCTGAGGGTGAGAATGAGGTTGAGGGTGAGGTTTAGGGTTAGGGTTAGGATTATGGTGAGGGTTAGGGTCAAGGTTAGGATGAGGGTTAGGATGAGCGTTAGGGTGAGGGGTAGGGTGAGGATAAGCTTTAGGGTGTGGTTTAGGGTGAGAGTGAAGTTTAGGGTTATCATGAATGTTAGGGTGAGTGTTAGGGTGAGTGTTAGGATTAGGGTTATGGTGAGTGTGAGAGTTAGGGTTAGAGTTAGGGTTAGGGTGAGGGTTAGGGTTAAGGATAGGGTTAGGGTGAGGGTTAGGATTAGGGTAAGGGTGAGGTTGAGGGGGAGGGGGAGGCTTAGAATTAGGATTAGGTTTAGGATGAGGGTGAGGTTGAGGGTTAGGGTTAGGGTTATGCTTAGGTTGAGGGTAAGGGTCACGGTGAGGGTAAGGGTTAGGGTGAGGGTTAGTGTGAGGGTGAGGGTTAGGCTGAGGGTTAGGGTGCGGTTGAGGGTGAGGTTTAGGATTACGGTGTGGGTGAGGGTTAGGGTGAGTGTGAGGGTGAGGGTTAGCATTAGGGTTAGGGTGAGGGTTATAGTTAGGTTAAGGAGAGGGTTTGGATTAGGGTTAGGGATACTTTTACGCTGAGGGTGTGGGTGAGGTTTACGGTTAGGGTGAGGATTAGGATTAGGGTTAGGATGAGTGTGAGGGTGAGGGTTAATGTTAGGATTAGGGTTTGGTTTAGTTCTATGCTGAGGCTGAGGTTGAGGGCTAGGGTTAGGGTTAGGGTGAGGGTTAGGCTTAAGGTTAGTGTGAGGGTTAGGGTTAGGGTGATGTTTAGGGTGAGGGTTAGGGTTAATGTGAGGGTTAGGGTGCGGGTGAGGTTTAGGGTTAGGTTTAGGTTGAGGGTTAGGTTTAGGGTTAGGATGAGGGTTAGGATGAGGGCTAGATTTAGGGTTAGGGTGATGGTTAGGTTGAGGGTTATCATGAGGGTTAGTGTCAGGGTTAGGGTGAGGGTTAGTGATAAATTTATGGTTAGGGTGAGGGTAAGGCCAAGGCTAAGTCTTACGGTGAGGGTTATGGTGAGACTAAGGGTTAGGGTGAGGGTTATGGTGAGGGGTATGTTTAGGGTTAGGGTGAGGGTTAGGTTTCATATTAGGGTTAGGGTTAGAGTTAGGGTGAGAGTAAGAGATAGGGTGAGGGTTGGTGTGATAGTGAGGGTTAGGGTTAGCCTTAGTCTTAATGTGAGGTTTATGGTGACTGTTAAGGTTAGTGTTAGGGTTAGGGTTAGGCTGAGGTTTAGGGTGAGGATGAGGGTGAGTGTGAGGGTTAGGGTTAGGGTGAGGGTTAGGCTTAGGGTTAGGCGTAGGGTGAGGGTGAGGGTGAGGGTTAGATTTAGGGTGAGTGTTAGGTTTAGAGTTAGGGTGAGGTTTAGGGTTAGGATTAGGGTTAGGTTGAAGGCTAGGGTGAGGGTGAGGGTGAGGGTTAGGGTTAGTGTTAAGGTTAGTGTTAGGTTTAGGATTAGGGTGATGGTTAGGTTTAGGGTTAGGGATAGGTTTAGGGGTAGGTTGAGGTTGAGTTTGAGGGTTAGGGTTAGGGTTAGTCTTTGTGTTAGGCTGAGGTTGAGGGTGAGGGTGAAGGTTAGGGTTAGGGTGAGGGTTAGGTTTAGGGTGAGGGTTACAATGAAGGTGAGGGTTAGGGTTAGGGTTGAGGTTAGGGTGAGTGTGACGGTTAGGATTAGGGTTAGGTTTAGGGTTATTTTTAGGGTTAGGGTTAGGGTTATGTTTACCTTTGTGGTTAGGGTGAGACTGAGGGTCAGGTTTAGGGTTAGGGTTACAGTGAGGGTGTGGTGTATGGTTAGGGTTAGGGTTACGGTGAGGTTGAGGGTTATGGTTAGGTTTAGGGTTAGGGTTAGGGTTAGGGTTAATTTTAGAATTAGGGTTAGAGTTACAGTTATGGTGAGGTTGAGGTTGAGTGTTAGTGTTAGGGTTAGGGTTAGGGTGAGGTTTAGGGTTAGGGTTAGGGTTAGGGTTAGGGTGAGGTTTAAGTTTAGGGTTAGGGTAAGGGTGAGGTTTAGGGTTAGGGTTACAGTGAGGGTTAGGGTTACGGTTATGGTTATGGTGAGGGTGAGGGTGAGGGTTAGGATTAGGTTTAGGTTTAGGGTTATTGTTAGGGCTAGTGTTAGGGTTACCTTTATGGTGAGGGTGAGGCTGAGGGTGAGGTTAGGATTAGGGTTTTGGTGAGGTTTAGAGTTAGGGTTACAGGTAGGGTTAGTGTGAGGGTTTGAGTTAGCGTTAGGGTGAGGTTTACGGTGAGGGTTAGGGTTAGGGTTATGGTTAAGGTGAGGGTCAGTTTGACGGTTAGTGGGAGGTTTGGGTTGAGGTTAGAGTTAGGGTTAGGATTAACATTAGGGTGAGGTGAAAAGTTAGGGTGAGGGTTAGAGTAAGGGTGAGGTTTAAGTTTAGGTTTAGTGTTAGCGTGAGGGTTAGGTTTAGGGTTAGGTTGAGGGTTTGGGGGAAGGTTAGGTTTAGTGTTAGGTTTAGGATTAGGGTTAGGTTTAAGGTTAGTGTGAGGGTGAGTGTTAGGATTAGGGTTAGGGTGAGGGCTAGTGTGAGGTTTAGGGTTAGGGTTAGGTTTAGCGTGAGTGGTAGGGTGAGGTGTAGGGTTAGGGTAAGGGTAGGTTTTAGTGTTAGTGTTAGGGTTAGTGTTTGGGTTAGGTTGAGGGTAAGGATTAAGGTGAGGGTTAGGGTGAGAGTGAGGGTGAGGTTTTGGGTTAGGGTTAGATTTAGGGTGAGGTTGAGTTTGAGGATTAGGGTTAGGATTAGGGTTATGGTTAAGCTGATGGGGCGGGGGAGGGCTAGTGTGAGGGTAAGGGTTAGTGTGAAGGTTAGTGTGAGGGTGAGGGTTAGGCTGAGAGTGAGGGGTGAGTGTGAGGGTTAGAATTAGGGTGAGGGTTAATGTTAGGCTGAGGGTGAGGGTGAGGGTGAGGGTTAGGTTTAGGGTTAGGGTTAGGGTTAGGGTGAGGGTTAGGGTAAAGGTTAGGATGAGGGTTAGGTTGAGGGTTATGGTTAGGGTTACGGTGAGGATAAGCTTTAGGGTGAGGTTTAGGGTGATAGTGAGGGTTAAGGTTGTCATGAGTGTTGAGGTGAGTTTTAGGGTGAGGGTTAGGTTAGGGTTAGGGTTAGGGTGAGTGTGAATGTTAGGGTTAGGGTTAGGGTGAGGGTTAGGGTTAGGGATAGGGTGAGGGTTAGGGTGAGGGTGAGTGTGAGCTTGAAGGTGAGGTTGAGGCTTAGGGTAAGGGTTAAGTTTAGGGTGAGGGTGAGTTTGAGGGTTATGGTTAGGGTTATGCTGAGTTTGAGGGTGAGCGTTAGGGTGAGGTTTAGGGTTAGGGTGAGGTTTAGTGTGAGGGTGAAGGTTAGGCTCAGGGTGAGGGGTGAGGGTTAGGGTTAGGGTTAGGGTTAACCTTATGGTGATGTTAAGGGTTAGGGTGAGGGTGAGGGTTAAGGTTATGGTTAGTGTTAGGGTGAGGGTTAGGGTTAAGTTAGGTTGAGGGTTAGAGGGAAGGCTAAGGTTAGGTTTAAGGTTAGGGTTAAGGTTAGTGTGAGGGTGAGTGTTAGGATTAAGATTAGGGTGAAGCCTAGGATGAGGGTGAGGTTTAGGGTTAGAGTTAGGGTTAGGGTGAGGGGTAGGTTGAGCGGTAGATTTAGTGTTAGGGTGAGGGTAAGTTTTAGTGTGAGAGTTAGGTTTAGGGTTAGTGATAGGTTGAGGGTAAGGATTAGGGTGAGGTTTAGGGTGAGAGCGAGGGTGAGGATTATGTTTAGGTTTAGGTTCAGTGTGAGGGTGAGGTTGAGGGTTAGGGTTAGGATTAGGGTTAGTGTTACGCTGATGGTGAGTGTGAGGATTAGAGTGAGGGTAAGGGTTAGGGCGAGGTTTAGGCTGAGAGTGAGAGGTGAGTGTGAGGGTTAGGATTAGGGTTAGGGTTAGGTTTAGGCTGAGGGGGAGGGGGAGGGGGAGGGTGAGTTTTAGGGTAAGGGTTAGGGTTAGGGTGAGGGTTAGGGTTAAGGTTAGGATGACGGTTAGGATGAGGGTTAGGGTGAGGGTTAGGGTTAGGATTAGCATTAGGGTGAGGTTTAGGGTGAGAGTGAGGTTTAGGGTTATCATGAGTGTTAGGGTGAGTGTTAGGGTGAGGGTTAGGATTAGGGAGAGTGTGAGTGTTAGGGTTAGGGGTACGGTGAGGTTTAGGGTTAGGGATAGGGTTAGGGTGAGGTTTAGGGTTAGGGGGAGGGGGAGGGGGAGAGGGAGGGTGAGGCTTAGAATTAGGGTTAGTTTTAGGGTGAGGTTTAGGTTGAGGGTTAGGGTTAGTGATATGCTGAGGGTGAAGGTGAGAGTTAGGGTTAGGGTAAGGGTTAAGGTGAGGGTTAGTGTGAGAGTGAGTGTTAGGCTGAGGATGAGGGGTGAGGGGGAGGGGGAGGGGGAGGTTTAGGGTTAGGGTGAGGGTTAGGGTGAGGGTGAGGGTGAGCATTAGGTTTAGGGTGAGGGTTAGGGTTAGATTAGGGTGAGGGTGAGTGTGAGGTTTATGATTAGGGTTAGGGATATTTTAGGCTGAGGGTGAGGGAGAGGTTTAGGGTTAGGGTGAGGGTTAGGGTGCGGGTGAGGTTTAGGGTTAGGGTTAGGTTGAGGGTTAGGTTTAGGGTTAGGTTGGGGGTTAGGATGAGGACTAGGGTTATGGTTAGGGTGAGGGTTAGGCTTTGTATGAGGGTTAGGGTTAGGGTTAGGGTGATGGTTATGGTGAGGTTTAGGGTGAGGGTTAGGGTGAGGGTTAGTGATAGATTTAGGGTTACGCTGAGGGTTAGGACAAGGCTAAGGCTTAGGGTGAGGGTTAGGGTGAGGCTAAGGGTTAGGGTGAGGGTTAGGTTGAAGGGTATGGTTAGGGTTAGAGTGAGGGTTAGGTTTAGTGTGAGAGTTAGGGTTAGACTTAGGGTGAGATTAAGAGTTAGGGTGAGGGTGGGAGGGATAGTGATAGCTAGGGTTAGACTTAGTCTTAGTGTGAGGGTTATGGTGAGGGTTAAGGTTAAGGTTAGGGTTAGGGTTAGGCTGAGGGTGAGAGTGAGGATGAGGGTGAGTGTTAGGGTTAGGGTTAGGGTTAGGCATAGGGTGAGGATGAGAGTGAGGATTAGATTTAGTGTGAGTGTTAGGTTTAGGGTTAGGGTGAGGGTTAGTGTTAGGGTTAGGATTAGGGTTAGGGTGAAGGCTAGGGTGAGGGTGAGGGTTAGGGTTAGGGATAGGGTGAGGTTTACGGTTAAGGTTAGATTTCGGGTTAGGGTGAGGTTTTGGGTTAGGTTTAGGAATTTGGGTGAGCGAGAGGGTTAGCTTTAGAGTTAGGGTTAGGGTTAGGGTTAGGGTTAGGGTTAGGGTTAGGATTCGTGTGAGTGTTAGGGTTAGGGTTAGGGTGAGGTTGAGGCTTAGTTTTAGGGTTAGGTTTAGTGTGAAAGTGAGTTTGAGGGTTAGTGTTAGGATTAAGGGTAACTCTGAGGGTGAGGGTGAGGGTTAGGGTGAGGGTTAGGGTTGATGGTGAGGGTTAGGATTAGGGTTCTGGTTAGGGTTAGGCTGAGGGTGAGGGTTAGTGTGAGGGTGAGGGTTAGGCTGAGGGTGAGACTGAGGTTGAGGGTTATCATTAGGGTTAGGGTGAGGGTTAGGGTTTGGGTTAGTGTGAGGGTGAGTGTGAGGGTTAGGATTAGGATTAGGGATACTTTTAGGCTGAGGATGAGTGTGGGTGTTAGGTTTAGGTTGAGGTTTAGGGTTAGGGTTAGGGTGACGTTGAGGCCGAGGGTTACAGTTAGGATTAGGGTTAGGTTTAGTGTTAAACTGAGGGTGAGTTTGAGGGTGAGGACTAGGGTTAGGGTGAGGGTTAGTGTGAGGCTTATGTTGAGGGTTAGGGTGAGGGTTAGTGATAGGGTTAGGGTTAGGGTGAGGGTTAGGGCAAGTCTAAGGCTTAAGGTGAGGGTTAGGGAGAGTCTAAGTGTTAGGGTGAGGGTGAGGGTGAGGGGTAGGGTTAGTGAGGGTGAGGATTACGTATAGTGTGAGGGTTAGGGTTAGGGTTAGGGTGAGTTTAAGATTAAGGGTGAGGGTTAGGGTGATAGGGAGGGTTAGTGTTAGCCTTAGTCCAAGTGTGAGGGTTATGGTGAGGCTTAGGTTTAGGGTTAGGTTTTGGTTTAAGATCAGGGTGAGGGTAAGGTTTAGTTAAGAGTGAGGGTTAGTTTTAGTGTGAGGTTTAGGTTTTCCGTTTGGGGTGAGGGTAAGGGTTAGGGTGAAGGTTATGGTGAGAATGAGGGTTAGAGTTATCATATGTGTTAGGGTGAAGGTTATAGTGATCTTTAGGGTTAGGGTTAGGGTTAGCTTTAGGGTGAGGGTTAGCCGGAGGTTAAGTATTAGGGTGAGGGTTAGGGTTAGGGTTAGGGTTAGGGTTAGGATTAGGGTTAGGGTTATGGTTAGGTTGAGGTTGAGGGTGAGGGTGAGGGTTAGGGTTAGGATTAGGCTTAGGTTTATGTTTAGGCTTAGGTTGAGTGTGAGGGTGAGGGTTAGTGTAAGTGTAAGGGTTAGGCTTAGGGTGAGGTTTAGGGATTGGGCGAGTGTTAGAGTGAGGGTATGCGTGAGGGTGAGACTGAGGATTAGGGTGTGGTTGTGGGTTAGGTTTAGGGTGAGGTTTAGGGTGACAGTGAGCGTTAGCGTGAAGGTTAGGGTGAGAGCGAGAGTTCGGGTTTTCTTGAGGGATAGGGTGAGGGTTAGGGTTGGGGTTAGGGTTTGGTTTAGGGTGAGGGTGAGGTTTAGGTTTAGGGTTAGGGTGAAGTTTAGGATGAGGGTTAGGGTTAGGATTAGGGTTAGGTTGAGGGCTAGGGTGAGGGTGAGCGTTAGGGTTAAGGTGAGGGTTCGGTTTAGGGTAAGGGTGAGGGTTAGGTTGAGGGTTAGGGTTTGGGTTAGGGTTAGGTTGAGGGTGAGGTTTAGCATGAGGTTTAGGGTTAGGGTTAGGGTTAGGGTGAGAGTTAGGATGGAGGTTAGGGTTAGGGTGAGGTTTAGGGTTAGGAGTAGGTTTAGGTTGAGGGTTAGGGTTAGGATTAGGTTTAGGGTGAGAGCTAGGGTTAGGGTGAGGTTATGGTTAGGGTAGGGTGAGGGTTAGGTTGAGAGTTAGCTTTAGGATTAGGGTTAGGGTGAGAGTTAGGGTTACTGTTAGGGTTAAGGTTAGAGTGAGGGTTTGGGTTAGGATTAGTTTTAGCGTTAGGGCTAGGTTGAGGGTATGGGTTAGTGTTAGGTTTAGGGTGAGGTTTAGGGTTAGGGTTAGGGTTAGTGTTAGGGTTAGGTTTACGGTTATGTTGAGGGTTAGGGTTAGGGTGAGATTTAGGGTTAGGGTTAGGTTTAGTGTTAGGGTTAAGGTTATGGTTATGTTGAGGGTTAGGGTTAGGGTGAGGGTTAGGGTGAGGGTTAGGGTTTGGGTGAGGTTTATGGTTAGTGTTACAATGAAGGTGAGGTTTAGGGTTAGTGTTAGGGTTAGGGTGAGGGTGAGGGTTAGGGTTAGTTTTAGGGTGAGGGTTAGGTTGAGGGTTAGGGTTTGGGTTAGGGTTAGGTTGAGGGTGAGGTTTGGGGTGAGGTTTAGGGATAGGGTTAGGGTTAGGGTGAGAATTAGGATGGAGGTTAGGTTTAGGGTGAGGGTTAGGGTTAAGTGTAGGTTTAGGTTGAGTGTGATGTTGAGGGTTAGGGTTAGGATTAGGGTTAGGTTGAGAGCTAGGGTGAGGGTGAGGATTATGGTTAGGGTAGGGTGAGGGTTAGGGTGAATGTTATCTTTAGGATTAGGGTTAGGGAGAGAGTTAGGGTTAGTGTTAGGGTTAGGGTTAGAGTGAGGGTTAGGGTTAGGATTAGTTTTAGGATTAGGGCTAGGATGAGTGTATGGATTAGTGTTAGGGTTAGGGTGAGGTTTAGGGTTAGGGTTAGTGTGATGGTTATGGTTAGGTTTACGGTTATGTTGAGGGTTAGGTTTAGGGTGAGGCTTTAGGGTTTGTGTTAGTCTTAGGGTAAGGGTGAGGGTTAGGATTAGGGTTAGTTTTAGGTTTATTGTAAGGGTTAGGGTTATACTTACGGTTACGTTTATGATGAGAGTGAGAACCTAAACGTCACGTTTAGGGTTAGGTTTAGTGTTTGGGTGAGAGTTAGGGTTAGGGTTACAATGAGGTTGAGAGTTAGGATTAGGGTTAGGGTTAGGGTTAGGGTGAGGGTTAGGATTAGGGTTAGGTTTAGGGTTATTGTTAGGGTTAGGGTTAGGGTTAACTTTACGGTGAGGGTGAGGCTGAGGCTGAGTTTAGGGTTTGGGTTTGGGTGAGGTTTAGGTTTAGGGTTAGGGGTAGTGTTAGGGTTAGGGTTAGTGTTATTGTTACGCTAGGGTTAGAGTTACGGTTACGGTGAGGGTGAGGGTGAGGGTTCGGTTTAGGGTAAGTTTAGGGTGAGGTTTACGTTTAGGGTTAGAGTTAAGGTTAGGTTTAGGCTTAGGGTGACGGTGAGGTTTAGGGTTACAGTTAGGGTTAGTGTTAGGGTTAGGGTGAGGGTTAGGGTTAGGATTAGTTTTAGGGTTAGGGTTAGATTGAGTTTGAGTGTGAGGGTTAGAGTTAGGATTAAGCTTAGGGTTAGGTTTAGGCTGAGGGTGAGGGTGAGCATTAGAGTTAGTTTAGGATGAGTGTTAGGGTTACGATTAGGGTTAGTTTGAGGGCTAGGTTGATGGTGAGGGTTAGGGTAGGGTTAGGGTGCGGTTTAGGGTTAACTATAGGGTTAGGGTTACGATGAGCGTTAGGGTTATGGTAAGGTTTACGGTTAGGGTGAGGTGTACGGTTAGGGTTAGTGTTATGGTTATGGTTAGGGTGAGGGTGGGGGTGAGGGTTAGGATTAGGTTAAGGTTTATGGTTATTTTTAGTGTTAGGGTTAGGTTCCAGGTATGGTGAGGGTGAGGATGAGTGTGAGGGTTAGTGTTAGGGTTAGGGTGAGGTTTAGGGTTAGGGTTATTGTTAGGGTTATGGTTAGGGTTAGGATGAGGCTTAGGGTGAGGGGTATGGTTAGGGTTAGGGTGAGTGTTAGGGTTACTGTGAGGGTTAGGGTTAGGTTTAGGGTTAGGGTGATGGTTAGGTTGAGGGTTAGGGTTTAGGTTAGTGTTAGGGTGAGAGTGAGGGTTAAGTTGAGGTTTCCGGTTAGGGTTAGCTTAGGGTGAAGTTTAGGGTGACATAAGAGTTAGGGTGAAGGTTAGGTTTAGGGTGAGGTTGAGGGTTAGGTTTAGGGTTAACGTTATGGTGAGATTAAGTGTTAGGTTGAGGGTTAGGGTGAGGGTGAGGGTTAAGGTTTGGGTTCGTGTTAGAGTGAGGGTTTGTGTTGGGGTTAGGGTGAGGGTTAGATGGGAAGGTTAAGGTTAAGTTTAGGATTAGGTTTATGGTTAAGGTTAGGGTTAAGGTAAGTGTGAGGGTGAGTGTTACGTTTAGGGTTCGGGTGAGGGCTAGGATGAGGGTGAGGTTTAGGGTTAGGCTGAGGGTAATTTAGTGTGAGGGTTAGGGTTAGGGTTAGGTTTAGGTTGAGGGTAAGAGTTAGGGTGAGAGTTAGGTTGAGAGTGAGGGTGAAGCATAGGGTTAGGGTTAGGTTTAGAGTGAGGTTGAGGATGAGGGTTAGGGTTAGGATTAGGGTTAGGGTTACGCTGAGGGTGAGGGTGAGGGTTAGGATGAGGGTAAGGGTTAGGGTGAGGGTTAGTGTGCGGATGAGGATTAGGCTGAGGGTGAGGGTTGAGGGTGAGGGTTAGGATCAGAGTTAGGGTAAGTGTTAGGGTGAGAGTGAGGGTGAGTGTGAGGTTTATGGTTAGGGTTAGGTTTAGGATGAGGGTTAGGGTTAAGGTTAGGATTAGGGTTAGGATGAGGGTTAGGGTTAGGGTTAGGGTGAGGGTTAGGGTGAGGATAAGCATAAGGTTGAGGTTTAGGGTGAGAGTGAGGGTTAGGGTTATCATGAGTTTTAGGGTGAGTTTTAGGGTGAGGGTTAGGGTTTTAGTGTTAGGGTGAGTGTGAGTGTTAGGGATAAGGTTAGGGTTAGGGTGAGGGTTAGGTTCAGGATAGTGTTAGGGTGAGGGTTAAGTTTAGGGTGAGTGTGAGAGTGAGTGTGAGTGTGAGGCTTAGTGTTAGGTTTAGGTTTAGGGTGAGTGTGAGGTTGAGGGTTAGGGTTAGGATTAGGGTTAAAGTTATGCTGAGGGTGAACGTGACGGTTAGGGTGAGTGTAAGGGTTAGGGTGAGGTTTAATATGAGGGTGAGTTTTAGGCTGAGGGTGAAGGGTGAAGGTGAGGGTAAGGATTAGGGTTACGGTTAGGTTAAGCTGAGGGTGAGTGTGAGGGTGAGGGTGACATTTAGGCTTAGGTTTAGAGTTAGGGTGAGGGTGAGTGTGAAAGTGAGAGTGAGCATAAGGGATTGGGTGAGGGTTAGGGTTAGGGTTAGGTTGAGGGTGTGTTTGACAGTTAGGGTTAGCGTTAGGTTTAGTGTTAAGCTGAGGGTGAGGTTGAGGGCAAGGTTTAGGGTGAGTGTTAGGCTTAAAGTTAGTGTGAGGGTTAGGGTTAGGATGATGTTTAGGATGAGGCTGAGGGTTAGGGTGAGCGGTAGGGTGAGGGGTAGGGTTAGTGTCTGGGTGAGGGTGAGGGTTAGTGTTAGGGTTAGGGTTAGGGTGAGGGGTATGGTGAGGGGTATGGTTAGGGTCACGGTGAGGGTAAGTTTTAGTGTGCGGGATGGGTTTAGGGTTAGTGTTATGTTGAGGGTAACTGTTAGGGTGAGGGTTAGGATTAAGGTTAGGGTTAGGGTTAGGCAGAGGGTGACGGTGAGGGTGAAGGTGAGGTTTAGGGTTAGGGTTAGGATTAGGGTGAGTTTAGGGTTGGGGAGAGGGTTAGGGTGAGGGTTAGGTTTAGGGTGAGGGTTAGGGTGAGGGTGAGGGTGAGGCTTAGGGTTAGGGTTAGGTTTAGGGTGAGGGTCAGGTTGAGAGTTAGGGTTAGGATTAGGGTAAGATTTACGCTGAGCGGGAGGGTGAGGGTTGTGGTGAGGGTAAGTGTAAGGGTGAGGGTTAGTGTGAGGGTCACGTTTAGGCTGATGGTGAGAGGTGAGGGTGAGGGTTAGGATTAGGCTTACAGTTAGGGTTAGGCTGAGTGTGAGTGTGAGGGTGAGGGTGAGGTTTAGGGTTAGGTTTAGGGTTAGGGTTAGGATTAGGGTGAGGGTGAGTTTGAGGGTAAGCATTAGTGTTAGGGTGAGGTTTCGTTTTAGGGTTAGGGTGAGCATGAGTGTGAGGGTTGTGATTAGGGGTAGGGATATTGTTAGGCTGAGGGTGAGGGTGAGGGTTAGGGTTAGGTGAGGGTTAGGTTTAGGGTTAGGTTGAGGGTGAAGGTGAGGGTTACGGTTAGGATTAGGGTAATGTTTAGTGTTAAGCTGAGGGTGAGGGTGAGGGTGAGGGCTAGGGTTAGAGTGAGGGTTAGACTTAATATTAGGGTGAGGGTTAGGGATAGGGTTATGTTTAGGGTGAGGGTGAGGGTTAGGGTGAGGGTTAGGGTTATGGTTAATGCTAGACTTAGGGTTAGGGGAAGGGTGAGGGTGAGGGTGAGGGTCAGATTTAGGGTGATTGTTAGGTTTAGGTTTAGGGTGAGGTTTAGGGTTAGGATTAGGGTTAGGATGAAGGCTAGGATGAGGGTGAGGTTTAAGGTGAGGGTGAGGGTTAGGGTTAGAGTTAGTCTTAAGGTGAGGGTTAGGGTTAAGATTAGGATGAGGGTTAGGGTTAGGGTTAGGGTGAGGATATGCATTAGGGTGAGTTTTAGGGTGAGAGTGAGGTTTAGGGTTATCATGAGTGTTATGGTGAATTTTAGGGTGAGGGTTAGGGTTTTAGGGTTAGGGTGAGTGTGAGTGTTAGGATTAGGGTTAGGGTTAGGGTTAGGGTTAGGGTAACTGTTAGGGATAGGGTTAGGGTGAGAGTGAGGGTTAGGGTTATGGTGAGGGTGAGGGTGAGGGTGAGGCCTAGGGTTAGGTTTAGGTTTAGGGTGAGGGTGAGGTTGAGGGTTAGGGTTAGGATTGGAGTTAGGGTTACGCTGAGGGTAAGGTTGAAGGTAAGGGTTAGGGTGAGGGTGAGGGTGACGTGAGGGTTAGGCTTAGGGTGAGGTGTGAGGTTGAGGTTTAGGATTAGGATTACGGTTATGGTTAGGCTGAGGGTGAGGGTGAGTATGAGGGTGAGGCCTAGGGTTAGGATTAGGTTTAGGGTGCGGGTGAGGGTTAGATGTAGGGTGAGTGTTAGGTTTAGGGTTAGGGTGAGGGTTAGGGTGAAGGTTAGGGTTAGGATTGGGGTTAGGGTGAGGGTGAGGGCGAGGGTTAGCATTAGGGTGAGGGTGAGGGTGAGGGTTAGGGATAGGTTTAGGTTTAGGGTTAGGATTATTGTTAGGGTTAGGGTTAGAGTTACGGTTACTGTGGGGGTGAGGGTGAGGTTTAGGGTGAGGGTAAGGTTTAGGGTGAGGTTTAGGGTTAGGGTTAAGGTTAGGGTTAACTTTAGGGATAGGGTGAGTGTGAGGTTTAGGGTTACGGTTAGGGTTCTTTTAGGGATAGGGTTAGGGTTAGGGTTAGGGTTAGTGTTAGTTTTAGGATTAGGAATAGAGTAAGTGTGAGTGTGATTATTAGGGTTAGGGTTATGTTTAGGCTTAGGGTTAGGCTGAGGGTGAGGGTGAGGTTCAAGATTAAGGTGAGGGTTAGATTTAGGATGAGGTTTAGGGTTAGGATTAGGGTTAGGGTGAGGGCTAGGGGGATGGTGAGGGTTAGCGTTAGGGTTAGGGTGAGGTTTAGGTTTAAGTATAAGGCTAGGGTTAGGGTGAGGGTTTGCGTTAGGGTAAGGTTTACGGTTAGGGTGAGGGTTAGGTTTAGGATGAGGGTTAGGGTTAGGTTTAGGGTTAGGGTGAGGGTGAGGGTTAGGATTAGGTTAAGGGTTATGTTTATTGTTAGGGTTAGGGTTACAGTTAAGATGAGGGTGAGGATGAGTGTGAGGATTAGTGTTAGGGTTAGGGTGAGGTTTAGGTTTAGGGTTATGCTTAGGGTTAGGATTAGGCTTAGGGTGAGGCGTAGGGTAAGGTTTAGGGTGAGGGTTAGGTTTACTGTGAGGGTTAGGGTTAGGTTTAGGGTTAGGGTGAGGGCTAGGTTTTGTGTTTTGTTAGGTTTTGTATTAAGGTTAGGGTGAGGGTGAGGGTTAAGGTGAGGTTTAGGGTTAGGGTTAGTGTTAGAATTAAGGTTAAGGTGAGGTTGAGGGTGAGGGATAGGGTGAGGTTTAGGATTAGGGTGAGGTTAAGGGTTAGGGTTAGGCTTAGGGTTAGGCTTCGGGTTATGGTGAGGGTGAGCGTGAGGGTTTGGATTAGGGTCAACTTTTGAGTTATTGTTAGGGTTAGGGTTAACTTTACGGTGAGGGCGAGGTTAAGGTTAGGGTTTAGGTGAGGTTTAGGGTTAGGGTTAGGAGTAGGGTTAGGGTGAGGGATTGGGTTAGGTTTAGGGTTTTGGTGAGGGTGACGGTTAGGTTTATGGTTAATGTTATTGTTAGGGTTAGGGTTAGACTTACGGTTACAGTGATGGTGAGGGTGAGGATCAGGTTTAGGTTTAGGGTGAGGTTTGGTGTGAGGTAAGAGTTATTGTGAGGGTGAGGTTTAGGGTGAGGTTGAGGGTTAGAGTTAGGGTTAACGTTACAGTGAGGTTAAGAGTTAGGGTGAGGTTTAGGGTGAGGATGAGGGTTAAGGTTAGGGTTAGTGTTAAGGTGAGGGTTAGGGTTAGGGTTATGTTGAGGATTAGGGGGAAGTTTAGAGTTAGGTTTAGGGTTAAGGTTAGTGTAAGGGTCAGTGTTAGGATTAGGATTAGGGTGTGGGGTACGGTTAAGATTAGGATGAGGGATAGGATGAGGGTTAGGGTTAGGGTTAGGGTGAGGGTTAGGGTGAGGATAAGCATTAGGGTGAGGTTTAGGGTGAGAGTGAGGGTTAGGGTTTTCATGAGTGTTACAGTGAGTATTAAGGTGTGGGTTAGGGTTTTAAGGTTAGGGTGAGTGTGAGTGTTAGGGTTAGGGTTAGGGTTACTGTGAGGGTTAGGGTTAGGGTTAGGGTTACTGTGACAGTTAGGGTTAGGGATAGGGTTAGGGTGAGGGTTAGGGTTACGGTGAGGGTGATGGTGAGGGTGAGGCCTAGGGTTAGGATTAGGTTTAGGGTGAGGGTGAGGTTGAGGGCTAGGGTTAGGATTAGGGTTATTGTTAAGCTCAGGGTTCGGGTGAGGGTTACAGTGAGGTTAAGGGTTAGGGTGAGGGTGAGTATGAGGGTGAGTGTTAGGCTGAGGATAAGGGGTGAGTGTGAGAGTTAGGATTAGGGTTAAGGTTTGGGTTAGACTGAGGGATAGGGTGAGGGTGAGTGTGAGGATTACGGTGAGGTTTGGGGTTAGGGTGAGGATGAGTGTTAGGGTGAGGGTGAGGGTGAGAGTTAGGGTTTTGGTGAGGGGTAGTATTAGGGTTAGGGTGAGGGTGAGGGTGAGAGTTAGTGTTAGGGTTAGGGTGAGGATTAGGGTTAGGTTAGGGTGAGGGTGAGTGTGAGGGTTAGGATTAGGGTTACGGATACTGGTAAGCTGAGGGAGAAGTTGAGGGTTAGTGTTAAGGTGAGGGTTAGTGTTAGGGTTAGGGTGAGTCTGAGGGTTAGGATTAGGATTAGGGTTAGGGTTAAGGTTAGGTTGCGGTTGAGGGTGAGGGTGAGGGTTTGGGTTAGGATTAGGGTTAGGTTTAGGGTTAGGCTGAGGGTGAGGGTGAGGGTGAGAGTTAGGGTAAGGGTGAGGGTTAGGCTTAGGGTGATGTTTAGGGTGAGGGTGAAGGTATGGGTGAGGGTGAGACTGAGGTTTAGGGTGCGGGTGTGGTTTAGGTTTTAGGTGAGGGTTAGGGTAATGGTGAGCGTTAGGGTTAGGTTTAGGGTGAAGGTGAGCGTTATGGTTAGGGTTAGGGTGAGGGATAGGGTGAGAATGAGGGTTAGGTTTTTCGTGAGGGTTAGAGTGTGTGATAGGGTGAGGGTTAGGTTAAGGATTACGCTTAGGGTGACTGTGAGGGTGAGGGTGAGGGTGGGGGTTAGGTTTAGGATTAGAGTTAGGGTTAGGTTTAGGCTGAGGGTGAAGTTTAGGGTTAGGGTTAGGGTGATGTTAAGATTTAGGGTGAGGGTTAGGTTGAGGGTGAAGTTTAGTTTTAGTGTTAGGGTGAGGGTTAGGGTTCGGGTGATATTTAGGATGAGGGTGAGTGTTAGGGTGAGGGTTCGGTTCGGGTGAGGGTTAAGATGTGGGTGAGTGTTAGGGTGACGGTGAGGGTTAAGTTGAGGGTGAGGCTTAAGGTTAGGGCTAAGGTGAGGGTTAGGTTTAGGGTTAGGGTTAGGGTGAGTGTTAGGTTGAGGGGTAGGTTTATGGTTAGAATGAGGGTTAGGGTTATTGTGATTGTTAGGTTTAGGTTTAGGGTTAGATTTAGGGTGAGGACAAGGGTTAGGGTTAGGTTGCGGTTGAGGGTTAGGTTTAGGGTGAGGGTTAGGTTTAGGGTTAGAGGTAGGGTTAGGGTAAGGGTGAGGGTTAGTGTTAGGGTTAGGGATAGGTTTAGGGTGAGGGTGATGATGAGGGTTAGGTTAAGGTTTAGGGGTAGGGTTAGGGTTAGGCTTAGGGTGAGTGTGAGGGTGATGGTGAGGTTTAGGGTGAGTGTTAGGGTTAGGGTTAGGGTGAAGGTTAGGGTTAGGTTGATGTTTAGGGTGAGGTGAGTGTTAGGCTGATGTTGAGGGTTAGGCTGAGGGTGAGGTTTAGGTTGAGGTTTAGCATTAGGGTGAGTGTTAGGGTTAGGGTTAGGCATAGGGTTATTGTGAGGATTAGGGTTAGGGTTAGGTTTAGGGTTAGGTTGTGGGTAAGCATTAGGGTGAGGTTTAGGGTGAGGGTTAGGGTTAGGGTTAGGGTGAGGGTCAGGGTTTGGGTTAGGGTTACGGTGAGGGTTAGGGATAGGGTGAGGTTTAGCGATAGGTTTAGGGTTAGGGTGACAGTTAGGATTAGAGATAGGGTGAGGGTGAGGGTTAGGGTTAGGATTAGGGTTAGGGTAAAGGTTAAGTTGAGGGTGAGGGTTAGGGTGAGAGTGAGGTTTAGGTTAGCCTTAGAGTTTCTTTGAGGGTTAGCGTGAGGGTTAGGGTTAGGTTTAGGGTTAGAATTAGTGTGAGTGTGAGGGTTAGGTTTAGGGTTAGGGTGAGGGTGAGGGTTAGGGTGAGGGTTGGGGTTAGTGGGAGGTTTATTCTTAGGGCTAGGGTTATGGTTAGGGTGAGGGTAAAGGTTAGGGTTAGGGTTAGTTTGAGGGTTAGAGTTACAGTTAGGGTTAGGGTTATTGTTAGCGTTAATTTGAGGGTGAGGGTAAGGGTAACGGGTAGAGTTAGGTTTTGAGTGACGGTGAGGGTGAGGGTGAGGGTTCGATTTAGGTTTAGGTTTTGGATGAGGGTGAGGTTGCAGTTTATGATTAGGGTTAGGGTGAGGGTTAGGGTGAGGGTGAGGGTTTGAGTGAGGGTGAGGCTTAGAGTTAGCATTAGGATTAGGCTTAGGGTTAGTGTGAGGGTTAGGGTTAAGTTTAGGGCTAGGGTGAGGATGAGGGTGAGCGTGAGGGGTAGGGTTAGGGTTAGGGTGAGGGTTAGGGTTAGTGTTAGTGTGAGGGTGAGGGTGAGAGTGAGAGTTATAGTTAGGGTGAGGGTAAGGGTGAGGGTTATGGTTAGGATTAGGGTTGGTTTGAAGGCTAGGTTGATGGTGAGGATTAGGTTTAGGGTGAGGTTTAGGTTTAGGCTTAGGGTTAGGGTGATTTTGAGCGTTAGGGTTAGGGTGAGGGTTAGGTTTGGTGTGAGTGTTAGGCTTAGGGTAAGGGTTAGGGTGAGGGTAAGTGTTAGGGTGAGGGTTAGGGTGAGAGTGAGGGTTAGGTTTAGCGTGAGTTTTAAGGTGAGGTTTAGGGTTAGGATTAGGGTTAGGGTTAGCCTGAGGGTGAGGTTGAGGGTGAGGGTGATGTTGAGGTGTAGGGTTTTGTTTGGGTTAGGGTTAGTGTGAGGGCTATGGTGAGGGTGAGGGTTAGGGTGAGTGTGAGGGTGAGCGTGAGGGTTAGGGTTGGGGTTAGTGGGATGGATAGGCTTAGGGCTAGTGTTATGGTTAGGGTGAGGGTAAAGATTAAGGTGGGGGTTAGGGTGAATGTGAGGGTTACGATCATCATGTTAGGGTGAGGGTTACGGTTAGGGTTAGGGTTAGGGTTAGGTTGAGGTTTAGAGTTACAGTTAGGTTTAGGGTTATTGTTAGGGTTAAAGTGAGAGTGAGGGTAAGGGTTACGGTTAGAGTTAGGTTTTGAGTGAGGGTGAGGGTGAGGGTGAGGGTTCGGTTTAGGTTTAAGTTTTGGGTTAGGGTGAGGTTGCGGGTTATGATTAGGGTTAGGGTGAGGGTTAGGGTGAGGGTGAGGGTTTGGGTGAGGGTGAGGCTTAGAGTTAGCATTAGGATTAGGATTAGGGTTAGGGTGAGGGTTAGGGTTAAGTTTAGGGCTAAGGTGAGGTTGAGGTTGAGGGTGAGGGTTAGGGTTAGGGTTAGGGTGAGCATTAGGGTTAGCTTGTGGGTTTGGGTTAGTGTTAGGGTGAGGGTGATAGTGAGATTTACGGTTAGGGTGAGGGTAAGGGTAAGGGTTAGGGTTAGGATTAGGGTTGGTTTGAGGGCTAGGGTGATGGTGATGATTAGGTTTAGGGTGAGGTTTAGGGTTAGGCTTAGGGTTTGGGTGATGGTTAGCGTTAGGGTTAGGGTGAGGGTTAGGTTTAGTGTGAGCGTTAGGCTTAGGGTAAGGGTTAGGGTGAGGGTAAGTGTTAGGGTGAGGTTTAGGGTGAGAGTGAGGGTTAGGGTTAGTGTGAGTGTTAGGGTTAGTGTTAGGATTAAGGTTAGGGTTAGGGTTAGCCTGAGGGAGAGGGGGAGGGGGAGGTTGATGTTGATGTTTAGGGTTTGGGTTAGGGTTAGGGTTAGGGTGAGGGCTATGGTGAGGATGAGCTTTATGGTGAGTGTGAGTGTGAGGGTTAAGGTTAGGATTAGGTTTAGGGTTAGGTTTAGTCTGAGTGTGAGGGTGAGGGTGAGGTTTAGGGTTAGTGTTAGGTTTAGGCTGAGGGCTAGTTTGAGGGTGAGGGTTAGGTTGAGTGTGAGGGTGAGTGTGATGGTAAGGGTTAGGGTAAGGGCTAGGTTTAGGGTTATGGTTAGGGTGAGGTTGGGGTGAGGGTGAGGGTTAGGGTGAGAGTTAGGGTTAGGCTGAGGGTTAGGGTTAGGGTTAGGGTGAGGGTTAGTTTAAGATGATGTGGAGAGTGAGGGTGAGGTTTAGGGGTAGGATTAGGGTTAGGGTGAGGCTGAGGGTTAGGTTGAGGGTGAGGGTTAAGTTTAGGGTGAGGTTTAGGTTTAGGGTTATGGTGAGGGTGAAAGTTAGGCTTAGGTGATGTTTAGGGTGAGGGTGAGGTTTAGGATGAGGGTGAGATTTCGGGTGAGACTGAGGATTAGGGTTTGGGTGTGGGTGAGGGTGAGGTTGACGGTTAGGGTTAGGGTGAGTTTTAGGGTGAGGGTGAGGGTTTGGTTGAGTCTGAGGGTTAGGGTGTGGGTGAGGGTTAGGTTTAGGTTTAGGGTTAGACTGACGGTGAGGTTTAGGGTGCGGCTGAGTGTTAGGATTAGGTTTAGGGTTAGGATTAGGGTTAGAGTGAGGGTTAGGGTGAGGGTGAGGTTTAGGTTTAGGGTTAGGGTTCGGTTGAGGTTAGGCTGAGAGTGCGGGTGAGGGATAGGATTCGGTTTAGGGTTAGGCTGAGGGTGAGTGTGAAGGTTAGAGTTAGGGTGAGGGTTAGACTTAGGGTGAGGGTTATTGTGAGGGCGAGGGTTAGAGTGAGGGTTAGGGTTAGGGTTAGCGTGAGGGTTAGGGTGAGAATGAGGGTTAGGGTTAGCCTTAGAGTTAGTGTGAGGGTTAGGGTGACGGTTAGGGTTAGTATTAGGGTGAGGGTGAGTGTGAGGATGAGGGTAAGTGTTAGGGTTAGGGTGAGGGTTAGGTTTAGTGTGCGGGTTAGGGTTAGGGTTAGAGTTAGGGTAAGGTTTAGGGTGAGGGTTAGGGTGAAATTGAGGGTTAGGGTTACCGTGAGTGGTAGAGTCAGTGTTAGGGTTAGGGGTAGGCTTAGGGTTAGATTTAGGGTTAGGGTGAGGGTGAGCGTTTTGGTTATGGTTCGGATGAGGTTTAAGGTTATAGTTTTGGTTAGGCTGAGTGTTAGAATTTGGGTTAGGATTAGGTTTAGGGTTAGGATTAGGGTCATTGTTAAGGTTAGGGTGAGTTTGAGGGTGAATTTAAGGATTAGGATTAGGGTTAGGTTTAGGTTTAAGGTTAATGTTAGGGTTAGGGTTAGGGTTACGGTTATGGTGAGCGTGAGGTTGAGGGTGAGGGTGAGGGTTAGGATTGGGGTGAGGTTTAGGGTTAGGGTTAGGGTTAAGATTAGGGTTAGGTTTAGGGTTAGGGTGAGGCATAGGGTGAGGGGTAGCGTGAGGGGTAGGATTACGTTTATGGTGAGGGTTAGGGTTAGTGTGAGGGTTAGGGTTAGCATAAGGGTTAGGGTTAGGGTGAGGGTTAAGTTTAGGGTGGAGGTTTGGGTTGGGGTGAGAGTAAGGGTTAGGGCTAGGGTTAGGTTGAGGGTGAAGGTTAGGGTTAAATTAGGGTTAGGGTTAGGCTGAGGGTGATGGTGAGGATGAGGGTTAGGCTGAGGGTTCGGTTGAGGGTTTGGGTTTGGTTTAGGGTGAGGTTGAGGGTGAAGTTTAGGGTTAGGGTTTCGGTTAGGGTTGCGGTGAGGGTGAGGTAAGGGTGAGGGTTAGGGTTAGGGTGAGGGTGGGGTTTAGGGTTAGAGTTAGAGTTTGGGTGAGGGTTTTGGTGAGGGTTAGGTTTAGGGTTAGTGTTAGGGTTAGGGTTAGGGTGAAGGTTAGGATGAATGGGTTAGGGTTAGGAAAAGGTTCAGGTTTAGGGTTAGGGTGAGGGTGAGTGTAAGCATTAGGGTTAGGGTTAGTCTTAGCCTTAGGGTTAGGATGAGGTTGAGGGTGAGGGTGAGGGTTAGGGTTATGATGAGGATGAGGTTTAGGGTTAGAGTTAGTGTTAGGGTGAGGTTTAGGCTGAGGGTTAGTGTTAGGGTAAGTGTTAGGTTTAGGGTTAGGGTGAGGTTTAGGGTGAGGGTTAGGGTTTGGGTTAGGGTTAGGATTAGGGTTACGGTGAGGGTTAGGGTTAGGGTTAGGGTGAGGCTGAAGTTCAGGGTTAGGATTGGGGTTAGGGTTAAGGTTAAGTTGTGGTTGAGGGTGAGGGTTAGGGTTAGGATTACGGTTAGGATTAGGGTTAGGCTGAGGGTGATAGTGAGGGTGAGAGTTAGGGTAAGGGTGAGGGTTAGGCTTAGGCTGATGTTTAGGGTGAGGGTGAGGATTAGCGTGAGGGTATGGGTGAGGGTGCGACTGAGGTTTAGAGTGTGGGTGTGGGTTAGGTTTTAAGTGATGGTTAGGGTGATGGTGAGCGTTAGGGTTAGGTTTAGGGTGAAGTTGAGAGTTATGGTTAGGGTTAGGGTGAGGGTAAGGGTTAGGGTGAGGGTTAGGCTGAGAGTGAGGGTTAGGGTTTTCGTGATGGTTAGGGTGAGGGATAGGGTGAGAGTGAGGGTTAGGGTTTTCGTGAGGGTTAGGATTAGGGATAGGGTGAGGGTTAGGTTAAGGGTTACGGTTAGGGTGATGGTGAGTGTGAGGGTTATGGTTAGGTTTAAGTTTAAGGTGAGGGTGAGGGTGAGGGTTAGGTTTAGGATTATGGTTAGGGTTAGGTTTAGGCTGAGGGTGAGGTTGAGGGTGAGGGTTATTGTTACGGTGAGGGTGAGGTATAGGGTTAGATTTAGCATTAGGGTGAGTGTTACTGTGAGTGTTAGTGTTAGTGTTACAGTTAGGGTTTGGGTGAGGGTGAGTGTGTGGGTTAGGCTTAAGCTTAGGCTTAGGCTTAGGCTTAGGCCTAGCGTGACGTTGAGGGTTAGGGTGATGGTTACGGTTAGGGTTATGTTGAGGGTGAGGATGAGGTTTAGGGTTAGGATTAGGGTTAGGGTGAGCGCTAGGGTGAGGGTTAGTGTGAGGTTTAGAGTTATGGTGAGTTTTAGGGTTAGTTTGAGGGTTAGGGTTAGTGTAAGAGTGAGGGTGAGTTTTAGGGTGAGGGTTAGGGATAGGATTAGTGCTAGGGTTAGTGTTAAGGTTAGGGTTAGGGTGAGGGTTAGAGTGAGGGTTAGGTTTAGGATTAGGGTTAGGTTGAGGGCTTCGGTGAGGGTGGGGGTTAGGGTTAGGTTTATGGTGAGGTTCAGGGTTAGGGTCAGGGTGAGGGTTAGGGTTAGGTTTAGGTTTAGGGTTAGGGTTAGGGTGAGAGTGAGGTTTAGGTTTAGAGTTAGTGTTAGAGTGAGGGTTAGGGTTAGGGTTATTTTTAGTGTTATTGTTAGAGTTAGGGTGAGGGTTAGGGTGAGTGTTAGGGTTAGGGTTAGGGTTTGGATTAGGATTAGGGTATGGGTTAGGGTGAGGGTGAGTGTGAAGGTTAGGGTTAGGGTTAGGCTTAGCCTTAGGTTTAGGCTGAGGGTGAGGGTTAGGGTGAGGGTTAGGGTTAGGGTCAGCATGCGGTTTAGGGTTAGATTTAGCATTAGGGTGAGGTTTAGTGTAAGGGTTAGTGTTAGGGTTAGTGTTAGGGTGAGGATGAGGTTTGGTGTTAGAGTTAGGCTTAGGGTTAGGTTGAGGGTTAGCTTTAAGGTGAGGGTTAGGTTTAGCGTGGAGGTTGGGTTAGGGTGAGGGTTAGGGTTAGGGGTAGGGTTAGGATGAGGGTGAGGGTGAGGGTTATGGTTAGGATAAGGTTTAGGGTTAGGCTGAAGCTGAGGGTGAGGGTGAGGGTTAGGTTAGGGTGAGGGTTAGGGTTAGGATTAGGGTGAGAGTTTGGGTGAGGTTTAGGGTTAGGATTAGGGTTATTGTGAGGGCTAGGGTGAGGGTGAGGATTAGGGTTATGGTTAGGGTGAGGGTTAGGTTCAGGTTGAGGGTTTGCGTTAAGGTGAGGGTTAGGCTTAGGTTGGAAGTTAGGGTTAGGATGAGGGTTAGGGTTAGGGGTAGGGTTAGGATGAGTGTGAGAGTGAGGGTTATGCTTTGGATTAGGTTTATGTTTAGTTTGAGGGTGAATGTGAGTGTGAGGGTTAAGGTTAGTGTCAGGTTTAGGGTTAGGATTAATGTGAGATTTTGGGTGATTGTTAGGGTTAGTATTAGCGTTAAGGTGAGAGCTAGGGTGAGGGTGGGATTAGGGTTATGTTTAGGGTGAGGGTTAAGGTGAAGGTTAGGGATAGGATTAGTGTTAGGGATAGGGTTATTGTTAGGGTTAGGCTTCGGGTTAAGGTTATGGTGACGTTGAGGCTGAGGCTGAGGATTAGGGTTAGGGTTAGGGTTAGGGTGAGGGTGAGCTTTAGGGTTAGAGTTAGGGTTAGGGTGAGGTTTAGGGTGAGGGTTAGGGTTAGGGTTAGTGTTAGGGTTAGGGTTTGGGTGAGGGATAGGGTGAGAGTGAGGGTTAGGGTTAGTGTTAGGCTTAGGCTTAGTGTTAGGGTGAGGTTGAGTGTAAGGTTTAGGGTTAGGGTTAAGGTTAGGGTTAGGCTTAGTGTTAGGCTGAGGGTGAGGGTGAGAGTGAGGGTTAGGATGAGGGTGAGGTTTAGGTTTATAGTTAGCATTAGCGTGAGGGATGGTATGAGGGTTAGTGTTAGGGTTAGTGTTACAGTTAGGGTTAGGGTGAGGGTGAGTGTGAGGGTTAGGATTAGGCTTAGGCTTAGGCTTAGGCTTAGCCTTAGTCCAAGCTTGGGGGTGAGGGTAAGGGTTAGAGTTAGGGTGAGGGTTATTTTAGGGTTAGGGTTACGGTTACGGTTACAGTGAGGGTGAGGCTGAGGGTTAGGATTAGGGTTAGGATGAGGTTTAGGTTTAGTGTTAGGGTTAGAGTTAGGGTTAGGGTGAGAGTGAGCTTTAGAGTTAGAGTTAGGGTTAGTGTTAGGGTTAGGCTTAGGCTTAGGCTTAGGCTTAGGCTTAGGCTTAGCGTGGGGTTTAGGGTTAGGGTTAGGGTTAGGGTGAGTGTTTGGGTTGGGTTAGGGTGAGGTTTATATGAGGTTTAGGGTTAGGATTAGGGTCAGGGTGAGGGCAAGGGTGAGGGTGAGGGTTAGGGTTAGGGTTAGGTTTAGTGTTATGGTGAGGGTTAGGGTTAGGGTTCCAGTGAGGGTGAGGGTTAGGGTTAGGATTAGGGTGACTGTGAGGTTCAGGGTTAGGGGTAGGTTTAGGCGTAGTGTGAGGGTGAGTGTTAGCGTGAGTTTGAGGGTTAGGGTTAGGGTGAGGGTTAGAGTTAGGAATAGGGTTAGGGTGATGGCAACGTTGAGGGTGAGAGGTAGGGTTAGGTTTAGGGTGAGGTTTAGGGTGAGAGTGAGGGTTAGGGTGCCATTTAGGTTTAGTGTGAGGGTTAGGGTGAGGGTTAGTTTTAGGGTTAATGTTAGGGTGAGGGTTAGGTTTAGTGTCAGGGTACAGGTTGAGGTTACGGTTAGGGTGAGGGTTAGGGTGAGGTTTAGGGTTAGGGTTAGGGTGAGACTTAGTGTGAGGGTGACGGTGAGGGTTAGGGTTAGGGTTAGGTTGAGGGTTAGGCTGAGGGTTAGGCTGAGGTTAAGGGTTAGGGTGAGGTTTAGGGTGAGGGTGAGCGTTAGGGTTAGGTTTAGGTTTAGGGTGAAAGTTAGGCTGAGTGTTAGGTTTTGGGTGAGGATTAGGGTTAGGATTAGGATAATGGTTAGGGTTAGGGTGAGGATTAGGGTTTGGATTAGGGTTAAGGTTAGGGTTAGGCTGAGGTTGAGGGTGAAGGTGAGGGTTAGGTTTAGGGTTAGGTTTTGTTTAGGGTTACGATGAGGGTTAGGGTGAGGGGTAGGATTATGGTTAGGGTGAGGGTTAGGGTTAGTGTGAGGGTTAGGCTTATCATTAGGGTGAGGGTAAGGGTTAGTGTGACGGTTAGTTTGAGGTTGAGGGATAGGGTTAGGGTTAGGGTTCGGGTGAGGGTTAGAATTTGGGTTAGGGTGAGGGTGACTGTTAGCGTGAGGGTTAGGGTTAGGGTGAGGGTAAGGATTAGGATGGTGGTTAGGGAGAGGGTGAGGGTAAGCGTTACAGTTAGTTTTATGGTTTGGGTGAGGGTTAGGGTGAGACTCAGTGATAGGTATAGGTTGAGGGTTAAGGTTACGGTGAGGATTAGGGTTAGGTTTGAGGTAGGGTGAGGGTGAGGTTGAGGATTAGGATTAGAGTGAGGTTTAGGGTGAGGGTTAGGCTGAGATTAATGGTTAGGGTGAAGGTAAGGATGAGGGTGAGGGTTAGGGTTAGGGTTAGGGTTATGGTGAGGGGTAGCGTGAGTGTCAGGGTTAGGGTTGGGGTTAGGTTTCGGTTGAGGATTTCGTTTACGCCAAGGTTTGTGTTAGGTTGAGGATTAGGGTGAGGGTGAGGCTGAGGGTGAGGGTGAGTGTTTGGGTGAGGGTGAGGGTTAGGGTGTGGCTGAGGGTTAGGGGTAGGGTGAGGTTTAGGTGACAGTTAGCATTAGGGTGAGGGTGAGGTTAGGTTTAGGTTTAGGGTGACGGTGAGGTTTAGGGTTAGGGTGAGGGTTAGGGTGAGGGATAGGGTTTGGGTGAGTGTCAGGTTTAGTATGAGGGTTAGGGTGAGGGTGAGCATTAGGGTTAAGGTTAGGGTGAGGATTAGGGTTAGGGTTAGGGTGAGGGTTAGGGTTAGGGATAGGGTTAGGTTTTGGATGAGGGTTAGGTTTATTGTGAGGGTTAGGTTTATGGTTAGGGTTAGAGTTAGGGTGAGTGTAAGGGTTAGGGTGAGGGTTAGTTTGAGGCTTAGGTTCAGGGTTAGCGTTAAAGTTAGGGTGAGGGTTAGGGTTGGGTTCGGGTTAGGGTGAGGTTTAGGGTGAGGTTGAGGGTTAGGTTGAGGGTGAGGGTTTGGGTGACTGTGAAGGTTAGGGTGTGGTTGCGGGTTTGGGTTAGGGTGACGGTTAGGGTTAGGGTGAGGGTGAGTGTTAGGGTTAGGGTTAGGGTGAGGGTGAGTGTTAGGGTTAGGGTTAGGGTATGTGTTAGGATGAGGGATAGCGTAAGGTTATGTTGAGGCTTAAGTTTAGTGTGAGTTTTAGGGTTACAGTTAGGGTTAGGGTGAGGTTAAGGTTTAGGGTGAGGGTTAGTTGGAGAGTGATTGTCAGAGTTAGCTTTAGGGTTAGGGTGAGGGTTAGGGTTAGGGTTAGGTTTAAGGTGAAGGTGAAAGTTAGGGTTAGTGTTATGGTGAGGGTTAGGGTGAGGGTTAGGGTTAGGTTTAGGGTTAGGTTGAGGGTGAGGGAAAGGGTTAGGTTTAAGACTAGGGGTAGGGTTAGGGTTTGGCTGAGGGTGAGGGATACGGTAAGGTTAGGGTGAGGGTTAGGTTTCGTGTGCAGGTTAGGGTTAGGTTAAGGGTTAGGGTGAGGGGTAGGGTTAGGGTTATGTTTAGGGTGAGGTTGAGGGTTACGGTGATGTTGAGGGTGAGGGTGAGTGTGAGCATTAGGTTGTGGGTGAGGGTTCGGCTTATGGTTAGCCTTAGGGTGACAGTGAAGGTTAGCCATAGGGTTAGGGTTAGAGTTATGGTGAGGGTTAGGGTTAGGGTGATGTTTAGGGTGAGAGTGAGGGTTAGGGTGAGAGTGAAGGTTTGGGTTATAGTGAGGGTTAGGGTGTAGGTGAGGGTTAGGTTTAGGGTTAGGGTGAGGTTGAGGGAAAGTGTTAGGTTTAGGACTAGGGTTAGGGTTAGGGTTTGGCTTAGGGTGAGGGAAGGAGTGAGGGTGAGGGTTAGGGTGAGGGTTAGGGTTAGGATGATGGTTATGTTTAGTGTGAAGGTTAGATTTAGGGTTAGGGTTAGATTTAGGGTGAGGATAAGGGTTAGGGTAAGCGTTAGTTTCAGAGTGAGTGTTAGTTTTAGGATTAGGGTGAGTGTGAGGGTTAATATTAGGGTTAGGATTAGGGTTAGGGTGCGTGTGAGGGTTAGGGATAAGCTAAATGTTAGGGTTAGGGTGAAGGTGAGGGAGAGGGTTAGGTTTTGGATTAGTTTTAGGGTTAGGGTTAGGCTTAGGATGAGGGTGAGGATTAGGTTGAGGGTTAGGTTGAGGGTTAGGTATAGGGTTAATGTGAGGGTTAGTGTTAAGGTTATGTTTAGGGTGAGGATGAGGGTTAAGGGTTAGGGTTAGGATGAGGGTTCAGGTGAGGGTGAGGGTTAAGGTGTGGGTGAGCTTTAGGTTTTGGGTGAGGGTTAGGGTGACAGTGAGGAATAGTGTTATGGTGAGGCTTCGGTTGAGGTTGAGTGTTAGGGTGTGGGTGAGGGTTAGTGTTAGGGTGAGGGTTAGTGTTACGGTGAGGGTTAAGGTGAGGGTAAGGGTTAGGGTGAGGGTTAGGTTGAGGGTGAAGGCTAGGGTTAGCATTAAGGATAAGGTGAGGGTGAGGGTTATGTTTAGGTTTAAGGTGAGGACTTGGGTGGGGGTGAGGGTTAGTGTTAGGGTTAGGGATAGGGTGAGGATTAGATTTAGGGTAAAGGTTATGGTGAGCGTTAGGCTGAGGGTAGGATTAGGGTTAGAGTGAAGGTTTGGTTTAGTGTGAGGGATAGGCTTAGGCTTGGGGTTAGTGTTAGGGTGACGGTAAGGGTCAGGGTGAAGGATAGTGTGAGGGTGAGGGTTAGAGTTAGTACTAGGGTTAGGGTTAGGGGGAGGGTTAGTGTTAGGTTTAGGGTTAGGGTGAGGTTGAGGGTGAGAGTTAGGGTTAGGTTTAGGGTGAGGGTTAGGTTTATGGTTAGGCTGAGGGTGAGGGGGAGGGTTAGGGTTAGGGTTAGGGCTAGGAAAAGAGTGATGGTCCGGATTAGGGTTAGGATCATTGTTAGGGTTAGGCTGAGGTTGAGGCTGTGTGTGAGGGTTAGGTTTAGGTTTAGGGTTAGGTTAGGGTTAGGATGAGGGATAGGGTGAGGGGTAGGGTTAGGGTTAGTGTGAGGGTTAGGGTTAGTGTGAGGGTTAGGGTTAGGGTTAGAGTGAGGGTGACGGTTAGGTTTAGGTTTAGGGTTAGGAAGAGGGGTACTGTGAGGGTTAGGGTTAGGCTTAGGTTTAGAGTGAGGATCAGGGTTAGGTTTAGGGTTCGGGTGAGGGTAAGGCTTAGAGTGAGCTTTAGGGTTAGGGTGAGCGTTAGAGTGATGGTTATGCTTACTGTGAGGTTTTGGGTTAGGGTTAGGGTTAGGGTGAGTGTGAGAGTGAGGGTTAGTGTTAGGATTAGGGTTAGGGTTAGGGTGAGGGTTAGGGTTAGGGTGAGGGTTAGGGTGAGGGTGAGGGTTAGGGTAGGTTGAGGGTTAAGGTTATGATTAGGGTTAGGGTAAGGGCTAGGTTGAGGGGGAGGGTTAGGGTTAGGTTTAGGATTAGGGTGAGGTTTAGGTTTAGGGTGAGGTGTAAGGTTAGGGTTAGGGTGAGTGTTAGTTTGAGGGTTAGGATTAGGGTTAGGGTGAGGGTTACGTTTACTGTGAGGTTTAGGGTTAGGGTTAGGTTTAGGTTGAGGGTGAGATTTAGGTTTAGGGTGAGGTGTAAGGTTAGGGTTAGGGTGAGTGTTAGCTTGAGGGTTAGGATTAGGGTAACGGTGAGGGTTAGGTTTAGTGTGAGGGTTAGGGTTAGGGTTAGGTTTATGATGAGGGTAAGCTTTAAGGTGAGGTTTAGGGTGAGAGTGAGGGTTAGGTTTAGCGTGACTGTTAGTGTGAGGGTTAGGGTGAGGGTTAGTGTTAGGGTTAGGTTGAAGATGAGGGTGAGGCTGAGGGTTAGGATTAGGGTTAGGGTTATGATGAGGGTTAGTGTGAGGGTTAGGGTTAGGGTGAAAGTGAGGGTGAGGGTTAGGGTTAGTTTGAGGGTTAGGGTTAGGATTGGGGTTATGGTGACGGCTAGGTTGAGGTTGAGTGTTAGGGTTAGGCTTAGGATTAGGGTGAGGGATAGGTTTAGTTTGAGGGTTAGGGTAGGGTTAGGGTTAGGGTGAGGGTGAGTGTTAGGGTTACGGTTAGTTTTAGGGTGAGGTGTAGGGTGAGGGTTCGGGTTACGGTTAGGTTTAGAGTTTGATTGAGGTTTTCGGTTAGCTAAGGAATTGGGTTAGGGTGAGGATTAGGTTGATGGTGAAGGTTAGGGTTATGGTGAGTGGTAGGGTTGGGGTTAGGGTTAATTTGAGGGTGAGGGTTAGTTTTGGGGTTAGGGTTAGGGTTATTGTAGTGGTTAGGATTTGGGTTAGGGTGAGGGTTAGTGTGAGGTTTAGGGTTAGGTTTAGGGCTAGAGTTTGAGTGAGGTTGAGTATTAGTTTTAGGATTCGGGTTAGGGTTAGGTTTAGGCTGAGGGTGAGGGTGTGGGTGAGGGTTAGGTTTAGGTTTAGGGTTAGGTTAGTGTTAGGATGAGGGTTAGGGTGAGGGGTAGGGTTAGGGTTAGGTTGAGGGTTTTGGTTAGTATGAGGGTTAGGGTTAGGGTTAATGTAAGCCTGAGGGTGAGGGTAAGGGTTAGGTTTAGGGTTAGTGTGAGAGGTAATGTGAGACTGCGGTTTAGGGTTTGGGTTAGGGTGAGGGTGAGGGTTAGGGTTAGGGTTAGGGTTAGGGTTAGGGTCAGGGGTAGGGTGATGGTTATTTTTAGGGTTCGGGTTAGGGTTCGGTTGAGGGTTTCAGTTAGATAAGTGTTAGTGTTAGGGAGAGGATTAGGGTGAGGGTGAGGGTTTGGGTGAGGGATAGGATTAGTGTGAGGGTTAGGCTTAGGATTAGGGTGAGGGTTTGGTTTAGGGTGAGGTTTAGGGTAAGGGTGAGGGTTAGGGTTAGGATGAGGGTTGCGGTTAGGTTTAGGGTGGGTGTTAGTGTGAGGGGCAGGGTTAGAGTTAGCGTAAGGATTAGATTTAGTGTGAGGGTTAGGGTTACAGTGAGGATAAAGGTTAGGGTGAGGGTTAGGGTTAGCATTAGTGTGAGGGTAAGGGTTAGGGTGAGGGTGAGGGTTAGGGTGAGGAAGAGGGTTAGGATTAGTGTGAGGGTTAGGGTTAGTGATAGGGTTATGGTTAGGGTGAGGGTAAGTGTTAGGGTTAGAGTGAGGGTGAGGTTTAGGGTGAGGGTGAGGGTTAGGCATAGGATTAGGGTTAGGGTGAGGGTTAGGGTTATGGTTAGGGTTAGGTTGAGGGTTAAGGTGAGGGCTAGGGTTAGGGTTAGGGTGAGGGCTAGGTTTAGTGTGAGGGTTAGGGTTGGGGTTAGGTTGAGGCATAGGGTTAGGGTTAGGGTGAGGGTAAGCGTTAGTGTGAGGGAGAGGTTTAGGATGAGGGTGAGCTTGAGGGTTAGTGTGAGTGTTAGGTTCAGGGATAGTGTTTGGTTAGATTGAGGGTAAGGTTGAGGGTTAGGGTGAGGGTTAGGGTGATGGTGAGAGTGAGAGTGATGGTTAGGGTTAGGGTTAGGGTGAGCCTGAGGGTGAGGGTTCGGATTAGCATTACGGTTAGATTTAGGCTGAGGCTGAGGTTGAGGGTGAGGGTGACATTTATGTTTAGGGTTAGGGTGAGGTGTAGGTTTAGTTTGAGGGTTAGGGTGAGGCTGAGTTTAAGGGTTAGGGTGCGCGATAGGGTGAGGGTGAGGGTTATGTTTAGGATTAAGGTTAGGGTGACGGTTAGGGTGAGGGTTAGTGTTATTGTTAGGGTGAGGGTTAGGGCGAAGATTAGGGTGAGGGTGAGGGTTAGGGTTAGGATTAGGGTTAGTGTGAGGGCTAGGGTGAGGTTGAGGGATAGTCTTAGAATTAAGGTTAGTTTAGGGTGAAAGTAAGGGTTAGAGTTAGGGTGAGGGTTAGGGTAAGATTTAGGGTTAGGGTGATGGTTAGGGTGAGGGTTAGTTTTAGATTTAGGGTTAGCATGCGGGTTAGGGTGAGGGGTAGGGTTAGGGTTAGGGTGAGGGTGAGCTTTAGGGTAAGGGTGACGGTTAGGGATAGGGTTAGGTTTAGGTTGAGTGTTAGGGTTAGGGTTAGGGTGAGGGTTAGGGTGAGGGTTAGAGTTAGGGTGAGGGTGAGGTTTAGGGTTCCTGTGAGTATTAGGGTGAGGGTTAGGGTGAGGGTTAGTTTAGGGTTAGGGTGATGGTGAGGGTTAGGGTTAGGGTGAGTGTGAGGGTTAGGTTTAGGGTTATGGTGAGGGTTAGAGTTAGGGTGAGGGTGAGGGTTAGGGTGAGGGTTACGTTCAGGGTTAGGGTTAGTGTGAGGTGTAGGGTGAGGGTTAGGGTTAGATTTAGGGTTAGCATGAGGGTTAGGGTGAGGGGTAGTGTTAGGATTAGGCTTAGGGTTAGGTTTAGGGTGAGAGTTAGGGTTAGGGTTGGTTGAGGTTTAGGGTTAGGATGAGAGTTAGGTTAGGGTTAGGGTTAGTGTGAGGGTGAGGGCGAGGCTGAAGGTTAGGGTGAGGATGAGGGTTAGGGTTAGGGTTAGGTTGAGGCTGAGGGTGAGGGTTTGGATTAGCGTTTGGGTTCGAGTTAGTCTGAGGGTGAGCTTGAGGTTGAGGGTGACGTTTATACTTTGGATTAGGGTGAGGGTTAGGGTTAGTGTGAGGGTTAGGGTAAGGCTGAGGTTAAGGGTAAGGGTGAGGATGAGGGTTAGGTTTAGGATTAGGGTTAGGGTGAGGGTTAGGTTGATGGTTAGGGTGAGGCTTAAAATTAGGGTTAGGTTGAGTTTTAGGGTGAGGGAAAGGGTGATGGTGTGGTTTAGGCTTGGGGTGATGATTAGAGTTAGGTTTTGGGTTAGGGTTAGGGTAAGGGTTATTGTAAGGGTGAGGGTAACGGTTAGGGTGAGGGATATGGTTAGGGTGAGGGTTAGGGATAGGATTAGGGTTAGGGTGAGGGCTAGGTTGAGGGTGAGAGTTAGGTTTAGGGTTATGGTGAGGGTTATGGTTATGGTTAGGATGAGGGTAACGGTGAGGGGTAGAGTTAGGGTTAGGGTGAGTGTTAGGTTTAGTGTGAGGGTTATGGTTAGGGTGAGGGTAAGTGTTAGAATGAGCGTTAGGGTTAACGTGAGTGTTAGGGGGAGTGTGAGGGTTAGGTTTCGGGTTAGTGTGAGAGTTAGGTTTAGGGTTAGGGTGAGGGTTAAAGTTAGGCTGAGAGTGAAGGTTAGGGTGAGGGTGACATTTAGGGTTATGGTTAGGGTGAGGGTTAGGTTTAGTGTGAGGGTTAGGGTGAGGGTGAGGGTGAGGTTAAGGGTTAGGTTGAGGGTGAGGATTAGGGTTAGATTGTGGGTTAGGGTTAGGATTGAGCGTTAGATTGAGGGTTAGGTTGAGGGTTAGGATTAGTGTCAGGGATAGGGTGAGGGTGAGGGTTAGGGTGAGGGGTTGGGTTAGGGATAGGGTGAGGGTTAGGGTGAGGATGAGGGTTAGGGTTAGTGTGAGGGTTAGGGTGAGTGTGAGGGTTAGGTTTAGTGTGAGGGTTAGGGTTAGGGTTAGGATTAGGATGAGGGTGTGGGTTAGGGTGAGGGCTAGGTTGAGGGTGAGAGTTAGGTTTAGGGTTATGGTGAGGGTTATGGTTATGGTTAGGATGAGGGTAACGGTGAGGGGTAGAGTTAGGGTTAGGGTGAGTGTTAGGTTTAGTGTGAGGGTTATGGTTAGGGTGAGGGTAAGTGTTAGAATGAGCGTTAGGGTTAACGTGAGTGTTAGGGGGAGTGTGAGGGTTAGGTTTCGGGTTAGTGTGAGAGTTAGGTTTAGGGTTAGGGTGAGGGTTAAAGTTAGGCTGAGAGTGAAGGTTAGGGTGAGGGTGACATTTAGGGTTATGGTTAGGGTGAGGGTTAGGTTTAGTGTGAGGGTGAGGGTGAGGGTGAGGGTGAGGTTAAGGGTTAGGTTGAGGGTGAGGATTAGGGTTAGATTGTGGGTTAGGGTTAGGATTGAGCGTTAGATTGAGGGTTAGGTTGAGGGTTAGGATTAGTGTCAGGGATAGGGATAGGGTGAGGGTTAGGGTGAGGGGTTGGGTTAGGGATAGGGTGAGGGTTAGGGTGAGGATGAGGGTTAGGGTTAGTGTGAGGGTTTGGGTGAGTGTGAGGGTTAGGTTTAGTGTGAAGGTTAGGGTTAGGGTTAGGATTAGGATGAGGGTGTGGGTTAGGTTGAGGGTTAGGGTGAGGGTGAGGGTTAGGTTTAGGATTAGGATGAGGGTGAGGGTTAGCCTGAGCTTGAGTGTGAGTGTTAGGGTGGGAATTAGGATTAGTGTTAGGGTTAAGTTGAGGGCTCTGGTGAGGGTGAGGGTTAGTATTAGGGTTAGGGTTAAGTTGAGGGCTAAGGTTAGGGTGAGGCTTAGGGTGAGGGTGAAGGTGAGGGTGAGGGTTCCAACTAAGTAAGGGTTAGGGTTAGGGTGATGATTAGGTTGAGGGTGAGGGTTAGGGTGAAGGTTACGGTTAAGGTGAGGGTTAGAGTTAGGGTTAGGGTGAGGGGTAAGGTGACGGTGAGGGTGACAGTTAGGGTGAGGATTACGGTTAAGGTGAAGTTTAGAGTTAAGGTTAGAGTGAGTGTTAGGTTTAGTTTTAGGGTTAATGTTAGTGTTAGGCTTAGGGTGAGTATAAGGGTTAGGGTGAGTGTGAGGGTGAGGGTGAGGGTTAGGGTTAGGGTGAGGTTTAGGTTTAGCGTGAGGGTTAGGTTTAGGGTTAGTGTGGGGGTTAGGTTGAGGGGTAGGCTTAGGGATATTGTGAGGGTTAGGTTTAGTATGAGGGTTAGGGTTAGGGTTACGGTTAGGGTGAGGGTAAGGTTTAGGGTGAGGGTCAGGGTGAAGTTGAGGTTTAGGGTTAGGATTAGGTTTAGGGTTAAGGTTAGGCTCAGGGTGAGGGTGAGGGTAAGGGTGAGGGTTAGGGTTAGGGTTAGTGTGAGGCTTAGGGTTAGGGCTTTATTTAGGGTGATGAGGGTTAGGGTGAGGTTGAGGTTTCAGATGAGGGTGAGGGTTCGGGTGGGGTTGAGGGTTAGTGTTAGGGTGAGGGTTAGGTTTAGGGTTAGGGTAAGGGTTAGCTTGAGTGATAGGGTTAGGGTTAGGGTGAGAGTTAGGGTTAGGGTGAGGTTTAGGGTTAGTGTGAGGGTTAGGGTGAGTGTGCGGGTTAGGGTTAGGGTGAGGGTTAGGTTTAGGGTGAGGGTTAGTGTTAGGGTTAGTGTGAGTGTGAGGGAGAGTGTGAGGGTTAGGTTTAGGATTTGGGTTAGAGTTAGGATGACGGTGAGGGTTATTTTTAGGATTAGGGTTAGGTTTAGGCTGAGGGTGAGGGTGAGTGTGAGGGTTAGGGTGAGGGTGAGGGTTAGGTTCAGGTTTAGGGTTACGTTTAGAGTGAGGGTTAGGGTTAGGCTTACAGTTAGGATGAGGGTTAGGGTGAGGGATCGTGTTAATGTGAGGGTGAGGTTTAGTGTTCATGTGAGGGTTAGGTTTAGGGATAGGGTTAGGGTTAGGGTGAGCGTACGGGTTCGGGTTCAGGTGAGGTTAAGGGTGAGGCTGAGGGTTAGAGTTAGTGTGAGGGTTAGGTTTTGGGATAGGGTTAGGGTTATGGAGAAGGTAAGGGTTACAGTTAGGGTGAGGGTGAGATTCAGGATTAGGGTTTGGGTTAGGCAAAGGGTTAGGGTAAGTTTGAGGGTTACGTTGAGGGTTCGGGTTAAGGTTAGGGTTAGGTTTACTGTGAGGGTAAGGGTTAGGGTGAGGTTTAGGGTGAATGTGAGGATTAGGTCTAGCATTAGGGTTAGGGTGAGGGTTACGTTTAGGGGTTTAGGGTTAGGGTTAGAGTAAGGCTTAGGGTTAGGGTTAGGGTGAGGGTTAGGTTTAGAGTGAGGGTGAGGGTTAGGGTGAGTGTTAGAGTTAGGGTACTGGTTAGGGTTATTGTGAGGGTTATTGTGAGGCTGAGGGTTATGGTTAGGGTGAGGGTAAGGTTTAGAGTGAGGGTTACGGTGAGGATTAGGGTTAGGGTTAGGGTGAGGGTTATGGTTAGTGTGAGGGTAAGGGTTAAGTTGAGGGTTAGGGTTAGGTTTAGGGTTAGCGTGAGGGCTAGATTGAGGATGAGGGTTAGGTTCAGGGTTAGGGTGAGGGATAGGGTTAGGGTTAAGGTTAGAGTGAGGGTGAGGCATAGGGTTCGGGTTAGGGTGAGGGTTAGAGTTAGGCTGAGGGTATGGGTTAGGGTGAGGGTGACGGTTAGGTTTAGGGTTAGGGTGCGGGTTTGGATTAGGTGACGGTTAGGGTGAGGGTGAGGTTAAGGGTTAGGGTGAGGGTTATGGTGAGGTTTAGTGTTAGGGTTGGGGTTAGGGTGAGGGTTAGGATGAGGGTTTGGGTTAATGTGAGGGTGAGGGCGAGGTTGAGGGTTACGGTGAGGGTGAGGGTTAGGGTTAGGGTTAGGGTCAGGCTGACGGTGAGTCTTCGATTAGCGTTAGGGTTAGAGTTAGTCTGTGGTTGAGGGTGAGTTTGAGGGAGATGTTTATGCTTAGGTTTAGGTTGAGGGTTTGGGTTAGTGTGAGGGTTTGGGTGATGCTGAAGTTAAGGGTTAGGGTGAGGGTGAGGGTTAGGTTTAGTATTAGGGTTAGGGTGAGGTTAGAGTTAGGCTTAAAGTTAGGGTTAGGTTGAATTTTAGGGTGAGGGAAAGGGTGTTGGTGAGGTTTAGGGTTCGGGTGAGGATTAGAGTTAGGGTTAGGTTAGGGTCAGGGTTATGTGAGTGTGAGGGTAACATTTAAGGTGAGGGTTAGGTTTAGGCTGAGGGTTAGGGAGAGAATTAGGGTTAGGGTGAGGGCTAGCTTGAGGGTGAGAGTTAGGTTTAGAGTTATGGTGAGTGTTATGTTAAGGGTTAGGATGAGGGTAATGGTGAGGTGTAGGCTTAGGGTTAGGGTAAGGGTTAGGTTTAGTGTGAGGGTTAGGGTTAAGGTGAGGGTTAGTGTGAGAATGAGCGTTAGGGTTACCGTGAGTGTAAGGGTTAGGGTGAGGTTTAGGGTTAGGGTTAGTGTGATGGTTAGGTTTAGGGTTAGTGTCAGGGTTAGGGTTAGGGATAGTGTTAGGGTTAGGGTGAGGGTAAGGGTTAGGGTTAGGGTGAGGGTGAGGTTTAGGGTGAAGGAGTGGGTTAGGGATAGTGTTAGGGTTAGGGTGAGGGTTAGGGTTAGGGTGAGGGTTAGGGTGAGGGTTAGCGTTAGGGTTAGGGTGACGGATAGGTTGAGTGTGAGGTTTAGGGTTGGGGTTAGGTTTACGATGATGGTAAGGGTTAGGGTGAGGTTTAGGGTGAGTGTGAGGGTTAGGGTTAACATTACGGTTAGGGTGAGGGTTAGGGTGAGGGTTCGGTTTAGGGTTAGCTTTAGGGTGAGTTTGAGAGTGAGGGTTACGGTTAGGGTTAGGGTTAGGGTGAGTGTGACATCGAGGCTGAGGTTAGGGTGAGGGTGAGGATGAGGGTTTAGGATTAGCGTTGGGCTTAGAGTTAGGCTGAGGTTGAGGGTGAGGGTGAGTTTGACGTTTATGTTTAGGTTTAGGTTGAGGGTTAGGGTGAGGGTGAGGGTTGTGTTTAGGATTAGGGTTAGGGTGAGGGTTAGGGATAGGCTTAGGGTTAGGTTTAGGGTTATGGTTAGGGTGAGGGTTAGGGTTATGGTGAGGGTGAGTGTTAGGGTGAGGATTAGAGTGAGCGTTATTGTGACGGTGAGGGTTACGGTTAGGGTGAGTGTTAGGGTGAAGGTGAGGTTTAGGGTTAGATTTAGGGTTAGGGTGAGGGCTAGTTTGAGGGTGAGAGTTAGGTTTAGGGTTATGGTGAGGGTTAGGGTAAGGGTTAGGATGAGGGTAATGGTGATGGGTAGGGTTAGGGTTAGAGTAAGTGTTAGGTTTAGTGTGAGGGTTAGGGTTAAGGTGAGGGTTAGAGTGAGAATGAACGTTAGGGTTAACGTGAGTGTTAGGGTGAGGGTGAGGGTTAGGTTTAGGGTTAGTTTGATGGTTAGTTTTCAGGTTAGTGTGACGGTTAGGGTTAGGGATAGTGTTAGGTTTAGGGTGAGGGTAAGGGTTACGGTTAGGGTGAGGGTGAGGTTTAGGGTGAAGGAGAAGGTTAGGGATATTGTTAGGGTTAGATTGAGGGTAACGTTTAGTGTTAGGGTGAGGGTTAGGGTTAGGGTTAGGGTGAAAGTTAAGGTGAGGGTAGGGTTATGGTTGGGGTGAGGGCTAGGTTTAGTGTGAGGTTTAGGGCTAGGGTTAGGTTTAGGGACACGATTAGGGTTAGGGTTAGAGTAAGGGTTAGGGTGAGTGTGAGGGTTAGGGTGAGGGTGAGGGATAGAGTTAGTGTGAGGGTAAGGGTTAAGTATAGGGTTAGGGTTAAGGTTTTGGTAATGATTAGATTTAGGGTGAGGGTGAGGTTTAGGGTTAGCGTGAGGGTAAGGGATAGGGTTAGGGTTAGGTTGAGGGTTAGGTTGAGGGTTACTGTTAGGGTTAGGGTGAGGGTAAGGGATAGGGTTAGGGTTAGGTTGAGGGTTAGGTTGAGGGTTACGGTTAGGGTTATGGTGAGGGTTAGCGTTAGGGTTAGGGTGACGGATAGGGTGAGGGTGAGGTTTAGGGTTGGGGTTAGGTTTATGGTGAGGGTAAGTGTTAGGGTGAGGTTTAGGGTGAGTGTGAGGGTTAGGGTTAGCATTACAGTTAGGGTGAGGGTACGGTTTTGGGTTAGCTTTAGGGTGAGGTTGAGGGTGAGGGATAGGGTTAGGGTTAGGGTTAGGGTGAGTGTGACTGCGAGGCTGAGGGTTAGGGTGAGGTTGAGATTGAGGGTTCGGATTAGCTTTAGGCTTAGAGTTAGGCTAAGGGTGAGGGTGAGGGTGAGGGTGACGTTTATGTTTAGGTTTAGGGTGAGGTTTAGGGTGAGGGTGAGCATTGTGTTTAGTATTAGGGTTAGGGTGAGGGTTAGGGTTAGGCTTAGGATTAGGTTTAGGGTTATGGTTAGGGTGAGGGTTAGGGTTATGTTGAGGGTAAAAGTTAGGTTGAGGGTGAGAGTTAGGTTTAGGATTATGATAAGGGTTAGAGTTATGGTTAGGATGAGGGTAATGTTGAGGGGTAGGGTTAGGGTTAGATTGAGGGTTAGGTTTAGTGTGAGGGCTATGTTTAGGGTGAAGGTTAGGGTGAGAATGAGTGTTAGGGTTACCGTGAGTGTTAGGTTGAGGTTTAGGGAGTGGGTTAGGGTTAGGGTTAGGATAAGGGTGAGGTTTAGGGATAGGGTTAGTTTGAGGGTTAGGGTTAGGGATAGGGTGAGGGTTAGATTTAGGCTGAGGGTGAGGTTTAGCGTGAGGGTGACGTTTAGTGTTAGGGTTAGGGTTAGGGTTCGGGTTAGTGTGAGGGTTAGGGTGAGGGTGAGGTTAAGGGTTAGGTTAAGGGTTAGGTTGAGGGTTAGTGTTAGGTTTAGGCTTAGGGTGAGGGTTAGGGTGAGGGTTAGGTTGAGGGTTAGGGTTAGGGATAGTGTTTCTGTGAGGGTTAGGGTGAGGTTTAGGGATATGGTTAGGGTGAGGTTTAGGGTGAGGGTGAGGGTTAGGGTGAGTGTTAGTGTTAGGTGAGGGTTAACGTTAGGATTAGGTTTAGGGTGAGGGCTCTGGTGAGGGTGAGGGATAGGCTCAGGGTTAGGTTTAGATTTAGGGTTAAGGTGAGGGTTAGGGTTAGGTTTAGGGTGAGGGTTAGGGTTAGGGTGAGGGCTAGGTTGAGGGTGATGGTTAAGTTTAGGATTAGGGTGAGGGTTAGGATTAGTGTGAGGTTTAGGGTGAGTTTAAGGGTTTGGGTGAGGGTTAGGGTGAGGTTTAGTGTTAGGGTTAGGGTTAGGGTGAGCGTTAGCATGAGGGTTAGGTTGAGAGTTAGGGTTAGTGTCAGGGATAGGTATAGGGTGAGTGTTAGGGTGAGGTTTAGGGTTAGAGTGAGGGTGAGGGTTAGGGTGAAGTTTAGATTTAGGGTTCGAGTTAGGGTTATTTTGAGGGTGATTGTGAGGTTTAGGGTGAGGGTTAGGGTTAGGGTTAGGTTGAGGATGAGAGTTAGGGTTAGGGTTATGGTGAGGGTTATGGATAGGGTTATGGTTAGGGTGAGTTTTAGAGTTAAGCCGAGGGTGTGGTTTAGGGTTAGGATGAAGTTTATATTTAGGGTTAAGGTGAGGGTTAGGATAAGTGTGAGGGTTAGGGTGAGGGTGAGGTTATGCATTAGGGTGAGGGTTAGGGTGAGGTTTAGTGTTAGGGTTAGGGTTAGGGTGAGGGTTAGCGTGAGGGGTAGGTTGAGGGTTAGGGTTGGTGTCAGGGATAGGGATAGGGTGAGGGTTAGGGTGAAGGTTAGAGTTAGGGTTAGGGTGAGGTTTAGTTTGAGGGTGAGGGTTAGGGTTGGGTTGAGGGTTAGGGTTAGTGTGAGGGTTAGGGTGAGGTTTAGGGTTAGGGTGAGAACTAGGGTGAGGATAAGGGTTAGGCTTAGGGTTAGGGTGAGGGTTAGGGTTAGGGTTAGTGTGAGGGTTAGTTTGAGGTTGAGGGTTAGGGTTAGAGTTAGGTTTACGTTGAGGGTAAGGGTTCGGGTGAGTTTTCCGGTGAGTGTGAGGATTAGGGCTAGAATTACGGTTAAGCTGAGGGTTAAGTTTAGGGTTAGGTTTAGGGTGAGGTTGAGGGTGAGGGTTAGGGTTAGGGTTAGGGTGAGTTTTAGGGTTAGGGTGAGGGCTAGGGATAGATTTAGGGTGAGGCTGAGGGCGAGGTTGAGGGTTATGGTGAGGGTAAGGGTGAGGGTGAGGTTTAGGATTAGGGTTAGTGTGAGGCTGAGGGTGAGGGTTCGGATTAGAGTTAGGTTTAGAGTTAGGATGAGGATGAGGGTTAAGGTGAGGTTTAGGGTTAGTGTAAGGGTTAGGTTGGGGCTGAGCTTAAGTTTTAGTGTGAGTGTTAGGGTGAGGTTGAGGGGTAGGTTTAGGATTAGGGTGAGCGTGAAGTTTAGGGTGAGGGTTAGAGTTAGGCTTAGGGTTAGGTTTAGGGAGAGGGTTAGGGTTAGGTTTACGGTTAGATTGAGTGTGAGGTTTAGGGTGAGGGTTAGAGTTAGGGTTTGGGTTAGGGTTATTGTGAAGGTTATTGTGAGGGTGAGGGTTATGGTTTGGGTGAGGGTAAGGGTTAGGGTGAGGGTTAGGGTTAGGATTAGGGTTAGCATGAGGGCTTGGTTGAGGTTGAGGGTTATGTTTAGGGTTAGGGTGAGGGTTAGGGTGAGGTTTAGTGTTAGGTTTAGCATTAGGGTGAGGGTGAGGGTGATGATTAGGTTGAGTGTTAGGGCTTGTGTCAGGGATAGGGATAGGGTGAAGTTTAGGGTGAGGATTAGGTTGAGGTTTAGGGTTAGGGTGAGGGTTAGGGTTAGGATTAGTGTTAGGGTGAGGGTTAGGGTGAAGGTCTGGGTTAGGTTTTTGGTTACGGTGACCATTAAAGTTAGGGTTAGGGTGAGGGTTAAGTTGAGGGATAGGGTTAGGTTTAATGTGAGGGTTAGGATTACTGTGAGGTTTACGGTTAGGGTTAGGGTTAGGGTTAGAGTGAGGGTAAGGGTTAGGGTGAGGGTGAGTGTTAGGGTGAGGATGAGGGTTAGGGTTAGTGTGAGTGTTAGGCTTAGGGATAGTGTTAGGGTTAGGGTGAGGGTAAGGGTTAGTGTTAGGGTGATGTTGAGGCTTAGGGTGAGGTAGAGTGTTAGGGATAGGTTTAGGGTTAGGGTGAGGCTAAGGGTTAGGGTTAGGGTGAGGGTTAGGATTAAGGTGAGGGTTAAGGTGAGTGTAGGTTTATGGTTTGGGTGAGGGCTAGTTTTAGTGTGACCTTTAGATTTAGAGTTAGGTCTAAGGATAGGATTAGGTTTAGGGTTATGGTAAGGGTTAGGGTGAAGAAGAGGATTAAGGTGAGGGTGAGGGTTAGGGTTAGTGTGAGGATTAGTGTTAGGGAAAGTGTTAGGGTTAGTGGGAGGGTAAGGATTAGGGTTAGGGTGAGGGTGAGGGTTAGGGTTAGTGTGAGCATTAGGGTTAGGGACAGGTTTATGGTTAGGGTGTGGGTAAGATTTAGGGTCAGGGTGAGGGTGAGGTTTAGGGTGAGGTTGAGGGTTAGTGATAGGATTAGGGTTAGGTTGAGAGATAGGTTGAGGGTTATGGTTAGGTTTAGGGTGAGGGTTAGGGTGAGGGTTAGCGTTAGGTTTAGGGTGACCGATAGGGTTAGGGTGAGGGTTAGGGTTGGGGTTAGGTTTACGGTGAGGGTAAGGGTTAAGGTGAGGTTTAGGGTGAGTGTGAAGTTTAGGGTTAGTTTTACAGTTACGGTACGGGTTAGGGTGAGGGTTAGGTTTAGGGTTACCTTTAGGGTGAGGGTGAGGTTTAGGGTTAGGGTTAGGGTTAGGGTTAGGGAGAGGGTGAGGGCGAGGCTGAGGGTTAGGTTGAGGGTGAGGGTGAGGGTGAGGGTTCAGATTAGCTTAGGGTTAGAGTTAGGCTGAGGGTGAGGGTGAGGTTGAGGGTGACGATTATGTTTAGGTTTAGGGAGAGGGTTAGGGTGAGGCTGAGGTTAAGGGTTAGGGTGAGGGTGAGGGTTGTGTTTAGGATTAGGGTTAGGCGGAGTTTTAGCGTTTGGCTTAGGGTTAGGTTTACGGTGAGAGTTAGGGTGAGGGTTAGGGTTATGGTGAGGGTGAGTGTTAGGGTGAGGATTAGAGTTAGTGTTAGGGTTAGTGTTAGGGTGAGTGTTATTGTGATGGTTAGGTTTATGTTTAGGGTGAGGGATAGGGTGAGGGTGAGGGTTAGGGTTAGGATTAGGGTTATGGTGAGGGCTAGGTTGAGGGTGAGAGTTAGGTTTAGGGTTATGGTGAGGGTTAGGGTTTCGGTTAGGATGAGGGTAATGGTGAAGGGTAGGGTTAGGTTTAGATTGAGGGTTAGGTTTAGTGTGATGGTTAGGGTGAGAATGAGTTTTAGGTTTACCGTAAGTTTTAGGGTGAGGGTTAGGGTATGGGTTAGGGTTAGGTTTAGGGTAAGGGTGAGGGTTAGGGTTAGGGTTAGTGTGCGGATTAGGGTTAGGGATAGGGTGAGGGTTAGAGTTATGATGAGGGTGAGGGTTAGGGTGAGGGTGACATTTAGGGTTAGGGTTAGTGTGAGGGTTAGGTTTAGTGTGAGGGTTAGGGTGAGGGTGAGGTTAAGGGTTAGGGTTATGATCAGTGTTAGTGCTAGGCTGAGTGTGAAGGTGAGGGTGAGTGTGAGGGTTAGTTTGAGGGTTAGGTTGATCTAGGTTAATATGGAGGGTTAGGTTGAGTGTGAGGGTGAGGTTGAGGGTTTCGGTTAGGTAAAGGTTAAGGATAGGGTGAGGATTAGGATGATCTTGAGGTTTAGGGTTAGGGTTAGTGTTAGGGTGAGGGATAGGGTTAGGTTTAGGGTGATTGTTAGGGTGAGAGTGCGGGTTAGGTTTAGGGTTAGGGTGAGGGCTAGGGTAAGGGTGAGGGTTAGGGTGAGGGTGAGGGTGAGGTTGTGGGTTTTAGTTAGATAAGAGTAAAGGTTAGGTTTAGGGTTATTGTGAGGGTTCGGGTTTGGGTGAGGGTGAGGTTTAGGGTTAGGATTAGGGTGAGGCTTAGGATGAATTTTAGGGTAAGGATGAGGGTTAAGTTGAGGGGTAGGGGTAAGGTTATGGTGAGGGTTAGGGTTAGTGTGAGGGTTAGTGTTAGGGATAGGTTTAGGTTAGCGTGAGGGTAAGGATTAAGGTGAGGGTGAGGGTTAGGGTAAGGGTGAGGGTTAGGGATAGGGTTAAGGTTAGGGTGAGGGATAGGTTGAGGTTTAGGGTTAGGGTTAGCATTAAGGTGAGGGTTAGGTTGAGGGTTAGGGTTAGGGTTATGGTTAGGGGTACGGTTACTTTTAGGGTGAGGGTGAGGGTTAGGATTAGGTTAACGGTGAGGTTAAGTGTTAGGGTGAGTTTTAGGGTGAGTGTGAGGGTTAGGGTTAGCATTAGGGTGGGGGTGAGGTTTAGGGTGAGGGTTAGGGTTAGGGTTAGTGTGAGGGTCAGGGTTAGGGTCAGGGTTAGGATTAACATTAGGTTTAGGTTTAGGCTGAGCGTGAGGCTGAGGGTGAGGGTGATGGTAATGCTTAGGGTTAGGGTGAGGGTTAGGGTTAGAGTGAGGCTTAGTTTAAGGGTTAGGGTGATGCTGAGGGTTTGGTTTAAGATTAGGGTTAGGGTGAGGGTTAGGGTGAGGGTTAGGCTTAGGCTTAAAATTATGGTTAGGGTGAGTTTTAGGGTGAGGGTAAGGGTGATGGTGAGGTTTAGGGTTGGGGTGAGGATTAGAGTTAGGGTTAGGGTTAGGGTTAGGGTGAGGGTTATTTTGAGGTTGAGGGTAACGTTTAGGGTTAAGGTAGATTAATGATTATTGGTAGGGTGAGGGCTAGGTTGAGGGTGAGAGTTATTTTTAGTGTTTTGGTGAGGGTTAAGGTTAGGGTTAGGATGAGGTTTAGGTTTAGTGTGAGGGTTAGTGTTAGGGTGAGGGTTGGTGTGAGAATGAGCATTAGGGTTACCATGAGTATTAGGGTGAGGGTGAGGGTGAGGGTTAGGGTTAGTGTGAGGGTTAGGTTTAGGGTTAGGGTGAGGGTTAGAGTTAGGCTGAGGGTGAGGGTTAGGGTGAGGGTGACATTTAGGGTTAGGGTTAGGATCAGGGTGAGGTTAAGTGTTAAAGTGAGGTTGAGGGTTAGTGTTAGATTGAGGGTTAAGGTTAGTGTCAGGTTTAGGTATAGGGTTAGTTTTAGGGTAAGGGTAAGGGTTAGGGTTAGGGTGAAGGATAGGGTTAGGGTTAGGGTGAGGGTTAAGGTGAGGGTAGGGTTATAGTTCGGGTGAGGGCAAGGTTTAGTGTGAGGTTTAGGGCTAGGGATAGGTTTAGGGATAGGATTAGGGTTAGGGAGAGGGTAAGGGTTAGGGTGAGGGTGAGGGTTAGGGTGAGGGTGAGGGTTAGGGTTAGTGTGAGGGTTTGGGTTAGGGATAGGGTTAAGGTGAGGTTAAGGATCAGGGTTAGGGTGAGGGTGAGGTTTAGGGTGAGGGTGAGGGTTAGGGATAGGGTTAGGGTTAGGTTGAGGGTTACCATTAGGGTTAGGGTGAGGGTTAGCGTTAGGGTTAGGCTGCTGGATAGGGTGAGTGTGAGGGTTAGGGTTGGGGTTAGGTTTATGGTTAGCTTTAGGGTGAGGGAGAGGGTTAGGGTTAGATTTAGGGTTAGGGATAGGTTGAGGGTTAGAGTTAGGCTGAGGGTGAGGGTTAGGGTGAGGGTGACGTTTAGGGTTAGGGTTAGGGTGAGGGTTAGGTTTAGTGAGAGGGTTAGGGTGAGGGTTAGGTTGAGGGTTAGGGTTACGGATAGTGTTTGGGTGAGAGTTAGGGTGAGGGTTAGGGTTATGGTTAGGGTAAGGTTTAGGGTGAGGGTGAGGGTGAGGATTAGGGTGAGTTTTAATGTTAGGGTGAGGGTTCAATTTAGGATTAGGGTTAGGGTGAGGGCTCTGGTGAGGGTGAGGGTTAGCCTTAGGATTAGGTTTAGATTTAGGGTGAAGGTGAGGGGTAGGGTTAGGGTTAGGGTGAGGGCTAGGTTTAGTGTGAGGGTTAGGGTTAGGTTTAGCGTGAGGGTTAGGCTTAGGGTTACAGTTAAGGTTAGGGTTAGGTTTAGAGTTAGGGTTAGGGTTAGGGATAGGGTTATTGTTAGAGTTAGGGTGAGGGTGAGGGTGAGGGTGACGTTGAGGGTGAGGGAGAGGGTGAGGGCTAGGATTAGGGTTAGGGTTAGAGTTAGGCTGAGGATGAGGTTGAAGGTGAGTTTGATGTTTAAGGTTAGGGTGAGGGCCAGGATTAGGGTTAGGTTTAGATTTAGGCTGTGGGTGAGGGTGAGGCTGACAGTGAGTTTTAGGTTTAGAATGAGGGTGAGGGTTAGGGTAAGTGTGAGGTTTAGGGTGAGGGTGAGGTTAAGAGTTAGGGTGAGGGTTAGGGTGAGGTGTAAGGGTTAGGGTTAGTGTTAGGTTTAGGTTTAGGTTGAGGGTTAGGCTTAGGGTTAGGTATACGATTAGTGTGATTGTTAGGGTAAGGGTTAGTGTTTGGGTGAGGTTTAGGGTGAGGGTGAGGGTTAGGGTTATTGTGAGTGTTAGGTTTATGTGATGGTTATGGTTAGGATTAGGGTTAGGGTGAGGGCTATGGTGTGGTTGATGGTTAAGGGTAGGGTTAGGGTTAGGGTGAGGTTTAGGTTTAGGGTTAGGGTGAAGGTTAGGGATAGGGTTAGGGTTAAGGTGAGGGTGAGAGTTAGGATGAGGGTGTGGGTTAGTGTGAGGGTGACGTTTAGGTTTAGGGTTAGGGTGAGGGTTAGGGTTAGTGTGAGGGTTAGGGTGAGGCTGAGGTTAAGGGTTAGGTTGAGGGTTAGGGTGAGGGTGAGGGTTTTGTTTAGGATTAGGGATACGGTGAGGGTTAGGGTTAGGCTTAGAGTTAGGTTTAGGGTGAGGGTTAAGGTGAAGGTTAGGGTTATGGTGAGGGTGAGTGTTAGGGTGAGGATTAGGTTTAGGTTTAGCGTTAGGGTTAGGGTGAGGGTTATTGTGACGGTGAGGGTTACGGTTAGGGTGAGGGTTAGGGTGAGGCTGAGGGTTAGGATTAGTGTTAGGGTGAGGGCTAGGTTGAGGGTGAGAGTTAGGTTTAGGGTCATGGTGAGGGTTAGGGCTACGGTTAGGATGAGGGTAATGGTGAGGGGTAGGGTTAGGGTTAAATTGAGTGTTAGGTTTAGTGTGAGGGTTAGGTTTAGGTTGAGGGTTAGGGTGAGAATGAGTGTTAGGGTTACCGTGAGTGTTAGGGTGAGGGTTAGGGTGTGGGTTAGTGTTAGGGTTAGGATTCGGGTAAAGGTGAGGGATAGGGTTAGGCTTAGTGTGAGGGTTTGGGTTAGGGTTAGGGTTAGGATTAGGGTTAGGGTAAGTGTTAGGGTGAGGGTTAGGGTGAGGGTGAGGGTTAGGATTAGGGTTAGGCTTAAATTGAGGGCTAGGGTGAGGGTGACGTTTAGGGTTAGGGTGAGGGTTATGATTAGGTTTAGTGTTAATTTCAGGGCTAGGGTGAGGATGAGGCTTAGGGTGAGGGTTAAGGTGAGGGTGAGGGGTTCAGTTAATTTATTGTTAGGGTTAGGGTGAGGATTTGTTTGAGGTTGAGGGTTAGGGTGAGGGTTAGGGTTAAGGTGAGGGTTAGAGTTAGGGTTAGGGTGAGGGGTAGGGTGACGGTGAGGGTGACGGTTAGGGTGAGGGTTAAGGTTAAGATGAGGGTAAGGGTTAGGGTTAGGGGGAGGGTTAGGGTTCGTGTGAGGGTTAGTGTTAGTTTTACTGTTAGGGTTAGGGTGAGAATAAGGGTTAGGGTGAGGGTTAGTGTGAGGGTGAGCGTTAGGGTTAAGGTGAGGGTTAGGTTTAGGATTAGTGTGGGGGTTAGGGTGAGGGTGAGGCTTAGGGTTATGGTGAGGGTTAGGTTTAGTGTGAGGGTTAGGGTTAAGGTTAGGGTTAGGTTGAGGGTAAGGTTTAGGGTAACGGTCAGGGTGAGGTTGAGGTTTAGGGTTAGGATTAGGATTAGAGTTAAGGTTAGGCTGAGGGTGAGGGTGAGGGTAAGGGTGAGGTTTAGGGTGAGGGTTAGTGTTAGGGTTTTATTTAGGGTGATGATGAGGGTTAGGATGTTTTTGAGGTTTCAGGTGAGGGTGAGGGTTAGGGTGGGGGTGAGGGTTAGTGTTAGGGTGAGGGTTATGTTTAGGGTTAGGGTAAGGGTTAGCTTGAGGGGTAGGGTTAGGGTTAGGGTGAGAGTTAGGATAAGGGTGAGGGTTAGGTATAGGGTGAGGGTTAGGGTTAGGGAAACTGTGAGGGTGAGGGAGAGTATGACGGTTAGGATTAGGGTGAGGGTTAGAGTTAGGATGAGGGTGAGGGTTAGGGTTAGGTTTAGTGTTAGGGTTAGGCTGAGGGTGAGGGTGAGTGTGAGGGTTAGGGTTAGGTTTAGGTTTAGGGTTATTGTTAGAGTGAGGGTTAGGGTTAGGCTTAAGTTTAGGATGAGGGTTAGGGTGAGTGGTCGGGTTAATGTGAAGGTGAGGTTAAGTGGTAGTGTGAGGGTTAGATTTAGGGATATGGTTAGGGTTAGTGTGAGGGTACGGGTTCGGGTTCTGGTCAGGGTTAGGCTGAGGGTTAGCGTTCTTGTAAGGGTTAGGGTTTGGGATAGGGTTAGGGTTTTATAGAGGGTAACGGTTAGGGTTAGGGTGAATGTGAGGTTTAGGATGAGGGTGAGGGTTAGGCATAGGGTTAGGGTTAGGTTGAGGGTTAGGTTGAAAGTTAGGGTTAGGGTTAGGTTTAGGGTTAGGTTTATGGTGAGGTTAAGGGTTAGGGTGAGGTTTAGGGTGAATATGAGGGTTAAGGCTAGCATTAGGGTTAGGGTGAGGGTTATGTTTAAGGTTAGGGTTAGGGTGAGGGTGAGGGTGAGGTTTAGTGTAAGGGTTAGGGTGAGTTTTAGGGTTATGGTTAGGGTTACGGTGAGGTTGAGTGCGAGGGTGAAGATTAGGGTGAGGGTCAGTATGAGGGTGAGGTTTAGGGTTAGGGTTAGTGTGAGGCTGAAGGTGAGGGTTCGGATTAGAGTTAGAGTTAGAGTTAGGATGAGGGTGAGGGTTAGGGTGAGGGTTAGGGTTTGTGTAAGGGTTAGGTTGAGGCTGAGATTAAGGGTTAGGATGAGGGTGAGGGTTAGGGTTAGGGTTAGGGTGAGCGTGAGGATTAGGGTGAGGGTTAGAGTTAGGCTTAGCTTTAGGTTTACGGTGAGGGTTAGTGTTAGAGTGAGGGTGAGGGTTAGTGTGAGGGTTAGGGTTAGGGTTCGGGTGAGGGTTATTGTGAGGGTTATTGTGAGGATGAGGGTTACGGTAAGGGTGAGGGTAAGGGTTAGTGTGAGGGTTAGGGTTAGGATTACATTTAGGTTGAGGGCTAGGTTGATTGTGAGGGTTAGGTTTAGGGTTAGGGTGAGGGTTAAGTTGAGGGTTAGGGTTAGGTTTAGGGTGAGGGCTAGGATTACTGAGGGTTAGGGTTAGGGTAAATTTAGGGTGAGCATGAGGGTTAACTTGAGGGAGAGGGTTAGGGATAGGTTTAGGGTTAATGTGAGGGTAAGGGTTAGGGTTAGGGTGCGGGTTACTGTTAGGGTTAGGGTGAGGGTTAATTTGAGGGTAGGGTTATGGTTAGGGTGAGGGCTAGGTTTAGTGTGAGGTTTAGGGCTAGGGTTAGGTTTACGGAAAAGATTAGGGTTAGGGTGAGGGTAAAGGTTAGGGTGATGGTGAGGGTTAGAGTGAGGGTGAGGGTTAGGGTTAGTGTGAGGGTCAGGGTTAAGGATAGGATTAGGGTTAGGGTGAGGGTAAGGGTTATGGTTAGTGTTCAGGTGAGGGTTATGGTGAGGATTAGCCTTAAGCTTAGGGTGACGGATAGGGTGAGAGTGAGGGTTAGGGTTGGGGTTAGGTTTACGGTGAGGGTAAGGGTGAGGGTGAGGTTTAGGCTGAGTATGAGGGTTAGGGTTAGCATTACAGTTAGAGTGAGGGTTAGGGTGAGGGTTAGGTTTAGGGTTAGCTTTAGGGTGAGGGTGAGGGTGAAGGTTAGGGTCAAGATGAGGGCGAGGGTGAGGGTTAGGGTGAGGGTGAGGGTGAGGTTGAGGGTTCAGATTAGCGTTAGGGTTTGAGTTAGGCTGAGGGTGAGGGTGAGGGTGAGGGTGATGTTTAGGTTTAGGTTTAGGGTGAGGTTTAGGGGTAGAGTGAGGGTGAGGGTGAAGTTGATGGTGACCTTTATGTTTAGGTTTAGGGTGAGGGTTAGGAGTAGTGTGAGGGTTAGTATGAGGCTGAGGTTAAGGGTAAGGGTGAGAGTTCGGGTTAGGGTTTTATTTAGGGTGAGGATGAGGGTTAGGGTGAGGTTGGGGTTTCATTTGAGGGTGAGGGTTAGGGTGGGGTGAGGGTTAGTGTTAGGGTGAGGGTAATTGTGAGGATGAGAGTTAGGGTTAGTGTTCAGGTGAAGGTTAGGTTTAGGATTACGTCTAGAGTGAAGGTTAGGGTTAGGCTTAGGGTAGGATGAGGGTTAGGGTGAGGGGTCGGGTTAGGGTGAGAGTGAGGTTTAATGTTAGTGTGAGGGTTAGGTTTAGGGATACGGTTAGGGTTAGGGTGAGGGTACTGGTTCGGCTTCGGGTGAGGATTAGGGTGAGGATGACTGTTAGCATTAGTGTGAGTGTTACAGTTTGGGATAGGGTTAGGGTTATGGAGAGGCTAAGGTTTACGGTTAGGGTGAGGTTGAGGTTTAGGATGAGGGTGATTGTTAGGCATAGGGTTAGGGTTAGGTTGAGGGTGAGGGTTAGGGTTAGGTTAGGTTTATGGTGAGGGTGAGGGTTAGGGTGAGGTTTAGGGTGAGTGTGAGGATTAGGGCTAGCATTAGGGTGAATGTGAGGGTTAGGTTTAGGGTTAGGGTTAGGGTGAGGGTGAGGGTTAGGGTTTGGGTTAGGGTGAGGGTTTGGGTGAGTGTTAGGATTGGGTTTAGGATTAGGTTTAGGGTTAGGATGAGGGTTAGGATGAGGGTGAGGCTGAGGGAGAGGGTTAGGTTTAGGGTGAGTGATAGGGTTAGGGTTAGGGTGAGGTTGAGGGCGAGGGTGAGGGTGAGCGTGAGGGTCAGGGTGAGGGTGAGTTTTAGGGTTAGGGTTAGGGTCATGGTTAACGTTAGAGTTAGGGTGAGGGTTAGGGTTAGGGTTAGGATGAGAGTTAGGGTGAGGGTTAGGGTGAGGGTTAGGGTGAGGGTTAGGTTTAGGGTGAGGTTTAGGGTTAGGGTTAGGGTTAGGGTGAGGGTTAGAGTGAGGTTGAGGTTTAGGGTTAGTGTTAGTGTGAGGGCTAAGTTTTGGGTTAGAGTTATGGTCAGGGTGAGGGTGAGGTTTTGGATTAGGATTAGGGTTAGAGTGAGGGCTAGTGTGAGGGTTAGGGTGAGGGTGAGGGTGAGGGTTAGGCTTAGGGTGAGGGTTAGAGTGAGAGCTAGGGTGAGGGTGAGGGTTAGGTTTAGGGTTAGGCTGAGGTTTAGGGTTAAGGTGATGTTTACGGTGAGGGTGAGTGTTAGGTGGAGGGTGAGGATGAGTGTTTGGTTAAGGGTTTGAGTTAGGTTTAGGGTGAGGGTGAGGGTGATGGTGAGCATTAGGGTTAGGGATAGGGTTAGGCTTAGGGTTAGGATGAGTGTGAGGGAGAGGCTTAGGTTTAGGATTAGGCATATGGTTAGTGTTAAGCTTAGGTTGAGGTTGAGAGTAAGGGTTAAGGTGAGGGTTAGATTTAGGGTGATGGTTAGGGTTAGGGTTAGGGTTAGGGTTAGGGTTATTGTTAGGGTTAGGGTTAGGGTGAGGTTGAGGATGAGGGTGAGGATGAGGGTTAAGATTATGGTTAGCTTTAGCAGGAGGGTGAGGGTGAGGGTTAGGGTTAGGATTAGGGTTAGGTTTAGGCTGAGGGTGAGGATGAGGGTGAGCATGAGGGGTAAGGTTAGGTTTAGAGTTAGGGTAAGGATGAGGGTTAGCATTAGTGTGAGGGTTAGGGTGAGCATGAGGGTGACGGTGAGGCTTAGGGTGAGGGTGAAGGTGAGTGTGAAAGTTAGGCTTAGGGTTCGGTTTAGGGTTAGGTTTAGTGTGAGGATGAGGGTTAGGCTTAGGATTAGGGTTAGGTTTAGAGTTATGCTGAAGGTGAAGTTGAGGACGACGGTGAAGATTAGGGTTAGGGTTAGGGTAAGCGTTAGGGTTACTGTGAGGGTCTGGGTGAGGGTGAGGTTAAGGTTTAGGGTGAGGGTAAGGGTGAGGGTGAGGGTTTGGGTTAGGGTTAGGGTGAGGGTTTGGGTGAGTGTTAGGATTAGGTTTAGGATTAGGTTTAGGGTTAGGATGAGGGTGAGGCTGAGGGTGAGGGTTAGGGTTAGGGTGAGGGTTAGGGTTAGGATTAGGGTTAGGATGAATGCTAGGGTGTCGGTGAGGGTTAGGGTTAGGGTGACGGTGAGGGTTAAAGTTAGGGTTAAGGTGAGGGTTCGGAGACTTAAAGAGAAGCTTCTCTGAAGAAGAAAGAAGGATGGCCAATAGACACATGAAGAAATGTTCAACATCCCTAGCCATAAAAGAAATGCAAACAAAAACAACATTGAGATATCACCTCACTCCAGTTAGAACAGCAAAAATCAAGAACTCTAATAACAACAGATGCTGGAGGGGATGTGGACAGAAAGGAACCTTACTTCATTGTTGGTGGGAATGTAAACTTGTTCAACCACTTTGGAAAGCAGTATGGAGGTTCCTCAAAAGACTTCACATAGATCTCCCCTATGATCCAGTAATCCCACTTTTGGGCATTTACCCAAATGTTTACAAACAAGACCACACTAAAGCTACCAGCACAACTATGTTTATTGCAGCATTATTTACCATAGCTAAGATATGGAACCAACCCAGATGCCCCTCAGTAGATGAATGGATCAAGAAAATGTGGTATATATACACAATGGAATTCTATGCCTCCATCAGAAAGAATGACATTTCCCCATTTGTTAGGAAATGGAAAGGTTTGGAAAAAATTATATTAAGTGAAGTAAGCCAGGCCCAAAGAAGCATAGGTCCCATGGTTTCCCTTATTTGCAATATCTAGTATAGGTATGAGTCAAGCGGAAAAGGTCAGATAATGTGATGTTAGGAAAATGAACCCTTAAATATGTATTTTAATATTTTCGTTTCTTTCATGCATGTGTTTCTAATGCATTTATAAGATTATTTCTTTGTTGCTTTGTATGTCCCTCCCCCACAGTGTAACCCCCGCTTTCACTATATTTGATGTCAGTATAACATGTGGAGGAGATGGGGACAAACAAGTCGTTTAAGGATTCAGGTGGACCTGTTGCAACAATGAGAAGTACAAAATGTCATGTCAAAACCAGCTTTACAATGTCGGTGTGTGTGGGGGAGGGGGGTAGAATTGGGTGGGGGGAGGGGGGTAAAATTGGGTGGGGGGAGGGGGGAGGCAGGGAAGGGAAGTGAAGGGTAAACAAAGGAGGAGGCTGCAATGCTTGGTAAGAAATGTATGCATTATCCTGCCCATGTAATTGTAGCGCCTCTGTACACTATGTTCTCAAATAAAATAAAATACAATTAAAACAAAAAAAAAAGGTGAGGGTTCGGTTGAGGGTAGGGTTAGGGTTGGAGTTTGGGTTAGGTTTAGTGTGAGCATTAGTGTTAAGGTTAGGGTTAGGGTTAGTGTGAGGGTAAGGGTTAGGGTGAGTGTTAGGGTGAGAGTGAGGGTTAGGCTTACCGTGAGTGTTAGGGTGAGGATAAGTGTGAGGGTTAGTGTTAGGGTTAGGGTTAGGATTAGGGTTAGGGTGGGGGTAAGGGTTAGGGTTAGGGTTAAGTTTACTGTTAGTGTGAGGGTTAGAGTTAGGGTTAGGGTGAGGGTTAGGGTTAGCCTTTTTGTTAGGGCTAGGGTTAGGGTGAGGGTGATGGTGAGGGTAAGGGTTGGGGTTAGGATTACGTTTAGGGTGACGGTGAGGGTGAGGTTTAGGGTTAGGGTTAGGCTGAGGGTGAGGGTGAGGGTTAGGGTTAGGATTAGGGTTAGGTTGAGGGTTAGGGTTAGTGTGAGGGTTAGGCTTAGGGTTAGGATGAAGTAAATGTTAAGTTGAGGGTTAGGGTGAGGGTGAGATCTAGGGTTAGGTCTAGTGTTAGGATTAGGGTGAGGGTGAGCGTGACAGTTAGGGTGAGGGTTAGGGTTAGGCTGATGTTTTGGTTTAGTGTTACAGTGAGGGTGAGGGTGAGTGTGAGGTTTAGGGTTAAGGTTAGAGTTAGGGTGAGGCCTTGTGTAGGGGTGAGGGTTCGGGATAAGGTTAGGGAGAGGATTAGGTTTAGGTTTAGGGTGAGGGTTAGGGTGAGGGATAGGGTTAGGTTTAGGGTGAATATTAGGTTTATTGTGCGTATTATGGTTAGGTTTAGAGTTAGGGTTGGGGTGAGGGTAAGGGTTAGGTTGAGGGTTAGGGTGAGGGTGATGGTAATTGTTAGTATTAGGGTTAGGGTTAGGGTTATGGTGAGGATTAGGTTGATGTTTATTGTTGGGGTTAGGTTTAGGGTAAGTGTAAGGGTTAGGGTGAGGTTTAGGGTTAGGATTAGGGTTAGGGTGAGGGTTAGAGTGAGGGTTAGGGTTAGCGTGAGGGCTAAATTTTGGGTTAGGTTTATGGTCAGGGTGAGGGAGAAGGTTAGGATTAGGGTTAGGGTTAGGGTGAGGGCTAGGGTGCTGGTGAGGGTGAGGGGGAGTGTTAGGCTTAGGGTTAGGTTTAAGGTGAGAGCTAGGGTGAGGGTGAGGGCGAGGGTGAGGGTGAGGGTTTTGGTTAGGTAAGGGTTATGTTTCAGGTGAGGATTAGTTGAGGGTTATGGTTTGGGTGAGGGTTAGGGTTAGGTTGAAGTATAGGGATAGGGGTAGGGTGAGGGTTAGGGTTAGGGTGATGTGTTGGATGAGGGTGAGGGTTAGGGTGATGGTGAGGGTAAGGGTTAGGGAATGGGTGAGTGTTAGGGTTAGGGTGAGGGTTATGGTACCGGTGAGGGTTAGGGTTAGGGTGAGGTTAAGGGTTAGGATTAGGGTGAGGGTAAGGGTTAGGGTTAGGGTTAGAGTTAGGGTGAGGTTTAGGGTGAGGGTTAGGGTTAGGGTTAGGTTTAGGGTTAGTGTGAGGGTTAGGGTTAGGGGGAGGATAAGGTAAGAACAAGAACCCTAAACCTAAACCTTACCCTAAATTTAACCATCCCACTAACCCTAACCCTCACCCTAACTCTCACTCTCACCCTCACCCTAAGCCAAAGCCTAAGCCTAACCCTTATCCTAAACCTAACACTCTCACTCACACTCAGCCTAAACCTAAGCCTAACCCTAACCCTCACACTCACCCTAACACTTACCGTACCTCTAACCCTAACCCTCAACCTAACCCTCACCCAAATCCTAAACCTAACCCTTGCCCTCAATCTAACTCTAACCCTAAACCCTAACACTCTCCCTAACCCTCACCCTCACCCTAACCCTCACCCTCACCGAAACCTAAACCTATCCCTAACACTAACCCTCACACTAAACCTAACTCTCACCCTCACCCTAACCCTCACCCTCACCCTAACCCTCACCCTAGCCCTTATACCACCCTAACACAATCCTAACCCTCACATTAAACATAGCCCTCCCCCTATCCCTAACCCTAACCATCACCTGAACCGTAACCCTCACCATAAACCTCACCCTCACCCTCACCCTAATCCTCACTCTAACACTAACCCTAACCCTCACTTTAACCATTTCCCTCACCCTAATCTCCACATTAACCCTAATCCTTACCTAACCAAAACCCTCACCCTCAATCTCATCCTCACCCTAACCTTCACTATAACTCTAGCCCTCACTGTAACCCTAAACCTAAACTTAACCCTCACCTCACCCTCACCCTCATTCTCAGCCTAACCCTAACCCTAATCCTAATCCTAACCCTAACACTACCCCTCACCCTTACCCTCAACTTAAACCTAAACCTAACCCTCACCCTCACCCTAACCCTAACCCTCACCCTCAACCTGGCCATCAAACATAACCTAAACCTAAACCTAAACCTCACCCTAAACTTCACCCTAACCCTAACCCTAACCCTATCCCTCACCTAACCGTAAAGCTCACCCTAACCCTAACCCTCAACCGAGCTCTCACCCTAACCCTAAGACTAACCCTAAAACACAAATTCACCCTCACCCAAATCCTCAGCCTAAAACTAAGCCTAACAGTAATCCTAACCCTAAACCTCATCCTCAACCTAAACCTCAACCTAACCCTTACCCGCACCCTAACCCTATCCTTCACAATAAACCTAACACTCACCCTAACCCTAAACCTACACCTCACGCTAACACTCACACTAAACCTAACCCCAACCATCACTGTAACCCTAACCCTAATGCTAACCCTCACACTAACCCTCACACTAACCCTAAAACTCACCCTAACCCTAACCCTAACCTTAATACCCACCCTCCCTCAACATCACCCTCAGGCTAACCCTAACCCTAATCCTAACCCTAACACTCACCATAACTCTCACACTAAAACTAACCCTAACCCTCACCCTCACCCTCACCCTCAGCCTAACTCTAACGCTAACTCTAATCTTAACCAAAACCCTAACCATCAAACTAAACCTAACAAAGAACCTAAACCTAACCCTACCCCTCCCCTTAACCCTCACCCTAACCTAACCCTAACCCTCACCCTAACCCTATCCCTAACCCTCACCAACAACCTAGCCCTCACCCTAACCCTAATCCTAACCCTAACCCTCACATAAACCTAACCCTCACCATAACCCTTACCCTCACCCTCACCCTCAATATCACCCTAACCCTAACCCTCACCATAACCCTTACCCTCACCCTCACCCTCAACATCACCCTCACCCTAACCCTCACCCTAATGCTCACCCTAATCCTATCCCTAAACCTAACCCTAAACCTAAACCTAAAACTCAACCTAACCCTAAACCTAACCCTAACCCTCATCTTCACCCTAACCCTACACCTAACCCTCACCCTTACCTTAACCCTCAATCTAACTCTTAACCTCATACTCACCCTAAACCTCACACTAACCCTAACCCTCACCCGAACCCTAACCCTAAAACTCAACATCACCATCACCCTCAACCTCAGCCTAACTCTAACCCTAACCCTAATCCTAGCCGTCACCCTCAACCTCACACTCAACCTCACCCTCACACTCACCCTCACCCTAACTCTAACAATAAACCTAACCCTATCCCTAACCCTAACCCTAACTCTAACCCTAACCCTAACCCGATGCATAACGCTAACCGTAACCCTCACCCTAACCCTAACCCTAACCCTAACCCTCACACTAAACCTATCCCTCAACCTAACCCTAACCCTACCCCTCACCTTAACCCTAAGTGTAAACCTAACCCTTAGCCTAAACCTCACCCTTACCAGAGCCCTAACCCTAACCCTAATCCTAACTTTAACCCTCACCCTAATACTAACATTCACCCTAACCCTCACCCTCACCCTCACCATAAAATTCACCCTAACCATAACCCTAACCCTCACGATAACCCTCACCCAAACCCTGTCCCTAACCCTAACCCTCAACCTAACCCTCACCCTAACCCTTACCCTAAGCCTAACCCTAACACTAACACTCAAACTAACCCTTACCCAAACCCTTAAACTCACCATCACCCTAACCCTCACACTAAACCTAACCCTCACCCTAACCCTATCCCTAAATGTCACCCTCACCCTAACCCCAACCCTTAGCCTAACTCTAACACTCACCCTATCCCTAACCCTAATATTCACACTAACTATAACCCTCACACTTACCCTATCCCTAACCCTAACCCTCACCCTCACACTCACCCTAAAGCTAACCCTAAACCTAAACCTCACCCTAACCTTCACCCTAACCGTAATGCTAACCCTAACCGTCACACTCACCCTAAACCTCACACTAACCCTTAACCTCAACGAAAACCTAACCCCAACCCTAACCCACACACTCAGCCTATCCGTCACCCTAACCCTAACGATAACCCTCACCCTAACCCTCACCCTAACCCTAACCCTAACCCTCAAACTAACCCTCAACCTAACCCTAAACCTAACCCTCACCCTCACCCAAAACCTCACCCTCACCCTAACCCCAATCCTTACCCTCACCCTAACCCTAACCCTATCCTTAAACCTAAACCTCACACTAACCCTAACGCTCACCCTCACCCTAACCCTCACCCTCTCCCTAACCCTAATCCTATCCCTAAAGCTAACCCTAGCTCTGAACCTCACACTAAACTTAGCCCTCACCCTCACCATAACCCTACACTCACCTTAACCCTCACCCTAACCCTAACCCTAACCCTCACCCTAACCCTAACCCTTACACTCACCCTAAGCCTAACCCTATCCCTAACCCTCACCCTCACCCTAAACCTCACCCTCAACCTAAACCTAACCTTTACCCTCACCCTAACCCTAACACTGTACCTAAACCTAATCCTCACACTAACCCTCACCCTCACCCTCACCATAAACCTCACCCTAACCCTCACCCTAACCCTCACTCTAACCCTAATGCTCACCCTCACCCTAACCCTCACCTTCTCCCTAACCCTAATCCTATCCCTAAAGCTAACCCTAGCTCTGAACCTCACACTAAACTTAGCCCTCACCCTCACCATAACCCTACACTCACCTTAACCCTCACCCTAATCCTAAGCCTAACCCTCACCCTAACCCTAACCCTTACACTCACCCTAAGCCTAACCCTATCCCTAACCCTCACCCTCACCCTAAACCTCACCCTCAACCTAACCCTAACCCTTACCCTCACCCTAACCCTAACACAATACCTAAACCTAATCCTCACACTAACCCTCACCCTCACCCTCACCATAAACCTCACCCTAACCCTCACCCTAACCCTCATTCTAACCCTAACCCTAACAATAAACCTGACCCTAAACCTCAACCTAACCATTAACCTCACCCTCACCCTAACCCTCACACTAATCCTAACCCTTACCCTAATCCTAAACCTAAAAGTCTCCCTCACCCTAACCCACACCCTCATCCTAACTCTCACCCTCAACCTAACCCTAATCTTACCCCTAAACCTCACCCTAACCCTAACCCTCATCGTAACCCTAATCCTCACACTAACCCTAGCACTAATCCTCAATCTAACCCTCACCTTCACCCTAACCCTAACCCTAACCCTACCCTAACCCTCACCTTAACCCTAACCCTTACCCTTAGAGTAACCCTCACCCTCAGGCTAACCCTCAACTTTACCCTTACTGTCACCCTCACCCTAACTCTCACCCTAACACTAATCCTCATCCTAACCCTCACCCTAACCATAACCCTAACTATCACCCTAACCGTAACCCTCACCTTCAGCCTTAGCCTCAGCCTAAAGCAAAGCCTAACCCTAATCCTAACCCTAACCCTCATCCTAACCCTCAACTTAACCATAACCCTATCCATCACTCTAAAACTAATCCTCATCCCCACCCTAAACCTAACCCTATCCCTAAACCTTGCCCTAACCCTAACCCTAACCCTCACCCACACCGTAATTCTAACCCTAACCCTAACAATAACACTAACCCTAAATCTAACCCTAACCCTTACCCTCACCATAACCCTAACCCTAACCCAAATCCTTACCCTAACCCTAACCCTAACCCAAAACCTAATCCTCACCCTAACCCTAAGCCTAACCCTCACCCTCAGCCTCACCCTCAACTTAAACCTAACCCTAACCATAACAATAACAATAACCCTAACCCTAATCCTAATCCTTACCCTCACCCTCACCCTAACCCTAAAACTAACGCTCACACTAAACATAACCCTCACCCTCAACTTAACCCTAACCATAACCCTAACCCTAAACCTCACCCTAAAGCTAACCCTAACCTCACCCTCACTCTAGCCCTCACCATAACCCTAATCCTAACTATAAATCACATCCTAACCCTCACCCTAACCCTAAAACCCTACCCCTCACCCTAACCCTAAGCCTCACCCTCACCCTCACTCTGGTCCTAAGCCTAAGACTAACCCTAACAATCACATTCACCCTCACCCTCACCCTAACTGTAATATTAACCCTAACCCTAACCCTCAAACTAACCCTCACCGTAACCCTCACCCTCACCCTAGCACATACCCTAACCTTAAGCCTCAGCCTAAACTTCACCCTAACCCTCACTCTAAACCTAACCCCAACTATCACCTTAAACCTCACCCTAACCCTCACCCTAACTCTAATCCTAACCCTAACCCTAACACTAACCCTCACTCTCACCCTCACCTTAACCCTAATCCTAATCCTAACCCTAACCCTAACCCTCACCCTTACTCTAAACATTACCCTAACCCTAACCCTAACACTAAACCTAACTGTAACCCTAACCCTAACCATAATGCTCACCCTCACCCTCACCCTCACCTCAAACTTAACCCTAACCATGACACTAACGCTAACCCTAAATCTAACCCTAAACCTAACCCTCACCATAACCCTAACCCTAACACTAACCCTAAACCTAATCCACACCCTCACTCTCTCCCTAACCCAAACCCTAACCCTAACCCTCACCCTAACCCTAACCCTAACCCTAACCCTAACCCTAACCCTAATCCTAATCTTAACCGAACCCCAACCCTAACCCTCACCCTAAATCTCATTCTAACCCTCACCCTAACCCTAACCCTCAGCCTAACACTAACCCTAACCATCAACCTCATGCTTGGCCTAACCCTAAGCCTAAGCCTAAGCCTAAACATAACCCTAACCCTAACCCTCACACTAACCCTCACCCTAACCATAACCCTAACACTAACCCTAAATCTAACCCTAAACCTCTCCCTCACCCTCAATGTAACAGTAACCCTAACCCTAACCCTAACCCAAACCCTTACCCTAAACATAATCCTCAACCTAATCCTAACCCTCACCCTAACACTTACCCTCACCCTAACACTAACCCTCACACTAAGCCTAAACATCACCCTAACCCTAAACGTCACCCTCACCATAACCCTAACCCTAACCCTCACCCTAACCCTCACCCTAACCCTAACCCTCACCCTTACCATAACCCTCACCCTCAACCTAACACTCCCCTTTACCCTTACTGTCACCCTCACCCTAACCCTCACCCTAACCCTAATACTCAACCCTCACCCTAAACGTAACCCAAACCATCACCCTAGCCCTAACCCTCACCCTCACTCTCAGCCTCAGCGTAAACCTAAGCCTAAGCCTACCCCTAACCCTAGCCCTCACACTCACCCTAGCCCATACCCTAGCCCTAACCCTAATCTTAACCCTCACCCTAACCCTCACTCTAACCCTAACCCCAACCGTCACCCTAAACCCAACCCTCACCCTCACCCTAACTCTAATCCTAACCCTAAGCCTAACCCGAACTCTCACACTCACCCTCACCTTAACCCTAATCCTAATCCTAACCCTAACCCTAACCCTCACCCCCACCTTAAACCTCACCCTAACCCAAACCCTAACACTAACCCTAACCCTAAACCTCACCCTAAACCTTACTCTAACCCTAAATCTCACACTCACACTAACCTTAACCCCAACTCTAAACTTCAACCTAACCCTAAACCTCACCCTAACACTTACCTGAAACCTAACCCTAATCCTCAGCCTATCCCTAACCCTAACCCTCACCCTCACCCTAGCCCTCACACTAAGCCTAACGCTAAACCTACCTCTCACCCGAACCCTAAACCTAAACCTAACCCTAACCTGCACCCTAAGCCTAACCCTAACCCTCACCTAACACTAACCCTCAACCTAACCCTCATCCTAAACCTAACCCTAACCTTCACCCTAACCCTAACCCTAACTCTAACCCTCAAACTCACCCTAGCCCTCACACTAACCCAACCCTAACGCTACCCCTCACCCTAACTCTCAACCTAAACCTAATCCTAAACCTCACCCTAAGCCTAAGCCTCACCATCACCCTCACTCTCACCTAAGCCTCACCCTAACCCTACCCCTCACCCTAACCCTCAACCTAAACCGAACCCTAAAAATCACCCTAAGCCTAACCCTCACCATCACCCTCACCCTCACCATAACCCTAACCCTAACACTAAATCTCACCCTAAACTTAACCCTCACCCTAACCCTAACCCTCACCCTAACCCTAACCCTCACCCTCACCCTAACCATAACACTCAACCTAACCCTCACCCTAACCCTAATGCTAATTCTAAACCTTACACTCATCCTAACCCTCACCCTAACCCTTACCCTCACCCTAACTCTCACCCTCACCCTAACCGTAACCCTAAACCTCACTCTAACCCTAACCCACATCCTCAATCTAACCATTAGCCTCACCCTAATCCACACCCTATCCCTAACCCTAACGCTCCCCCTAACCCTCACCCTAAGCCTAAACTATCCCTAAACCTAACCCTCATCCTAACCCTCACTCTAACCCTTACTCTCACCCTAAACCTAACCCTCACCCTAACCCTAACTGAACCCCTCACCCAAACCATCATCCTAACCCTAACACTAACCCAAACCCTCACCCTCATCCTAACCCTAACCCTAAAGCTCACCCTAAACCTAACCCTCACCAGCATCCTGACGCTCAACCTCAGTCTATCCCTAACCCTAACCCTAACCCTAACTGTAAACCTCACCATAACACTCACCCTAATCCTTACCCAGCACTAACCCTCACATTAGCCCTAACCCTCACCCTAACCCTAACCATACCTCTCAAGCTAACCCTCACCCTAACCCTAACCCTCACCCTAACATTATTCCTTACCTAAAACAAACCCTCACCCTCACAGTAACCCTCACCCAAACACTCACCCTCAACATAGCTTTCATCCTAACCATAACCCTAATCTTCACCCTAACCCTAAACCTCACCCGAAACCTTACCCTCACTCTAACCCTCACCCTAACCCTAACCCTCACCGTAAATGTAACCCTCACCCTAACCCGCATCCTCACCGAATCCTCACCCTAACCATAACCCTTACCTAACCGTAAACCTCATCCTCACCCTCACCCTCACCTTAACCCTCACCCTCACCCTAGCCCTCACAATATCCCTAACCCTAACCCTAAACCTCACCTTCAACTTCACCCTCACCAATACTCTAAAACAAACCCTAGACCACACTGTAACCCTAACCTCCAACCTAATCCTAACCCTCAACCTCACCCTCACCCTCAGGCTAACCGTAATTCTAATCCTAACCCTAAACCTCACCCTCACTCTAAACCTAACCCTACCACTAACCCTAACCCTCACCCTAACCCTAACCTCCACCGTAACCCTAATCCTGACACTAACCGTAAACCTAACCCTAACCCTCACCCTAACCCTAGCCCACACCCTAACCCTTACCCTCACCCTAACACTAACCCTCACACTATACCTAACCCTCACCCTAATCCTAACCCTCACCCTAACCCTAACCCTAACCCTAATTCTCACTCTCACCCTAGCCCTCACCATAACCCTAACCCTAACCCTAACCGTCAACTAAACCTAACTCACACTCTAACTCTGTCCCTACCCCTCACTCTAGACCTCACCCTAACCCTAAACCTCACCCTCAGCCTAATCCTAACCCTAACCCTCACCCAATACTCACCCTTACAGTAACCCTCACCCTCACTCTAATCCTCACCGTCAACCTTACCCTTACCCTCACCCTAACCCTCACCCTAACCCTAACCCTCAAACTCACCCTAAAACTCACCCTAACCCTAAAGCTCACCCTAAAACTTATTGTCACCCTAACCGCCACCCTCACCCTAACCCTAACCCAAACCCTAACCCACAACCTAACCCTCACTGTAACGCTAACACTAAACCTAAACTTCACCCTCACCATAACCCTAACCCTAACCCTAACCCTAACCCTCACCCTAACCCTCAGCCTAACCCTTACCCTCACCGTAACCCTAAACCTAGCCCTCAAACTAACTCTAACACACATCCTAAGCCTAAACCTAAACCTAACCGTACCCCTCATCCTCACCTTCACCCTGACCCTCACCCTCAGCCTAACCCAAACCCTAATCGTAACCCTAACCCTCCCCCTCCCCCTTCCCCTAAACCTAACCCTAAACTTAAACCTCACCCTCACCCTCATCCTCAATCTCACCCTAACCCTAAACCTAACAATAACCCTAACCCTAACACTAACCCTAACCTCACCCTAACACTCACCCTCACTTAACCCTAAGCTTAAACCTAACCCTATCCCTAATCCTTTATCTAACCCTCTCCCTCAACCTCACCCTAACCTTAACCCTAACCTTAATCCTAACCCTCACCATAACCCTCACCCTTACCCTAAACCTAACACAAACACTCAACCGAACCATCATCCTCACCCTCCTCCTAACCCTCACCCTCACCCTAAACATCAACCTAACCCTAATCCACACCCTAGCCCTAAACCTAACCCTCACCCTTAAACTAACCCTCACCCTCACCCTCACCCTCAGCCTAACCCTAACTCTAATCCTAACCCTAAACCTCACCCGCACTCTAAACATAAACCTACACCTCACCCTAACCCTCACCCTAACCCTAACGTCCACCCTAACCCTAATCCTGACACTAAACCTAAACCTAAACCTCACCTTAACCCTAACCATCACAATAACCCTTACCCTCACCCAACCACTCACCCTAACCCTCACACTAAACCTAAACCTCACCCTAACCATAAACCTCATCCTATCCCTAACCCTAACCCTAACTCTCACTCGCAACCCAGCCCTCACCATAACCCTAACCCTAACCCTCACAATAACCCTTACCCTCACCCAACCACTCACCCTAACCCTCACACTAAACCTAAACCTCACCCTAACCATAAACCTCATCCTATCCCTAACCCTAACCCTAAATCTCACTCGCAACCCAGCCCTCACCATAACCCTAACCCTAACCCTCAACCTCACCCTAAACCTCACCTTAACCCTAACCCTCACCCTAAACCTTACCGACACCCTAACCGTCACCCTAATCCTAACCGCAAACCTCACCCTAACCCTCACCCTCACCATCACTTCCACCCTAACCCTAACCCGAACACTAATCCTAACCCTAACCCCCACCCTTATTCTCAACCTAACCCTAACCCTAACCCTAACACTCCCCCTAACCCTAACCTCCACCCTAACCCTAATCCTGACTATAACCCTAACCCTAACCCTCTCCCTAACCCTAACCCTCACCCTAAACCTTACCCTCACCCTAACACTCATCCTAACCCTAACACTAAACCTAACCATACCCCTCATCCTCACCCTCACCCTCACCCTCAGTCTAACCCTAACCCTAACCCTAATCCTAATCCTAATCCTAACCCTCACCCTCACCCTCACACTAAACCTAACCCTAATCTTAACCCTCACCCTCACCCTCAACCTCACCCTAACCCTAACAATAAACCTAACCCTAAACCTAACCATCACCCTAAACCTAACCATAATCCTAATCCTAACCCTCACCCTAATCCTAACCCTTAAACTCACCTTCACCCTAACCCTCACCGGTACCTTAATCCTCATCCTAAACCTAAACCTAACCCTCACCTATACCCTAACCCTCACCTGTGAAGGCTATGGTGAGGCTGAGTGTAAGGGTTTGGGTTAGGGTGAGTGTTAGGTTTAGGTATAGCGTGAGGGTTAGTTTGAGGGGTTGGGTTAGGGTTAGGGAGAGGGTTAGGTTTAGTGTGAGGGTTAGGGTTATAGTTTGGGTTAGGGTGAGGGTGAGGGTAAGGGTTAGTGTGAGGGTTAGGGGGAGGGTGAGGATTAGGGTTAGGATTAGGGTTAAGGTTAGGGTTAGGGTGGGGGTGAAGGTGAGGGTGAAGGTGAGGGTTAGGTTGAGGGTTAGGTTGAGGGCTAAGTTAATGTGGAGGGTTAGGGTGAGTGTGAGGGTGAGGTTGTGGGTTTCGTTTAGGTAAGTGTTAGGTATAGGGTGAGGATTAGGGTGAGATTGAGGGTTAGGGTGAGGGTTAGGGTTTGGGTGAGGGTTAGGGTTAGGGTTTTCTTTAGGGTGAGGTTGACGGTTAGGGTGAGGGTGAGTGTTAGGTGAGGGTGCAGGTTAGGTTTAGGGTTAGGGTGAGGGCTAGGGTAAGGTTGAGGATTAGGGTGAGGGTTAGGGTGAGGATGATTGTTAGGATTTGGTTTAGGGTTAGGGTGAGGGTTAGTGTGAGGGTGAGGGTGAGGGTGAGGTTTAGGGTTAGGGTGAGGGTTGTTAGGTTTAGGTTTAGGTTTAGTCTGAGGCTTAGGATGAATTTTAGGGTTAGGATGAGGGTTAGGGTGAGAGGTAGGGTTAGGGTTAGGGTGAGGGTTAGGGTTAGTGTGAGGGTTAATGTTAGGGATATATTTAGGATAGGGTGAGCATAAGGATTAGGTTGAGGGTGAGGGTTAGGGTAAGGGTGAAGGTTAGGTATAGGGTTAGGGTTAGGGTGAGGGTTAGGTTGAGGTGTAGGGTTAGGGTTATGATTAGGGTGAGGGTTAGGTTGAGGGTTAGGGTTATGGTTAGGGGTACATTAAGGGTTAGGGTGAGGGTGAGGGTGAGAGTTAGGGTTAGGTTTACGGTCTGGGTAGGGGTTAAGGGTGAGTTTTAGGGTGAATGTGAGGGATAAGGTTAGCATTAGGGTGAGGGTGAGGGTTAGGGTGAGGGTTAGGTTTAGGGTTAGGGTGAGGGTTAGGGTAAGGATTAGGGTTAGGGTGGGGTGAGGTTTAGGGTTATGGTGAGGTTTAGGGTTAGGGATAGGGTGAGGGTGAGGGCGAGCGTTGGGGTTAGGGTGAGGGTGAAGGTGAGGGTTATGGTTAGGGTTAGGGTTAGGGTGATGGTTAGGGTGAGTGTTAGGATTAGCATTAGGGTTACAGTTAGGCTGAGGGGGAGACTGAGGGTGAGGGTGATGTTTATGTTTAGGGTTAGGGTGAGGGTTTGGGTTAGTGTGAGGGTTAGGGTGAGGCTGAGGTTAACGGTTAGGGTGAGGGTGGGGGTTTGGTTTAGGATTAGTGTTAGAGTGAGGTTTAGGGTTAGGCTTAAAGTTAGGGTTAGGGTGAGGTTTAGGGTGAGGGTAAGGGTGATGGTGAGATTTAGGGTTGGGGTGAGGATTAGAGTTAGGGTTAGGGTTAGGGTGAGGGTTATTGTGAGGGTGAGGGTAATGGTTAGCGTGAGGGTTAGGGTTAGGGTAACGATTAGGGTTAGGGTGAGGGCTAGGTTGAGGGTGAGAGTTAGGTTTAGTGTTATGGTGAGGATTAGGGTTAGGGTTAGGATGAGGGTAACGGTGAGGAGTAGGGTTAGGGTTAGGGTGAGGGTTAGGTTTAGTGTGAGGGTTAGGTTTAGGGTGAGGGTTAGTGTGAGAATGAGCATTAGGGTTAACGTGAGTGTTAGGGTGAGTGTGAGGGTTAGGGTTAGAATTAGTGTGAGGGTTAGGTTTAGGGTTAGGGTTGTGAGGTTTAGAGTTAGGCTGAGGGTGACGGTTAGGGATGGTGATATTTAATGTTAGGGTTAAGGTGAGGGTTAGGGTTAATTTGAGGGTTAGGGTGAGGGTGAGATTAAGGGTGAGGGTGAGGGTGAGGGTTAGGGTTAGATTGAGGGTTAGGTTTAGGGTTAGGTTGAGGGTTAGGGTTTGTGTCAGGGATAGTGATAGGGTGAGGGTTAGTGTGAGTTTTAGGGTTAGGTATAGTGTTAGGGTTAGGGTGAGGGTAAGGGTTAGGGTTACAGTGAGGGTGAGGGTTAGGGTGACGGAGAGGGTTAGGGATAGGGTTAGGGTTAGGGTGAGGGTAAGGATTAGTTTTAGGGTGAAGGTTAGGTTTAGGGTGAGGGTGAGGGTGAGGTTTAGGGATAGGGTTAGGGTTAGGTTGAGGGTTAGGTTGAGGGTTACGTTTAGGGTTAGGGTGACGGATAGGGTGAGGGTGAGGGTGAGGGTTGGGTTAGGTTTACGGTGAGGGTAAGGGTTAGGGTGAGGTTTGGGGTGAGTGTGAGGGTTAGGGTTAGCATTTCGGTTAGGGTGAGGGTTAGGGTGAGGGTTAGGTTTAGGGTTAGCTTTACGGTGAGGGTGAGAGTTAGGGTTAGTGTCAGGGTTAGGGTAAGGATGAGGGTAAGGGTTCAGGTTAGTGTGAGGATTAGGGTTAGGGATAGGATGAGGGTTAGATTTAGGCTGAGGGTGAGTGTTTGGGGGAGGGTGAAGTTTAGTATTAGGGTTAGTGTGAGGATTATGTTTAGTGTGAGGGTTTGGGTGAGGGTGAGGTTAAGGGTTAGGGTAAAGTTTAGGTTGAGGGTTAGTGTTAAGGTTTGGCTTAGGGTGAGGGTTAGGTTGAGGGTTAGGGTTAGGGTTAGGGATAGGGTTTGGGTGAGGTTTAGGGTGAGGATTAAGTTTATGGTTAGTGTGAGGTTTATGGTGAGGGTGAGGGTTAGGGCTAGCTAAAGTGTTAGTGTTAGAGTGAGGTTTAAATTTAGGATTAGGGTTAGGGTGAGGGCTCTGGTGAGGGTGAGGTTAAGGCTAAGGGTTAGGTTTAGATTTAGGGTTAAGGTGAGGGGTAGGTTTAGGGTTAGGGTGAGGGCTAGGATTAGTGTGAGGGTTAGGATTAGGGTTAGGGTGAGTGTTAGGGTTATGGTTAGGGTTAGGTTTAGGGTTAGAGTTAGGGTTAGGGATAGGGTTATTGTTAGAATTAGGGTGAGGGTGAGGGTGATGCTGAGGTTGAGGATGAGGGTGAGGGTGAGTGCTAGGATTAGGGTTAGTTTTAGCGTTAGGCTGAGGGTGAGGGTGAGGGTGAGGTTGATGTTAAACATCAAACTTAAAGGTTAGGGTAAGGGCCAGGATTAGGGTTAGGTTTATCTTTAGGCTGAGGGTGAGGGTGAGGGTGAGGTTGATGTTAAACATCAAACTTAAAGGTTACGGTAAGGGCCAGGATTAGGGTTAGGTTTATCTTTAGGCTGAGAGTGAGGGTTAGGGTTAGGATGAGGTTTAGCGTTGGGGTTAGGGTGAGGGTTAGGGTTAGTGTGAGGTTTAGGGTGAGGGTGAGTTTAAGAGCTATGGTGACAGTTAGGGTGAGGGTGATGGTTAGGTGTAGGGTTAGGGTGAGGGTGAGGGTTAGGGTTAGGTTTAGGTTGAGGTTCAGGTGAAGGGTTAGGGTTAGGGTTAGGGATAGGTTTAGGGTGAGGGTTGGGGTGAGGGTTAGGGTGAGGTTTAGGCTGAAGGTGAGGGTGAGGGGGAGGGTTATGGTGAGGGTTACGGTTCAGGTGAGGGTTAGCGTTTGGGTTACTGGGAGTGTTAGGGTTAGTGTGAGGGTTAGTGGTAGGTTTAGGGTGAGGATAAGGGTTAGGGTGAGGGTGAGGATAAGGGAGAGGTTTAGGCTTAGGGTTAGTGTTAAGGTGAGAGTTAGGGGTAGTTTGAGGGTTAGGGTTAAGGTTAGGATTAGAGTGAGGGTGAGGGTTTGGGTTAGATTTAGGGTGAGCATTACGGTTAGAGTGAGTGTTAGGATTAGGTTTACGGTGAACATGAGGTTGAGGGTGAAGTTGAGTGTGAGGGTTAGGTTTAGGGTTAGTGTGAGGGCTATGGGGAGGCTGAGGGTAAGGGTTTGGGTTAGGGTGAGGGTTAGGTTTAGGTATAGGGTGAGCGTTAGTTTGAGGGTTAGGGTTAGGGTTAGGTTGAGGGTTAGGATTGGTGTGAGGATTAGGGTTACAGTTTGGGTTAGGGTTAGGGTGAGGGTAAGGGTTAGTTTGAGGGTTAGGGTGAGGGTGAGGATTATGGTTAGGATTAGCAGGGTTAGGGTTAGGCTGAATGTGAAGGTGAGGGGGAGGGGGAGAGTTAGGGTGAGGGTTAGGTTGAGGGCTAGGTTAATGTGGAGGGTTAGGGTGAGTGTGAGTGTGAGGTTGTGGGTTTCGTTTAGGTAAGTGTTAGGTATAGGGTGAGGATTAGGATGAGCTTGAGGGTTAGGGTTAGAGATAGGGTTAGGGTTACGGTTAGTCTGAGTGTTAGGGTGAGGGTGCGGGTTAGGTTTAGGTTTAGGGTGAGGGCTAGGGTAAGGGTGAGTTTTATGTTCAGGGTGAGGATGAGGTTGTGGGTTTTGGTTAGGTAAGGGTTAAGGTTAGGTTTAGGGTTCGGGTGAGGGTAAGGGTTTGGGTGAGGGTGAGGTTTAGGGTTAGGATTAGGTTGAGGGTTCTGCTGAGGGTGATTGTTAAGATTAGGGTTAGGGTTAGGGTAAGGGTTAGGGTTAGGGTGAGGGTGAGGGTGAGGTTTAGGGTTAGGGTGAGGGTTAGTTTTAGGTTTAGGTTTAGGGTGAGGCTTAGGATGAGTTTTAGGGTTAGGATGAGGGTTAGGGTGAGAGGTAGGGTTAGGGTTAGGGTGAGGGTTAGGGTTAGTGTGAGGGTTAGTGTTAGGGATAGGTTTAGGTTAGGGTGAGGTTAAGGATTACGGTGAGGGTGAGGGTTAGGGTAAGGGTGAGGGTTAGGGATAGGGTTAGGGTTAGGTTGAGGTTTAGGTTTAGGTTTAGGTTTAGGGTGAGGGTTAGGTTGAGTTTTAGGGTTAAGGATATGGTTAGGGGTAAGATAAGGTTTAGGGTGAGGGTGATGGTGAGGGTTAGGGTTAGGTTTATGTTGAGGGTAGGGGTGAAGGTGAGTTTTAGGGTGAGTGTGAGGGTTAGGGTTAACATTAGAGTGAGGGTGAGGCTTAGGGTGAGGGTTAGGGTTAGGGTTAGTGTGAGGGTGAGTGTGAGGATTAGGGTTAGGGTTAGGGTGAGTTTTAGGGTTATGGTGAGGGTTAAGGTTAGGGATAGGGTGAGGGTGAGGGCGAGTGTTAGGATTAGGGTGAGGGTGAAGGTGAGCGGTAGGCTTAGGGTTATGGTTAGGTTGAGGGTTAGGGTCAGGGGTAGGATTAGCATTAGAGTTAGTGTTAGGCTGTGTGTGTGTGAGGGTGAGGGTGATGTTTATGCTTAGGTTGAGGGTGAGGGTTACGGTTATTGTGATGAATAGGGTAAGGCTGAGGTTAAGGGTTAGGGTGAGGCTGAGGGTTTGGTTTTGGATTAGGGTTAGGGTGGGGTTAATATGTGGGTTAGGGTGAGCGTTAGGGTTAGGCTTAAAGTTAGGGTCAGGGTGAGGTTTAGGGTGAGGGTCAGGGTGATGGTGAGGTTTAGAGTTGGGGTGAGGATTAGTGTTATGGTTAGGGTTAGGGTGAGGGTTATTGTGAGGGTGAAGGTAAAGGTTAGGTTGAGGGTTAGTGTTAGGGTGAGGGTTATGGTAACGATTAGAATTAGGTTGAGGGCTAGGTTGAGGGTGAGAGGTTTAGTGTTATGGTGAGGGTTAGGGTTAGGGTTAGGATGAGGGTAACAGTGAGGGATAGGGTTAGGTTAAGCTGAGGGTTAGATTTATTGTGAGTGTTAGGGTGAGGGTGAGGGTTTGAGTTAGGGTTACTGTCAGGGCTAGGTTTAGGTTTAGGGTGAGTGTTTGAGTTAGGCTGACGTGAGGGTTAGGGTGAGGGTGACATTTAGGGTTAGGGTTAGGGTGAGGGTTAGGGTTAGTGTGAGGGTTCTGGTGAGAGTGATGTTAAGGGTTAGAGTGAGGGTGAGGGTTAGAGTTAGATTGAGAGTTAGGGTTAGGGTGAGTGTTAGGTTGAGGATTAGGTTAGTGTCAGGGATAGGGATAGGGTTAGGGTTAGTGTGAGGGTTAGGGTTAGGTATCGTGTTCGAGTTAGGGTGAGGCTAAGGGTTAGGTTGAGGGTGAGGGTGAGGTTTAGGGTGAGGTAGAGGGTTAGGGATAGGGTTAGGGTTAGGGTGAGTGTAAGGGTTAGGGTTAGGGTGAAAGATAGGGTTAGGGTTAAGTGTGAAGGTTAAGGTGAGGGTAGGGTTATGGTTAGGGTGAGGGCTAGGTTTAGTGTGAGGTTTATGCCTAGGGTTAGGTTTAGGGACAGGATTAGGGTTATGGAGAGGGTAAGGCTTAGGGTGAGGGTGAGGGTTTGGTTGACGGTGAGGGTTAGGGTTAGTGTGAGGGTTAGGGTTAGGGATAGTGTTAGTGTTAGGGTGTGGGTAAAGATTAGGGTTAGCGTGAGGGTGAGGTTTACAGTGAGGGTGAGGGTTAGGGATAGGTTTAGCTTGAGGGTTAGGTTGAGGTTTACGGTTAGGGTTAGGGTGAGGGTTAGGATTGGGGTTAGGTTTATGGTGAGGGTAAGGGTTAGGGTGAGGTTTAGGGTGTGTGTGAGGGTTAGGGTTAGCATTACGGTTAGGGTGAGGGTTAGGGTGAAGGTTAGGTTTAGGGTTAGCATTAGGGTGAGGGTGAGTGTTAGGGTTAGGGTTAGGGTAAGGGTGAGGGTTAGGGTAAGGTTTAGTGTGAGGATTAGGGTTAGGGATAGAGTGAGGGTTAGAGTTAGGCTGAGGGTGAGGTTTAGGGTCAGGGTGAAGTTTAGGGTTAGGGTTAGGGTGAGGGTTAGGTTTAGTGTGAGGGTTAGGGTGAGGGTGAGGTTAAGGCCTAGGTTCAGGGTTAGGTTGAGGGTTAGTTTTAGGGTTAGGCTTAGGGTGAGGATTAGGATGAGTGTGGGGGATAGTGTTTGGGTGAAGATTAGGGTGAGGCTTAGGGTTATGGTTAGGGTGAGGTATAGGGTGAGGGTGAGGGTGAGGGTTAGGGTGAGTTTTAGGGTTAGGGTTAGTGTTAGGGTTAGGTTAGGGTGAGGGTTACAGTTAGGATTAGGTTTAGGGTGAGGGCTCTGTTGAGGTTGAGGGTTAGGCTTAGGGTTAGGTTTAGATTTAGGGTTAATGTGAGGGGTAGGGTTAGGGTTAGGATGAAGGCTAGGTTTAGTGTGTTAAGGTTAGCGTGAGGGTTAGGGTTAGGGTAAGGGTTAGAGTTAGGGTTAGGTTTAGGGTTAGTTTTATTGTTAGAGTTAGGGTGAGGGTGAGGGTGAGGGTGAGTTTGAGGGTGAGGGTGAGGGTGAGGGTAAGTCTAAGATTAGGCTTAGTGTTAGAGTTAGGCTGAGGATGAGGGTGATGGTGAAATTGATGTTTAAGGTTCGGGTGAGGGCCACGATTAGGGTTAGGTTTAGATTTAGGCTGAGGGTGAGGGTGAGGGTGAGGGTGAGGGTGAGGTTTAGGGTGAGGGTTAGGGTTAGTGTGAGGTTTAGGGTGAGGGTGAGGTTAAGAGTTATAGTGAGGGTTAGGTTGAGGGTGAGGGTTAGGTGTAGGGTTAGGGTGAGGGTGAGGGTTAGGTTTAGGGTTAGGTTGAGGTTTAGGTTGAGGGTTAGGCTTATAGTTATGGATAGGATTAGGGTGAGGTTTAGGGTGAAGGTTAGGGTTAGGGTGAGGTTTAGGGTGAGGGTGATGGTTAGGGTTATGATGAGGATTAGGTTTATGTGATGGTTAGGGATAGGATTACGATTAGGGTGAGGGCTAGGGTGTGGTTGAGGTTTAGTGGTAGGGTTAGGGTGAGTGTGAGGGTTAGGGTTAGGGTTAGGGTGAGGGTTAGGGATAGGGTTAGGGTTAGGGTGAGGGTGAGAGTTAGGATGAGGGTGTGGGTTAGGGTGAGGATGACGTTTAGTTTTAGGGTTAGGGTTAGTGTAAGGGTTAGGGTGAGGCTGAGGTTAAGGTTTAGGGTGAGGGTGAGGGTTGTGTTTAGGATTAGGGTTAGGGTGATGGTTAGGGTTAGGCTTAGGGTTACGTTTAGGGTGAGGGTTAGGGTTATGGTTAGGGTGAGTGTTTGGGTGAGGATTAGAGTTAGGGTTAGGTTTAGGGTGAGGGTTATTGTGACGGTGAGGGTTATGGTTAGGGTGAGCGTTAGGGTTAGTGTGAGGGTTAGGGTGAGGCTGAGGTTAAGTGTTAGGTTGAAGGTGAGGGTTGTGTTTAGGATTAGGGTTAGGGTGATGGTTAGGGTTAGGCTTAGGGTTAGGTTTAGGGTTAGTGTTGTGTTAGGGTTAGGGTGAGGGATATGGTGAGGTTTATGGTTAGGGTTAGGGTTAGGGTTACGGTTAGGGTTAGACTGAGGTTGAGGGTCTGGATGCCGGTGAGGGTTAGGTTTAGGAGGAGCATTAGGGTTAGGGTTAGGATTAGGGTGAGGGTTTGGGTTAGGATTAGGGTTAGGATGAGGGTTAGGGTGAGGGGTACGGTTAGGGTTAGGTTGAGGGTTAGGTTTAGGGTGAGAGTAAGGGTTAGGTTGAGGGTTAGGATGAGGGTTAGGTTTAGGGATAATTTTAGTGTTAGGGTGAGGGTTAGAGTAAGGTTGAGGTTTAGGGTTAGGGTGAGGTTTAGGGTTAGGGTTGGGGTAAGGGTGAGAGTTAGGGTGAGGGTAAGGTTTAGGGTGAGGGTTATGATGAGTGTAAGGGTTAGAATTAGCATTAGGGTTAGGGTTAGGGTTATTGTTAGGGTTAGGGTGAGGGTGAGGGTTAGGGTTAGGGTGAGGGTTAAGTTTAGGGTGAGGGTTAGTTTTAGGGTTAGGGTTAGGGTGAGTGTGAGGGTGATGGTGAGGGTTAGGCTTAGGGTGAGGTTTTGGGTTAGGTTTAAGTGGAGGGTTAGGGTGAGGGGTAGGGTTAGGGTTGGGTTAGTGTGAGGGCTAGGGTGAGTGTGAGGGTAAGGGTTAGGGTTAGGATTAGGGTGAAGGTTACGGTTAGGTTTAGGGTGAGGGTTAGGTTGAGGGGTAGTGTTAGGGTGAGGGGTAGGATTAGGCTTAGGGTACAGATTAGGGTTAGGTTTAGGTTTAAGGTTCGGGTGAGAGGTAGGGTTAGCGTTAGGCTTAGTGTGAAGGCTAGGGTGAGGGTGAGTGTTAGGGTTAGGGATAGGGTGAGGATTAGGGTTAGGGTTAGGGTAAGTGTTAGCATGAGTTTTAGGGTTAGGGTGATATTTAGGGTTAGGGTTAGTGTGATGGTGAGGTTTAGGGTTAGATTTAGGGTTAGGGTGAGGGTTAGGGTTAGGGTTAGTGTTAGGATTAGGTTTAGGGTGAGGTTTAGGGTGGGGATGAGGGTTAAAGATAGGATTAGGATTAGGGTTAAGGTGAGGGTAGGTGTGAGGGTTAGGGTTAGGGTTAGGATTAGAGTTAGGTTGAGGGTGAGGATTAGGGTTAGGGTGAGGGTTGTGGTTAGTGTTAGAGTGATGGTGAGGGTTAGGGTGAGGATTAGGGTTAGGGTTAGTGTTAGGGTTAAGGTTGGGCTTAGGGATAGGCTTAGTGTTAGGTGGAGGGTGAGGTTGAGAGTGAGGGTTAGGTTTAGGGTGAGGGTGAGGTTTAGGGTTAGATTTAGCATTATGGTGAGAGTTAGTGTGAGGTTTAGGGTTAGTGTTACGGTTAGCTTTAGGGTGAGGGTGAGGGTTAGGTTTAGGGTGAGGTTTATGGTTAGGGTTAGGGTTAGGGTTAGAGTGAGGTTTTGCATTAGTGTTAGGGTTATGGTGAGAGTGAGGGTTAGTGTTAGGGTTAGGGTTAGTGTTATTTTTAGTGTTAGGGTTAAAGTTACGGTGAGGGTGAGTGTGAGGGTTAGGGTTAGGTTTAGGCTGAGGTTTATGGGTAGGGTTAGGGTTAGGGTAAGTGTGAGGTTGGGGGTGAGGTTTAGGGTTAGGGTTATTTTTAGGGTTAGGTTTAGGGTAATGGTACGGTGAGGGTGAGGGTGAGGTTAAATTTTAGAGTTAGGGTTAGTGTTAGGGTTATGGTTAGGGTGAGGGTTAGTATGAGGGTTAGGGTTAGGGTTATGATTAGGCTTAGGCTTAGGGTTAGGCCGAGCATGAGGTTGAGGGTTAGGGTTAGTTTTAGGGTGAGGGTTAGGGTTAGGGTGAGGTTTAGAATGAGATTTAGGTTTAGGGTTAGGGTTAGGTTTAGGTTTAGGGTTAGGATTAGAGTTAGGGTTAGCTTTAGGGTTAGGGATAGGGTTAGAGTGAGGGTTAGGTTTAGGGTTATTGTTAGTGTTATGGTTAGGGTTAAGTTTGCGGTGAGGGTGAGGCAGAGGTTGAGCCGTATGGTTAGGGTTAGGGTTACGGTTAGGGTTAGTGTTAGGGTTAATGTTAGGGTTAGGGTTAGGGTGATGTTTAGGTAAGGGTGAGGGTTAGGATTAGGGTTAGGATTAGGATTAGGTTTAAGGTGAGGGTGAGTGTGAGGGTTAGTGTTAGGGTTAGGGTTAGGATTGAGATAGGGTGAGGGTGAGGGTGAGGGTTAGTGTTATGGTGAGGGTTGGGGTTATGGTTAGAGTGAGGTTTAGGGTGAAGGTTAGCTTGAGGCTTAGGGTTAGGGTATGGGCTAGGGTGAGGGTGAGGTTAGGGTTAGGCTTAGCGTGAGGGTTAGGGTTAGGGTTAGTGTTATGGTTTGGGTTTAGGGTTAGGCTTAGTGTTAGGCGGAGGGTGCATGTGAGGGTGAGGGTTAGGGTAAGGGTGAGGGTGAGGTTTAGCATTAGAGTTAGAGTTAGGGTGAGGTTTAGTGTGAGGGTTAGGGTTAGGGTTAGGGTTAGTGTTACGGTTAGGGTTAGGGTGAGGGTGAGTGTTAGGGTTAGGGTTAGTCTTAGGTTTAGGCCCAGCGTGAGGGTGAGGGTGAGGGTTAGGGTTAGGGTGAGGGTTAGGCTTTTAGGCTTAGGGTGAGGGTTAGGATGTGGTTTATGGTTAGGATTAGGGTTAGGGTGGGGGCTAGAGTGAGGGTGAGGGTTTGGGTCAGCGTTAGGGTGAGGTTTAGTGTTAGGGTTAGGGTTAGGGTTATGTTGAGGGTGAGGGTTAGGTTTAAGGTAAGGGTTAGTGTTAGGGTTAGGGTGAGGGTGAGGGTAAGGATTAGGGTTAGGGTTAGGGTTATTGTTAGTGTTATGTTTAGGGTTCGGTTTAAGTTGAGGGTGAGTCTGAGGGTGAGGTTTAGGGTTACGGTTAAGGTGAGGTTTAGGGTTAGGGTTAGGGTTAGGGTGAAGGTAAGTATTTAGCTTAGATTTAGGGTTAAGGTGAGTGTGAGGTTGAGGGTGAGGGTTAAGGTTAGGGTTATTGTTAGGGTTAAGGTTAGAATTACGGGGAGGGTGAAGTTGAGGGTGCAGATTAGGGTTAGGGTTAGGGTTTTGGTTAGGGTGAGGTTGGGGGTGAGGTTTAGGGTTAGGGTTAGGGTTAGTTTTAGGATTAGGGTTATGGTGAGGGTGAGTGTGAGGGTTAGGGTTAGGGTTAGGTTTAGGCTAGGTTTAGGCTGAGGGTGATGGTGGGGATGCGGATTAGGTTTAGAGTGATGGATAGGGTTATGGTTAGGTTGAGGGTGAGGATGAGGTTTAGGGTTAGGATGAGGGTGAGGGTTAGAATTAGCGTTAGGGTGAGGGCTAAGGTGAGGGTGAGTGTTAGAGTTAGGGTTAGGGTTAGGGTTAGGTTTAGGATTAGGGTGAGGGTTAGGGTTAGTGTGAGGATTATAGTTAGGGTTAGGGTTACTGTTAGGGTGAGGGTAAGTGTTAGTGTTAGTGTTAGGGTCACGGTTATGTTTAGGGTGAGGGTTAGGGTTAGGTTTTTGGTTATTGTTAAGGTTACAGGGAGCTTAAATCTTAGCTTAAATCAGAGTTAGGGTTAGGGTGAGGGTGAGGTTTAGCGGTAGAGTTAGCGTTAGCGTGAGGGTTAGGGTGAGGGTTAGGGTTAGGGTGAGGGTAAAGGTGAGGGTTAGGCTGAGGGTGAGAGTTTCGGTAAGGGTGAGGGTTATTATTAGTTTTCGGGTGAGGTTTAGGATTAGGGTGAGGGTTAGGGTTAGTGTGAGGATTAGTGTTAGGATTAGGGTTAGTGTAAGGGTGAGGGTAAATGTTAGGGTGAGGATTAGGTTTAGGGTGAGTGTTATGATTAGGGTGAGGGTTAGGTTTAGGTTTAGGGTTAGGGTTATTGTTAGAGTTAGGGTTACGGTTATGGTGAGGGTGATGTTGAGGAGGTTTAGGTTTAGGGTTAAGTTTAGATTTAAGATTACGGTGAGGGTGAGGTTTAGGGTTAGTGTTATGGTTAGAGACAGGGTGAGGGTGGGGGTTAGGGTTAGGGTTCGGGTTAGGGTTAGGGTTAGGGTGAGGGTTAGAATGAAGTTTAGGGTTAGGATTAGGTTTAGGGTGATGGCTAGGGTGAGGGTTAGGGTGAGGGTTAGGGTTAAGGATAGGGTTAGGGTTTGGGTTAATGTGAGGGTGAGGCTGAGAATAAGGGTTAGGGTGAGGTTTAGGTTTAGGGTTTGGTTTAGGGTTAGTGTTAGTGTTAGTGTTAGGGTTAGTGTTTAGGTGAGGGTTAGGATTAGGATTAAGGTTAGTGTTAGGGTTAGGCTGAGGGTGAGTGTGGGGGTGAGGATTAGGGTTAGGGTTAGGGTTAGGATTATTGTTACTGTTATGGTTAGTGTTATGTTTGTGATGAGGGTGAGGCTGACAGTGAGGGTTCTGGTTATCGTTAGGGTTAAGATTATTCTTATTGTTAGGGTTAGGGTTAGAATTATGGTGAGGTTGAGGTTGAGGTTGAGGGTGAGGGTTAGGGTTAGGGTGAGGTTTAGGATTAGGGTTAGGGTTAGGGTTAGGGTTAGGTGAGGGTGAGTTTTGGGGTTAGAGTTAGGGTTAGGGGGAGGGTTACGGTGAGTTTTAGGGTTAGGGTTAGTGTTAGGGTTAGGTTGAGGGTGAGGGTGAGGGTTAGGCTGAGGGTTAGGATTAGGATTAGTGTAAGGGTTAGGTTGAGTGTGGGGGTTAGGTTTAGGGTAAGGCTTAGTCTTTTAGTTAGGCTGAGGGGGAAGGTGAGGGTGAGGTTAAGGTTAGGGTGAGGGTTAGGGTGTGGGTTAGGGTTAAGGATAGGGTTAGGTTTAGGGTTAATGTGAGGTTGAGGCTGAGGATTAGGGTTAGGTTTAGGTTTAGGTTTAGGGTTTGGTTTAGGGTTAGTGTTAGTGTTAGTGTTAAGGTGAGGGTTAGGGCTAGGATTAAGATTAGTGTTAGGGTTAGGCTGAGGGTGATTGTGGGGGTGAGGATTATGGTTGGGGTTAGGGTTAGGATTATTGTTACTGTTGTGGTTAGTGTTAAGTTTGTGATGAGGGTGAGGCTGACAGTGAGGGTTCTGGTTATGGTTAGGGTTAAGATTATTCTTATTGTTAGGGTTAGGGTTAGAGTTATGGTGAGGTTGAGGTTGAGGGTGAGGGTTAGGGTTAGGGAGAGGTTTAGGGTTAGGGTTAGGGTTAGGGTTAGGCTTAGGGTTAGACTGAGTGTAGGGGTGAGGATTAGGGTTAGGGTTATGGTTATGGTTAGGGTTAGGGTGAGGGTTAGGTTTCGGATTAGGGTTAGGGTGAGGGCTAGGGTGAGGGTGAGGGTTAGGATAAGGTTTCAGCTTAAGCTTAAGGTTTAAGCTTAAGCTTAGGGTTAGGATGAACATGAGTTTGAGGGTGAGTGTTAGGTTTAGGGTGATGGTTAGGTTTATTGTTAGGGTGAGTGTTAGGATTAGGTTTAGGGTGAGGGCTAGGGTGAGGGTTAGGGTGAGGTTTAGGGTTAAGGATAGGGTAAAGTTTAGGATTTGGGTTAGGGTGAGTGAGTGTGAGTGTTAGGGTTAAGGTTAGGGTTAGTCTTAGGGTTAGGTGAGGGTTAGGGTTAGGGATTGGGTTAGAGTGAGTGTGAGGGTGAGGATTAGGGTTAGGTTTAGTGTTAGGTTTAGGGTTTGGTTTAGGGTTAGGGTTAGGCTTAGGTTTAGGGTTAGGGTTACAGTGAGGGTTAGGGTTAGGTTTCGGGTTAGTGATAGGGTAAGGCTGAGGGTGATGGTGGGGGTGAGGATTAGGGTTAGGGTAGGGTTAGGGTTATTGTTAGTGTTATGGTTAGTGTTAAGTTTGTGGTGAGGGTGAGGCTAACGGTGAGGGTTATGGTTATGGTTATGGTCATGGTAGAGTGTTAGTCTTATTGTTAGGGTTAGGGTTATAGTTACTGTGAGGTTGTGGGTGAGGGTGAGAGTTATGGTTAGTGTTAGGGTTAGATTTAGGATGAGATTTAGGGATAGGTTTAGGTTTGGGATTAGGTTTAGGATTAGGGTAAGTGTGAAGGTTAGGGTGAGGGTTAGGCTTAGACTTAGGGTTAGGCTGAGGATGAGGGTGAGGGTGAGGATTAGGGATAAGGTTAATATTATTGTTAGTTTTAGGGTTAGAATTCCCTTGCGGTTGATGGTGAGTGTTAGGGTTACGTTTAGGGTGGGGATTAGGGTTTGGGTTAGGGTTAGGGTGAGGGTGAGGGTGAGGTTTAGGGTTAAATATAGGTTTAGGGGGAGGGTTAGTGTGAGGGTTATGGTTAGTGTTAGGATTAGTGTTAGGTTTAAGGTTAGCATTAGGGTTAAATTTAGAGTTATGGTGAGGGTGAATGTGCAGGTGATTGTGAGGGTGAGGGTTAGGATTAGGATTAGGGTTGGGGTGAGGGCTAGGTTGAGGGTGAGTGTTAGGGTTAGTGTTAGGGTTAGGTTTAGAATTAGGGTTAGGGTTAGGGTCAGGGTTAGGATGAGGGTTAGGTTTTCAGTGAGTTCGAGGGTTAGGGTTAGGTTGAGGTTGAGGCTTAGGGTTAGGAATAGAGTGAGGGTGAATTGTAGGATTAGCGTTAGGGTTACGTTTAAATTTAAGATTAGTATTATAGTTAGGGTTAGGAATAGAGTTATGGTGAGGGTGAGGGTGAGGGTGAGGGATACGGTTAGGTTTAGGGTGTGGTTTAGGGTTAGGGTAGGATTAGGTTTAGGATGACGGTGAGGTTTAGGGTTAGATTTAGGGTTACTTGGAGGGTTAATGTTAGGGTTGGTGTTAGGTTTAAGGTTAGGGTGAGGGTTAGATTGAGGTTTAGGGTTAGGGTTAGGGTTAGGGTTAGGATTAGTTTTAAGGTGAGGGTGAGTGTTAGGGTTAGGGTTAGGCTTAGGCTTAGGCTTAGGATTAGGCTGAGGGTGAGGGTGTGGGTGAGGATTAGGGTTAGGGTTATGGTTAGGTTTAGGGTTAGAGTGAGAGTTAGGATGAGGGTTAGGGTTAGGATTAGGGTTAGGGTGAGGGCTAGGGTGAGGGTGAGGGTTAGGGTAAGGGTTAGGCTTAGGCTTAGGGTTAGGCTGAGCATGAGGTTGAGGCGGAGGGTTAGGGTTAAGGTTAGGGTGAGTGTTAGGGTGGGCATGATGGTAAGAGTAAAGGTGATGGTTAGGCTGAGTGTGAGGTTTACGGTAAGGGTGAGGGTTAGGGTTAGGGTGATTGATAGTGTTAGGGTTAGGGTGAGGGTGAGGGTTAGATTGAGGATTAGTGTTAGGGTTAGTGTGAGGTCTTGGGTAAGGTTGAGGGTTAGGGTTAGGGTGAGGGCTAGGGTGAGGTTAAGGTTTAGGATTAGTATTAGGGTGAGGTTTAGGCTTAGGGGGATGGTTAGATTTAGTGTTATGGTGAGGTTTAGTGTTAGGGTTAGGGTTAGGATTAATTTTACGGTTAGGCTTAAGGTGAGTGTTAGGGTGAGTGTGAGGGTTAGGGTTAGGGTTAGGATTAGGATTAGGGTTAGTGTTAGGGTGAGTGTGAGGGTTAGGGTTAGGGTTAGGCTTAGGGTTAGGGTGAGGGCTAAGGTGAGGGTGAGGGTTAGGGTTAGTGTTTGGGTGAGGTTTAGGGTTATGGTTAGGGATTGGGTGAGGGTTTGGATTAGGGTTAGTGTTAGGGTGAGTTTGAGGGTTAGGGTTAGGCTTAGGCTTAGGGTTAGGCTGAGGGTGAGGATGAGGGCGAGTGTTAGGGTTAGGGTGAGGGTTAGGGTTAGGGTTAGGGTGAGAATTAGTTTTCGGGTTAAGTTTAGGGTTAGGGTGAGGTTTATGGTAAGGGGTACTGTGAGGGTGAGGGTTAGGGTTAGGTTGAGGGTTAGGGTTAGGTTTAGAGTTAGGGTGAGGATGAGGGTTAGGGTTAGTGTTACGGTGAGGGTTAGGATGAGTGTTAGGGTTAGGATTCGGATTAGGGTGATGGCTAGTGTGAGGGTGAGGGTTAGGGTTAGGGTTAGGGTGAGGTTTAGGGTTAGTGTTAGGGTTAGTGTTACGGTTCGGGTTACGTTTCGGGTTAGGGTGAGCGTTAGGGTTAGTGTTACGGTCAGCCTGATGGTTAAGGTTAGGGTTAGGGTGAGGGTTAGGATGAGGATTAGGGTTAGGATTATGATTCAGGTGAGGGCTAGTGTGAGGGTGAGGGTTAGGGTTAGTATTTGGGTGAGGTTTAGGTTTAGGTTTAAGGTTTGAGTGAGGGTTAGGATGAGGGATAGAGTTACGGTGAAGGTGAGGCATAGGGTTATGTTGAGGTTTAGGGTTAGTATTTGGGTTAGGGTGAGGGTTAGTTTTAGGGTTAGATTTAGGGTTAGGGGGAGGGTGAGGTTGAGGTTTAGGGTTAGGGTTAGGGTTAGTGTTAGGGTTAAGGTTAGGGTGAGGGTGAGTGTGAGGGTTAGGTTTAGGGTTAGGCTTAGGCTTACGGTTAGGCTGAGGGTGAGGATTAGGGTTAGGGTTATGGTTAGGGTTAGGGTTAGGGTGAGGGTTAGGGTTAGGATTAGGGTTAGGGTGAGGGCTAGGGTGAGGGTGAGGTTTAGGATAAGGTTTAAGCTTAGGCTTAGGGTTAGGCTGAGCGTGAGGGCGAGGGTGAGTGTTAAGGTTAGGGTGATGGTTAAGTTAACGGTTAGGGTGAGTGTTAGGATGAGGTTTAGGTTTAGGGTGAGGGTTAGGGTTAGGGTTAGGGTTAGGGTTAGGGTTAGGGTTAGGCTGAGGGTGATGGTGGGGGTGAAGATTAGGGTTAGTGTTAGGGTTAGGGTTATTGTTAGTGTTACGGTTAGTGTTAAGTTTGTGTTGAGCATGAGGCTAACGGTGAGGGTTATCGTTATGTTTATGGTTATGGTTAGTGTTAGTCTTATTGTAAGGGTTAGGGTTAGAGTTACTGTGAGGTTGAGGGTGAGGGTGAGGGTTAGGGTTAGTGTTAAGGATAGATTTAGGGTGAGGTTTAGGGATAGGTTTACGTTTAGGATTAGGGTTAGGAATAGGGTCAGTGTGAGGGTTAGGGTGAGGGTTAGGTTTAGGCTTAGGGTTAGGCTGAGGATGAGGGTGGGGATGAGGATTAGGGTTAGGGATAGTGTTATTGTTAGGGTTAGGGTTAGAGTTACCTTAAAGTTGAGGGTGAGGGTTTGGGTTAGGGTTAGGGTGGGGATTAGGTTTAGGGTTAGGGTTAGGGAAAGGTTGAGGGTGAGTTTTAGGGTTAGATATAGGTTTAGGGGGATGTTTAGGGGGAAGGTTAGGGTTAGGGTTAGTATTAGGGTTTGGGTGAGGTTTAGGGTTAGGGTTAGGGTTAAGTTTAGAGTTACGGTGAGGGTGAGTGTGCCTGTGAGTGTGAGGATTAGGGTTAGGTTTAGGGTTAGGCTTAGGGTTGGGCTTAGGGTTAGGCTGAGGGTGAGGTTTAGGGTTAGGGTGAGGGTTAGTGTGAGGGTTATGGTGAGGGTTAGAGAGAGGGTAGGGTTAGGTTTAGGGTTAGGGTGAGGGCTAGGGTGAGGGTGAGGTTTAGGTTTAGGGTAAGGGTGAGGTTTAGGGTTAGGGTTAGGGTTAGGGTTAGGGTGTGGATGAGGTTTAGGGTAAGAGTTAGGGTTAAGGTGAGGCTGAAGGTGAGGGTTAGGGTTAGGGTTAGGAATAGGATTATGATAACGTTTGGGTGAGTGTGAGGTTTAGGGTTAAGCTTAGTGTTAGGCTTAGGGTTACACTGAGGGTTAGGGTGAGGGTGAGCGTTAGGGTTAGGGTGAGGTTTAGGGTTAGGTTTAGGTTGAGTGTTAGTGTTCAGGTTATGTTTAGGGTTAGGGTGAGGTTTAGGATGAGGATTAGGATTAGGATTAGGGTTAGGGTGAGGGCTATGGTGAGGGTGAGGGTTAGAGTTAGTGTTAGGGTGAATTTTAGGGTTAGGATGAGGGTTAGGATGAGGGTTAGTGTTACGATAAGGGTGAGGGTTAGGGTTAGGGTGAGGGTTACGGTTAGGATTAGGTTTAGGGTGAGGGTGAGGGTTAGGATTAGGGTTAGGGTTAGGGTTATGGTTACTGAGAGGGTGAGGGTGAGGGTTAGGGTTAGGGTTAGGCTGAGGTTTTTAGTGATAGGGTTAGGGTTAGACTTAGGGTTAGGGTGAGGTTAGGGTTAGGGTTAGTGTGAGGTTTAGTGTTAGTGTTAGGGTTAGGGTGAGGCTGAGGATGAGGGTTAGGGTTAGGGTTGGTGTTAGATTTAGGGTTACAGTGAGGGTTAGAGTGAGGGTGAGGGTTAGGCTTAGTGTTAGGATTAGGATTAGGGTAAGGGTTAGTGTGAGTTTGAGGTTTAGGGTTAGGTTTAGGCTGAAGGTGAGGATGAGGGGGAGGGTTAGGGTTAGAGTGGGGGTTAGGGTTAGGGTTTGGGTGAGAGTTAGGGTTCGGGTTAAGTTTAGGGTTAGAGTGAGGGTTAGGGTTATGTTGAGGTTTAGGGTTAGGCTTAGGATTAGGGTGAGGGTTGGGTTAGGGTTTGGGTTAGGGTGAGTGTTAGGATGAGGATTAGGGTTAGGATTAGGGTTAGGGTGAGGGCTAGGGTGAGGGTGAGGTTTAGGGTTAGTGTTTGGGTGAGGTTTAGGGTTAGGTTTAGGGTTTGGGTGAGGGTTATTATGAGGGTTAGAGTTACGGTGAGGGTGAGGGTTAGGGTTAGGTTGAGGGTTAGGGTTAGGATTTGGGTTAGAGTGAGGATTAGTTTCAGGGTTAGATTTAGGGTTAGGGGTATGGTTAATTCCAGGGTTAGGGTTACTGTTAGGGTTAGTGTTAGGGTTAAGTTTAGGGTGAGGGTTAGGTTGAGGTTTAGGGTTAGGGTTAGGGTTAGAGTTAGGATTAGGTTTAGGGTGAGGGTGATTCTGAGGGTTAGGGTTAGGGTTAGGCTTAGGCTTAGGGTTAGGCTGACGGTGAGGGTGGGTTTGAGAATTAGGGTTAGGTTTATGGTTATGGTTAGGGTTAGGGTGAGGTTTAGGATGAGGGTTAGGGTTAGGATTAGGGTTAGGGTGAGAGCTAAGGTGAGGGTGAGGGTTAGGATAAGGTTTAAGCTTAGGCTTAGTGTTAGGCTGAGCATGAGGTTGAGGGTGAGGGTTAGGGTTAGGGTGATGTTTAGGTTTACAGTTAGGGTGAGTGTTAGCATGAGGTTTAGGTTTAGGGTGAGGGTTAGGGTGAGGATGATGTTAAGGGTAAAGGTGAAGTTTATACAGAGGGTGAGGGTTAAGATAAGGATGAGTGTTAGAGTTAGGTTTAGGCGTAAGGTAAAGTTTAGTGTTAGATTTAGGTTGAGGGTTAGATTGAGGATTAGGGTTAGGGTTAGGGTTTGTGTGAGGTTTAGGGTGAGGATGAGGGTTAGGGTTACGGTGGGGTTGAGGGATAGAATTAGGGTTAGGGTGAGGTTTATTGTGAGGGTTAAGGTTAGAGTTAAGGTTAGGGTTAGGGTTTGGTTTAAGTTTTGGGTGAGGGTTAGGATTAGTGTTAGGGTTAGGGTTAGGGTTAGTGTTAGAGTGAAGATAAGGGTTAGGGTGAGGGTGAGGGTTAGGTTTAGGGTTAGGGTGAGGTTTAGTGTTAGGGTTAGGGTTAGAGTTAGGGTTAGGGTGAGGGTGAAGTTTATTGGTAGAGTTAGGGTTAGGGTGAGGTTTTGGGTTAGGGTGAGGGTTAGGGTGAGGGTTAGGGTGGGGATGAGGGTTACGGTAAAGGTGAGGGTTAGGATTAGGTTAGGCTGAGGTTGAGATTTAGATTGAGTATTAGTGTTAGGGTTAGTGTGAGGTTTATGGTGAGGTTGAGGGTTAGGGTTCGGGTGAGGGCTAGGGTGAGGGTGAGGGTTAGGGTTGGTGTTAGAGTCAGGTTTAGGGTTAGGGTGATGTTTGGGTTAGTGTGAGCATTAGTGTTAGCTTTACCATTAGTGTTAGGTTGAGGGTAAGTGTTAGGGTGAGAGTTAGGGTTAGGGGAGGTTTATGTTTAGGGTGACTTTGAGTGTTAGGGTTATCTTTAGGATGAGGTTAAGTTTATTGTTAGGGTTAGAGTTAGGGTTATGGTGTGGGTGAGGTTTAATGTTAGAGTTAGGGTAGTGTTAGGGTTTGGGTTAGGGTGAGAGATAGGGTTAGGCATAGGCTTAGGCTTAGGCTTAGGCTTAGGCCGAGCATGAGGGTAATGGTTAGGGTTCGGGTTAGGGTTTGGGTTCGGGTTAGGGTGAGGGTGAAGGTTAGGATGAGGTTTAGAGTTCGGATTAGGTTTAGGGTGAGGGCTAGGGTGAGGGTTAGGGTGAGGTTTAGTGTTAGGGATAGGGTTAGGTTTAGGATTTGAGTTAGGGTGAGGGTTAGTTGAGAGTTAGGGTTAGGTTTAGTGTTAGGGTGATGGTTAGGGTTAGGGTTAGAGTTAGTGTTATGGTTACGGTTAAGTTTGTGGTGAGGTTGAGGCTTAGGGCGAGGGTTATGGTTCTGGTTAGGGTTAGGGTTAGTGTTATGGCTAGTGTTATTGTTAGGGTTAGGGTTAGAGTTACGGTGAGGTTGAGGGTGAGGGTGAGAATTAGGGTTAGGGTGAGGTTTAGGGTTAGGGTTAGGGTTAGGGTTAGAGTGAGGGTGAGTTTTAGTGTTAGAGTTAGGGTTAGAGGGGAGGGTTAGGGTGAGGTTGAAGGCTAGGGTTAGTGTTAGGTTTAGGGTGAGGGTGAGGTTTAGGTTGAAGTTTAGGATTATGGTTAGGGTGAGTGTGAGTGTGAGGGTTAGGGTGAGGGTTAGGATTAGGCTTAGGTTTAGGCTGAGGGTGAGGGTGGGGGTAAAGATTAAGGTTAGGGTGATGATTAGGGATAGGGTTAGTGTTATTGTTAGGGTTAGGGTTAGAGTTACAGAGAGGGTGAGGGTGGAGGTGAGGGTTAGCGTTAGGGTTAGGGTAGGGTTTAAGGTTAGGGTTAGGGTTAGGGTGAGTGTGATGTTTAGGGTTAGATATAGGGTTAGAAGGAGGGTAAGGATGATGGTTAGGGTTTGGGTTAGTGTTAGGGTTAGGGTGAGGGTGAGGGTTAGGTTTAGGTTTAGGGTTTTGCTTAGGGTTAGGCTGAGGGTGATGGTGAGGGTGAGTGTTAGGGTTAGGGTGAGTTTTAGGGTTAGGTTTATGGGGAGGATTATGATGAGGGTTAGGCTTAGGTTTAGGGTTAGGGTGAGGGTTAGGGTTACAGAAGGGTGAGAGTTAGCTTAGGTTGAGGGTTAGGGTTAGGATTAGGGTTAGGGTGAGGGTGAGTTTTAGGATTAGATTTGGGGTTAGGGTTATTATTAGGGTTAGGGTTAGGGTTATGGTTATGGTGAGGGTGAGGCTTAGAGTTAAGGTTAGGGTGCGGTTTTTAGTGTTAGGGTTAGGTTTAGAGTTAGGGTTAGGGTGAGGGTGAGGTTTAGGGGTAGAGTTAGGGTTAGGGTGAGGGTTAGGTTGAGGGTTAGGGTTAGGGTGAGGGTTAAGTTGGGGGTGACGATGAGGGTAAAGATGAATGTTAAGCCTAGGGTGAGGGTTATGTTAAGAGTGAGGGTTAGGGTTAGGGTGAGGGTGAGGGTTAGATTGAGGATTAGTGTTAGGGGTAGTGTGAGGTTTAGGGTGAGGATGAGGGTTAGGGTTAGGGTGAGGGCTAGGGTGAGGGTGAGGTTTAGGGTTAGTGTTAGGTTGAGGTTAGGGTTAGGGTGAGAGTTCTGGTTAGGTTTAGGGTTAAGGTTAGGATTAGGGTTAGGTTTAGTGTTAGGATTAGGGGTAGGGTTAGGGTAGGGTTAAGGTTAGGGTTATGGTTATTGTTAGGGTCAGGGTTAGGATGAGGTTTAGATTTAGGGTTAGGATTAAGATTAGGCTTAGGGTAAGGGTGAGGTTTAGGGTTAGAGTTAGGGTTAGTATTAGGGTAAGGGTTATGGTGAGGTTTTGGGTTAGGGTTAGGCTTAGGCTTTGGTTTAGGCTTAGGCCCAGTATATGGGTGAGTGTTCGGGTTAGTGTTAGGGTGAGGGTTAAGGTTAGGGTTAGGGTGAGTGTTAGGATGAAGTTTAGGTTTAGGATTAGTGTTAGGGTGAGGGCAAGGGTGAGGGTTAGGGTGAAGGTTCGGGTTAGGGATAGGGTTAGGTTTAGGATTAGGGTTAGGGTGAGGGTGAATATGAGGGTTAGGGTTAGTGTTAGGGTTACGCTTAGGGTTAGGGTGAAGGTTAGGGTTAGGGTTTGGTTAGGGTGAGGGTGAGGCTGAGGAGTACGGTTAGGTTGAGGTTTAGGTTTAGGGTTAGTTTTACTGTTATGTTTCGGATTAAGTTTAAGTTTAGGGTTAGAATTAGTGTTATTGTTAGGGTTAGGATTAGTGTTACTGTTAGGGTTAGGCTTAGAGTTATGGTGAGGGTGAGGGTGACGGTGAGGTTTAGGGTTAGTGTTAGGGTGAGATTTAGCGTTAGGGTTTTGATTAGGGTTAGGGTTAGGGTGAGGGTTAGGGTTAGGGTTAGTGTGAGGGTGAGGTTTAGGTTTAGGATTAGAGTTAGGGTGAGGGCAAGGGTGAGGGTTAGGGTGAAGGTTCGGGTTAGGGATAGGGTTAGGTTTAGGATTAGGGTTAGGGTGAGGGTGAATATGAGGGTTAGGGTTAGTGTTAGGGTTACGCTTAGGGTTAGGGTGAAGGTTAGGGTTAGGGTTTGGTTAGGGTGAGGGTGAGGCTGAGGAGTACGGTTAGGTTGAGGTTTAGGTTTAGGGTTAGTTTTACTGTTATGTTTCGGATTAAGTTTAAGTTTAGGGTTAGAATTAGTGTTATTGTTAGGGTTAGGATTAGTGTTACTGTTAGGGTTAGGCTTAGAGTTATGGTGAGGGTGAGGGTGACGGTGAGGTTTAGGGTTAGTGTTAGGGTGAGATTTAGCGTTAGGGTTTTGATTAGGGTTAGGGTTAGGGTGAGGGTTAGGGTTAGGGTTAGTGTGAGGGTGAGGTTTAGGGTTAGGGTTAGGGATAAGGGGAGGGTTACGTCGAGGGTTAGTGTTATGGTTCATGTTAGGTTTAGGGTTAGGTTGAGGGTGAGGTTTAGAGTTAGGTTTAGGATTAGGGGGAGGTTTAGGTCGAGGATTAGCATTAGGGTTAGTGTTAGGTTTAGGGTTAGGATTAGGGGTAGGTCGTGGGTTAGTGTTATTGTTAGATTTAGTGTTAGAGTTGCGGTGAGGTTGAGGGTGAGGGTGAGGTTTAGGGTTAGCGTGAGCTTTAGGGTGAGGTTTAGGGTTAGGGTTAGGGTGTTGTTGAGGTTTAGGTTTAGAGTTAGGGTTAGGGGGACGGTTAGGGTGAGGGTTAAGGTGAGGGTTAGTGTTAGAGTTAGGGATAAGGTGAGTGTTAGGGTGAGGGTGAGGGTAGGCTTAGGGTTAGGATTAGGAATAGGTTAAGGGTTAGAGTTAGTGTGAGGGTTAGGGTTAGGGTTCGGGTTAGGATTAGGGTTTCGCTGAGGGAGAGGGTGAGCATGAGGGTTAGGGTTAGGGTCAGGTTTAGTGTTAGAGTTAGGGTTAGGCTTAGGGTTTCGCTGAGGGAGAGGGTGAACATGAGGGTTAGAGTTAGGGTGGAGGTTTAGTAGTAGAGTTAGGGTAGGGTGAGGGTTAGGGTTAGGCTGAGGGTGAGGTTTAGGGGTAGAGTTCGGGTTAGGGTGAGGTTGAGAGTGAGGGTTAGGTTTATAGTGAGGGTTACGGTTAGGTTTAGGGTGAGTGTGATGGTTAGATTGAGGATTAGTGTTCAGTTAGTGTGATGTTTAGGGTGAGGATGAGGGTTAGGGTTAGGGTGAGGGTTAGGGTTAGGATTAGGGTGAGGTTTAGGGTTAGGGTGATGGTTAGGTTTAGTGTGAGTGTTTGTGTTAGGTTTAGGTTTAGTGTGAGGGTGAGGATTAGTGTTAGGGCGGTGGTTAGTGTTATGTTGAGGCTTATGGAAATGGTGAGAGTTAGGGTTAGGGTTATTGTTAGGGTTAGGTTTAGGGTTACAGTTACGGTGAGGGTGAAGGAGAGGGCTAGGGTAGGGTTAGGATGAGATTTTGGTTTAGGGTTAGGGTTAGAGTTAGGGTTAGGGTGAGAGTGAGGTTTACGGTTAGTGTTAGGGTTAGTGTTAGGGTTCGGGTTAGGCTTCGGCTTAGGCTTAGGCTTAGGACGAGCATGAAGGTTAGGGTTAGGGTTAGGGTTAGGGTGAGGGTTAGGGTTATGGTTAGGGTGAGGGTTACCATGAGGTTTAGGGTTAGGATTAGGGTTAGGGTGAAGGCTAGGGTGAGGCTTAGGGTGAGGGTTAGGGTTAGGGATAGTGTTAGGTTTAGGATTAGTGTTAGGGTGAGGGTGAGTGTGAGGGTTAGGATTAGGGTTAGGTTAGGCTTAGGGTTAGGGGGACCGTTAAAGTTAGGGTTAGGGTTAGGGTGAAGGTAAGGCTGAGGATTAGGGTTAGGTTTAGGGTTTGGGTTAGGGTTATTGTTATTGTTAGGGTTAGGGTTAGAGTTAAGCTGAGGGTGAGGGTGAGGGTGAGGGTTAAGATTAGGGTTAGATTGGGGTTTAGGGTTAGGGTTAGGGTTAGGGTTAGTTTGAGGGTGAGTTTTATGGTTAGATATAGGTTTAGAGGGAGGGTTAGGGTGAGGGTCAGTGTTAGGGTTAGAGTGAGGGTGAGGGTTAGGTTGAGGTTTAGGGTTATGGTTAGGGTTAGGATTAGTGTGATGGTTAGTGTTAGGGTTAGGGTTAGTGTTAGGGTGAGGGTAAGTGTTAGGGTGAGTGTTTGTGTTACGGTGAGGTTTATGGTTAGGGTGAGGGTTCGGATTAGGGTTAGGTTTACTGTTAGGGTTAGGTTTAGTGTTTGGGTTGCTGTGAGGGTGAGGGTGAGGGTTAGGTTTAGGTTTAGTGTGAGGTTTAGGGTTAGGGTTAGGGTTAGAGTTAGGTTTAGGTTGAGTGTGAGGTTTGGGGTTAGACTTAGGGTTAGGGTGAGGTTTAGGTTGAGCTTTAGGGTTAGGGATAGTTTTAGGGTTGGGTTTAGGTTGAGTGTTAGCTAGAGGGTTAGGGTTAGGGATAGGGTTAGGAATAGGGTTAGGGTGAGGGTGAGTGTAAGGGTTAGGATGAGGTTTAGGTTTAGGCTTAGGGTTAGGCTTAGGGTGAGGCTAAGGGTGAGGGTTAGGGTTAGGGTTAGTGTTAGGGTTAGGGTTAATGTGAGGGATAGGGTTAGGGTGAGGGTTAGGATGAGGATTAGGGTTAGCATTAGGGTTAGGGTGAGAGTGAGTGTTAAGATTAGGGTTAGGCTTAGGGTTAGGGTTAGGTTTAGGGTTAGGATTAGTGTTATTGTTATGGTTAGGGTTAGATTTATGGTGAGGGTGAGGGTGATGGTGAGGGTTAGGGTGGGTTTATGGTTAGGGTTTGGATTAGTGTTAGGGTGAGGGTGAGGTTTTGGTTTAGATTTAGAGTTAGGGGTAGGGTTAGTTCGAGGTTTAGGGTTAGGGTTAGTGTTAGGGTTAATGTTCGGGTGAGGTTTAGGTTACGGTTTAGGGTTAGGATTAGTGTTAGATTTCGGATTAGGGTTCAGCTCACGGCTAGGGTGAGGGTGAGGGTTAGGGTAAGGCTTAGGCTTAGGGTTAGGCTGAGCATGAGGTTCAGGGTGAGGATTAGGGTTAGGGTCCTCGGTAGTTTTACGGTTTGGGTGAGGGTTAGGATGAGATTTAGTGTTAGGTTGAGGGTGAGTTTGATTATGATGGTAAGGGTAAAGGTGAGGTTTAGGCTGAGGGTGAGGGTTAAGATAAGGGTGAGGGTTAGTGTTAAGTTTAGAGTTAGGGTAAGGTTTAGGGTTAGGGTTAGGGTGAGGGTTAGATTGAGGATTCGGTTTAGGGTTAGCGTGAGGTTTAAGGTGAGGATAAGGGTTAGTGTTAGGGTGAGGGTGAGGGTTAGAATTAGGGTTATGGTGAGGGCTAGGGTGAGGTTGAGGGTTAGGGTTAGGTTTAGGGTGAGTGTAGTGTGAGGGTTAGGGTTAGGTTTAAGTTTAGTGATAGGGATAGTTTTAGGATTAGGTTTAGGGTGAGGGTGAGTGTGAGGGTTAGGGTAACCGTTAGGATTAGGCTTATGGTTAGGGTGAGGATTAGGGTTAGGGTTTGGGTTAGGGTGAGGGTTAGGCTGAGGATTAGGGTGAGGTTTAGTGTTAGAGTTAGGGTTAGGTTTAGGGTTAGGATTAGGGTTAGGTTTAAGGTTAGGGTTAGGGTTACAATGAGGGTTAGGTTTAGGTTTAGGGTTAGGCTTAGGGTTAGGCTGAGGATGATAGTGGGGGTGAGGATTAGGGTTAGGGTTAGTTTTAGGGTTATTGTTAGTGCTATGGTTAGTGTTAAGTTTGCTGAGAGGGTGAGGCTGAGGTTGAGGGTTATGGTTAGGGTTAGGTTTAGGGTTAGTGTTATTGTTAGGGTTAGGGTTAGAGTTACGGTTAGGTTGAGCGTGAGAGTGAGGGTTAGGGTTAGGGTGAGGTTTAGAGTTAGGGATAGGGTTATGGTTAGGGTATGGGGGAGGTTTAGGGTTAGAGTTCGGGTTACTTTTAGTGTGATTGTTAGTGTTAGGGTTAGTGTTAGGGTGAGGGTAATTGTTAGGGTGAGGTTCTGGGTTACGTTGAGGGTTATCATTAGGGTGAGGGTTTGGGTTATGGTTATTGTTAGCGTTAGGGATATGGTTACGGTGAGGGTGAGGGTGAGGTTTAGGGTTAGGGTTAGTGTTAAGGTCAGGGTGAGGGTGAGGGTTAGGTTGAGGTTTAGGGATAGTGTTAGGTTTAGGGTTAGGTTTTGGGTGAGGGTGAGTGTGAGGGTTAGGGTGAGGGTTAGGCTTAGATTTCGAGTTAGGCTGAGGGTGAGGGTTGTGGTGAGGATTGGGGTTAGGTTGAAGATTAGGGTTAGGATTAGTGTTATTGTTAGGTGTAGGGTGAGGGTGAGCATTAGGTTGAGGTTTAGGTTTAGGGTTAGGGTTCGGATTAGTGTGAGGGTTAGTGTTAGGGTTAGGGTTAGTGTTGGGGTGAGGGTAAGTGTTAGGGTGAGATTTTGGTTTACGGTGAGGGTTATAGTTAGGGTGAGGGTTAGGGTTATGGTTATTGTTAGGGATAGGGATACGGTTACGGTGAGGATGAGGGTCAAGTTAGGGTTAGGTTTGGGACGAGGTTTAGGTTTAGGGTTAGGTTAGATTTAGGGTTAGGGTTTGGGTTGCGGTTAGGGTGAGGTTTAGGGTAAGGGTTCGGGTAATGGTTAGGGTGAGCATTAGATTGAGGATTAGGGTTAGGGTTAGTGTGAGGTTTAGGGTGTGGATGAGGATTAGGGTTATGCTGAGGGTGAGGGTTAAGATAAGGGTGAGTGTTAGGGTTACGGTGAGGGTTAGGGTAAGGGTTCGGTTTATGCTTAGTGTGAGGGTTAGATTGAGGATTAGGGTTAGTGTGAGGTTTATGAGGATTAGGGTTATGCTGAGGGTGAGGGTTAAGATAAGGGTGAGTGTTAGGGTTACGGTGAGGGTTAGGGTAAGGGTTCGGTTTATGCTTAGTGTGAGGGTGTGGATGAGGATTAGGGATAGGGTGATGGTGAGGGTTAGAATTAGGGTTAGTGTGAGGGCTAGGTTGAGGGTTAGGGTTAGGGTGAGGTTTAGAATTAGGGTGAGGGTTAGGGTTAGTGTGAGGGTTAGTGTTAGGGTTAGGATTAGTGTTAGGGTGAAGGTAAGTAATATGTTGAGAGTCAGGGTTAGGGTGAGGGTTATTTTTAGGGTTAGGGTTAGGGTTACGGTTACTGTGAGAGTGAGTGTGAGGGTTAGGGTTAGGGTGAGCTTTAGTGTTAGGGTTATGGTTAGAATTAGGGTTAGTGTGAGGGTGAGTTTTAGGGGTAGAGTTATGTTTAGGGTCGGGGTTAGGGTGAGGATGATGGTTAGGGTGAAGTTTAGGGTGGGGTTGACGGTAAGGGTAAAGGTGAGGGTTAGGCCAAGTGTAAGGGTTACGGTAAGGGAGAGGGTTAGGTTTAGGGTGAGGATTAGGGTAAGGGTTACAGTGAGGGTGTGGGTTAGATTGAGGATTAGTGTTAGGGTTAGTGTGAGGTTTAGGGTGAGGATGAGGCTGAGGGTTAGGGTGAGGGCTAGGGTGAGGGTGAGGGTTAGGGTTAGTGTTAGGGTGAGGTTTAAGTTTAGGGTGATGGTTAGGGTTAATGTAAGGTTTAGGGTGAGGTTTATGTTTAGGGTGAGTGTTAGGGTTAGGGTTAGGGTTATGGTTACAGTGAAGGTAAGGGTGAGGGTTAGGGTTAGTCCTAGGATGAGGTTTAGGTTTAGGATTAGGGTACGGGTGAGGGCTAGGGTGAGGGTTAGGGTCAGGGCTAGGAATAGTAATAGGGTTAGGTTTAGGATGAGGGTTAGGGTGAGTGTGAGTGTGAGAGTTAGGGTTAGGGTTAGGCTTAGGCTTAGGCTTAGGGTGAGGTTGAGGGTTAGGGCTAGGGTTTGGGTTAGGGTGAGGATGTGGCTGTTTATTAGGATTAGTTTTAGGATTAGGGTTAGGGTTAGGGTTAGGGTTACGGTGAGGGTTAGGGTTAGGCCTAGGTTAGGCTTAGGGTTAGGCTGAGGGTGAGGGTGGGCGTGAGGATTAGGGTTAGGCCTAGGGTTAAAATTCTGGTTATTGTTAGTGTTTTGGTTTGGGTTAAGTTTTAGTTGAGGGTGAGGCTGAGGGTGAGGGTTACTGTTAAGGTTAGGATTAGGCTTAGGGTAAGGCTGAGGGTGAGGTTGGGAGTGAGGAATAGGTTTTGGGTGATGGTTAGTTTTAGGATTAGGGTGAGGGTAAGGATGAGGGTTAGGGTTAGGCTTAGGTTTAGGCTTCGGGTTAGGCTGAAGGTGAGGGTGAGGGTGAGGTTTAGGGTTAGGGTGATGGACTGGGTTAGGGTTAGGGTGAGTGTTAGGATGAGGGTTACGGTTAGGATGAGGATTAGGGTGAGCGTGACGGTAAGAGTAAACGTGAGGGTTAGGCTGAGGGTGAGTGTTCCCCAAACGGTGAGGGTTAGGATTAGGGTGAGGGTTAGGGTTAGGGTTAGGGTGAGAGTTAGGATGAGGGTGAGGTTTAAGGTTAGGTTTAGGGTGAGGACTAGGGTTAGGGTGATGTTTAGGTTTAGTGTTAGGGTGAGGTTTAGGATTAGGGTTAGGGTTAGGATCAGTGTGCGTTTGAGGTTTAGGGTTAGAGATATGGTTAGGGTGAGGGTTATGGTGAGGGTTAGGGTTAGGGTTAGGTTTAGGGTTAGGTTTTGGGTGAAGGTTAGGGTGAGGGTGTGTGTTAGGGTTAGGGTTGGGGTGAGGGTTTGGTTTAGGATTAGGGTTAGGGTGAGGGCTGGGGTGAGGGTGAGTTTTAGGATTCGGTTTAGGGAGAGGGTGAGTGTGAGGGTTAGGTTTAGAGTTAGGGTGAGGTTGAGGATGAGGATGAGGGTTAGGGTTAGGGTGAGTTTTAGGGTTAGGGTTAGGGTGAGAGTTAGGTTTTGGGTTAACTTTAGGGTTAGGCTCTGTGTTAGGTTGAAGGTGTCGGTAAGGTTAACAGTGAGGGTAAGTCTGAGGGTGAGGGTTATGGTAAGGATGAGGGTTACGGTTAGGGTGAGGGTTATGGTTAGGGTCAGAGTTAGGTTTCACCTGAGGGTGAGGGTGAGGATTAGGCTTAGGGTTAGGGTGAGGTTTAAGGTTAGAGTTATGGTTAGGGTGAGGGTTAATGTGCGGGTTAGAGTTAGGTTTAGTGTTAGGGTTGGGTTAGGGATAAGGTTAGGGTTAGGGATAGGGTTACATTTAGGATTATGGTTAGGGTGTGGGTGAGGGTGAGGTTTAGGGTTAGGGTTAGGCTTAGGCTTAGAGTTAGGCTGAGGGTGAGGGTGAGGGTTAGGTTTAGGGTGAGGGTTAGGGTTAGGCTTAGGGTGAGGTTTAGGATAAGGTATAGGGTTAGGATTCGGGTTAGGTTGAGGGCTAGGGTGAGGGTTAAATTTAGGTTTAGGTTTAGTGTGACGTTTAGGGTTTGGGTTAGTTTTAGGGTTATTGTGAGGTTTCGGGTTAGGGTTACTGTATGGGTGAGGGTTAGGGCTAGGTTGAGGATTAGGGTTAGGGTTAGGCAGAGGGTTAGGTTGGGGGTGAGGAATAGGTTTTGGGTGATGGTTAGCGTTTGGGTTAGGGTGAGGGTTCGGATGAGAGTTAGGGTTAGGATTAGGTTTAGGGTGAGGGCTAGGGTGAGGGTGAGGATTAGGGTTAGGGTGAGGTTTAGGCTTAGGGTTATGCTGAGGGTGAGGGTGAGGTTGAGGGTTAGTGTTAGGTTGTGGATAGGGTTAGGGTTAGGGCGAGTGTTAGGATGAGTGTTATGGTTAGGGTGAGGGTTAGGGTGAGCGTGATGGTAAGAGTAAAGGTGAGGGTTAGGCTGAGGTGAGTGTTCCTCTAACGTTGAGGGTTAGGATTAGGATGAGGGTTAGGATAAGGGTTAGGGTGAGGGTTAGGGTGAGTGTGAGGGTTAGATTGAAGATTAGGTTTAGGATAAGTGTGAGGTTTAGGGTGAGGATGAGGGTTAGGATTAGGGTGAGGGTTAGGGTTAGAATTAGGGTTAGGGTGAGGGCTACGGTGAGGCTACGGTTTAGGGTTAGGGTGAGGTTTAGGGTTAGGGTGAGTGTTAGGGTTACTGTTAGGGTTAGAGTTAGGGTTAGGGTAAGGGTGAGGGTAATTGTTAGGGTGAGGGTTAGGTTTAGGGTGAGGTTTATGGTTAGGGTTTTTGTTAGGTTTAGGGTTAGGGTTACAGTGAGGGTGAGGGTGAGGGTTAGGGTTAGTGTAAGGTTTAGGTTTAGGGTTAGGGTTTAAATTATGTTTAGGTTGAAAGTGAGGTTTAGGGTTAGAGTTAGGGTTAGGGTGAGGGTTAGGATGAGGGTTAGGGTTAGGGTTAATTTTAGTTTTGTGGTTAGGGTGAGGGTTAGGGTGAAGGGTAGGGTTAGGTTTATGATTAGGATTAGGGTTAGGGTGAGAGTGAGTGTGTGGGTTAGGGTTAGGTTTAGGGTTAGGCTTAGGGTTAGGCTGAGGGTTAGGTTGAGGGTGAGGGTTATTGTTAGAATGAGGATTAGCGTTAGCTTTAGTTTGAGGGTTAGGATGAGGGTTAGGTTTAGGATTAGGGTTAGGGTGAGGGCTAGGGTGAGGTTGAGATTTAGGGTTCGGGTTAAGGTGAGGTTTAGGGTTAGGGTTAGGGATAGGGTCAGGGTGAGTTTGAGGTTTAGGTTTAGAGATAGGGTTAGGGTGAGGGTTCAGATTAGTGTTAGCGTTAGGGTTAGGTTTAGGGTGAGGGTTAGTGTTAGGGTGTGTGTTAGGGTTAGAGTTAGGTTTAGGATTAGGGTTAGGGAGAAGGTGAGTTTGAGGGTTAGGTTTAGGGTTAGGTTTAGGGTTAGGCTTAGGTTTAGGCTGAGGTTTAGAATGAGGGTGAGTGTTAGGGTTAGGGTGAGGGTTAGGGTTAGGGTGAGGGTTAGGATAAGGGTTAGGGTTAGATTTAGGATGAGGGTGAGGCTTAGGGTTAGGGTTAGGGTTAGGGTTAATGTGAGGTGTAGGGTGAGGATGAGGGTTAGGGTTAGGGAGAGGGTTAGGATTAGAATGAGGGTTATGGTGAGCGTTAGGTTTAGGGCTAGGTTTCGGGTGAGGTTTACGGTTATGTTGAGGGTTAGAGTTAGTGGGAGGTTTAGTGTTAGTGTGAGGGTAAGTGTAAGGGTGAGGGTTAGGGTTAGGGTGAGAGTTATGTTTAGGGTGAGTTTTAGGGTTATGGTAAGGTTGAGGGTGAGGGTTAGGGTTAGGGTGAGGTTTAGGGTTAGGTTTAGGGTTAGAGTTAGGATTAGGGTGAGGGTGAGGTTTAGTTTTAAAGTTAGGGTTCAGGTGAGGTTTAGGATGAGGGTTAGGGTAAGGGTTAGTTTTAGGTTTAGGGATAGGTTGAGGTTTAAGGTTAGGTTTATGATTAGGATTAGGGTTAGGGTGATGGTGAGTGTGTGGGTTAGGGTTAGGTTTAGGGTTAGGCTTAGGGTTAGGCTGAGGGTTATGTTGAGGTTGAGGATTAGTGATAGGGTTAGTGTTAGGGTTAGGGTGAGGGTTAGGATGATGGTTAGGTTTAGGATTAGGGTTAGGGTGAGGGCTAGGGTGAGGGTGAGGTTTATAGTTAGTGTTAGTGTGAGGTTTAGGGTTAGGGTTAGGGTTAGGATCAGTGTGAGTTTGAGGTTTAGGGTTAGAGATAGGGTTAGGTTGAGGTTTACAGTGAGGGTTAGGGTTAGGTTTAGGGTTAGGGTGAAGGTTAGGATGAGGGTGTGTGTTAGGTTTAGGGTTAGGGTGAGGGTTAGGTTTTGGATTAGGGTTAGGGTGAGTGCTGGGGTGAGGGTGAGGTTCAGGAATAGGGTTAGGGAGAGGGTGTGTGTTAGGTTTAGGGTTAGGGTGAGGGTTAGGTTTTTGATTAGGTTTAGGGTGAGGGCTGGGGTGAGGGTGAGGTTTAGGAATAGGGTTAGTGAGAGGGTGAGTGTGAGGGTTAGGGTTAGGGTGAGTGTTAGGGTTAGGGTTAGTTTGAGAGTTAGGTTTCGGGTTAAGTTTAGGGTTAGGGTGAGTGTTAGGTTGAGGGTGTCGGTAACGTTAAAGGTTAGAGTTAATCTGAGGGTCAGGGTTACCGTAAGGGTGAGGGTTATGGTTAGGGTGAGTGTTATGGTTAGGGTTAGAGTTAGGGTTCAGCTGAGTGTGAGGGTGAGGTTTAGGATTAGGGTGTGGGTGAGGTTTAGGTTTAGAGAGGGTTGTGGTGAGGGTTACGGTGAGGGTTAGGGTTATGGATAGGGTTACATTTTGGATTATGGTTAGGGTGTGGGTGAGGGTGAGGGTTAGGCTTAGGCTTAGGCTTAGGCTTAGGGTTAGGCTGAGGGTAAGGGTGAGGGTTAGGGTTAGGGTGAGGGTTAGGTTTAGTGTTAGGTTGAGTGTTAGGATGAGGTATAGGGTTAGGATTCGGGTTAGGTTGAGGGCTAGGTTGAGGGTTAAAGTTAGGATTAGGTTTAGTGTGAGGTTTAGGGTTTGGGTTAGGTTTAGGGTTAGGGTGAGGTTTAGGGTTAGGGTTACTGTATGGGTGAGGGTTAGGGTTAGGTTGAGGGTTAGGGTTAGGGTTAGGCTGAGGGTTAGGTTGGGGGTGAGGAATAAGTTTTGGGTGATGTTTAGCGTTTGGGTTAGGGTGAGGGTTAGGATGAGGGTTAGGGTTAGGATTAGGTTTAGGTTGATAGCTAGGGTGAGGGTGAGGATTAGGGTTAGTTTGAGGCTTAGGCTTAGGGTAGGACTGAGGGTGAGGGTGAGTGTGAGGGTTAGTGTTAGGTGGATGGATAGGGTTAGGGTTAGGGTGAGTGTTAGGATGACAGTTAGGGTTAGGGTGAGGGTTAGAGTGAGAGTGATGGTAAGAGTAAAGGTGAAGGTTAGGCTGAGGGTGAGTGTTCCCCTAAGGTTGAGGTTTAGGATTAGGGTGAGGGTTAGGTTAAGGGTTAAGTTAAAGGTTAAGGTGAGGGTTAGGGTGAGGGTGAGGATTAGGGTTAGGGTTAGAGTGAGGGCTACGTTGAGGGTTAGGGTTACTGTGAGGGTTAGGGTGAGGGTGAGGATGATGGTAAGTGTAAAGGTGAGGGTTAGGATAGGCTGAGGCTGAGGGTTAAGGTAAGGGTGAGTGTTAGGCTTAGAGTGAGGGTTAGGGTAAGGGTTCGGGTTAGGGTTAGGGTGAGGGTTAGATTGAGGATTAGGGTTAGGGTTAATGTGAGGTTTAGGGTGAGGATGAGTGTTAGGGTTAGGTTGAGGGTTAGGGTTAGAATTATGGTTAGGGTGAAGGCTAGGTTGAGGTTTAGGGTTAGAGTTAGGGTTAAGGTGATGTTTAGGGTTAGGGTGAGGGTGAGGGTGAGGTTAAGGTTCAGGTTGAGGGTTAGGCTGAGGGTAAGGGTTAGGATAAGAGTTAGGTTTAGGGTGAGGGTAAGGGTGAGGGTTAGGGTGACGTTGAGGGTGACGGTTAGGGTGAGGTTTAGGTTTGGGGTTAGGGTTAGGGTGAGGGTTCGGGTGAGGAGTAGTGTTAGGATTAGGGTGAGGATTAGGGATAGAGTGAGGGTTAGGGTTAGTGTGACAGTAAGGCTTAGGGTGAGGGTTAGGGTTAGGGTGAGGGTTAACATTAGGGTTAGGTTGAGGGTTAGTGTTAGGTTGGAGGTTAGGGTTAGGGTGAGGGTTAGGGTGAGTGTTAGGGTTAGGGTGAGTGATAGGATTAGGGTTAGGGTGAGGGTTAGGCTTAGGGTGATGTGTAGAATGAGGGTAAGGGCTAGGGTGAGGGTGAAAGTAAGGGTTAGGGTATGGGTGAGTGTTAAACTTAGGGTTAGGTTTAAGGTAATGCTGAGGGTTAGGGTGAGGGTGAAGTTAAAGGTTAGGATTAGGGTGAGGGTTAGGGGTAGTTTTAGGGTTCTAGTTAGGGTGAGAGGTAGGATGAGGGGTAGGTATAGAGTTAAGGTTAGAGTTAGTGTGAGGGTTAGGGTTAGGGTGAGGATAAGGTAAGGGTGAGGTTTGGGGTGAGGGTGAGGGTTAGGGTTACTCAATGTGAGGGTTAGGGTTATGGTTATGGTGAGGGTTAGTGTTAGGGTTATGTTTTGGGTGAAGGTGAGTATTTGAGGATGAGGGTTCTGGAGAGTGTGATGGTTAGGGTTTCAGTGAGGGTTAGGGTTAAGGTGAGTGTTAGGGTTACGGTGAGTGCGAGGTTTAGGGTTGGGGTTAGGGTTAGAGTGAGTGGTAAGGTGAGGGGTAGGGTTAGGCTTAGGGTGAGGTTTAGGGTTACTGTGAGGGTTAGGGTTAGGGTGAGGTTTAGGGTTACTGTGAGGGTTCAAGTTAGGTTTAGGCTTAGTGTTAGGGTGAAGGTAAGGGTTTGGTTGAGGGTTAGGGTTAGGGGGAGGGTTTGGGTTAATGTGAGGGTCAGGGTTAGGGTGAGAGTTAGGGTTAAGTTGAGGGTTATAGGGTGAGGTTGAGGGTGAAGGTAAGGCTTAGGGTTAGGGTCAGGGTGAGGGTGAGTGTGAGGGTTAGGGATAGGGTTAAAGTTAGGCTTAGGGTTAGGCTGAGGGTGAGGGTGAGGATGAGACTGAGGGTTAAGGTGTGGGTGAGGGTTAGGTTTAATGTAAGTTTAAGGGTGAAAGTGAGTGTTAGGGTGCAGGTGAGGGTTAGAGTTAGGGTTAGGGTTAGTATCAGGGTTAGGTTTAGGGTTAGGTTGAGAGTTAGGATGAGGGTTAGGGTTAGGGTTAGGGTTAGGGTTAGGGTTAGGCTGAGGGTGAGGTTGAGGGTGAGGGTTAGGGTTAGATTGAGCGTTAGGGTTGGGAATAGGGTGAGGGTTAGGATGAAGGTTAGGGTGAGGGTAAGGTTTAGCTTGAGGGTTAGGTTGAGTGTGAGGGTTAGGGTTAGGGTGAGTGTTAGGGTGAGGGTAAGTGTTAGTGTTAGGTTTAGGTTTACGGTGAGGGTGAGGGTTAGGTTTAGGTTGAGGGTTAGGGTTAGGGTTAGGGTGAGGGTGAGGGTGAGGTTTAGGATAAAGGTTAGTGTTAATGTTATTTTTAGGGTTATGGTTAGGTTTATGGTTACGTTGAGGGTGAGGGTTAGGGTTAGGGTGAGGTTTAGGTTTAGGTTTAGGTTTAGGGTTAGGGTTAGGATGAGGTTTAAGGTGAGTGTTAGTGTTAAAGTTTGAGTGAGGGTTAGGGTTATTGTGAAGGTTAGGTTTAGGGTTAGGGCTAAGGTGAGGGTTAGGGTGAGGGTAATGTAAAGGTAAGGGTGAAGTTTTTGATGAGGGTGAGGGTTACGGTAAGGGTTACGGTTAGTGTTAGGGTGAGGGTTAGGGTTAGCAATAGGTTTAGTGTGAGGGCTAAGGTGAGGGTGAGGGTTAGGGTTAGGGTTAGGTTTAGGGTGAGGGTTAGGCTTAGGCTGAGGGTTAGGGTTAGTGGGATGGTTGGTGTTAGGGTTAGGCTTAGTGTTAGGGTGAGCGTAAGGGTTAAGGTGAAGGTTAGGGTTAGGGTGAGGTTTAGGGTTAGGGTGAGGGTCAGGGTTAGGGTTAGGGTTAGGCTGAGGGTTAGGTGAGGGTTAGGGTTAGTGTTAGGGTAAGGGTTAGTGTTAGGGTGGGGGTTAGTGTTAGTGTTAGAGTTAGGGTTAGTGTTAGGGTTAGGTTGAGGGTTACGGTGAGGGTGAGGGTTAGGGTTAGGTTTAGGTTTATCATGTGGGTAAGTGATAGCGTTAGGGTTAGGGTGAGTGTTAGAATTAGCAATAGGGTTGGAGTGAAGGTTAGGGTGAGGGTTAGGTTTAGGGTTAAGGTGAGCTTGAGGGTGAGGTTTAGGGTTAGGGTGAGTTTTAGGGTTAGGGTGAGGGTTAGTGTTAGTGTTAGCGTGACGGTAATGGTGAGGGTGATGGTTAGGGTTAGAGTTATGGTGGGGGTTAGGTTTAGTGTGAGGTTTTAGGGTGAGGATGAGGTTAAGGCTTAGGGTGATGTTTAGGTTAAGGGTGAGGGTTAGGGTTAGGGTTAGGGTTAATGTGAGAGTTAGGGTTGGGGTTAGGTTTAGGATTAATGTGAGGGTAAGCATTAGGGTGATGGTTAGGGTGAGGGTGAATTTTAGGGTTAGGAATAGTGATAGGGTTAATGTTACGCTGAGCATGAGGGTAGGGTGAGGGTTAGGGTTAGAGTTAGGGTGAGGGTGATAGTAAGGGTAAAGGTGAGGGTTAGGCTGAGGGTGAGGGTTAAGATAAGGGTGAGTGTTAGGGTTAGAGTGAGGGTTAGGGTAAGGATTCGGGTTAGGGTGAGGGTTAGATTGAGGATTAGGGTTAGGGTTAATGTGAGGTTTAGGGTGAGGATGAGGGTTAGGGTTAGGTTAAGGGTTAGGGTTAGAATTATGGTTAAGGTGAGGGCTAGGGTGAGGTTTAGGGTTAGGGTTAGGGTGAGGTTTAGGGTTAGCGTGAGGGTGAGGTGAAGGTTCAGGTTGAGGGTTAGGCTGAGGGTAAGGGTTAGGGTTAGAGTTAGGTTTACAGTGAGGGTAAGGGTGAGGGTTAGGGTGACGGTGAGGGTGACGGTAAGGGTGAGGGTTAGGTTTGGGGTTAGAGTTAGGGTGAGGGTTAGGGTGAGGGGTAGTGTTAGGGTTAGGGTGAGGATTAGGGATAGTGTGAGCGTTAGGGTTAGAGTGACGGTAAGGCTTAGGGTGAGGGTTAGGGTTAGGGTGAGGGTTAGCGTTAGGTTTAGGTTGAGGGTTAGTGTTAGGTTGGAGGTTAGGGTTAGGGTGAGTGTTAGGGTGAGTGTTAGGGTTAGGCTGAGTGATAGTACTAGGGTTATTGTGAGGGTTAGGTTTAGGGTGATATGTAGAATGAGGGTGAGGGTTAGTGTGAGGGTGACAGTTAGGGTTAGGGTATGGGTTAGGGTTAAGTTTAGGGTGAGGGTTAAGGTAATGCTGAGGTTTAGGGTGCAGGTGAGGTTAAGGGTTAGGATTAGGGTGAGGGTGAGTGTTAGGGTTAGGGTTATAGTTAGCGTGAGGGGTAGGGTGAGGGGTAGGGTTAGAGTTAAGTTTAGAGTTAGTGTGAGGGTTAGGGTTAGGGTGAGGATAAGTTAAGGGTGAGGGTTGGGATGAGGGTGAGGGTTAGGGTTACTCTTAGTGTGAGGGTTAGGTTTACAGTTATGGTGAGGGTTAGGGTTAGGCTTATGTTTAGGGTGAGGGTGGGTCTTAGAGTGAGGATAAGGGTTCTGGAGAGTGTGATGCTTAGGATTTCCTTGAGGGTTAGGGTTAGGGTGAGGTTTAGGGTTAGGGTTAGGGTTAGGTTTAGGGTGAGGGTGAGGTTTGGGGTTAGAGGTAGGGTTAGGGGGACTGTTAGCGTGACGTTTAGGGTTAGGGTTAGTGTTAGGGTGAGGCTGAGGTTGAGGTTTAGGGTTAGGGTTAGTGTCAGAGTTAGGGTTAGGGTGAGGGTTAGGGTGAGTGTGAGGGTTAGCCTGAGGTTTAGGTTTATGATTAGGGTAAGGGTTAGGGTGAGTGTGAGGGTTAGGGTTAGGGTTAGGCTTATTCTTAGGGTTAGGCTGAGGGTGAAGCTGAGGGTGAGGGTTATGGTCAGGATTAGGGTTAAGATTAGGGTTAGTATTAGCGTTAGGGTGAGGGCTTGGATGAGGGTGAGGGTTAGGGTTAGTGTTAGGGTAAGGTTTAGGATTAGGGTTAGGGTTAGGGTGAGGGTTAGGATGAGGGTTAGGTTTACAGTGAGGGTGAGGGTTAGGGTTAGGGTTAGGATTAGAATTGGAGTGAGGGTGAGTGTTAGGATTAGGGTTAGGGTTAAGGTTAGGTTTAGGTTCAGGATTAGTGTTATTGTTACAGTTAGCGTTAGAGTTATGGTGAGGGTGAGTGTGAGTGTGAGGTATAGGGTTAGGTTTAGGGTGAGGATTAGGGTTAGGGCTAGGATTAGGGTTAGGACGACAATGAGGTTTAGGGTTAGATTTAGGGTTAGGTGGAGGGTTAATGTTAGGGTTAGTGTTCATTTTAAGGTTAGGGTGAGGGTTAGGTTGAGGTTTAGGGTCAGGGTTAGGGTTAGGATTAAGTTTAAGGTGAGGGTGAGGGTGAGGGTTAGGGTTAGGCTTAGGCTTAAGGATAGGCTGAGGGTGAGGGTGGCGGTGAGGATTAGGGTTAGTGTTATGGTTATGGTTAAGTTTAGGGGGAGAGTTAGGATGAGGGTTAGGGTTAGGATTAGGGTTAGGTTAAGGGCTAGGGTGAGGTTTAGGGTTAGGGTTAGGGTTAGGATTAATTTTAGGTTTGAGCTTAAGGTGAGTGTTATGGTGAGGGTGAGGGTTAAGTTAGGGTTAGGGTTAGGATTAGGGTTAGTGTTAGGGTGAGTGTGAGGGTTAGGGTTAGGGTTAGGCTTAGGGTTAGGTTGACGGCTAGGGGGAGGGGGAGGTTTAGGGTTAGTGTTTGAGTGAGGTTTAGGGTTAGGGAAAGGGTTTGGGTGAGGGTTAGGGTTATGATTATTGTTAGGGTTAGTGTGAGGGTTAGGGTTAGGCTTAGGCTTAGGTTTAGGCTGAGCGTGAGGGTGAGGGTTAGAGTTATGGTTAGGGTTAGGGTGAGAGCTAGGGTTCGGGTTAAGTTTAGGGTTAGCGTGAGGGTTAGTTTAAGGGTTACAGTGAGGGTGTGGTTTAGGCTTAGGTTGAGGGTTAGGGTTAGGTTTAGAGTTAGGGTGAGGGTGAATGGTGAGTGTTAGGGTTAGTGTTAGGGTGAGGGTTAGGATGAGGATTAGGGTTAGGATTAGGATTAGTGTGAGGGCTAGGGTGAGGTTGAGGTTTAGGGTTAGGGTTAGGGTGAGGTTTAGGGTTAGGATTAAGTTTAGTGTTAGGGTTTGTGTTACGTTTCGGGATAGGGTAAGGTTTAGGGTTAGGGTTACGGTCAGCCTGAGGGTTAAGGTTAGGGTTAGAGTGAGGTTTTGGATGATGATTAGGGTTAGGATTAGGGTTAGGTTGAGGGCTAGGGTGAGGGTGAGGGTTAGGGTTAGTGTTTGGATGAGGTTTAGGTTTAGGGTTAGGGTTTGGGTGAGGTTTAGGATGTGGGGTTTGGGTTAGGTTGAGGGTTAGGGTTAGGATTTGGGTTAGGGTGAGGCGTTAGTTTTAGGGTTATATTTATGGTTAGGGAGAGGGTTAGGTTGAGGTTTAGGGTTAGGGTTATGGTTAGTGTTAGGGTTAAGGTTAGGGTGAGGGTGAGTGTGAGGGTTAGGGTTAGGGTTAGTATTAGGCTTACGGTTAGGCTCAGGGTGAGGGTGTGGGTGAGGATTAGGGTTAGGGTTATAGTTAGGGTTAGGGTTAGGGTGAGGTTTAGGGTTAGGGTTAGGTTGAGGGTGAGGTTTAGGGGTAGAGTTAGGGTTAGAATCAGGGTTTGGGTCAGGCTGAGGTTAGGGTGGGGGTGATGTTAATGGTAAAGTTGATTTTAAGGCTGAATGTGAGGATTAAGGTAAGGGTTAGTGTTAATGTTAGGGTGATGGTTAGGGTTAGGGTTAGGGTGAGGGTGAGGTTTAGATTGAGGATTAGTGTTAGGGTTATTGTGAGGTTTAGGGTGAGTATGAGGTTTAGGGTTACGGATAGGGATAGGGTGAGGTTGAGGTTTAGAGTTAGTGTTAGGGTGAGTTTTAGGGTTAGGGTGATGGTTAGGGTTAGTGTTAGGGTGAGGTTTAGGGTTAGGGTTAAGGTTAGGGTGAGGGCTAGGGTGAGGGTGAGGCTTAGGATTAGGGTGATGGTTAGGTTTATGGTTATGGTGAGTGTTAAGATGAGGTTTAGGTTTAGGGTGAGGTTTAGGTTGAGGATGATGGTAAGAGTAAAGGTATGGTTTAGGCTGAGGGTGAGGGTTAAGATAAGGGTGAGAGTTAGGATTAGGTTTAGTGTGAGGGCTAGGTTGAGGGTTAGGCTGAGTTTTAAGCTTAGGGATAGGGTTAGGTTTAGGATTTTGGTTAGGGTGAGTGAGTGTGAGCATTAGGGTTAGTGTTAGGGTTAGGCTGAGGGTGATGGTGGGGGTGAGGATTAGGGTTAAGATTAGTGTTATTGTTTGGGTTAGGGTTAGAGTTACCTTGAGGTTGAGGTTGAGGGTTAGGGTTAGGGTGGGGTTTGGGTTAGGGTTAGGGTTAGTGTTAGGGTGAGGGTGAGGTTTAGGGGTAGATATAGGTTTAGGGGGAGGTTTTAGGTGAGGGTTAGGGTTAGGGTGAGGGTTATGGTTAGGGTGAGGTTTAGGGTTAGGATTATGTTTAAGTTTAGACTTATGGTGAGGGTGAGTGTGCGGGTGAGTGTGAGGGTTAGGGATAGGTTAGGGTTAGGCTTAGGGTTAGGCTTAGGTTTAGGCTGAGGGTGAGGTTTAGGGTTAGGGTGAGGGTTAGTGTTAGGATTATGGTGAGGGTTAGATTGAGGGTAGGGTTAGGATTAGGGTTAGGGTGAGGTCTAGGGTGATGTTTAGGATTAGGGTTAGGGTGAGGGCTATGGTGAGGGTGTGGTTTAGGGTTAGGGTTTGGCTGAGGTTTAGGGTTAGGATTAGGGTTAGGGTTGGGGTGTGGGTGAGGTTTCGGTTAAGGTTAGGGTTAAGCTGAGGCTGAGGGTGAGGGTTAGTGTTAGGGTTAGGCATATTATTAGTTTAAGGTTTAGGGTGAGTGTGAGGGTTAGGGTTAGGTTTAGTGTTAATATTAGGGTTACACTGAGGGTGAGGGTGAGGGTTAGGGTGAGAGTTAGTGTTCAGGTTAAGTTTAGGGTGATGGTGAGGGTGAGGGTTAGGGTTGCGTTGAGCGTGAGGTTTAGGGTTAGGTTGAGGGTTAGGGTTTGGGTTAGGGTTAGTGTTAGGGTGAGGTTTGGCATGAGGATTAGTGTTAGGATTAGTGTTAGGGTGAGGGCTAGGGTGAGGGTGAGGGTTAGGGTTAGTGTTAGGGTGAGGTTTAGGTTTAGGGTGAGGATTAGGATGAGGGTTAGGGTTACGGTAAGGGTGAGAGTTAGGGTTAGGGTGAGGGTTAGGGTTAGGATTTGCTTTAGGGTGAGGGTTAGTTTTAGGGTTAAATTTAGGGTTAGGGGGAGGGTTAAGTTGAGGTTAAGGGTTAGGGTTAGGGTTAGTGTTAGGGTTAAGGTTAGGGTGAGAGTTAGTGTTCAGGTTAAGTTTAGGGTGAGGGTGAGGGTTAGGTTGAGGGTTAGGGTTAGGGTGAGGGTTAGGGTGAGGTTTAGGATGAGGATTAGGGTAAGGATTAGGGTTAGGGTGAGGGCTAGGTTGAGGGATAGTGTGAGGGTGTGTTTTAGGGTTAGTGTTAGGGTGAGTTTTAGGGTTAAGGTGAAGGTTAGGATGAGGTTTAGGGTTACGGTAAGGGTGAGGGTTAGGGTTAGGGTGAGGGTTAGTGTTAAGATTAGGTTAAGGGTCAGGGTGAGGGTTAGGATTAGGGTTAGGGTTAGGGTTATTGTTAGAGTTAGGGTTAGGGTTACAGTTACTGAGAGGGTGAGGGTGAGGGTTAGGGTTAGGGGTAAGGTGAGGTTTTTAGTTTTAGGGTTAGGGTTAGACTTAGGGTTAGGGTTAGGGTTAGTGTGAGGTTTAGAGTTAGGGTTAGGGTTAGGGTGAGGCTGAGGAGGAGCGTTAGGGTTAGGGTTAGTGTTAGAGTTAGGGTTACAGTGAGGGTTAGAGTGAGGTTGAGGGTTAGGCTTAGTGTTAGGATTAGGATTATGGTAAGGGTTAGGGTGAGTTTGAGGGTTTGAGTTAGGTTTAGCCTTAGGGTTAGGCTGATGGTGAGGATGAGGGTGAGGGTAAGGGTTAGGGTTAGGGTTTGGGTGATAGTGTTTGGGTTAAATTTATGGTTAGGATGAATGTTAGGGTTAGGGTTATGGTGAGCGTGAGGGTTAGGGTTAGGTTGAGGATTAGGGTTAGGCTTAGGATTAGGGTGAGGGTTATGGTTAGGGTTAGGGTGAGGGTTAGGATGAGGATTAGGGTTAGGATTAGGGTTAGGGTGAGGACTAGGGTGAGGGTGAGGTTTAGGGTTAGAGTTTGGGTGAGGTTTAGGGTTAGGGTTAGAGTTTGGGTGAGGGTTATGATGAGGGTTAGAGTTATGGTGAGGTTGAGGGTTAGGGTTAGGTTGAGGGTTAGGGTTAGGATTTGGGTTAGAGTGAGGGTTAGTTTCAGGGTTATATTTAGGGTTAGTGGGAGGGCTAGGTCCAGGGTTAGGGTTAGGGTTAGGGTTAGTGTTAGGGTATCGTTTAGGGTGAGAGTTAGGTTGAGGTTTAGGGTTAGGGTTAAGATTAGAGTTAGGATTAGGGTTAGGGTGAGGGTTAGTTTGAGGGTTAGGGTTAGCGTTAGGGTTAGGTTTAGGGTTAGGTTTAGGATTAGAGTTATTGTTAGTGTTATGGTTATGGTTAAATTTGCAGTGAGGGTGAGGGGGAGGGGGAGGGTTATGGTTCGGGTTTGGGTTAGGGTTAGTGTTAGGGTTAGTGTTATTGTTAGGGTTAGGGTTAGTGTTACGGTGAGGTTGAGGGTGAGGGTGAGGATTAGGGTTAAAGTGAGGTTTAAGTTTAGGGTTAGGGTTAGGGTTAGGGTGAGGGTGAGGGTGAGGTTTAGGGATAGAGTTAGGCTTAGGGGGGAGGATTAGGGTGAGGTTGAGGGCTAGGGTTAGTGTTAGGTTTAGGGTGAGGGTGAGGGTTAGGTTGAGGTTTAGGGATAGGGTTAGGTTTAGGATTAGGGTTAGGGTGAATGTTAGTGTGAGGGTTAGGATGAGGGTTAGGCTTAGGCTTAGGTTTAGGCTGAGCTTGAGTGTGGGTGTAAGGATTAAGGTTAGGGTGATGATTACGGTTAGGGTTAGTGTTATTGTTAGGGTTAGGGTTATAGTTACAGTGAAGGTAAGGGTGGGGGTGAGGGTTAGCGTTAGGGTTAGGGTGGGGTTTAGGGTTAGGGTTAGGGTTAGGGTGAGGGTGAGGTTTAGGGTAAGATATAGGGTTAGGGGGAGGGTAAGGGTGATGGTTAGGGTTAGGGTTAGTTTTAGAGTTAGGGTGAGGGTGAGGGTTAGGTTTAGGTTTAGTGTTAGGCTAAGGGTTAGGCTGAGGGTGATGGTGAGGGAGAGGGTTAGGGCTAGGTTTTGGGTTATGGTTAGGTTTATTGGGAGGGTTATGATGAGGGTTAGGGTCAGGATTATGGTTAGGGTGAGGCTTAGGGTTACGGAAGCGTGAGGCTTAGGGTTAGGGTGAGTGTTAGGGTTAGGATTAAGGTGAGGGTGATTGTGAGGGTTAGGATTAGGGTTAGGGTTAGGGTTATTGTTACGGTTAGGGTTAGGGTTATGGTTATGGTGAGGGTGACTTATGGTTAAGTTTAGGGAGAGGTTTTTAGTGTTAAGGTTAAGGTTAGAGTTAGGATTATTGTTAGGGTGAAGTTTAGGGGTAGAGTTAGGGTTAGGGTGAGGGTTAGGGTGTGGGTTAGGGTTAGGGTGAGGGTTAAGTTGGGGGTGACCACAAGTTTAAAGATGAGTGTTAGGCCTAGGGTGAGGGTTGTGGTAAGGATAAGGGTTAGGGTTAGGGTGAGGGTGAGGGTTAGATTGTGGATTAGTGTTAGGGTTAGTGTGAGGTTTAGGGTGAGGATGAGGGTTAGGGTTAGGGTGAGGGCTAGGGTGAAGTTGAGGATTAGGGTTAGTGTTAGGGTAATGTTAGGGTTAGGGTGAGGGTTATGGTTATGGTTAGGGTTAGGGTTAGGTTTAGTGTTGGTGTTAAGGTTGGGGTATGTTTAAGGTTAGGGTTAGGGTTATTATTAGGGTTAGGGTTAGGATGAGGTTTAGGTTTATGGTTAGGGTTAGGCTTAGGGTTTCGCTGAGGGAGAGGATGATCATGAGGGTTAGGGTTAGGGTTATTTTTAGGTTTAGGGTTTGGTCGAGGGTTAGTGTTATTGTTAGGTTTAGTGTTAGAGTTGCGGTGAGGTTGTGGGTGAGGGTGAGGGTTAGGGTTCGGTGAGGTTTAGCGTTAGGGTTAGGGTGAGGGTGAGGTTTAGGGTTAGAGTTAGGGTTAGGGCGACGGTTAGGGTGAGTTTTAGGGTGAAGGTTAGTGTTACAGTTAGGGATAGGGTGAGTGTTATGGTGAGGGTGAGGGTTAGGCTTAGGTTTTGGATTAGGAGTAGGGTAAAGTTTAGAGTTAGTGTGAGGGTTAGGGTTAGGGTTCGGGTTAGGCTTAGGGTTTTGCTGAGGGAGAGGGTGAGAATGAGGGTTAGGGTCAGGTTTAGGTTTAGGGTTAGGGTTAGGCTTAGGGTTTCGCTGAGGGAGAGGGTGAGCATGAGGGTTAGGGTTAGGGTGAGGTTTAGGAATAGAGTTAAGGTAGTGTGAGGATTAGGTTGAGGGTTAGTGTTAAGGTGAGTGTGAGGCTTGGGGTTAGAGTCAAGGTTAGGGTGAGTTTTAGGGTGAGGGTTAGGTTTAGAGTGAGGGTTAGGGTTAGGGTTAGGATGAGATTGATGGTTAGATTGAGGATTAGTGTTCGGTTAGTGTGAGGTTTATGGTGAGGATGAGGGTTAGGGTTAGGATGAGGGTTAGGGTTAGGATTAGGGTGAGGTTAAGGGTTAGCGTGTTGGTTAGGGTTAGTGTGAGTGTTTGTGTTATGTGTAGGTTTAGTGTTAGGGTGAGGGTAAGTGTTAGGTTGAGGGTTAGTGTTATGGTGAGGGTTATGTTAAGGGTGAGGATTAGGGTTAGGCTTATTCTTGGGGTTAGGTTTAGGGTTACAGTTACGGTGAGGGTGAGTGTTAGGGTTAGGAAGAGGTTTCAGTTTAGGGTTAGGGTTAGTGTTAGGGTTAGGGTGGGAGTGAGGTTTACGGATAATGTTAGGGTGAGTGTTAGGGTTCGGGTTAGGCTTAGGCTTAGTCTTAGGATGAGCATGAGGGTGAGTGTTAGGGTTAGGGTTAGGGTGACGGTTAGGGTTAGGGTTAGGGTGAGGGTTACCATGAGGTTTAGGGTTAGGATTAGGGTTAGGCTAAAGGCTAGATTGAGGCTTAGGGTGAGGGTTAGGGTTAGGGATAGTGTTAGGTTTAGGATTAGGGTTAGGGTGAGGGTGAGTGTGAGTTTTAGGGTTAGGGTTAGGTTAGGCTTAAGGTTAGGGTGAGCGTTAGAGTTAGGGTTAGTTTTAGGGTGAGGGTAAGGGTGAGGATTAGGGTTAGGTTTAAGGTTAGGGTTAGGGTTAGGGTTAGAGTTAAGGTGAGGGTGAGGGTGAGGTTGAGGGTTAGGATTAGTGTTAGATTGGGGTTTAGGGTTAGGTTAAGGTTAATGTTAGTGTGAGGGTGAGTTTTAGGATTAGATATAGGTTTAGGGGGAGGGCTAGGGTGAGGGTTAGGGTGAGGGTCAGTGTTAGGGTTAGAGTGAGGGTTAGGTTGAGGTTTAGGGTTAGGTTAGGGTTAGGATTAGTGTGATGGTTAGTGTTAGGGTTAGGGTTAGTTTTAGGGTGAGGGTAAGTGTTAGGGTGATGGTTTGGGTTAGGGTGAGGTTTATGGTTAGGGTGAGGGTTAGGATTAGTGTGAGGGTTACTGTTAGGTTTAGGTTTAGGGTTTGGGTTGCGGTGAGGGTGAGGGTGAAAGTCAGGGTTACGGTTAGTGTGAGGTTTAGGGTTTGGGTGAGGGTCAGAGTTAGGTTTTGGGTGAGGGTGAGGTTTAGGGTTAGACTTAGGGTTAGCGGGAGGTTTAGGTTGAGGATTAGGGTTAGGGTTAGTTTTAGAGTTAGGTTTTGGTTGAGAGTTAGGGAGAGTGTTAGGGTTATGGATAGGGTTAGGAATAAGGTTAGGGTTAGGGTGAGGTTTAGGTTTAGATTTAGGTTTAGGGGTAGGGTTATTTCGAGGGTTAGGATTAGGGTTAGTGTTAGGGTTAAGGTTAGGGTGAGGGTTAGGTTGAGGCTTAGGTTTAGGGTTAGTGTTATGGTTGGGATAAGGCTTAGGGTGAGGGTGAATGTGAGGGTGAGGGTTAGGGTACGGCTTAGGCTTAGGTTTAGGCTGAGCATGAGGTTGAGGGTGAGGGTTAGGGTTATGGTCCTGGGTAGGTTTACGGTTAGGGTGATGGTTAGCATGAGATTTAATGTTAGGGTGAGGGTTAGGGTGATTATGATGGTAAGGGTAAAGGTGAGATTTAGGCTGAGGGTGAGGGTTAAGATAAGTGTGAGGGTTTGGTTAAGTTTAGGGTTAGGTTAAGGTTTAGGGTTAGGGTTAGGGTTAGGGTTAGATTGAGGATTCAGTTTAGAGTTAGTGTGAGGTTTAGGGTGAGGATGAGGGTTAGTGTTAGGGTGAGGGTGAGGGTTAGAATTAGGGTTAGGGTGAGGGCTAGGGTGAGGGTGAGGGTTAGGGTTAGGGTTAGGATGAGGGCTAGGGTGAGGGTTAGGTTGAGGTTTAGGGTTAGTGATAGGGATAGGTTTAGGATTAGGTTTAGGGTGAGGGTGAGGGTGAGGGTTAGGGTTAGGTTTAGGTTTAGGCTTAAGGTTAGGGTGAGGATTAGCTTTATAGTTTGGGTTCGGGTGAGGGTGAGGCTGAGGATTAGGGTTAGGTTTAGGGTTAGGGTTAGGGTTAGGGTTACAGTGAGGGTTAGGGTTAGGGTTAGGCTGAGGGTGAGGGTGGGGGTGAGGATTAGGGTTAGGTTTAGTTTTAGGTTTATCGTTAGTGCTATGGTTAGGGTTAAGTTTGCCGAGAAAGTGAGGCTGAGGATGAGGGTTATGGTTAGGTTTAGGTTTAGGGTTAGTGTTAATGTTAGGGTTAGGGTTAGATTTATGGTTAGGTTGAGGGTGAGGGTGAGGGTTAGGGTAGGGTGAGGTTTAGGGTTAGGTTTAGGGTGAGGGTTAGGATTAGGTTTAGGGTATAGGTGAGGTTTAGGATTAGCGTTAGGGTTAGGGGGAGGGTTAAGGTGAGGTTTAGGGTTAGGTTTAGTGTTAATGTCAGGGTGAGGGTTAGGTTGAGGTTTAGGGATAGAGTTAGGTTTAGTTTTAGGGTTTGGGTGAGGGTGAGTGTGAGGGATAGGGTCAGGGTTAAGTTTAGACTTAGGGTTACACTGAGACTTAGGGTTAGGCTGAGGGTGAGGGTTAGGTTTAGGATTGGGGTTAGGTTGATGGTTAGGGTTAGGGTTAGTGTTATTGTTAGGGTAAGGGTGAGAGTGAGGGTTAGGTTGAGGTTTAGGGTTAGGTTTAGGGTTAGGGTTAGTGTGAGGGTTAGTGTTAGGTTTAGGGTTAGTGTTAGTGTGAGGGTAAGTGTTATGGTGAGGCTTTGGGTTACGGTGAGGGTTATGGTTAGGCTGAGTGTTAGGGATATGTTTATTGTTAGGGTTAGGGTTACGGTTACAGTTTCAGTGAGGGTGAGGGTTAGGGTTAGGTTTAGGATGAGGTTTAGGGTTAGGGTTAGGGTTAGAATTAGGGTTAGTGTTAGGGTTAGGGTTAGGGTAAGGTTTAGGGTAAAGGTTCGGTTTATGGTTAGGGTGAGGCTTATATTGAGGATTAATGTTAGGTTTAGTGTGAGGTTTAGGGTGAGGATGAGTATTAGGGTTAGGCTGAGGGTGAGTGTTAAGATAAGGGTGAGGGTGAGGGTTAGGGTGAGGGTTAGGGTAAGGTTTTGGGTTATGGTTAGGGTGAGGGTTAGATTGAGGATTAGGGTTATGGTTAGTGTGAGGTTTAGGGTGAGGATGAGGATTAGGGTTAGGGTGAGGGTGAAGGTTAGAATTAGCGTTAGGTTGAGGGTCAGGGTTAGGGTTAGGGTTAGGGTTAGAGTGAGGTTTAGGATTAGGGTGAGGGCTAGGGTTAATGTGAGGGTTAGTGTTAGGGTTAGGGTTAGTGTTAGGGTGAGGGTAAATTTTAGGTTGAGGGTTAGGTTTAGGGTGAGGGTTATTGTTAGGGTTAGGGTTAGGGTTTCGGTTACTGTGAGGGTGAGGTTGATGGTTAGGGTTAGGGTGAGCTTAAGTGTTAGGGTTATGGTTAGAATTAGTGTTAGTGTGAGGGTGAGGTTTAGGGGTAGAGTTATGTTTAGGGTGAGGTTTAGGGTGACGTTTAGGGTCAGGGTGAAGTTTAGGGTGGGGGTGACGGTAAGGGTAAAGGTAAGTGTTAGGCCAAGGGTGAGGGTTACGAGAAGGGTGAGGGTTAGTGTTAGGGTGAGGGTTAGGGTAAGTGTTAGGGTGAGGGTCAGGGTTAGATTGAGGATTAGTGTTAGGGTTAGTGTGAGGTTTAGGGTGAGGATGAGGGTTAGGCTTAGGGTGAGGGCTAGGAAGAGGGTCAGGGTTAGAGTTAGTGTTAGGGTGAGGTTTAGGGTTAGGGTGAAGGTTAGGGTTAGTGTGAGGGTTAGTGTTAGGGTTAGGGTGAGTGTTAGGGTTAGTGTTATTGTTAGGGTTAGGATTAGGGTTACAGTTACGGTGAAGTTAAGTGTGAGGTTTAGGGTTGGGTTTAGGATGAGGTTGAAGTTTAGGTTTTGGGTTAGAGTTAGGGTTAGGGCTAGGGTGAGGGTGAGGTTTAGGGTTGGGGTTAGGATGAGGTTTAGGTTTAGGGTTTGGTTTAGAGTTACGGTTAGGGTTAGGGTGAGGGTGAGCTTTAGGGTTAAAGTTAGGATTAGTGTTAGGGTTAGGTTTAGGGTGAGGGTTAGGTTTAGGCTTAGGGTGAGGGTTAGGATGAGGTTTAGGGTTAGGATTAGTGTTAGGGTGAGGGCTATGGTGAGTGTTAGGGTGAGGGTTAGGGTTAAGGATAAGGTTATGTTTAGGATTAAGGTTAGGGTGAGTGTGAGTTTGAGCATTAGGTTTAGGGTTAGGTTTAGACTTTTGGTTAGGGTGACGGTTAGGGCTAGGGTTTGGGTTAGGGTGAGGGTGTGGCTGATTATTAGGGTTAGGTTTAGGATTAGGGTTAGGGTTACAGTTAGGTTTACGGTGAGGGTTAGGGTTAGGCCTAGGTTAGGCTTAGGGTTAGGCTGAGGGTGAGGGTGGGGGTGAGGATTACTTTTAGGGATAGTGTTAAAATTCGGGTTATTGTTAGTGTTTTGGTTTGGGTTAAGTTTGAGTTGAGGGTGAGGCTGAGGTTGAGGGTTTAGTTTAGGGTTAGGTTTAGTGTGAGGTTTAGGGTTTGGGTTAGTTTTAGGGTTAGGGTGAGGGTTAGGGTTAGGGTTACTATATGGGTGAGTGTTAGGGTTAGTTTGAAGGTTAGGGGTAGGGTTAGGCTGAGGGTTAGTTTGGGGGTGAGGAATAGGTTTTGGGTTATGGTTAGTATTTGGGTTAGGATGAGGGTTAGGATGAGGATTAGGGTTAGGATTAGGTTTAGGGTGAGGGCTAGGGTGAGGGTGAGGATTAGGGTTAGGCTCAGGCTTAGGCTTAGGGTTAGGCTGAGGGTGAGGTTGAGGGTGAGGGTTAGTGTTAGGTTGATGGATAGGATTAGGGTTAGGGTGAGTGTTAGGATGAGGGTTAGGGTTAGGGTGAGGGTTAGGGTGAGCGAGATGGTAAGAGTTAAGCTGAGGGTTAGGCTGAGTGTGAGTGTTCCCCTCAGGGTGAGGGTTACTATTAGTGTGAGGATTAGGATAAGGGTTATGGTGAGGGTTAGGGTGAGGGTGAGGGTTATATTGAGGATTATGGTTATGTTTAGTGTGAGGTTTAGGGTGAGGATGAGGGTTAGGGTTAGGGTGAGGTTTAGCGTTTGAATTAGGGTTAGGGTGAGGGCTAGGGTGAGGGTGAGGGTTAGGGGTAGGGTGAGGTTTAGGGTTAGGGTGAGAGTTAGGGTTACTGTTAGGGTTAGTGTTAGAGTTAGGCTTAGGGTAAGCTTGAGGGTAAGTGTTAGGGTGAGTGTTAGGTTTAGGGTGAGCGTCATGGTTAGGGTGAGGGTTAGGTTTAGTTTTAGGGTTATTGTTAGGTTTCGGGTTAGGGTTACAGTGAAGGTGAGGGTGAGGGTTATGGTTAGGGTGAGGTTTAGGGTTAGGGTTAGGGTTTGAATTAGGGTTAGGTTGAGTGTGAGGTTTAGGTTTAGAGTTAGGGTTAGGGTGAGGCTGAGGGTGAGGGTGTGGGTTAGGGTAAGGATTAGGTTTATGGTTAGGCTTAGTTTTATTGTAAGGGTTAGGGTTATGGTTACGGTTAAGGTAAGGGTTAGGGTTAAGGTGAAGGTTAGGGTGAGGGTTAGTTTTAGGTTTAGGGTGAGGGTTAGGTGAGGGTGAGGGTTAGGGGTAGGTTGAGGGTTAGGTTTAGGGTGAGGGTTAGGGTTAGAATTAGGGTTAGGCTGAGGGCTAAGATGAGGTTTAGGTTTAGTGTGAGGTTTAGTGTTAGGGTTAGGCTTAGTGTTAGGTTGAGGGTAAAGTTTAGGTTGAGGGTTAGGGATAGGTTTAGGTTTAGGGTGATGTTAAGGGTTAGAGTGAGGGTTAGGGTCAGGGTGAGTGTTAGGGTTAGCATTATCGTTAGAGTGAGGGTTATTGTGAGGGTTAGGGTAAGGTTAGGGTGAGAATTAGGGTTAGGGTGAGGGTTAGGTAGAGTGTGAGGGTAAGGGTAAGTGTGAGGGTTAGGGTGAGTGTAAGGATTATGGTAAGGATGTGGGTTAGGGTGAGGGTTAGGTTTAGGTTTACAGTAAGGGTGAGGGTTAGGGTGAGTGTTAGGTTTGGGGTTAGGGTTAGGGCGACGGTGAGATTGAGGTTTGGAATCAGGGTGAGGGTTAGGTTTAGGGTGAGGCTCAGGATTAGGATTAGGGTTAGGGTGAGGGCTAGGGTGAGGGTGAGGGTTAGGGTTAGGGATAGGGTTAGGGTGAGGGTTAGGGTTAGGCTGAGGATTAGGGTTAGTGTAACGCTTAGTTTTAGTGTTAGGGTTAGTGTTATTGTGAGCATAAATTTTAGGGTTAGGATTAGGGTTAAGTTGAGGGTGAGGGTTAGGTTAAGGGTGAGGGCTAGGGTTAGGGTGTGGGTGAAAGTGAGGGTTAGGATAATGGTTAGGATTAGGGTTATTTTTTTGGTGTAGGGTTAGGTTTATGGTTACGTTGAGGGTGAGGGTGAGGGTGAGGGTTAGGGTTAGGGTGATGTTTAGGGTTTGGGTTAGGTTTAGGTTTAGGTTTAGGATGAGATTTATGGTGAGGAGTAGGGTTAAGGTTAGGTTTAGGGTAAGGATTTGTGTGAAAGTTAGGGTTAGGGTGAGGGTTAGGTTAAGGATTAAGTTTTGGATTAGGGTTAGGGTGAGAGTGAGTGTTAGGGTGAGTTTAAGGGTTAGCTTAGGGTTAGGGCTATGGTGAGGGTTAGTGTGAGGGTAAGGGTTAGGTTGAGGGTTAGGCTTAGTGTGAGGTTTAGGGTGAGGTTGAGGGTTAGGGTTAGGTTTAGGGTGAGGATAAGGTTTATGGTGAGGTTTAGGGTGAGCGTGAGTGTTAGGGTTAGCATTAGCTTTAGGGTGAGTTTTAGTGTGAGTGTTTTGGTTAGGTTAGGGTGAGGTTTTGGGTTAGTGTGAGGGTTAGGGTCAGGGTAAGTTCAGGGTAAGGGTGAGGTTTTTGGTGAGGGTGAGGGTTACGGGAAGGGAGATGTTTAGGGTTAGGTTGAGGATTAGGGTTAGGGTTAGGAAAAGGGTTAGTGTGAGGGGTAAGGTGAGGGTGAGGATTAGGATTAGGGTTAGGTTTAGGTTGAGGGTGACATTTAGACTGAGTGTTAGGGTTAGTTTGAGGGTTGGTATTAGGATTAGGCTTAGTGTTAGGGTGAGGTTAAGGATTACGGTGAGGGTTAGGTTTAGGGTGTGCGTTAGGTTTAGGGTGAGGGTTAGGGTTAGGGTTAGGGTAAGGGTAAGGGTTAGGTTTAGGGCTAGTTTTAGGGTTATTCAGGGTTTTGGTGAGGTTTAGGGTTAGGGATAGTGTAAGGATTAGGGTTAGGGTTAGTTTGAGGATTAGGTTGAGGGTTAGCGTGAGGGTTAGGGTTAGTGTGAGGGTTAGAGTTAGGCTGAGGGTGAGGGTGAGGGTGAGAGATAGGGTTAGGGTTAGTGTTAGGGTTAGAGTTATGATGAGGGTGAGGGTTAGGGTTAGGATTAGGGTTAGGGAGAGGTTTTGGGTTAGGTTTACGGTTAGGATGTGTTTTAGGGTGAGGCGTAAGTTTAGGTTTAGGGTTAAGTTTAGGTTAGGGTAAGGGTGAGGATAAGGTTTAGGCTGAGGGTTAGGGTGACGGTTAGGGTTAGAAATAGGGTTAGGGATAGGGTGACTGTTAGCTTGAGGGTTTGGTTTAGGGTTAGGGTTAAGGTTTCGGGTGAGGGTTAGGGTTCAGTTTAGGGGTAGGTTAAGGGTTTCGTGTTTGGGTCAGGGTTAGGGTTAGGGTGAGGTTCAAGGTGAGGGTGAGGGTTAGGGTTAGGTTTAGGTTTATGGTGTGTTTAAGTGATATCATGAGGTTTAGGGTGAGTGTTAGAGTTATTAGTAGGTTTTGGGTGAGGGTGAGGGCGAGGGTTAGGGTTAGGGTTAGGGTGAGTTTTACGGTTAGGGTGAGGGTTAGGGTTAGGGTTAGCATGAGGGTGAGGGTGACGGTGAGGGTTAGGGTTAGTGTTAGGTTGAGGGTTAGGTTTAGTGTGAGGTTTAGGGTGAGGATGAGGTTAAGGGTTAGGGTGAGGGTTAATGTAAAGGTGAGGGTTAGGTTTAGGGTTAGTATTAGGATGAGGGTTAGGGTGAGGGTTAGGGTTAGGTTTAGGGTTAGGGTGAGGGTGAGGGTTAGGGTTAGGGTGAGGGGGAGGGTTACGGTAAGGTTTAGGGTGAGGGCTAGGGTGCGTATTATGGTTAGGGTGAGGTTTAGGGTTAGGGTGAGGCTTAGGGTTAGGGTTACTTTGAGGTTGGTGTGAAGGTGAAGTTTAGGATGAGGGATAGGATTAGGTTGAGGGTTAGGGTTAGCCTTAGGGTGAGGGTTATGGTTAGGTTTAGATTGAGGTTCGGGGTGAGGGGTAGGTTTAGGTTTAAGGTTAGGGTTAGGTTTAGTGAGAGGGTTACGGTTAGGGTTAGGGTGAGTGTGAGGTTAAGGGTTATGGTGAGGGTTATGATGAGGTTGATCGTTAGGGTTAGGATTAGGGGTAGGGTTAGGGTAAGTCTGAGCATGAGGGTGTGGGTGCGGTCAGGGTTACGTTTAGGGTGAGGGCTAGGGTGAGGGTGAGGGTTAATGTGAAGGTGAGGGTGAGGGTGAGGGTCTTTGTTAGATAATCATTAGGGTTAGGGTGAGGATTAGGTGAGGGTGAGGGTGAGGGTGAGCTTTCGGGTTAGGGTGTGGGTGAGTGAGGGTTAGGGTGAGGGTTCAGGTGATGGTGAGAGTTAGGGTAAGGTTGAGAGTTAGGGTTTAGGGTTAGAGTTAGGTTTACGGTTAGAGTTAAGGTGAGGGTTCGGGTAAGTGGGACTGTTAAGGTTAGGGTGATCATTAGGGTTAATGTGATGGTTAGGGATAGGGTGAGGATAAATTAAGGGTGATGGTTAGGGTGAGGGTGAGGGTTAGGGTTACTGTTAGGATGAGTGTTAGGCTTAGCTTTAGTGTTAATGTGAGGGTGAGGGTGAGGGTTAGTGTTAGGCTTAGGGTTAAGGTGAGGGTGAGGGTGAGGATGAGGGTGAGGGTGAGGGTGTGGGTTAGTGTTAGGGTTAGGTTTAGGGTGAGGGTGAGGGTTAGAGTTAGGGTGAGGGGTAGGGATAAAGTTGGGGTGAGGGTTAGGGTTAGTCTGAAGTTTAGTGTTAGGGTTAGGTTTATGGTGAGGGTTAGGTTGAGGGTTAGGGTTTGGATTAGGGTTAGGGTGAGAGTGTGGATTAGGGTGAGGTTAAGGGTTAGCTTAGGGTTAGGGTTAGGGTGAGAGTTAGGGTGTGGGTAAGGGTTAGGGTGAGAGTTAGGCTTAGGGTGGGGTTTAGGGTGAGATTGAGGGTTAGGGTTAGGGTTAGGGTGAGGTTAAGGTTTAGGGTGAGGTTTAGGGTGAGGGTGAATGTTAGTGTTAGCATTAGGGTTAGGGTGAGGTTTAGTGTGAGTGTTTTGTTTAGGTTAGGGTGAGGTTTTGGGTTAGTGTGAGGGTAAGGGTGAGGGAAAGGTAAGGGTAAGGGTGAGGTTTTTGGTGAAGGTGAGGGTTACAGAAAGGGAGAGGGTTAGGGTTAGGGTTAGGGTGAGGGTTAGGTTTAGGGTTAGGAAAAGAGTTAGTGTGAGGGATAAATGAGGGTGAGGATTAGGGTTAGGGTTAGGTTTAGGTTGAGGGTTAGGTTTAGGCTGAGCGTTAGGGTTAGTGTGAGGGTTGGTGTTAGGGTTAGGCTTAGTGATAGGGTCAGGGTAAGGTTTAGGGTGAGGGTTAGATTTAGGGTGAGGTTTAGGGTTAGAGTGAGGGTTAAGGTTAGCGTTAGGGTAAGGGTAAGGGTTAGGGTTAGGTCTAGGTTTAGGGTTATTGAGAGTTTTAGTGAGGTTTAGCGTTAGTTTTAGTTTAAGGGTTAGGGTTATGGTTAGTGTGAGGATTAGGTTGAGGGTTATCGTGAGGGTTAGGGTTAGTGTGAGGGTTAGGGTTAGGCTGAGGGTGAGGGTGAGGGTGAGAGTTAGGGTTAGGTTTAGGGTTAGAGTTACGATGAGGGTGAGGGTTAGGTTTTGGATTAGGGTTAGTGAGAGGTTTTGGGTTAGGTTAAGGGTTAGGATGAGGGTTAGGGTGAGGGCTAAGGTTAGGTTTAGGGTGAGGTTAGATTTATTGTGAGGTTAACATTAGGGTTAGGGTTAGGGTGACGGTGAGGATAAGGTTTAGGGTGAGGGTTAGGGTGAGGATTAGGGTTAGGGATAGGGTTAGGGTTAGGGTGACTGTTAGCTTGAGGGTTAGGTTTAGGGTTAGGGTTAAGATTTCTGGTGAGGGTTAGGGTTCAGTTTAGGTTTAGGTTAAGGGTTTCGTGTTTGGGTTATGGTTAGGGTTAGGGTGAGGTTTAAGGTGAGGGTGAGGGTTAGGTTTAGGTTTATGGTGTGGGTAAATGATAGTGTGAAGGTTAGGGTGAGTGTTAGAGTTAGCAGTAGGGTTGGGGTGAGGATGAGGGTTAGGGTTAGGGTTAGCGTGTTTTAGGGTTAGGGTGAGGGTTAGGGTTAGGGTGAGTGTTAAGGTTAATGTGAGGGTTAGGTTGAGGGTGAGGATAAAGTAAGGGTGAGGGTTAGGGTGAGGGTGAGGGTTAGGGTTACAGTTAGGGTGAGGTTTAGTTTTAGGTTTAGTGTTAAGGTGAGGGTAAGTGTGAGGGTTAGGGTTAGGCTTAGGGTTAAGTTGAGGTTGAGGGTGAGGGGCAGGGCTAGCCGTGAGGGTTAGGGTTAGGGTGAGGGTTAGGTTTAAGGTTAGGGTTAGGGTTATTGTTAGGGTAAGGGTTAGGGAGAAGATGAGGATAAGGGTGAGTGTGAAGTTTAGGGTTAGGATTAGGTTTAGGGTGACCTGTGGGTGAGGGTAAGGGTGAGGGTTAGGGTCAGGGTTAGGCTAATGGTTGGGGTGAGGCTTAGGTTTAGGGTGATGTTTAGGGTGAGGGTGAGGGTAAGGGTGATGGTGAGGGTTTGGTTGAGCGTTTGGATTAGGGTTTGGGTGAGGTTGAGTGTTAGGTTGAGTGTTAGGGTTAGGTTTAGGGTGAGGGTGAGTGTGAGGGTTAGGGTTAGGGTTAATGTTAGGCTTAGGTTAATCTGAGGGTGAGGGAGAGTGTGAGGGTTAGGGTTAGGGTGAGTGTGAGGGTTAGGTTTAGGGTTAGTGTGAGGTGTAAGGTGAGGGTTAGGGTTAGAATTAGGGTTAGGGTTAGAATTAGATTTCGGGTTAGGCTGAGTGTGAGTGTGAGGGTTAGGGTTATGGTTAGGCTTATGCTTAGGTTTAGGGTGAAGGTGAGGGTGAGGGTAAGACTGATAGTTAAGGTGTGTGTTAGGGTTAGGTTTAATGTAAGGGTTAGGGTGAAAGTGAGTGTTAGGGTGCGGTTGAGGGTTAATGTTACGGTAAGAGTTAGGGTCAGGTTTAGATTAAAGGTTAGGTTGAGACTTAGGATGATGGGTAGGGTTAGGTTTAGGGTGAGGTTTAGGGTTAGTTTGAGGGTTAGGGTTAGGGATAGGGTGAGGGTTAGGATGAGGGTTAGGGTGAGGGTAAGGTTTAGGGTGAGGGTTAGTGTGTCAGGGTTAGGGTTAGGGTTAGTGTTAGGGTGAGGGTGAGGTTTAGGTTTACTGTTAGGGTTTTGGATAGGGTTAGGTTTAGGGTTCAGGAGACGGTTAGGATGCGGGTTAGGATGAGGGTTAGGGTTAGGGTGAGGGTTAGGTTTAGGGTGAGGAAAAGTGTGAGGTTGAGGTTTAGGGTTAGGGTTAGGGCTAGAGGTAGGATGAGGGTTATTGTTAGTGTTAGGATTAGGTTTAGAGAGAGGGTTAGGATGAGGGTTAGGGTAAAGGTAAGGGTTAGGGTTAAAGGTTAGGGTGAGGGTTAGGGTCAGGGTGAGGGTTAGGGTGAGTGTGAGGGTTAGTTAGCATTAGGTTTAGGGTTAGGTTTAGGGAGAGGTTTAGGGTTAGGATTAGGTTTAGGGTGAATGCTAGGGTGTCGGTGAGGGTTAGGGTTAGGGTGAAGGTGAGGGTTAGGTTTAGGGTTAAGCTGAGGGTTTGGGTGAGGTATAGGGTAAGGAGTAGTGTTAGGTTTAGAGTTAGGTGACTGATAGGGTTAGGTTTAAGGTGAGGGTTAGGGTGAGGATGAGGGTGAGTGTTAGGGTGAGGATGAGGATTTGGGAAAGTATGAGGTTTAGGGTTTGGGTGAGGGTTAGGGTTGGGTGAGTGTTAGGGTGACAGTGAGGGTTAGGGTTAGGGTTGGGTTTAGGGTTAGGGTGAGGGGTAGGGTGAGGGGTAGGGTTAGAGTTAGGGTGAGGGATAGGGTTAGTGTGAGGGTAAGGGTTAGGGTGAGGTTTAGTGTTACATTGAGGTTTCATGTTAGGTTTAGGCTTAGTGTTAGGGTGAGGGTAAGTTTTAGGTTGAGGATTAGGTTTAGGTTGAGGTTTAGGGTTAGTATGAGGGTTAGGGCTAGACTGAGGTTAAGGGTGGGGGTTAGGGTTAGGGTGATATTTAGGGTGAGGGTGAGTGTTAGGGTGAGGGTGAGGGTTCACTTGAGGGTTTGGGTTAGGGTTAGAGTGAGGTTGAGGGTGAGGGTGAGACTTAGGATTAGGTTTAGGGTGACAGTGAGTGTGAGGATTAGGGATAGTGTTAGGCTTAGGTTTAGGGTTAGGCTGAGGGTGACTGTGAGCATGATGGTTAGGGTTAGGGTGAGGCTTAGGGTTAGGGTGAGGGTTAGCATTAGGGTTAGGGTTAGGTTTAGGTTGGAGGTTAGGTTTAGGGTGAGGGATAGCGTAAGGGGTAGGGTTAGGTTGAGGGGGAGGGGGAGGTTTAGGTTTAGGATGAGCCTGTGGGTGAAGGTGAGGTTTAGGGTTAGGGTGAGGGTTAGGCTAAGGTTTAGGGTGAGGGTTAGTTTTAGGTTGATGTTTAGGTTGAGGGTTTGGGTTAGGGTTAGGGTGAGTGAGAGGGTTAGGATTAGTGTTTGGGTTAGGTTTAAGTTGAGAGTGAGTGTGAGCGTTAGGTTTAGGGTTATTGGTAGGTTTAGGTTTAAGCTGAGGGTGAGGGTGAGTGTGAGGGTTAGGGTTATGTTGAGTGTGAGAATTAGGGTTAGGTTTTGGGTGAGGTTGAGAATGAGAGTTAGGGTGAGGGTTAGGGTTTGGTTTAGGGTGAGGGTTAGATGAGGTTGAGGGTTAGGGTTAGGGTGTGGGTTAGGGTTAGGGTGTGGGTGAGGGTTAGCGTTAGGGTGAGCGTTAGGGCTTGAGTGCGGATTAGGGTGAGGGTTAGGGTTAGGGTGATGTTTAGGGTGAGGTTGAGGGTTGGTTTTAGGATTTGCGTAAGGTTTAGGGTGAGGTTGAGGGTGAGGGTGAGGCTTAGGGTTAGAGTTAGGGTGAGGGTGACTGTGAGGGTTAGAGGTTAGGGTTAGGCTTTAGGCTAAGTGTTAGGCTGAGGTTGAGGGTGAGGGTGACGGTTAGGGTTATGGTGAGAGTTAAGGTTAGGGTTAGGGTGAGGGATAGGGATAGTGTGAGGGTTAGGGTTAGAGTGAGACTTAGGGTTACTGTGAGGGTTCATGTTAGGTTTAGGCTTAGTGTTAGGGTGAGGGTAAGTGTTAGGTTGAGTGTTAGGTTTAGGGTGAGGTTTAGGGTTAGTATGAGGGTTAGGGCTAGTGTGAGGGTAAGGTTCAGGGTTAGGGTTAGGGTGATGTTTAGGGTGAGGGTGAGGGTTAGGGTGAGGGTGAGGGTGAGGATTCAGTTGAGGGTTTAGTTTAGGGTTAGGGTTTGGTTGAGACTTAGGGTTAGGTTTAGGGTAAGGATGAGTGTGAGGTTTAGGGTTAGGGTTAGGCTTAGGTTTAGGGTTAGGCTGAGTCTGACTGTGAGCTTCAGGGTTAGGGTTACGGTGAGCATTAGTGTTAGGCTTAGGGTGAGGGTAAGGGTTGGGGTGAGTGTTAGGGTTTGGGTGAGGGTTAGCGTTAGGTTTAGGGTTTGGGTTAGGTTGGAGGTTAGTGTTAGAGTGAGAGTTAGCATTAGGGGTAGGGTTTGGTTGAGAGTAAGGGTGAGGGTTTGGGTTAGGATTAGGTTTAAAGTGAGCCTGAGTGTGAGGGTGAGGGTTAGGGATAGGGTTAGAGTGAGGGTGAGGTTTAGGGTTACGGTAAGGGTTACGGTTAGGGTTAGGTTGAGGGTTAGGGAGAGGGTGAGGATGAGGGTTAGGGTGAGGGTTCGGGTTAGGGTTCGTGTTAGGGTTATGGTGAGGGTGGGGGTGAGGTTGAGAGTGAAGGTTAGGGTTAGATTTAGGATGAGGGTGAGGATTAGGGTTAGGACTAGGGTTAGGGTTATGTTTAGGCTGAGGATGAGTCTGAGGGTGTGGGTGAGGATTAGGGTTATGTTGAGTGTTAGAGTTAGGGTTAGGGTGAGGGTTTGGGTTAGTGTTCAGTTTAGGAAGAGAATTAGTTTGAGGGGTACAGTTACGGTTAGGATGAGCGTTAGGTTTAGCGTTAGGGTTAGGGATAGGGTTGGTTTACGGTGAGGTTTAGGATGAAGGTTAGGGTTAGGTTTAGGTTTTTAGGGAGGGTTAGGGTGCAGGTTATTGTTAGAGTTAGGGTTAAGGTGAGGGTTAGGTTCAGGGTGAGGGTTATTGTTAGGGTTAGATTTCCGGTGAGAGTAAGGGTTAGCGTGAGGTTAAGGGTGAGTGTGAGGGTTGGAGTTAGCATTAGGGTTAGGGTGAGGTTTAGGGTGAGGGTTAGGGTTAGGTTTAGGGTTAGGGTGAGGTGAGGGTGAGGGTGATTGTGAGGTTTATGGTTAGGGTGAGAGATAGGTTTAGCGTGAGGATTAGGGTTAGGGTTAGGGTGAGGGTTAGCATGAGGGTGACAGTGAGGCTTAGGTTTTGGGTGAGGGTGAGTGTGAGGGTTAAGCTAAGGGTTAGGGTTAGGGTTAGTGTGAGGGAGAAGTTGAGGGTTAGTGTTAGGAATCGCGTTAGGTTTAAAGTTAGGCTGAGGGTGAGCGTGACGTTGAGAGTGATGGTTAGGGTTAGGGTTAGGGTGAGGGTTAGGGTTAGTGTGAGGGTTAGGGTGAGGGTAAGGCTAAAGGTTAGGGAGAGGGTGAGGGTTAGGTTTAGGGTTCAGGTGAGGGTTAGGGTGAGGTTTAGGGTTAGGGTTATGGTTAGGGTTAAGGTGAGGGTGAGGGTGAGGGTTAGTGTGAGGGTTACGGTTAAGGTGAGGTTGCGGGTTAGGTGAGGTTTAGCATTATGGTCAGGGTTAGGATATGAGTTAAGGTGAGGGTAAGTGTTGGGGGGAGGGTTAGGGTTAGGGTGAGGTTTAGGATGAGGTTTAGGGGTAGTGTTAAGGTTAGGGTTGTTAGGGAGAGTTTAAGGGTTAGGGTGAGTGTTAGGGTTAGGTTAGGGTCAGGGTTAGGGTTAGGGTGAGGGTTAGGGTTGGGTTAGGGTGAGGGTTAGATGCAGGTTAGGGTTAGGGTTAGGTTGAGGGTTAGGTTTAGGGTGAGGGTTATGGTTAGGATTACGGTTAGGGTGAGGGCTAGGGTGAGGGTGAGGGTTAGGGTTAGGGTGAGGCTTAGGGTTAGGTTGAGGGTTAGGTTTAGTGTGAGGGTTAGGGTGAGGGTAAGGTTAAAGTTTAGGGTGAGGGTGAGTGTTAGAGTTAGGGTTAGGGTGAGGGTTAGGGTGAGGTTTAGGTTTAGGTTTATGGTTAGGGTTAGCATGAGGGTGAGCGTGAGGGTGACAGTGAGGCTTAGGGTGAGTGTGAGGGTGAGTGTGAGGGTTAGGCTTAGGGTTAGTGTGAGGGTGAAGGTGAAGGTTAGTGTTAGGAGTAGGGTTAGGTTTACATTTTGGCTGAGGGTGATCGTCAGGGTGAGGGTGACTGTTAGGGTTAGGGTTAGGTTGAGGTTTAGGGTTACTGTGAGGGTTAGGGTGAGGGTAAGGTTAAAGGTTAGGGTGAGGGTTGGCTTAGGGTTAGGGTGAGGGTTAGGTTGAGGATGAGGGTGAGTGTTAGAGTGAGTGGTAGGGTGAGGTGTAGGGTTAGGGTTAGGGTGAGGGTTAGGGTTAGTGTGAGGCTTAGGGTTAGGGTGAGGTTTAGGGTTACTGTGAGGGTTCATACTTGGTTTAGGCTTAGTGTTAGGGTGAGGGTAAGGGGTAGGTTGAGGGTTAGGTTTAGGGTGAGGTTTAGGGTTAGAATGAGGGTTAGGGCTAGGGTGAGGGTTAGGGTGAGCGTTCGGGTTGGGTGATGTTTAGGGTGTGGGTGAGGGTTAGGGTGAGTGTGATAGTGAGGGTGAGTGTTCAGTTGAGGGTTTGAGTTAGGGTTAGGGCGAGGTTGATGATGAGGGTGAGACTTAGGGTTAGGTTTAGTGTGAGGGTGAGTGTGAGGGTTAGCGATAGGGTTAGGCTTAGGTTTAGAGTTATGCTGAGGGTGACTGTGAGGGTGAGGGTTATGGTTAGGGTGAGGGTTAGTGTTAGGGTGAAGGTAAGGGTTGGGGTGAGTGTTAAGGGTAGGGTTAGGGTTATCGTTAGGTTTAGGGTGAGGGTTAGGGTTAGGTTGGAGGTTAGGGTTAGGGTGAGGGTTAGCGTTAGGGTTAGGGTTAGGGTTAGGTTGGAGGTTAGGTTTAGGATGTGGGTTAGCATTAGGGGTAGGGGTAGGGGTAGGTTGAGAGTGAGGTTGAGGGTTAGGGTTAGGATTAGGTTTAGGGTGAGGCTGAGGGTGAGGGTGAGGGTTAGAGTTAGGGTGAGGGTTAGGCTAACTGTTAGGGTGAGGTTTAGGTTTAGGGTGATGTTTAGGTGGAGGGTGAGAGTTAGGTTGAGGTTGAGGGAGAGGGTTCGGTTGAGGATTTGGGTTAGGGTTAGGTTGAGGGTGAGGGTGAGTGAGAGGGTTAGATTTATGGTTATGATTAGGTTTAGGGTGATGCGGACTGTGAGGGTTAGGGTTGGGGTTATTATTATGCTTAGGTTTAAGCTGAGGGTGAGTGTGAGTGTGACCGTTAGTGTTATGTTGAGTGTGAGCATTAGGGTTAGGGTTAGGATGAGGGTGAGGTTGAAGGTTAGGGTGAGGTTTAGGGTGAGGGTTAGGTTGAGGGTTAGATGAGTATGAGGGTTAGGGTTAGGGTGAGGGTTAGGGTTCGGGTTCGGGTGAGGTTTAGCATTAGGGTGAAGGTTAGGGTTATGCTGCGGATTAGGGTGAGGATTAGTGTTAGGGTGATGTTTAGGGTGAGGTTACGGGTTAGGTTCAGTGTGAGGGTGAGGGTTGGTTTGAGAGTTTGCGTTAGGTTTAGAGTGAGGTTGAGGGTGAGGGTGAGGCTTAGGGTTAGGGTTAGGGTGAGGGTGACTGTGAGGGTTAGGTTTAGGGTTAGGCTTAGTCTGAGGGTTTGGCTGAGGGTGAGGGTGAGGGTTAGGGTTAGGGTCAGGGTTAGGGTTAATGATAGGGTGATTTTTAGGGTGAGGGTTAGTGTGAGAGTTAGTGTTAGGTTTAGGATTAGTGTTACAGTGAGTGTAAGGGTTTGTTTGAGGGTTAGGGTTAGGGATCGGTGAGGGTTAGGGTGAGGGTTAGGGTGAGGTGAGGTGAGGGTGATTGTGAGGTTTTTGGTTAGGGTGAGAGATAGGTTTAGGGTGAGGGTTAGGGTTAGTGTTAGGGTGAGGGTGAGCATGAGGGTGACAGTGAGGCTTATGGTGAGGGTGAGGGTGAGGGTAAGGTTAAAGGTTAGGGTGAGGGTGAGGGTTAGGTTTAGGGTTAGGGTTAGGGTGAGGGATAGGGTGAAGTTTAGGGTTAGGGTTACGGTTAGGGTTAGGGTGAGGGTGAGGGTTAGGATTAGGGTGAGGGTTATTGTTAGTGTTAGGGTTAAGGTTACGGTTAATATGAGGTTGCGGGTGAGGTGAGGTTTAGCGTTAGGGTTAGCGTTAGGGTGAGGGTTAGGTTGAGGGTAAGTGTTGGGGTGAGGGTTAGGGTTAGGGTGAGGGTTAGGGTTTGGGTTAGGGTGAGGGTTAGATGAGGGTGTGGGTTAGGGTTACGTTGATGTTTAGGCTTAGGGTTAGTGTTATGGTTAGGAGTAGAGTTAGGTTGAGGGCTAGGATGAGGGTGAGGGTTTGGGTGAAGGTTAGGGTTAGGGTTAGGGTGAGAGTTAGGGTTAGGGTGAGGGTTAGGGTTAGTGTGAGGGTTAGGGTGAGGGTAAAGTTAAAGGTTAGGGTGATGGTGAGGGTTAGGGTTAGGTTTAGGGTGAGGGTTAGGGTGAGGGTGAGTGTGTGGGTTATGGTTAGGATTAGGGTTAATGTGAATTTTATGGTGTCAGTGAGGGTTAGGGTTAGGTTGAAGGTGAGGGTTAGGTTTAGGGTTAAACTCAGGATTTCGGTGAGGTTTAGGGTTAGGAGTACTGTTAGGTTTAGTGTTAGTCTGAGGGTGAGGGTGAGTGTGACTGATAGGGGTAGGTTTAGGGTGAAGGTTAGGGTGAGGATGAGGGTGAATGTTAGAGTGACGGTGAGGGATCGGGAGAGTGTGAGGGTTAGGGTTTGGGTGAGGGTTAGGGTTGGGTGACTGTGAGAGTGAAGGTGAGGGTGAGGGTTATGGTGGGGTTTAGTGTTAGAGTGAGTGTTAGGGTGAGTGGTAGGGTTAGGGTTACGGTTAGGGTGAGGGTTAGGGTTAGTGTGAGGGTTAGGGTTAGGGTGAAGTATAGGGTTACTTTGAGGGTTCATGTTAGGTTTAGGCTTAGTGTTAGGGTGAGAGTAAGGGTTAGGTTGAGGGTTAGGTTTAGGGTGAGGTTTAGGGTTAGTATAAGTGTTAGGGCTAGGGTGAGGGTTAGGGTGAGGGTTAGGATTAGGATTAGGTTTTAAATTGAGGGTGATTTTGAGTGTGTGGGTTAGGGATAGGGTTAGGCTGAGGGTGACTGTGAGCGCGATGGTTAGTGTTAGGGTGAGGGTTAGGTTTAGGGTGAGGGTTAGCGTTAGGGTTAGGGTGAAAGTTAGATTTAGGTTGTAGGATAGGGTTAGGGTGAGGTTTAGCGTTAGGGGTAGGGTTAGTTTGAGGGTGAGGGTGACGATTAGATTTAGGGTGAACCTGAGGGTGAGGGTGGAGGTGAGCGTTAGGTTTAGGGTCAGGGTTAGGCTAAGGTTAAGGGTGAGGTTTAGGTTTACCGAGATGTTTAGGTTGAGGTTTAGGGTGAGGGTGAGGGTGAGGGTTCGTTTGAGGGTTTGGGATAGGATTAGCGTGAGGGCGAGGGTGAGGGTGAGTGAGAGGGTTAAGTTTAGGTTTAGGATTAGGTTTAGGGTGAGGGTGAGTGTGAGGGTTAGGTTTAGGGTTATTGATAGTCTTAGGTTTATGCTGAAGGTGAGGGAGATTGTGAGGGTTATGGTTAAGTTGAGTGTGTGCATTAGGGTTAGGTTTAGGGTGAGGGGTAGGGTCAGGGTTAGGGTTAGGGTTAGGGTGGTGGTTAGAGTTAGGGATAGGGTTAGGGTTAGAATTATGGTTAGAGCGAGGGTTAGTGTGAGGGTGACCAATAGGGTTAGCGTTATGGTAAGGGATAGGGTGAGGGTGAGGGTGAGGGTTATGATGAGGGTTAGTGATAGGGTTGGGCAAGGGGTTAGGGTTCGGGATAGGTTAGGGTGAGGGTTAGGGTGAAGGTTAGGATGAGAGCGAGGTTTAGGGTAATCGTGAGTGTTAGAGTGATGGTTATTATTAGGATTAGGGTTAGGGTTAGGCTTAGGGTGAAGTTGAGGGTTAGAGTTTGGGTGAAGTAAGCGTTAGTGTTATGTTTAGGGTTAACCTTAGGTTGAGGGTGAGGTTTAGGATTAGGGTTAGGGTTAGGATTAGGGTTAGGGTTATTGTTAGTGTTAGGGTGACGGTTAGGGTAAGGGTAAGGGTTAGGATTAGGGTGAGGTTAAGGATTAGGGTGAGGGTGATGGTTAGTGTTAGGTTTAGGGTGAGGGTGAGGGTGAGGGTCAGGGTTAGGGTTAGGTTTAGGATGAGTGCTAGGTTGAGGATTAGGGTTAGGTTTAGGGTGAGATTAAGGGTTAGTGTGATTGGTATGGTTAGGCTTAGGGTGACGGTAAGGGTTAGGGTGAGGGTTAGGGTGAGGGTGAGGATTAGGGTAAGGTTTAGAGTTATGGTGAGGGTTAGGTTTAGGGTTAGGTTTTGGATGATTGTTAGGGTGAGGCTGAGATTTATGGGGTGGGTTAGGGTTAGGGTTAGGGTTAGTGTTAGGGTGAGTGTTAGTGTGACGGTAAGTGTTAGTGTGAGTGTTAGGGTTAGGGTGAGGGTGAAGGTTAGGGTTAGGATTAGGTTGAGGTTAAGGGTTATTGTGAGTATTAGGGTTAGGTTGAGGGTTAGAGTGAGGGTGAGGATTAGGGTTAAGGTTAGGTTGAGGGTGAGGGTGAGGTTTAGGGTTAGGGTTTGGGTTAGGGTTAGGATAAGGCTTAGGGTGAGGAGTATGGTTAGGGTTAGGGTGAGGGTGAGGGTTAGGTTTATCTTTAGGGTTAGGTTTAGGGTTAGGTTGAGGGTGAGGGTGAGGTGAGGGTTAGTATTTGTTTGAGGGATAGGGTTAGAGTTAGGGTTAGGGTGAGGGTTAGGTTTAGAGTTAGGGATAGGATGAGGTTTATGGTAAGGGCTAGGGTTAGGTTTACGGTGAGGGTTAGGGTTAGTGTGAGGGTTAGGTTAAGGGTTAGGTTTAGAGTTAGGGTGAGGTTAAGGGTTAGGGTGAGAGTATGGGTGAGGGTAAAGGTTAGGTTTAGGGTTAGGGATTGGGTGAGGGTTAGGTTGAGGGTAAGAGTTCAGGTGAAGATTAGGGTGAGGGTGAGGTTTAGGTTTAGGGTGAGGGTGAGGGGTAGGGTGAGTTGTAGGATTAGTTAGGGTAAGGTTTAGGCTGAGGGTTTTGGTTAGTGTTATGGTTAGGTTTAGGGTGAGGTTTAGGTTGAGGGTGAGGGTTTGGGTTAGGGTAAGTCATAGAGTTAGGTTGAGGGTTGGAGGTAGGTTGAGGGTTATGGTGAGGGCTAGGGTGAGGGTGAGGTTTAGGGTTATGTTTAGTGATAAGGATATCATTAGGGTTAGGGTTAGGTTTAGGGTTAGGGTAAAGGTTCAGGGGAGGGTTAAGGTGAGGTTTAGGGTTAGGGGTAGGGAGAAAGTTAGGTTTAGTTTTAGGGTGTGATGTAGGTTTAATGTGAGGGGTAGGGTTAGTTTTAGGGTTAGAGTTAAGGTGAGGGTAAGTGTTCGGGTGAGGGTTAGGATGATGGTAAGGTTTAGGGTGAACATTAGGTTTAGGGTCAGGGTTAGGTTTAGCTGTAGGTTTAGGGTGAGTGTTAGGGTTAGTGTGAGGGTTAGGGTGAGGTTGAGGGTTAGGGTTAGGCTTAGGCTGAAGGTGAGGGTGAGGTTTAGGGTTAGGGTTATGGTTAGGATTACGTTGAGTGATAGGGTGAGGGTTAGGGTTAATATTAGTGTTAGGGTGAGGGTGAGGGTTAGGGTTAGGATTAGGGTGAGGTTCAGGGTTATTGTGAGTGTTAGGATTAGTTTGAGAGTTAGGGTGAGGGTGAGGGTTAGGATTAGGCTTAGGCTGAAGGTGAAGTTGAGGTTTAGGGTTAGGGTTTGGGTTAGGGTTAGGATGAGGTTTATCGTGAGGAGTATGGTTAGGGTTAGAGTGAGGGTGAGGGTTAGGTTTAGCTTTAGGGTTAGGGTTAGGGTTAGGCTGAGGGTGAGGGTGAGGGTTAGGGTTAGGGTTAGGATGAGGTTTAGGGTTAGGGTTAGGGTGAGGGTGAGGGTGAGGTTTAGGGTTATGGTTTTTTTTAGGCTGAGGGTGATGGTGAGGATAAGGGTTAAGTTGAGGGTTAGGTTGAGGTTGAGGGTTAGGGTAAGGGTGAGCTTTAGGGTGAGTGTTAGGGTTAGGGTTAGGGTTACGATTAGGTTGAGGGATAGGGTGAGGGTTAGGGTTAATATTAGGGTTAGGGTTAGGGTTAGTGTTAGGGTTAGGTTTAGGGTTAGGATTAGGGTTAGGGTTAAGTTGTGGGTTAGTGTTAGAGTGAGGGTTAGGATGAGGGTTAAGGTTAGTTTGAGGGTTAGAGTTAGGGTTAGGTTAGGGTAAGGGTAAGGATTAGGGTGAGCTTTAGGGTGAGGGTTAGGGTTAGGATTAGGGTTAGGGATATTGTGAGGGTTAGAGTTAGGGTTAGGGTTAGGGTGAGGCTAAAGCTTAGGGTTAGGTTTAGGTTGACGGTGAGGGTTAGTGTGAGGTTATTGTTAGGTTTAAGGTTTAAGGTGTAAGGTTTATGGTGAGGTCTAATGTGAGGTTGTGGGTTAGGGTGAGGGTGAGCGTTTCGGTTAGGTAAGGGTTAAGATTAGGGTTAGGATGAGGATTAGGGTGAGAGTCAGGAATAGAATGAAGTTTAGTGTTAGAGTGATGGTTAGGGTTAGTGTGAGGTTTAGGGTTAGGGTTAGGGTTAGGGTGAGGTTTAGGGTTCAGGTTTCCATTAGGGTTAGGGTCAGGTTTAGGGTGTTTTTGAGGGTTAGCGGTAGGGTTAGGGTTAGTGTTAGGGTGAGGGTTAGGGTTAGGTTTAGTATGAGGGTTAGGGTAAGCGGTAGAGTTAGGGTTAATGTTAGGATTAGGGTGACGGTTAGGGTGAGGTTAAGGATTAGGGTGAGGGTGATGGTTAGTGTTATGTTTAGGGTGATGGTGAAGGTGAGGGTTAGGATTAGGGTAAGGGTGAGGCTGAGGGTGAGGATTAGGGTTAGGGTAATGGTTAGTGTTAGGGTTAGTTTGAGGATTAGGGTGAGGTTTTTGGTTAAGGTGACCGTTAGGTTTAGACTGAGTGTTAAGTTTAGGGTTAGGGTGAAGGTTAGGGTTAGTGGGATGTTTAGGGTGAGGGTGAGGCTGAGGGTGAGAGTTCGGGTTCTCGTGAGGGTTAGGGTTTGGGTGAGGGTTAGGGTTAGGCTGAGGGTTAGTGTGAGGTTGAAGGTTAGGGTGAGCATGAGGGGTAGGGTTAGGGTTAGGGTGAGGTTTAGGTTTAGGGTTAGTGTTAGGTGAGGGTTACAGGGAGGGATAGGGTTTGGGTTAGGGTGAGAGTTAGGATTACTGTGTGGGTTAGGGTTATGTTTAGAGTGAGGGTAAGGTTTAGGGTTAGGTTTAGGGTGAGGGTGAGGATTAGGGTTAGGTTTAGGGTTATGGGGAGAGTTAGGGTGAAGGTTAGGTTTAGGTTTAGGGTTAAGTTTAAGGTGAGGGTTTCGGTGAGGGTTAGGGTTAGGGCTAGGGTGAGGATAAGGTTTAGAGTGAGGGTGAGGGTTAGAGTTAAGGTTAGGGTGTGGGATAGGGTGAGGGTTACGGTTAGGTTTAGGGTGAGGGTAAGTGTTAAGGTGAGGGTTAGGGTGAGGTTGAGTGTTAGGGTTAGGGTTAGGGGTAGGGTGAGGTTTAGAGTTATGGTGAGGGTTAGTGTGAGGGTTTTGGTTAGTGTTAAAGTTAGGTCTAGGGTAAGTTTTAGGGTGAGGTTGAGGGTTAGTGTTAGGGTAAGTGTTACGGTAAGGGTAAGGGTTAGGGTTAGGGTAAGGTTTAGGGTGAGGGTTAGGGTGAGTGATAGGGTGAGGGTTAGTTTGAGGGTAAGAGTTGTGGTGAGGTTTAGGGTGAGGGTGAGGGTTAGTGTTAGGGTTAAGATGAGGTTTAGTGTGAGGGTGAGGATTAGGGTTAGGGTTAGGGTTAGGGTGAGGTTTGGGTGAGGGTTTTGGTTAGTGTTAGGGTTAGGGTGTGGGTTAGGGTGAGGGTTAGGGTTAGTATTAGGGTAGGGGTTAGGGTTACGGTGAGGCTTAGGGTTTGATTGAGGGTTAGAGTGAGCGCTAGGGTGAGGGTGAGGGTTAGCGTTAGGGTTAGGGTGAGAATTGGGGTTAGGGATTGGTTTAGGGTTAAGGTAAAATTTACAGTGAGGTCTAGGGTGAGGGTTAGGCTTAGGGTTAGGGTGAATGTTAGGGTTAGGGGGAAGGTGAGGGATAGGTTTAGTGTGAGGTTTAGGGATAGGTTTAGTTTTAGGGTTAACGTGAGGGTAAGGGTCAGGGTGAGGGTTAGGGTGAGGGTGAGGTTTAGGGTAAGTGTGAGGTTTAGGGTGAGGGTTAGGGGTAGGGGTAGGGTTAGGGTTAGTTTGAGGTTTAGTGTGAGGGTTAGGGTTAATGTTAGGGTTAGGGTTAAGGTGAGGTTTAGGGTTAGGATTAGGGTGAGGATTAGAGTGAGGGTGAGTGTTAGCATGAGGGTTATGCTTAGTGTGAGGCTGACGGTTATAGTTAGTGTTAGGGATAGGATGAGGTTTAGGGTTAGGGACAAGTTTATGGTGAGGGTTAGGGTGAGGGTTATGGTTAGGGTTAGGGTGAATGTTAGGGTTAGGGGTAGGCTGAGTGATAGGTTTTTTGTGAGGTTTAGGGTCAGGATTAGGGTTAGGGTTAAGGTTAGTATAAGGGTTTGGGTGAGGCTTAGGGTGAGGGTGATTGTTAGGGTTAGCATTAGTGTTAGGGTGAGGGTTAGGGTTAGGTTTAGTGTTAGGGATTGTGTTAGGGTGATGGTGAGGGTTAGGGTTAATATTAGGGTTAGTTTGAGGCTTAGCATGAAGTTTAGGTTTAATATTAGGGTTAGGGAAAGGGTGTGGGTTAGGGTTAGGGTTAGTGTGAGGGTTACAGTTAGAGTTAGGGTTAGATTTAAGGTGAGGGTAAGTGTTAAGGTGAGGGTTAGGGTGAGGGTGATAGATAGGGTTAGAATAAGGGTTAGGGTGAGGTTGAGGTTTATGATTACCATTAGGTTTAGGGTGAGGGTTCGGGTGACTATTAGGGTTAGGGTTATGGTGAGTGTGAGTGTGAGGGTTAGGGTGAGAGTGAGGGATAGGGTTGGGTTAGGGATAGAGTGAGGGTTAGGGTGAGGCTAGGCTGAGGGTGAGGGTTAGGGTGTGGGTGAGTTTGAGGGTGAGGTTTTCTCTTACATAATTTTTAGGGTTAGGTTTAGGGTTAGGGTTAGGTTTAGGGTTAGGGTGAGGGTTAATATTAGGGTTAGGGATAGGATGAGTATTAGCGTGAGGGTTCGGTTAGGGGTTGTGTGAGGGTTAGGATTAGTGTGAGGGTTAGGGTAAGGGTTAGGCTTAGGGTTGGGGTGAGGGTAAGTGTTAGGGTGATGTTTAGGGTGAGGGTGAGGATTAGGGTTAGGGTTAGGGTTAAAGTGTGAGTTAGGGTGAGGGTTAAGGTTAGGGTTCAGGTGAATGTTAGGGTTAGGGTTAGTGTTAGGGTGTGGGTGAGTGTGAGGTTGAGGTTTAGGGTTAGGGTTAGATTTAGGGTGAGGGTTAGGGTTAGGATTATGGTTAGGGTTAGGGTTAGGTTGAGGATGAGGGTGAGGGTTAGGGTTAGTATTTGGGTGAGGGTTAGGTTTAGAATTAGGGATAGGATGAGGTTTAGGGTAAGGGGTGGGGTTAGGTTTATGGTGAGGCTTAGGTTTAGTGTGAGGTTTAGGTTAAGGTTTAGGTTTAGAGTTAGAATGGGGTTAAGGGTTAGGGTGAGAGTTAGAGTGAGGGTAAGGGTTAGGTTTAGGGTTAGAGTTGGGTTGAGGGTTAAGGTGAGGCTTATAGGGTTAGGGTTTGGGTTAGGGTGAGGGTGACTGTTAGGGTCAGGGATAGGGTGAGGGTTAGTTTGAGGGTAAGAGTTCAGGTGAGGGTTAGGGTGAGGGTGAGGGTTAGGGTTAGGGATAGGGTGAGGGGTAGGGTGTGGGGTAGGTTTAGGGTTAGGGTTAGGGTGAGGTTTAGGCTGAGGGTTTTGGTTAGTTGTATGGTTAGGTTTAGGGTTAGGGTTAGGTTGAGCGTGAGGGTTTGGGTTAGGGTAAGTGTTAGGGTTAGGTTGAGTGTTGGGGTTAGGTTGAGGGTTATGGTGAGGGTTTGGGTGAGGGTGAGGGTTAGCTTTAGTGTTAGTGATATGGTGATGATTAGGGTTAGGGTTAGGTTTAGGGTTAGGGTAAGGGTTAAGGTGAGGATTAGGGTGAGGGTTAGGGTTAGGGTAGGGAGAATGTTAGGTTTAGTTTTAGGGTCAGCTGTAGGTGTAGTGTGAGGGGTAGGGTTAGGTTTAGGGTTTGAATTAAGGTGAGGGTAAGTGTTACGGTGAGGGTTAGGGTGAGCATTAGGGTTAGGGTCAGGGTTAAGTTTAGCTTTAGGTTTAGGGTGAGTGTTAGGGTTAGTGTGAGAGTTAGGGTGAGGTTGAGGGTAAGGGTTAAGGTGAGGGTTAGGTTGAGGTTGAGGGTTAGGGTAAGGGTGAGATTTAGGGTGACAGTTAGGGTTAGAGTTAGGGTTAGGATTAGGTTGAGGGATAGGGTGAGGGTTAGGGTTAATATTAGGGTTAAATTTAGGGTTAGGGTTAGGGCTAGGTTGTGGGTAAGTTTTAGAGTGAGGTTTAGGATGTGGGTTAGGGTTAGTTTGAGGGTTAGAGTTAGTGTTAGGGTTAGGGTGAGGGTAAGGATTAGGGTGAGGTTTAGGGTGAGGGTGAGGTTTAGGGCTAGGATGAGGGTTAGGGTTAGTATGAAGGTTAGAGTTAGGGTTAGGGTTAGGGTGAGGGTAAGGCTTAAGGTTACGTTTAGGGTGACGGTGAGGGTTAGTGTGAGGGTTATTGTTAGGTTTAGGGTAAGGTTTATGGTGAGGTCTAATGTGAGGTTGAGGGTTTGGGTGAGGGTGAGATTGAGGGTGAACGTTTCGGTTAGGTAACGGTCAAGATTAGGGTTAGGGTGAGTAATAGGGTGAGGGTCAGGGATAGGATGAAGTTTAGGGTTAGAGTGATGGTTAGGGTTAGTGTGAGGTTTAGGGTTAGGGTTAGGGTTAGGGTGAGGTTTAGGGTTTGGGTTTGCATTAGGGTTAGGGTGAGGGTTAGGGTGTTTTTGAGGGTTAGGGGTAGGGTTAGGGTTAGGGTTAGGGTGAGAGTGAGGGTTAGGGTTAGGGTTAGGATGAGGGTTAGTGTAAGGGGTAGGGTTAGGGTTAGGGTGAATGTTAGGATTAGGGTGACGGTTAGGGCAAGGGTAAGGGTTAGGGTTATGGTGAGGGTTAAGTTTAGGGTTAGGGTTAGGGTGAGAGTGAGGGTTAGGGTTAGGTTTAGGGTTAGGGTGAGGTTTAGACTTAGGGTTAGGGTTAGTGTAAGGGATAGATTTAGGGTGAAGGTTAGGGTTAGGGTTATGATTAGGGTTAGGGTGAGGCTTAGGGTTAGGTTTAGGATGAGGGTTAGGGTTAGGTTTAGGGTGAGGTTTAGGTTTAGGGTGAGGTCTACGATGAGGATGAGGGTTAGGATGAGTGTGAGGGTGAGGTTGACGGTTTTGGTTAGGTAAGGGTTAGGGTTAGGGTTAGGGTGAGGATTAGGGTGAGGCTGAGGTTTAGGTTGAGGGTTATGGTTAGGGTGAGGGTTAGCATGAGGCTGAAGTTTAGGTTGAGGTTTAGGGTGAGGGTGAGCGTGAGGGTTCAGGTGAGGTTCAGGGTTCGGGTGTCGGCTAGGGTTAAGTTTAGGCTGAGGATTAGGGTGACGGTGTGGGTTAGGATTTAGGTTAGGGTGAGGGTTAGGTTTAGGGTGAGGCTTAGGATGAGGTGTAGGTTTAGGGTTAGGGAGAGGGTTAGGGTTAGGGTGAAGGTTAGTGTTAGTTTGAGGGTTACGGTGAAGGTGAGTTTGAGGTTGATGGTTAGGGTGAGGGTGATGGTGATGGTGAGGGTTAGGGTTAGGATTCGGGTTAGGTTTAGCGTGAGAGTTAGGGTTAGGGTTTGGGTTAGGGTGAGGGTGAGGGTTAGGGTTAGGGTTAGGGTGAGGGTTAGTGTGAGTGGTAGTTTTAGGGTTAGGGTAAGGGTTAGGTTTAGGTTGAGCATTAGTTTTAGGTTTAGGGTTAGGGTGAGGGTGATGCTGAGGATTAAGGTTAGGGTTAGTGTGAGGATGAGGGTTAGGGTGAGGATTAGGGTGAGGGTTTAGGTTAGAATAAGGTTTAGGGTGAGGGTTAGGATTAGGGTTAGGGTTATGGTAAGGGTTAGGGTTAGGGTAAGGGTTAGGGTGAGGCTTAGGGTTAGGGTTAGGGTGAGGGTTAGGCTTAGAGTTATGGTTTGGGTAAGGGTTAGGGTTAAGTTTAAGGTTAGGTTAAGTTTAGGTTAGTGTGAGGTTGAGGGTTAGGGTGGTGTTTAGGGAGACGGTGAGGGTTAGGGTGAGGGTGAGGTTGAGCGTGAGGTTTAGTGTGAGGGTGAGGGTGAGTGGCAGGGTGACGGTGAGGGTTAGGGTTAGGGTTAGGTTTAGGGTGAGTATTAGGGTGAGGGTGAGGGTTAGGGTTAGGTTGAGGGTTAGGGTTAGGTTTAGGGTTAGGGTGAAGTTTAGGGTGAGAGTTAGGTTTAGGGTTAGGATGAGGGTTAGGCTTACTGTGAGGGTTACGATTAGGGTTTGGGTTAGTGTGAGGATAAGGTTTAGGGTGAGTGTTAGGTTGAGACTGAGGGTTAGGGCTAGCGTTAGGGTTAGGGTGAGGGTTAGGGTGGGGGTTAGGGTTCTTGTTCGGGTTGGGTGAGGGTTAGGTTGAGTGTAAGGATTAGGGTGAGGGTTAGTTTGATGGTGAGGGATAGGGTAATGATGAGGGTAAGGGTTAGGGTTATGGTGAGAGTGAGGGTTAGGTTAAGTGTAAGGGTTAGGGTCAGGGTTAGGTTAAGGGTGAGAGTTAGGGTTAGCATTGGGGTTAGGGTTAGGATGATTGTTAGGGTTGGGGTTAGGGTGCAGGTTAGTGTTAGGGTTAGAGTGAGGGTTAGGGTCAGGTTTAGGTTTAGGATTAGGTTTAGTGTTAGGGTGAGGCTGAGGGTGAGGGTGAGTGTGAGTGTGAAGTTTAAGGTTAGGGTTAGGTTTAGGGTGAGGGTGATGTTTTTGTTTAGGAAAGGTTAAGGTTAGGTTTAGGGTGAGGATTAGGGTGGGGGTGAGGTTTAAGTTGAGGGTTATGGTTAGGGTGAGGGTTAGGGTTAGGGTGATGTTTAGTGTGACGGTGAAGGTGAGAGTGAGGGTTCGGGTGAGGGTTAGGGTTACGGTGAGGGTTAGGGTTAGGGTTACGGTTAGGATTAGGGTGAGGGTAAGGGTTTTATTGACATTTAGGTTGAGGGTGAGTGTTAGGGTTAGGTTTAGTCTTAGGGTGAGGGTTAGGTTGAGGGTTAGGGTTAGGGTTAGGGTGAGGGTTAGGGTTAGGATTAGGGTGAAGTTTAGGGTTAGGGTTAGGGTTTGGCTTAGCGTGAGAAGGGATAAGGTGAGGGTTAGGGAGAGGGTGAGGGATAGGGTTATTGTGAGGGTAAGGTTTAGGCTGAGGCTTAGGTTGAGAATGAGCATTTGTGTTAGCACAGGGTTGGGTTGAGCATGAGGGTTAGGGTTAGGCTGAGGGGTAGTTTTAGGGTTAGGGTTAGGGTTAGGGTGAGGTTAAGGTTTAGGGTGTGGGTGAGGGTGAGGGTTAGGGTTAGCCTTAGGGCGAGGGTGAGGGTTTGGGTTAGGGTTAGGGTGAATGTGAGTGTGAGGGTTAGGTTTAGGATTAGGGTTAGGGTTACAGTTAGCTGAGGTTGAGGGTATGAGTGAGAGTGAGGGCTAGTTTTAGGGTGAGAGAAAGGGTTAGGGTTAGGTTTAGGGTTAGTATTAGAGTTAGGGTTAGGAATAGGCTGAGGTTGAGGGTTAGGGTGAGGGTGAAGGTGAAGTTTTAGTTTTAGGGTTAGAGTTACGGTTAGGTTGAGCACTAGGATGAGGGTGAGGGTTAGGATTAGCATTAGGGTTAGGGTGAGGCTTAGGGTGAGGGTTGAATGTTAGGTTTAGTGTTAGGGTGAGGGTGAGGGTTAGAGTTAGTGTGAGGATGAGGGTCTGGGTTAGGATTAGGGTTAGGGTTACATTTAGGGTTAGGGTGATGGTGAGGGTTAGGGTTAGTGTGAGGATGAGGGTCTGGGTTAGGATTAGGGTTAGGGTTACATTTAGGGTTAGGGTGATGGTGAGGGTTAGAGTTAGGATTAGGATTATAATTATGGTTAAGGATAGGGTGAGGGTGAGGGTAAGGCTTAGGGTTAGGATTAGGGTTAGTTTTAGTGTGAGGATCAGGGTGAGGGTGAGGGTTAGGGTGAGGGTGAGAAGGAGGGTGAGGGTTAGGGTGAGCTTTAGGGTTAGGGTTAGGGTGAGGGTTAGGGTTAGGGTTAGGTTATGGCTGAGGTTTAGGTATAGGGCAAGTGTTAGGGTTACGGTGAGGGTGAGGGTTAGGGTGATGGTGAGGGTTAGGGTTAGGGTTAGGGTGAGGTTTAGGGTTAGATTTAGGGTTAGTGTAAGGTTTAGAGTTAGGGTGAAGGGTAGGATTAAGGTTAGAATTAGGGTTAGGATGAGGGTGAGGGTGAGGTTCAGGGTTCGGGTGTCGGCTAGGGTTAAGTTTAGGCTGAGGATTAGGGTGACGGTGTGGGTTAGGATTTAGGTTAGGGTGAGGGTTAGGTTTAGGGTGAGGCTTAGGATGAGGTGTAGGTTTAGGGTTAGGGAGAGGGTTAGGGTTAGGGTGAAGGTTAGTGTTAGTTTGAGGGTTACGGTGAAGGTGAGTTTGAGGTTGATGGTTAGGGTGAGGGTGATGGTGATGGTGAGGGTTAGGGTTAGGATTCGGGTTAGGTTTAGCGTGAGAGTTAGGGTTAGGGTTTGGGTTAGGGTGAGGGTGAGGGTTAGGGTTAGGGTTAGGGTGAGGGTTAGTGTGAGTGGTAGTTTTAGGGTTAGGGTAAGGGTTAGGTTTAGGTTGAGCATTAGTTTTAGGTTTAGGGTTAGGGTGAGGGTGATGCTGAGGATTAAGGTTAGGGTTAGTGTGAGGATGAGGGTTAGGGTGAGGATTAGGGTGAGGGTTTAGGTTAGAATAAGGTTTAGGGTGAGGGTTAGGATTAGGGTTAGGGTTATGGTAAGGGTTAGGGTTAGGGTAAGGGTTAGGGTGAGGCTTAGGGTTAGGGTTAGGGTGAGGGTTAGGCTTAGAGTTATGGTTTGGGTAAGGGTTAGGGTTAAGTTTAAGGTTAGGTTAAGTTTAGGTTAGTGTGAGGTTGAGGGTTAGGGTGGTGTTTAGGGAGACGGTGAGGGTTAGGGTGAGGGTGAGGTTGAGCGTGAGGTTTAGTGTGAGGGTGAGGGTGAGTGGCAGGGTGACGGTGAGGGTTAGGGTTAGGGTTAGGTTTAGGGTGAGTATTAGGGTGAGGGTGAGGGTTAGGGTTAGGTTGAGGGTTAGGGTTAGGTTTAGGGTTAGGGTGAAGTTTAGGGTGAGAGTTAGGTTTAGGGTTAGGATGAGGGTTAGGCTTACTGTGAGGGTTACGATTAGGGTTTGGGTTAGTGTGAGGATAAGGTTTAGGGTGAGTGTTAGGTTGAGACTGAGGGTTAGGGCTAGCGTTAGGGTTAGGGTGAGGGTTAGGGTGGGGGTTAGGGTTCTTGTTCGGGTTGGGTGAGGGTTAGGTTGAGTGTAAGGATTAGGGTGAGGGTTAGTTTGATGGTGAGGGATAGGGTAATGATGAGGGTAAGGGTTAGGGTTATGGTGAGAGTGAGGGTTAGGTTAAGTGTAAGGGTTAGGGTCAGGGTTAGGTTAAGGGTGAGAGTTAGGGTTAGCATTGGGGTTAGGGTTAGGATGATTGTTAGGGTTGGGGTTAGGGTGCAGGTTAGTGTTAGGGTTAGAGTGAGGGTTAGGGTCAGGTTTAGGTTTAGGATTAGGTTTAGTGTTAGGGTGAGGCTGAGGGTGAGGGTGAGTGTGAGTGTGAAGTTTAAGGTTAGGGTTAGGTTTAGGGTGAGGGTGATGTTTTTGTTTAGGAAAGGTTAAGGTTAGGTTTAGGGTGAGGATTAGGGTGGGGGTGAGGTTTAAGTTGAGGGTTATGGTTAGGGTGAGGGTTAGGGTTAGGGTGATGTTTAGTGTGACGGTGAAGGTGAGAGTGAGGGTTCGGGTGAGGGTTAGGGTTACGGTGAGGGTTAGGGTTAGGGTTACGGTTAGGATTAGGGTGAGGGTAAGGGTTTTATTGACATTTAGGTTGAGGGTGAGTGTTAGGGTTAGGTTTAGTCTTAGGGTGAGGGTTAGGTTGAGGGTTAGGGTTAGGGTTAGGGTGAGGGTTAGGGTTAGGATTAGGGTGAAGTTTAGGGTTAGGGTTAGGGTTTGGCTTAGCGTGAGAAGGGATAAGGTGAGGGTTAGGGAGAGGGTGAGGGATAGGGTTATTGTGAGGGTAAGGTTTAGGCTGAGGCTTAGGTTGAGAATGAGCATTTGTGTTAGCACAGGGTTGGGTTGAGCATGAGGGTTAGGGTTAGGCTGAGGGGTAGTTTTAGGGTTAGGGTTAGGGTTAGGGTGAGGTTAAGGTTTAGGGTGTGGGTGAGGGTGAGGGTTAGGGTTAGCCTTAGGGCGAGGGTGAGGGTTTGGGTTAGGGTTAGGGTGAATGTGAGTGTGAGGGTTAGGTTTAGGATTAGGGTTAGGGTTACAGTTAGCTGAGGTTGAGGGTATGAGTGAGAGTGAGGGCTAGTTTTAGGGTGAGAGAAAGGGTTAGGGTTAGGTTTAGGGTTAGTATTAGAGTTAGGGTTAGGAATAGGCTGAGGTTGAGGGTTAGGGTGAGGGTGAAGGTGAAGTTTTAGTTTTAGGGTTAGAGTTACGGTTAGGTTGAGCACTAGGATGAGGGTGAGGGTTAGGATTAGCATTAGGGTTAGGGTGAGGCTTAGGGTGAGGGTTGAATGTTAGGTTTAGTGTTAGGGTGAGGGTGAGGGTTAGAGTTAGTGTGAGGATGAGGGTCTGGGTTAGGATTAGGGTTAGGGTTACATTTAGGGTTAGGGTGATGGTGAGGGTTAGGGTTAGTGTGAGGATGAGGGTCTGGGTTAGGATTAGGGTTAGGGTTACATTTAGGGTTAGGGTGATGGTGAGGGTTAGAGTTAGGATTAGGATTATAATTATGGTTAAGGATAGGGTGAGGGTGAGGGTAAGGCTTAGGGTTAGGATTAGGGTTAGTTTTAGTGTGAGGATCAGGGTGAGGGTGAGGGTTAGGGTGAGGGTGAGAAGGAGGGTGAGGGTTAGGGTGAGCTTTAGGGTTAGGGTTAGGGTGAGGGTTAGGGTTAGGGTTAGGTTATGGCTGAGGTTTAGGTATAGGGCAAGTGTTAGGGTTACGGTGAGGGTGAGGGTTAGGGTGATGGTGAGGGTTAGGGTTAGGGTTAGGGTGAGGTTTAGGGTTAGATTTAGGGTTAGTGTAAGGTTTAGAGTTAGGGTGAAGGGTAGGATTAAGGTTAGAATTAGGGTTAGGATGAGGGTGAGGGTGAGGGTTATGGTTAGGGTTAGGGTGAGGGTGAGGGTGAAGCTTAGGGTTATGGTTAGGGTGAGGTTTAGGTTTAGGGTGAAGGCTATGGTGAGTGTGAGTTTTAGAGTGAGTGTGACGGTGAGGGTGAGGATTTTGGTTAGGTAAGGGTTAGGGTTAGGGTTAGGGTGAGGATTAGGGTGAGAGTGAGGTTTTGGTTGAGTGTTAGGGTTAGGGTGAGAGTGAAGTTCAGCGTGAGGGTTAGGGTTAGGGTGAGGGTGAGTGTGAGGGTGACGGTTAGGGTTAGGTTTAGGGTGAGGGTAAGGTTTAGGGTTAGGATTAGGGTTAGTGTATGGGTTAGGCTGAGCGAGAGGGTGAGGGTGAGGGTGAGGGTGAGGGTTAGGGTGAGTGTTAGGGTTAGACTGAGGGTTAGGGTGAGGGTGAGTTTGATGGTCAGGGTGAGGTTGAGGGTGAGGTTGAGTGTGAGAGGTAGGATTAGGGTTCCGGTTAGGGTGAGGGTGAGGGTGAGGGTGAGGTTTAGGGTTAGGGTTAGGGTTAGTGTTATTGTCAGGGTTATGGTTAGGGTTAGGATTAGGGTGAGAATGAGGGTGAGGGTTAGCATGAGGATTAGAGTTAGGGTTATGGTTAGGGTGAGGGTGAGGGTGAGGGTTAGGTTTAGGGTTAGGGTTAGGGTTAGGATGAGGGTTAGGCTGAGGGTTAGAGTTAGGGTTAGTGTGAGGCTTAAGGTTAGGGTTACGGTTAGGGTGAGGGCAAGGGTTAGGGTGAGGGTTAGGGTGAGATTGAGGGTTGATGTTAGGGTGAGGTTTAGGGTGAGTTTTAGTGTTAATGTTAGGCTTAGGGTTAGGGTGAGGGTAAGGGTTATAGTCAGAGTTATTTTGAGGGTGAGGGTTAGGGTAAGGGTTTGGGTTCGGGTTAGCATTAGGGTTAGGTTGAGGGTGAGGGTTAGGGTGAGGCTTAGGGTTAGGGTGAGGGATAGGGTTAGTTTAAGGGTTAGGGTGAGTGTTTGGGTGAGGGTTTGGTGTAGGTTTAGGGTTAGGGTGAGGGTTAGGATGAGGGTAAGATTTAGGGTGAGGTTTAGGGTGAGGTTGTGTATTAGGGTTAGCATTAGTGTTAGTGTGATCGTTAGGGTTAAGTGTAGCATTAGGGTTAGTGTTAGGATTAGGTTGAGGGTTAGGATTAGGGTTAAGGTGAGGGTGATGTTGAGGGTTAGCATTAGGTTTATGGTTAGGGTTAGAGTGAGGGTGAAGGTGATGGTTAAGTTTAGGATTAGGTTTAGTGTTAAGGTCAGGCTGAGGTTGAGGATGAGGTTGATGCTGAGGGTTGGGTTAGGGTTTGGCTTAGGGTGAGGGCTAGGCTGAGGGATAGGGTTAGGGTGAGGGTTAGGGTGAGGGTGGGGTTTTAAGTTAAGAAAGGTTTACGGTTAGGTTTAGGGTGAGGATTAGGCTGAGGGTGAGGTTGAAGGTGAGGGTTAGGGTTAGGGTTAGGCTGAGGGTTAGGGTTAGGATTATTGTTAAGGTTAGGCTGAGGGTGAGAGTGAGGGTGAGGGTGAGGGTTAGGTTGTAGGTGAGGGTTAGGGTTAGGGTGAGGGTTAGGGTGACGGTGTGGGTTAGGTTGAGGGTTAGGATTAGTGTGAGGGTTAGGATTAGGGTTAGTGTGAGGAAAAGGGTTAGGGTGAGGTTTAGGATGAGTGTAAGAGTTAGCGTAAGTTTTAGCCTTAGGGTTAGGGTGAGGTATAGGATTAGAGTTCTGGTTAGGGTTAGGATGAGGTTTATGGTTGGGGTGAGTGTTAGGGTTACAGTTAGGGTGAGTGTGAGGGTGAGGGTGAGGGTTCGGGTTCGGGTTAGGGTGTGGATTAGGGTTAATTTTATGGTGAGGGTAAGGGTTAGGGTGAGGTTTAGGGTGAGGGTTAGGATTACGGTGAGGGTTAGGGTGACATTGAGGGTTAGGGTGACAGTGAGGGTTAGAGAGGGTGAGGTTTAGGTTTAATGTTAGCGTTAGGGCGAGGGTTAGGGTCAAGTTCAGGATTTGGGTGACGGTTAAAGTGAGGATTAGTGTTAGGTTTAGGTTTATGGTTAGTGTCAGGATTAGGGTTTGTGTTAGGTTTATACTGAGATTAAGGTTTAAGGTGAGTGTTAGGCTGATGGGTAGGTTTAAGGTAAGGGTGAGGGAGAGGGTGAGGGTAAAGATTAGGGTGAGGGTTAGGGTGAGGGTGAGGCTCAGGGTTAGCATTAGGGTTAGGGTTTGTGTTAGAGTGAGGGGTAGGGTTAGGGTTCAGGTGAGGATGAGGGTTAGGGTTAGCATTAGGTTTAGGTTTAGGGTGAGGATGAGGGATAGGGCTAGTTTTAAGGTGAGTGTGAGGGTGAGGGTTAGGGTTAGGGGTAGGGTGAGGTTTAAGGTTAAGGTGTGGGTTCCGGTTAGGGTGAGGGTGAGGCTAAGGATTAGGGTGAGGTTTAGGGTGTGACTGAGGGTTAGGGTTTGAATTAGAGTTAGTGTTAGGGTTAGGGTGAGGGTGAGGGTGAGGGTTAGGGTTAGGGTTAGGGTTAGGGTTAGGGTTTGGATGAGGGTCAGGATGAGGGTGAGGGTGAGGGTTAGTTTTAAGGATAGGGTTAGGGTTAGGGATATGATTAGTGTAAGTGTGAGTGCTAGGGTGAGGGTGAGGGTTAGAGTTTGGTTAGGGTGAGGGTAATTGTTAGGGTGAGAGGTAGTGTGAGGGTTAGGGTTAGGGTGAGGGTGAGGGTTAGGTTTAGTGTGAGGGAGTGGGTTAGGGTTACGGTTAGTGTTAGGGTAAGGTTAAGAGTTACAGTGAGGGTTAGAGTGAGAGTGAGGTTTAGGTTTAGCGTGAGTGTGAGGGTGAGGGTCAGAGTGAGGGTTCGTATTAGAGTCAGGATTACAGTTGGGGTGAGGGTGAGGGTTATGTTTAGCGTTAGGGTGAGGGTTAGGTTTAGGGTGATGTTTAGGGTGAGGGTGAGTGTAAGGGTGAGGGTGATGGTTCGGGTGAGGTTGAGGATTAGGGTGTGGATGAGGGTTAGGGTGAGGGTGAGGGTTAGGGTTAGGTTTAGGCTGTGGGTTAGGGTTAGGATTAGGGTGAGGGATAGGGTCAGGGTTAGGGTGAGGTTTAGGGTTAGTGTGAGGTTTAGGGTTAGGTTTAGGGTAAGTGTGAGGATAAGTGTTATGGTGAGGGATAGGGTTATTGTTAGGGTTAGGGTTAGGGTTAGGATGAGGGTTAGGGTTAGGGTAAGGGTTAGGGTTGGTGTTAGCGTAATGGTGAGTGTGAGGGTGATGGTTAGGGTTAGGTTTAGGGTGAAGTTGAGGGTTCGGTTTAGGATTAGGTTTAGGGTTAGGCTTAAGGTGTGGGTGAGGGTGAGGTGAGGGTTAGGGAGAGGTTTAGCGTTAGGTTTAGGGTTAGGGTGAGAGTGAAGATTAGGTTGAGGTCAGGGTTCGGGTTTGGGTGAGGGTTAGGGTGATGGTGAGGGTCAGGGTGATGGTGAGGTTTAGGTTTAGTGTTAGCTTTAGAGTGAGGGTTAGGATCAGGGATACGATTAGAGTGAGTGTTAAGGTGAGGGTTAGGGTTAGGGTTAGGGTGAGCATGAGGAGTAGGTTTAGGTTTAGGTTTAGGTTGAGGGTGAGGGTGAGGGTTAGGGTTTATGGCTCGGGTTAGTGTAAGGGTTAGGATTATGGTAAGTGTGAGGGCTATGGTGAGGATGAGGGTTAGGGTTAGGTTTAGGGTGATGGTTAGGGTTACGGTGAGGGATAGGGTTAGGGTTAGTGTGAGGGTGAGGGTTAGTTTTAGTGTGAAGGTTAGGGTTTGTGTTAGGTTTAGGGTAAGATTAAGTTTTAGGATGAGGTTTAGGGTAAGAGTGAGGGTTAGGGTTAGCGTGAGTTTAAGGTTGAGGGTTAGGGTTATTGTTAGGTTTAGGGTGAAGGTGAGGGTTATGTTTAGGGTTAGGGTGAGGGTTAGGGTTAGGGTGATGTTTAGGGTGAGGGTGAGGGTTAGGGTGAGATTGAGGTTTCATGTGAGGGTGAAGGTTAGGGTGAGGGTGAGGTTTAGGGTTAGGGTTAGATTTAGGGTGTAGGTTAGGGTTAGGGTTAGTGTTAGGATGATGGTTAAGTTTGCGTTTAGGGTAAGGGTGAGGGTGACGGTGAGGATTAGGGTTAGGTTTAGGGTGAGTGTGAGGGTTAGGTTTAGGATTAGTGTTAGTATGATGGAGAGGGTGAAGTTTACAGTTAGTGTTATCTTTCGGGCGAGGGTGAGGTTTAGGTTTAGGATTAGGGTTAGGGTTAGGTTTCGGCTTAGGGTGAGAGTAAGGGTGAGGGTGAGATTTAGGGTGTGGTTGAGGGTTAGGTTTAGGGTGAGGTTTAGTGTGACGGTGAGCATTAGGTGAGGGTGAGATTTAGGTTTAGTGTTAGAGATAGGCTGAGGGTTAACATCAGGGTCAGGATTAAGGTGAGGGTTAGGGTTAGGGTTAGGTTTAGGTTTAGAGCTAGTGTGAGGATTAGGTTTAGGGTGAGAGTAAGCGTTAGGGTGAGGGTTAGACTGAGGGTGAGGGATAGTTTTAGTGTTAGTGTTAAGGTGAGCATGTGGGTGAGGGTTAGGTTTAGGGTTGAGGTTAGGGTGAGGATTAGGGTGAGGGCAAGTGTTAGGGTTAGGTTTAGGTTGAGGGTGAGGGATAGGGTTGTGGTGAGGTGAGGGTGAGGGTGAGTGTGAGGGTTAGGGTTAGGGTTAGCTTTAGGGTGAGGGTGAGGATTAGGTTTAGGGTGAGGGTGAGGGTTTAGTTTAGGTAAGGGTTAGGGTAAGATTACGGTGAGAATTTGGATGAGGTTGAGGGTTAAGGTGAGCGTTAGGGTTAGGGTGAGCGTTAGGGTTAGGATTAGGGTGAGGGTTATTGTTAGGGTGATGTTTAGGGTGAGGGTGAGGGTCAAGGTTCGGGTGAGGGGGAGGGTTAGGTTTAGGGTTAGTGTGAGTGTTATAGTTAGGGTTAGGGTTAGGGTGATGGTGATGGTGAGGGTTAGGGTTAGGGTGAGTGTGAGGTTGAGGGTGAGGGTGAGGCTTAGGGTTAGGGTGAGGGTTAGTGTTAGGTTTAGGGTGAGTGTGAGCTTTAGGGTGAGAATGAGGGTTCGGGTGAGGTGGAGGGGGAGTGGGAGCGTTATGGTTAGGGTTCTGGTTGGAGTTATGGTGAGAGTGTTGATGAGGGTTAGGTTTAGGATTAGGGTTAGGGTTAGACTGAGGGCGAGTGTGAGTGTGAGGGTGAGGGTGAAGGTTAGCGTTAGGGTGAGGGTTAGGTTTAATGTTAGGGTAGGGTTAGCATGAGGGATAGGGTTAGTGTTAGGTTTAGGATGAGGGTTAGGCTGTGGGGTAGGGTTAGCGTTAGAGTGAGGGTTAGGGTTAGTGTGACTTTTAGGGTAAAGTTCAGGGTCAGGGTTAGGATTAGGGTTAGGGTGAAGGTTAGGGATTGGGTTAGGGTGAGGGTGAGGTTTACGGTTAGGGATAGGGTTAGGGTGAGGTTAGGGTGAGGGCTAGGGTGATTGTGAGGGTTAGGATTAGGGTTAGGGATAGGGTGAGAATTAGGTTTAGAATTAGGGTTAGGGTTTGGGGTAGGGTTAGGGTGAGGGCTAGGGTGAGTGTGAGGGTTAAGGATAGGTTTAGGGATAGGGTGAGGATTAGGGTTAGGGTTTGGGTTAGGGTGAGGTTTAGGCTGATGTGTAGGGTTATAGTTAGGGTGAGGGTTAGGTTTAGTGGGAGTGTTAGGGTTAGGTTTAGGGTTAAGGTTAGTGTGAGGGTTCGGGTGAGGGTGAGGGATAAGGTCTGCGTGACAGTTAGTGTTAGTGTGAGGACTAGGTTTAGGTTTAGGGGTACTGTTAGGGTTAGGGTTAGGGTGAGGGTAAGGGTTAGATTTAGGGTGATTGTGAGGGTAAGGGTTAGGGTTAGTGTTAAAGTTAGCGTGAGTGTTCGGGTTAGTGTGAGGGTTAGGGTTAGGGTTAGGGTGAGGGTGAGGGTTAGGATTAGAGTTAGGGTTAGGATTAGGTTTAGGGTGAGGTTGAGGTTTTGTGTTAGGGTGAGGGTTAGATTTATTGTTAGGGTTAGGGTTCGGTTGAGGATGAGGGTGAGGTTGAGGGGTAGGGTTAGGTTAGGGTTAGGCTTAGGCTGAGGGTGAGGGTGAGGATGAGGTTGATGTTTAGTGTTAGGGTTAGGGTGAGTGTGAGGGCTAGGGTGAAGGTGAGGGCTAGGGTGAGGGTGAGGGTGAGGGTGTCGTTTACTTCAGGGTTAGGGTTAAGATGAGATTATCGTTAGGGTGAGGGTTATGGTTAGGGTTAGGGTGTGGGTTAAGGTTAAGGTGATGTTTAGGGTGAGGGTTAGGGTGAGAGTTAGGGTGAGGTTTACGGTTTGTGTTAGGATTAGGGTTAATGTGAGGTTGAGGTTTAGGGTTAGAGTTAGGGTTATGGGGAGGGTGAAATTGAAGGTCAGGTTTAGGGTTAGTGTTAGTGTTAGGGTTAGGATGAGCGTTAGGCTGAGGTTTAGGGTTAGGGTTAGTGTGAGGGTTAGGGTTAGGTTATGGTTAGGGTTAGGGTTCGGTTAGGGTGAAGGTTAGTTTTAGGTTTAGGGTTAGGATAAGGTTTAGGGTGAGGGTTAGGGTTAGGGTTAGTGTGAGGGTTAGGTTTAGGGTTAGGGTTAGGGTGTGGACTATGGTGAGGGTGAGGGTTAGGGTGAGGGTTAGGGTTAGGGTCAGGGGTAGGTTGAGTGTTAGGATTAGGGTAAGGACTAGTGTTAGGCTGAGGGTGAGAGTGAGGTTGAGGGTGAGGGTTAGGGTTAGAGTGAGAATTAGAGTGAGGGTGAGGGGGAGAGGGAGAGTTTGTTTTAGGGTTAGATTTAGTTTTAGAGTGAGGGTTAGGATTTGGGTAGCACTAGCTTTAGGCTGAGGGTGAGGTTGAGCTTGAGGTTGAGATTGAGGTTTAGGGTTAGAGTGAGGGTTAGGTTTAGGGGTAGGTTTAGGGTGACAGTTAGGGTTAGGGTTAGGGTTAGGATGAGCGTTAGGCTTAGGGTAAGGTTTAGGGGTAGTGTGAGGTTTAGTGTGAGGGTTAGGGTTAGGGTTAGGGTTAGGGTGTGGGCTAGGGTGAGGGTGAGGATTAGGGTGAGAGTGAGATTGAGGGTTTAGTTTAGGTAAGGCTTAAGGTAAGGTTAGGTTGAGGATTAGGGTGAGGTTGAGGGTTAAGTTGAGGTTTAGGGTTAGGGTGGATGTTAGGGTTACTGTGAGGTTTAGGGTTACGCTTAGGGTGAGCTTCAGGGTTAGTATTAGAGTTAAGGTTAGGATTAGGGTGAGGGTGAGGGTGAGAGTTAGTGATAGGGTGAGGGTTAGGGATGGGGTGAGGGTTAGGGTTAGGTTTAGGTTTGGGGTGAGGTTTAGGCTGAAGTTGAGGGTGAGGGTGAGGGTGAGGTTGAGGGTTAGAGTTAGGGTTAGGGTGAGGTTTAGGGTGAGAGTTAGGGTGAGGGTGAGAGTGAGGTTAGTTTAGGATTACTGTTAGAGTTAGGGAGAGGCTGACGGTGAGAGGGAAAGTGAGGGTGAAAGTTAGGGTTAGGGCTAGGGTGAGGGTTAGGTTTAGTGTGAGGGTTAGTGTGATGGTGAGGGTCAGCGTGAGGGTGAGGGTTAGAATGAGGGTGAGGGTGTGCTTTAGGGTTAGGTTGAGGATTAGGCTTAGGATGAGTTTAAGGGTTAGGGTTAGGGTTAGAGTTATTGTTAGGGTTAGTGTTAGGGTTAGGATGAGGGTGAGAGTTATTGTTAGGGTTAGGGTTAGGTGTAGGGTGAGGGTGGGGTTAAGGGTTAGGGTTAGGATTAGGGTTAATGTTAGGGTAAGGCTGAGGGGGAAGAGGAGGTTGAGGTTGAGGTTTATGGTTAAGTTTAGGGTTAGGGTGAGGGCTTGGGTGAGGGTGAGGGTTAGGCTGAGGTTGACGGTGAGGGTTTTGATTAGGTAAAGTTTAGGGTTAGGGTGAGGATTAGGGTGAGGGTGAGGATTAAGCTGAGGTTAGGTTCAGGGTGAGGGTTATTGTTAGGGTTAGGGTGAGGGTTAAGGTTTGGGTGAGGTTTAGGGTTAGGGTGATGTTTAGCGTGAGGGTTATGTTTAGGTTGAGTGTGAGGTTTAGGATTAGGAATAGGATTAGGGTTATGGTTAAACTGAGGGTGAGGGTCAGGGTGATGGTGAAAGCATGGGTCAGGTTAAGGTTTAGGGTTAGAGTGAGGGTTATGGTTAGTGTGAGGGTTAGGGTTATGGTTAGGGTGAGGTTAAGGTTTAGGGTGAGGGTAAGGTTAGGTTGAGGGTTAGGGTCAGTGTGAGGGTTTGGATTAGGTTTGTGTTAGGGTTAGGGTGAGGGTTAGGTTTTGGGTGATGTTTAGAGTGAGGGTGAGGGTTAGGGTGAGGATTAGGGTTAGGGTGAGGGTTAGTGTTAGGGGTAGGGTTAGGGATAGGTTGAGGGTTAGGGTTAGCATTAGGGTTAGGGTGAGGAGTAGGGAGACGGGTAGGGTTAGGTTTAGGGTGAGGTTTAGGGTGAGTGTGAAGTTTAGGTTGAGGGTGAGGGTGAGGGTTAGGGTTAGGGTGTGGGTTAGATTTAGGGTGAGTTTGAGGGTGAGGGTTAGATTTAGGATTAGGGTGAAGGTTAGGGTTAAGTTGAGGATTAGGGATAGTGTTAGGGGTAGGGTAAGGGTGAGGGTGAGTGTTAGGGTTAGGTTTAGGGTTAGAGTTAGGGTGAGGGTGAGCAGTAGGATTAGGTTAGGATTAGGTTTAGGCTGAGGGTGATGGGGAGGGTGAGGGTGAGGGTTAGGGTTAGGGTGAGGTTTAGGTTAGGGTTAGGGTTAGGGTTAGGGTGAGGGTTAAGATTAGGGTAAGGGTTAGGATGAGGGTTATGCTGAGGGTTAGGGTTAGGGTTAGGGTGAGATTTAGGGCTAGGTTTAAGGTTAGGATAAGGGTTAGCCTGAGGGTTAGTGTTAGGGTTAGTGTAAGGGTTAGGAGTAGGGTTAGGGTGAGGGTAAAGTTTAGGGTGACAGTTAGGGTGAGTGTGAGGTTTAGGGTTAGGGTGACTGTTAGGGTGAAGATTAGGTTTAGGGTTAGGCTTAGGGTAAAGGTTAGGGTGTGGGTAGGTTTTAGGGTGATGGTTAGGGCCAGGGTGAGGGTTAGGGTTATCATTAAGGTTATGGTGAGGGTGAGGGTTAGGGTGAGGGTTTGGTTTAAGGTTTAAGACAGGGTGCGGACTAGGTTTAGGGTTAGGTTTATTGTGAGTGTTAGGCAGAAGGGTAGCCTTAGGGTTAGGGTGAGGGTTAGGTTTAGTGTGAGGGTTAGGGTTAGGGTTAGGGTGACGATAAGGGTTAGGTTGAGGGTTAGGGTGAGTGTGAGGTTTTGGGTTAGCATTAGGTGTAGCCTTAGGGTTAGGATGAGTGTTAGGGTTAGGTTTAGGGTTAGGGTGAAGGTGAGGGTGAAGGTAAGTGTTAGGGTGAGGCTTAGGGTTAGGGTTAGGGTGAGGGTGAGGGTTAGGGTGAGGGTAAGTGTCAGGGTGAGGGTTAGGTTGAGTCTGAGGTTTAGGGTTAGCATTAGGGTGAGGGTGAGGGTGAGGGTTAGGGTGAGTGTGAGGTTTAGGGTTAGCATTAGGTGTAGCCTTAGGGTTAGGATGAGTGTTAGGGTTAGGTTTAGGGTTAGGGTGAAGTTGAGGGTGAAGGTTAGTGTTAGGGTGAGGCTTAGGGTTAGGGTTAGGGTGAGGGTGAGGGTTACGGTGAGGGTAAGTGTCAGGGTGAGTGTTAGGTTGAGTCTGAGGTTTAGGGTTAGCATTAGGGTGAGGGTGAGGGTGAGGGTTAGGGTGAAGTTTTGGGTTAAGGATAGGGTGAGGATAAGTGTTAGGGTTAGGTTGAGGGTTAGGGTTAGGGTGAGGGGTAACATTAGAATTTGGGTGAGGGTTAGGTTTAGTGCGAGGGTTAGGGTTAGGGTTAGGGTGATGGTAAGAGTTAGCGTTACGGTTAGGGTGAGTGTGAGGTAGGGTGAGGGTTAGGGTTAGGGTGAGGGTTAGGGATAGGTTTAGGGTTAGGGTGAGGGTTAGGGTTATGTTTAGGATTAGAGTTAGGGTGTGGATAAGGCTTAGGGTGAGGGTTAGGGTGAGGTTGAGGGTTAGGGTTAGGTTCAGTATTAGGGTTAGGATTAGTGTGAGGGTTGGTGATAGGGTTAAGGTTATTGTGAGGTTTAGAGTTAGGGTTAAGGTGAGGGTTAGTCTGAGAGGTAGGGTTACGGTTAGGGTGAGGGTTAGGCTTAGTGTGAGTATTAGGGTTAGGGTGAGCGTTAGGGTTAGGTATAGGGTTAGGGTGAGTGTGAGTGTGAGGGGGAGGGTTAGGTTGAGTGTGAGGGTGCGGGTGAGGGTTAGTGTTAGGATGAGGGTTAGGGTTAGGGTTAGGGTGAGGATGAGGGTGAAGGTTAGGCTTAGGGTTAGTGTGAGGGTTAGGGTTATGGTGATGGTTATGGTTAGGGTGAGGGATAGGGTTAGGTTTAGGGTGATGTTTTGTGTGAGGGTGAGTGTTAGGGTGAGGGTGAGTGTTCGGGTGAGAGTTAGGGTTAGGGTAATCTTTAGGAATTGGGTTAGGGTGAGGGTAAGGTTTAGGGTGATTGTGAGGGTGAGGGTGAGATTTAGGGTTAGCGAGAGGTTTAGGGTTAGGTTTAGATTTAGGTTTAGTGTGAGGGTTCAGGTTAGGATGAGGGTTAGGGTTAGGTTAAGGTTAGTATAAAGTATAGGGTGAGGGTTAGGGTTACAGTTAGTGTGATTGTTAGGTTTAGGGTTAGAGTTTGGGTTAGGTTGAGGGTAAAGTTTAGGGTGAGGGTTAGGGTGAGGCTGAGGGCTATGGTTAGAGTGAGGGTTAGGTTGAGGGTTAGGGTTAGGGTTATGGTTAGGGTAAGGCTGAGGGGGAAGGTTGAGGGTGAGGGTTAGGGTTAAAGTTAGGGATAGGGTGAGGATTTGGGTTACAGTTAGATTTAGGGTTAGGGTTAGGCTGAGGGGTAGGGTTAGGGTTAGGGTTGATTGTTAGGTTTAGTGTGAGGTTTAGGTTTAGGGTTAGTGTGAGGGTTAGGTTTAGTGTGTTGGTTAGGGTTAGGGTTAGTCTGAGGGTAAGGGTTACGGTGAGGGTGAGGTTTAGGGTTAGCATTAGGTTTAAGATTAGGGTTAGGATGAGGGTTAGGGTTAGGGAGAGGGTGAGGGTGAGAGTTAGGGTTAGGATGAGGGAAAGGTTTAGTGTGAGGGTTAGGGTTAGGTTTAGGGTGAGGGTTAGGGTTAGGGTAAGGGTTAGGGTGAGGGTTAGAGTGAGGTTTAGGGTTAGGGTTAGGGTATTATTTATTTTGAGGGTGAGTGTTAGGGTGAGGGTGGGTGTTCGGGTGAGGGTGAGGGTTCTGGTGAGGGTGAGGATTAGGGTGTGGTTGAGGGATAGGGTTAGGTGAGAGTCAGGGTGTGGTGGAGGGATAGAGTTAGGGTGAGGGTTAGGGTTAGTGTGAAGGTTAGGGTTAGTGTGAGGATAAGAGGTAGGTTGTGGGTTAGTGTGAGGGTGAGGGTTAGGGTTAGCGTTAGGGTTAGGGTGAGGGTTAGGATGATGTTTAGGGTTAGGGTGAGGGTTAGGATTAGGTTTAGTGTGAGGGTTAGGGATAGGGTGATGTTTAGGGTGAGATTGAGGATTAATGTGAGGCAGAGGGTGAGGGTGAGGGTTAGGGTGCGGGTTCAGGTGAGGGTGAGGGTGAGGGTGAGGGTTAGGTTTAGGTTTAGGGTGAGGGTGAGGGTTAGGGTTAGTATTAGGGTTATGGTTGCTGAGGGTGTTAATGAAATTGAGGGTGAGGGTTCGGTTTAGGGTTGGGGTGAGGTTTCAGGTTAGTGTGAGGGTTAGTGTGATGGTGAACATCAGGGTGAGCGTGAGTGTTAGATCGAGGGTGAGGGTGAGGGTGAGGGTTAGGGTTAGGATTAGGTTAGGGTGAGTTTTAGGGTTAGGGTTAGGGTTATTGTTAAGTTTAGGGTTAGGGTTAGGTGAGCGTGAGGGTGAGTGTTAGCATTTGGGTTAGGGTTAGGGTTAGGGTGAAGGTGTGGTTGAAGGTTAGGATTAGGATTACGGTTAGGGTTAGGTTAAGGCTGAAGGGGAAGGGGCGGTTGAGTGTGAGGTTTAGGGTTAGGGTTAGGGTGAGGGTTACTGTTAGGTTTAGTGTTAGTATAAGGGTTAGCCTGAGGGTAAGGGTTAGGGTTAGTGTGAGTGTTAGGTTTAGGGTTAGGGTTTGGGTTAGGTTGAGAGTAAAGGTTAAGGTGAAGTTTAGGGAGAAGTTGAGGTTTATTGTTATGGTGAGCGTTCAGGTGAGGGTTAGGGTTAGGGTTATGGTTAGGTTTAGCGTGAGGGTTAGAGTGAAGGTTAGGTTTAGGTTTAGGGTGAGGGTGAGGTTTAGGGAGAGGGTGAGGTTTAGGGTGAGGGTGAGGCTTAGGTTTAGGATGAGGGTTAGGGTTAGGGTGAGGGTTCGGGTTAGGTTTAGGGTGAGGGTTAGGGTCAGGGTAATTGTTAGGGTGAGGGTTAAGGTTATGGTTAGGTTTAGTGTGAGGGTCAGGGTGAGGGTTAAAGGGAGGTTGAAGGTTAGTGTTAGCGTTAGGTTTAGGATGAGGGTGAGGGTTAGGGTGAGGGTTAGGGTTAAGGTTAGGGATAGGGTGAGGATTAGGGTTAGGTATACAGAGAGGGTTAGGCTGAGGATTAGGGTTATGTTTAGGGTGAGGGTAAGGTTTAGTGTGAGGATTAGGGTTAGATTTAGGGTGAGGGTAAGTGTTTGGGTGAGGGTTAGGGAGAGGGTTAGGTTGAGTTTTAGAGTTAGGGTTTGGGTTAGGTTAATTGTTAGGTTTAGGGTTAGGGTTAGGGTGAGGGTGATGGTGAGGGTTAGCGTTAGGGTTAGGGTTAGGGTGAGGGTGGGATTGAATGTTAGGGTTAGGATTAGGGTTAGGGTTAGCGTAATGCTGAGGGGGAAGGGGAGGTTGAGGGTGAGGGTAAGGGTCTGGTTTAGGGTTAGGTTGAGAGCTAGGTTGAGGCTCAGGTTTAGGGTGAGGGTGAGGGTGAGGGTTTCGTTTAGGTAAGTGTTAGGGTTAGGGTGAGGATTAGGGGGAGGGTGAAGGTCAAGCTGAGGTTAGGTTTAGGGTGAGGGTTTGGGTTAGGGTTAGGGTGAGGGTTAGGGTTAGGGTGATGGTTTGTATCAGGGTGAAGTTTAGAGTAAAGGTGAGAGCTAGGGAGAGGGTGAGGATGAGGGTGAGCTTTAGGGTTAGGGTTAGGTTTAGGGTGAGTGTGATGGTGAGAGTTAGGATTAGGAATAGGGTTAGGGTTAGGATTAGGCTGAGGTGGAGCGTCAGGGTGAGGGTGAAGGTTAAGTTTAGTGTTAGGGTTAGGGTTAGGGTGAGTGTAAGTTTTAGGGTGAGTTTAAGGGTGAGAGTTAGGGTTAGGGTCAGGGTTAGGGTTAGGGTTAGGGTTTGGGTGATGTTTAGGGTGAGGGTGAGGGTTTGGGTGAGGATGAGGGTTCGGTTGAGAGTGAGGGTTCGCGTGAGGTGTCGGGTAAGGTTGTGGGTGAGGATTAGGGTTAGGATGAAGGTTAGCATTGGGTTTAGGGTTAGTGTGACGGTGAGGGTGAGGGGTAGGGTAAGGGTTAGGTTGAGGGTTAGGCTTAGGGTTAGGGTGATGGTTAGGAGGAGGGGTAATGTTAGGTTTAGGTTGAAGTTTAGGGTGAGTGTGAGGGTTAGTGTTAGGGGTAGGTTTAGGTTGAGGGTTAGGGTTAGAGTTAGCATTAGGGTGAAGTTGAGGGTTAGGGTGAGAGTTTTGGTTAGGGTGAGTTTGAGGGTGAGGGTTAGGTTTAGGATTAGGATTAGGGTTAGGGTTAGGGTGAGTGTTAGGATGAGGGTGAGGGTTAGTGTGTGGGTGAGGGTTAGGTTTAGGGTGAGTATTAGTTTTAGGCTTAGGGTTAAGGTTATGGTGAGGGTAAGGGTTAGGGTGATGATTAGTGTGAGGATGAGGGTTAGGGTTATTGTTAGGGTTAGGGTGAGGTTTAGGGATAGGGTTAGTGTTAGGGTAAGGGTGAGGTTTAGGGTCAGGTTTAGGGTTAGGGTGAGGGTTAGGGAGAGTTTTAGGTTAGGGTGACGTTGAGACTGAGTGTTAGGTTTAGGTTTAGGTTTACAATTAGTGTGAGGGTTAGTTTGAGGGTTAGGATTAGGGTTAGGGTTAGGGTTAGTTTGAGGGTTAGGCTGAGGGTTAGGGTTAGGGTAAAGGTTAGGTTTAGGTTTAGGGTTAGGGTGAGGGTTAGGGTGTGGGTAAGTGTTAGAGTGAGGGTTAGGGTGAGGGAGAGGAATAGGGGGAGGGGGAGGGTTAGTGTTAGCATTAGGGTTAGGGTGAGTGTAAGGGTTAGGGTTAATGTTAGGGATAGGGTGAGGATTAGGGTTAGGGTTAGGCAGAGGGTGAGGGTTAGGGTGAGGAGCAGGGTTAGGTTTAGGGTGAGGGTTAGGTTTAGTGTGAGGATTAGTGTTAGGGTTAGGGTGAGGTTTAGGTTTAGTGTGAGGGTTAGGGTTAGGGTTAGGGTGAGGGTAAGGGTTATTGTTAGGTTTAGGGTGAGGGTGAGGTTTAGGGTTAGCATTAGTTTTAGATTTAAGGTTAGGATGAGGGTTACGGTTAGGGTGAGGTTGAGGCTTAGGTTTAGGGTTCAGGTTTAGGGTTAGGGTGAGGGTTAGGGTCAGGTTAAGTGTTAGGGTGATGGTTAGGGTTATGATAAGGTTTAGTGTGAGGGTCAGTGTGAGGGTTAGTGTTAGGTTGAGGGTTAAGCTTAGGGTGAGGTTTAGGGTTAGGGTTAGGGTTAGGTTTATGGTGAGGGTGATGGTGAGGGTTAAGTTTAGGGTTAGGGTTAGGGTGAGGGTTAGGGTTAGTGTGAGTGTTAGTGTGATGGTGAGGGTCAGGGTGAAAGTGAGGGTTAGATTGAAGCTGAAGGTGAGGGTGAATGTTATGGTTAGGATTAGGGTTAGGGTGAGTATTAGGGTAAGGTTTAGGTTTAGGGTTATTGTTAGGTTCAGGTTTAGGGTTAGGGTGAGAGTGAGGGTGAGGTTTTGCATTAGGATTAGGTTTAGGGTTAGAGTGAGGGTGGGGTTGAGGGTTAGGGTTAGGATTAGGGTTAGTGTTTGGGTAAGGCTGAGGGGGAAGATGAGGTTGAGGGTGAGGGTTAGGATTAGGTTTAGGGTTAGGGTGAGGGCTAGGGTCAGTGTGAGGGTTTGGGTGAGGGTGAGGGTTTGGTTTAGGTTTAGAGTTAGGGTTAGGTTTAGGGTGAGGATGATGGTGAGGGATAGGTTTAGGGTTAGGGTTAGGGTGAGGGTTAGGTTTCGTGTGAGGGTTAGTGTGATGGTGAGGGTCAGGGTGAGTGTGAGGATTTGAATGAGGCCTAAGGTGAGGGTGAGGGTTAGGGTTAGGATTAGGGTTAGGGTGAGTTTTAGGTTTAGGGTTAGGGTTAGGGTTATTGTTAGGGTTAGGGTTAGGGTTAGGGTGAGATTGAGGGTTAGGTTTAGCATTAGGGTTAGGGTTTAGTGTTAGGGTGATGGTGAGGTTGAGGGTTAGGGTTAGGAATAGGGTTAGGGTTAGGGTAAGGCTGAGGGGGAAGGGGAGGTTGAGGGTGAGTGTTAGGGTTAGGGTGAGGACTAGGGTGAGTGTGAGGGTTTGGGTGAGGGTGAGGGTGAGGGTTTCGGTTATGTAAGTTTTAGGGTGAGGGTGACGATTAAGCTGAGGTTAGGTTTAGCATGATGGTTAGGGTTAGGGTTAGGGTGAGGGTTAGTTTTAGGGTGATGGTTAGGGTGTGGGTGAGGGTGAGACTTAGGATTAGGAATAGGGTTAGTGTTAGGGTTAGGCTGAGGTGAGGGTCAGGGTGAGGGTGAAGGATAGGGTTAGGATTATGGTTAGGGTAAGGGTTAACGTTAGTGTGAGGATTATGGTTATGGTTATGGTTAGGGTTATGGTGAGGGTAAGGGTTATGGTGAGGGTGAGCGTTAGGGTGAAATTTAGGGTTAGGGTTAGGGTTAGGGAGGGTTCGGGTTAGGGTGATGTTTAGGGTGAGGGTGAGGTTTAGTGTGAGGATGAGAATTTGGGTGTGGCTGTCGGTTCAGGAGAGGTTTCGGGTTAGGTTGTGGGTGAGGATTAGGGTTAGGGTGAGTGTTATCATTAGGTTTAGGTTTAGTGTGAGGGTGAGGGTGAGGGGTAGGTTTAGGGTTCAGTTGAGGGTTAGTGTTAGAGTAACGTTTAGGGTGAGGGTCAGGGAGAGGTGTAGGCTTAGGGTTAGTGTGAGGTTTAGGGTGAGTGTGAGGGTTAGGGGTAGGGTTAGGGTTAGGGTTAGGATGAGGGTTAGGCTGCGGTTTAGGGTTAGGGTTAGTGTGAGTGTTAGGGTTAGGGTGAGGTTTGGGTTAGCATTAAGGTTAGGGTGAGGGTGAGGGTTAGGGTGACGGTTTGGGTAAAGTTTAAGAATAGGGTGAGGATTGGTTTAGGGTTAGGTTTAGGGTGAGTGTTAGGCGGAAGGGTAGGCTTAGGGTTAGGGTCAGGGTTAGGTTTAGTGTGAGGTATAGGGTTGAGTTTAGGGTGATGGCAAGGGTTAGGGTGAGGGATAGGGTGAGGGTGAGTCTTAGGGTTAGCATTTGGTTTAGCTTTAGGGTTAGGATGAGAGTTAGGGTTAGGCTTAGTGTTAGGGTGAGGGTGAGGGTGAAGGTTAGTGTTAGGATGAGTGTTATGTTTAGGGTTAGGGTAGGGGTGAGGTTTAGGGTTAGGCTTAGTGTGAGGGTGAGAGTTAGGATTAGGAATAGTGTTAGGGTTTGGGTTAGGCTAAGGCTGAGGGTCAGGGTGAGGGAAAAGATTAGGGTTAGGTGAGGGTGAGGGTAAGGGTGAGGGTTACGGTTAGAGTCAGGTTTAAGGTGAGGGTTAGGGTTTAGGAGATGTTTAAGGTGAGGGTGAGGGTGAGGATGAGGTTTCGGGTGAGGGTTCGGGATCGGGTTCAGGTTAGGGTTAGGGTGTGGCTGAGGATTAGGGTTAGGGTGAGGGTTAGCATTAGGTTTAGGGTTAGTGTGACAGTGAGGGTGAGGGGTAGGGTTATGGTTTGGTTGAGGGTTAGGGTTAGGGTTAGGGTTTGGATAATTTTTAGGGAGAGGGATAATGTTAGGGTTAGTGTGAGGTTTAGCGTGTGTGTGAGGGTTAGGGTTAGGTTGAGGGTTAGGGTTAGGGTGAGGGTGAGGGTTAGGGTTAGAGTTTGGTTTCGGGTGAGTTTGAGGGTGAGGGTTAGGTTTAGGATTAGGATTAGGGTTAGTTTCAGCGTGAGTTTTAGGGTGAGAGTGAGGTTTCGGTTGAGACTGAGGGTTAGTGTATGGGTGATGGTTAGGGTTAGGGTCAGGATTACGTTTAGTCTTAGGATCAAGGTTATGGTGAGGCTAAGGGTTAGGGTGAGGTTTAGTGTGAGGATGAGGGTTAGGGTTAGTATTAGGGTTAGGGTGACGTTTAGGGTGAGGGTTATAGTTAGGGTTAGGGTTAGGGTGAGCGTGAGGGTGAGGTATAGGGTGAGGTTTAGGGTTAGAGTGAGGGTTAGGGATAGTGTTAGTTTAGGGTGAGGGTGAGCGGGAGTATTAGATTTACGTTTAGAGTTAGGGTGAGGGTGAGGTTGAGGGTTAGGATTAGGGTTAGGTTGAGGGTTAGGCTGAGGGTTAGGTTTAGGGTTAGGGTTAGGGTGAGGGTGAGGGTGTGAGTAAGTGTTAGGGTGAGGGTTATTGTGAGGTTTAGGGTGAGGGTGAGGGTTAGGGTTAGAGTGAGCGTTAGGGTGAAAGTTAAGTTTAGGGTTAGGGTTAGGGTGAGTGTGAGGGTGTGGGTCAGTGTTAGGGTGAGAGTTAGGATGAGGGTGAAGTTTAGGTTTAGGGTGAGTGTTAGGGTGAGGATGAGGGTTAGGCTGCGGGTTAGGGTTAGGGTTAGTGTGAGTGTTAGGGTTAGGGTTAGTGTGAGTGTTAGGGTTAGGGTTAGGTTTATGGTTAGGGTGAGGGTTATTGTTAGATTTAGGGTTAGCATAAGGGTTAGGCTGAGGGTTAGGTTTAGTGTTAGTTTGAGGGTTAGATGTAGGGTTAGGGTAAGGGTTAGGGTGAGGGTAACGTTTAGGGTGAGGTTTAGGGTGAGGGTGAGGGTTAGGGTTAGCATTAAGGTTAGGGTGAGTGTGAGGGTTAGGGTGAGGGTTTTTGTAAAGGTTAAGGATAGGGTGAGGAGTAGGTTTAGGGTTAGTTTTAGGGTGAGCGTTAGGCAGAGGGGTAGGCTTAAGGTCAGGGTGAGTGTTAGGTTTTGTGAGAGGGTTAGGGTTAGGGTTAGGGTGATGGTAAGGGTTAGGGTGAGGGTGAGGTTTAGGGTTAGCTTTAGGTTTAGCGTTAGGGTTAAGATGAGTGTTAGGGTTATGGTGAGGGTGAGGGTGAAGGTTAGTGTTAGGATGAGGTTTAGGGTTAGGGTTAGGGTGAGGGTGAGTGTGAGGGTGAGGGTTAGGGTTAGGGTTCGTGTGAAGTTTAGGATTACAGTGAGGGTTAGTGTTAGGGTGAGGGTTAGGGTTAGCCTTAGGGTGAGGGTTAGGGTTAGGGTTATGTTTAGTGTCCGGGTGAGGGTTAGGATGAGGGTTACTGTTCTGATGAGAGTTAGGCTTAGGGTTAGGGTAAGGGATATGTTTAGTGTGAGGGTAAGGGTTAGGGTGAGTGTTATGGTGAGGGTGAGGTTTAGGGTTAGGTTGAGCGTTAGGGTTATGGTTAGGGTTATGGTTAAGGTGAGGTTTAGGTTGAGGGTGAGGGTTAGGGTTAGGGTGAGGGTGGGTGTTAGTTGGAGGGTTAAGGTGAAGGTGAGGGTTAGAGTTAGCATTAGAGTTATGGTGAGGGTGAGGGTTAGGGTGAGGTTTAGGGTTAGGTTTAGGGTTAGTATAATGGTTAGGGTGCACGTTAGGGTTAGGGTTAGTGTGAGTGTTAGGTTTAGGGTTAGGGTTTGGGTTAAGTGGAGTGTAAAGTTTAGGGTGAGGGTTAGGGTGAGGGTGAGTGTTAGGGTTAGGGTGAGGGTGACCGTGAGGATTGGGGTTAGGGTTAGAGTGAGGGTGAGGGTGAGGTTTAGGTTTAAGTTTAGGTTTAGGGTTAAGGTGAGGGTTAGGGTGTGGGTAAGTGTTAGGGTGAGGGTTAGGGTGATGGTAAGGGTTAGGGTGAGTATTAGGGTGAGGGTGAGGGTTAGGGTGAGTGTGATGGTAAGGGTTAGGCTGAGTGTTAGGGTGAGGGTGAAGGTTAGGGTGAGGGTTAGGGTGAGTGTTAGGGTTAGGGTTAGGGTTAGTGTGTGGGTGAGGTATAGGGTGAGGGTTAGGTTTAGGGTGAGTGTTAGGGATAGGGTTAGGGTTAGGGTGAGGATGAGGGTGAGTGTTAGGGTTAGGTTTAGGGTTAGGGTGAGGGTTATTAGGGTTAGGATTAGGGTTAGGCTGAGGGTGATGGGGAAGGTGAGGGTTAGAGTTAGGTTTAGGGTTAGGATGAGGGTTAGGTTTAGGGTTAGGGTCAGCGTAAGGGTTAGGGTGAGGGTTAGTGTGAGGGAGAGGGTTAGGGTTAGGGTGACGGTAAGGGTTAAGGAGAGTGTTAGGGTGAGGGTGAGGGAGAATTTTAGTGTTAGGATTACGGTGAGGGTTAGGGTTAAGGCGAAGTTTAGGGTTAGGTTTAGGTTTAGGGTGATGTTTAGTGTCAGGGTGAGGGTTAGGATGAGGTTGAGTGTTCTGGTGAGAGTTAGGGTTAGGGTTAGGGTTAGGGAAAGGGTCAGTGTGAGGCTAATGGTTAGGGTGAGTGAAAGGGTGAGGGTTAGGCTCAGGGTAAGGGTGAGCATTAAGGTTAGGGTTAGGTTTATGGTTAGGATGAGGGTTAGGGTGAGCCGGAGGTTTAGGGTTAGGGTTAGTTTGCAGGTTAGGGTGAGGTTAGGAGTTAGGGTGATGTTAGGGTGAGGGTGAGGGTTAGGGTTAGCATTAGAGTTAGGGTGAGGTTGAGGGTTAGGGTTTGGGTTAGGGATAGCGTAAGGATTAGCGTATTGTGAGGGTTAGGTTTAGGGTTAGTTGAGGATAAAGTAAGGGTGAGGGTTAGGGTGAGGGTGAGGTGTTACATTAGCATTAGGGATAGGTTTAGCTTTAGGGTGAGGGTTAGATTTAGGGTGAGGGTTAGGTTTAGGTTGAGGTTGAGGGTTAGGTTTGGGGTGATGTTTAGTGTGAGGGTGAGGGTTAGGGTGAGGTTGAGTGTTCAGGTGAGAGTTAGAGTTAGGTTTAGATTTAGGGATAGGGTTAGGGTGAGGGTATTGGTTAGAGTGAGTGTTAGGGTAAGGGTGAGTGTTAGGCATAGGTTGAGGGTTAGGGTTAGGGTTAATTTTAGGGTTAGGTTGAGGGTGAACGTTAGGATTAGGGTTAGGATGAGGGTGAGGCTGAGGGTTAGGGTTAGGGTTAGTGTGAGGGTTAGGGTTAGGATTAGGTTTAGGGTAAGGGTTAGGGTTATATTTAGGTTTAGTATAAGGGTTAGGGTGAGGCTAAGGGTTAGAGTTAGTGTGATTGTTAGGTTTAGGGTTAGGGTTTGGGTTAGGTTGAGTTTAATGTTTAGGGTGAGGTTTAGGGTGAGGGTGAGGGTAATGGTTAGGGTGAGGGTTAGCGTGAGGGTTAGGGTTAGGTTTATGGTTAGTGTTAGGGTGAGGGTTAGGGTGAGGGTTATGTTTAGGTTTAGGTTTAGGGTGAGAGTTAGGGTGTGGATAATTGTTAGCGGGAGGGTTAGGGTGAGGTGATGGTTAGGGTTAGGTTGACAGTAAGGGTTATGGTGAGGGTTATGGTGAGGGTGAGGGTTAGTTTTAGCATTAGGGTTAGGGTGAGGGTGAGGGTTAGGGTGAGGGTGAGGGTTAATTTTAGGGTCAGGGTTAGGGTTAAGATGAGGGTTAGGGTTAGGGAGAGGTTGAGGGTTAGGGTTAGGTTGATGATTAGGGTTAGGGTGAGGTTTTGGGTTAGGGTTAGGGTGAGAGTTAGGGTTAGGGTGATGTTTATTGTGAAGGTGAGGGTTAGGGTGAGGGTGAGTGTTAGTGTGAGGATGAGGGTTCGGGTAAGGGTGAGGCTCAGGGTGTGGTTGAGGGTTAGGGTTACGGTGAGAGTCAGAGTGAGGTGTCGGGATAGGGTTAGGGGTAGGGTTTGTGTGAGGGTAAGGGTTAGGGTGAGGGTTAGGGTGAGGCTGAGGTTTAGTGTTAGCCTTAGGGTTAGGGTGAGTGTTAGGGTTAGGGTGATGTTTAGGGTGAGGTTGAGGGTTAGTGTGAGGGTGAGTGTGAGGCTAAGCGTTAGTGTTAGGATTAGGGTTAGGGTTAGCGTTAGGCTGAGGATGAGGGTGAAATTGATGGTGACGCTTAGGGTTAGGATTAGGATGAGGCTTCTGGTTAGTGTGAGGGTTAGTGTGATGCTGAGGGTCAGGGTGAGGGTGAGTGTTAGAATGAGGGTGATGGTGAGGGTTAGGCTTGGGATTTGGGTTAGGGTGAATTTTAGGGTTAGGATTAGGGTTATTGCTAGGGTTAGGGTGAGGGTGAGGGTTAGGGTGAGGGTTAGCGTTAGGGTTAGGGTTAGGGTGAGGGTGGGGTTGAGGGTTAGGGTTAGGATTATGATGAGGGTTAGGGTAAGGCTGAGGGGGAAGCGGAGATTGAGGGTGAGGGTTAGGTTTAGGGTTAGGGTTAGTGTGAGTGTTAGGTTTAGGGTTAGGGTTTGGGTTAGGTTGAGGGTAAAGTTTAGGTTGAGGTTTAGGCTTAGGGTGAGGTTTAGGATTAGGGTGAGGGTTAGGGTGAAGTTTATGTTTAGTTTTAGGGTTAGGGTGAGGGTTAGGTTTATTGTGAGGTTTAGGCTTAAGGTTAGGGTGACGGTAAGGGTTAAGTTGAGGGTTAGGGTGAGGGTGAGGTTTAGTGTTAGCATTAGGTTTAGCTTTAGGGTTAGGATGAGAGTTAGGGTTATGTTTAGGGTTAGGGTGAGGGTGAGGGTGAAGCTTAGTGTTAGGATGAGGTTTAGGGTTAGGGTTAGGGTAAGGGTGAGGGTGAGGTTTAGGGTTAGAGTTAGTGTGAGGGTGAGAGTTAGGATTAGGAATAGTGTTAGGGTTAGGGTTAGGCTGAGGGTGAGGGTCAGGGTGAGGGAAAAGGTTAGGGTTAGGTTGAGGGTAAGGGTAAGTGTTAGGGTGAGGGTAAGTGTGAGGGTTAGGGTTAGAGTCTGGGTTAAGGTGAAGTTTAGGGTTTGGGTGATGTTTAGGTTGAGGGTGAGGGTTAGGCTGAGGATGAGATTTCGGGTTAGGGTTCGGATTCGTGTTCGAGTTCGAGTTAGGGTGTGGCTGAGGATTATGGTTAGGGTGAGGTTTAGCATTAGGTTTAGGGTTAGTGTGACGGTGAGGGTGAGGGGTAGGGTTAGGGTTTGGTTCATGGTTGGGGTTAGAGTTAGTGTTTGGATCATTGTTAGGGAGAGGGTTAATGTTATGTTTAGGGTGAGGTTTATGGTGAGTGTGAAGGTTGAGGGTTAGGGTTAGGTTTAGCTTGAGAGTTAGAGTTAGAGTTAGGGTTAGGGTGAGTTTGAGGGTGATGGTTAGGTTTAGGATTAGGATTAGGTTTACGGTTAGGGTGAGTGTTAGGGTGAGAATGAGGGTTCGGGTGAGAGTGAGGGTTAGTGTGTGGGTTAAGGTTAGGGTTAGGGTCAGGATTAAGTTTAGGCTTAGGGTTAAGTTTCTGGTGAGGGTCAGGTTTAGGGTGAGTTTTAGTTTGAGGATGAGGGTTGGGGTTGGTATTAGGGTTAGGGTGACGTTTAGGGTGAGGGTTATCGTTAGGGTTAGGGTGAGGGTGAGGGTGAGGTATAGGGTGAGGTTTAGGGTTAGGGTGAGGGTTAGGGATAGTGTTCGGTTTGGATGAGGGTGGGGGTGATTGTTAGGTTTAGGTTTCGAGTTAAGGTGAGGGTGAGGGTGAGGGTTAGGATTAGGGTTAGGATGAGGGTTAGGCTGAGGGTTAGGTTTAGGGTTAGTGTGAGGGTTAGGGTTAGGTTTAGAGTTAGGATGAGGGTTAAGTTTAGATTTAGGGTTAGCATAAGGTTTAGGCTGAGGGTTAGGGTTAGGGTAAGAGTGAGGGTTAGGTTTAGGGTTAGGGTAAGGTTTAGGGTGAGGGTAATGGTGAGGGTGAGGGTTAGGCTGAGGGTGAGGGTTAGGGTTAGAGTGAGTGTTAAAGTGAAGGTTAGGTTTAGGGTTAGGGTCAGGGTGAGGGTGAGGGTGTGGGTAAGTGTTAGGGTGAGGGTTAGGGTGAGGGTGAGGTTTAGGTTTAGGGTGAGGGTTAGTGTTAGGGTGAGTGTTAGGGTGAGGGTGAGGGTTACGGTTAGCATTAGGGTTAGGGTTAGGGTGAGGGTTAGAGTGAGGTTTTGCGTTAAGGTTAAGGATAGTGTGAGTATTAGAGTAAGGTTTACTGTGTGGGTTAGGCTGAGGGGAAGGGTTAGGGTTAGGGTGAGGGTTGGGTTTAGTGTGAGGGTTAGGGTTAGGGTTAGGGTAAGGTAAGGGTGAGGGTGAAGTTTAGGGTGAGTGTGAGGTTTAGGGTTAGCATTAGGTTTAGAGTTAGGGTTAGGATGATTGTTAGGGTTTGGTTTAGGGTGAGGGTTAGGATGAGGGTGAGTGTTAAGTTTAGGCTTAGGGTGAGGGTTAGTTTTAGGGTGAGGGCTAGGGTGAGGGTGAGGATTAGGTTGAGGGTGAGGGTGAGGGTGAGGTTTTCATTTAGGTAAGGGTTATGGTTAGGGTTAGGGTGAGGTGTAGTAATGAGGGTGTGTGTTGGGGTTAAGTTTAGGATTAGGGTGAGGGTGAGGGTGAAGTTTAGTGTTAGGATGAGGGTTAGGGTTAGGGTTAGGGTGAGAGTGAGGGTGAAGGTGAGGGTTCAGGATAGGGTTAGGGTGTGGTTTAGGTTTACGGGGAGGGTTAGAGTTAGGGTGAGGTTTAGGGTTAGGCTTACGGTGAGGGTTAGGGTTAGGCTGATGTTTAGTGTGAGGGTGAGGGTTAGGGTGAGGGTGAGTGTTCTTTTGAGAATTAGGGTTAGGGTTAGGTTTAGGGAATTTGTTAATTTGAGGGAAAGTGTTAGGGTGAGGGTTTGGGTGAGGGTGAGGTTTAGGGTGAGGGTGAGGGTTAGGTTAAGGGTTAGGGTTATGATGAGGGTGAGGGTTAGGGTGAGCCCTAGTTATAGGGTTAGGTTTAGATTGCGGGTAAGGGTGAGGGTAAGGGTTAGGGTGAGGTTTAGGGTGAGGGTGTGTTTTAGGTTTAGGGTGAGGTTAAGGGTTAGGTTGAGGGTTAGGCTTAGGGTTAGGGATCGGCTGAGGATTAGTGTTAGGGTGAGGGTTAGGATTAGGGTTAGTGTGAGGATAAGGGTTAGGGTGAGGGTTAGGGTGAGGGTGAGGTTTATGGTTAGGGTTAGGGTGAAGGTTAGGGTGTGGGTAAGTGTTAGGGTTAGGGTTAGGGTGACGGTAGAGGTTAAGTTTAAGTATAGGGTGAGGATTAGGTTTAGGGTTAGGTTTAGGGTGAGTGTTAGGCAGAAGGGTAGGCTTAGGGTAAGGGTGAGTGTTAGGTTTATTGTGAGGGTTAGGGTGATGGTAAGGGTTAGGGTGAGGGATAGGGTGAGGGTGAGTTTTAGGGTTAGCATTAGGTTTAGCTTTAGGGTTAGGATGAGATTTAGAGTTAGGCTTAGGGTTAGGGTGAGGGTGAGGGTGAAGGTTAGTGTTAGGATGAGGGTTAGGGTTAGGGTTAGTGTGAGGGTGAGGGTGAGGTTTAGGGTTAGGGTTAGTGTGAGGTTGAGAGTTAGGATTAGGAATAATGTTAGGGTTAGGGTTAGGCTGAGGGTGAGTGTCAGGGTGAGGGAAAATGTTAGGGTTAGGGTTAGGGTGAGGGTAAGTGTTGGGGTGAGGGTAAGGGTGAGGGTTAGTGTTAGAGTCAGGGTTAAGGTGAGGGTTAAGGTTTGGGTGATGTTTAGGGTGAGGGTGAGGGTTAGGTTTTGGATTAGGGTTAGAGTTTGTGTTAGGTTGAGGGTGAGGTTGACGGTGAGGGTTAGGATTAATGTGAGTGTTAGGGTTAGGGTTAGTGTTATAGTTAGGGTGAGGGTTAGGGTTAGGGTTAGGATGAGGTTTAGGCTGAGCGTTAGCGTTAGGGTTCGGGTGAGGGTAAGCGTTAGGGTGAGGGTTAGGCTTAGGGTTAGTATGAAGTTTAGAATGAGAGTTAGTGTTACTGTGAGGGTTAGGCTGTGGGTAAGGGTTAGAGTGAGGGTTTGGGTGATGGTGAGGTTTAGAGATAGCATTAGGGTTAAGGTTAGGTTTAGTGTGAGGGTTAGAGTTAGGTTTAGGGTTACGGTGAGGGTGAGGGTTATGGTAAGCATTAGGATCAGGGTTAGGTTTAGGGTGAGATTTAGGGTTAGGGTTAGAATTATAGTGAAGTTGAGTGTGAGGGTTAGTGTGAACGTGAGTGTTAGGTTGAGGGTGAGGGTGAGGGTTAGGGTTTAGGTGAGGGTCAGGTTTAGGGTTAGGGTTAAGGTTAAGATGAGGGTTAGAGTTAGGGTTAGGGTTACGATGAGGATTAGGGTGAGGGTTAAGTTTAAGGTTAGGGTGAAGGTAAGGGTTAGGGTGTGTGTCAGGGTTAGGTTTTGTATTAGGGTTAGGGTTAGGGTGAGGGTTAGGGACAGGGTTAGGATTAGGGTGAGGGTTTTGTTAGGGTTAGGTTTTTACTTAGGGTGAGTTTTAGGGTTCGTGTTTGGATTAGGGTTAGGGTTAGGGTTAGGCTGAGGGTGAGGTTGAGGGTGAGGGTGAGGGTTAGGGTTAATATGAGTGTTAGGGTTAGCGTTAGCGTTAGGATGAGGGTTAGGCTGAGGGTTAGGGTTAGGGTTCGGGTAAGAGTAAGGGTTAGGCAGAAATGAACCCACAGACCTATCGCCATCTAATCGTCGATAAGGAAGCTAAAACAATAGAATGGACGAAAGACAGCCTCTTCAGTAAATGGTGCTGGCAAAATTGGTTAACTACATGTAGAAAACTAAAGCTAGATCCTTATATATCACCCTGCACCAGAATTAACTCCAAATGGATCAAAGACCTTGAACTCAAAGCAGGCACTCTGAAAATATTACAGGATGCAATAGGAGAAACCCTAGGTCTCCTTGGCTCAGGCCGAAATTTTCTGAATAGAGACCCGGAAGCACAACAAATCAAAGAAAGGTTGGACAAATGGGATTGCATAAGGTTGCAGAACTTCTGCAGGGCAAATGACATAGCTAGCAAGATCAATAGAAAGCCCACCGATTGGGAGAAGATCTTTACTAGCCATACAACGGACAAGGGTCTCATATCTAAAATATACTTGGAACTCAAAAAATTAAACCACCGAACAACAAATCCTCAAAGAAACAACTGCCCAATAAATAAGTGGGCGAAAGACTTAAAGAGAAGCTTCTCTGAAGAAGAAAGTAGGATGGCCAATAGACACATGAAGAAATGTTCAACATCCCTAGCCATAAAAGAAATGCAAACCAAAACAACATTGAGATATCACCTCACTCCAGTTAGAACAGCAAAAATCAAGAACTCTAACAACAGCAGATGCTGGAAGGGATGTGGACAGAAAGGAACCTTACTTCATTGTTGGTGGGAATGTAAACTTGTTCAACCACTGTGGAAAGCAGTATGGAGGTTCCTCAAAAGACTTCACATAGATCTCCCCTATGATCCAGCAATCCCACTTTTGGGCATTTACCCAAATGTTTACAAACAAGACCACACTAAAGCTACCAGCACAACTATGTTTATTGCAGCATTATTTACCATAGCTAAGATATGGAACCAACCCAGATGCCCCTCAGTAGATGAATGAATGTGGTATATATACACAATGGAATTCTATGCCTCCATCAGAAAGAATGACATTTCCCCATTTGTTAGGAAATGGAAAGGTTTGGAAAAAATTATATTAAGTGAAGTAAGCCAGGCCCAAAGAAGCATAGGTCCCATGGTTTCCCTTATTTGCAATATCTATTATAGGTATGAGTCAAGCGGAAAAGGTCAGATAATGTGATGTTAGGAAAATGAACCCTTAAATATGTATTTTAATGTTTTCGTTTCTTTCATGCATGTGTTTCTAACGCATTTATAAGATTATTTCTTTGTTGCTTTGTATGTCCCTCCCTCACAGTGTAACCCCCGCTTTCACTATATTTGATGTCAGTATAACAGGTGGAGGAGATGGGGACAAACAAGTCGTTTAAGGATTCAGGTGGACCTGTTGCAACAATGAGAAGTACAAAATGTCATGTCAAAACCAACTTTACAATGTCGGTGTGGGGGGGGAGGGGGGTATAATTGGGTGGGGGGAGGGGGGAGGATGGGAAGGGAGGTGAAGGGCAAACAAAGGAGGAGGCTGCAATGCTTGGTAAGAAATGTATGCATTATCCTGCCCATGTAATTGTAGCCCCTGTGTACAGTATGTTCTCAAATAAAATAAAATAAAATAAAAAAGAAAACAAAAAAAAAGAGTAAGGGTTAGGGTGAGGTTTAGGGTGAGGGTGAGGGTTAAGTTTATGCTTAGGGTTAGGGTGAGGTTTAGGGTTAGTGTGAGTGTTGGGATGAGGGTGAGGGTTAGGGTTAGGGTTTGGGTGAGGGATAGGGTTAGGTGAGGGTTAGGGATAGGGTTGGGGTTAGGGTGAGTGTGTGGGTTAGGGTTAGGTTTAGGTTTAGGGTTAGGCTGAGGGTGAGGGTTAGGTTTAGGGTTAGGGTTAGGGTTAGGGTTGGATTGAAGTTTTCTTTTAGGGTTAGGAAGAGGTTTTGGCTGAGGATTAGGGTTGTGGTTAGGGTGAGGTTTAGGGTTAGTGTGAGTGTTGGGATGAAGGTTAGGTTGAGGGTTAGGTTAAGGGTTAGGTTGAGGGTAAAAGTTAGGGTGAGGGTGAGGGTTAGGTTTAGGATTAGGGTTAGGGTTTGGGTGAGGATTAAGGATAGGGTTAGGGTTAGGGTGAGGGTTAGGGTGAGGGTTAGGATTAGGTTTAGGGTGAAGATTAGGGTGAGAGTGACGTTTAAGGTGAGGGTTAGGGTTATGGTGAGGATTAGGTTTAGGGTTAGGGTGAGGTTTAGGATTAGGATGATGTTTAGGGTGAGCGTGATGTTTTGGGTTAGGATGAGGGTGAGGGTGAGGGTGTAGGTGAGGGTTAGGTTTAGGGTGAGTGTTAGGGTGATGGTGACGGTGATTGTTAGGGTGAAGTTGAGGGTTAGGGATAGGGTTAGGGTGAGGGTTAGGGTTAGGGTTAGGGTGAGGGGTAGGGTGAGGGTAGGGTTAGGGTTAGGGTGAGGGTTAGGGTTAATGTGAGGATTAGGGTTAGGTTTAGGGTTAGTGTGAGGATAAGGGTAAGGGTGAGGGTTAGGGTGAGAGTGAGGGTTAGGGTTAGCGTTAGGGTTAGGGTGAGGTTTAGGGTGAAGGTTAAGTTGAGGGTTAGGGTTATTATGAGGGTGAGGGTTATAGTTAGGTTTAGGGTGAGGGTTTGGGTTAGTGTGAGTTTTAGGGTAAGGTTAGGGTGTGGGTGAGGGTTCGGGTGAGGGTGACTTTTAGGGTGTGGGTGACAGTTAGGTTTAGGTTTAGGTTTAGGGTGAGGGTAATATTTAGGGTGAGGGTTAGGGTGAGGGTGAGGGTTAGGTTGAGGTTCAGGGTTAGGCTGAGCGTTAGGGTGAGGGTTAGGTTTAGGTTTTGGTTTGGTGAGGGTTAAAGTAAGGTTTAGTGTTAGTGTTAGGGTTAGAGTTAAGGTGAGAGTTAGGGAGAGGGTTGGTTAGAGTGAGGTTTAGGGTGTGGGTGAGGGTTAGGGATAGCTTTAGGGTTAAAGATAGGTTTAGGGTGAATGTAAGGGTTAGGATGAGGGTGAGGGTTAGGTTTAGGATTAGGGTTAGTGTTAGGGTGAGGGTTAGTTATAGGGTTAGGATTAGGGTGAGGGTTTTGGTTAGGATTAGGTTTAGATTTAGAGTGAGGGTTAGGGTTTGTGTTTGGATTAGGGTTAGGTTTAGGGTTAAGGTGAGGGTTAGGTTTAGGTGAGGGTTAGGGATAGAATTGGGGTTAGGGTGAAGATTAGGGTTAGGTTTAGTGTTAGAGTTAGAGCGAGGGTGAGTGTGAGGTTTAGGGTTAGGTTTAGGGTTAGGGATAGGGTTAGGCTGAGGGTGAGGGTGAGGGTGAGGGTGAGGTTTAGGGTTAGGGTGAGGGTTAGGGTTAGGGTTAGGGTTAGTGTTGGGTTGAGTGTTAGGGTTAGGATTAGGAAGAGGGTTTGGCTGAGGGTTAGGGTTATGGTTAGGGTGAGGTTTAAGGTTAGTGTGAGGGTTAGGATGAGGTTTAAGCTGAAGCTTAGGGTTAGAGTTAGGTTGAGGGTAAGGGTGAGCGTTTGGGTGAAGGTTAGGTTTAGGTTTAGGGTTAGGGTGAGGGTTAGGATGAGGTTTAGTTTTAATGTAAGGGATAGGGTTAGCGTGAAGGTTAGGGTGAGGGTAAGGGTTAGAGTGAGGTTCAGGGAGAGGGTGAGTGTTAGGGATAGCATTAGGTTTAATTTTAGGTTTAGGGTGAGGCTTAAGGTTAAGGTTACTCTGAGCGTGAGGTTTAGGTTTAGCATTAGGGTTAGGGTTAGGGTTAGGGTGAGGTTTAGGGTTAGGGTTTGGGTGAGGTTGAGGGTTAGGGTTAGGGTTAGGGTGAGGGTATGGGTTAGGGTGAGGGTGAGGGTTAGGTTGACGGTGAGGGTAAGGGTTATGGTGAGGGCTAGGGTTACGGTTAGGGTTACGGTAAGGTTTAGGTTTAGGGTGAGGGTGAGGGTGAGGGTTAGGTTTAGGATTAGGCTTAGGTGTAGGGTTAGGTTTAGGGTGAGTGTGAGGCTGAGTGTCAGAGTTAGGTTTAGGGTGAGGTTTAGGGTAATGGTTAGGTTTAGGATGAGGGTGAGGGTGAGGTTTTGGGTGAGGGTGAGGGTTAGGGTTTTGGTTAGGTTTAGGTTTAAGGTTAGGGTGAGAGTTATTTTTAACGTTAGTGTTAGGATGAGGGTTAGGCTGAGGGTTAGGGTTAGGGTTAGTATGAGGGTGAGAGTTAGGATGAGGAATAGTGTTAGGGTTAGGGTTAGGCTGAGGGTGAGGGTCAGGGTGAGGGTAAAGTTTAGGGTTAGGGTTAGGGTGAGGGTACGTGTTAGTGTGAGGGTAAGGGTTAGGGTTAGGGTTTGAGTCAGGGTTAAGGTGAAGGTTAGGGTTTGGGTGATGTTTAGGGTGAGGTTGAGGGTTAGGGTGAGGATGAGTTTTCGGGTGAGGGTTAGGGTTAGTGTTTGGATTAGGGTTAGGGTTAGGGTTAAGGTGAGGGTTAGGGTTAGCTGAGGGTTAGGGATAGAATTGGGGTTAGGGTGAAGGTCAGGGTTAGGTTTAGTGTTAGAGTTAGAGCGAGGGTTAGTGTGAGGTTTAGGGTTAGCGTTAGGGTGAGGGTGAGGGTTAGGGTGAAGGTTAAATTGAGGGTTAGGGTTATTATGAGGGTGAGGTTTAGAGTTAGGTTTAGGGTGAGGGTTGGGTTTAGGGTGAGTTTAGGTTAGAGTTAGGATTAGGGTGAGTTTGAGCGTTAGGGTGAGGTTTAAGGTTAGGGTTATTGTTAGGGTTAGTGTGAGGGTTAGTGTTAGGGTGAGTGTTACTGTTAGGGTGAGTGTAAGTGTTAGGGTTCGGATTAAGGTTTGGGTTATTGTTAGGGTTAGGGTTAGGGTTACGGTTATGGTGAGGGTGAGAGTCAGGATTATGGTTAGGGTTAGGATGAGGTTTAGGTTAAGGGTTAGGGTTAGAGTTAGGGAAGGGGTGAGAGTGAGGTTTAGGGTTAGATTTAGGGTAAGTGTTAGGGTTAGGATTAGGGTGAGGGTTAGGATTAGTTTTAGGCTTAGGATTAGGCTTAGGCTGTGCATGAGGTTGTGGGTTAGTTTTAGGCTTAGGGTGAGGGTTATGGTTAGGGTTATGGTGAGGTTTAGGATGGGGTTTAGGGTTAGCATTAGGGTTAGGGTTAGGGTTAGGTTGAGGGTTAGAGTGAGATTTAGGGTTAGGGATAGGATTAGGGTTAGCATTATGGTTAGGGTGAGGGTGAGTGTGAGGGTTAGTGTTAGGGTTAGGATTAGCCTTAGGGTTAGGGTGAGGGTTACGTTTAGGGTTTGGGTTAAGGTGAGGGTGAGAATGAAGGTTAGGGTTAGGTTTAGGGTTAGGGTTAGGGTTAGGTTTAGGTTTAAGGTTAGGATTAAGGTTAGGTTCAGGTTTTCGGTGAGAGTTAGGGTTAGGGTTAGGGTTAGGCTTAGGCTTAGACTGAGAGTGAGGGTGGGGGTGAGGATTAGGGTTAGGGTTAGTGTTAGGGTTAAGTTAAGGTTTATTTTCGGTATTATGGTTAGAGTTACGGTGAGGGTGAGGCTGCGGTTGAGGGTTTGGTTTAGGGTTAGGGTGAGGTTTAGGGTTAGGGTTAGGGTGAGGGTGAGGTTTAGGGTTAGATATAGCGTTAGGGGGAGGGTTAGGGTGAGGGTTAGGGTGAGGTTTAGGGATAGGTTTAGGATGAGGGTAAGGTTTAGGGTTAGAGTTAGGGTTAGGGTGAGGCTGAGTTTGAGGGTGATGGTGAGTGTTAAGATTACAGTGAGTGTTAGGTTTAGGGTTAGAGTGAGAGTTAGTGTTTGGTTTAAGTTTAGGGTTAGGGTGAGTGTTAGGGTTAGGTTGAGGTTTAGGGTTAGGTTTAGAGTTACATTGAGTGTGAACATGAGGGTTAGGATTAGAGTTAGGGTTAGGTTGAGGGTGAGGTTTACGGTTAGATTTAGGGTTAGGGGGACGGTTAGGTCGAGGGTTAGGTTTAGGGTTAGTGTTAGGGTTAAGGTTAGGGTGAGGGTTAGGTTGAGGTTTAGGGTTATGGTTAGGTTTAGGGTTAGTATTAGGGTTAGGGTGAGGGTGAGTGTGAGGGTTAGAGTTAGGCTTAGGCGTAGGCTTAGGTTTAGGCTGAGGGTGATGGTGGGCATCAAGATTAGTGTTAGGGATATGGTTAGGATTCGAGTTAGAGTGAGGGCTTGAGTGAGGGTGAGGTTTAGGGTAAGGCTTAGGCTTAGGGTTATGCTGAGATTGAGGTTGAGGGTGAGGGTTAGGGTTAGGGTCATGGTTAGGTTTATGGTTAGGGTGAGGGTTAGCATGAGGTTTAGGGTTAGGTTGAGGGTTAGGGTGAGCATGATGGTAAGGGTAAAGGTGAGGTTTACGCTGAGGGTGAGGGTTAAGATAAGGCTGAGGGTTAGGGTTAGGTTTAGGGTTGGGGTAAGGGTTAGGGGTAGGGTTAGGTGTGGATTAGATTGAGGATTAGTGTCAGGGTTAGTGTGAGGTTTAGGGTGAGGATGAGGGTTAGGGTTAGGGTGAGGGTGAGGGTTAGGGTTACGTTTAGGGTTTGGGTGAGGTTTAGGATTAGGGTGAGGGTTAGGGTTAGTGTGAGTGTTAGTGTTAGGTTTAGGGTTAGTGTTAGGGTGAGTGTAAGTGGTAGGGTGAGGTTTAGGTTTAGGGTTAGGGTTAGGGTTAGGGTTAGGTTTAGGTTATTGTTAGGGTTAAGGTTAGGGTTACAGTCACGGTGAGTTTGAGGGTGAGGGTTAGGTTTAGGGTTAGGGTGAGGTTTAGGGTTAGGGTTAGGGTTAGCATTAGGGTTAGGTGAGGGTTACGTTTAGGGGTACAGTTAGGGTTAGGCTGAGGGTTAGGGTTAGGGTTAGGGGTAGTGTTAGGGTGATGGTAAGTGTTAGTGTGAGGGTTTGGGTTAGGGTTAGGGTTAGGGTTAGTTTTAGGATTAGTTTTAGGGTGAGGGTGAGTGTGAGGGTTAGGTTTAGGGTTAGGCTGAGGTTTAGGGTGAGGGTTAGGGTTAGGGTTTGGGTTAGGGTGAGGGTGAGGCTGAGGATTAGGGTTAGGTTTAAGATTAGGTTTAAGGTTAAGGTTAGGTTTAGGTTTAGGTTTAAGGTTAGGATTACAGTGAGGGTTAGGGTTAGGGTTAGGCTTAGGCTTAGGTTTAGGCTGAGGGTGAGGGTAAGGGTGGGGGTGCGGATTAGGTTTAGGGTTAGGGTTAGGGTTATGTTTATTGTTAGTGTTATGGTTAGGGTTAAGTTTGCGGTGAGGGTCAGGCTGAGGTTGAGGGTTATGTTTAGGGTTAGGGTCAGGGTTAGGGTAAGGGTTATGGTTATTGTTAGGGTTAGGGTTAGAGTTACTGTGAGGTTGAGGGTGAGTGTGAGGGTTTTGGTTAGGGTGAGGTTTAGGGTGGGGTTTAGGGTTTGGCTTAGGGTAAGGCTTAGGGTGAGGGTGAGATTTAGGCTTAGGGTGAGTGTTAGGGTTAGGGTGAGGGTGAAGGTTAGTTTGAGGTTTAGGGATAGGTTTAGGATTAGCATTAGCTTGAGGGTGATTATGAGGGTTAGTTTGAGCGTTAGGCTTAGGCTTAGGGTTAGGCTGAGGGTGAGGGTGGGGGTGAGGATTAGGTTTAGGTTGATGTTTCGGGTTTGGGTTAGGTTTATTTTTAGGGTTAGGCTTAGAGTTACAGTGAGGGTGAAGGTGCGGGTTAGGGTTAGGTTTAGGGTTAGGGTGGGGTTTAGGGTTTGGGTTAGGGTAAATGTTAGGGTGAGGGTGAGGTTAGGGTGATTTATAGGGTTAGGGGGAGGGTAAGGGGGAGGGTTTGGGTTAGAGTTACAGTGAGGTTGAGGGTGAGGGTGAGGGTTTTGTTTAGGGTAGGGTTAGGTTTAGTGTTAGGGTGAGTGTGAGGTTTAGGGTTACAGTTAGGGTGAGGAGGAGTGTTAGGGTGAGGGTTAGGTTTAGGGTTGGTGTTAGGGTTAGGGAGAGGGGGAGGGTTGAGGTTTAGGGATAGGGTCAGGTTTAGGATTAGGGTTAGAGTGATGGTGAGTATGAGGGTTAGGGTGAGAGTTAGGCTTACTCTTAGGGTTAGGCTGAGGGTGAAGGTGGGGGTGAGGATTAGGGTTAGGGTGATGGTTCGGGTTTGGGTTAGTGTAATTTTTAGGGTTAAGGTTAGAGTTACGGTGAGGGTGAGGGTGTGGTTGAGGGTTAGGGTGGGGTTTAGGGTTTGGCTTAGGGTAAGGCTTAGGGTGAGGGTGAGGTTTAGGGTGAGATATAGGGTTGGGGGAGGGTTAGGGGGAGGGTTCGGGTTAGGGTTAGGGTTAGAGTTAGGGTGAAGGTGAGGGTTAGGTTGAGGTTTAGTGTTAGGGTTTGGGTTAGTGTGAGGGTTAGTGTTAGGGTTAGTGTTAGGGTGAGGGTAAATGTTAGGGTGAGGGTTTGGGTTAGGTGAGGTTTATGGTTAGGGTGAGGGTTAGGATTAGGGTTAGAGTTATTGTTCAGTTTAGGTTTAGGGTTAGGCTTATGGTTAGGCTGAGGGTGAGGTTGAGGGTGAGGGTTAGGATTAGGGTTAGGGTTAGGGTTAGTGTTAGGGAGAGTTTTAGGATGAGGGTTAGGGTTAGGATTAGGTTTAGGGTAAGGGCAAGGGGAAGGTGAGTTTTAGGATTAGGGTTAGGTTGAGGTTTAGGGTTAGGGTTAGGTAAGGGCTAGGGGAGGGTTAGTTTTAGGGTTAGGGTTAGGTTGAGGTTTATGGTTAGGTTTAGGGTTAGGGTGAGGGTGAGGTTTAGGGATGGAGTTAAGGTTAGCATGAGGCTGAGGGTGAGGGTTAGGGTTAGAGTGCGTGTTAGGGTTAAAGTTATTGTGAGGGTTAAGCTCAGGGTGAGGTTTAGGGTTAGGGTTAGGATTAGGATTAGGGTTAGGTTTTCGGTGATTGTGTGGGTTAGGAATAGTATTAGGTTGAGGGTTAGGATTAGGGTGAGGGTTATGTTTAATGCTAGGATTACATTTTCCGTGAGGGTGAGTGTGAGGGATAGTGTTAGGGTGAAGTTTAGTGTTAGGGTTAGGGTTAGAGTTAGGCTTAGGGTGAGGGTGAGGTTTAGGGGTAGAGTTAGGATTAGGGAGGAGGGTTAGGGTAAGGGTTATGTTTAGGGTGAGGATTAGGATGGGGGTGACAGTAAGGCTAAAAATGAGGGTTATGCTGAGGGTGAGGGTTACGGTAAGCGTTAGGGTTAGGGTTAAGGTGAGTGTTAGGTTTAGTGTTAGGGTGCAGCTGAGGGTTAGATTGAGGATTAGTGTTAGGGTTAGTGTGAGTGTTAGGGTTAGGGTGAGGGCTAGGGTGAGGGTGAGGGTTAGGATTATTGTTAGGTTGAGCGTTAGGATTAGGCTTAGCCATAAGCTTAGTCTTAGGCTGAGTATGAGTGTGAGGGTTAGTGTTAGGGGTAGGGTGAGTGTTAGGGTTAGGGTTAGGATGAGGTTTAGGTTTAGGTTTAGGCTTAGGGTGAGGGTTAGGGTGAGGTTTAGGGTTTGGGTTAGGGTTAGAGTTAGTTTTAGGCCAAGCAGGAGGTTTAGGGTTAGAGTTAGGGTTTGGGTGACTGTTAGGTTGAGGGTTAGGGTTAGTGTTAGGTTTAAGATTACGTTGAGAGTTAGGGGGAGGGTTAGGGTTAGGGTTAGGCTTAGGCTTAGGCTTAGGTCGAGCATGAGGGTGAGGGTTAGTGTTCGGGTTAGCCTGAGGGTTAGGGTAACCGTTAGGGTGAAGGTTAAGATGAGTTTTATTATTAGGATTAGGGGAAGGGTGAGGGCTAGGCTGAGGGTTAGGTTGAGGGCTAGTTTTAGGGATAGGGTTAGGTTTAGGATTACGGTTAGAGTGAGGGTGAGTGTGAGGGTTAGGTTTAGGCTTAGGGTTAGGCTTAGAGTTAGGGTGAGGGTTAGGGTTAGGGCTTGGGTTATGGTGAGGTTGAGGCTGGGGATTAGGGTTAGGTTTAGGGTTAGGTTTAGGGTTAGGGTTAGTGTTAGTGTTAGAGTTAGGGTTATGGTGAGGATTAGGGTTAGGATTAGGGTTAGGGTTAGGCTTAGGTTTACGCTGAGGGTGAGTTTGGGTGTGAGGATTAGAGTTAGGGTTAGGGTTAGGCTCAAGGTTAGGCTTATTGTTAGTGTTATGGTTAGGATTAAGTTTGCAATGAGGGTGAGGCTGAGGGTAAGGTTTATGGTTAATGTTATGTTTAGGGTTAGGATTAGTGTTATATTTACGGTTAGGGTTAGAGATTCTGTGAGGTTGAGGGTGAGAGTGAGGGTTAGGGTTTGGGTGAGGTTTAGGGTTAGGTTTAGGGTTAGGGTTAGGGTGATTGTGAGGGTTAGGGTTAGGGTTAGGTTTAGGCTTATAGTTAGACTGAGCATGAGGGTGAGGATAAGGGTGAGGGTTAGGGTGAAGTTGAGGGTTCGTGTTAGGGTGAGAGTTAGGGTTAGGTTAAGTTTAGGTTTAGGGTGAGGGTTAGAGTTAGGTTTAGGGTGAGCATTATGGTTAGGGTTAGGTTGAGGCTTAGGGTAAGGGTAAGGATGAGGTTAAGGGTTAGGGTTAGGGTGAGGGTTTGGATGAGGATTAGGATTAAGATTAGGTTTAGGGTTAGGGCTCGGGTGAGGGTGAGGATTAGGCTTAGTGTTAGGTTAAGGTTTAGGTTTAGGTTTAGGGTTAGGGTGAGGGTTAGGATGAGGGTTAGGGTTTCGGTGAGGCTGATTGTTAGGGTTAGGGTGAGAGTTAGGTTTAGGATTATTGTTAGGGTGAGCTTGAATGTTAGCATTAGTGTTAGGGTCAGGTTTAGGGTTAGGATTAGTGTTATTGTTAGGGTTAGGGTTAGAGTTAGGGTGAGGTGGAGGTTTAGCGTGGGCATAAGGGTCAGGTTTAGGGTGAGGTTTAGTGTTAGAGTTAGGATTAGGGTTAGGGTGAGGGTGAGGTATATGGTTAGATTTAGGTTTAGTTGGAGGCTTAGGTTGAGGGTTAGGGATAGGGTTAGTGTTAGAGTTAAGGTTAGGGTGAGGGTTAGGTTGAGGTTTAGGGTTAGGGTTAGGTTTAGGGTTAGGATTAGTGTTAGGTTGAGGGTGAGTGTGAGGATTAGGGTTAGAGTTAGGCTTTGGCTTAGGATTAGGCTGAGGGTGAGGGTTGGAGTGAGGATTAGGGTTAGGGTGATGGTTAGGATTATGGTTATATTGAGGGTTAGTGTTAGGGTTAGGTTTAGAGTTACAGTTAGGGTGAGGGTGAGGTTTAGGGGTAGAGTTAGGGTTAGGATGAGGGTTAGCGTTAGAGTGAGGGTTAGTGTTAGGGTTAGTGTGAAGTTTAGGGTGAGGATGAGGGTTAGGGTTAGGGAGAGCGCTAGTGACAGGGTGAGTTTTAGGGTTAGTGTTAGGGTGTGGGTAAGTGTTAGGGTGAGGGTTAGGATTATGGGGAGGGTTAGGATGAGGGTTAGAGTTAGGATTAGGTTTAGGGTGAGGGTGAGTGTGGGTGTTAGGTTTAGGTTTAGGGTTAGGCTTAGGTTTAGGCTGAGGGTTAGTTTGAGGTTGAGATTTAGGGTTAGGGTGAGGGTTAGGGTAAAGTTTAGGGGGAGGGTTAGGAAGAGGGTTAGTGTTAGGATTAGGGTTGGGTGAGGGATAGGTTGAGGGTGAGGTTTAGGTTTAGGGTTATGGTGAGGTTTATGGTTAGGGTAAGGTTGAGAGTTAGGGTTCAGGTTAACTTTAGGGTTAGGTTGAGGGTTAGGGTAAAGGTTACAGTGAGGGTGAGGGTTACGTTTAGGTTGAGGGTTAGGGTTAAGATTATGGTTAGTGTGAGGGTGAGGTTTAGGGTTAGTGTTTGGGTGAGGTTTAGCAAGAGGATTATTGTTAGGTTTAGGGTTACGGTGAGGTCTAGGGTGAGGGTGAGTTTTAGGATTAGGGTTAGGATGAGGGATAGAGTTAGGGTTAGTGTTAGGGTTAAGGTGAGGGTGAGGTTTAGGGTTAGATTTACGGTTAGGGTGAGGCTGAGTTTGATGGTTAGGATTAGGGTTAGTGTTAGAATTAGGGTTAGGGTGAGGGTTAGGATGAGGTTTAGGGTTAGGATTTGGGTAAGGGTGAGCGCTTGGGTGAGGGCTAGGGTTATGGATAGGGTTAGGTTTAGGATTAGGGTTAGGGTGAGGGTGAGTTTGAGGGTTAGGGTTAGGCTTAGGTTTAGGCTTAGAGTTCGGGTGAGGGTGAGGGTTAGGGTTTGGGTTTTGGTGAGGCTGTGGCTGAGTATTAGGGTTAGTTTTAGGGTTAGGGTTAGTGTTAGCGTTAGGGTTAGGGTTATGGTGAGTGTTAGGTTAGGCTTAGGATTAGGCTTAGGGGGAGGGTGTGGGTGACGATTAGAGTTAGGGTTAGGCTTAGGCTTAGGGTTAGGGTTATTGTTAGTGTTATTGTTAGGGTTAAGATTGCAGTGAAGGTGAGGCTGAGGGTGAGGGTTATGGTTAGGGTTAGGGTTAGTGTTATTCTTAGGGTTAGAGTTTGAGATATGGTGAGGTTGAGGGTGAGGGTGAGGGTTAGTGTTTGGGTGAGGTTTAGGGTTAGGTTTAGGGTTAGGGTTTGAGTGAGGGTGAGGTTTCGGGCTAGAGTTAGGTTTAGGGGATGGTTAGGGTGAGGTTTAGGGTTAGGGTTAGTGTTATGGTTAGTGTGAGGTTGAGGGTTAGGTTGAGATTTAGGGATAGGGTTAGGTTTAGGATTAGGGTTAAGGTGAGGATGAGTGTGAGGGTTAGGATGATGGTTAGGATTGGGCTTAGGGTTAGGCTGAGGGTGAGTGTGGGGGTGAGGATTAGGGATAGGGTGATGGTTCGTGTTTGGGTTAGTGTTATTGTTAGGGTTAGGGTTAGGATTACGGTGAGGGTGAGAGTGCGGGTGAGTGTTTGTGTTAGGGTTACGGTGGGGTTTAGGGTTAAGGTTAGGGTTAGGGTGAGGGTGAGGTTTAGATATAGGTTTAGGGGGAGGGTTAGTGTGAGGGTTAGGGTTAGGGTTAGTGTTAGCGTTAGGTTGAGTGTGAGGGTTAGGTTGAGGTTTTGGGTTAGGCTTAGTGTGATGTTTAGTGTTAGTGTTAGGATTAGTGTTAGGGTGAGGGTAAGTGTTAGGGGGAGGGTATGGGTTAGGGTGAGGGTTATGGTTAGGTTGAGGGTTAGGGTTAGGGTTAGAGTTATTGTTAGGTTTAAGTTTAGGGTTACGGTTACATTGAGGGTGAGGGTGAGGGTTAGGTTTAGGGTTAGGTTGAGGTTTAGGGTTTGGGTTAGGGTTCGAATTAGGATTAGGGTGAGGTTGAGGTTTATGGTTAGAGTTAGGTTAGGGTGAGTGTTAGGGTTAGTATTAGTTTGAGAGGTAGGGGGAGGGTTAGGGTTAGGGTTAGGTTTATGGATAGGATTAGGGTTAGGGTTAGGGTGAGTGTGTGTGTTAGGGTTAGGTCTAGGGTTAGGCTTACGGTTAGGCTGAGGGTGAGGATTAGGGTGAGGGTTACGGTTTCTGTGAGGGTTAGGGTGAGGGTGATGTTTAGGGTTAGGATTAGGATTAGGGTTAGGGTTAGTCTGAGGGTGAGGGTGAGGGAGAGTGTTAAGGTGAGGATGAGGGTGAGGGTCTGGGTGAGGGCCAGGGTGAGGGTGAGAGTTAGGGGTAGGTTTAGCGTGAGGTTTGGGGTTAGGGTGATGGTTAGGGTTAGTGTGAGTGTTAATGTTAGGGTTAGGGTTAGTGTTAGGTTTAGGGTAAGTGTTAGGGTGAGGTTTATCGTTAGGGTGAGGTTTATGGTTAGGGTAAGGTTTAGGGTTAGGGTTAGGGTTATTGATAGGGTTAGGTTTAGGTTTACGGTTATGGTGAGGGTGAGGGTGAGGATTAGGTTTAGGGTTAGGATGAGGTTTAGGTTTAGGGTTAGGTTTAGAATAAGGGTTAGGGTGATAGTGAGGTTTAGGGTAAGAATTAGGGTTTGTGACAGGGTTAGTGTTAGGGTGGGTTTATGGTTAGGGTTAGGGTTAGGGTTAGGGTGAGGGAGAGGTTTAGGTTTAGATTTAGGGTTAGTGTTATGGTGAGGTTTAGTGTTATGGTTAGGGTTAGTTTTAGGGTGAGTGTAAGTGTTAGGGTGAGCGTTTGGGTTAGTGTGAGGGTTATCGTTAGGGTGAGGGTTAGGATTAGGTTTAGGGTTATTGTTAGGGTTCGGTTTAAGGTTAAGGTTACTGTGAGGGTGATGGTGAGGGTTAGGCTTAGGTTTAGGGTGAGGTTTAGGGTGAGGTTTAGGGTTAGAGTTAGGGTTAGCATGAGGGTTACGTTGAGGGTTCGGGGTAGGGTTAGTGTTAGGGTTAGGGTCAGGGTGAGAGTTAGGGGGTGGGTTAGGGTTAAAGTTAGGTTTAGTATTAGGGTTAGGTTGAGGGTATGTGTGTTAGGGTTCGGTTTAGGGTTAGTCTTAGGGTTAGTCTGAGGGTGAGGTTGAGGGAGAGTGTTAGGGTTAGGGTAAGGGTTAGGGTTAGGGTTAGGTGAGGACTAGGGTGAGGGTTAGGTTTAGGGAAAGGGTTAGGTTTAGGGTTAGGCTTAGGGTGAGGGTTAGGGTTAGATTTTGAGTGAGAGTTAGGGTTTGGGTTAAGTTTAGGGTTAGGCTTAGGGTTAGGGTGAGGTTTAGGGTTAGGTTTTGGGTTAGGGTAAGGGTGAGTCTTAGGATTAGTGTTAGCTTTAGGGTTAGGGTTAGGGTTAGGTTTAGTGTTAGGGTTAGGATTAGGGTTACAGTGAGGTTTAGGTTTAGCATTAGGGTAGTTTAGGCTTAGGGTTAGGCTGAGGGTGAGGGTGGGGGTGAGAATTAGGGTTAAGGGTTAGGGTTAGGGTTAAGTTTGCGGTGGGGGTGAGGCTGTACGTGAGGGTTATGGTTAGGGTTAGTATTAGGTTTAGGGTTAGGGTTAGTCTTATTGTTATGGTTAGGTTTAGAGTTATGGTGAGGTTGCGTGTAAGGGTGAGGTTTAGGGTTACGGTGAGGTTTACTGTGAGGTTTAGGTTTAGGGTTAGGATTAGGGTTAGGGTTAGTGTTAGTGTTAGGGTTAGGATTAGAGTAATGGTGATGTTGAAGGTGAGGGTCAGGTTTAGGGTGGTTTTAGGGTGTGGTTTAGTGTTAAGGTTAGGGTTAGGGTGAGGGTCAGGTTTAGGGTTAGGGTTAGGGTCAGGCGGAGGTTTAGGGTGATGTTTAGGGTTAGGTTTAGTGTTAGCGTTAGGGTGAGGGTGAGGGTTAGGTTAAAGTTTAGGGATAGGGTTAGGTTTAGGAATAGGTTTAAGGTGAGGGTGAGTATGAGGGTTAGTGTGAGGATTAGGCTTAGGCTTAGGTTTAGGCTGAGGGTGAGGGTGGGGGTGAGGATTAGGGTTAGGGTGATGGTTCGTGTTAGGTTTAGTGTTCTTGTTAGGGTTAGCGTTAGAGTTACAGTGAGGGTGAGGGTGCAGGTGAGGGTTAGGCATAGGATTAGAGTGGGGTTTAGGGTTAGGGTTAGAGTAAGGGTGAGGGTGAGGGTGAGGATTATGGTTAGATAAGGTTTAGGGGGAGGGTTATGGGGAGGGTTAGGATTAAGGTTAGTGTTAGGGTTAGGTTGAGGGTGAGGGTTAGGTTGAGGGTGAGGGTTAGGTTGAGGTTTAGGTTTAGGGTTAGTGTGAGGGTTAGTGTTAGGGTTAGTGTTAGGGTGAGGGTAAGTGTTAGGGTGAGGGTATGGGTTAAGGTGAGGTTTATGTTTAGGGTGAGGTTTAGGATTAGTTTTAGGATGAGGGCTAGGTTGAGGGTGAGGTTCAGTGTTAGGGGTAGGGTGAGGTTTGGGGCTAGGGTTAGGGTTAGGGTTAGGTTTAGTGTGAGTGTGAGGTATAGGGTTAGAGTTAGGGTTAATGTGAGGCTGAGGGTAAGTTTTAGGGTTAGGGTTAGGATTAATATTAGGGTAAGGGTTAAGTTTAGGGTGAGGATTAGGGTGAGGGTTAGGGTTAGGATTAGTATTAGGGTTAGGGTTAGGTTGAGTGTGGGGGTTAGGGTTAGGGTTATCCTTAGGGTTAGGCTGAGGGTGATGGTGAGGGTTATGGTTAGGGTAAGGTTTAGGTTTAGGGTTACGGTTAGGATTAGGGTTAGCGTTAGTTTGAGGGTTTGGGTTAGGGTAAGGATGAGGGTTAAGGTTAGGGTTAGGGTGAGGATTAGGATGAGGATTAGGGTTATGATTAGGGTTAGGGTGAGTTCTAGGGTGAGGGTGAGGACTAGGGTTAGTGTTAGGGTAAGGTTTAGGGTTCGGGTTAGGGTTAGGGTTCGGGTTAAGCTGAGGGTTAGTGTTACAGTGATGTTGAGGGTAAGGGTTATTGTGAGGGTTAGGTTTAGGGTTAGGGTTAGGGTGAGAGTGAGTTTTAGGGTTAGATTTAGGGTTCGGGTGAAGCTGAGGTTGAGTGATAGGTTTACAGTTAGTGTTAGGTTTAGGGTTAGGGTAAGGTTGAGTGTTAGGGTGAAGGTTAGGGTGAGGGTTAGGTTTAGGGTGAGGGTTAGGGTTAGGGTTAGGGGGAGGGTTCGGATGAGGGTTAGGGTTAGGATTAGGGTTAGGTTGAGGGCTAGGGTGAAGGTGAGGTTTAGGGTTAGAAATAGGGTGAGGTTTAGGGTTAGGGTTACTGTTAGGGTTAGTGTGAGGGTGAGGTTTAGGGTTAGAGTTATGGTAAAGATGAGGCTGAGGTTGAGGGTTAGGATTAGGGTTAGGATTAGGATTATGTTAAGGGTTAGGACTAGTGTGAAAGTTAGCGTTAGGGTTAGGGTTAGGGTTAGGATTACACTGAGGGTTAGGGTGAGGGTGAGGGTTAGGGTTAGTCTTATGGTTACAGTGAGGGTGAATGTGTGTGTTAGAGTTAAGTTTAGGGTTAGGCTTAGGTTTAGGCTGAGTGTGAGTTTGAGGGTGAGGGTTAGGGTTAGGGGGAGTGTTAGGGTAATGGTTAGGGGGAGGGTTAGGATGAGGGTTACGGTTAGGTTTAGGGTTAGGGTGAGGACTAGGGTGAGGGTTAGGTTTAGGGTTAGGGTGAGGGTGAGGCTGAGGGTGAGGGTTAGGGTTAGGATTAATGTTAGGCTTTGGCTTAAGGTAAGGGTTAGGTTGAGGGTGAGGTTTAGTATTAGGGTTCGGATTAGGATTAGGGTTAGGGTGAGGGTGAGGGTGAGGGTTAGGGTTAAGCTTAGTGTAAGGGATAGGCTTAGGTTTAGGCTGAGGTTGAGGGTGAGGTTTAGGGTTAGGGTGAGGTTTACCGTTAGGGTTAGGATGAGTGTGAGGGTTAGGTTAAGGGTTAGGCTTAGGATTAGGCTGAGGGTGACTGTGTGGGTTAGGGTTAGGGTGAGGATTAGGGTTCTGGGAAGGGTTAGGATTAGGCTTAGGGTTAGGGTGAGGTTTAGGGTGAGCGTGAGTGTGTGTGTTAGGGTTGGCTTTAGGGTTAGACTTAGGGTTAGTCTGAGGGTGAGGGTGAGGTTGAGGTTTAGAGTTAGCGTGAGGGTTAGGGTAAAGGTTAGAGGGAGATTTAGGAAGAAGGTTAGGGTTAGGTTTAGGGTTGGGTGAGGGCTAGGGTGAGGGTGAGGGTTACGGTTAGGTTAAGGGATACGCTTATGGTTAGGCTGAGGTTGAGGGTAAGGGTTAGGGTTAGGGTGAGGTTTAGGGTTAGGGTTAAGATGAGGATTAGGGTTAGGGTTAGGCTTAGGATTAGGCTTAGGATTAGGCTGAGTGTGAGGGTTTGGGTTAGGTTTAGGGTGGGGATTATGGTTATGTGGAGGGTTAGGATGAGGGTTAGGGTTAGGCTGAGGTTGAGATTGAGACTGAGGTTTAGGGTTAGGGTAAGTGTTAGGATGAGGGTTATGAAGAGGGTTAGGGTTAGGATTAGGGTTGGGTGAGGGCTAGGGTGAGTGTGAGGTTTAGGTTTACCATTAGGGTGAGGGTTAGGTTGAGGATGAGGGTTAGGCTTAGGTTTAGGATTCGGTTTAGGGTAAGGGTTAGGGTGAATGTGAAAGTTAGGGTTAGGGTTAGGGTTTATGTTAGGGTGAGGGTGAGGCTGAGGATTAGGGTTAGGTTTAGGGTTAGGTTTAGGTTTAGTGTTAGGGTTAGGGTTTGTGTTCCTGTTACAGTGAGGGTTGGGGTTAGGGTTAGGTTTAGGTTAAGGCTTAGATTTAGGGTGAGGGTTAGGATGAGGATTAGGTTTAAGATTAGGGTTAGGGTGAGGGCTAGAGTGAAGGAGAGAATTAGGGTTAATGTTAGGGTAAGGTTTAGGGTTAGGATTAGGGTTAGGGTGAGGGTTAGGATGAGGGTTAGGGTTAGGGTGAGGGTTAGGGTAGGTTTAGGGTTTGGGTTAGGATTAGGGTTAGGGTGAGGTTAAGTGTTAGCACTAGTATTAGGGTTAGGGTTAGGGTTAGGTTTAGGGTTAGGATTACTGCTATTGTTAGGATTAGGGTTAGATTTATGGTGAGGGTGAGGGTGAGTGTTAGGGTTAGGGCGAGGTTGAGGTTTAGGGTTAGGATTAGGGTTAGGGTGAAGGTGAGGTTTATGGTTAGATTTAGGTTTAGTTGGAGGGTTAGGTCAAGGGTTAGGGTTAGGTTAAGTTTTAGGGTTAAGGTTAGGTTAGGGGTTAGGTTTAGGTTTATTGTTATTGTTAGGATTAGGGTTAGGGTGAGGGTGAGTGTGAGGTTTAGGGTTAGGGTTAGGCTTAGGCTTAGGCTTTGGGTTAGGCTGAGGGTGAGGGTAGGGGTGAGGATTAGGGTTAGGGTGATGGTTAGGGTTAGTGTGAGGGTGAGAGTTAGTGTTAGGTTTAGGGTTAGAGTTAGGGTTAGGGTGAGAGTGAGGTTTAGTGATAGAGATAGGGTGAGGGTCAGTGTTAGGGTTAGAGTGAGGTTTAGGGTGGCGGTAATGGTAAGGGTTAAGGTGTCAGTTAGGCTGAGGGTGAGGTTTACAGTAAGGGTGAGGATTAGGGTTAGGGTGAGGGTTAGGGTTAGGGTTAGGGTGAGAGTGAGGGTTTAATTGAGGATTAGTGTTAGGGTTAGTGTGAAGTTTAGGGTGAGGATGAGGGTTAGGGTTAGGGCGAGGTCTAGGGAAAGGGTGAGGTTTAGGGTTAGTGTTAGGGTGAGGTTTAGGGTTAGGGTGATGGTTACGGTTAGTGTGAGGTTTAGTGTTAGGTTTAGGGTTAGTGTTAGGGTGAGGGTAAGTGTTAGGGTGAGTGTTAGGGTTAGGGAGTGGGTTATCTTTAGGGTGAGGTATAGGGTTAGGGTTAGGGTTATTGTTAGCATTAGGGTTAGGGTTAAAGTTATGGTCAGGTTGAGGGTGAGGGTTAGGATTAGGGCTAGAATGGGGTTTAGGGATTGGGTTAGGATTAGGGTTAGGGTCAGGTTGAGGTTTAGTGTTAGATTTAGGGTTAGGGTGAGGCTGAGGGTGAGGGTTAGGGTTAGGATTAATGTTAGGGTTAGGCTTAAGGTGAGGGTTAGGTTGAGGATGAGGGTTAGGGTTAGGATTAGGAGTAGGATTAGGATTAGTGTTAGGGTGAGCGTGAGGGTTAGGGTTAGGGTTAGGGATAGGCTTAGGGTCAGGCTGAGGTTGAAGGTGAGGGTTAGTGTTAGGGTGAGTGTAAGGGTTAGGGTTAGGCTTAGGGTTAGGATTCTGTAGGGAGCCGAGGCGAGACTCCGCCCACTCCCTTGCAGCTTTGAGGTAACCACCCCAGACGGTGCTTGGCGGGACGCCTGGGCTGTGCGCGTGCGCGAGCCAGGTAGAGTCCCAACCAATCCCATGAAACCTGGTGACGGTGAAAGGCAGGCGACCAACAATAGAAAGACCCGCGTTCCAATTCTCCTATATAAGCGGCTGTGTTTCGGGTGCACGCTCTCTCGCGCCCAAGCTCTCCTACAACTAAAAGGCTCTCCAATAAAGCGTGATCTGAGAAGACTCCTGGTGTGGTGGTCGTTTTTCCTCGCTGGTCGAGTAGACGGTCGCTACAAGTGGTGCTGAAACCCGGGAACGAACCTGGGACGGGACCCGCTCGAGAGGCCGAACCGGAGCCAGAACTCAACACGCGGAGAGGGGACGTCGGTAAACATCCCCCGGTATGCTGTTCACTGTAGATTTAGATATTTATTGGTTGCTTGCATTGCTTCTTCCTTTGTGGCTTGTCTTTTTGATGGTGCGCACTTGCCTCGAGGAGGGAGGGTTTGATTTAATCCAGGAAGGATGCAAAGTACTAACACGGCATCAGGATAGTCTATCAGAGTCAGCATACAGTAAGGGGGAGGAAAATAGGCCTAAAAGAAAAAGGGAAAAAAGACAAAAGGATCCTAAAGAATTAAAGAAAGAGGGGCTGCAGCCCTCACAAAAGGAGAAGGGTTTCAGAGAGGAGGGGGTCTCAAGGAGACCCCCATGCCCTTCTTTAAAAGCAAACCGGTTCTCAGCCCTACATTTGGAAGGGCGGGACCAAGAATATAGTAATCTTGTGAGTGACTCAGAGGAAGAAATGTTAGAGGAGGAGGGAGAGCAGCTCGATCCAGCTGATAGTGAAGAGTTAGAAGAGGCTGCGGCGGAGCACGAGGCAGACAGATATGGAGGGTGGCGCCCCCTGGGGGTGGGAGTACCGCAGCAGCCAGGGAGAGGAAACGGAGCTTCCCCTCACCCGTTGGCCCCCCCGCCGTGCCCGCCGGCAGGGAAGAGTCACTTTATAAAAGAAAACACCTGGTCGCGATTAGCAGCCGCTTTCCCAGTCTTTGAGAATCCCATTACTGCTGAAAGAAATTTTGAGCCGGTTTCCTACTCCCAGTTAAAAGATTTAGTTGAGGCAGTCAGGACTTATGGAGTGACGGCCAATTATACCACTGCCTTGCTTCAAAGGCTAACTATTAATGCTATGATTCTGTGGGAGCAAAAACTGTTCAATATTTTCCTGAATTAGTGGCTAAACAGGCAATTTTGATCTGAAAAAAAAAGGCAATTTTGGGTATAAAGTATTGTTTGATGCACTTTGCAAAAATTCCAGATAAATTAATTATTCCATACACCCGTGAGCAAGTTGAAATTTTAGCAGCCACAATGGATATGTGGGCAATTCTTGTTTGCTCATTTCCAAATGTAATTGATAATCATTATCCTAAGCATCCTCTGCTTGCCATAGTTAACAAAAATTTAGTGTATTTTCCTGTTGTAACTTCAAAGGAGCCCTTGGCTGATGCTCTGACCATCTTTACGGATGGATCAAAACCTGGACAAGGTGCCTTTTTTATTCAAGGACACAAACAGCCGGTAGTCTTTAATTTTCGGCCGAATGCCCCACAGGCTGTTGAATGTTTAACTGTGCTTGAAGATTTTAAAAGATTTGATCAACCTTTTAATTTATTTTCTGATTCATTATATGTTGTAAATGCCGTTGCTTCTCTTGAAGTTGCTGCTTCAGTTAAGCAGGCCAGTACAATTTCTAATGTTTTGTTACAGATTCAATCCCTTATCTTAAACAGAAAACATCCTTTTTATATTGGACATATTCGCGCCCACTCTATGTTGCCGGGCCCGATGGCAAAGTGTAATGATTTGGTGGACCAGGCAACTCGGGCTATGGCTCTTGTTGCTGCTGATCCTGTAGAATTGGCAAAAGACTTTCATAGATTGTATCATGTACCTGCTAATACCCTTAGGAAAAGATATAATTTGTCCAGGCATGTGGCAAGAGATATTGTTAAAGCCTGTAAATCTTGTGTTACCTTTCTTCATCCTCCCCATGTGGGGGTAAACCCCAGGGGGTTGAGACCAAACGCCCTATGGCAAATGGATGTTACTCATCTGACGGAATTTGGTAAGTTGAAATATTTACATGTGTCTGTGGACACCTTTTCTGGTGTCATTCATGCCACACCTCTGGCAGGAGAAAAGGTGTCTCACGTCAGAATACACTGCTTAGAAGCTTGGGCAGCTTGGGGAAAGCCCCTTAGACTTAAGACGGATAATGGCCCTGCTTATACTTCCCATGGTTTTCGCGCCTTTTGCGCACAAATGCAGGTTGCCCACACCACCGGATTGCCCTACAATCCTCAAGGACAAGGTCTAGTGGAAAGAGCTAATAGAAGCATAAAAGAAATGCTTCAAAAACAAAAAGGGGGAGTTGCTGAGTCCGCGTCCCCCAGGGAAAGACTTTCTCTTGCGCTCTTTACCCTTAATTTTGTTTTTCTTTTTTTTTTCTTCTCAGATAAAAACTTTATTTTACAATTTTATAAAGCAGTTTTACATTAAGCACAATTCATTTACTTTGTGTAGAAACAAAATAACCTTTCCATCTGCAAAAAAATCAAGTTTTGCTACATATAAAACTAACATGTGCACATTGTGCTTCAACCGCAAAGTCTGTACAGCGTTACACAGGACTACCCTTCAAGGAGGGTGTCATGTAAACATTTATTGCATATTTCACACATGTTGTACAGCCCACATGTATAGTGGAGGAGAAAGACAATGACAGGACGCTGGAACCGCAGCTCCTGTGAAAGTGCACACTGCCAAGAAGACACTCGCTGCACAGGAGCTTTGTGGTCACCTCTGCACCCCTGGCACACCTGGTGCTTCTTGACTGAAGCCTTACATACAGGAACTCCAAAAGGGTCAAACTTGACCTTGGTCTGGAAGCTTTTGGTTGGTTGAGCAATTGAAGTGGCAACCAATTATCAGCAAATTACCTTTGCTGTTTAGGTGAACAAAACCAACACCTATAGTCTTAAAGAAAATAAAAATTAAAGAAACAAAACTTTAAAGTACCCTCCCCAGTATTCCTAAACTCAAAATAAGTAAACATTTTCCATGATTTAAAAACCTAGACAGCTCTATAGTTGTCAGGGTGAAAATGCAGATGGTCCCAGGTGGCGTCCCTCCTTGGTGGTCCAGCTCACCTACAGGTAACCATCCTGCAACAAGCTGACTTAGGGACATCTGCGGGGTATCTGCACTTCAATCAGCTCCATGATTCCGAATGTCCTCAAGTACCCACAATGCCCCTTGGGGATAGAAGACAAACCAAGCTGCCACTACAGTGTGGAGGGCAGTGTTAGACCAGCAGCAGCCCTTCCTCTCCCCTCCCCTCTTAGCTTGGGACTGTGGGATTAAGGCACTGGTATGTCCCAGAGCAGGACCACAGTGTTCTCACCAGCTCTCCTTCTCTGAAGACCAGCATGCAAACACAAACAATCCTGGACACACTAAGTAACAGCAAACATGGAGAAGGAGGGCATTCATCTGAAACGTCAGCATGAAAAAATGGGGGAGGTCCTTGCCTTTATTACTGAGATAAAACATATTTAATGCTTAAATGTTGTTGAGACATTGAATGTCTGAGAACTACAAAGGTGGACGGGAATGTAACACCCACATCTGTCTGTTATGGGTAAAATGAAGAGCTGGGGTCATAGAAATTGGGAACCAAAGCTTATTTGTATACTGCCAGCTTAAAATTGTTTCCAGTGTGGAATGAATTTTCATGTTCCTGCCCACTCTGAGGTGCATACATTTTGTGTACCTATCACAGACATGTATGTTCCATTGCACAACACCATGTAGGCAGAGAAGGCAACGGTTCTTCTGAGGTCAGGTGAAGAGCACTCTGTCGGCTGAGCCCTTCAACATGTAGGGGCTCGTGTGTTTCCAAGCTGTCTGTTATTATGGGGTTTATGTTTCTGGGCTGTGCATTACTAGGAAATCTGTCTGGGGCTCAACAAAGACCTTTCCAGACACAGCAGCAGCACCTCTTCTAAACAGCTGGAATAACTCAAAACTAAGTTTTCAAGTAACAACAGAGACAAAGCCCCAATGGCTTAGTGAGAATAGAGAATGACGCCCAAGGGGAGGGAACCCCAGTGTGATTTATGTATGGAACATTTAAGCTAGGCCTTTCCTCAGGTGCAACAGAAGAGATGGTGGTCCTAAAATTACTAAATCCTCGCCAAATTTAGGTTTAAAGTCAATATTCTACATCATGTCCCCGGACTAGACAAAACTGTCAAAGTGAAGTCAAAAGGAAATACAAAGAAACCATCACACAGGGGTGGCAGGAGGGACAGGCTGATTATCACACTTTCACTGATTGTAGATCAAGTTTCATAAACATTTCTGTAATTTCTTGTGCGGTCAATAAGTTTCATTCTAGTTGTGCTTTACATACTGTGAAGCCTGAAGACTGGGTGTGTTTAATTTACACACATCAAGAAAACCATAATGCAAAATAGTCTCCATATGTATCAAATTGAACAAATGCAACAAACACCCATTCACCTCCCAGAAATGTCTAGAGAAAAGAAATAGCTTTTAAAAAGTTGAGCACAGTCCACTATCCAGGGTACAAACACACACTGACTGTATTACAGCACATATTGTTTAAACATCTGTTTCCAATATAAATATAAATAATCACATCTGAAAAGCGCTCCGCACTGCGTGTGGATGTGCCGGCAGCTGGCCAGGGCTATTAACCGTTACTTACTGTCTACAGCCTGCAACGAGCAAGGCACCCCAAACAATCCTGCTCTAACTGCCACCTGCCCACAGAGCACACGCAACTGTCTCAGGCCAGGAGCAGGTTTCCCCATGCCTGGTGCATGGCCTGTAGCTTATGGTTCTGAGGCTGACCATGGTTTGGTTGTTGGCACTAGTTGTGCTTTGCCCTGCCACCTTTGAGGTAGCTCTTCCATCTCCGGGCAAACTCTCTGAAGACGAGAGCATCATCAACAGTGCTGAGCAGCTGCAGCTGATTGATGTGGGTGGTGTGGTAGTCCCAGCGAGCCAGGTTGGGAGCAACACCCAGCATGAAGTGCCACAGGTCGTAGATGGTCCCTGAGCCCGTGTCGTACAGGGGCAGCATGGCCTTCAGGGACTCCATCCCACGCTCATATAAGGATGCTGCTTCTTTCCCAAGTGTCTCCCCCGCAGTCTCCTTTAGGTCATACAGCCCGATTAAGGAGTACATAAAGCCATTTAAGACAAAGGAGCTGGGCGTGGTTGGGTATTCTTCATACCAGTCATGTTTGTTCATGAACATGGCTTTGACACCACGACAAGGTATAGTGGAAAGAGCTAATAGAAGCATAAAAGAAATGCTTCAAAAACAAAAAGGGGAAGTTGCTGTGTCCGCGTCCCCCAGGGAAAGACTTTCTCTTGCGCTCTTTACCCTTAATTTTTTAAATCTAAATGACAACGATCAGTCTGCCGCAGATCGGCATATGACAAGAGACTCCATGGATACTAAAGACATGGTTATGTGGAAGGATGTTATTAATAATAAATGGTATGGACCGGATCCGGTAATAACGAGATCCAGGGGAGCTGTTTGTGTTTTTCCACAGAGTCAAGAAGTACCTCACTGGGTGCCAACGAGACTGACCAGGCCGGTGGAGACTGCAGAAAAACCCCCTCTTGAAGATGCAGCTGATCTTCCTGCTGTTAGCAACAGTGCTAATAGCAATCCCTGTGATAGCTAAACCAATGATGCTGTGGGCTGTTACAATTTACTGACTGGATTGCCTCTGCGGTGTCCTTTTCCAAAGAGCGGGTGGGAGTCGGAATGTTTTTAGCCTGCTGCTTGGGAGGATGCGTGGTCTGCCTATGGTTGGTCTGTCGCCTTCGAGCCCAAACCAGAAGGGACAAGGTTGTTATCTTGCAAGCATTAGCCGCTTTGGAGAGTGGATCCTCACCCCAGATTTGGCTGTCGGCCCTAAGAGGCAGTTAAGCCTTACCATTCTGCATAGCCTTAGCACCCCGAGGGATCAGGGGATCCCATTGCACCGGGACAGGTATGCAACTTGCAATTTGGGACAGGGTGCAAGGCAAGTGCACTGCACTTGAGGAGATGGTTCTCATCTCCTCAAGAAGAGCATGCTGGGTTGCAAGTGGGTTGATGCCCAAGATCCCACCTCTGCAAAAAAGGCATCGGACGGGCCTGGTCATCACTGGGGAAGGCACGCCCCTCAGGCGAAGGCCAGTGCAAGGTCCTAATGTTTTAGACAGAGGCCCAACCTCTACTCTTACCTGTTGCCATAAAACAAAGAAGGGGGAACTGTAGGGAGCCGAGGCGAGACTCCACCCACTCCCTTGCAGCTTTGAGGTAACCACCCCAGACGGTGCTTGGCGGGACGCCTGGGCTGTGCGCGTGCGCGAGCCAGGTAGAGTCCCCAGCCAATCCCATGACACCTGGTGACGGTGAAAGGCAGGCGACCAACAATAGAAAGACCCGCGTTCCGATTCTCCTATATAAGCGGCTGTGTTTCGGGTGCACGCTCTCTCGCGCCCAAGCTCTCCTACAACTAAGAGGCTCTCCAATAAAGCGTGATCTGAGAAGACTCCTGGTGTGGTGGTCATTTTTCCTCGCTGGTCGAGTAGACGGTCGCTACAGGATTCGGCTGAGGGTGAGGGTGTGGGTTAGGGTTAGGGTTAGTGTTAGGGTGAGTTTTCGTTTTTGGGTTAGGGTTAGATTTAGAGTTAGGGTGAGGGTGAGATTTAGGGTGAGAGTTAGGTTTAGTGTGAGGTTTAGGTTGAGGATTATGGTGAGGGTTAGTTTTAGGGTTAGGGTTAGGATGAGAGTTAGTGGGAGGGTTAGGGTTAGGGTTAGGGTTAGGCTGAGGGTGAGGGTGAGGGTGAGGGTTAGGGTTAGGTGGAGGGTTAGGGTTAGGCTTAGGGTGAGAGTTATGGTTCGGTTATGTTTAGGGTTAGTGTGAGGGTTAGGTTTAAGGTGAGCATGAGGTTTAGGTTTTGGTTGAGGGTTAGGGTTAGTGTTAGGGTTAGGGTGAGAGTTAAGGTTAGGGTTAGGGTGAGGGTAAGGATGAGGATTAGGGTTAGGGTTATGGTTAGGGTGAGGGCTAGGTTGAGGGTGAGGGTTAGGGTTAGTGTTAGATTAAGGTTTAGGTTTAGGGTTAGGGTTACGGTGAGGGTTAGATTGAGGGTTAGGGTTACGGTGAGGGTGAGTTGTAGCATTAGGGATAGGGTTAGGGATAGGTTTTGGGTTAGCATTAGTGTTATTGTTAGGGTTAGGGTTAGAGTTGTGGTGAGGGTGAGGGTGAGGGTGAGGGTTAGGGTTTGGGTGAGGTTTAGGGTTAGTGTTAGGTTTAGGGTTCGGGTGTGAGTGAGGTTTAGGGTTAGATTTAGGGTTAGTTTGAGGGTTAGGTCGAGTGTTAAGGTTAGGGTTAGTTTTAAGGTTAAGGTTAGGGTGAGGGATAGGTTGAGGTTTAGGGTTATTGTTAGGGTTAGGGTTAGGATTAGGTTGAGGGTGAGGGTTAGGGTGAGGGTTAGGCTTATGCTTAGGCTTAAGTTTAGAGTAAGGGTGAGGGTGGGGGTGAAGATTCGGTTTAGGGTGATGGTTAGGGTTAGGGCTAGGGTGAGGGTTTGGATGAGGGTTAGGATTAGGAGTAGAGTTAGGGTGAGGGCTAGGTTGAGGGTGAGGGTGAGGGTTAGGGTTAGTTTATATTAAGGTTTAGGAATTGGGTTAGTGTTAGCATGAGGGTTAGGTTGAGGGTTAGTGTTACGGTGAGGGTGAGGATTAGGGTTAGGTTGAGGGTTAGGGATAGGATGAGGGTGAGCCTGAGGGTGTTAGGATTACCTTTAGGGTTAGGGTTAGGTTTAGGGTTAGGGTTAGGATTAGTGTTATTGTTAGGGTAAGGGTTAGACTTGTGGTGAGGGTGACGGTGAGGGTGAGGGTTAGGGTTAGGGTTAGGGTGAGGTTTTGGGTTAGGGTTAGGATTAGCGTTAGGGTGAGGTTGAAGTTAAGGGTTAGAGTTAGGGTTAGGGTGAGGGTGAACGTGGGGGTGAAGCTTAGGTTTAGTGTGGTGGTTAAGGTTAGGGCTAGGGTGAGGGTTTGGATGAGGGTTAGGATTAGGAGTAGAGTTAGGGTGAGGTCTAGGGTGAGGGTGAGGGTTAGGGTAACGGTTAGGCTTAGGTTTAGGGTTAGGCTGAGTATGATGTTGAGGGTGAGCGTTAGGGTTAGGGTGGTGGTTAGGTTTACGGTTAGGGTGAGGGTTAGGATGAGGTTTAGGGTTAGGGTGAGGATTAGGGTGAGGATAATGGTAAGGGTAAAGGTGAGGTCTAGGCTGAGAGTGAGGGTTAAGGTAAGGGTGAGGGATAGGGTTAGGTTTAGGGTTAGGGTAAGGTTTAGGGTTAGGATGAGGGTTAGATTGAAGATTAGGGTTAGGGTTAGTGTGAGGTTTAGGGTGAGGATGAGGGTTAGAATTAGGGTTATGGTGAGGGGTAGGGTTAGAGTGAGGATTAGGGTTAGGGTTAGGGTTAGGGTGAGGTTTAGGAATAGTGTGAGGGTTAGGGTTTGTGTGAGGGTTAGTTTTAGGGTTAGTGTTAGGGTGAGGTTAAGTGTTAGGGTGAGGGTTATGGTTAGGGTGAGGTTTAGGGTTAGGGTTAGGAGTCCATTAGGGTTAGTGTTAGGGTGAGTGTGGGGGTTAGGCTTATGGTTAGGGATAGGCTTAGGGTTAGGCTGAGGTTGAGGGTGAGGTTTAGGGTTAGGGTGAGGTTTAGGGTTAGGGTTAGGGTGAGTGTGAGGGTTAGGGTTAGGGTTAGGCCTAGTATTAGGCAGAGGGTGAGGGTGTGGGTTAGGGTTAGGGTTAGTGTTAGGGTGAGGTTTATGGTTTGGGTTAGGGTTAGATTTAGGTTTAGGATGAGGGTAAGGCTTAGGGTTAGATTTAGTGTTAGGGTGAGGTTTAGGTTGAGGGTTAGGGTAATGGTTAGTGTTTGGGTTAGGGTTAGGTTGAGAGTTAGAGGGAGTGTTAGGGATAGGGTTAGGGTTAGGGACAGGATTAAGGTTAGAGTGAGGGTGAGTGTGTGTGTTAGGTTTAGGTTTAGGTTTAGGTTTAGGGTTAGGCTTAGGGTTAGGCTGAGGGTGAGGTTGAGGGTAAGGGTTAGAGTTAAGGGGACGGTTAGGATGAGGGTTAGTGTTAGGATTAGGGTTAGGGTAAGTGCTACAGTGAGTTTGCCGGTGAGGTTTAAGGTTAGGTTTAGGGTTAGGGTTAGGGTGATGTTTAGAGTTAGAGTTAATGTAGGGTGAGGCTTAGGGTGAGGATTAGGGTTAGGGTTAGTGTTAGGTTTAGGGTTAGGTTTAGGGTGAGGGTTAGGGTGAGGGTGAGGTTTAGGATTATGGTTAGGATTAGGATTAGGGTTAGGGTTAGTGTGAGTGTGAGGGTTAGGTTTAGGGTTAGGGTTGGGCTTAGGGTTAGGCTGAGGGTGAAGGTGAGTGTGAGGATTAGGGTTAGGGTTAGGGTTAAAGTTAGGGATATGGGGAGGGTTATGATGAGGGTTAGGGTTAGAATTAGGGTTAGTGTGAAGGATAGGGAGAGGTTGAAATTTAGGGTTAGTGTTAGGGTGAGTTTTAGGGTTAGGGTTATGGTGAGTGTGAGGTATAGGGTTAGAGTTAGGGTTAAGGTGAGGCTGAGGGTGAGGCTTAGGGTTAGGGATAGGATTAGGAATAGGTTAAGTGTGAGGGTGAGTGTGTGGGTTAGGGTTAGGGTTCGCTTAGGGTTACACTGAGGGTGAGGGTGAGGGTGAGGTTTAGGGTTAGGATTTGGGTTTGGGTGAGGGTGACTGAGTGTGTTAGGGTGAGGTTTAGGTTTAGGCTAAGGGTTAGGCTAAGGGTGAGGGATAGGGTTAGTGGGAGATTTAGTGTAAGGGTTATGGGGAGGGTTAGGATTAGGGTTAGGGTGAGACTGAGGGTGAAGGTTAGGTTTAGTGTTAGGGTGAGGGTTAGGATGTGTGTTAGGATTAGGGTTAGGCTTAGAGTTAGGATGAGGGTTAGGGTTAGGGTTTGGGATAGGGTGAGGGTGAGGCTGAGGATTAGGGTTAGGTTTAGGGTTAGGTTTATGGTGAGTGTTAGTGTTAGTGTTAGTGTTAGGGTTACAGTGTGGGTTGTTGTTAGGGTTAGGGTTAGGTTTAGTCTTAGAGTTAGGGTGAGGGTTAGGATGAGGATTAGGTTTACGATTAGGTTTAGGGTGAGGACTAGGGTGAAGGTGAGGATTAGGGTTAGTGTTCGGGTAAGGTTTAGGGTTAGGGTTATGGTTAGGGTGAGTGTTAGGATGAGGGCTAGGGTTAGGGTGAGGTTTAGGGTTAGGATTAGTTTTAGGCTGAGGTTGAGTGTTACCATTAGGGTTAGGGTTAGTGTTAGGCTTAGTTTTAGGGTTAGGATTACTGTTATTGTTAGGGTTAGGTTTAGAGTTATGGTGAGGGTGAGGGTGAGGGTGAATGTTAGGGTTATAGTTAGGGTAAGGGTGAGGCTGAGGTTGAGGTTTATATTTAGGTTTAGTGTTAGAGTTACGGTTAGCATGAGGTTTAGGGTGAGGGTGAGGATTACGGTTAAGGTTAGGATTAGGATTAGAGTCACGGTTAGGGTGAGTGTGAGGGTTAGGGTTAGGGTGAGGGTTAGGGTTAGGGTTAGGGTGAGAGTTAGGATTCGGTTAATTTTAGGGTTAGGGTGAGGGTTAGGGTTAGGGTAAGGATGAGGTTTAGGGTTAGGGTTAGCGTGACGGTTAGGATGAGGTTTAGGGTTATGATTAGGGTTAGGGTGAGGGCTAGGGTGAGGGTGAGAATTAGGGTTTGTGTTAGGGTAAGGTTTAGGTTTAGGGTTAGAATTAGGGTGAGGATTTGGATGAGGGTTAGGGTTACGGTGAGGGTGAGGGTTAGGTTTGGGGTGAGGGTTAGGGTTAGGATTAGTGTTAGGGTGAGGTTGAGTTTTAGCATTAGGGTTAGGGTTAGGGTTAGCTTTAGGTTTAGGAGTAGTGTTATTGTTAGGTTTAGGGTTAGAGTTATGGTGAGGGTGAGGTTTAGGGTGACAGTTAGGGTTAGGGTTAGGTTGAGGTTTAGAGTTAGGGTTAGGATTAGGGTTAAGGTGGGGTTGAGGTTTAGGGTTAGAGTTATGGTTAGGTTGAGGTTTAGGGTTAGGCTTATTGTTAGGTTTAGGGTGAGGGATAGGGTCAGGGTGAGGGTTAGTGTTAGGGTTAGGATTAGGATTAGTGTTAGGGTTAGGGTGAGTGTGAGGCTTAGGGTTGGGTTTAGGGTTAGGCTTAGGGTTAGGCTGAAGGTGAGGGTGAGTGTGAGGGTTAGGGTTAGTGTGAGTTAGGGTTAAGGTTATGGGGAGGGTTAGGATGAGGGTTAGGGTTAGGATTAGGGTTAGGGTGAGGGCTAGGGTGAGGTTGAGGTTTAGGGTTAGTGTTAGGGTGAGGTTTAGCGTTAGGGTTAGGTTTAGTGTTAGGGTGAGTGTGAGGTATAGGGTTAGAGTTAGGGTTAAGGTGAGGCTGAGGATGAGGCTTAGGGTTAAGGTTAGGATTAGGATTAGGGTAAAGGTTAGAGTGAGTGTGAGTGTTAGGGTTAGGGTTAGGCTTAGGTTTAGACTGAGGGTGAGCGTGAGGGTGAGTTTTAGGGTTAGGATGTAGGTTAGGGTGAGGGTGAGTGAGTGTGCAAGGGTTAGGTTTAGGTTTAGGCTAAGGGTTAGTCTAAGGGTGAGGTTGAGTTTGAGGTTTAGGTTTAGGGTGAGGTTTGGGGTAAGGATTAGGGGGAGGGTTAGAATGAGGGTTAGGGTTAGGATTAGGGTTAGGGTGAGAGTTAGGGTGAGGGTTAGGGTTAGTGTTAGGTTGAGGGTTAGGATGAGGGTTAGTGTTACAGTGAGGGTGAGGGTTAGGGTTAGGGTGAGGGTTATCATGAGGATTAGGGTTACGATTAGGATTAGGGTGAGGGCTAGGGTGAGGGTGAGGATTAGGGTTAGTGTTAGGGTAAGGTTTAGGGTTAGGGTTAGATTTAGGGTTAGGGTTAGTGTTAGGTTTACGGTTAGTGTTAGGGTTATGGTGAGGGTGAGGGTTAGGGTGAGGTTTAGGATGAGGGTTAGTGTTACAGTGAGGGTGAGGATTAGGGTTAGGGTGAGGGTTAAGTTTAGGATAAGGGTTAGGGTGAGGTTGAGTGTTAGCATTAGGGTTAGGGTTAGGGTTAGGTTTAGTGTTAGGATTAGTGTTATTGATAGGTTTAGGGTTAGAGTTATGGTGAGGGTGAGGTTTAGGGTTAGGGTTAGGGTGAGGTTAAGGTTTAGGGTTAGGATTAGGGTTAGGGTGAGGGTGAGGTTTACGGTTAGGGTTAGGTTTAGTTGGAGGGTTAGGTCGAGGGTTAAGTTTAGGGTTAGTATTAGGTTTAACGTTCAGGTCAGGGATAGGTTGAGGTTTAGGATTAAGGTTAGGTTTAGGTTTAGGGTGAGGGTGAATGTGAGGTTTAGGGGTAGGGTTAGGCATAGGCTTAGGGTTATGCTGAGGGTGAGGGTGGGGGTGAGGATTAGGGTTAGGGTGATGGTTAGGGTTAGGGTTATGGTGAGGGTTAGTGTTAGGGTTAGGGTTAGATTTAGGGTTAAGGTGAGGGTGAGGTTTAGGGGTAGAGTTAGGGTTAGTGTGAGGGTTCGCCTTAGAGTGAGGGTTAGGGTGGAGTTGATGGTAAGAGTAAAGGTGAGGGTTAGGCTGAGGGTGAGGGTTACATTAAGGGTGAGAGTTAGGGCTAGGGTGAGGGTTAGGGTGAGGGTTAGGGTGAGGATGAGGGTTAGGTTGAGGATTAGTGTTAGGTTTAGTGTGAAGTTTAGGGTGAGGATGAGGGTTAGGGTTAGGGTGAGGGCTAGGGAGAGGGTGAGGTTTAGGGTTAGGGTTAGGGTGAAGTTTAGGGTTAGGGTGATGGTTAGGGTTAAGTGTTATGGTTAGTGTAAGTGTTAGGGTGAGGGTAAGTGTTAGGGTGAGGGTTAGGGTTATGGTGCGGGTAAGTTTTAAGGTGAGGGTTAGGGTTAGGGTGAGGGTTATCTTTAGGGTGAGGGTGAGGTTTAGGGTTAGGGCTAGGATGAGGTTTAGGGATAGGGTTAGGTTTAGGGTTAGGGTCAGGGTGAGATTTAGTGTTAGAGTTAGGGTTAGGGTGAAGCTGAGGGTGAGGATTAGCGTTAAGATTAATGTTATGGTTAGGCTTAAGGTGAGGGTTAGGTTGAGGGTGAGCGTTAGGGTTAGGTTTAGAAGTAGGATTAGGGTTAGTGTTATGGTGAGTGTGAGGGTTAGGGTTAGGGTAAGGGATAGGGTGAGTGTGAGGGTGAGTTTTAAGGTTAGGGTTAGGGTTAGGGTTAGGATGAGGGTAAGGTTTAGGGTTAGAGTTAGTTTTAGGGTGAAGCTGAGTGTGAGGGTTAGGGTTAATGTTAGTGTTAGGTTTAGGGTGAGGTTTAGGGTGAGGATTAGGGTGAGGTTGAGGCTTAGGTTTAGGGTTAGGATTAGGAATAGGTTTAGGGTTTGACGGTGGGGGTGAGGATTAAGGTTAGGGTGATGGTTTGGGTTAGGGTTAGTGTTATTATTAGTGTTCGGGTTTGAATTAGGGTGATTTGAGTGTGCGGGTGAGGGTTAGGGTTAGGGTTAGGGTGCGATTTAGGGTTAGGGTTAGGGCTAGTGTGAGGGTGAGGTTTAGGGATAGAAATAGGGTTAGAGGGAGGGTTAGGGTGAGAGTTAGGCATAGGGTTAGTGTTAGGGTGTGGGTGAGGGTTAGGGTTAGGGTGAGGGTTATGGTTAGGGTGAGGGTTAGGGTTAGGATTAGGGTTATTGTTAGGGTTAGGGTTAGGGTTACAGTTAAGGTGAGGGTGAGTGTTAGGGTTAGGGTGAGGGTGAGGTTTATTGTTAGGTTTAGGGTTAGAGTTAGGGTTAGGGTGAGGGTGAGGTTTAGGGGTACATTTAGGGTTAGGGTGATGGTTAGGATTAAGGTGTGGGTTAGCGTGGGTGTGATGGTAAGGGTAAAGTTGCGGGTTAGGCTGAGGGTGAGGGTTACGGTAAGGGTGAGGGTTAGGGTTAGAGTGAGCGTTAGGGTTAGCATTGGGTGAGGAGGAGGGTTAGATTGAGGATTAGTGTTAGGGTTTGTGTGAGGTTTATGGTGAGGATGAGGGTTAGGGTTAGGGTGAAGGCTAGGGTGAGGGTGAGGGTTAGGATTAGTGTTAGGGTGAAGTTTAGGTTTAGGGTGATGTTTAGGGTTAGTGTGAGGGTTAGTGTTAGTGTTAGGGTTTGTGTTAGGTTGAGGGTATGTGTTAGGGTTAGGCTGAGGGTTATGGTTAGGGTGAGGATTAGGGTTAGGATAAGTGTAAGGGTGAGGGCTAGGCTGAGGTTTAGGGTGAGGGTTAGGGTTAGGGATAGGGTTAGGTTTAGGATTAGGATTAGGGTGAGGGTGAATGTGAGGGTTAGGATCAGGGTTAGGGTTAGGCTTAGAGTTAGGATGAGGTTTAGGTTTAGGGTTTGGGATAGGGTGAGGGTGAGGCTGAGGATTAGGGTTAGGTTTAGCTTTAGTTTTATGGTTAGTTTTAGTGTTAGGGTTAGTGTTAGGTTTACAGTGAGTGTTGGGGTTAGGGTTAAGGTTAGGGTTAGGCTTAGAGTTAGGGTGAGGGTTAGGATGAGGATTAGGTTTACGATTAGGGTTAGGGTGAGGGCTAAGGTGAAGGTGAGGATTAGGGTTAATGTTTGGGTAAGGTTTAGGGTTAGGGTTAGGGTTAGGGTGAGGGTTAGGATGAGGGTTAGGTTTATGGTGAGGGTGAGGGTTAGGTTTAGGGTGAGGGTGAGGGTTAGGTTTAGGGTGAGGGTTAGGGTTAGGATTGGGGTGAGGGTGAGTGTGTGTGTTAGGGTTAGGGTGAGGATTAGGGTTAGGGCTAGGATTAGGGTTAGGGTTAGTGTGAGGTTTTTGTTTAGATTTAGTTTTAGTTGGAGGGTTAGGTCGAGGGTTATGGTTAGGATAAGTATTAGGGTTAAGGTTAGGTGGAGGGTTAGTTTGAGGTTTAGGGTTATGGTTATGGTTAGATTTAGGTTTAGGGTTAGGGTGAGGGTCAGGATGAGGGTTAGTGTTATGGTGAGGGTGAGGGTTAGGGTTAGCATGAGTGTTAGGGTTAGGATTAGGGTTAGGATTAGGTTGACTGTTAGCACTATGGTTAGGGTTAGGGTTAGGTTTACGCTTAGGATTACTGTTATTGTTAGGGTTAGGGTTAGAGTTATGGTGAGGGTGAGGGTGAGGGTGAGTGTTAGGGTTAGGGTGAGGTTTAGGGTTAGGGTTAGTATTAGGGTTAGGGTGAGGGTGAATTTTATGGTTAGATTTAGTTTTAGTTGGAGGGTTAGGTCCAGGGTTAGGGTTAGGCTAAGTGTTAGGGTTAAGGTTAGGTTGAGGGTTAGGTTGAGGTTTAGGGTTAGGGTTAGGGATATGTTTAGGATTAGGGGTAGGGTGAGTGTGAGGTTTAGGTTTAGGGTTAGGCTTAGGCTTAGGGATAGGCTGAGGGTGAGGGTGGGGGTGAGGATTAGGGTTACAATGATGGTTAGGGTTAGGTTTAGGGTAAGGGTTAGTGTTAGGGTTAGGGTTAGAGTTAGGGTTAGTGTGAGGGTGAGGTTTAGGGGTAGAGTTAGGGTTAGGGTGAGGGTTAGCGTTAGAGTAATGGTTAGGGTGGGGGTGACTGTAAGGGTAAATGTGAGGGTTAGGCTTAGCGTGAGGGTTAAGGTAAGGATGAGGGTTAGGGTTAGGGTGAGATTTAGGGTTAGGTTTAGTGTGAGGGTGAGGGTTAGATTGAGGATTAGTGTAAGGGTTAGTGTGAAGTTTAGAGTGAGGATGAGGGTTAGGGTTAGGGCGAGTTCTAGGGACAGGGTGAGGTTTAGGGTTAGTGTTAAGGTGAGGTTTAGGGTTACGTTGATGGTTAGGGTTAGTGTGAGGTTTAGTGCTAGTGTTAGGGTTAGTGTTAAGGTGAGGGTAAGTGTTAGGGTGAGGGTTAGGTTTAGGGTGAGGGTTATGTTTAGGGTGAGGTTTAGGGTTAGAGTTAGGGTTATTGTTAGCGTTAGGGTTAGGGTTAAGTTCATGGTGAGGGTGAGGATGAGGTTTAGGGTTAGGTCTAGGATGAGGTTTAAGGATAGGGTGTGGGTTAGTGTTAGGGTCAGGGTGAGGTTTAGCGTTAGATTTAGGGTTAGGGTAAGGCTGAGGGTGAGGGTTAGTGTTAGTATTAATGTTAGGGTTAGGCTTAATTTGAGGGTTAGGTTGAGGGTGAGGGTTAGGGTTTGGGTTAGGAGTACATTAGGGTTAGTGTTAGGGTGAATGTGAGGGTTAGGGCTAAGGTTAGGGATAGGCTTATGGTTAGGCTGAGGTTGGGGGTGAGGTTTAGGTTGAGGGTGAGGTTTAGGGATAGGGTTAGGGTGAGGGTGAGGGTTAGGGTTAGGATTAGGCTTAGGATTAGGCTGAGGGTGAGGTTGTGGGTTAGGGTTAGAGTTAGTGTTAGGCTGAGGTTTAGGGTTTGCGTTAGGGTTAGAGTTAGGGTTAGGGTGAGGGTGAGATTTAGGGTTAGATTTAGGGTTAGGGTGAGGTTTAGGTTGAGGGTTATGGTAAGGGTTAGGGTTTGGGTTAGGGTTAGGGTGAGAGTTAGAGGGAGGGTTAGGGTTAGGTTTAGCGTTAGGGACATGATTAGGGTTAGAGTGAGGGTGAGTGTGTGTTAGGTTTAGGTTTAGGATTAGGCTTAGGGTTAGGCTGAGGTTGAGGTGTAGGGTGAGGGTTAGGTTTAGCTGGAGGGTTAGGATGACGGTTAGGGTTTGGATTAGGGTTAGGGTAAGGGCTAGGGTGATTGTGAGGTTGAGGTTTAAGGTTATGGTTAGGGTTTGGGTGAGGGTGAGGGTGAGTGTTAGGGTTAGTCTTAGTGTTAGGTTTAGGGTTAGGTTTAGGGTGAGGGTTAGGGTGAGGGTTAGGGTTAGGGTTAGGGTTAGGATTAGGATTAGGGTTAGGGTTAGGTTGAGTGTGAGGGTTAGTGTTAGGTTTAGGGTTAGGCTTAGGGTTAGGCTGAGGGTGAGGGTGAGGGTTAGGGTGAGTGTTAGGTTTAGGGATATGGGGAGGGTTAGGATGAGGATTAGGGTTAGGATTAGGGTTAGGGTGAGGGCGAGGGAGAGGTTGAGGTTTAAGGTTAGTGTTAGGGTGAGGTTTAGGGTTAGGTTTATGTTTAGGGTTAGGGTGAGTTTGAGGTATAGGGTTAGAATAAGGTTTAAGGTGAGGGTGAGGGTGATTGTTAGGGTCAGGATTTGGGTTAAGGTGAGGGTGAGTGACTATGCTAGGGTTAGGTTTATGTTTAGGCTAAGGGTTAGGCTAATGGTGAGTTTGAAGTTGAGGGTTAGTGTTAGTGTGATGTTTAGGGTCAGGGTTAGAGGGAGGGTTTGGATGAGGGTTAGGGTTAGGATTAGGGTTAGGGAGAGAGTGAGGGTGAGGGTTAGGGTTAGTGTTAGGGTGAGGGATAGGATGTGTGTTAGGATTAGTGTTAGTGTGAGGGCTAGGCTGAGGCTGAGGTTGAGGGTTAGGGTTAGGGTTAGTGTTAGATTTAGTGTTAGGGTGAGGGTTAGGGTGAGGGTGAGGGTTAGGGTTAGGTTTATGATTAAGTTTAGAGTCAGTGTTAGGGTGAGTGTGAGGCTTAGGGTTATGGTTAGGTTTAGGATTAGGGTAAGGCTGAGGATGAGGTTTAGTGTGAGGGTTAGGGTTAGGGTGAGGGTTAGAGTTAGGGTCAGAATTAAGGTTCGGTTAAGTTTAGGGTTAGGGTGAGGGTTAGGGTTAGGGTTAGGGTGAGTTTTAGGGTTAAGGTTAGGTTGGGGTTTAGTCTTAGGGTAAGGATGAGGGTTAGGGTTAGTGTGAGGTTTACGATGAGGATTAGGGTTATGATTAAGGTTAGGGTGAGGGCTAGGATGAGGGTGAGGATTAGGGTTACTGTTAGGGTAAGGTTTAGTGTTAGGGTTATTTTTAGGGTGAGGGTTAGGATGAGGGTTAGGGTTACGGTGAAGGTAAGCTTTAGGGTTAGTTTTAGGGTTAAAGTGAGGTTGAGTTTTAGCATTAGGGTTAGTGTTAGGGTTAGTTTTAGCGTTAGGATTAGTGTTATTGTTAGGGTTAGGGATAGAGTTATGGTGAAGGTTTGGTTTAGGGTGAAGGTTAGGATTAGGGTTAGGGTGAGGTTTATGGTTAGGGTTAGGATTAGGGTTAGGGTGAGGTTGAGGTTAAGGGTTAGAGTAAGGGTTAGGGTGATGCTGAGGGTGAGGATTAGGGTTAAGTTTAATATTAGGATTAGGGTTAGTTTTAGGGTGAGTGTGAGGGTTATGGGAGGTTTAATGATAGGCTTAGGGTTAGGCTGAGTGTGAGGGTGAGGGTGAGGGTTAGGGTTAGGGTGAGGGTTAGGGTTAGGGTTAGGATTAGGGTTAGGGTGATGTTGAGTGAGTGTGTTAGGTTTAGGTTTAGGTTTAGGCTAAGGGTTAGGCTAAGGGTGAGGTTGAGGGTGAGCGTTAGGGTTAGGGTGAGGTTTAGGGTAAAGGTTAGGGGGAGGGTTAGGATGAGGGTTAGGGTTAGGATGAGGGTTAGGGTGAGAGTGACTGTGAGTGTTAGGGTTAGTGTTAGGTTGAGGATTAGGATGAGGGTTAGAATTAGGGTTAGGGTGAGGGTTAGGATGAGGGTTAGGGTTACGGTGAGGGTGAGGGTTAGGGTTACGGTGAGGGTGAGGGTTAGGGTTAGGATGAGGGATAGTGTTAGAATTAGGGTTAGGATGAGGTTGAGTTTTAGCATTAGGATTAGGGTTAGGGTTAGCGTTAGGTTTAGGGTTAGGATTAGTGTTATTGTTAGGGTTAGGGTTAGAGTTATGGTGAGGGTGAGGGTTAGGGTTAGGGTTAGGATGAGTTTTAGGTTTAGGTTTAGGGTTAGGATTAGGGTTAGGATGAGGGTGAGGTTTATTGTTCGATTTAGGTTTAGTTGGAGTGTTAGGTTGAGGGTTAGGTTTGGGGTTAGTGTTATGTTTAAGGTTCGGTTCAGGGATAGGTTGAGGTTTAGGGTTAAGGTTAGGTTTAGGGTTAGGATTAGGGTTAGGGTGATGGTGAGTGTGAGTCTTAGGGTTATGGTTAGGCTTAGGCTTAGGGTTCGACTGAGGGTGAGGGTGGGGTTGGGGATTAGTGTTAGGGTGATGGTTACGGTTAGGGTTATGGTGAGGGTTAGTGTTAGGGTTAGGGTTAGAGTTAGGGTTAGGGTGAGGGTGAGGTTTAGGGCTAGAGTTAGGGTTAGGGTGAGGGTTAGCCTTAGAGTGAGGGTTAGGGTGGGGGTGACGGTAAGGGTAAAGGTGAGGGTTAGGCTGAGGGTCAGGATTACGTTAATGGTTAGGGTTAGGTTTAGGGTGAGGGTTAGGTTGAAGTTTAGGGTGAGGGTCAGGGTTTGATTGAGGATTAGTGTTATGGTTAGTGTGAAGTTTAGGGTGAGGATGAGGGTTAGGGTTAGGGTGAGGGCTAGGGAGAGTGTGAGGTTTAGGGTTAGGGTTAGGGTGAGGTTTAGGCTTAGTGTGATGGTTAGGGTTAGTGTTAGACTTAGGCTTAGCGTTAGGGTGAGGATAAGTGTTAGGTTGAGGGTTAGGGTTAAGGTGAGGGTAAGTGGTAGTGTGAGGTTTAGGGTTAGGGTTATGGTTAGTTTGAGGGTTAGGTTAAGGGTTAGGATTATTGTTAGCATTAGGGTTAGGGTTACAGTTATGGTGAGGGTTAAGGTTAGGGCAAGGATGAGGTTTAGGGATAGGGTTATGGTTAGGATTAGGGTCAGGGTGAGGTTTAGTTTTAGAGTTATGGTTAGGGTGAAGCTGAGGGTGAGGTTTAGGGTTAGGATTAATGTTATTGTTAGGCTTAAGGTGAGGGATAGGTTGAGGGTGAGGGTTAGGATTACGGTTAGCAGTAGGATTAGGGTTAGTGTTAGGGTGAGTGTGAGGGTTAGGGTTAGGGTTATGGTTAGGGATAGGCTTAGGTTTAGGCTGAGGTAGAGGGTTAGAATTCGGGTTAGGGATAGGTTTAGCTTATGGTTAGGGTGAGTGTGAAGGGCAGGGTTAGTGTTAGGCTCAGGATTAGGCTGAGGGTGAGGGTGTGGGTTAGGGTTAAGGTGAATGTTAGGGTTAGGGTGAAGGTGAGGGTTAGGGTGACAGTTAGGGTTAGGGTTAGGGTGAGGTTTTGGGTTAGGGTTAGGATTAGGGTTAGGGTGAGGGTGAGGTTTATGGTTAGATTTAGGTTTAGTTGTAGGGTTACTTCGAGGGTTAGGGTTAGGGTTAGTGTCAGGGTGAGGTTTAGGTTTTGGGTTAGGGTTAGAGTCAGGGTTAGGGTTAGGGTGAGGTTTAGGGTTAGATTTAGGGTTAGGGTGAGGTTTTGGTTGAAGGTTATGGTAAGGGTTAGTTGTAGGGTTAGGGTTACGGTGAGAGTTAGGGGGAGGTTTAGGGTTAGGGTTAGGGTTAGGGATAGGATCAGGGTTAGAGTGAGGGTGAGTGTGTGTGTTAGGTTTAGGTTAAGGTTTAAGCTATTGGATAGACTGAGGGTGAGTTTGAGGGTGAGGGTTAGGGTTAGGGGTGGGTTAGGATGAGGGTTAGGGTTAGAATTATGGTTAGGGTAAGGGCTAGGGTGAGTGTGAGCGTTAGGGTGAGGATGATGGTAAGGGTAAAGATTAGGTTTAGGCTGAGGCTTACGGTTAAGATAAGGGTGAAGGTTAGGGTTAGGTTTAGGTTTAGGGTAAGGGTTAGGGTTAGGGTTATGGTTAATGTGAGGGTTATATTGAGGATTAGGGTTAGGGTTAGTGTCAGGATTAGGGTGAGGATGAGGGTTAAGGTTAGGGTGAGGGTGAGGGTTGGAATTAGGGTTAGAGGGAAGGCTAGAGTGAGGGTAAGGATTAGGGTTAGGGTTAGGGTTAGGGTGAGGTTTAGGATTAGGGTGAGGGTTAGGGTTAGTGTGAGGGTTAGTGTTAGGGTTAGGGTTTGTTTTAGGCTGAGGGTAAGAGTTAGGGTGAGAGTTAGGTTTAGGGTTAGGGTAAGGGTTAGGGTGAGGGTGATGGTTAGGGTTAGGTTTAGGGTGAGGTTTAGTGTTAGTGTTAGGGTAAGGGTTAGTGTGAGGGTTAAAGTTAGGGTGAGGATTCGTGTTAGGGTAAGAGTTAGGGTGAGGTTTAGGGTTAGGGTGAGGGTCATGGTTAGGGTGAGGTTGAGGTTTAGGGTTAGAGTTAGGGTTAGGGTGAAGCTGAGGGTGAGTGTTAGGGTTACAGATAGTTTTAGGTTTAAGGTTGGGGTAAGGGTGAGGGATACGGAGAGAGTGAGGGTTAGGGTTAGGTTTAGGGTTAGTGTTAGGGTGAGGGTAAGTGTTAGGGTGAGGGTGAGGGTTAGGTTGAGGGTTATGGTTAGGTTGAGGATAAGGGTTATTGTTGGGATTATTGTTAGGTTTAGGATTAGGTTTACAGTTATGGTGAGGGTGAGGGTTAGGGTTAGGGTTAGGGTGAGGTTTAGTGTTAGGGTTAGAGTTAGTGTTAGGTTGAGGGTGAGGGTGAGGGTGAGGTTTAGGGTTAGGGTTAGGGTTAGGGTTAGGATTAGGGTGGGGGTTAGCGTAGGGGTGACGGTAAGGGTAAAGGTGAGGGTTAGGCTGGGGGTGAGGGTTACGGTAACTTTGAGGGTTAGGGTTAGGGTGAGGGTTAGTGTTAGCGTTAGGGTGAGGTGGAGGGTTAGATTGAGGATTAGTGTTAGGGTTAGTGTGAGGTTTTTGGTGAGGATGAGGGTTAGGGTTAGGGTGAAGCCTAGGGTGAGGGTGAGGGTGATGGTTAGTGTTAGGGTGAGGTTTAGGTTTAGGGTGATGTTTAGGGTTAGTGTGAGAGTTAGTGTTAGGGTTAGGTTTAGTGTTAGGGTGAGGGTAAGTGTTAGGTTGAGGGTTAGGGTTAGGGTGACGGTTATGGTTAGGGTGAGGGTTAGGTTTAGGATAAGTGTAAGGGTGAGGGCTAGGCTGAGGTTTAGGTTGAGGGTCAGGGTTAGGGATAGGGTTAGGTTTAGGATGAGGGTTAGGGTGAGGGTGAATGTGAGGGTTAGGATCAGGGTTAGGGTTAGGCTTAGAGTTAGAATGAGGGTTAGGCTTAGGGTTTGGATTGGGGTGAGGGTGAGGCTGAGGATTAGGGTTAGGTTTAGGTTTAGGTTTACGGTTAGGTTTAGGGTTAGTGTTAGTGTTAGTGTTAGTGTTAGGGTTACAGTGAGGTTTGGGGTTAGGGTTAAGTTAAGGGTTAGGCTTAGATTTAGTGTGAGGGTTAGGATGAGGCATAGGTTTACGATTAGGGTTAGGGTGGAGGTTTAGGGTGAAGGTGATGATTAAGGTTAGTGTTAGGGTAAGGTTAAGGGTTAGATTTAGCGTTAGGGTGATGGTCAGGATGAGGGTTAGTGTTATGTTGAGGGTGAGGGATAGGGTTAGGGTGAGGGTTAGGGTTAGGATTAGGGTTAGGGTGATGTTGAGTGTTAGCATTAGGGTTAGGGTTAGGGTTAGGTTTACTGTTATTGTTAGGTTTAGAGTTAGAGTTATGGTTATGGTGAAGGTGAGTGTTAGGGTTAGGGTGAGGTTTAGGGTTAGGGTTAGGATTAGGGTTAGGGTGAGGGTGAGTGTGAGGTTTATGGTTAGATTTAGTTTTAGTCGGAGGGTTTGTTCAAGGGTAAGGGTTAGGACAAGTGTAAGGGTTAAGGTTAGGTTGAGGGTTAGGTTGAGGTTTAGGGTTAGGGTTAGGGTTAGGGTTAGGATTAGGGTTAGGGTGATTGTGAGTGTGAGGTTTAGGGTTAGGGTTAGGCTTAGGCTTAGGGTTAGGCTGAGGGTGAGTGTGGGGGTGAGGATTAGGTTTAGGGTGATGTTTAGGGTTAGGGTTAGGGTAAGGGTTAGTGTTAGAGTTAGGGTTAGAGTGAGGGTTAGGGTGAGGGTGAGGTTTAGTGGTAGAGTTAGGGTTAGGGTGAGGGTTGGGTTTAGAGTGAGGTTTAGGGTGGGGGTGATGGTAAGGGTAAATGTGAGGTTTAGGCTGATCGTGTGGTTTAAGGTAAGGGTGAGGGTTAGGGTTAGGGTGAGGGTTAGGTTTAGGTTTAGGGTGAGGTTGTGGGTTAGATTGAGGATTAGTATTAGGGTTAGTGTGAAGTTTAGAGTGAGGATTGAGGGTTAGGGTTAGGGCGAAGTCTAGGGAGAGTGTGAGGTTTATCATTAGTGTTAGGGTGAGGTTAAGGGTTAGGATTAGGATGAGTGTGACTGTTAGGGTTAAGCTTAGGCTTAGGATTAGGCTGAGGGTGAGGGTGTGGGTTAGGGTTATGGTTAGTGTTAGGGTGAGGTTTAGGGTTTGGTTTAGGGTTAGAGTTAGGTTTAGGGTGAGGGTGAGGTTTAAGGTTAGATTTAGGGTTAGGGTGAGGTTTAGTTTGAGGGTTAGGGTAAGGGTTAATGTTTGGGTTAGGGTTAGGGTGAGAGTTAGAAGGAGGTTTAGGGTTAGGGTTAGGGACAGGATCAGGGTTAGATTGAGGGTGAGTGTGTGTGTTAGTTTTAGGTTTAGGGTTAGGGTTAGGGTTAGGCTTAGGGTGAGGTTGAGGGTGAGGGTTAGGTTTAGGGGGAGGGTTAGGATGAGGGTTAGGGTTAGGATTAGGGTTAATGTTAGGGCTAGGGTGAGTTTCAGGGTGAGGTTTAAGGTTAGGGTTAGGGTTAGGTTTAGGGTGAGGTTTAGGGTTAGAGTTAGGGTTATGGTGAGGCTGAGGGTTAGGGTTAGGGTTAGGTTTAGTGTTAGGTTTAGGGTGCGTTTTAGGGTGAGTGTGAGGGTTAGGCTTAGGTTTGGGATTAGGATTAGGGTTAGGGTTAGGGTGAGTGTGAGGGTTAGGGTTAGGGTTAGGGTTAGGCTTAGGCTTAGGCTCAGGGTGAGTGTGTGGGTTAGGGTGAGTGTTAGGTTTAGGGATATGGGGAGGGTTAGGATGAGGGTTAGGGTTATGATTAGGATTAGGTTTAGGGCAAGGGAGAGGGTGAGGTTTAGGGTTAGTGTTAGGGTGAGGTTTAGGGTTAGGGTGAATGTGAGATATAGGTTTAAAGTTAGGGTTAAGTTGAGGCTGAGGGTGAGGCTTAGGGTTAGGGTTAGGATTAGGATTAGGTTATTTGTTAGGGTGAGTGTGAGGTTTAGGGTTAGGGTTCACTTAGGTTTATACTGAGGGTGAGGGTGAGGTTGAGGGTTAGGTTTAGGATTTGGGTTAGGGTGAGGGTGAGTGGATGTGTTAGGTTTAGGGGCAGGGTTAGGATGAGGGTTAGGGTTAGGATTAGGGTTAGGGTAAGGGCTAGGGTGAGTTTGAGGGTGAGGTTTAAGGTTAGGGTTAGGGTTAGGGTTAGGGTGAGCTTTAGGGTTAGGTTTAGGGTGAGGGTTAGGGTGAGCGTGAGGGTTAGGGTTAGGTTTAGTATTAGGATTACGGTTAGGGCTAGGGTGAGTGTGAGGTTTAGGGTTAAGTTTAGGGTTAGGCTTAGGTTTAGGCTGAGGGTGAGTGTGAGGGTTAGGGTGAGTGTTAGCTTTAGGGATATGGGGAGGGTTAGGATGAGGATTAGGGTTATGATTAGGGTTAGGGTGAGGCCGAGGGAGAGGTTGAGGTTTAGGGTTAGTGTTAGGGTGATGTTTAGGGTTAGGGTTAGGGTTAGGTTTAGGGTGAGTGTGAGGTTTAGGGTCAGATTTAGGGTTAAGGTGAGGCTGAGTGTGAGGCTTTGGGTTAGGGTTAGGATTACGATTATGGAAAATGTTAGTGTGAGTGTGTGGGTTAGGGTTAGGGTTCGCTTAGGTTTACACTGAGGGTGAGGGTGAGGGTGTGGGTTAGGGTTTGGATTTGGGTTAGGGTGAGGGTGAGTGGGTGTGTTAGGGTTAAGTTTAGGTTTAGGCTAAGGTTTAGGCTAATGGTGAGGTTGAAGTTGAGGGTTAATGTTAGTGTGAGGTTTAGGGTAAGGGTTAGGGGGTGTGTTAGGATGAGGGTTAGGGTTAGGATTAGGGTTAGGATGAGAGTGAGGGTGAGGGTTAGGGATGGTGTTAGGGTGAGGTTTAGGATGTGGGTTAGGATTAGTGTTAGGGTGAGGGCTCGGGTGAGGGTGAGGTTTAGGGTTAGGGTTAGTGTTCATTTTAGGGTTAGGGTTAGGTTGAGGATGAGTTTTAGGGTTAGAGTTAGGGTAAGGGTGAGGCTGAGATTGAGGGTTAGGTTTAGGGTTAGTGTTAGAGTTAGTGTTACGGTGATTGTTAGGGTGAGCATGAGGATTAGCATTAGTGTTAGGATTAGGATTAGAGTCACGGTTAGGGTGAGTGTGAGGTTTAGGGATAGGGTTAGGTTTAGGTTTAGGGTTAGGATGAGGATGAGGGTGAGTGTGAGGGTTAGGGTTAGGGTGAGGGTTAGGGTTAGGGTTAGGGTGAGAGTTAGGGTTCGGTTAAGTTTAGGGTTAGTGTGAGGGTTAGGGTTAGGGTTAGGGTGAGCTTTAGGGTTAGGGTTAGGTTGAGGTTTAGGCTTAGGGTAAGGATGAGGGTTAGGGTTAGGGCTACTGTGAGGGTTGGTTAGGATGAGGATTAGGGTTATGATTAGGGTTAGGGTGAGGGCTAGGATGAGGGTGTGGATAAGGGTTATTGTTAGGGTAAGGTTTAGGGTTAGGGTTAGGTTTAGGGTGAGGGTTAGGATTAGGGTTAGTGTTACGGTGAGGGTGAGGGTTGGGGTTGGGGTGAGGGTTAGGGTTAGGATTAGGGTTCATGTTAGGTTGAGGTTAAGGTTTAGAGTTAGGGTTAGGTGAGGCTGAGGGTGAGGGTTAGGGTTAGTGTTAGTGTTAGGTTTAGGGTTAGGTTTAGGGTGAGGGTTAGGGTGAGGCTGAGGATTGGGGTTAGGGATAGAATTAGGATTAGGGTTAGGGTTAGGGTGAGAGTGAGGGTTAGGGTTAGGTTTATGGTTAGGCTTAGGTTTAGGCTGAGGGTGAGTGTTAGTGTTAGGTTGTGGGTTAGGGTTAGGGTTATGTGGAGGGTTAGAATGAGGGTTAGGTTTAGGATTAGGGTTAGGCTGATGGTTAGGGTGAGTTTGAGGTTTAGGGTTAGTGTTAGGGTGAGGTTTAGGGTTAGGGTTTTGTTTAGGGTGAGTGTGAGGTATAGGGTTAGAGTTAGAGTTAACATGAGGCTGAGGGTGAGGCTTAGGGTTAGGGTTAGGATTAGGATTAGGGTAAGGGTTAGGGTGAGTGTGAGGGTTAGTGTTAGGGTTAGGCTTATGGTTACACTGAGGGTAAGGGTGAGGATTAGGTTTAGGATTAGGTTTAGGGTGACTGTGAGTGTGTGTGTTAGGGTTAGGTTTATGTTTAGGCTAAGAGTTAGGCTAAGGGTGAGTTTGAGGGTGAGGGTTAGGGTTAGGGTGAGGTTTAGGATTAGGGTGATATTTTGGGTTAGTGTGAGTGTTAGTATTAGGGTTAGGTTTAGTGTTAGTGTGAGGGTAAATTTTAGGGTTAGGGTTAGGTTTATGATGAGGGTTATGGTTAGGGTGAGGTTTAGGGTTAGGATAATGTAAGGGTGAGGGCTAGGCTGAGGGTTAGGGTGAGGGTTAGGGTTAGGCTTAGAGTTAGGATCAGGGTTAGTGTTAGGGTTTGGGTTAGGGTGAGGGTGAGGCTGAGGATTAGGGTTATGTTTAGGTTTAGGTTTAGGGTTAGGTTTATGGTGAGTGTTAGTGTTAGGGTCAGTGTTAGGGTTACAATGAGGGTTGGGGTTAGGCTTAGGGTTAGGTTTAGGCTTAGAGTTAGGGTGAGGGTTAGGATGAGAATTAGGTTTACGATTAGGGTTAGGGTGAGGGCTAGGGTGAAGGTGAGGATTAGGGTTAGTGTTAGGGTAAGGTTTAGGGTTAGGGATAGGGTTAGGTTTAGGGTGAGGTTTAGGGTTAGGATTAGGATTAGGCTGAGTTTGAGTTTTAGCATTAGGGTTAGGGTTAGTGTTAGGCTTAGGTTTAGGATTAGGATTACTTTTATTGTTAGGGTTAGGGTTAGAATTATGGTGAGGGTGAGGGTGAGGGTGAGTGTTAGGGTTAGTGTGAAGTTTAGGTTTAGGGTTAGGATTAGGGTTAGGGTGAGAGTGAGGTTTATGATGAGATTTAGATTTAGTTGGAAGATTAGGTAGAGGGTTAGGTTTAGGGTAAGTGTTAGGGTTAAGTTTAGGTTGAGGGTTAGATTGAGGTTTAGGGTTAGGGTTAGGGTTAGGATTAGAGTTAGGGTGAGGTTGAGTGTGAGGTTTAGGGTTAGGATTAGGCTTAGGCTTACGGTTAGGCTAAGGGTGAGGGTGGTGTTGAGGATTAGGGTTAGGGTTATGGTTAGGTTTAGGGTTAGGGTGAGGGTTAGAATTAGGGTTAGGGTTAGAGTTAGGGTTAGGGTGAGGGTGACGTTTAGGGGTCGAGTTAGGGTTAGGGTGAGTGTTAGGTTTAGAGTGAGGGTTAGGGTGGGGTTGAGGTTAAGGGTAAATTTTAGGGTTAGGCTCAGCGTGAGGGTTACGGTAAGGGTGAGGGTTAAGGTAAGGTTGAGGGTTAGGGTTAGGGTGAGGGTTAGAGTAAGGTTTAGGGGGAGGGTGAGGGTTAGATTGAGGATTAGTGTTAGGTTTAGTGTTAAGTTTAGGGTGAGGATGACGGTTAGGGTTAGGGCGACGTCTAGGGAGAGGGTGAGGTTTAGGGTTAGTGTTAGGGTGTGGTGTAGGGTTAAGTAGATGGTTAGGGTTAGTGTGAGGTTTAGTGTTAAGGTTAGGGTTAGTGTTAGGGAAAGGGGAAGTGTTAGGGTGAGGGTTAGGGTTAGGTTGAGGGTTATGTTTAGGGTGAGGATGAGGGTTAGGGATACGGTTATTGTTAGCGTTAGGGTTAGGGTTAAGGTTATGGTGAGGGTGAGTGTGAGGGATAGGTTTAGGGCTAGTATGAGGGTTAGGGATAGGGTTATGTTTAGGGTTAGGGTCAGGTTGAGGTTTAGTGTTAGAGTTAGGGTTAGGGTGAAGCTGAGTGTGAGGGTTAGGGTTAGGATTAATGTTAGGGGTAGGCTTAAGATGATGGTTAGTTTGAGGGAGAGGGTTAGGGTTAGGTTTAGGCTTAGGGTTTGATTTAGGTTTAGATTTAGCGTTAGGGTGATGGTGAAGGTTAGGGTTAGTTAGGTTATGGTGAGGTTTAGGTTGAGGGTTAGGGTAAGGGTCAGTGTTAGGGTTATGGTTAGGGTGAGAGTTAGGGGGAGGGTTAGGCTTAGGGTTAGGGTTAGGGATAGGATTAGGGTTAGCGTGAGGGTGAGTGTGTTTGTTAGGTTTAGGTTTAGTGTTAGTCTTAGGTTTAGGCTGATGGTGAGGTTGAGGTTGAGGGTTTGGGTTACGGGGAGGGTTTCGATGAGGATTAGATTTAGGATTAGTGTTAGGGTAAGGGCTACGGTGAGTGTGAGGGTGAGGTTTAAGGTTAGGGTTAGGGTTAGGGTGAGGGTAAGGTTTAGGGTTAGAGTTTAGGGTGAGGGTTAGGGTGAGGGTGAGGGTTAGGGTTAGGTTTAGGATTAGGATTAGGGTTTTGGTTAGTGTGAGTGTGAGGGTTAGGTTTAGGTTTAGGGTTAGACTTAGGGTTCGGCTGAGGGTTAGGGTGAGGATTAGGGTTAGGATTAGGGTTAGGTTGAGGTTGAGTGTTAGCATTAGGGTTAGTGTTAGGTTTAGGTTTACCGTTAGGATTACTGTTATTGTTAGGGTTAGGGTTAGAGTTATGGTGAGGGTGAGGGTGAGGGTGAGTGTTAGGGTTAGGGTGAGGTTTAGGTTTAGGGTTAGGATTGGGGTTAGGGTGAGGTTGAGTTTTATGGTTAGATTTAGTTTTAGTTGGAGTGTTAGGTCGAGGGTTAGAGTTAGGCTAAGTGTTAGGGTTAAGTTTAGGTTGAGGGTTAGGTTGAGATTTAGGGTTAGGGTTAGGGTTAGGGTTAGGATTAGGGATAGGGTGATTGTGAGTGTGAGGTTTAGGGTTAGAGTTAGGCTTAGGCTTAGGGTTAGGCTGAGGGTATGGTTGGGGGTGAGGATTAGGTTTAGGGTGATGGTTAGGGTTAGGGTTAGGGTAAGGGATTGTGTTAGGGTGAGGGTTAGGATGAGGGTTAGGATTAGGGTTAGGGTGTGGGCTAGGGTGAGGGTGAGGTTTAGGGTTAGGGTTAGGGTGAGCTTTAGGGTTGGGGTGATGGTTAGGGTTAGTGTGAGGGTTAGTGTTAGGGTTATGGTTAGGTTAGGGTGAGGGTAAATGTTAGGGTGAGGGTTAGAGTTAGGGTGAGGGTTATGGTTACGTTGAGGGTTAGGGTTAGGTTTAGGGTTATTGTTAGGGTTAGGGTTACGGTTACGGTGAGGGTGAGGGTGAGGTTTAGGGAGAGGGTTAGGATGAGGTTTAGGGTTAGGTTTAGAGTTTGGGTTAGGGTGAGAGTGAGGTTTAAGTTTAGAGTTAGGGTTAGTGTTAGTGTTAGGGTTAGGGTGATGGTTAGGGTAAGGGTTAGGCTTAGGCTTAGGCTCAGGCTTAGGCTGAGCATGAGGGTGAGGGTTAGGGTTAGGGTTAGGATTAGGATTCGGTTAAGGGTTAGGGTGAGTGTGAGGGTTAGGGTTAGGGTTAGGGTTAGGCATAGGGTTACACTGAGTTTGAGGGTGACGGTGAGGGTTAGGTTTAGGATTAAGGTTAGGGTAAGGGTGAGTGTGTGTGTTAGGGATAGGTTTAAGGATAGGTTTAGTGTTATGCTGAGGTTGAGGTTGAGAGTGAGGGTTAGGGTTAGGGTGAGGGTTAGGGTAAGGGTTAGGGGGAGGTTTAGGAAGAGGGTTAGGTTTAGGATTAGTGTTAGGACAAGGGCTCAGTTGAGGGTGAGGTTTAGGGTTAGGATTAGGGTGAGAGTTAGGGTTAGGTTTAGGGTGAGAGTTATGGTTTGGGTTAAGTTTAGGGTTAGGGTGTGTGTTAGGGTAAGGGTTATGGTGAGGGTGAGTGTTAGGGTTAGGTTGAGGGTTAGGTTTCGTATTGGGTTAGGTTTAGGGTGTGGGTTAGGGTTAGTGGTATATTGAGAGTTAGGATGAGGGTTATGATTAGTGTTAGGGTGAGGGCTAGGGTGAGGTGATGTTTACAGCTAGGTTTAGGGTGAGGTTTAGCTTTTGGGTTAGGGTGAGATTTAGGGTTAGAGTTAGGGTTAGTGTTAGCGTTAGGGTTAGGGTGAGGGTTAGGGTTAGGCTTAGGCTTAGGCTTAGGCTTAGGCTTAGGCCGAGCATGCCTGTGAGTGTTAGGGATAGTGTTAGGGTGAGGTTAGGCTTAGATGTAGGCTTAGGCTTATTCTTAGGCCGAACAAGCATGTGAGTGTTAGGGTTAGGGTTAGGGTGAGGGTTAGGAGGAGCTTTAGGGTTAGGATTAGTGTTAGTGTGAGGGCTAGGATGAGGGTTATGGTGAGGGGTAGGGTTAATGTTAGGGTGAGGTTTAGGATTAGGTTTAGGGTGAGGGTGAGTGTGAATTTTAGGGTTAGTGTTAGGCTTAGAGTTAGGGTGAGGGTTAGGGTTAGGGTTTGGGTTAATGTAAGGGTGAGGCTGAGGTTTAGGGTTAGTTTTAGGGTTAGGTTTAGGGTTAGTTTTAGTGTTAGGATTAGGGTTAGGTTTAGGGTGAGGGTTAGGGTGAGTGTGAGGTTTAGGGTTAAGCTTAGGCTTAGGCTTAGGGTTAGGCTAAATGTGAGGATGGGGGTGAGAATTAGGGCTAGGGTGGTGTTTTGGGTTAGGGTTAGGGTGAGGGTTAGTGTTACGGTTAGGGTTAGAGTTAGGGTTAGTAAGGGTGAGGGTGAGGTTGAGGGTTAGGGTTATGGTTAGGCGGAGGTTTAGGCTGAGATTTAGGGATAGGTTTAGTGTTAGGGTTAAGGTGAGGGTGAGGGTTAGGTTGAGGTTTAGGGATAGGGTTAGGTTTAGGATTAGGGTTAGGGTGAGGGTGAGTATGAGGTTTAGTGTGAGGGTTAGGCTTAGGCTTAGGGTAAGGCTGAGGGTGAGCGTTGGTGTGAGGATTAGGCTTAGGGTAATGGTTCGAATTAGGTTTAGTGTTCTTGTTAGGGTTATGGTTAGAGTTACTGTGAGGGTGAGGGTGTGGGTGAGGATCATGGTTATTGTTAGGGTGGGTTTCAGGGTTAGGGTTAGGGTTAGGGTGAGGGTGAGGGTGAGGTTTAGGGTTAGATATAGGGTTAGGGTTAGGGTTAGGGTTAGGGTTAGTGTTAGACTTAGGTTGAGGATGAGGGTGAGGCTGAGGGTGAGGGTTAGGGTTAGGGTTAGGGTTAGTGTTATTGTTAGGGTTACGGTTAGAGTAATGGTGAGGTTGAATGTGAGGGTTAGGTTTAGGGTGAGGTTTAGGTTGAGGTTTAGGGTAAAGGTTAGGGTTAGGGTGAGGGTGAGGTTTAGTGTTAGGTTTAGGGTTAGGCGGATGATTAGGCTGAGGTTTAGATATAGGTTTAGTGTTAGGGTTAGGGTGAGGGTGAGGGTTAGGTTGAAGTTTAGGGATAGGGTTAGGTTTAGGATTAGGGTTAGGGTGAGGGTGAGTATGAGAGTTAGTGTGAGGGTTAGGCATAGGCTTAAGTTTAGGCTGAGGGTGAGGGTGGGGGTGAGGATTAGGCTTAGGGTAATTGTTCGAGTTAGGTTTAGTGTTCTTGTTAGGCTTAGGGTTAGAGTTACAGTGAGGGTGAGGGTGCGGGTGAGGGTTATGGTTATGGTTAGGGTGGGGTTTAGGGTTAGGGTTAGGGTTAGGGTGAGGGTGAGGGTGAGGTTTAGGGTTAGATATAGAGTTAGGGGGAGGGGTAGGGTTTTGGTTAGGGTTAGTGTGAGGTTCAGTGTTAGGGTTAGGGTTAGTGTTAGGGTGAGGGTTATGGTTACTGTGAGGGTGAGGGTGAGGGTTAGTGTTAGGGTTAGGGATAGGGTGAGGTTTAGGATTTGGGTTAGTGTCAAAGTTAGGGTTAGGCTGAGGGTGAGTTTTAGCTTTAGAGTTAGGTTTAGGGTGAGGGTTAGGTTGAGGGTTATGGTAAGGGTTATTTTTAGGGGTAGGGATAGGGTGAGAGTTAGGGGGAGGGTTAGGTTTAGAGATAGGATTAGGGGTAGAATGAGGGTGAGTGTGTGTCTTAGGTTTAGGTTTAGGGTTAGGCTTAGGGTTAGGCTGAGTTTGAGGTTAGGGTGAGGGTTAGGATTAGGGGGAGGGTTAGCATGAGGATTAGGTTTAGGTTTAGGGTGAGGTTTAATGTTGGGGTTAGGGTTAGGATTAGGGTGAGGGTGAGGTTTAGGGATAGATTTAGGGTTAGGGTGAGGCTGAGGATGAGGATTAGGGTTAGGGTTAGTGTTAGGCTTAGGTTTAGGGTTAGGCTTAGGTTTAGGCTGAGGGTTTGGTTTAGGGGGAGGGTTAGAATGAGGGTTAGGATTAGGGTTAGAGTGCGGGTGAGTGTGTGTGTTAGGGTTAGGTTTAGGTTTAGGTTAATTGTTAGGCTAAAGGTGAGGTTGAGGTGAAAGTTTGGTTTTGGGTGAGGGTTAAGGTAAGGGTTATGGTGAGGGCTAGGATGAGGGTTAGGGTTAGGATTAGGGTTCGGGTAAGAGTGAGGGTGAGGGTTAGGGTTAGTGTTAGGGTGAGGGTTAGGATGAGGGTTAGGATTAGTGTTAGGGTGAGGGCTAGGGTGAGGGTGAGGTTTAGGGTTAGGGTGAAGGTTAGGGTTAGTGTGAGGGTTAGTGGTAGGGTTAGCGTTAGGTTAGGGTGAGGGTAAATGTTAGGGTGAGTGTTAGAGTTAGGGTGAGGGTTATGGTCAGGTTGAGGGTTAGGGTTAGGTTTAGAGTTATTGATAGGGTTAGGGTTAGGGTTACGGTTATGGTGAGGGTGAGGGTGAGGGTTAGGATTAGGGTTAGGATGATGTTTAGGGTTAGGGTTAGATTTAATGTTAGGGTGAGAATGAGGTTTTCGTTTAGCGTTAGGATTAGTGTTAGTGTTAGGGTTATGGTGATGGTTAGGTTTAGGCTTAGGCTTATGCTTAGGCTTAGGCTGAGCATGAGGGTGAGGGTTAGGGTTAGGGTTAGGGTGAGGGTATGGGTTAGCGTTAGGGTGAGGGTTAGAATGAGGTTTTGGGATAGTATTAGGGTTAGGGTGAGGACTATGGTATGGGATAGGGTGAGGGTTAGGTTTAGGGAAAGCGTTAGATTTAGTATTAGGGTTAGGGAGAGGGTGAGTGTGAGGGTTAGATTTGGGGTTAGGCTTAGGGTTAGGGTGAGGGTTAGAGTTAGGGTTTGGTTTAGGGTGAGGGTGAGGCTGAGGATTAGTGTTAGCTTTAGGTTTAATGTTAGGGTTAGATTTAGGGTTATGGTTAGGGTTACAGTGAGGGTTAGGGTTAGGGTTAGGGTTAGGTATAGGCTTAGGGTTAGGCTGAGGTTGAGGGTGGGGATGAGGATTGGGGTTAGGGTTAGGGTCAAATTTGCGTTGAGGGTGAGGCTGAGAGTGACGGTTATTGTTAGGGTTGGGATTAGGGTTAGGGTTAGGGTTAGTGTTATTGTTAGGGTTAGGGTTAGAGTTACGCTGAGGTTGAGGGTAATGGTGAGGTTTATGGTTAGGGTGAGGTTTACTGTGAGATTTAGGGTTAGATTTAGGTTTAGTGTGAGAGAGAGGTTTAGGGTTGGAGTTAGGGTTAGGGAGAGGTTGAGGGTTAGGGTTAGTGGTAAGGTTAGGGTGAGGGTGAGGGTTAGGTTGAGGTTTAGGGATAGGGTTATGTTTAGGATTAGGGTTAGGGTGAGGGTGAGTATGAAATTTAGGGTGAGGGTTAGGCTTAGGGTTAGGCTGAGGGTGACTGTGGGGGTGAGGATTAGGGTGAGGGTGATGGTTCGGTTTAGGGTTAGTGTTATTTTTAGGGTTAGGGTTAGATTTACGGTGAGGGTGAGGGTGCGGGTGAAGATTACGGTTACAGTTAGGGTGGGCTTTAGGGTTAGGGTTAGGGTTAGGTTGAGGGTGAGTTTTAGGGTTAGAAATAGGGTTAGGGTGAGGGTTAGGGATAGGGTTAGTGTTAGGGTTAGGGTGAGGGTAAGGGTTAAGTTGAGGTTTAGGTTTAGGGTTAGGGTAAGGGTTAGTGTGAGGGTTTGTGTTAGGGTTAGGGTTAGGGTTAGGTTGAGGGTAAGTGTTAGTGTGAGGGTTTGGTTTAGGGTGAGGGTTACGGTTAGGGTAAGGGTTAGGATTAGGGTTAGGTTTATTGATAGGGTTAGGTTTACGGTTACAGTTTTGGTGAGGGTGAGGGTGAGTGTTAGTGTTAGGTTTAGGTTTTGGGTTAGGTTGAGGGTTACGTTTAGGGTTAGTGTAAGTGTTAGGGTTAGGTTGAGAGTTAGGCGGAGGGTTAGGGTTAGGGTTAGGTTTAAGGATAGGATTAGGGTTAGGTTGAGGGTGAGTGTGTGTGTTAGGGTTAGGTTTAGGGTTAGGCTTAGGGTTAGGCTGATGGTTTGGTTTAGGGGGAGGGTTAGAATGAGGGTTAGGATTAGGGTTCGGGTAAGGGCTAGGGTGAGGGTGAGGTTTAGGGTTAGGGTTAGGCTAAGGTTAAGGGTTAGGGTTAGGGTTATGGTGAGGGTGAGGTTTAGGGTTAGAGGTAAGGTTAGGGTGAAGCTGAGGGTGAGTGTTAGGGTAACAGTTAGTGTTGGGTTTAAGGTTGGGGTAAGGGTGAGGGTTAGGGTGAGGGTGAGGGTTTCGGTTAAGATTAGGATTAGAATTTTTGTTAGGGTTAGGGTGAGTGTGAGGGTTAGGGTTAGGATTACGCTTAGGGTTAGGCTGAGGTTGAGGGTGAAGTTGAGGGTTAGGGTTAGGGTGAGGGTTAGGCTTAGGGTTATGGGGAGTGTTAAGCTGACGGTTAGGGTTACGATTAGTGTTAGGGTGAGGGCTAGGGTGAGAGTGATGTTTAGCCTTAGGGTTAGGGTGAGGTTTAGGGTTAGGGTTAGGATGAGGGTGAGGTTTAGAGTTAGAGTTAGGGTTAAGGTGAGTCTGAGGGTGAGGGTTAGGGTTAGGGTTAGGATTAGGATTTGGGTAAGGGTTAGGGTGAGTGTGAGGGTTAGCTTTAGGGTTAGGGTTGAGGGTTAGGGTTAGGATTAAGGTTAGGGTAAGGGTGAGTGTGTGTGTTAGGGATAGGTTTAGGGTTAGTTTTAGGGTTATGCTGAGGGTGAGGTTGAAGGTGAGGGTTAGGGTTAGGGTGAGGGTTAGGGTAAGGGTTAGGGGGTGGTTTAGGAACAGGGTTAGGTTTAGGATTATGGTTAGGGAAAGGGCTCGTATGAGGGAGAGGTTTAGGGTTAAGATTAGGGTGAGGGCTAGGGTTAGGGTTAGGGTGAGAGTCAGTGTTTGGGTTAAGTTTAGGCTTAGGGTGAGTTTTAATGTAAGGGTTATGGTGAGGGTGAGGGTTAGGGTTAGGTTGAGGGTTAGGTTTCGTATTAGGTTTAGGGTGAGGGTGAGGATGAGGGTTATGGTTATTGTTATGTTGAGGGTTAGGATGAGGGTTATGATTAGTGTTAGGGTGAGGGCTAGGGTGAGGTGAGGTTTAGGGTTAGGTTTAGGGTGAGGTTTAGCTTTAGGGTTAGGGTTAGGGTTAGGGTGAGATTTATGGTTAGAATTAGGGTTAGTGTTAACGTTAGGGTTAGGGTGAGGGTTAGGGTTAGGCTTAGGCTTAGGCTTAGGACGAGCATGCGTGTGAGGGTTAGGGTTAGGGTTAGGGTGAGGGTTAGGATGAGGTTTAGGGTTAGGATTAGTGTTAGGGTGAGGTCTAGGATGAGGGTTATGGTAAGGGGTAGGGTTAGGGATAGGGTAAGGTTTAGGATTAGGGTTAGGGTGAGGGTGAGTGTGAAGGTTAGGGATAGGGTTAGGCTTAGTGTTAGGTTGAGGGTTAGGGGTAGGGTTTGGGTTAAGGTGAGGGTGAGGCTGAGGATTAGGGTTAGGTTTAGGGTTAGGTTTAGGGTTAGTTTTAGTGTTAGGGTTAGGGTTAGGGTTAGAGTGAGGGTGATGGTGAATGTGAGATTTAGGGTTAGGGTTAGGCTTAGGCTTAGGGTTAGGCTAAGGGCGAGGTTGGGGGTGAGGATTAGGGTTTGGGTGGTGGTTAGGGTTAGCGTTAGGGTGACGGTTAGTGTTAGGGTTAGGGTTAGAGTTAGGGTGAGTTTTAGGGTTAGGTTTTCGGTTAGTGTGAAGTTGAGGCTGAGGATTAGGGTTAGGTTTACGGTTAGGTTTAGGTTTAGGGATAGTGTTAGGATTAGGGTTAGCGTTAGAGTTATGGTGAGGTTTAGGGTTACTAACCGTAGGGTTAGGCTGAGGGTGAGCTTGGGGGTGAGGGTTAGAGTTAGGGTTAGGGTTAGGCTTAGGGTTATGGTTATTGTTCGTGTTTTGGTTAGTGTTAAGTTTGCAGTGAGGGTGAGGCTGAGGTTTAGGATTATGTTTAAGGTTAGGGTTAGGGTGAGGTTTAGGTTTAGGATTCTGGGGAGGAGGGTTAGGATGAGGTTTAGGGTTAGGAATAGGGTTAGAGTGATTTGTAGGGTGAGGGTGAGGTTTAGGATTAGGTTTATGGTTATTGTTTGTGTTAGTGTTAGGGTTAGGGTTAAGGTTATGCTGAGGGTTAGGGTTAGGGTTAGGCTTAGGGTTAGGCTGAGGGTGAGGGTGGGGGTGAGGATTAGAGTTAGGGTTAGGGTTCGGCTTAGGGTTAGGGTTGTTAGTGTTATGGTTAGGATTAAGTTTGCTGTGAGGTTGAGGCTGAGGGTGAGGGTTATGGTTAGGGTTAAGGATAGGGTTAGTGTTATTGTTAGGGTAAGGTTTAGAGTAATGGTGAGGTTGAAGGTGAGGTTCAGGTTTAGGTTGAGGTTTAGGGTGAGGTTTAGGGTTAGGGTTAGAGTTAGGTTGAGGGTGAGGTTTAGGGTTAGGGTTAGGGTTAGGTGGAGGATTAGGCTGAGGTTTAGGGACAGGTTTAGTGTTAGGGTTAGGTTGAGGGTGATTGTTAGATTGAGGTTTAGGGATAGGGTTTGGTTTAGGATTAAATTTAGGGTGAGGGTGAGTATGAGGGTTAGTGTGAGGGTTAGGCTTAGGCTTAGGGTTAGGCTGAGGGTGAGGGTGGTGGTGAGGATTAGGCTTAGGGTAATGGTTCGAGTTAGGTTTAGTGTTCTTGTTAGGCTTAGCGTTAGAGTTACGGTGAGGGTGAGGGTGCGGGTGAGGGTTATGGTTATGGTTAGCGTGGGGTTTAGGGTTAGGGTTAGGGTTAGGGTGAGGGTGAGGGTGAGGTTTAGGGTTAGATATAGAGTTAGGGGGAGGGTTAGGGTTAGGGTTAGGGATAGGATTAGGGTTAGAATGAGGGTGAGTATGTGTGTCAGTTTTAGGTTTAGGGTTAGGCTTAGGGTTAGGCTGAGGATGAGGTTGGGGGTGAGGATTAGGGTTAGGGTGATGGTTAGGGTTAGGGTAAGTGTAAGGGTTAGTGTTAGGATTAGGGTTAGAGTTAGTGTTAGGGTGGGGGTGACGTTAAGGGTAAATGTGAGGGTTAGGCTGAGCATGAGGGTTAAGGTAAGGGTGAGGGTTAGGGTTAGGGTGAGGGTTAGGGTTATGTTTAGGGTGAGGGTGAGGGTTAAATTGAGGATTAGTTTTATTGTTCATGTGAAGTTTAGGGTGAGGATTAGGGTTAGGTTTAGGGTGAGGTCTAGGGATAGGGTCAGGTTTAGGGTTAGTGTTAGGGTGAGGTTTAGGATTACATTGATGCTTAGGGTTAGTGTGAGGTTTAGTGTTAGGGTTAGGGTTAGTGTTAAGGTGAGGGTAAGTGTTAGGGTGAGGGTTAGGGTTAGGGTGAGGGTTATGTTTAGTGTGAGGGTTAGGGTTAGGGTTAGGGTTTTTGTTAGCATTAGGGTTAGGGTTAAGTTTATGGTGAGGGTGAGGGTGAGGTTTAGGGTTAGGTCTAGGATGAGGTTTAGGATAGGGTTGGGGTTAGGGTTAGGTTCAGGGTGAGGTTTAATGTTAGAGTTTGGGTTAGGGTGAGGCTGAGGGTGAGGGTTAGGGTTAGTATTAATGTTAGGGTTATAATTAAGTTGAGGGTTAGGTTGAGGGTGAGGGTTAGGGTTTGGGTTAGGAGTACATTAGGGTTATTGTTAGGGTAAGTGTGAGTGTTAGAGTTAAGGTTAGGGATATGCTTAGGGTTAGGCTGAGTTTGAGGGTGAGGATTAGGTTTAGGGTTAGGCTGAGGGTGAGTGTGAGGGTTAGGTTTAGGGTTAGGCTTAGGATAAGGCTGAGGGTGAGTGTGTGGGTTAGGGTTAGGGCTAGTGTTATGGTGAGGTTTAGGGGTTGGGTTAGGGTTAGTTTTAGGGTGAGGGTGAGGGTGAGGTTTAGGGTTAGATTTAGGGTTATGGTGAGCTTTAGGTTTAGGGTTATGGTAATGGATAGGGTTTGGGTTATTGTTAGGGTGAGAGTTAGAGGGAGGGTTAGGGTTAGGGTTAGGGTTAGGAACAGGAGTAGGGTTGGAGTGAGGGTGAGTGTGTGTGTTAGGTTTAGGTTTAGGGTTAGGCTTAGGGTTAGGCTGAGAGTGAGCTTGAGGGTGAGGGTTAGGGTTAGGGGGAGGGTTAAGATGAGGGTTAGGGTTAGGGTTAGGGTTAGGGTTAAGGTAAGGGCTAGGCTGAGTTTGAGGGTGAGGTTTAAGGTTAGGGTTAGGGTTAGGGTTAGGGTGAGGTTTAGGGTTAGAGTTAGGTTTAGGGTGAGGCTGAGCTTGAAGGTTAGGGTTAGGGTTAGTGTTAGGTTTAGGGTTAGGTTTAGGGTGAGGTTTAGGGTTAGGGTGAGGGTTAGGGTTAGGTTTAGGATTAGGATTAGGGTGAGGGTTATGGTGAGGTGAGTGTGAGGGTTAGGTTTAGGTTTTGGGTTAGGCTTAGGTTTAGGCTGAGGGTGAGTGTGAGGGTTAGGGTGAGTGTTAGGTTTAGGGATATGGGGACGGTTAGGATGAGGGTTAGGGTTAGGATTAGGGTTAGGGTGAGAGTCAGTGTTTGGGTTAAGTTTAGGCTTAGGGTGAGTTTTAATGTAAGGGTTATGGTGAGGGTGAGGGTTAGGGTTAGGTTGAGGGTTAGGTTTCGTATTAGGTTTAGGGTGAGGGTGAGGATGAGGGTTATGGTTATTGTTATGTTGAGGGTTAGGATGAGGGTTATGATTAGTGTTAGGGTGAGGGCTAGGGTGAGGTGAGGTTTAGGGTTAGGTTTAGGGTGAGGTTTAGCTTTAGGGTTAGGGTTAGGGTTAGGGTGAGATTTATGGTTAGAATTAGGGTTAGTGTTAACGTTAGGGTTAGGGTGAGGGTTAGGGTTAGGCTTAGGCTTAGGCTTAGGACGAGCATGCGTGTGAGGGTTAGGGTTAGGGTTAGGGTGAGGGTTAGGATGAGGTTTAGGGTTAGGATTAGTGTTAGGGTGAGGTCTAGGATGAGGGTTATGGTAAGGGGTAGGGTTAGGGATAGGGTAAGGTTTAGGATTAGGGTTAGGGTGAGGGTGAGTGTGAAGGTTAGGGATAGGGTTAGGCTTAGTGTTAGGTTGAGGGTTAGGGGTAGGGTTTGGGTTAAGGTGAGGGTGAGGCTGAGGATTAGGGTTAGGTTTAGGGTTAGGTTTAGGGTTAGTTTTAGTGTTAGGGTTAGGGTTAGGGTTAGAGTGAGGGTGATGGTGAATGTGAGATTTAGGGTTAGGGTTAGGCTTAGGCTTAGGGTTAGGCTAAGGGCGAGGTTGGGGGTGAGGATTAGGGTTTGGGTGGTGGTTAGGGTTAGCGTTAGGGTGACGGTTAGTGTTAGGGTTAGGGTTAGAGTTAGGGTGAGTTTTAGGGTTAGGTTTTCGGTTAGTGTGAAGTTGAGGCTGAGGATTAGGGTTAGGTTTACGGTTAGGTTTAGGTTTAGGGATAGTGTTAGGATTAGGGTTAGCGTTAGAGTTATGGTGAGGTTTAGGGTTACTAACCGTAGGGTTAGGCTGAGGGTGAGCTTGGGGGTGAGGGTTAGAGTTAGGGTTAGGGTTAGGCTTAGGGTTATGGTTATTGTTCGTGTTTTGGTTAGTGTTAAGTTTGCAGTGAGGGTGAGGCTGAGGTTTAGGATTATGTTTAAGGTTAGGGTTAGGGTGAGGTTTAGGTTTAGGATTCTGGGGAGGAGGGTTAGGATGAGGTTTAGGGTTAGGAATAGGGTTAGAGTGATTTGTAGGGTGAGGGTGAGGTTTAGGATTAGGTTTATGGTTATTGTTTGTGTTAGTGTTAGGGTTAGGGTTAAGGTTATGCTGAGGGTTAGGGTTAGGGTTAGGCTTAGGGTTAGGCTGAGGGTGAGGGTGGGGGTGAGGATTAGAGTTAGGGTTAGGGTTCGGCTTAGGGTTAGGGTTGTTAGTGTTATGGTTAGGATTAAGTTTGCTGTGAGGTTGAGGCTGAGGGTGAGGGTTATGGTTAGGGTTAAGGATAGGGTTAGTGTTATTGTTAGGGTAAGGTTTAGAGTAATGGTGAGGTTGAAGGTGAGGTTCAGGTTTAGGTTGAGGTTTAGGGTGAGGTTTAGGGTTAGGGTTAGAGTTAGGTTGAGGGTGAGGTTTAGGGTTAGGGTTAGGGTTAGGTGGAGGATTAGGCTGAGGTTTAGGGACAGGTTTAGTGTTAGGGTTAGGTTGAGGGTGATTGTTAGATTGAGGTTTAGGGATAGGGTTTGGTTTAGGATTAAATTTAGGGTGAGGGTGAGTATGAGGGTTAGTGTGAGGGTTAGGCTTAGGCTTAGGGTTAGGCTGAGGGTGAGGGTGGTGGTGAGGATTAGGCTTAGGGTAATGGTTCGAGTTAGGTTTAGTGTTCTTGTTAGGCTTAGCGTTAGAGTTACGGTGAGGGTGAGGGTGCGGGTGAGGGTTATGGTTATGGTTAGCGTGGGGTTTAGGGTTAGGGTTAGGGTTAGGGTGAGGGTGAGGGTGAGGTTTAGGGTTAGATATAGAGTTAGGGGGAGGGTTAGGGTTAGGGTTAGGGATAGGATTAGGGTTAGAATGAGGGTGAGTATGTGTGTCAGTTTTAGGTTTAGGGTTAGGCTTAGGGTTAGGCTGAGGATGAGGTTGGGGGTGAGGATTAGGGTTAGGGTGATGGTTAGGGTTAGGGTAAGTGTAAGGGTTAGTGTTAGGATTAGGGTTAGAGTTAGTGTTAGGGTGGGGGTGACGTTAAGGGTAAATGTGAGGGTTAGGCTGAGCATGAGGGTTAAGGTAAGGGTGAGGGTTAGGGTTAGGGTGAGGGTTAGGGTTATGTTTAGGGTGAGGGTGAGGGTTAAATTGAGGATTAGTTTTATTGTTCATGTGAAGTTTAGGGTGAGGATTAGGGTTAGGTTTAGGGTGAGGTCTAGGGATAGGGTCAGGTTTAGGGTTAGTGTTAGGGTGAGGTTTAGGATTACATTGATGCTTAGGGTTAGTGTGAGGTTTAGTGTTAGGGTTAGGGTTAGTGTTAAGGTGAGGGTAAGTGTTAGGGTGAGGGTTAGGGTTAGGGTGAGGGTTATGTTTAGTGTGAGGGTTAGGGTTAGGGTTAGGGTTTTTGTTAGCATTAGGGTTAGGGTTAAGTTTATGGTGAGGGTGAGGGTGAGGTTTAGGGTTAGGTCTAGGATGAGGTTTAGGATAGGGTTGGGGTTAGGGTTAGGTTCAGGGTGAGGTTTAATGTTAGAGTTTGGGTTAGGGTGAGGCTGAGGGTGAGGGTTAGGGTTAGTATTAATGTTAGGGTTATAATTAAGTTGAGGGTTAGGTTGAGGGTGAGGGTTAGGGTTTGGGTTAGGAGTACATTAGGGTTATTGTTAGGGTAAGTGTGAGTGTTAGAGTTAAGGTTAGGGATATGCTTAGGGTTAGGCTGAGTTTGAGGGTGAGGATTAGGTTTAGGGTTAGGCTGAGGGTGAGTGTGAGGGTTAGGTTTAGGGTTAGGCTTAGGATAAGGCTGAGGGTGAGTGTGTGGGTTAGGGTTAGGGCTAGTGTTATGGTGAGGTTTAGGGGTTGGGTTAGGGTTAGTTTTAGGGTGAGGGTGAGGGTGAGGTTTAGGGTTAGATTTAGGGTTATGGTGAGCTTTAGGTTTAGGGTTATGGTAATGGATAGGGTTTGGGTTATTGTTAGGGTGAGAGTTAGAGGGAGGGTTAGGGTTAGGGTTAGGGTTAGGAACAGGAGTAGGGTTGGAGTGAGGGTGAGTGTGTGTGTTAGGTTTAGGTTTAGGGTTAGGCTTAGGGTTAGGCTGAGAGTGAGCTTGAGGGTGAGGGTTAGGGTTAGGGGGAGGGTTAAGATGAGGGTTAGGGTTAGGGTTAGGGTTAGGGTTAAGGTAAGGGCTAGGCTGAGTTTGAGGGTGAGGTTTAAGGTTAGGGTTAGGGTTAGGGTTAGGGTGAGGTTTAGGGTTAGAGTTAGGTTTAGGGTGAGGCTGAGCTTGAAGGTTAGGGTTAGGGTTAGTGTTAGGTTTAGGGTTAGGTTTAGGGTGAGGTTTAGGGTTAGGGTGAGGGTTAGGGTTAGGTTTAGGATTAGGATTAGGGTGAGGGTTATGGTGAGGTGAGTGTGAGGGTTAGGTTTAGGTTTTGGGTTAGGCTTAGGTTTAGGCTGAGGGTGAGTGTGAGGGTTAGGGTGAGTGTTAGGTTTAGGGATATGGGGACGGTTAGGATGAGGGTTAGGGTTAGGATTAGGGTTAGGGTGAGAGCAAGGTAGAGGTTGAGGTTTAGGTTTAGTGTTAGGGTGAGGTTTAGGGTTAGGTTTAGGGTTAGGTTGAGTGTGAGTTATAGGGTTACAGTTAGGGTTAAGGTGAGGGTGAGGATGAGGGTTAGGGTTAGGTTTTGGGTTATGGTGAGGGTGAGTGAGTGTGTTAGGGTGAGGTTTAGGTTTAGGCAAAGGGTTAGGCTAATGGTGAGGTTGAAGTTGAGGGTTAGGGTTAGTGTGAGGTTTAGGGTAAGGGTTAGGGGGAGGGTTAGGATGAATATTAGGGTTAGGACTAGGGTTAGTTTGAGAGTGAGGGTGAGGGTTAGGGTTAGTGTTAGGGTGAGGTTTAGGATGAGGGTTAGGATTAGTGTTTCGGTGAAGGCTAAGGTGAGGGTGAGGTTTAGGGTTAGGATTAGGGTTAGGTTTAGGTTTAGGTTTAGGGTGAGGGTGAGTTTTAGGTTTAGAGTTAGGGTAAGGGTGAGGCTGAGGTTGAGGGTTAGGTTTAGGGTTAGTGTTAGATTTAGTGTTAGGGTGAGGGTTAGGGTGAGGTTGAGGATTAGGGTTAGGGTTAGGATTAGGATTAGAGTCAGGGTTAGGGTGAGTGTGAGGGTTAGGGTTAGGGTTAGGTTTAGCATTAGGGTTAGGCCGAGGATGAGGGTGAGTTTGGGGGTTAGGGTTAGGGTGAGGGTTAGGGTTAATGTTAGGGTGAGAGTTAGGGTTCGGTTAAGTTTAGGGTTAGGGTAAGGGTTAAGGTTAGGTTTAGGTTGAGCTTTAGGGTTAGGGTTAGGTTGAGGGTTAGCGTTAGGGTAAAGATGAGGGTTAGGGTTATTGTTAGTGTGAGGGTTAGGATGAGGATTAGGGTTATGATTAGGGTTAGGGTGAGGGCTAGGGTGAGGGTGAGGATTAGGGTTAGTGTTAGGGTAATGTTTAGTTTTAGAGTTAGGGTTAGGGTGAGGGTTAGGATGAGGGATAGGGTTATGGTGAGGGTGAGGGTTAGGGTTGGGATTAAGGTTAGGGTGAGGTTGAGTTTTAGAATTAGGGTTAGGGTTCGGGTTAGGTTTAGGGTTAAGATTAGTGTTATTGTTAGGGTTACGGTTAGAGTTTTGGTGAAGGTGAGGTTTGGGGTGATGGTTAGGGTTAGGGTAGGGTGAGGTTTAGGGTTAGGGTTAGGATTAGGGTTTGGGTGAGTTTGTGGTTAGTGTTAGAGTTAAAGTTAGGGTGAGGCTGAGTTTGAGGGTGAGGGTTAGGGTTAGGGTTAGGTTTAGGGTTATTGATAGTATTTGGGTTAGGGTTACAGTTATTGTGAGGGTGAGGGTGAGTTTTAGGGTTAGGGCTAGGATGAGGTTTAGGGATAGGGTTAGGGTTAGGGTTAGGGTCAGGGTGAGGTTTAGTGTTAGAGTTAGGGTTAGGGTGAAGCTGAGGGTGAGGGTTAGGGTTCCGATTAATGTTAGGTTTAGGCTTAAGGAGAGGGTCAGGTTGAGGTTAGGGTTAGGAGTAGGATTAGGGTTAGTATTAGTTTGAGTGTGAAGGTTAGGGTTAGGGTTAGGTTTAGGGATAGGCTTAGGGTTAGGCTGACTTTGAGGGTGATGGATAGGGTTAGGGTGAGTTTTAGGCCTAAGGTTAGGGTGAGTGTGAGGGTTAGGTTTAGGGTTAGGGTCCGGATTAGGTTGAGGGTGAGGGTGTGGGTAAGGATTAGAGTGAGGGTTAGGGTGAGGGTGAGGCTGAGGGTTAGGGTTAGGTTTATGTTTAGGTTTAGTGTTAGGTTTAGGGTTAGTGTTAGGGTTAGTGTTAGTGTTACAGTGAGGGTTGGGGTTAGGTTTAGGGTTAGGTTTAGGCTTAGAGTTAGGGTGAGGGTTAGGATAAGGATTAGGTTTACGATTAGGGTTAGGGTGAGGGCTAGGGTGAATGTGAGGGTGACGGTTAGTGAGATGGTAATGTTTAGGTTTAGGGTTAGGGTTAGGGTGAGCGTTAGGATGAGGGTTAATGTTATGATGAGGGTGCGGATTAGGCTTAGGGTGAGGCTTAGGTTTAGGATTAGGGTTAGGGTGAGGTTGAGAGTTAGCATTAGGGTTAGGGTTAGTGTTAGGTTTAGGTTTAGGGTTTGGATTACTGTTATTGTTACGGTTAGGATTAGAGTTATCGTAGGGTGAGGGTGAGAGTGAGTGTTAGGGTTAGGGTGAGGTTTAGGTTTAGGGGTAGGATAAGGATTAGGGTGAGGGTGAGGTTTATGGTTAGATTTAGGTTTAGTTGGAGGGTTAGGTCGAGGGTTAGGGTTAGCTTAATTGTTAGGGTTAAGGTTAGGTTGAGGGTTAGGTTGAGGTTTAGGGTTAGGGTAAGGTTTAGGGTTAGGATTATGGTTAGGGTGAGGGTGACTGTGAAGTTTAGGGTTAGGGGTAGGCTTAGGCTTAGGTTTAGGCTGAGGGTAAGTGTGGGGGTGAGAATTAGGATTAGGGTGATGGTTAGGGTTAGGGTTAGTGTGAGGTTTAATGTTAGGGTTAGTGTTAGTGTTAGGGTGAGGGTAAGTGTTAGGGTGAGGGTTCAGGTTAGGGTGATGGTTATGTTTAGGGTGAGGTTTAGGGTTAGGGTTAGGGTTATTGTTATTGTTAGGGTTAGGGTTAAGGTTATGGTGAGGGTGAGGGTGAGGTTTAGGGTTAGGGCTAGGATGAGGTTTAGGGATACGGTTAGGGTTAGTAACCCTAGTGTTAGATTTAGGGTTCGGGTGAGGCAGACGGTGAGGGTTAGGCTTAGGATTAATGTTAGGGTTAGGCTTAAGGTGAGGGTTAAGTTGAGGATGAGGGTTATGGTGAGGGTTAAGAGTAGAATTAGGGTTAGTGTTAGGGTGAGAGTGAGGGTTAGGGTTAGGATTAGGGATAGGCTTAGGCTTAGGCTGAGGTTGAGGGTGAGGGTTAGGGTTAGGGTGAGGTTTAGGGTTAGGGTTAGGTTGAGTGTGAGTGTTGGGGTTTGGGATAGGCTTAGGATTAGTCTGAGGGTGAGGATATGGGTTAGGGTTAGGGTTAGTGTTAGGGTGAGATTTAGGGTTTGGGTTAGTGTTATAGTTAGGTTTAGGGTGAGGGTGAGGTTTAGTGTTAGTTTGGGTTAGGGTGAGGTTTAGGTTTAGGGTAAGGGTAAGGGTTAGTGTTAGGGTTAGGGTTAGGTTGAGAGTTAGGGGGAGTTTTAAGTTTAGGGTTAGGGTTAGGGATAGGATTAGGGTTAGAGTGAGGGTGAGTGTGTGTCTTAGGTTTAGGTTTAGGGTTTGGCTTAGGGTTAGGCTGAGGGTGAGTTTGTCAGTGAGGGTTAGGGTTAGGGGGAGGGTTAGGATGAGGGTTAGGTTTAGGATATGGGTTAGGTTAAGGGCTAAGGTGAGTGTGAGGGTGAGGTTTAAGGATAGGGTTAGAGTTAGGGTTAGGGTTAGGGTGAGGGAGAGGTTTAGGTTTAGAGTTAGGTTTAGGGTGAGGCTGAGTGTGAGGGTTAGTGTTAGCATTAGTGTTAGGTTTAGGGTTAGGATTAGGGGGAGGGTTAGTGTGAGGGTGAGGGTTAAGATTAGGATTAGGGTTAGGGTTAGGGTGAGTGTGAGGGTTAGGGTTAGGGTTAGGTTTAGGGTTAGGCTTAGGGTTAAGCTGAGGATGAGGGCGAGGGTCAGGTTTAGGGTTAGGGTGAGGGTTAGGGTTAGGGTTATGGGGAGGGTTAGGATGAGGGTTAGGGTTAGGTTTAGGGTTAGGGTGAGGGCTGGGGTGAGGTTGAGTTTTAGGGTTAGGGTTAGGGTGAGGTTTAGGGTTAGGGATAGGGTTAGGGTCAGGGTGAGTGTGAAGTACATGGTTAGAGTTAAGGTTAAGGTGCTGTTGAGGATGAGACTTAGGATTAGGGTTAGGTGGAGGGTGAGTGTGAGGTTTAGGTTTAGGGTTAGGCTTAGGCTTAGGATTAGGCTGAGGGTGAGGGTGGGGTGAGGATTAGGGTTAGGGTGAGGTTAGGGTTAGGGTTAGGAGTAGGATTAGGATTAGTGTTAGGGTGACTGTGAGGGTTAAGGTTAGGGTGAGGTTTAGGGTTAGGATTAGGGTGAGTGTGAGGGTTAGGGTTAGGGTTAGGCTTAGAATTAGGCTGAGGGTGAAGGTGTGGGTTAGGGTTAAGGTTAGTGTTAGGGTGAAGTTTAAGGTTTGGGTTAGGGTTAGAGTTTGGGTTAGGGTGAGGGTGAGGTTTGGGGTTAGTGTTAGGGTTAGGGTGAGGCTGAGAATGAGGGTTAGGGTTAGGGTTAGTGTTATGTTTAGGGTTAAGTTTAGGGGGAGGGTTAGGGTGAGGGTAAGGGTTAAGATTAGGATTAGGGTTAAGGTTAGAGTGAGTGTGAGGGTTAGGGTTAGGTTTAGGGTTAGGCTTAGGTTTAGGCTGAGGGTGAGGTTGAGGGTGAGGTTTAGGGTTAGGGTGAGGTTTAGGGTTAGGGTTATGGGGAGGGTTGGGATGAGTTTTAGGGTTAGGATTTGGGATACGGTGAGGGCTAGGGTGAGGTTGAAGTTTAGGGTTAGTGTTAGGGTGAGGTTTCGGGTTAGGTTTAGGGTTAGGGTGAGTGTGAGGTACAGGGTTAGAGTGAAAGTTAAGCTGAGGCTGAGGGTGAGGCTTAGGTTTAGGGTTAGGATTAGGATTAGGTTAAGGGTTAGGGTGAGTGTGAGTGTTTGGGTTAGGTTTAGGCTTAGGGTTACACTGAGGATGAGGGTTAGGATGAGGGTTAGGGTTAGGATGAGAATTAGAGTGAGGGTTAGGATTAGTGTGAGGGTTTGTTTTAGGGTTAGGGTTAGTACTTGGATTGGTGTTAGGGTGAGGGTGAGGTTTATGGTTAGATTTAGGTTTAGCTGGAGGGTTACGTCGAGGGTTAGGGTTAGGGTTAATGTTAGGTTTAAGGTTAGGGTCAGGGTTAGGTTGAGGTTTTGGGTTTAGGTTAGGTTTAGGGTTAGGGTTTGGATTAGGCTGAGGGTGAGTGTGAGGTTTAGGGTTTGGGTTAGGCTTAGGTTCAGGATTAGGCTGAGGGTGAGTGTGGGGGTGAGGATTAGGGTTAGGGTGATGTTTATGGTTAGGGTTATGGTGAGGGTAGTGTTAGGGTTAGGGTTAGAGTTAGGGTTAGGGTGAGGGTGAGGTTTAGGGGTAGAGTTATGGTTAGGGTGAGGGTTAGCGTTAGAGTGAGGGTTAGGGTGAGGGTGACGGTAAGGGTAAAGTTGAGGGTTAGGCTGAGGTTGAGGGTTACAGTAAGGGTAAGGGTTAGGGTTAGGGTGAGAGTTAGGTTGAGGGTGAGAGTTAGATTGAGTATTAGTGTTATGGTTAGTGTGAAGTTAGGGTGAGGATGAGAGTTAGGGTTAGGGTGAGTTCTAGGGAGAGGTTGAGGTTTAGGGTTAGGTTTAGGTATAGTTTGATGTTTAGGGTTAGTGTTAGGGTTAGGGTTAGTGTTAAGGTGAGGGTCAATGTTAGGGTGAGGGTTAGGGTTAGGGTTAGGGTAAATGTTAGGGTGAGGGTTAGGGTTAGGGTGAGGGTTATTGTTAGGGTGAGGGTTTGGGTTAGGTTTAGGATTATTGTTAGCATTAGGGTTAGGGTTCCGGTTATTGTGAGGGTGAGGGTGAGGGTTAGGTTTAGGGCTAGGATGAGGTTTAGGGATAGGGTTAGGTTGAGTGTGAGGGTTAGGGTTAGGGTTAGGCTTACGATTAGGCTGAGGGTGAGGGTTAGGGTTAGGTTGAGGGTTAGGGTTATTGGGAGGGTTAGGATGAGAGTTAGGGTTAGGATTAGGTTTAGGGTGAGGGTGAGTGTGTGTGTTAGCGTTAGGTTTAGGTTTAGGGTTAGGGTTAGGCTGAGGGTGAGGTTGAGAGTGTGGGCTAGGGTGAGGGTGAAGTTTAGGGTTAGGGTTAGGGTGAGGGTTATGGTTAGGGTAAGGGTGAGAGTTAGGGTAAGGGTGAGATTTAGGGTTTGGTTTAAGTTTAGGGTTAGGTTGAGTGTTAAGGTAAGGGTTATGGTGAGGGTGAAGGTTAGGGTGAGATTGAGGGTTAGGGTTCGGATTAGGGTTAGGGTGAGAGTGAGTTTGAGTTTAAGGTTTAGTGTTTGGGTGAGGGATAGGTTGAGGGTTAGGGTAATGATTAGGGTGAGGGTGAGGGCTAGGGTGAGGGTGAGGTTTAGGGTTAGGTTTAGGGTTAGGCTTAGGCTTAGGGTTAGGCTGAGGGTGAGGGTGGGGGTGAGGATTATATTTAGGTTTGATCGTTATGGTTAGGGTTAAGGTGAGTGTTAGGATGAGGGTTAGGATTAGGATTAGGGTTAGGTTGAGGGCTAGGGTGAGGGTGAGGGTTAGGTTTAGGATGATGGTTAGGTTTATGCTTAGGCCGAGGGTTAGGATGAGGTATAGGGTTAGGGTGAGGATGAAGGTAAGGGTAAAGGTGAGGTTTAGGCTGACGGTGAGGGTTAAGATAAGGGTGAGGGTTAGGGTTAGTTTTAGGGTGAGGGTTAAGGTTAGGGTACGTGTTATGTTTAGGGTGAGGGTTAGGGTTAGGGTTAGGGTTATTGTTAGGTTTAGGGTTAGGGTTACGTTTAAAGTGAGGGTAAGGGTTCGGTTTAGGGTTACAATGAGGTTTAGTGTTAGGGTTAGGGTTAGAGTTAGGGTTAGGGTGAGGGTGATGTTTAGGGGTACATTTAGGGTTAGGGTGAGGGTTAGGGTTAGGGAGAGGTTGAGTGTTGGCTTTAGGGTTAGGGTTCAGGTTAGGTTTAGGGTTAGGATTAGTGTTATTGTTAGGGGTAGAGTTAGGGTTAGTGTGAGGGTTATTTTTAGAGTGTGGTTTATTGTGAGGATGAGGGTTAGGTTTAGGGTGAAGGATAGGGTGAGGGTGAGGGTTAGGGTTAGACTTAGGGTGAGTGTTAGTGTTAGGGTGATGTTTAGGGTTAGTGTGAGTGTTAGTGTTACGGTTAGGGTTAGTGTTAGGGTGAGGGTAAGTCTTAGGGAGAGGGTTAGGGTTAGGGTGAGGGTTATGGTTAGGGTGAGGATTAGGGTTAGGATAAGTGTAAGTGTGAGGACTAGGCTGAGGGTTAGGGTGAGGGTTAGGGTTAGGGATAGGGTTAGCTTTAGGATTAGGGTTAGGGTGAGGGTGAGTGTGAGGGTTAGGATTAGGGTTAGGGTTAGGCTTAGAGTTAGGATGACGGTTAAGGTTAGGGTTTGGGTTAGGGTGTCGGTGAGGCTGAGGATTAGGGTTAGGTTTAGGGTTAGGTTTACGGTTAGGTTTAGGGTTAGTGTTAGTGGTAAGGTTAGTGTTAGGGTTAGAGTGAGTTTTGGGGTTAGGGTTAGGGTTAGAGTTAGGCTAAGAGTTAGGGTGAGGGTTAGGATGAGGATTAGGTTTACGAGTAGGTTTAGGGTCAGGGCTAGGGTGAAGGTGAGGATTAGGGTTAGTTTTATGGTAATGTTTAGGGTTAGGGTTAGGGTGAGGGTAAGGATGAGGGTAAGGGTTACGGTGAGGGTGAGGGTAAGGTTTAGGGTGAGGGTTAGGGTTAGGATTGGGGTGAGGTGAGGGTGAGTGTTAGGGTTAGTGTGAGGTTTAGGTTTAGGCCTAGGATTAGTGTTATGGTGAGTGTTAGGTTTATGGTTAGACTTATTTTTAGTTGGAGGGTTAGGTGGAGGGTTAGGTTTAGGGTAAGTGTTAGGGTTAAGGTTAGGTTGAGGGTTAGGTTGAGGATTAGGATTAGGGTTAGGGTTAGGGTTAGGGTGAGGGTGAGTGTGAGGTGTAGGGTTAGGGTTAGGCTTAGGCTTATAGTTAGGCTTAGGGTGAGGGTGGTGGTGAGGATTAGGGTTAGGGTGATGGTTAGTGTTAGGGTTAGGGTGAGGGTTAGTGTTAGGTTTAGTGTTAGAGTTAGGGTTAGGGTGAGTGTGAGGTTTCGGGGTAGAGTTAGGGTTAGGGTGAGTGTTAGAGTTAGAGTGAGGGTTAGGGTGGGATTGACGATAAGTGTAAAGTTCAGGGTTAGGCTGAGGTTGAGGGTAATGGTAAGGTTGATGGTTAGGGTGAGGGTGAGGTTTAGGGTTAGTGTTAGATTTAGGGTTAGGCTGAAGGTGAGAGTTAGGCTTAGGGTTAGGCTTAGGTTTAGGGTAAGGGTTAGGGTTAGTGTGAGAGTTAGGGTTAGGGTTAGGCTTAGGGTAAGGCTGAGGGTTAGGGTGAGGATGAGGGTTAGGGTTATGGTTAGATTTAGGGTTAGGTTGAAGGTGAGGGTTAGGCTTAGGTTTAGGGTAAGGGTTAGGGTTAATGTGAGCGTTAGGGTTAGGGTTAGGCTTAGGGTAAGCCTGAGGGTGAGGGTGAGGTTGAGGGTTAGGGTTAGGGTGAGGGTTAGGGTTAGGGTGAGGGTGAGAGTTAGGGATAGGTTGAGGGTGATGGTTAGATTGAGGATTAGTGTTTGGGTTAGTGTGCAGTTTAGGGTGAGAATTAGGGTTAGGGTTAGGGCGAGGTCTAGGGAGAGGGTGAGGTTTAGGGTTAGTGTTAGGGTGAGGTTTAGTGTTAGGGTGATGGTTAGGGTTAGTGTGAGGTTTAGTGTTAAGGTTAGGGTTAGTGTTAGGTTAGGTTAAGCGTTATGGTGAGGGTTAGGGTTAGGGTGAGGGTTATGTTTAGGGTGAGGTTTAGGGTTAGGGTTAGGGTTATTTTAGCTTTAGGGTTAGGGTTAAGGTTATGGTGAGGGTGAGTGTTAGGGTTAGGGCTAGGATGAGGTTTAGGGATAGGGTTAGGGTTAGGGTTAGGGTCAGGGTGAGGTTTAGTGTTAGAGTTAGATTTAGGGTGAGGCTCAGGGTGAGGGTTAGGGTTAGGATTAATGTTAGGGTTAGGCTTAAGGTGAGGGTTAGGTTGAGGGAGACGCTTGTGGTTAGGGTTAGGAGTAGGATTAGTGTTAGGCTGAGGTTGAGGGTGAGGGTGAGGGTTAGGTTGAGGTTTAGGGTTAGGTTTAGGGTGACTGTGAGGGATAGGGTTAGGGTTAGGCTTGAATTAGAATGAGGGTGAGAGTGTGTGTTAGTGTTAGGGTTAGTGTTAGGGTGAGGTTTAGGGTTTGGGTTAGGGTTAGAGTTAGTGTTAGAATGAGGGTGAGGTTTAGGGTTAGAGTTAGGGTTAGGGTGAGGTTTAGGTTGAGGGTTAGGGTAAGGTTTAGTTTTAGTGTTAGGTTTAGGGTGATAGTTAGGGGGAGGGTTAGGGTTAGGGTTAGGGTTAGGGACAGGATCAGGGTTAGAGTGAGGGTGAGTGTGTGTGTTAGGTATAGGTTTAGGGTTAGGCTTAGGGTTAGGCTGAGGTTCAGGGTGAGTTTGAGGGTTAGGGTTAGGGTGAGGGTTAGGGTTAGGGTTATTGGGAGGGTTAGGATGAGGGTTAGGGTTAGGATTAGGGTTAGGGTTAGGGCTAGGCTGAGGTTGAGATTTAGGGTTAGTGTTAGGGTGAGGTTTAGGGTTAGGGTTAGGGTTATGGTTATGGTGAGTATGAGGTATAGAGTTAGAGTTAAGGTAAAGGTGAGGCTGAGGGTGAGGCTTAGGGTTAGGTTTAGGATTAGGATTAAAGTAATGGTTAGGTTGAGTGTGATGGTTAGGGTTAGGGTTAGACTTAGGTTTATACTGAGGGTGAGGGTGAGGGTGAATGTTAGGGTTAGGATTAGGGTTAGGTTGAGGGTGAGTGAGTGTGTTAGGTTTAGTTTTAGGTTTAGACTTAGGTTTAGGCTGAGGTTGAAGGTGAGTTTCAGGGTTAGGGTTAGGTTGAGGGTTAGGGTTAGGGTTATAGGGAGGGTTAGGATGAGGTTTACGGTTAGGGTTAGGGTTAGGGTTAAGGTGAGTGTGAAATATAGGGTTAGAGTTAGGGTAAAGGTGAGGCTGAGGGTGAGGCTTAGGGTTAGGGTTAGGATTAGGATTTGGGTAAGGGTTAGGTTTGTGTTATGTTTAGGGTTAGGCTTAGGTTTACACTGACGGTGAGGGTGAGGGGGAAGGTTAGGGTTAGGATTAGGGTTAGGGTGAGGTAGAGTGTGTGTGTTAGGTTTAGTTTTAGGTTTAGGCTAATGTTTAGGCTAAGGGTGAGGTTGAGTTTGAGGGTTAGGGTTAGGGTGAGGTTTAGTGTAAGGGTTAGGGGGAGGATTAGGATGAGGGTTAGGATTAGGGTTAGGGTGAGAGTGAGGCTGAGGGTTAGGGTTAGTGTTAGTGTTAGGGTTAGGGTGAGAGTTACGGGGAGTGTAAGGGTTAGGGTTAGGGTTAGGATTAGGGTCAGGGTGAGGGTGCATTTGTGTGTTAGGGTTAGGTTTAGTGTTAGGCTTAGGGTTAGGGTGAGAGTGAGGCTGAGGGTTAGGGTTAGTGTTAGGATTAGGGTTAGGGTGATAGTTACGGGGAGTGTAAGGGTTAGGGTAAGGGTTAGGATTAGGGTCAGGTTGAGGGTGCGTTTGTGTGTTAGGGTTAGGTTTAGGGTTAGGCTTAGGGTTAGGCTGAGGGTGAGGTTGAGGTTGAGGGTTATGGTTATGGTGAGGGTTACTTTTACTGTTAGGGTGAGGGTTAGGATGAGGTTTAGGGTTAGGGTGAGGGTTAAGGTGAGGATGATGGTAAGGGTAAAGGTGAGGTTTAGGCTGAGGTTGAGGGTTAAGATAAGGGTGAGGGTTAGGGTTAGTTTTAGGGTTAGGGTGAGGGTAGATTGAGGATAAGGGTTAGCGTTAGTGTGAGGTTTAGGGTGAGGGTGAGGGTTAGAGTTAGGGTTAGGTTGAGGTTTAGGGTTTGGGTTAGGGTTAGAGTTAGGTTTAAGATTAGGGTGAGGTTGAGGGTTAGGGTTAGGGTTAGTGTTAGGGTTAGGGTTAGGTTGAGAGTTACTGGTAGGGTTAGGGTTATGGTTACAGTTAGGATTAGTGTCAAGGTGATTGTGCGTGTATGTGTTAGGGTTAGGTTTATGGTTAGGCTTAGGTTTAGGCTGAGGGTGTGTTTGAGGGTGAGGGTTAGGGTTACGGTGAGGGTTAGAGTAAGGGTTAGTGGGAGGATTAGGATGAGTGTTAGGGTTAGGATTAGGGTTAGGGTGAGAGCTAGGGTGAGGGTGAGGTTTAGGTTTAGGGTTAGGGTGAGGGTTATGGTTAGGGTGAGGGTTAAGATTAGGGTTAGAGTTATTGTTAGGGTTCGGTTTAAGGTTACGGTTATGGTGCGGGTTGAGGGTGAGTGTTAGGGTTAAGGTTAGGGTGAGGTGTAGATTGAGGGTGAGGTTTAGAGTTAGAGTTAGGGTTAGGGTGAGGGTTAGGTGGAGGGTTAGGGTTAGGGTTAGTGTTAGTGTTAGGGTTAGGGTGAGAGTTAGGGGGAGGTTTAGGGTTAGGGTTAGGGTGAGGATTAGGATTAGTGTTAGGGTGAGTGTGAAGTTTAGGGTAAGGGATAAGCTTAGGCTTAGGTTTAGGTTTAGGTTTGGGATAAGTGTCTGGGTTAGGGTTAGGTTTAGGGTTAGGCTTAGGGTTAGGCTGAGGGTGAGGTTGAGGGTGAGTGTTAGGGTTAGGGTGAGGGTTAGGTTTAGGGTTAGGAGGATGGTTAGGATGAGGGTTAGGTTTAGGCTTATGGTTAGGGTGAGGGCTAGGGTGAGGATGAAGTTTAGGGTTAGGGTTAGGGTGAGGGTTAGTGTTAGGTTTAGGGTGAGAATTAGGTTTCGGGTTAAGTTTAGGGTTACGGTGAGTGTCAGGAAAAGAGTTACTGTGAGGGTGAGGGTTATGATTAGGTTGAGGCTTAGGGTTAGGATGAGGGTTATGGTGAGGGTGATGATGAGGGTTAGGATTAGGTTTAGAGTGTGGGTTAGGATGAGGGTTAGGGTTTGGATTAGGGTTAGAGTGAGGGCTAGGATGAGGGTGACGATAATGGTAAGGTTTAGGCTTAGGCTTAGGGTTAGGATGAGGGTGAGGTTGCGGTTGAGGGTTAGCGTTAGGGTGATGGTTGGTTTTATGGCTAGGGTGAGGGTTACAATGAGGTTTAGGGTTAGGGGGAGGTTTAGGGTGAGGATGATAGTAAGGGTAAAGGTGAGGTTTAGGCTGAGGGTGAGGATTAAGATAATGGTGAGTGTTAGGGTTAGTTTTAGGGTTAGGGTTAGGGTTAGGATTAGGGTCAGGGTGAGAGTTAAATTGAGGTTTAGGGTTAGGGTTAGTGTGAGGTTTAGGGTTAGGATGAGGATTAGGGTTAGGGTTAGGGTTAGGGTTAGAGTTAGGGTGAGCATGAGGTTTTGGGGTGGAATTAGGCTTATGGTGAGGATTAGGGTGAGGGTTATGTTTAGGGTAAGTGTTAGCATGGGGGTGATGGTAAGGGTAAACTTGAGGTTTAGGCTGAGGGTGAGGGTTACAGTGGGGTGAGGGTTAGGGTTAGAGTGATGGTTAGGGTTAGGGGAAGGGTGTGGGTGAGGGTTAGCTTGAGGATTAGTGTTAGAGTTAGTGTGAGGTTTAGGGTGAGGATGAGGATTAGGGTTATTGTGAGGGCTAGGATGAAGGTGAGGGTTAGGTTTAGGTTTAGGGTGAGGTTTAGAGTCAGGGTGATGGTTAGGGTTAGTGTGAGGGTTAGTGTTAGAGTTAGTGTTAGTGTTAGGGTGAGGGTAAGTGTTAGGGTGAGGGTTAGGGTTAGGGTTAGGGTTAGGTTGAGGGTTAGGGTTAGGATTAGGGTTATTGGTAGTGTTAGGGTTTGGGTTACGGTTACAGTGAGGGTGAGGGTGAGGTTTAGGATTAGTGTTAGGATGAGGTTTAGGTTTAGGGTAAGGGTTAGAGTTAGGGTTAGTGTGAGAGTGAGGTTTAAGCTTAGAGTTAGGGTTAGCGTTATGTTGAATGTTTGGGTTAGATTTAGGCTTAGGCTTAGGCTTAGGCCAAGATTGAGGTTAAGGGTTAGGTTTAGGCTTAGGGTCAGGGTTAGGGTTAGGGTTAGGGTGAGTGTTAGGATGAGGTTTAGGGTTAGGATTAGTGTTAGGGTGAGGGTTAGGGTGAGGGTTAAGTTTAGGGATATGGTTAGGTTTAGGTTTAGGGTTAGGTTGAGGGTGAGTGTGAGGGTCAGGGTTATGGTTAGGCTTAGGGTTAGGGTGAGGGTTAGGGTTAGGGTGTTGGTTAGGGTGAGGGTGAGGCTGAGGATTAGGGTTAGGTTTAGGGTTAGGTTTAGGGTTACAATTAGGGTTAGGGTTAGGTTTAGGCTTAGGGTTAGGCTTAGGATTCGGCTGAGGGTGAGGGTGGGTTTGAGGATTAGTGTTAGGTTTAGGATTAAGGTTATTGTTAGTGTTATGGTTAGGGTTAAGTTGGAGCTGAGGGTGATTCTGAAGGTGAGGGTTATGGTTATGTTTATGGTTAGGGTTAGGGTTAGTGTTAGATTTAAGGTTAGGTTTAGAGTTATGGTGAGATTGAGGGTGAGGGTGAGGGTGAGATTTAGGTTGAGGTTTAGTGTTAGGGTTACGGGGAGGGTGAGGGTTAGGTTGAGGTTTAGGGATAGGGTTAGATTTAGTATTAGGGGTAGGGTGAGGGTGAGTATGACAGTTAGGGTGAGGTTGAGGCTTAGGCTTAGGGTTAGGCTGAGGGTGAGGGTGGAGGTGAGGATTAGGGTTAGGGTGATGGTTTGGGTTAGGGTTAGTTTTACTGTTAAGGTTAGGGTTAGAGTTACGGTGAGGGTGAGGGTGCGGGTGAGGGGTAGTTTTAGGGTTAGGGTATGGTTTAGGGTTAGGGTTAGGGTTAGTGTTAGAGTTAGGCTGAGGGTGAGGGTTAGTTTGAGGTTTAGGGTTAGGGTTATGGTTGGGGTTAGTGTGAGGGTTAGTTTTAGGGTTAGGGTTAGTGTTAGGGTGAGGGTAGGTTTTAGGGTGAGTGTTTGGGTTAGGATGAGGGTTATGGTTAGGGGGAGGGTTAGGATTAGTGTTAGGGTTATTTATAGGTTTAGGTTTAGGGTTTTGGTTACGGTGAGGTGAGGGTGACTTTTAGGGTTAGGGTTAGGGTAAGATTTAGTGTTTGTGTTAGGGTTAGAGTGATGGTTAGGATGATGGTGAGGTTTACAGTTAGTGTTAGAGTTAGGGTGAGGTTTAGGGTTAGGGTTAGTGTTAGGGTTAGGGTTAGGGTGAGAGTTAGGGGTAGGGTTAGGGCTAGGGTTAGGGATAAGTTTAGGGTTAGGTTTAGGGTTTCGGTTACGGTGAGGGTCAGTTTTAGGATTAGGGTTAGGGTCAGTGTGAGGTATAGGGTTATAATTAGGTTTAGGGTGAGGCTGAGCGTGAGGGTTCGGGTTAGGTTTAGGGTTAGGATTAGGATTATGGTTCTGTTTAGGGTGAGTGTGAGTCTTATGGTTATGGTTAGGGTTAGCCTTAGGTTTAGGCTGAGGGTTTGCGTGAGGTTGAGGGTTAGGGTTATTCTGAGGGGTAGGGTTACAGTTAGGGTGAGGTTTAGTGTTAGGGTTAGGGTTAGAGTTATGGTTAGGGTGAGGGTGAGGTTTAGGGGTAGAGTTAGTTTTAGGGTGAGGGTTAGGGTGAGTGTGAGGGTTATGGTGAGGGTTAGGGTAGGGGTGACGGTAAGGGCAAACATGAGGGTTAGGCTGAGGGTGAGGGTTACGGTAAGGTTGATGGTTAGGGTTAGGGTGAGTGTTAGGGTTAGGGTTAGGGTGAGAGTTAGGGTTTGAGTTAAGTTTAGGGTTAGAGTGAGGGTTAGGGTAATGGTTAAGGTGAGGGTGAGTGTTAGGGTTAGGTTTAGGGTGAGCGCTAGGGTGAGGGTTAGGGTGAGGGTTAGGGTCAGGGATTGGGTTAGGTTTAGGATTAGGGTTAGTTTGAGGGTGAGTGTGAGGGTTAGGGTTAGGGTTAGGCTTAAAGTTAGGGTGAGTGTTAGGTTTAGGGTTTGGGTTAGGTTGAGGCTGAGGCTGAGGATTAGGTTTAGGTTTAAGGTTAGGTTTAGGCTTAGTGTTAGGCTGAGGCTGAGGGTGGGGGTTAGGATTAGATTTAGAGTTAGGTTAGGCTTAGGGTTAGGGTAATTTTTAGTGTTATAATTAGGGTTAAGTTTGCAGTGAGGGTGAGGCTGAATGTGAGGGTTATGGTTAGAGTTAGGGTTAGGGTTAGGGTTAGTGTTATTGTTAGGGTTAGGGTTAGAGTTACGGTGAGTTTGAAGGTGAGGGTGAAGTTAGGATTAGGGTGAGGTTTAGGCTGAGGGTTTTGGTTAGGGTTAGGGTGAGGGTGATATTTAGGGTTAGAGTTAGGGTTAGGGGGAGGGTTAGGGTGAGGTTTAGAGTTAGGGTTAGTGTTAGGGTTAGGGTGAGGTTGAGGGTTAGTTTGAAGTTTAGGGACAGGGTTAGGTTTAGGATTAGGGTTAGGGTGAGGGGGAGTGTGAGGGTTTGGGTGAGGGTTTGGCTTAGGCTTATGGTTAGGCTTAGGGTGAGGGTGGGTGTGAGGATTAGGGTTAGGGTGACTGTTCGGGTTATTGTTAGGGGGAGGGTTCGGGTGAGGGTTAGGGTTAGGTTTAGTGTTAGGGTTAGGGTAAGGATGAGGGTTAGGGTTTGGGATAGGGTTAGGGTTAGGGTAGGGGTGAGGTTTAGGGTTTAGGTAAGGGTTAGGGTTAGAGTTACGGTGAGGTTGAGGGTGCAGATGAGTGTGAGGTTTAGGGTTAGGTTTAGGGTTAGGCTTACGTTAAGGCATAGGGTTAGGCTAAGGGTGAGGTTGAGGTTTAGGGTTAGGGTGACTGTTAGAGTTAGGGTTATGTGGAGGGATAGGATGAGGGTTAATGTTTGGATTAGGGTTAGGGTGATGGCTAGTGTGAGGGTGAGGTTTAGGGTTAGGTTAGGGTGAGGTTTAGGGTTAGGGTTAGGGTTAGGATTAAGGTGAGGTTAAGGTTTAGGGTTAGAGTTAGGGTTAAGGTGAGGCTGAGGGTGAGGGTTAGGGTTAGGGTTAGGATTAGGATTAGGGTGTTAGGGTGAGTGTGAGTGTTAGGGTTAGGGTTAGGTTTAGGCTTAGGGATACACTGAGGGTGAGGGTGAGGGTGAGGTTTAGGTTTAGGATGAGAGTTAGGGTTCAGGTTAAGTTTAGGGTTAGGTTGAGGGTTAGGGTTAGGTTTACGTTGAGTGTGAGGGTTAGAGTTAGGTTGAGCGTTAGGGTTAGGGTGAGGTTTAGGGTTAGGGTTAGGGTGAGGGTTAGGATGAGGATTAGGATTAGAGTTAGGGTGAGGGTTAGGATGAGGGTAAGGGTTAAACTAAGGGTGAGGGTTAGGGTTAGGGTCAGGTTTAGGGTTATGTTTAGGGTTAGGGTGATGTTTATGGTCAAGGTTAGGGTGAGGGTTAGGATTAGGATTAGGGTTAGGATTAGGGTTAGGGTGAGGGCCAGTGTCAGGGTGAGGGTTAGGGTTAGTGTTAGGGTGAGGTTTAGGGTTAGGGTTACGTTTAGGTTGAAGGTTAGGATGACGGTTAGGTTTACTGTAAGGGTGAGGGTTAGGGTTAGGTTTAGGGTTAGGGTGAGGGTGAGGGGTAGGATTAGGGTTAGGGTTAGGGTTATTTTTAGGGTTACAGTTACGGTGAGGGTGAGGGTGAGGGTTAGGTTTAGGGTTAGGTTGAGGTTTTTTGTGTTAGGTTTAGGGTTAGAGTTAGGGTTAGGGTGAGGGTAGGGTTAGTGTTACTGTGAGGGTTAGTTTTTGGGTTAGGATATGGGTTACGGTGAGTGCTGTGGTTAGGGTGAGGGTTAGGATAAGGGTTAGGGTTATTGTTAGGGTTAGGTTTTGGGTTAAGGTAACGTTGAGAGTAAGGGTGAGCATTAGGGTTTAGGGTTAGGGTCAGGTTTAGGTTTTGGGTTAGGGTTAGAGTTAGGGTTAGGGTGAGGGTGAGGTTTAGAGTTAGAGTTAGGGTTAGGGTGAGAGTTAGGTTGAGGGTGAGGTTTAGTTTTAGGGTTTTGGGAAGTTTTAGTGTGAGGGTTAGGGATAGGGTTTGGGTAAGGTTGAGGTTTAGTTTTAGAGTTAGGTTAAGGGTGAGGCTGAGGTTGAGGGTTAGGGTTAGTGTTAGAGTTAGGTTTAGGGTGAGGGTTAGGATTAGTGTGAGGGTGAGGGTGAGGGTTAGGCTTAGGTTTAGGATTCAGATTAGGGTAAGGGTTAGGGTCAGTGTGATTGTTAGGGTTAGGGTTAGGCTTAGGCTTAGGGTTAAGCTGAGAGTGAGGGTGAGGGTGATGGTTAGGTTTAGGGTGAAAGTTAGGGTTAGGTTTAGGGTGAGAGTTAGGGTTCGATTATGGTTAGGGTTAGGGTGAGTGTTAGGGTTAGGATTAGGGTTAGAGTAAGGCCTAGGTTGAGGGTGATGTTTAGGGTTAGTGTTAGGGCAAGGTTTAGGTTTAGGGTTAGGATTTGTGTTAGGGTTAGGATGAGGGTTAGGGTTACTGTGAGGGTGAGGGTTAGGGTTTGGTTGAGGGTTAGGGTTAAGATTATGTTTAGGGTGAGGGTGAGTGTTAGGTTTAGGGTTAGGGTTAGGGTTAGCTTTAGGGTTAGGATTAGTGTTATTGTTAGGGTTAGGGTTAGAGTTATGGTGAGGGTGAGGGTGAGGTTGAGGGTGAGGTTTAGGGTTAGAGTGATTTTTAGGGCTGGGGTTAGGATTAGGGTTAGGATGAGGGTGCGGTTTAGGGTTAGATTTAGGGTTGGTTGTAGGGTTAGGTCGAGTGTTAATGTTAAGGTTAGTGTTAGGGTTAAGTTTAGGGTGAGGTTTCGGTTGAGGATTAGTGTGAGGGTTAGTGTGAGGTTTAGGGTTTAGGATGAGGTTTAGCGCTAGGGTAAGTGTTAGGATTAATGTTAGTGTTAGGCTTAAGTTGAGGGTTAGGGTGAGGGTGAGGTTTAGGGTTAGTGTTACGATTAGGATTAGGGTTAGGGTTAGGGTGAGGGATAGGATGAGGGTTAGGGTTAAGGATAGGCTTAGGCTTAGGTTTAGGCTGAGGGTGATGGTGAGGTTGAGGGTTAGGGTTAGGGTGATGTTAGGGTCAGGGTTAGGGTGAGAGTTAGACCTCGGGTTATGTTTAGGTTTAGCGTGAGGGTTAGGGTAATGTTTACAGTGAGAGTGAGGGTTAGGGTTAGGTTGAGGGTTAGGGTTATGGTTAGTGTGAGGGTGAGGGTGAGAGTTAGGGTTAGGGTTAGTCTGAGGGTTAGGATGAGTATTAGGTTTAGGATTAGGTTTAGGGTGAGGTCTAGGTTGAAGGTGAGGTTTAGGGTTAAGGTTATGGGGAGGGTTAGGATGAGGGTTAGTGTTAGGTTTAGGGTTAGGGTAATGGCTAGGGTGTGGGTGAGGTTTAGGGTTAGTTTAGGGTGAGGTTTAGGGTTAGGTTTAGGGTTAGGGTTAGGGTGAGGTTGAGGTTTAGGGTTAGAGTTAGGGTTAAGGTGAGGCTGAGGGTGAGGGTTAGGGTTAGGGTTAGGATTAGCATTAGGGTAAGGGTTAGGGTGAGTGTGAGTGTTAGGGTTAGGGTTACGGTTAGGCTTGGGGTTACACTGAGGGTGAGGGTGAGGGTTAGGGTTATGGTGAGAGTTAGGGTTCAGGTTAAGTTTAGGGTTAAGTTGAGGGTTAGGGTTAGGTTTACATTGAGTGTGAGGGTTAGACTTAGCTTGAGGGTTAGGGTTAGGGTTAGGCTTAGGGTGAGGTTTAGGTTTAGGGTTAGGGTGAGGGTTAGGATGAGGATTAGGGTTAGGATTAGGGTTAGGTTGAGGGCTAGGTTGAGGGTGAGGGTGAGGGTTAGTGTTAGGGTTAGGTTTAGGTTTATGGTTAGATATAGAGTGAGGGTTAGGGTGAGGGTAAGGGTTACGGTAAGGGTGAGGGTTAGTGTTAGGGTGAGGTTTAGGGTTAGGTTTAAGGTTAGGATGAGGGTGAGTGTTAGGATTAGGGTTAGGGTTAGGGTTATTGTTAGGGTTATGGTTATGGTGAGGGTGAGGGTGAGAATGAGGGTTAGGGTTACGTTGAGGTTTTTAATGTTAGCGTTAGGGTTAGAGTTAGGGTTAGGGTGAGGTTAGTGATAGGGTTAGTGTGAGGGTTAGTTTTGGGGTTAGGTTATGTGTTACGGTGAGGGTTGTGGTTAGGGTGAGGGTTAGCATGAGGGTTAAGGTTACAGTAAGTGTGAGGGTTAGGTTAGGGTGAGGGTTAAGTTTCGGTTTAGGGTTAGGGTGACAGTGAGGGTTAGTTTTAGGTTTAGGGTTAGGGTTATTGTTAGGGTTACGGTTATGGTGAGGTTGAGGGTGAGGATTAGGGTTAGGGTTAGGTTGAGGTTTTTAGTGTTAGGGTTAAGGTTAGAGTTATGGTTAGGGTGAGGTTAGGGTTAGGGTTAGTGTGAGGGTTAGTGTTTGGGTTAGGGTATGGGTTACGGTGAGGGTTGTGGTTAGGATTAGGGTTATGGTTATTGTTAGGGTTAGGTTTAGGGTTACGGTTATAGTGAAGGTAAGGGTGAGGGTTAGGGTTTAGGGTTAAAGTGAGGTTTAGGGTTTGGGTAAGGGTTAGAGTTAGGGTTAGGGTGCGGGTGAGGTTTAGGGTTATAGTTAGGGTTAGGGTGATGGTTAGGTTGAGGGTTAGGATTACGGTTAGTGTTAGGGTTAGGGTTAGGGTTAGGGTGAGGGTTAGGTTGAGGGTAAGGGTTAGGTTTAGGGTTATGGGGAGTGTTAGGATGAGGGTTATGGTTAGGATTAGGGTTAGGGTGAGGGCTAGGTTGAGGGTGAGGTTTATGGTTAGGGTTAGGGTGAGGTTTAGGTTTAGGGTTAGTGTTAGTGTTAGGGTTAGGGTTAGGTTTAGGCTGAGGGTGCGTGTGGGGTTGAGGATTAGGGTTAGGGTTAGGTTTAGCGTTAGGGTTAGTTTTATTGTTAGGGTTAGAGTTAGTGTTACGGTGAGGTTGAGGTTGAGGGTTTGGGTTAGGTTTAGGGTGAGGTTTAGAGTAAGGGTTAGGGTTAGGTTTATGGTGAGGTTGAGCTTTAGGGTTAGAGTTAGGGTGAGCGGGAGGGTTAGGGTGAGGTTTAGGTTTAGGGTTAGTGTTAGTTTTAGGGTGAGGGTGAGGGTTAGGTTGAGGTTTAGGGATATGGATAGGTTTAGGATTAGGGTTAGGGTGAGCATGAGTGTGAGGGTTAGGGTAAAGGTTAGGCTTAGGCTTAGGGATAGGCTGAGGGTGAGGGTGGGGTGAGGATTAGGGTTAGGGTGATGGTTAGGGTTGGGGTAGTGTTATTTTTAGGGTTAGCATTAGTGTTAGGGTGAGGGTGAGGGTGCGGGTGAGGTTTAGGGTTATGGTTAGGGTGGGGTTTAGGGTTAGGGCTAGGGTTAGGATGAGGGTGAGGGTGAGGTTTAGGGTTAGATATAAGGTAGGGTGACGGTTAGGGTGAGGGTTAGGGTTAGGTTTAGTGTAAGGGTTAGGGTGAGGATGAGGGTTAGGGTTAGGGTTAGGTATAGGGTAAGGGTGTGGTTTAGGGTTAGGGTTAGTGTTTGGGTTAGAGTAACGGTGAGGGTTAGGGTGCAGAATGAGTGTGAGGGTTGTGGTTACTTTTAGGGTTATGCTTAGGGTTAGGCTTAGGTTTGGGCCAAGGGTGAGCTTGAGCTTTAGGGTTATTGTTTGGGTTAGGGTTAGGGTTATGGAGTGGGTTAGGATGAGGGTTAATGTTAGGATTAGGGTTAGGGTCATGGCTAGGGTGCGGGTGATGTTTACGGTTAAGTTAAGGTGAGGTTTATGGTTAGGGTTAGGGTTAGGGTTAGGGTGAGTGTGAGGGTTATGGTTAGGGTTAGCGTTAGGCTTAGGGTTACATTGAGTGTGAGCGTGAGGGTGAGGATTAGGGTGGGAGTTAGGGTTCAGGATAAGTTTCGAGTTAGGGTGAGGGTTAGGGTTAGGTTTACGTTGAGTGTGAGGGTTAGAGTTAGGTTGAGGGTTAGGGGTAGGTTTAGGGTTAGGGTGAGATTTAGGGTTAGGGTGAGGGTGAGTGTTCAGATGAGGGTTAGGGTTACATTAAGGGTGAGGGTTAGGGTTCGGGTGAGTGTTAGGTTTAGGGTGAGAGTGAGGGTTAGGATTAGGGTTAGGGTTAGGGTTTTTTTAGGGTTACGGTTATGTTGAAGTTGAGGGTGAGGGTTAGGGTTAGGGTTAGGTTGAGGTTTTTTGTGTTAGGGTTAGGGTTAGAGTTAAGAATAGGGTGAGGTTAGGGTTAGGGTTACTGTGAGGGTTAGTGTTTGGGTTAGGGTATGGGTTACGGTGAGGTTTTTGGTTAGGGTGAGGGTTAGGATTAGGGTTAGGGTTATTGTTAGGGTTAGGTTTTGGGTTAAGGTAACGTTGAGAGTAAGGGTGAGCGTTATTGTTTAGGATTAGGGTCAGGTTTAGGTTTTGGGTTAGGGTTAGAGTTAGGGTTAGGGTGAGCGTGAGGTTTAGAGTTAGGGTTAGGGTGAGGGTTATGTGGAGGGTTAGGGTTAGGGTTAGGGTTAGTGTTAGGGTTAGGGTGAAGTTTAGGGTGAGGGTTAGGATGAGGGTGAGGTTTAGGATTAGGGTTATGAGGAGGGTTAGGATGAGGGTTAGTGTTAGGATTAGGGTTAGAGTGACTGCTTGGTTGAGAGTGAGGTTTAGTGTTAGGGTTAGGGTCAAGTTTAGGGTTAGGGTTAGAGTTAGGGTGAGGGTGAGGTTTAGGTTTAGAGTTAGGGTAAGGGTGGGGACGAGTTTGAGGGTTAGGGTTAGGGTTAATGTTTGAGTTAAAGTTAGGGTGAGGGTTAGGATTAGGGTGAGTTTGAGCATGAAGGTTAGGCTTAGGCTTAGTGTTAGGATTCGGAATAGGGTATGGGTTAGGTTGAGTGTGATGTTTAGGGTTAGAGTTAGGCTTAGGCTTAGGGTTAGACTGAGAGTGAGGGTGAGGGTGAGGGTTAGGGTTACGGTGAAGGTTAGGGTTAGTGTTAGGGTGAGAGTTAAAGTTTTATTATGTTTAGGGTTAGGGTGAAGGTTAGGGTTTGGATTAGTGTTAGAGTGAGGGCCAGGGTGAGGTTGAGGGTTAGGGTTAGCGTTAGGGTAAGGTTTATCGTTAGGGTTAGGGTTTAGGTTAGGGTTAGGATGAGGGTTAGGGTTATGGTGAGAGTGAGGTTTAGGGTTAGGTTGAGGGTTAGGGTTAAGATTATGGTTAGGTAGAGGGTGAGTGTTAGGATTAGGGTTAGGGTAAGTGTTAGGTTTAGGGTTAGGATTTGTGTTATTGTTAAGGTTAGGGTTAGAGTTATGGTGAGGGTGAGGGTGAGGGTGAGGTTTAGGGTTAGGGGGAGGTTTAGTGTTAAGTTTAGGATTAGGGTTAGTGTGAGGGGGAGGTTTAGGTTTACATTTAGGGTTAGTTGAAGGGTTAGGTCGAGCGTTAATGTTAGGGTTAGTGTTAGGGTTAATGTTAGGTTGAGGGTTAGGCTGAGGATTAGTGTGAGGGTTAGTGTGATTTTTAGGGTTTAGGCTGAGGTTTAGGGTTAGGGTTAGGGTTAGGATTAATGTTAGCATTAGGCTTAAGTTGAGGGTTAGGTGAGGGTGAGGTTTAGGGTTAGGGTTAGCATTAGGATTAGGGTTAGGGTTAGGGTGAGCGATACGATGAGGGTTAGGGTTAGAGATTGAGTTAGACTTAGTGTTAGGCTGAGGGTGAGGGTGAGGGTTAGGGTGAGGATTAGGTTCAGGGTTAGGTTGAGAGTTAGGTTTCGGGTTAAGTTTTGGGTTAGGGTTAGGGTTAGGGTAACGGTTATAGTGAGGGTGAGGGTTAGGGTTAGGTTGAGATTTAGTGTTAGGTTTAGGGTTAGTGTGAGGGTGAGGGTGAGGGTTAGGGTTAGGGTTAGTGTTAGGGTGAGGGTTAGGATAAGGGTTAGGGTTAGGATTAGGTTTAGGGTGATGGCTAGGGTGAGGATAAGGTTTAGGGTTAGGGTTAGGGTGAGGTTTAGGGTTAGGTTTTGGGTTAGGGTAAGGCTTAGGGTGAGGGTTAGATTGATGATTAGGTTTAGGGTTAGGGTTTGTGTGAGGTATAGGGTGAGGATGAGGGTTAGGGTTAGGGTGAGACTGAGGGTTAGAATTAGGTTTAGGGTGAAGGCTAGGGTCAGGGTGAGGGTTAGAGTTAGGTTTAGCATTAGGGTGAGGTTTAGGATTAGGGTGAGGGTTAGGGTTAGTGGGAGATTTAGTGTTAGGGTTAGGGTTAGTGTTAGGTTGAGGGTAAGTGTTAGGGTGAGGGTTAATGTTAGGGTGAGGGCTATGGTTAGGGTGAGGGTTAGTATTAGGGTTAGGGTTACTGTTATGGTTAGGGTTAGGGTTACCGTTAGTGTGAGGGTGAGGGTTAGGGTTAGGGTTAGGGTGAGGTTTAGTGTTAGGGTTAGGGTTAGAGTTAGGGTTAGGGTGAGGTTGAGGTTTAGGGTTAGAGTTAGGGTAAGGGTGAGGCTGAGGTTGAGGGTTAAGTTTAGGGTTAGTGTTAGAGTTAGGGTTTGGGTGAGGGTTGGGGTGAGGGTGAGAGTGAGTGTGAGGGTTAGGCTTAGGGTTAGGATTAGGTTTAGTGTAATGGTTCGGGTGAGTGTGAGGGTTAGGGTTAGGGTTACCCTTAGGCTTAGGGTTAGTCTGAGAGTGAGGGTGAGTGTGAGGGTTAGGGTTAAGGTGAGGGTTAGGTTTAGGGTTAGGTTGAGATTTAGGGTTCGGTTATGTTTATGGTTAGGGTGAGGTTTAGGGTTAGGATTAGGGTTAGGGTGAGGGCTAGGGTGATGGTGAGGATTAGAGTTAGTGTTAGGGTAAGGTTTAGGGTTAGGGTTAGGGTTTCGGTTAGGGTTAAGTTGAGGGTTAGGGTAATAGTGAGGCTGAGGGTTAGGGTTAGGTTTAGGATTTGGGTTAGGGTGAGGGTGAGTTTTAGGGTTAGGTTTAGGGTTAGGGGGAGGGTTAGTTCGAGGGTTAGTGTTAGGTTCAGTGTTAGGTTTAAGGTTTTGGTGAGGGTTAGGTTGAGGTTTAGGTTAGGCTAAGGCTTAGGGTTAGGCTGAGGGTGAGGTTGGTTGTGAGGATTAGGGTTAGGGTGATGGTTAGGATTAGGGTTAGGGTAAGGGTTAGGATGAGGAAAAGGTTTAGGATTAGGTTTACAGTGAGGGCTATGGTGAGGTTGAGGGTTAGAGTAAGGGTTAGGCTTAGGCTTAGGTTTAGGTTGAGCGTGAGTGTGAGGGTTCGGGTTAGGATTAGGGTGAGGTTTAGTGTTAGGGTCACAGTTAGAGTTAGGGATAGGGTGAAAGTGAGTTTTAGGGTTAGAGTTAGGGTAAGGTTGAGGCTGAGGTTGAGGGTTAGGTTTAGGGTTAGTCTTAGAATTAGGGTTGGGGTGAGTGTTAGAGTGAGGTTGAGGGAGTGGGTGAGGTTTAGGCTTAGGTTTGGGATTAGGATTAGTGTAAGGGTTTGGGTGAGTGTGAGGGTTGCGTTAGGGTTAGGCTTAGGCTTAGGGTTAGGCTGAGAGTGAGGGTGAGGGTGAAGGTTAGTGTTAGGGTGAGAGTTAGGGTTAGGGTTAGGGTGAGAGTTAGGGTTCGGGTTAAGTTTAGGGTTACTGTGAGGGTTAGGGTAACGGTTACAGTGAGGGTGAGGGTTAGGGTTAGGTGGAGTGTTCGGGTTAGGTTTAGGGTTAGGGTGAGTGTGAGGATGAGTGTTATGGTTAGTGTTAGGGTGAGGGTTATGATGAGGGTTAGGTTTAGCATTAGGTTTAGGGTGAGGGCTAGGGTGAGGGTGAGGTTTAGGGTTTGGGTTAGGTTGTGGTTTAGGGTTAGGTTTAGGGTTGGGGTTAGGATGAGGGTGAGGTTTAGGGTTAGAGGTAGGGTTAGGTTGAGGCTGAGGGTGAGGGTTAGTGTTAGGGTTAGTGTTAGAGTTAGGGTTACGGTGAGGGTTATTGTGAGGGTGAGGGTTACGCTTAGTGTTAGGATTAGGATTCGAGTAAGGATTAGGGTGAGTGTGAGGGTTAGGGTTAGGGGCAGGCTTAGGCTTAGGGTTATGCTGAGCAAGAGGTTGAGGGTGAGTTTTAGGGTTAGGGTGATGGTTAGGATTACGTTTAGGGTGAGGGTTAGGATGAGGTTTAGGGTTAGGCTGAGGGTTAGGGGGAGGATGTTGGTAAGGGTAAAGTTGAGGTTTAGGCTGAGGGTGAGGGTTAAGATAAGGGTGAGGGTTAGGGTTAGGTTTAGGGTTAGGTTTAGGGTTAGGGTGAGGGTTAGATTGAGGATTAGGGTTAGGGTTAGGGTTAGTGTGAGGTTTAGGGTGAGGATGAGGGTTAGGGTTACGGTGAGGGTGAGGGTTAGTGTTAGGTCAGTGTTACTGTAAGGTTTAAGGTGTGGGTAAGGGTTAGCCTTAGTGTTAGGATTAGGTTTAGGGTAAGGGTTAGGGTGAGTGTGAGGTTAGGTTTAGGTTTAGGCTTAGGATTTAGGTTAGGCTGAGGGTGAGGGTGAGTGTGAGTGTTAGTGTTAGGGTGAGAGTTTGGGGTAGGGTTAGGGTGAGAGTTAGGGTTCAGGTTATGTTTAAGGTTATGATGAGGGTTAGGGTTAGGGTTACGGTGAGCGTGAGGTTAGGGTTAGGTTGAGGGTTAGGGTTAGGCTTAAGATTAGGGTGAAGGTTAGGGTTAGGGTTAGGGTGGGGGTTAGGATGAGGATTAGGGTCAGAATTAGGGTTAGGGTGAGGGCTAGGGTGAGGGTGAGGGTTAGGCTTAGTGTTTGGGTGAGATTTAAGTTTAGGGTTAGGGTTAGGGTGAGGGTTAGGATAAGGGTTAGGTTTAGAGTGAGGGTGAGGGTTAGGGTGAGCGTTAGGGTTAGGATTAGGGTTAAGGTGATGGTGAGTTTAGGATTAGATTTAGGGTTGGGGGAGGGTTAGGTCAAGGGTTAGGGTTAGGATTAGTGTTAGGCTTAAGGTTAGGGTGAGGGTTAGGTTGATGTTTAGCGTTAGGGTTAAGGTTAGGATTAGGATTAGATTTATGGTGATGGTATGTGAGAATTAGGGTTTCAGGTTAGACTTAGGGTTAGGGTTATGCTGAGGGTGAGGTTGGGGGTGAGGATTAGGGTTAGGTGATGGTTAGGGTTAGGGTTAGGGGAGGGTTCGTATGAGGGATCAGGTTAGGATTAGGGTTAGGGTGAGGGCTAGGGTGAGGATGAGGGTTAGAATGAGCGTTAGGCTTAGACTTAGGGTTAGGCTGAGCATGAGGTTGACGGTGAGGGTTAGGGTTAGGGTGATGGTTAGGTTTAAGTTTAAGTTGAGGGTTAGGATGAGGTTTAGGGTTAGGGTGACGGTTAGGGTGAGGATGATGGTACGGATAAAGGTGAGTTTTAGGCTGAGGTTGAGAGTTAAGAAAAGGGTGAGAGTGAGGGTTAGAATTAGGGTTAGGGTGAGGGCTAGGGTGAGGGTGAGGGTTAGAGTTAAGGTTAGGGTTATTGTTAAGGTTAGGTTACGGTTACTGTGATGGTGAGGGATAGGGTTAGGGTTAGGGTGAGTTTTAGTGTTAGGGTTAGTGTTAGAGTTAGGGTAAAGTTTAGGGTTACGTTTAGGGTTAGTGCTAGAGTTAGGGTTACGGTGAGGGTTAGGGTGAGGGTGAGGTTTAGAATAAGGGTTAGGATTAGGATTAGTGTAAGGGTTCGGATGAGTGTGAAGGTTAGGGTTAGGGTTAGGCTTAGGCTTAGGGTTAGGTTGAGGGTGAGGATGAGGGTGAGGGTTAGGGTTAGGGTGACGGTTAGGGTTAGGGTTAGGGTGAGATTTAAGTTTCAGTTAAGTATGGTGTTAGCGTGAGGGTGAGGGTTAGGATTAGGGTGAGGGTGAGGGCTAGGGTGAGTGTGAGGTTTAGTGTTAGGGTTAGGGTGAGGTTTAGGGTTAGGGATAGGGTTACGTTTAGGATGAGGCTGAGATTTAGTGTTAGAGTTAGGGTTAGGGTGAGGCTGAGGATGAGGGTTAGGTTTAGGGATAATCTTAGAGTTAGGGTTATGGTGAGGGTTAGGGTGAGGGTGAGGGTAAGGCTTAGTGTTAGGATTAGATATACGGAACGGGTTAGGTTGAGTGTGAGGGTTAGAGTTAGGTTTAGGGTTAGGCTTAGGTTTAGGCTTACTGTGAGGGTGAGGGTGATCGTTAGGGTTAGGGTGAGAGGGGTAGGGTTAGGGTGAGATTTAGGGTTCGGGTAAGTTTAGGGTTAGGGTGATGGTTAGGGTTAGGGTTACAGTGTGGGTTAGGGTTAGGGTTAGGGTGAGGGTTAGTATGAGGATTAGGGTTAGTATTAGGGTTACGGTGAGGGCTAGTGTGAGGATGAGAGTTAGGGTTAGGGTTAGGGTGAGGGTTAGGGTTATGGTTAGGGTGAGGTTTAGGATGAGGGTTAGGGTTACGGTGAGGGTGAGAATTAGGGTTAGGGTGAGGGTTAGGTTTAGGTTTAGGGTTAAAGTGAGGGTGAGGGTTATTGTTAGGGTTAGGGCTAGGGTTATGGTTATGGTGAGGGTGAGGGTTAGGGTTAAGTTTAGGGTGAGGTTTAGTGTTAGGGTTGGGGTTAGAGTTAGGCTTAGGGTGAGTGTGAGGTTTAGGTTTAGAGTTAGGGTAAGGGTGAGTCTGAGGTTGAGGGTTTGGTTTAGGTTTAGTGTTAGAATTAGGGTTAGGGTGAGGATTAGGGTGAGGGTGAGGGTGAGGGTGAGGGTTAGGCTTAGGGTTAGGATTAGGATTAGGGTAAGGGTTAGGGTGAGTCTTAGGGTTAGGGTTAGGGTTAGGCTTAGGCTTAGGGTTAGGCTGAGAATGAGGGTGAGTTTGAGGTTAAGGGTTAAGTTGAGGGTTATGGTTAGGGTTAGGGTGAGAGTTAGGGTTCGTTTAAGTTTAGGGTTACAGTAAGGGTTTGGGTTAGAATTAGAGTTAGGGTGAGGGCTATGGTGAGGGTGAGGGTTAGGGTTAGTTTTACGTAAGGTTTAGGGTTAGGGTTAGGGTTTGGGTTAGGGTTAGGTTGAGGGTTATGTTTAAGATTATGGTTAGGGTGAGGGTGAGTGTTAGAATTAGGGTTAGGGTTAGGGTTACGTTTAGGGTTAGGATTAGTGTTATTAGGGTTAGGGTTAGAGTTATGGTGTGGGTGAGGGTGAGTGTGAGGGTGTGGGTTAGGGTTAGGTTTAGGATTAGGTTTAGGGTTAGGGTTAGGATTAGAGTTAGTGTGAGCGTGAGGTTTAGGGTTAGATTTAGGGTTAGTTGGAGGGTTAGGTCGAGCGTTAATGTTAGGTTTAGTGTTAGGGTTAAGGTTAAGGTGAAGTTTAGGTTGATGTTCAGGATTAGGGTTAGGATTAAGGTTAGGATTAGGGTGAGGGTGAGGGTGAGTGTGAGGCTTAGGTTTAGGGTTAGGCTTAGGCTTAGGGTTAGGGTGAGGTTGAGGGTGGAGGTGAGGATTAGGGTTAGGTTGATGGTTAGGGTTAGGGTTAGGGTGAGGTTTAGGATGGGGATTAGGGTTAGGATTAGGTTTAGGGTGAGGGCTAGGGTGAGTGTGTGGATTAGAGTAAGGGTTAGGCTAGGCTTAGGGTTAGGCTGAGCATGAGGTTGAGGGTTAGGTTTAGGGTTAGGGATAGGGTGAGTTTTAGTGTTAGGGTTATGGTTAGGGATAGGATTAGGGTGAGGGTGAGGTTTAGGAGTAGGTTTAGGGTCAGGGTGAGGGGTAGGGTTAGGGTGAGTGTTAGGGTAGGGTTGAGTTTAAGGGTAAAGGTGAGGGTTATGCTGAGGGTGAGGGTTATGGTAAGGGTGAGATTTAGGTTTAGGGTGAGGGTTAGGGTTAGGGTTAGGGTGAGAGTGAGGGTTAGATTGAGGATTAGTGTTAGGGTTAGTGTGAGTTTTAGGGTGAGGATGAGGGTTAGGGTTGGGGTGATTGCTAGGCTGAGGGTGAGGTTGAGGGTTAGATTGAGGATTTGTGTTAGGGTTAGTGTGAGTTTTAGGGTGAGGATGAGGTTTAGGGTTAGGGTTTGGGTTAAGTTTAGGGTTAGGGTTAGGTTTAGGGTTAGGGTTATGGTGAGGGTTAGGGTTACTGTAAGGTTTAGGGTTTGGCTTTGGTTTAGGCTGAGGGTGAGGGTGGGGGTGAGGATTAGGGTTAGTGTTAGGGTTAGGGTTATTGTTAGTGTTATGGTTAGGGTTAAGTTTCGGGTGTGGGTGAGGCTGAGAGTGAGGTTTATGGTTAGGGTTAGGGTTAGATTTAGTGTTATTGTTAGGTTTAGAGTTAGAGTTACTTTGAGGTTTTGGGTGATGGTGAGGGTTAGGGTTAGGGTGAGGTTTATGGTTAGGGTTAGGATTAGGGTGAGGGTGAGGTTTAGGGTGAGAGTTAGGGTTAGGGGGACAGTTAGGATGAGGTTCAGGGTTAGGGTTAGGGTTAGGTTTAGGGTGAGGGGGAGGTTTAGGTTGAGGTTTAGGGATAGGGTTAGCTTTAGGATTAGGGTTAGGGAGAGGTTGAGTGTGAGGGTTATGGTGAGGGTTAGGTTTAGGCTTAGGGTTAGGCTGAGGGTGAGGGAGATTTTGAGGGTTAGGGTTAGGGCTAGGGTTAGGGTTATGGGGAGGGTTTGGATGAGTGTTAGGGTTAGGATTAGGGTTAGGGTGAGGGCTAGGGTGAGGGTGAGTTTTAGGGTTAAGGTTAGGGTGAGGTTTAGCGTTAGGTTTAGGGTTAGAGTTTTAGGGTTAGGGTTAGGGTGAGGTTTAGCGTTAGGTTTAGGGTTAGGGTTAGGTTGAGGTTGAGGTTTAGGGTTAGAGTTAGGGTTAGAGTGAAGCTGAGGGTGAGGGTTAGGGTTAGGGTTAGTGTTAGAGTTAGGGTTAGTGTGAGAGTTAGGGTGTGGGTGAGGGTTAGGCTTAGTGAAATTATTAGGATTAGGGTAAGGTTTAGCGTGTGTGTGAGGGTTAGGTTTAGGATGAGGTTTAGGTTCAGGGTTAGGGTTAGAGTTAGGTTTATTTTGAAGGTGAGGTTAAGGGTTAGAGTTAGGTATAAGGTTAGGGTTAGGGTGAAGGTGAGGGTTCGTGTTAGGGTTAGGCTTAGCTTTAGGCTTAGAAGTAGGCTTTGGCTGAGCATGAGGGTGAGGGTTATGGTTAGGGTTAGGGTGAGGGTTAGGGTTAGGGTTATTGTGAAGGTTATGATGAGGTTTAGGGTTAGGATTAGGGTTAGGGTGAGGGGTAGGTTGAGGCTGAATATGAGTGTTGGGGTTAGGGATAGGTTTAGGTTTATGATTAGGGTTAGGGTGAGGGTGAGTGTGAGGTTTAGGGTTAGGGTTAGGGTTTGGCTTAGGGTTAGGGTGAGGGTTAGGGTTAGGGTATGGGTTAGGGTGAGGGTGAGGTTGAGGATTCGGGTTAGGTTTAGTGTTAGGGTTAGGGTTAGGGTTAGAGTTACAGTGAGGGCTATGATTAGGGTAAGGTTAGGGTTAGGGTTAGGTTTAGGGTTAGGGTTAGGGTTAGGGTTAGAGTTACAATGAGGGTTATGATTATGGTTATGGTTAGTTTTAGGTTTAGGGTTAGGGTGGGGGTTAGGGTTAGGGTTTGGTTTAAGTTGAGGGTAAGGCTGAGGATTAGGGTTAGGTTTAGGGTTAGGGTTTGGGTTAGGTTTAGGGTTAGGGTTAGGTTTAGGGTTAGGGTTAGGGTGAGGGTTAGGTTTAGGATTAGGGGTAGGGAGAGGGTGAGTGTGAGGGTTAAGTTTAGGGTTAGGTTTAGGATTAGGTTTAGGGTGAGGGTTAGGGTTAGGTTTTGGAGTAGGGTGAGGGTGAGGCTGAGGATTAGCGTTAGGTTTATTGTTAGTGTTAGGGTTAGGGTTAGAGTTAGAGTGACGGCTATGGTTAGGGTTAGGGTTAGGGTTAGGGTTAAGTTTAGGTTTAGGGTTAGGGTTAGGGTTAGAGTTACAATGAGGGTTATGATTATGGTTATGGTTAGGTTTAGGTTTAGGGTTAGGTGGGGGTTAGGGTTAGGGTTTGGTTTAAGTTGAGGGTGTGGCTGAGGATTAGGGTTAGGTTTAGGTTTAGGGTTTTGGTTAGGTTTAGGGTTAGGGTTAGGTTTAGGGTTAGGGTTAGGGTGAGGGTTAGGTTTAGGATTAGGGGTAGGGAGAGGGTGAGTGTGAGGGTTAGGTTTAGGGTTAGGTTTAGGATTAGGTTTAGGGTGAGGGTTAGGGTTAGGTTTTGGAGTAGGGTGAGGGTGAGGCTGAGGATTAGGGTTAGGTTTAGTGTTAGTGTTTGGGTTAGGGTTAGAGTTACAGTGAGGGTTATGGTTAGGTTTAGGGTTAGGCTGAGGGTGAGTTTGGGTGTGTGTATTAGGGTTAGTGTTAGGGTTAGGTTTATTGTTTGTGGTATGGTTAGCGTTAAGTTAATGGTGAGGGTGAGGCTGAGGGTCAGGGTTATGGTTATGGTTAGGGTTAGGATTAGTGTTATTGTTAGGGTTAGGGTTAGAGTTACGGTGAGGTTGAGGATGTGGGTGAGGGTTACGGTTAGGGTGAGGTTTAGGGAGAGGTTTAGAGTTAGGGTTAGGGTTAGGATGAGGGTCAGTGTGACGTTTATGGTTAGAGTTATCGTTAAGGGGAGAGTTAGGGTGAGGTTTAGGGTTAGGGTTAGTGTTAGGGTTAGGGTGAGGGTGAAGTTTAGCTTGAGGTTTCTGGATAGGGCTAGGTTTAGGATTAGGGTTAGGGTGAGGGTGAATGTGGGGGTGAGCATTAGGGTTAGGGTGATGGTTGGGGTTAGGGTTAGTGTTATTGTTAGGGTTAGGGTTAGAGTTATGGTGAGGGTGAGGGTGCGGGTGAGGTTTAAATTTAGGGTTAGTATGGGGTTTAGTGGTAGGGTTAGGGTTAGAATGAGGGTGAGGTTTAGGGTTAGATATATGGTTAGGGGGAGGGTAGTGGGAGGGTGAATGTGAGGGTTAGGGTTAGGGTTACGGTTAGGCTTAGGGTTAGGCTGAGGGTTAGGGTTAGTGTGAGGGTTAGGGTTAGGGTTAGGGTGAGAGTTAGGATTCGGGTTAAGTTTATGGTTAGGGTGAGGGATAGGGTTAGGGTTAGGGGGAGGGTGAGAGTTAGGCTTAGGGTTAGGGTTAGGGTTAGGGTTATTGTTAGTGTTATGGTTATGGTTAAGTTTGTTGTGAGGGTGAGGATGATGGTGAGGTTTATGGTTTTAGAGTTAGAGTTACTTTGAGGTTGAGGGTGAGGGTGAGGTTTAGGGTTAGAGTTAGGTTTAGGGGGACAGTTAGGGTATGGTTAAGGGTTAGGGTTAGTGTTAGGTTTAGGGTGAGGGTGTGGTTTAGGTTGAGATTTAGGGATAGGGTTAGGTTTAGGATTAGGTTTACTGTTAGGGTGAATGTGAGGGTTAGGGCGAAGGTTAGTGTTAGGCTGAGGGTGAGATTGATGGTGAGGGTTAGGTTTAGGGTGAGGGCTAGGGTTAGGGTTATGTGGAGGGTTTGGATGAGCTTTAAGGTTAGGATTAGGGTTAGGGTGAGGGCTAGGGTGAGGGTGAGGTCTAGGGTTAGGTTTAGGGTGAGGGTTAGGATGAGGGTTAGGGTTAGGATTAGGGTTAGGATTAGGGCTAGTGTGAGGGTTAGGGTGAGGGTTAGGGTTAGGGTTAGGGTGAGGGTTAGTGTGAGGCTTAGGGTGAGGATTAGGCTTAGGGTTAGGGTGAGGGTTAAGTTTAGGGATTGTGCTAGGGTGAGTGTGAGGATGAGGATTAGGGTTAGGTTTAGGGTTAGGGTTATGTTTAGGTTTAAGTTTAGGTTTAGGGTTAGGGTTAGGGTGAGAGTGAGTGTAAGGGTTAGGTTGAGGGTTAAGCTTAGGCTTATAGTTAGGCTGAGGGTGAGGGTGGGGTTGAGGATTAGGGGTAGGGTGATTGTTCTGGTTAGGGTTAGTGTTATTGTTATGGTTAGGTTTAGAGTTACAGTGAGGGTGCAGGTGCGGGTGAGGGTTAGTGTTAGGGTGAGGTTTAGGTTTGGGTTAGGGTTAGAGTTAGGTTTAGTGTGAGGGTGAGGTTCAGGGTTAGAATTACGGTTCGGGTGAGGGTTAGGTTGAGGTTTAGGGCTAGTGTTAGTGTTAAGGTTAGGTTTATGGTGAGAGTTAGGGGGAGGGTTAGGGTTAGGATTAGAGTTAGGGTGAGGGTGAGTGTGTGTGTTAGGGTTAGGTTTAGGGTTAGGCTTAGGTTTAGGCTGAGGGTGAGGTTGAGGGTGAGGGTTAGGATTAGGTTGAGGGTTAGGGTTTGGGTTAAGTTTAGGGTTAGGGTGAGGGTTACGGTAAGGGTTATGTTGAGGGTGAGGGTTAGGATTAGGTTGACGGTTAGGATTAGGTTTAGGGTGAGGGTGAGGATGAGTGTTAGGCTTATGGTGAGGGTTAGGATGAGGGTTAGTTTTAGGATTAGGGTTAGGGTGAGGGTTATAGTGAGGGTGAGGTTTAGGGTTAGGGTTAGGGTTAGGGTTAGGATGAGTGTGAGGTTTAGGGTTAGAGTTAGGTTTAGGGTGAGACTGAGGATGAGGGTTAGGTTTAGGGTTAGTGTTAGATTAAGGGTTAGGGTGAGGGTGAGGGTTAGACTAAGGGTTAGGATTAGGATTAGGGTAAGTGTTAGGGTGAGTCTGAGGGTTAGGGTTAGGCTTAGGTTTAGGCCGAGGGTGAGGGTGAGTGTGAAGGTTAGGGTTAGGTTGAGGTTTAGGGTTAGGGTTAGGGTGAGATTTAGGGTTCAGCTTAAGTTTAGGGTTAGGGTGAGGGTTACGGTTAGTCTTACAGTGAGCATGAGAGTTAGGGTTAGTTTGAGGGTTAGGATTAAGGTTAGGTTTATTGTGACTGTTAGGGTTAGAGTTAGGGTGAGGGTTAGGATGAAGATTAGGGTTAGGATTAGTGTTAGGGTGAGGATTAGGATTAGGGTTAGGGTTAGGGTGAGGGTTAGGATGAGGGTTAGGGTAATGGTGACATGAGGGTTAGGGTTAGGGTTTAGGTTAGGGTTAGAATTAGTGTTAGGGTGAGGGTGAGTGTTAGGATTAAGGTTAGGGTTAGGGTTAGGTTTAGGTTTAGGGTTAGGATTAGTGTTAATTTTAGTGTTAGAGTTACAGTTAGGGTGAGGCTGAGGGTGAGGTTGAGGGTTAGGTTTGGGGTGACGTTTATGGTTATGGTTAGGATTATGGTTATGTTGAGGATGAGGTTTAGGTTTAGATTTAGGGTTAGGGTGCGGGTTATGTGGAGGGTTAGGATTAGGGTTAGTGTGAGGGTTATGGTTAGGGTGAGGGTTAGGTTGAGTTTTATGGTTAGGGTTAGGTTTAGGGTTTGGATTTGGGTTAGGGTGAGGGTGAGTGTGAGGGTTACGGTTAGGTTTAGGCTGAGGCTGAGGGTGAGGGTGGGGTGAAAGATTAGGTTTAGGGTGATGGTTAGGATTAGGGTTAGTGTTGGATAGGGTGAGGGTGAGGATTAGGGAAAGGCTTAGGATTAGGCTTAGGGTTAGACTGAGTGTCAGGTTTAGTGTGAGGGTTAGGGTTAGGGTGATGTTTAGGTTTACGGTTACGGTGAGGGTTAGGATGAGTTTTAGGGTTACAGTAAGTGTTAGGGTGAGGATGACAGTAAGGGTGAAGGTGAGGTTGAGACTGAGGGTGAGGGTTAAGATAAGGGTGAGGGTTAGTGTTAGGATTCGGGTGGGGTTTAGGGTTAGGGTTAAGGATAGGGTTAGGTGGAGGGGGAAGTTTAGGGTTAGATACAGGGTTAGGCGGAGGGTTAGTGGGAGGGTTAGGGTTTGTGTTAGGGTTAGGGTGAGGATGAGGGTTAGTGTTAGGGTTAGGGTTAGGGTGAGGTTTAGGGTTAGGGTTAGGGTTTGGTTTAGAGTTATGGTGAGGGTGAGGGTGCGGGTGAGTGTGAGGGTTAAGGTTAGGTTTCAGGTAAGGCTTGTGGTTAGGCTTAGGGTTAGGCTGAGTGTTAGGGTGGGTTTGAGGGTTAGGGTTAGGTTGAGGTTTTTTTTTTTTCCCCTTCCTCAGATTTATTTGCTTTCCACCATCCTCCAAATGCTATCCAAATCATTCTGGAAGGCAGGGAGAGTGGGAGGGAACTAATCAGAGTCTGAGAGCACGATGATTTCTTCTGGATCACACTGTGTGGCCACACTCATCTTATAAGAATTGGGTTGAAGAGCTTGTGATTGGGGAACTTGGGACATCTGGGCTGGAAAAGGGCTGCAGAGGGAGCTGGTCACCAGGCCATGGCTAGGAGAGTCCACCCTTGTAGAGGAATCAGCAACTGGAACCATAGAAGCCAAGGGGGAAGGTGGACTAGGCAGGGTACATACTGTCTTCTTCCCATTCTTCTCCTGTAATGCCTTTTGCTCTTCCACAAAGCTGTTTCTTAATGGTCCTATTCCTGTTGGCTTCTCCTTGCGAGATTTCTTGCAGGGAGGACTGGAATCTCCCCTAGCATGAGGAGAGACACCTCCATTGAAGGATGTGGAGGAGACCATGGCTGCCCCATTCTCCAAAACAGTACTGAGGACATCCTCTGATTGCTTTCTAGAAGAGGAAATATCCTTTTCCTCAGGGGAGGGGGTGGTATCCACTGGTAAAGCTTCAATTTCTAACTCAAAGAGCTGAGACTTAGGACTCTCTTCCTCTAGGGGAAGCTTTTCATACTGTTCTCCACTGCTTTCAGCATCTATGCTGGAAGGATTCAGGGGTTCTTCCAACAGTGAAGCAGGTGACGCTGCAAGTTCTTTATTTTGCAGTTCTTCTGAAGACCTGTTGTTCTCTTTGCTGGGTTCCACGTTTTCAGTGGAGGTCTGTGATGGTGACATTGGGCTTTTGTCTCTACTATTACCTCCTCTTTCCTCCTCCTCCTCTTCTTCTTCCTCCTCTTCTTCTTCTTCCTCTTCCTCCTCCTCTTCATCTTCCTGACATTCCTGTATCTGTTCTAGATCATCCTCTTCTTCGGAATCTGTGGCTTCTTCCTCTTCCTCTTCTTCTTCCTCATCACTTTCTTCATCTTCCTCATCATCAGTGTCAGCCTTGGAGGTAGGAGGGCATTCTTGGGATGCCATTCCACTAGGGCCCTCACCAGAATCCAAGGAGGCTTTGGGGGAGTCTGGAGATTGGGAGGAAGTGCCTTGGGAAAGCCGAGCTCTTCGCTTCTGTCTCTCCCCCTCCTCACTTTTGTCTTGCATCACTGCATATTTGGAGATGACTTCATCCAGTCGGTTCATTGCTAAGTTTCGGTTTTCTCGAAGGCGCCTGGCCAAAGCAGGATCTGAAAGTGCTGGGTCAATACCTGGCCTATAGTCATCTGTGAGGTGACAACCAAAGTTGTAGATGAGATCAAGGTGGCGGCGCTCTTGTAACCCAACACCAACATCCCGGAAGGCATCCTGAGCCAAGAGCTGAAGCTGCTGTCAAGGAAGGCCAAGGCTGTGCCGAGCAGCTGCCTTCTCTACTGCTCGAAGCACATCTCTATAGTCAGGGAAAGTATCCAGCCCTGGCTTGTTGATGAGCCGTTTGATGCGCCTATTAACCTCTGGATAGCGGGTACCCCGGTAGGGTATTCGCTGCACAATGACACGGCCAGTCAGAGAAGAGCAGTCTTTCAGCTCACACAGGCGGCCAAAGAGGCGGATAAGCTTCCGCTTCAATCTGGCCTCTTGCAGGTATGTGGAGTCTGGATCATCCAATTCTGACAGATCCAACTCCTTTTCCTGTAGCCGCTTGATCTCTGCCACATAGAGTGCCAGCAACTGCTCCAAGCGCTGGATCTGCCGTCGGGAACCACGGGTCCTTGGGGCCTCAGAGGCAGAGGCTTCAGCATGTGTGAGGTTTGAGGAGTCTGTGGGAGGGTTATTCTCAAAGGGCTCACTGGAAGTGGTAGCAGGAGGGGCCAGGTTCAGCTTCTTCTTGGCAGAATGGGCCTTAAGAACAGTGCAGAGTTCATTGATATACACATACAACTTAGCTGGCCGACTCCTGGCCCGGGAGAGGACCCGGGAGAGGATGTTGCAGAACTCTGCTGAGGGTTATAGGGAGGGTTAGGATGAGGGTTAGGGTTAGGATTAGGGTTAGGGTGAGGGCTAGCGTGAAGGTAAGTTTTAGGGTTAGGGTCAGGTTTAGGATTAGGGTTAGGCTAAGGGTTATGGTGAGGGTGAGGTTTAGGGTTTGAGTTAGGGTTAAGGTGAGGCTGAGGGTGAGGTTTAGGGTTAGGCTTAGTGTTAGTGTTAGGGTTAGGGTTAGGGTGAGGGTTAAGGTGAGATTGAGGGTTAAGGTTAGTGTTAGGGTTAGGCTTAGGATTAGGCTGAGTGTGAGGTTGAAGCTGAGTGTTAGGGTTAGGGTGAGGGTTAGGGTTAGGGTTATGGGGAGGGTTAGGATCAGGGTTAGGGTTAGGATTAGGGCTAGGGTGAGGGTGTGGTTTAGGGTTAGGTTTAGGTTGAGGTTTAGTGTTAGGGATAGAGTGAGGGTTAGGATGAGTGTTAGGTTTAGGATTAGGGTTAGCCTGAGGGCTAGGGTGAGGTTCATGGTTAGGGTAAGCGTTAGGCTTTGGCTTAGGTTTAGGCTGAGCATGTGGTTGAGGGTGAGGATTAGCTTTAGGGTTGGGTTGAGGTTTAGTGTTAGGGTTAGGGATAGAGTTCTGGTTAGGGTGAGGGTGAGGTTTAGGGGTAGAGTTAGGGTTAGGATGAGGGATAGGTTTAGGGTGAAGGTTAGTGTGGGGGTCACGGTAAGGGTAAATGTGAAGTTTAGGCTGAGGGTGAGGGTTACGATAAGGGTGAGGGTTAGGTTTAGGGTGAGGGTTAGGGTTAGGTTTAGGGTGAGATTTAGGGTTAAGGTGATGGTTAGGGTTAGTGTTAGTGTGAGGTTTAGGGTTAGGGTTAGGGTTAGTATTAATGTTAGGGTTAGGCTTAAGGTGAGGCTTAGGGTGAGGGTGAGAGTCAGGGTTAGGGTTTGATTGGGATTTGGGTTAGGATGAATGTGAGGGTTAGGGTTAGGGATAGGGTGAGGCTTAGGTTTAGGCTGAGGGTGAGGGTGAGTGTGAGGATTAGTGTTAGGGTGAGGGAGAGGGTTAGTGTGAGAGTTAGGGTTTGGGTTAAGTTTAGGGTTAGGGTGAGTGTTAGGGTAGGGGTTACAGTGAGGGTGAGGGTTAGGTTTAGGTTGAGGTTTAGGGTTAGGGTTAGGGTTAGGGTGAGGGTGAGGGTTAGGTTTGGGGTTATTTTTAGGATGAGGTTTAGGTGAGTGTTAAGGTTAGGATTAGGGTTAGGGTGAGGGCTAGCTTGAGGGTGAGTTTTAGAGTTAAGGTTAGGGTGAGGTTTAGGGTTAGGATTAGGGTTAGGGTTAGGGTGAGGGTGAGGTTTAGGGTTAGAGGTAGGGTTAGGGTGAGGCTGAGAGTGAGGGTTGGGTTAGGGTTAGGGTTAGGTTGACGGTGAGTGTTAGGATTAGGGTTAGGATTAGGGTTAGGTTTAGGGTTAGGATTACTGTTATTGTTAGGGTCAGAGTTAAGGTGAGTTTGAGGGTGAGGGTGAGGGTGAGGGGTAGGTTTATTGTTAGGGTGAGCTTTAGGGTTAGGGTTAGTGTTAGGGTGAGGGTTAAGATGAGGGTTAGGGTTACGGTAAGTGTGAGGGTTAGGGTTAGAGTGAGGGTTAGGGTAAGGATTAGGGTTAATGTGAGGTTGAGGGTTAGGATTAGGGTTAGTGTTAGGGTTATTGTTAGGGTTAGGGTTACGGTTTCAATGAGGTTGAGGGTTAGAGTTAGAGTTAGGGTGAGGTTTTTAGTGTTAGGGTTAGGGTTAGAGACAGGGTTAGGGTGAGTGTGAGGTTTAGGGGTAGAGTTAGGGTTAGGGTGAAGGTTAAGGTGAGGGTTAGGGTTAGGGTGAGGGTTAAGGTGAGCGTGACGGTAAGGGTAAAGTTGAGGGTTAGGCCTAGGGTGAGGGTTACAGTAGGGTGAGGGTTAGGTTTAAGGTGAGGGTTAGGGTTAGGTTGAGGGTGAGGGTGACGGTTAGATGGAGGATTTGTGTTAGGGTTTGTGTGAGTTTGAGGGTGAGGATGAGGGTTAGGCTTAGGGTGAGGGCTAGGGTGAGGGTGAGGATTAGGTTTAGTGTTAGGGTGAGTTTAGGGTTAGGGTGAGGGTTATGGTTAAGGTTATTGCTAGGTTTAGGTGTAGGTTTAGTGTTAGGGTTAGGGTTTGGGTTAGGGTAGGGTTAGGGTAAGGGTTTTTGTTAGGGTTATTATTAGGGTTAGGGTTAGGATGAGGTTTAAGTTTAGGTTTCGCTTTAGAGTTAGGGTTAGTGTGAGGGTGAGGTTTAGGGTTAGAGTTAGGGTGAGTGTTAGGGTTAGAGTTAGGGTGAGCGTTAGGGTTAGGGTTAGGCTTAGGCTTTGGCTTAGACTTAGGCCCAGCATGTGTGTGAGTGTTAGGGTTAGGGTTAGGGTGAGGGTTAAGTTTAGGGTTAGTTTGAGGATTAGGATGAGGTTTAGGTTTAGGATTAGGGTTAGGCTGAGGGCTAGGGTGAGGTTTAGGGTGAGGGTTAGGCTTAGGGATAGGTTTAGGTTTAGGATTAGGTTTAGGGTGAGGGTGAATGTGAGGGTTAGAATTAGGGTTAGGTTTAGGCTTACAGTTAGGGTGAAGGTTAGGGTGAGGGTGAGGCTGAGGATTAGGGTTAGGTTGAGGGTTAGGTTTAGGTTTAGGGTTAGTGTTAGTGTTAGGGTTAGGGTTACAGTGATGGTTAGGGTTAGGGTTAGGGTTATTGTTAAGGTTAGGGTTAGGGTTACAGTTACAATGAGGGTGAGGGTGAGGATTAGCATTAGCATTATGGTTAGGTTTAGTGTTAGGGTTAGGTTTAGAGTTAGGGTTAGGGTGAGGGTGAGGTTTAGGGGTAGAGTCAGGGTTAGGGTGAGTGTTAGTTTGAGGGTTAGGGTTAGGGTGAGGGTTAGGGAGGGAGTGACGGTACGGGTAAACGTGAGGGTTAGGCTGAGGGTGTGGGTTATTTTAAGAGTGAGGGTTAGTGTTAGCGTGAAGGTTAGGGTTAGGGGTAGTGTGAGGGTGAGGGTTAGATTGAGGATTATTGTTAGGGTTAATGTGAGGTTTAGGGTGAGGATGGGTGTTAGGGTTAGGGTGAGGGCTAGGGTGAGGGTGAGGGCTAGGGTTAGGTTTAGGGTGAGGTTTAGAGTTAGGGTGATTGTTAGATTTAGTGTGAGGGTTAGTGTTAGGGTTAGGGTGAGTGTTCGGTTGAGGGTAAATGTTAGGGTGAGGCTTAAGGTAAGAGTGAGGGTTAGGGTTAGGGTTATTTTTAGGGTTAGGTTTAGGGTTATGGTTAAGTTGAGGGTGAGGGTGAAGTGTAGGTTTAGGGTTGAGGATGAGGTTTAGGTTTAGGGTTAGGTTTAGAGTTAGGGTTAGGGTGAGAGTGATGATTAGGGTTAGAGTTAGTGTTAGGGTTAGTGTTAGGGTCAGGGTGAGGGTTAGGGTTAGGGCTAGGCTTAGGCTTAGGCTTAGGCTTAGGCCAAGCATGAGGGTGAGGGTTAGGGTTAGGGTTAGAGTGAGGGTTAGGGTGAGGGTTAGGATGAGGTTTAGGGTTAGGATTAGGGTTAGGCTGAGGGCTAGGGTGAGGGTTAGGGTAAGGTATAGGGTTACATTTAGGATTAGGGTTAGGTTGAGTGTGAGGGTGAATGTGAGGGTTAGGGTTAGGGTAAGTGTTATTGTTAGGGTTAGGGTTAGCGCTATGGAGAGGGTGAGGGTGCGGGTGAGGGTTAGGTTTAGGTTTAGGGTGGGGTTTAGGGTTAGGGTTAGGGTTAGGGTTAGTGTGAGGGTGAGGTTTAGGGTTAGATATAGGGTTAGGGGTAGGGTTAGGTGGAGGGTTAGGGTGAGGCTTAGTGTTATGGTTAGGGTGAGGGTGAGGGTTAGGTTAAAGTTTAGGGTTAGGGTTAGGGTTAGTGTGAGGGTTAGTGTTAAGGTTAGGGTTAGTGTTTGAGTGAGGTTAAATTTTAGGGTGAGAGGTTGGGTTAGGGTGAGGGTTATGCTTTTGGTGAGGTTTAGTGTTAGTTTTAGGGTTAGGGTTACGGTGAGGCTGAGGCTTAGGGTTAAAGTTAGGGTTAGAGTGAGGATGAGGGTGAGGGTGAGGGTTAGGGTTAGGGTTATTGTTAGGGTTAAGGTTAATGTGATGGTTAGGTTGACGGTTAGGTTTACTGTTAGGGTTAGGATTAGGATTAGGCTTAGGGTTAGAATGAGTGTGAGGACTTAAAGAGAAGCTTCTCTGAAGAAGAAAGAAGGATGGCCAATAGACACATGAAGAAATGTTCAACATCCCTAGCCATAAAAGAAATGCAAATCAAAACAACATTGAGATATCACCTCACTCCAGTTAGAACAGCAAAAATCAAGAACTCTAACAACAACAGATGTTGGAGGGGATGTGGACAGAAAGGAACCTTACTTCATTGTTGGTGGGAATGTAAACTTGTTCAACCACTTTGGAAAGCAGTATGGAGGTTCCTCAAAAGACTTCACATAGATCTCCCCTATGATCCAGCAATCCCACTTTTGGGCATTTACCCAAATGTTTACAAACAAGACCACACTAAAGCTACCAGCACAACTATGTTTATTGCAGCATTATTTACCATAGCTAAGATATGGAACCAACCCAGATGCCCCTCAGTAGATGAATGGATCAAGAAAATGTGGTATATATACACAATGGAATTCTATGCCTCCATCAGAAAGAATGACATTTCCCCATTTGTTAGGAAATGGAAAGGTTTGGAAAAAATTATATTAAGTGAAGTAAGCCAGGCCCAAAGAAGCATAGGTCCCATGGTTTCCCTTATTTGCAATATCTATTATAGGTATGAGTCAAGCGGAAAAGGTCAGATAATGTGATGTTAGGAAAATGAACCCTTAAATATGTATTTTAATGTTTTCGTTTCTTTCATGCATGTGTTTCTAACGCATAAGATTATTTCTTCGTTGCTTTGTATGTCCCTCCCCCACAGTGTAACCCTCGCTTTCACTATATTTGATGTCAGTATAACATGTGGAGGAGATGGGGACAAACAAGTCGTTTAAGGATTCAGGTGGACCTGTTGCAACAATGAGAAGTACAAAATGTCATGTCAAAACCAGCTTTACAATGTCGGTGTGGGGGGAGGAGGGGGGTATAATTGGGTGGGGGAGGGGGGTAAAATTGGGTGGGGGGAGGGGGGAGGCGGGGAAGGGAAGTGAAGGGTAAACAAAGGAGGAGGCTGCAATGCTTGGTAAGAAATGTATGCATTATCCTGCCCATGTAATTGTAGCCCCTCTGTACAGTATGTTCTCAAATAAAATAAAATACAATTAAAAAAAAACAAAAAAACAAAAAAAAACATTACAAACATAGAATGAGTGTGAGGTTTAGGGTTAGGGTTAGAGTTAGCCTTAGGTTTAGGCTGAGGGTGAGGGTGAGGGTTAGGGTTAGGTTGAGGTTTAGGGTTAGGGTTATGCTTAGGTTTAGGGTGAGGTTTAGGCTAAGGGTTAGGGTTATGATTAGGGTGAGGGTTAGCATGAGGGTTAGGGTGAGGGTTAAGGTGAGGGTGAGGGTGAGGGTTAGGGTTTTTATAAGGGTTAAGGTCAGATTTAGGGTGACAGTAAGGTTTTGGGTGAGGGTTAGGTTGAGGGTTAGAGTTAGGGTTAAGGTGAGGGTTAGGGTAAGGAGTAGGGTTACGGTTAGGGTAAGGGTTAGGTTTATTGTGAGAGTTAGGTTTAGGGTTAGGGTTAGGATTAGTGTGAGGGTAAGAATTAGTTGACAGGGTGAGGGTGAGGTTTAGGGTTAGGAATAGTGATAGGATTAGTGTAAAGCTGAGGGTGATGGTGAGGTTTAGGGTTAGTGTTAGGGTGAGTGCTTGGGTGAGCGTTAGGTTAAAGTTGAGGGTTAGGGTGAGAGTGATGGTAAGGGTAAAGGTGAGGGTTAGGCTCAGGGTGAGGGTTAAGATAAGGGTGAGGGTTAGGGTTAAGGTGAGCATTAGGTTAAGTGTTCGGGATACGGTTAGAGTGAGGGTTAGATTGAGGATTAGGGTTAGGGGTAGTGTGAGGTTTAGGGTGAGGTTGAGGGTTAGGTTTAGGTTGAGGGTTAGGGTTAAAATTAGGGTTAGGGTGAGGGCTAGGGTGAGGGTGAGGTTTAGGTTAGGGTTAGGGTTAATGTTAGGGTGAGGTTTAGGTTTACTGTGAGAGTTGGGGTTAGTGTGAGGGTTAGTGTTAGGGTGAGGGGAAGTGTTAGGTTGTGGGTTTGGGTTAGGGTTAGGGTTATGTTTAGTTTGAGGGTTAGGTTTAGGGTTTGGGTGAGGGCTAGGGTGAAGGTGAGGTTTAGGGTTATGTTTAGGGTGAGGTATAGGGTTAGGGTTATGTTTAGGTTAGGGTTAAGGTGAGGGTGAGGTTTAGGTTTAGAGTTAGGGTTAGGTTGAGGGTTACGGTTAGGGTTAGTGTTATGTTTAGGGTTAGGGTGAGGGTTAGAGTTAGGGTGAGGGTTAGGGTTAGGGCTGGGATTAGGATAAGTGTTTTTGTGAGGGTGAGTGTGAGTTTGAGGGTTAGTGTTAGGGTTAGGTTTAGGGTTAGGCTTAGGTTTACGCTGAGGTTGAGGGTGAGGGTTAAGGTGAGGGTGAGGGTGAGGTTTAGGGTTAGAGTTAGGGTTAGTGTGAGGGTTAGCGTTAGGGTTGGTGTTAATGTTAGTGTTAGGGTGAGGGTTAGGGTGAGCGTTATGTTTAGGGATAGGATTAGATTTAGGATTAAGGTTAGCGTGAGTGTGAGTGTGAGGGTTAGTGTTAGGGTTAGGTTTAGGGTTAGGCTTAGGGTTAGGCTGAGGGTTAGGGTGAGGGTGTAGGTTAGGGTGAGGGTTTGGTTTAGGGTTAAGGTGAGGGTTAGAATGAGGGTTAGGTTTAGGATTGGGGTTAGGGTGAGGGCTAGAGTGAGGTTGAGGTTTAGTGTTAGGGTGTGTTTTAGGGTTAGGTTTAGGGTTAGGGTCAGGGTGAGTTTGAGGTTTAGGGTTAGAGATAGGTTTAGGAGGAGGGTTAGGGTGTGGGTTAGGTTTAGGGTTAGTGTTATTGTTAGGGTTAGGGTTCACGTTAGGGTGAGGGTTAGGGTTAGGGATAGTGTTAGGTTTAGGATTATGGTTAGGTTGAGGGTGAGTGTGAGGGTTAGAATTAGGGTTTGGTTTAGGTTTAGGGTTAGGCTGAGGTAGAGTGTAAGTGTGAGAGTTAGGGTGCGGTTCAGGGTTAGGGTTAGGTTTAGAGTTAGCCTTAAGGTGAGGTTTATTGTTATGGTTAGGGTTAGGGTGAGGGTTAGGTTTAGGGTTATGGTGAGGCTTAGGGTTAGGTTTAGGATTAGGCTTATGGTTAGGCTGAGGGTGGGGGTGGGGGTGAGGATTGGGGTTAAGGTTAGGGTTAGGGTTAGGGTTATTGGTATTTTTATGGTTAGGGTAAAGTTTGCAGTGAGGTTGAGGTTGAGGGTGAGTGTTAGGTTTAGGGTGAGGTTTAGGGTTAGGTTTATTGTTAGGTTGAGGTTGAGTTTGAGAGTTAGGGTTCGGCTTAGGGTTAGGGTGACCTTTAATGTTAGTGTTTGGGTTAGGGTGAGGCTGAGGATTAAGGTGAGGTTTAGGTTTAGGTTTAGGTTTAGGGTTAGGGTTAGGGTTAGGCTGAGGGTGAGGGTGGGGGTGAGGATTAAGGTTTGGGTTTCGGTTAAAATTATGGTTATTGTTAGTGTTATGGTTTCGGTTTAGTTTGCGGTGAGGATGAGCCTGAGTTTGAGGGTTATGGTTGGGGTTAGGCTGAGGGTGAGTATGGGGGTGAGGAATAGGTTTTGGGTGATTGTTAGGGTTAGGGTTAGGTTGAGGGTGAGGATGAGGCTTAGCGTTAGGATTAGGTTTAGGGTGAGGGCTAGGGTGAGGGTGAGGGTTAGGGTTAGGAATAGGCTTAGGCTTAGGATTAAGGTTAGGCTTAGGGTGAGGGTGAGTTTGAGGGTTTGGGTTAGGATGATGGATAGGGTTATGTTTAGGGTGAGTGTTAGGATGAGGGTTAGGTTTAGGGTGAGGGTTAGCCTGAATGTGACGGTAAGAATAAAGGTGAGGGTTAGGCTGAGGGTGAGTGTTCCACTAAGGGTGAGGGTTAGGATTAGGTTGAGGTTTAGGGTAAGGATTAGGATGAGGGTTAGGTTGAGGGTGAGGGTTAGATTGAGGATCAGGATTGGGGTTTGTGTGAGGTTTAGGTTGAGGATGAGGGTTAGGGTTAGGCTGAGGGTTAGGGTTAGAATTAGGGTTAGGGTGAGGGCTAGGGTGAGGCTGAGGGTTAGAGTTAGGGTTTAGGTGAGGTTTAGGGTTCGGGTGAGAGTTAGGGTTACTGTGAGGGTTAGTGTTAGAGTTAGGGTTAGTGTTAGGGTGAGGGTAAGTGTTAGGGTGAGGGTTAGGGTTAGGGTGAGGGTTATGGTTAGGGTGAGGGTTAGTGTTAGGTTTAGGGTGATTTTTAAGTTTAGAGTTAGGGTTACGTTGAGAGTGAGGGTGAGTGTTAGGGTTAGGGTGAGGTTTAGGTTTAGGGTTAGAGTTACGGTGAGGGTGTGGTTGTGGTTTAGGGTTACAGTTAGGGTTCAATTGAGGGTTAGGATGAGGGTTAGGGTTAGGGTTAGTTTTAGGTTTAGGGTTAGGGTGAGGTTTAGGGTTAGGATTATGGTTAGGATTAGGGTTATGGTGAGGGTTAGGGTTAGGTTTAGGGTTAGGATGAGGGTTAAGATGAGGGTTAGTTTTAGGATTATGGTTATGGTGAGGGCTAGGGTGAGGGTGAGGTTTAGGGGTAGGTTTAGGTTGAGGTTTAGGTTTAGGGTTAAATTTAGGGTCAGTGTGAGTTTGACGTTTAGTGTTAGAGATAGGGTTAGGGTGACGGTTAGGGTGAGGGTTAGGGTTAGGTTTAGTGTTACAGGTAGGGTGAGGGTTAGGGTGAGGGGTAGGGTGATGGTGTGTGTTAGGGTTAGGGTTAGGATTCGGATTAGGGTTAGGAAGAGGGTGAGTGTGAGGGTTAGAGTTAGGGTTAGGGTTAGGCTTTGGGTTAGGCTGAGGGTGAGGGTGAGGGTGAGTATTAGGGTTAGGGTGAGTGTTAGGGTTAGGGTGAGGTTTAGGGTTAGAGTTAGGGTGAGAATTAAGGTTCGGCTTTAGGGTTATGGTGAGGGTTAGGTTGAGGTTGTCTGTAAGGTTAAAGGTGAGGTTTAGGCTGAGGGTGAGGTTTTCGTTAAGGGGGAGGGTTAGGGTTAGGGTGAGGTATAGATTAAGGGTAAGGTTTAGGGTTAGGGTGAGGGTGAGGGTAAGGGTAAGGGTTAGGGTTAGGGTGAGGGTGAGGATTAGATTGAGGATTAGGGTTAGGGTTAGTGTGAGGTTTAGGGCTTCGGTGAGGGGTAGGCTTAGTGTGAGGGTTAATGTTAGGGTGAGGGTAAGTGTTAGGTTGAGGTTGAGGGTTAGGGTGAGGGTTATGTTTATGGTGAGGCTTAGGATTATGGTTAGTGTTATTGTTAGGGTTAGGGTTATGGTTACGGTGAGGGTGAGGGTGAGGTTTAATGCTAGGGTTAGGGTGAGATTTAGGGTTAGGGTTAGGGTTAGAGTTAGGGTTAGGGTGAAGGTCAGTTTTAGGGTTAGTGTTAGGGTTAGGGTGAGGTTTAGGTTGAGGGTTAGGGTAAGGGTTAGTGTTAGGGTTAGGGTTAGGGTGAGTGTTAGGTTGAGGGTAAGTGTTAGGGCTTGGGTTAGGTTTAGGTTTATGGTTAGGGTGAGGGTGAGTGTGAGGGTTAGGCTTACAGTTAGGCTTAGGGTTAGGCTGAGGGTGAGGGTTTAGGTGAGGATTAGGGTTAGGGTGCCGGTTAGGGTTAGGGTTAGGGTTAGAATTAGCCTTAAGGCGAGGTTTAGGGTTAGGGTTAGGTTTATGGTTCTGGTGAGGGTGAAGGTTAGAGTTAGCTTGAGGGTCAGGATGAGGGGTATGGTTTGGGTTAGGATTAATGTGAGGTTTAGGGTTAGGGTTAGGGTTAGGGTTAGGTTGAGTTTTAGGTTGAGGGTTAGGTTTTTTGTTAGGGTTAGGGGGAGGGGGAGGTTTAGGGGGAGGTTTAGGTCAGGCTTAGTGTTAGGATTAGGGTGAGGTAAAGGGTTAGGGTGAGTGTTAAGGTTAGGTTAGGTTGAGGGTTAAGATGAGGGTTAGGGTTTCAGTGAGAGTCAGGGTTAAGGTTAGGGTGAGGGTTAGGGTTAGGATTATGGTTATGGTGAGGGTGATGGTTAGGATTAGGGTTTGGGTTATTGTAAATGTTATGGTTAGGGTTACATTTCCCATGAGGGTGAGGCTGAGAGCGAAGCTTTGGGTTAGAGTAAGGGTTAGTTTTAGGGTTAGGATTAGGGATAGGGTGTCGGTGAGGTTTAGGGTTAGACTTAGGTTGAGGGGGAGTTTTAGGGTGAGGGTTAGGGTTAGGTTTGTGTTACGGTTAGCTTTAGGTTTAGAGTGAGGGTAAGGTTGAGGTTTAGGGTTTAGGCTAGGTTTAGGGTTAGGATTAGGGTTAGGGTGAGGTAGAGTGTGAGGGTTAGGGTTAGGATTAGGCTTAGGCTTAGGGTTTGGCTGAGGGTGAGGGTGGGTGTGAGGATTAGGCTTAGGGTGATGGATAACCTTAGGGTTAGGTGAGGGTTAGGATGAGGGTTAGGGTTAGGATTAGGGTTAGGGTGAGGGCTATGGTGAGGGGAGGGTTAAGGTTAGGGTTAGGCTTAGGCATAGGTTTAAGCTGAGGGTGATGGTGAGGGTGAGGGTTAGGGTTATGTGGATGGATAGTGTTAGGGTTAGGGTGAGGGTTAGGATGAGGGTTCGGGTTAGGGTGAGGGTTACGATGAGCGTGATGGTAAGAGTAAAGTTGAGGGTAAGGCTAAGTGTGAGAGTTACGGTAAGGCTGAGGGTTAGGGTTAGGGTGAGGGTTAGGGTTAGGATTAGGGTTAGGGTTAGATTGGGGATTAGGGTTAGGGTTAGTGTGATTTTTAGGGTGAGGATGAGGGTTAGGGTGAGGGTTAAGGTTAGAATTAGGGTTAGGGTGAGGGCTAGCGTGAGGGTGAGGGTTAGGGTTAGCGTGAAGTTTATGGTGAGGTTTAGGGTGAGGGGTAGGTTTAGGTTTAGGGTGAGGTTTAGGTTTAGTGTGAGGGTTACGGTAAGGGTGAGAGTGAGGGTGAGGGTAAGTGTTATGGTGAGGGTTAGGATGAGGGTGAGGGTTAGGGTTAGGATTAGGGATATGATTAGGGATATGCTGAGGTTGAGGGTGAGGGTGAGGGTGAGGTTTAGGGTTATGGTTATGGTTAGGGTGAGGTCTAGGGTGAGGGTGAGGGTTAGGGTGAAGGTGAGGGTGAGGGTGAGAGTCTTGGTTAGGTAATGGTTAGGGTTAGGGTGAGGATTAGTTGAGGGTTAGGGTAAGGGTGAGCTAGAGGTTTAGGGTGTGAGTGAGCGTTAGGATTATGGTGAGGGTTCGGGTGATGGTGAGGGTTAGGGTGAGGTAGAGGGTTAGTTTTAGGGTTAGGTGAGGGTTAGTGTTAGGGTTTGGATTAGGGTGAGGGTTAGGATTAGGTTTAGGTTTTGGGTGAGGTTTAGGGTGAGGGTGAGGGTGAGGGTTAAGGTTAAGGTTAGGTTTGTGGTGTGGATAAGTGATAGCATGAGGGTTAGGGTGAGTGTTAGACTTAGCATTAGGGTTAGGGTGAGGGTTAGGGTGAGGATTAGGGTGAGTTTTAGGGTTAGGGGGAGGGTTAGGGTTAGGCTTAGCATGAGGGTGACGGTGAGGTTGACGGTTAGGTTTAGAGTTACGTTGAGTATTCGGTTAAGTGTGAGGTTTAGGGTGAGGATGAGGTTAAGTGTTAGGATGAGGGTTAGGGTGAGGTTGAGGATTAGGGTTAAGGTTCGGGTTAGGGTGAGGTTTAGGGTGAGGGTTAGGGTTATGATTAGGGTGAGGGTTAGGGTGAGGGTGAGGGTTAGGGTTGTTATAAGGGTTAGGGTCAGAATTAGCGTGACGGTGAGGTTTTGGGTGAGGGTTAGGTTGAGGGTTAGAGTTAGGGTTAAGGTGAGGGTTAGGGTAAGGGGTAGGGTTACGGTTAGGGTGAGGGTTAGGTTTATTGTGAGAGTTAGGGTTAGGGTTAGGGTTAGGATTAGTTTGAGAGTAAGAATTAGCTGACTGTTAGGGTGAGGGTGAGGTTTAGGGTTAGGAATAGTGATAGGATTAGTGTAAATCTGAGGGTGAGGGTGAGGTTTAGGGTTACGGTTAGGGTGAGTTCATGGGTGAGCGTTAGGTTAAGGTTGAGGGTTAGGGTGAGAGTGATGGTAAGGGTAAAGGTGAGGGTTAGGCTGAGGGTGAGGGTTAAGATAAGGGTGAGGGTTAGGGTTAGGGTGAGTGTTAGGCTAAGGGTTTGGGTTACGGTTAGGGTGAGTGTTAGATTGAGGATTAGGGTTAGGGTTAGTGTGAGGTTTAGGGTGAGGTTGAGGGTTAGGGTTAGGGTTAGGGTTAGTGATAGAATTAGGGTTAGGGTGAGGACTAGGATGAGGGTGAGGTTTAGGTTAGGGTTAGGGTTAAGGTTAGGGTGAAGTTTATGGTTACTGTGAGGGTTAGGATTAGTGTGAGGGTTAGGGTTAGAGTTAAGGTTAGTGTTAGGGTGAGGGTAAGGGTTAGGGTGAGGGTTTGGGTTAGGGTGAGGGTTATGTTTCGGTTGAGGGTTAGGTTTAGGGTTAGGGTTATTGTTAGGGCTAGGATTAGGATTAGGGTTAGGGTGAGGGTGAGTGTGTGGGTTAGGGTTAGGTTTAGGTTTAGGCTTAAGGTTAGGCTGAGGGTGAGGTTGAGGCTGAGGATTAGGGTTAGGGTGATGGTTAGGGTTTGGGTTAGGGTGAGGGTTAGGATAAGGGTTAGAGTTAGGATTAAGGTTTGGGTGAGGGCTAGGGTGAAGGTGAGGTTTAGGGTTATATTTAGCGTGAGGTTTAGGGTTAGAGTTAGGGTTAGGGTTAAGGTGAGGCTGAGGTTTAGGTTTAGAGTTAGGGTTAGGGTGAGGGTTAGGTTTAATGTTTTAGGGTTAGGTTTAGGGTTAATGTTCGGTTTAGGTTTAGGGTGAGGGTTAGGGTTAGGGTGAGGGATAGGGTTAGGGCTGGGAGTAGGATTAGTGTTAGGGTGAGGGTGAGGGTGAGTGTAAGGGTTAGGGTTAGGGTTAGGGTGAGCCTTAGGTTTAGGCTGAGGTTGAGGGTGAGGCTTAAGGTGAGGGTGAGGGTTAGGTTAGAGTTAGGGTTAGTGTGAAGTTTAGTGTAAGGATTGCTGTTAGGATTAGGGTTAGGATGATGGTTAGGGTGAGGGTTATGTTTTGGGATCGGGTTAGATTTAGGATTAGGTTTAGCGTGAGTGTGAGTGTGAGGATTAGGGTTAGGGTTGGGCTGAGGGTGAGGGTGAGGGTTTGTGTTAGGGTGAGGGTTAGGGTTAGGTTTAGGATGAGGGATAGGATGAGGTTTAGGGTTAGGATTATGGTTACGGTGAGGGCTAAGGTGAGGGTTGAGGTTAGGTTTAGGTTTAGGATTAGGATTAGTGTTCGGGTTAGGTTAGGGTTAGGATTAGGGTGCGGGCTAGGGTGAGGGTGAGGGTTAGGTTTAGGGTTAGTCTTAGACTTAGGGTTAGGCTGAGGGTGGGGTGAGGAATAGGGTTTGGGTGATGGTTAGGGTTAGGGTTATGGTGAGGTTTAGGATGAAGTTTCGGGTTAGGATTAGGTTTAGGGTGAGGGCTAGGGTGAATGTGAGGGTTATGGTTAGGCTTAGGCTTAGGGTTAGGCTGAGGATAAGGGTGGGGGTGAGGAATAGGTTTTGGGTGATGGTTAAGGTTAGGGTTAGGGTGAGGGTTAGGATGAGGGTTGGAGTTAGGATAAGTTTTAGGGTGAGGGCTTGGGTGAGGGTGAGGTTTAGGGTTAGGGTTCGGCTTAGGCATAGGTTTAGGCTGAGGGTGAGGGTGAGTGTGATTGATAGGGTTAGGGTGATGGATAGGGTTAGGGTTAGGGTGAGTGTTAGGATGAGTGTAAGTTTTAGGGTGAGGGTTAGGGTGAGCATGATGGTAACAGTAAAGGTGAGGTTTAGGCTGAGGGTGAGTGTTCCATTAAGAGTGAGGGTAAGGATTAATGTGAGGGTTAGCATAAGGGATAGGGTGAGGGTTAGGGTGAGGGTGAGGGTTAGGGTGAGGGTGAGGGTTAGATTGAGGATTAGGGTTAGGGTTAGTGTGAGGTTTACGGTGAGGATAATGTTTAGGGTTAGGGTGAGGGTTATGGTTAGAATTAGGGTGAGAGTGAAGGCTAGGGTTTGGGTGAGGGTTAGGGTTAGGGTTAGGCTTAGGGTGAGGTTTAGGATTAGGGTGAGAGTTAGGGTTACTGTGAGGGTTAGTGTTAGAGTTAGGGTTAGGGTAAGGGTTAGGGTAAGTGTTAGGGTGAGGGTTAGGGTTAGGGTGAGTGTTATGTTTAGGGTGAGGTTTAGGGTTAGGTTTAGGGTTATTGTTAAGTTTAGGGTTAGGGTTACAGTGAGGATGAGGGTGAAGGTTAGGGTTAGGGTGAGGTTTAGTGTTAGGGTTAGGGGTTTAGTTAGGGTTAGGGTTAGGGTGAGTTTTAGGGTTAGAGTTAGGGTTAGGGTGAGGGTTAGGCTGAGGATTAGGGTTATGATTAGGGTTAGGGTGAGGGCTAGGGTGACGGTGAGGGTTAGGGTTAGTGTTAGGGTGAGTTTTAGGGTTAGGGTTAAGGTTAGGGTGAGCTTTTGGATGAGGTTTAGGGTTACAGTGAGGGTGAGGGTTAGGGTTAGGTTGCGGGTTAGGGTTAGGATTAGGATTAGGGTGAGGGTGAGTGTTAGCACTAGCGTTAGGCTTAGGGTTAGGGTTAGTTTTAGGGTTAGGATTAGTGATAATATTATGGTTAGGGTTAGACTTACGGTTTGTGTGAGGGTGAGGGTGAGGGTGAGGGTTAGGGTTACGGTGAGGATTAGAGTTAGGGTTAGTATTAGGGATAAGGTGAGGGAGAGGTTTAGGGTTAGAGTTAGGTTGAGGGGGAGGGTAAGGGTGAGTGTTAGGGTTAGGGTTAGTGTTAGGGTTAGCATTAGGTTTAGGGTGAGGGTAAGGTTGATGTTTAGGGCTAGGGTTAGGTTTTGGGTTAGGATTAGGGTTAGAGTGAGGGTGAGTGTGAGGGTTAGGGTTAGGATTAGGCTTAGGCTTAGGGATAGGCTGAGGGTGAGGGTGTGTGTGAGGATTAGGCTTAGGGTTATGGTTAACCGTAGGGTTAGGGTGAGGGTTAGGGTTAGGATTAGGGTTAGGGTGAGGGTGAGGGTTAAGATTAGGGTTAGGTTTGTGCTGTGGATAAGTGATAGCATGAGGGTTAGGGTGAGTGTTAGACTTAGCATTAGAGTTAGGGTAAGGTTTAGGTTGAGGATTAGGGTGGGTTTTAGGATTAGGGTGAGGGTTAGGGTTAGGCTTAGTATGGGGGTGACGGTGAGGGTGACTGTTAGGGTTAGAGTTACGGTGAGGATTCGGTTAAATGTGAGGTTTAGGGTGAGTATGAGGTTAAGTGTTAGGATGAGGGTAAGGGTGAGGGTGAGGGTTAGGGTTAAGGTTTGGGTTAGCGTGAGGGTTAGGGTGAGGGTTAGGGTTAGGGTTATGCTTAGGGTTAGGATGAGGGTTAGGCTGATGATTAGGGTTACGATTAGGGTGATGGTTAGGGTGAGGGTTCGGTTCAGGGTGACGGTTAGGGTTCGGGTGACGGTTAGGGTTGTTCTTAGGGTTAGGGTCAGATTTAGGGTGATGTTGAGGTTTTGGGTTAGGGTTAGGGTGAGGGTTAGAGTTAGGGTTAAGATGAGGTTTAGGGTAAGGTGTAGGGTTATGGTTAGGTTGAGGTTTAGGTTTAGTGTGAGAGTGATGGTAAGGGTAAAGTTGAGGGTTAGGCTGAGGGTGAGTGTTAAAATAAGGGTGAGGGTTAGGGTTAGGGTGAGGGTTAGGGTTATGGTTAGGGTGAGGGTTAGATTGAGGATTAGGGTTAGGGTTAGTGTGAGGTTTAGGGTGAGGATGAGGGTTAGGGTTAGGGTTAGAATTAGGGTTAGGGTGAGGGCTATGATGAGGTTGAGGTTTAGGTTAGGGTTAGGGTTAAGGTTAGGATGAGGTTTAGGGTTACTGTGGGGATTAGGGTTAGTGTGAACGTTGGGGTGATGCTTACGGCTAGTGTTCGGGTCCGGGTAAGTGTTAGAGTGAGGGTTTGGGTTAGGGTGAGGGTTATATTTAAGGTGAGGGTTAGCTTTAGGGTTAGGGTTATTGTTAGGTTTAGGATTAGGATTAGGGTTAGGGTGAGGGTGAGTGTGTGGGTTAGGGTTAGGTTTAGGTTTAGGCTTAATGTTAGCCTGCGGCTGAGGGTAAGGTTGAGGCTGAGTGTTAGGGTTAGGGTGATGGTTAGGGTTAGGGTTAGGGTTAGGGTTCAGATGAGGGTTAGAGTTAGGATTAGGGTTTGAGTGAGGGCTAGGGTGAAGGTGAGGTTTAGGGTTATGTTTAGGGTGAGGTTTAGGGTTAGGGTTAGGGTTAGGGTTAGGGTTAAGTTGAGGGTGAGGTTTAGGTTTAGATTTATGGTTAGGGTGAGCGTTAGCGTTAGGGTTAGTTTTAGGTTTAGGGTTATTGTGAGGGTTAGGGTTAGGGTGACGGTTAGGGTTAGGGCTGAGATTAGGATTAGTGTTAGGGTGAGGGTGAGTGTGAGTGTGATGATTCAGGTTAGGGTCGGGCTTAGGTTTAGGCTGAGGTTGAGGGTCAGGATTAAGGTGAGGGTGAGGGTGAGGTTTAGGGTTAGAGTTAGGGTTAGTGTGAAGGTTAGTGTTAGGATTGGTGTTAGGGTTAAGGTTAGGGTGTGGGTTAGGTTGAGGGTTATGGTTAGGGATCGTGTTAGATTTAGGATTAGGGTTAGCTTGAGTGTGAGTGTGAGGGTTAGTGTTAAGGTTAGTTTTAGGGTTAGGCTGAGTGTGAGGGTGAGGTTTAGGGTTAGGTTGAGGTTTAGGGTTAGGGTTAGGGTGAAGGTTAGGATGAGGTATAGGGTTAGGATTAGGGTTAGGGTTAGGGTTAAGGTGAGGGTTAATGTTAGGGTTAGGGTGATGGTTAGGGTTATTGTTAGTGTTATGTTTAGGGTTAAGTTTGTGGTGAGGGTGAGGCTGAGGGTGGGTATTAGGGTTAGGATTAGGATTAGGGTTAGGATTAGTGCTATTGTTAAGGTTAGGGTTAGAGTTATGGTGAGGGTGAGGGTGAGGGGGAGAGTGAGGGTGAGGGTTAGGGTTAGGGCTAGGGTGAGGTTTAGGGTTAGAGTTAGGGTAGGGTGAGGGTTAGGGTTAGTGTGAGGTTTGGGTTAGGGTTAGTGTTAGGGTAAGGTAAGTGTTAGGGTGAGGGTAAGGGTTAGGGTGAGGGTTAGGGTTAGAATGAGTGTTAGGGGTAGGGTTATGGTTATTGTTAGCGTAAGGTGTTTGGGTGAGGATCAGGGTTAGGGTGAGGTTTAGGGTTAGAATGAAGGTTAGGTTTAGGGTTAGTGTTATTTTTAGGGTTAGGGTTAGGATTATGGTTAGGGTGAGGACTAGGGTGAGGGTGAGGTTTAGGGTTAGGGTTTGGCTTATGCTTAGGTTTAGACTGAGGCTGAGTGTGAGGTTGAGGGTTACGTTTAGCGTGATGGTTAGGGTTATGTTTAGGGTGAGGGTTAGAATGAGGGTTAGGGTTAGGGTGAGGGTTAGGGTGAGTGTGACAGTAAGGGTAAAGGTGAGGGTTAAGGTTAGGGTGAGGGTTAGGGTGAGGATTAGGGTTAGGGTTAGGGTGAGGGTGAGGTTAAATTGAATATCAGTGTTAGGGTCAGTGTGAGGTTTAGGGTGAGGATGAGGGTTAGGGTTAGTGTGAGTGCTATGGTGAGGGTGAGGGTTAGGTTTAGGGTTATGTTGAAGTTTAGGGTTAAGGTGATGGTTAGGGCTAGTGTGACGGTTAGTGTTAGTATTAGGGTTAGTTTTAGGGTGAGGGTTAGCATTAGGGTGAGGTTTATGTTTAGGGTTAGTGTTAACGTTAGGGTTAGGGTTATTGTTAGGGTTAGGGTTACTGTTACAGTGAGGGTGAAGGTTAGGGTTATGGTTAGGGTGAGGTTTAGGTTTAGGTTCAGTGTTAGAGTTAGGGTTAGGGTGAGGGTGAGGTTTAGGTTTAGGGTTAGGATTAGTGGGAGGGTTAGGTTGAGGGTTAGGGTGAGTGTTAGTGTTTGGATTAGGGTTAAGGTGAGGGTGAGTGTGTGGGTTAGGATTAGGCTTAGGTTTAGGGTTAGGCTGAGGCTGAGTGTGAGCGTGAGTGTGAGTGTTAGGGTTAGCTTCAAGGTTAGGGTTAGGGTAGGGTTGAGGGTTAGGGTTATGGTTAGAATCAGGCTTAGGATGAGGTTTAGGTTTAGGATTAGGGTTAGTATGAGGGCAAGGGTGAGGGTGAGGGTTAGGGTTACCATTATGGCGAGGTTTAGGATTAGGGTTAGGTTTAGGGTTAGGGTGAGGGTTAGGTTAGGGTAACGGTGAGAGTGAGGGTTAGTGTTAGGGTGAGGCTGAGGGTTAGGATTAGTGTTATGGTTAGGGTTATTGTTAGTGTTATCATGAAGGTTAAGTTTACAGTGAGGTTGAGGCTGAGGGTTAGGTTTAGGGTTAGGTTAGGGTAAATTTTAGCGTTAGGATTAGTGTTAGTGTTAGGGTGAGGGCTTGGTTTAGGTTGAGGTTTACTGTCAAGGTGAGGGTAAGGATTAGGGTTAAGGTTTGGGTTAGTGTTATTGTTAGGGGTAAGGTTAGAGTTACTGTGAGGATGAGGGTGAGGGTGAGTGTGAAAGTTAGGGTTAGGGTTAGCCTTAGTCTTAGGTTTAGTCCTAGCGTGAGGGTGAGGTTAAGGGTTAGGATTAGGGTGATTGTTAGGGTTTTAGGGTTAGGGTGAAGGTTAGGGTGAGGTTTAGGTTTAGGATTAGGGCTAAGGTGAGGGCTAGGGTGAGGGTGAGGTTTAGGGTTAGCATTAGGGTGACGTTTAGGGTTAGGATTAAGTTTAGGGTTAGGGTGAGTGTTAGTGTGAGGGTTACGGTGAGGGTGAGGGTTAGGGTTAGGGTGAAGGTTAGGGTTAGGGTGAGGGTGAGGGTGAGGGTTAGATTAGGGTTAGGGTTAGGGTTATTGTTAGTGTTATGGTTAGGTTTAAGTTTATGGTGAGGTTGAGGCTCAGGGTGAGGGTTAGGGTTAGGGTTAGGTGAGGTTTAGGTTAGGGTTAAGGTTAGGGTTAGGGTGAGGGTTTGGGTTAGGGTTAGGGTTACGTTGAGGGTGAGGGTGAGGGTTAGGGTTAGGTTTAGTGTCATTGTTAGGGTTATGGTTAGAGTTACAGTGAGGGTGAGGGTAAGGGTTAGGGTTAGGGTGAGGTTTAGGGTTAGGATTAGGGTTAGGGTGAAGTTGAGGGTGAGGTTTAGGGTTAGAATTAGGGTTGGGTTGAGTATTAGGGTTAGTGTTAGGGTTAGGGTTACGCTGAGGGTTAGGATGAGTGTTAGGGTTAGGATTAGGATTAGGATTAGGGTAAATGTTAGGGTGAGTGATTATGTTAGGCTTAGGGATAGGGTTAGGCTTAGCCTTAACCTGAGGGTGAGGGTTAGGGTGAGGGTTAGAGTTAGGCTGACGGTGAGTGTGAGGGTTAGGGTTAGGTTGAGGATCAGTGTTAGGATTAGGGTTAGGGTTATTGTTAGTGTTATGGTTAAGGTTAAGTTTACGGTTAGGGTGAGGCTGACGTTGAGGTTTTGGGTTAGGCTTAGGGTGAGGTTTAGGGTTAGGGTTAGGGTTAGGGTGATGCTTAGGGTTAGTGTTATTGTGAGAGTTAGGGTTAGAGTTACGGTGAGGGTGAGGGTGAGGTTTAGATTTAGGTTTAGGGTGAGGGTTAGGGTGAGGGTGAAGTTTAGTGTTAGAGTTGGAGTTAGGGGGAGGGTTAGGGGGAGGGATAGGTTGAGGTTTAGGGTTAGTGTTACGGTTGGGTTTAGGATTAGGTTTATGGTGAGGCTGAGTGTGAGGGTTAGGATTAGGATTAGGCTTAGGCTTAGGCTTAGGCTGAGGGTGAGGGTGGGGTTGAGGATTAGGTTAAAGGTGATGGTTAGGGTTAGGGTTAGGTTTAGGGTTAGGATTAGGGTTAGGATGATGTCTAGGGTGAGGGTGAGGGTTAGGGTTAGGGTTAGGCTTAGGGTTACGGTCAGGGTGAGTGTTAGGATGAGGGTTAGGCTTAGGGTGAGGTTTAGGGTGAGGGTGCAGGTAAGGGTAAAGGTGAGAGGCTGAGAGTGAGGATTAAGTTAAGGGTGAGGGTTAGGTTTAGGGTGAGGGTTAGGGTTCGGGTTAAGGTGAGCGTGAGGTTTATATTGAGGATTAGTTTTAGGGTTAGTGTGAGGTTTAGGATGAGGATGAGGGTTAGGGTTAGGGTGAGGGCTAGGGTGAGGGTGAGGGTGAGGGTTAGTGTGAGTGCTACTGTTAGGGTTAGGTTTAGTGTTAGGGTGAATTTAAGTGTTAGGGTGAGGGTTAGGTTTAGAGTGAGTGTTATGTTTAGAATGAGGGTTAGGGTTAGGGTTAGGGTTACTATTAGGGTTAGGATTAGGTTTACTGTTAAGTTGAGTGTGAGGTTTAGGGTTAGGTTGAGGGTTAGGTTTATGTTTAGTGTTAGGGTTAGAGTTAGGGTTAGGGTGAGGGTGAGGTTTAGGGTTAGAGTTAGCTTTTGTGTTAGGGTTAGGGTTAGGTTGAGTGTTAGTGTGAGGGTCAGGTTTAGGCTTAAGCTTAGGCTTAGGGTTAGGCTTAGGCCGAGCATGAGGGTGAGGGTTAGGGTTAGGGTTAGGGTGAGGGTTAGGGTTAGGGTTAGTGTGAGGGTTAGGATGAGATTTAGGCTTAGGATTAGGGTTAAGGTGAGGGCTAGTCTGAGGTTTACTGTGAGGGTTAGGGTTAGGTTTAGGATTAGGTGTAGGTTGAGGGTGAGTGTGAGGGTTAGGGTTAGGGTTAGGCTTAGGGTTAGGGTGAGGGTTAGGGTTAGGATTTGGTTTAGGGTGAGGGGGAGAATTTGGGTTAGTGTGAGTGCTAGTGTTAGGGTTAGGTTTAGTGTTAGGGTGAATTTAAGTCTTAGGGTGAGGGTTAGGTTTAGGGTGAGTATTATGGTTAGAATGAGGGTTAGGGTTAGGGTTACTGTTAGGGTTAGGTTTAGGTTTACTGTTAAGGTGAGTGTGAGGTTTAGGGTTAGGTTGAGTGTTAGGTTTATGTTTAGGGTTAGGGTTAGATTTAGGGTTAGGGTGAGGGTGAGGTTTAGGGTTAGAGTTAGCTTTTGTGTTAGGGTTAGGGTTAGGTTGAGGGTTAGTGTGAAGTTTAGGTTTAGGCTTAAGCTAATGCTTAGGGTTAGGCTTAGGCCGAGCATGAGGGTGTGGGTGAGGGTTAGGGTTAGGGTGAGGGTTAGGGTTAGGGTTATGGTGAGGGTTAAGATGAGATTTAGGGTTAGTATTAGGGTTAGGGTGAGCGCTAGTTTGAGGGTTACTGTGAGGGTTTGGGTTAGGTTTAGTATTAGGTGTAGGTTGAGGGTGAGTGTGAGGGTTAGGGTTAGGGTTAGTGTTAGGGTGAGTGTTCGGGTTAGGGTTTGGTTTAGGGTGAGGGGGAGGGTTAGGGTTAGGGTTAGGGTGAGGGTGAGGGAGAGGTTTAGATTTAAGGTTAGTGTGAGTGTTAGGGTTATGTTGAGGGTTATGGTTAGGGTGAGTGTTAGGGTTATGGTTAGGTTTAGGGTGAATACTAGGGTGAGGGTGAGGTTTAGGGTTAGGGTGAGGGTGAGGTTTAGGGTGAGGGTGAGGTTTAGGGTTAGTGTGAGGTTTATGGGTAGGGGTAGGGTGAGGGTTAGTGTTAGGGTGAGGGTTAGTGTTAGGGTGAGGGTTAGGTTTAGGGTTAGGTTTAGAGTGACGGTTAGGGTGAGCATTAGGGTTAGGATTAGTGTTAGGGTATGTGCCAGGGTGAGTGTTAGGGTTAGGGTTAGGTTGATGTTGAGGGTTAGTGTTAGGGTGGTTTAGGGTTGGGGTTAAGGTTAAGATTAGGGTTAAGGTGATGCTGAGTGTGAGGGTTAGAGTTAGTGTTAGCCTTAGGGTTAGGCTGAGTCTGAGGCTGAGGGTGAGGGTTAGATTAAGGGTGAGGATTAGGTTTAGGGTTAGAGTGTGGGTTAGTATGAGTGATAGGTTTAAGATTTGGGTTAGGATACATGCTAGGTTGAGGGTTCGGTTTACGGTTAGGGTGAGGTTTAGGGTTAGGGTTAGGGTCAGTGTTAGGGTTAGGGTGAAGGTTTGGTTTAGGGATAGAGTTACGGTGAGGGTGAGGTTTAAGGTTAGGTTTATGGTTAGTGTTATTCTTAGGTTTAGGGTTAGGGTTAAGATTAAGGCAAGGGTGAGGGTGAGGGTGATGTTGAGGGTCAGGTTTAGGGTTAGGATGAAGTTTAGAGTTAGGGTTAGGGTTAGGGTGATTGTGAGGGTTAGTGTTAGGGTTAGGGTGAGGTTTAGCATTAGGGTTAGGGGTAGCGTTAGGATGAGGGTGAGGGTTAGGGTTCAGGTTTGGGTGAGGGTGAGGGTTAGGGTTAGGGTTAGGGTTAGGTTGAGGTTTAGTGTTAGGGTGAGGCTTATGGTTAGTGTGAGGGTTAGGGTTTGGGTTAGGTTTATTGTTAGGGTTAGGGTTACGGTTACAGTGAAGGTGAGGGTGAGGTTTAGGGTTAGGGTTAGAGTTAGGGTTAGGGTGAGGGTTAGGTTGAGGGTTAGGGTTAGGGTTAGTGTTAGGGTTAGGGTTAGTGTGAGAGTTAGGGGGACGTTCAGGGTTATAGGATTAGGGTTTGAATTAGAGTTAGGGTGAGGGTGAGTGTGTTTGTTAGGGTTTGGTTTTGGGTTAGGTTTAGGGTTAGGGTGAGGTTTTGGATGAAGTTTAGGGTTACAAAGAGGGTGAGGGTGAGGTTTAGTGTGAGGGTTAGGGTTAGGTTTAGGGTTAGGGTGAGGGTGAGTGTTAGGATTAGGGTTAAGGATAGGTTTAGGGTTAGGATTAGTGTTATTGTTAGGGTTAGGGTTAGAGTTACGGAGAGCATGAGGATGAGGGTTACGTTTAGGGTTAGGGTGAGGTTTAGGGTTGGGGTTATGGTGAACGTGAGGGTTAGGGTAAGATTGAGGGCTATTGTTTAGGTTAGGGTGAGGGTTAGGGTTAGGTTTAGGGTGATGGTTAGGATGAGGATTAGGGTTAGGATTAAGATTAGGGTGAAGGCTACGGTGAGGGTGAGGGTTAGGGTTAGTGTTAGGGTGAGGTTTAGGGTTAAGGTTATGGTTAGGGTGAGGGTTAGGGTTACGGTAAGGGTGAGGGTTAGGGTTAGGGTAGGTTTGGGGTTAGGGTTAGGTTTAGGTTTAGGATTAGTGTTATTGTTAGGGTTAGGGTTAGATTTAAGGTGAGGGTCACGGTGAGGTTCAGGCTTAGGCTTATGCTTAGGGATAGGCTGAGTGTGAGGTTGAGGGTGAGGGTTAGGGTTAGGGTGATGGTTAGGTTTACGTTTAGGGTTAGCATTAGGATGAGGTTTACGGTAAGGGTAAATGTGAGGTTTAGTCTGTGGGTGAGGATTAAGATTAGGATGAGGGTAAGGGTTAGGTTTAGGTTTAGGGTAAGGATGAGGGTTAGGGTTAGGGTGAGGGTTAGATTGAGGATTAGGGTTAGGGTTAGTGTGAGGTTTAGGGTGAGTATGAGGGTTAGGGTTAGAGTGAGGGTGAGGTTTAGATTTAGTGTTAGGGTGAGGGCTAGGGTCAGGGTGAGGGTTAGGGTTAGTGTTAGGGTGAGGTTTATGATTAGGGTGAGGGTTAGGGTTAGTGTGAATGTTAGAGTTAGGTTTAGGGTTAGTGTTAGGGGGAGCGTAATTGTTAGGGTGAGGGTAATTGTTATGGTGAGGGTGAGGGTTTGTGTTAGGGTTATTGTTAGGGTTAGGGTTAGGGTTACGGTTACAGTGAAGGTGAGGGTGAGGGTTAGGTTTAGGGTGAGAGTTAGGGTTAGGGTGAAGATTAGGTTGAGGTTAAGGGTTAGGATTAGTGTTAGGGTTAGGGTTAGTGTGAGAGTTATGGGGACGTTCAGGGGTAGGGTTAGGTCAGGATTAGAGTTAGGGTGAGGGTGAATGTGTGTGTTAGGGTTTGGTTTTGGGTTTGGGTTAGGTTTAGGATTAGGGTTACGATTAGGGTTATGGTGAGGGTGAGGTTCATGGTTAGACTTAGGTTTAGGGGGAGGGTTAGGTCGAGGGTTAGGGTTAGGGTTATTGTTAGGGTTATGGTTAGTTTGAGGGTTAGGTTGAGGTTTACCGTTAGTGTTAGGGTTAGGGTGAGGGTGGGTTTTAGGGTTAGAGTTAGGGTTAGGGTGATGCTGGGGGTGAGGGTTAGGGTTAGGGTTAGTGTTAGAGTTAGGGATAGGGGGAGGGTTAGGGTGAGGGTGATGGTTAAGCTTAGGGTTAGGATTAGGATTAGGATAAGGGTGAGTGTGAGGGTTAGGTTTAGGGATAGAGTTAGGCTTAGGGTTTTGCTGAAGGCGAGGGTGAGGGTGAAGATTTGGTTTAGGTTGAGTGATAGGATTAGGGATAGGGTGAGAGTTAGGGTTCGGGTTAAGTTTAGGGTTAGGCTGAGGGTTAGGTTTGGGGTTATGGTGAACGTATTGGTTAGGGTAAGGTTGAGGGCTATTCTTAAGGTTAGGGTGAGGGTTAGGGTTAGGTTTAGGGTTATCGTTAGGATGAGGATTAGGGTTAGGATTAAGATTAGGGTGAAGGCTACGGTGAGGGTGAGGGTTAGGGTTAGTGTTAGGGTGAGGTTTAGGGTTAGGGTTAGGGTTAGGGTGAGGGTTAGGATGAGGGTTAGTGTTATGGTAAGGGTGAGGGTTAGGGTTAGGGTGAGGGTTAGGGTTAGGTTTAGGATTAGGTTTAGGGTGAGGGTGAGGTTTAGGATTAAGTTAGGTTTGGGGTTAGGGTTTGGTTTAGGTTTAGGATTAGTGTTATTGTTAGGATTAGGGTTAGATTTAAGGTGAGGGTGACGGTGAGGTTCAGGCATAGGCTTACGCTTAGGGATAGGTTGAGTGTGAGGTTGAGGGTGAGGGTTAGGGTTAGGGCGATGTTTAGGTTTATGTTTAGGGTTAGCATTAGGATGAGGTTTATGGTAAGGGTAAATGTGAGGTTTAGGCTGTGCGTGAGGATTAAGATTAGGATGAGGGTAAGGGTTAGGTTTAGGTTTAGGGTAAGGATGAGTGTTAGGTTTAGGGTGAGGGTTAGATTGAGGATTAGGGTTAGGGTTAGTGTGAGGTTTAGGGTGAGTATGAGGGTTAGGGTTAGGGCGAGGGTGAGGGTTAGAATTAGTGTTAGGGTGAGGGCTAGGGTCAGGGTTAGGGTTAGGGTTAGGCTTAGGGTGAGGTTTAGGATTAGGGTGAGGGTTAGGGTTAGTGTGAAGGTTAAAGATAGGGTTGGGGTTAGTGTTAGCGTGAGGGTAATTGTTAGGGTGAGGGTTAGGGTTAGGGTGAGGGTTAGGGTGGGGGTGACAGTTAGGGTAAACGTGAAGGTTAGACTGAGGGTGAGGTTTACGGTTAGGGTGAGGGTTAGGGTTAGGGTGAGGGTTAGGGTTAGTGGTGGGGTGAAGGTGAGGTTTAGATTGAGGATTTGTGTTAGGGTTAGTGTGAGTTTTAGGGTGAGGATGAGGGTAAGGTTTAGGGTGAGGGCTAGGGTGAGGGTGAGGGTTAGGGTTAGGGTTAGGATGAGGTTTAGGTTTAGGGTTAGGGTTAGAGTTAGGGTTAGGGTTAGAGTGAGGCTTAGGGTTACTGTTAGAGTTAGTGTTAGGGTTAGTTTTAGGGTGAGGGATAGGTTTAGGCTTAGGCTTAGGCTGAGCATGAGAGTGAGGGTTAGGGTTAGGATTAGGGTGAGGGTTAGGTTTAGAATTAGGGTGAGGTTTAGGATGAGGTTTCGGGTCAGGTTTAGGGTTAAGTTGACGGCTAGGGTGAGGGTTAAGGTAAGGGTTAGGGTTAGTGATAGGGTTTGGTTTAGGATTAGGTTTAGGGTGAGGGTGAGTGTGAGGGTTAGGGTTAGTGTTAGGCCTAGGCTTAGGGTTAGGGTGAGGGTTAAGTTTAGGGTTTGGGTTAGGGTGAATGTGAGGCTGAGGATTAGGGTTAGGTTTAGGGTTAGTGTTAGGTTTAGGGTTAGGGTTAGGCTTAGGGTTAGTCTGAGGGTGACAGTGGGGTTGAGGATTAGGGTTAGGGTTAGCGTTCGGGATTGGGTTATTGTTAGTGTTATGGTTAGGGTTCAGTTTGCGGTGAGGGTGAGGCTAAGGGTGAGGGTTATGATTAGGGTTAGGGTTAGGCTTAGGCTTAGGGTTAGGCTAAGTGTGACAGTGGGGGTGAGGATTTGGATTAGGGTTAGGGTTAGGTTTATTGTTAGTGTTATGGTTAGGGTTATGTTTGTGGTGAGGGTTATGGTTAGGGTTAGGGTTAGGGTTAGGTTTAGGGTTATTGTTAGGGTTAGGGTTAGAGTTACGGTGAGGTTGAGGGTGAGGGTGAGGGTAAGTGTTAGGGTGAGGTTTAGGGTGAGGTTTAGGGATAGGGTTAGGTTTAAGTTGAGGGGAGGTTTAGGGTTAGACTTCGGGTTAGGGTGAGGTTTAGCGTGAGGGTTAGGGTTAGGGTTATGGTGAGGGTTAGGTTGAGGGTTAGGGTAAGGCTTAGGCTTAGGCTTAGGCTTAGGCTGAGTGTGAGGTTGAGGGTGAGGGTTAGGTTTAGGGTGATGTTTAGGTTTACAGTTAGGGTGAGGTTTAGGATGAGGTTTAGGGTTAGGGTGATGTTTAGGGTGTGGATGATGTTAAGGGTAAAGGTGAGGTTTAGGCTGAGGATGAGGGTTAAGATAAGGGTGAGTGTTAGGGTTAGCTTTAGGGGTAGTGTAAGGGTTAGGGTTAGGTTAGGGTTAGGGTTAGTGTTTAGTGAGGGTTAGATTGAGGATTAGGTTTAGGGTTAATGTGATGCTTAGGGTTAAGATAAGGGTGAGGGTTAGGGTTAGCTTTAGGGTTAGGGTGAGGGTAAGGGTTAGAATTAGGGTGAGGGTGAGGGCTAGAGTGAGTGTGAGAGTTAGGGTTAGTGTTAGGGTTTAGGTGAGGTTTAGGATTAGGGTGAGGGTTAGGGTTAGTGTGAGGGTGAGTGTTAGGGTTAGGGTTAGTGTTAGGGTGAGTGTGTTATGGTGAGGGTTAGGGTTAGGGTGAGGTTTATGGTTAGGGTGAGGGTTAGGGTTAGTGTGAGTGTGAGGGTGAGGTTTATGGTTAGATATAGGGTTAGGGGGAGGGTTAGGGTGAGGGTTAGGTTTAGGGTCAATGTTATGTTTAGGGAGAGGGTGAGGTTTAGGTTTAGGTTTAGTGTTAGGATTATGGTTAGTGTTAGTGTGAGGGTTAGTGTTAGGTTTAGGTTTAGTGTTAGGGTGAGGGTAAGTGTGAGAGTGAGGGTTTGGGTTAGGGTGAGGGTTATGATTAGGGTGAGGGTTGGGAATAGGTTTAAGTTTATTCTTAAGGTGAGGTTTAGGTTTACGGTGAGGATGAGGGTGAGGGTTAGGGTTAGGGATAGGGTGAAGTTTAGGTTTTGGGTTAGGGTTAGAGTTAGGTTTAGGGTGAGGGTGAACTTTAGGGTTAGATTTAGTGTTAGGGTGAGGGTGAGGTTGAGGTTTAGGGTTAGGGTTAGTGTTAGGGTTAGTGTGAGGGTGAGAGTTAGGAGGAGTGTTAGGGTTGGGGATAGGGTTAGGATTAGGGTTAGGGTGAGGGTGAGTGTGTGTGTTAGCGTTAGCTTTAGGGTTAGGCTTAGGGTTAGGCTGCGGGTGAGGTTGAAGGTGAGGCTCAGGATTAGGGTGAGGGTTAAGGTTAGGGTTAGGGGAGGGTTAGTGTGAGGGTTAGGGTTAGGATTAAGATTAGGGGGAGGGGCTAGGGTGATGGTTAGTTTTAGGGTTAGGGTTAGGGTTAGGTTTCGGTTTAGGGTTAGGGTTAGGGTAAGGGTGAGGGTGAGATTTAGGGTTAGAGTTCAGCTTAGGGTTAGGCTGAGGGTGTGTGTTAGGGTTAGGGTTAGTGATGGGGTTAGGTTGAAGGTGAGGGTTAGGGTGAGGGTGAATATTAGGGTTAGGTTTAGGATTAGGATTAGGGTTAGTGTTAGGGTGAGTGTGAGGGTTAGGATTAGGGTTAGGCTTAGGCTTAGACTGAGGCTGAGGGTGAGGGTGGAGGTGAGGGTTAGGGTGAGGGTTAGGTTTAGTGTTAGGGTGAGAGTTGGGGTTCAGGTTAAGATTAGGTTTAGGGTGAGCATTAGGGTAAGGGGTACAGTGAGGATGAGGTTTAGGTTTAGGGTTAGATTTAGGGTTAGGGGAGGGTTAGTTCGTGAGTTAATGTTAGGGTTAGGGTTAGGGTTAAGGTTATGTTGAGGGTTAGGTTGAGGTTAAGGGTTAGGGTCAGGGTTAGGGTTAGGATTAGGCTTAGGGTGAGGGTGATTGTGAGGGTAAGGGTTAGGGTTACGCTTAGGCTTAGGGTTAGGCTGAGTGTGAGGGTGGGTGTGAGAATTAGGGTTAGGGTTATGGTTAGAGTTTGGTTTAGGGTTTGGGGTAGGGTTAGAGTTAGGTTTAGGGTTAGGGTGAGGTTTAGGGTTAGAGTTAGGGTTAGGGTGAGGGTTAGGTTGAGGGTTAGGGTTAGGGTTAGGGTGCGACTTTGGGGGAGGTTTAGGGTTAGGGATAGGTTTAGGATTCGGTTAGGTTGAGTGTGAGTGTGTGGGTTTGGGTTAGGTTTAGGGTTAGGCTTAGGATTAGGCTGAGGGTGAGGGTTAGGGTTAGGGTTAGGGTGAGGTATAGGGTTAAGTTTAGGGTTAGGGTGAGGGTTAGGGTGCGGATGAGGGTTAGGGTTAGCATGAGTGTTAGGGTTAGAATTAAGGTTAGGGTGTGGGTTCTGTTAAGTTTAGGGTTAGGGTGAAGTTTAGGGTTATGGTGAGGTTTGGGTTTAATGTGAGGTTTAGTGTTAAGGTGAGGGTAATTGTTAGGGTGCAGTTTAGGGTTAGGGTGAGTGTTATCATTAGGGTGAGGTTTAGGGTTATGGTTAGGTTTATTGTTAGTGTTAGGGTTAAGGTTACGGTTACTGTGAGGGTTAGGGTGATGATAAGGTTTAGGGTTAGGGTTAGTGTGAGATTTAAGGTTACGGTTAGGGTTAGATTTAGGGTTAGGTTGAAGTTGAGGTTTAGGGTTACAGTTAGGGTTAGGATGAGGGTTATGGTGAGGGTTAGGTTTAGTGTTAGGGTTAGGGTTAGGGTGAGGGTTAGGGGGAGGGTTAGGGTTAGTGATAGGGTTAGGATTAGGTTTAGGGTTTAGATGAGGGTGAGTGTGAGGGCTAGGGTTAGTGTTAGGTTTAGGCTTAGGTTTAGGCTGAGGGTGAGCCTGAAGGTGAGGGATAGGTTTAGGGTGCGGGTTACGGTTAGGGTTAGGGTTAGAGTTAGGCTTAAGGTGAGGTTTAGGGTTAGGGTTAGGGTTAAGTTTCTGGTAATGGTGAGGGTTAGAGTTAGCATTAGGGTAAGAGTGGGGGTAGGGTTAGGTTTAGGGTGAGTGTTAGCGTTAATGTGAGGTTTAGGGTTAGGGTTAGGGTTAGTTTGAGGGTTAGGTTGAGGGTTAGGGTTTGGGTTAGGGTTAGGGTGAGTATGAAGTTTAGGGTGAAGTTTAGGTTAGGCTTAGTGTTAGGATTAGGGTGAGGTTAAGGGTTAGGGTGAGGGTTAGTCTTAGGGTTAGAGTGAGGGTTAAGATGAGCTTTAGGGTTTCAGTGAGGGTGAGGGTTAATGTTAGGGTGAGGGTTAGGTTTAGGATTATGGTTAGGGTGATGGTGATGTTTAAGATTAGGATTAGGGTTATTGTAAGTGTTATTTTTAGGGTTACATTTGCAGTGAGGCTGAAGGTTAGGGTTAGGTTTAGGGTTAGTTTTAGGGTTAGGATTAGTGTTAATGTTAGGGTTAGGTTTAGACTTATTGTTTGGGTGAGGGTGGGGGTGAGGATGAGGGTTAGCGTTAGGAATAGGGTGAGGTTTAGGGTTAGGGTTAGGATTAGGGATAGGGTCAGGGTGAGGTTTAGGGTTAGACTTAGGTTGAGGGGGAGGGTTAGGGTGAGGGTTAGGGTTAGGGTTAGGGATAGGATTTGGGTTAGGGTGAGGGTGTGTGTGAGGGTTAGGGTTATGATTAGGCTTAGGCTTAGGGTTAGGCTGAGGGTGAGGGTGGGTTTGAGTATTAGGCTTAGGGTGATGGTGAGCCTTAGGGTTAGGGTGAGAGTTAGGATGAGGTTTATGGTTAGGATTAGTGTTAGGGTAAGGGCTAGGGTGAGGGTGAGGGTTAGGGTTATGGTTAGGTTTAGGCTGAGGGTGATGGTGAGGGTGAACTTTAGGGTTATGGTGATGGATAGGGTTAGTGTAAGGGTGAGGGTTAGGATGTGGGTTCGGGTTAGGGTGAGGGTTAGTAGGAGTGTGACGGTAAGAGTAAAAGTGAGGGTTACAATAAGGGTGAGGGTTAGGGTAAGGGTTGGGTTTAGGGTTAGATTGAGGATTAAGGTTAGGGGTAATGTGAAGTTTAGGGTGAGGATGAGGGTTGGGGTGAGGTTTAGGGTTAGAATTAGGGTTAGGATTTGTTCTAGCGTTAGGGTGAGGGTTAGGGTTAAGGTTAAGTTTAGGGTGAGGTTTAAGGTGAGGGCTAGGTTTAGGTTTAGGGTGAGGGTTAGGTTTAGTTTGAGGGTTATGGTTCGGGTGAGTGTGAGGGTGAGGTTAAGGTTTATGGAGAGGGTTAGGGTGAGGGTGAGGGTTAGGGTTAGCGTTAGGGTGAGGGTGAGGGTTAGGATTAGGTTTAGGTTTAGGGTGAGGTTTAGGGTGAGGGTGAGGGTTAAAGTTAGGGTTAGGTTTGTGGTGTGGGTAAGTGATAGCATGAGGGTTAGGGTTAGTGTTAGAGTTAGCATTAGGTTTAGGGTGAGGGTTAGGTTTAGGGTTAGGGTGAGGGTGCGGGTGAGAGTGAGGGTTAAGGTGAGGACTAGGATGAGTTTTAGGGTTAGGGTGAGAGTTAAGGTTACGTTAGCTTGAGGGTGAGGGTGAGGTTTAGGGTTAGGGTGAGGGTTAGGTTTACGATCAGAATTAGTTTTATGTTTAGGGTGAAATTTAGGGTTTGGGTGAGGGGTAGGGTTAGGGGTGGGATTAGGATTAGGGTTAGGTTGAGGGTGAGTGTGAGGGTTAGTTTTAGGGTTAGGGTTTGGCTTAGGTTTAGGCTTAGGGTGAGGTTGAGGGTTAGGGTTAAGGTGAGGTTAAGGTTTATGGTTTGGATCAGGGTTAGGGTGCAGGCTAGGGTGAGGGTGAGAGTTAGGGTTAGGGTTAGGCTAAGGCTTCGGGTTAGGCTGAGGGTGAGGGTGGGTGTGAGAAATAGATTTTGGGTGATGGTTAGCGTTAAGGTTAGGGTGAAGGTTAGGATGAGGGTTAGGGTTAGGATTTGGTTTAGGTTTAGGGCTAGGGTGAGGTTGAGGGTTAGGGTTAAAGATAGGGTTAGATTTAGGTTTAAGGGTAGGATGAGGGTGAGTGTGAGGGTTAGGGTTAGAGTTAGGCCTAGGCTTAGCTTTAGGCTGAGGGTGAGGGTGAGGTTTAGGGTTAAGGTGAGGGTTAGGGTTAGGGTTAGGGTGAGGGTTAGGATGTGGTATAGGGTTAGGATTCGGGTTAGGGTGAGGTCTAGGGTGAGGGTTATGTTTAGGGTTATGTTTAGGGTGAGGTTTAGGTTTCGGGTTAGGTTTTGGTTCAGAGTGAGTGGTAGGGTTAGGGTTACGGTGAGGGTGATGGTTAGGGTTAGGTTGAGGGTTAGGGTTAGCGTTAGGTTGATGTTTAGGTTTAGGTTTAGGATGAGGGGTAGGATGAGGCTTATGGTTTGGATTAGGTTTAGGGTGCGGGCTAGGGTGAGTATGAGTGTTAGGGTTAGGGTTAGGCTTAGGCTTAGGGTTAGGATGAAGGTGAGGTTGGAAGTGAGAAATAGGTTTTGGGTGGTGGTTAGGGTTAGGGTTAGGGTGAGTGTTAAGATGAGTGTTAGAGTTAGGATTAGTTTTAGGGTTAGGGCTAGGGTGAGGGTGAGGGTTAGGGTTAGGCTTAGGCTTAGGCTTAGGGTTTGGCTGATGGTTAGGGTAAGGGTGAGGGTTAATGTTTGGGTGATGGATAGGGTTAGGGTTAGTGTGAGTGTTAGGATGAGTTTTAGGGTTAGGGTGAGGGTTAGGATGAGCGTGACGGTAAGAGTAAATGTGAGGGTTAGGCTGAGGGTGAGTGTTCCCCTAAGGGTGATGGTTAGGATTAGGGTGAAGGTTAGGATAAGGGTTAGGTTGAGGGGTAGGGTGAGTGTGAGGGTTAGGATGAGGTTTAGGGTTAGGATTAGGGTGAGTTTTAGGGTTATGGTGAGGGTTAGTGTTAGGGTGAGTGTTAGGGTGAGGGTTAGCGTTAGGGTTATCCTTAGGGTTAGGGTGAGGGTTAGGCTGAGGGTTAGGCTTAGGATTAGGGTGAGGGTTAGGGTGAGGGTTAGGGTGAGGGTGAAGGTTAGGGTTCTGGTGAGGGTTGGTGTTATTATTAGGGTTAGGGTCAGGTTTAGGGTGACGGTGAGGTTTAGAGTGAGGGTTGGGGTGAGGGTTAGGGTTAGGGTTAAGGTGAGGGTTAGGATAATGGGTAGAGTTAGAGTTAGGGTGAGGGTTAGATTGAGGATTAGGTTTAGGGTTAATATGAGGTTTAGGGTGAGGATGAGGTTTCGGGTTAGGTTGAGGATTAGGGTTAGAATTAGGGTTAGGGTGAGGGCTAGGGTGAGGTTTAGGGTTAGGGTTAGGGTTAGGGTAAGGTTTAAGGTTAGGGTGAGGGTGAGGTTAAGGTTTAGGGTGAGGGTTAGTGTGGGGGTGAGGGTTAGGGTTAGGGTTAGGGTTAGGGTGAGGGTAAGGTTGAGGGTTAAGTTGAGTGTTAGGGTGACGGTGAGGGTGAGGGTTAGGGTTAGAGTGAAGTTTAGGTTGAGGGGTAGTGTTAGGTTTAGGGTGAGGATTAGGGATAGTGTGAGGGTTAGGGTTTGAGTGAGGGTAAGGGTCAGGTGAGGTTTAGGTTTAGGGTGAGGGTTAGCATTAGGGTTAGGGTCAGGTTTAATGTTAGGTTGGAAGTGAGTGTTAGGGCTAGTGTTAGGGTTAAGGTAAGTGATTGGGTTAGGGTTAGAGTGAGGGTTATGTTTAGGGTGATGTGTAGAATGAGGCTGAGGGTTAGGGTGAGGGTGACAATGAAGGTTAAGTTATGGATGCGGGTTAGTGTTAGGTTAAGTGTTAATGTTACGGTGAGGGTTACGGTGACGGTGAGGGTAAGGGTTAGGTTTATGGTGAGGGTTAGGGTTAGAGTTAGGGTGAGGGGTAGGGTGAGGGGTAGGGTTAGAGTTAAGGTTACGGTTAGTGTGAGGGTTAGGGTTAGGGTGAGAATAAGGTAAGCATGAGGGTTGGAGTGAGGGTGAGGTTTACGGTTACTGTTAGGGTGAGGGTTAGGCTTAGGGTTATGTTTATTTTGAGGGTGAGTGTTTGAGTTAGGATGAGTGTTCTTGAGAGTGTGAGAGTTAGGGTTTGGGTGAGGGTTAGGGTTAGGGTGAGTGTTAGGGTGATGGTGAGGGTGAGGGTTAGGGTTGGGGCTAGGGTTAGAGTGAGAAGTAGGGTGAGGTGTAGGGTTAGGCTTAGGGTGAGAGTTAGGTTTACTGTGAGGGTTAGGGTTAGGGTGAGGTTTATGGTTACTGTGAGTGTTCAAGTTAGGATTAGGCTTAGTGTTAGGGTGAGGGTAAGGGTTAGGTTGAAGGTTAGGGTTAGGGTTAATGTGAGGGTTGGGGTTAGGGTTAGGCTTAGGCATAGGTTTAGGCTGAGGGTGATGGTGAGGGTGAGGGTTAGTGTAATGGTGATAGATATGGTTAGGTTTAGGGTGAGGGTTAGGATGAGGGTTCGTGTTAGGGTGAGGGTTAGTATGAGCCTGAGGGTTACAGTAAGGGTGAGGGTTAGGTTTAGGTTGAGGGTTAGTGTAAGGGTTAGGGTTAGGGTTAGATTGAGGATTAGGTTTAGGGGTAGTGTGAGGTTTAGTGTGACGATGAGGGTTAGGGTGAGGTTTAGGGTTAGAATTAGGGTTAGGGTGAGGGCTAGCATGAGGCTGAGGGTTAGGGTTAGGGTTAAGTTTAGTTTGAGGGTTAGGGTGAGGGGTAGGGTTAGGTTTAGGGTGAGGGTTAGGTTTAGGGTGAGGGTTACGGTTAGGGTGAGGGTGAGGGTGAGGGTAAGGGTTATTGTGAGGGTTAGGGTGAGGGTGAGGTTTAGGGTGAGGTTGAGCGTTAGGATTAGGTTTAGGGTTAGGGTGAAGTTTAGGGTGAGGTTGAGGGTTAAGGTTAGGGTTAGGTTTATGGTGTCGGTAAGTGATAGCCTGAGGGTTAGGGTGAGTGTTACAGTTAGCATTAGGGTTAGGGTGAGGGTTAGGTTTAGGTTTAGGGTGAGGTTGCAGGTGAGAGTGAGGCTTAAGGTCAGGATTAGGGTGTGGTTTAGGGTTAGGGTGAGGGTTAGGGTTAGGGTTAGTGTGAGGGTGGCGGTGAGGGTGACGATTAGGGTTAGAGTTACGGTGAGGGTTCGGTTAAGTTTGAGGTTTAGGGTGAGGATGAGGTTAAGGGTTAGGGTGAGGTGTTATTGCTAGGGTTAGGGTTAGGGTTACGGTTACTGTGAGGGTGAGTGTGGGGGTTAGGGCTAGGGTGACGTTTAGTGTTAGGGTTATGGTTAGAGTTAGGGTTAGTGTGAGGATGAGGTTTAGGGGTAGAGTTATGTTTAGGGTGGGAGTTAGTGTGAGGGTTAGGTTTAGGGTAAGGTTTAGGGTGGGGGTGACGGTAAGGATAAAGGTGAGAGTTAGGCCAAGGGTGAGGGTTACGGTAAGGGTGAGGGTTAGAGTTATGGTGAGGGTTAGGGAAAATGTTATGGTGAGGGTGAGGGTTAGATTGAGTATTAGTGTTAGGGTTAGTGTTAGGTTTAGGGTCAGGATGAGGGTTAGGGTTAAGGTGAGGGCGCGGTTGAGGGTGAGGGTTAGGGTTAGTGTTAGTGTGTAGTTTAGGGTTAGGGTGATGGTTAGAGTTAGTGTGAGGTTTAGTGTTAGGGTTAGGGTTAGTGTTAGGTTGGAAGATAGGGTGAGGGTTAGGGTGAGTGTTAGGGTTAAGGTAAGTGATAGGTTTAGAGTTGGGGTGAGGGTTATGTTTAGGGTGATGTGTAGAATGAGGGTGAGGCTTAGGGTGAGGGTGACAGTGAAGGTTAAGGTATTGATGAGGGTTAGTGTTAGGGTCAGGGTTAATGCTACGGTGAGTGTTAGGGTGAGGGTGAGGGTAAGGGTTAGGTTTATGGTGAGGGTGAGGGTTAGAGGTATGGTGAGGGGTAGGGAAAGAGTTAAGGTTAGGGTTAGTGTGAGGGTTAGGGTTAGTGTGAGGAGAAGGTAAGCGTGAGGGTTGGAGTGAGGGTGAGGTTTAGGGTTACTCTTAGTGTGATGGTTAGGGATACGGTTATGGTGAGGGTTAGGCTTAGGGTTATGTTTATTTTGAGGGTGAGTGTTTGAGTTAGGATGAGTGTTCTTGAGAGTGTGAGAGTTAGGGTTTGGGTGAGGGTTAGGGTTAGGTTGAGTGTTAGGGTGACGGTGAGGGTGAGGGTTAGGGTTGGGGTTAGTGTCAGAGTGAGGGGTAGGGTGAGGTGTAGGGTTAGGGTTAGGGTGAGTGTTACGTTTACTGTGAGGGTTAGGGTTAGGGTGAGGTTTAGGGTTACTGTGAGGGTTCCAGTTAGGATTAGGCTTAGTGTTAGGGTGAGGGTAAGGGTTAGGTTGAGGGTTAGGGTTAGAGTGAGGGTTAGGGTTAATGTGAGGGTAAGGGTTAGGGTGAGGGTTAGGGTTAGGGTGATGTTTAGGGTGAGGTTGAGGGTTAGTGTGAGTGTGAGTGTGAAGGTTCGGATGAGTGTTTGGGTTAGGTTTAGGTTGAGGTTGAGGGTGAGGGTGAGGCTTAGGGTTAGTTTTAGGGTAAGGCTGAGTGTGAGGGTTAGGGATAGGCTTAGGCTTAGGCTGAGGGTGAGGGTGAGGGTTAGGGTTAGTGTTAGGTTTAGGGTTAGTGTTAGGGTTATGTTGAGGCTTAGGGTTAGGTTAGAGGTTACGGTTAGGGTGAGGGTTAGGGTTAGGGATAGGTTTAGGTTGAGGATGAGCGTGAGGGTTAGGGTTAGGATTAGGGTTAGGGTGAGCCTGAGGGTGAGGGTGAGGGTGAGGTTTAGGGTTAGGGTGAGGGTTAGGCTAAGGGTTAAGGTGAGCGTTAGGTTTAGGGTGATGTTTAGTTTGAGGGTGAGGGTTAGGGTGAGGTTGAGGGTGAAGTTTCGGTTGAGGGTTTGGGTTAGGGTTAAGGTGAGGGTGAAGGTGAGGGTGAGGGTGAGGTTTAGGGTTAGGGTTAAGCTTAGGGTGAGGGTGATTGTGAGGTTTAGGGTTAGGGTTATGGTTAGGCTTAGGTTTAAGCTGAGGTTAAGGTGAGTTTGAGGGTTAGGGTTAGGGTGACTGTGAGCATTAGGGTTAAGGTTAGGGATAGGATGAGGGTTAGATGAGGGTGAGGGTTAGGGTTAGGGTGAGTGTTAGGCTTAGGGTTAGGGTGAGGGTGAGGGTGGGATTGAGTATTAGGCTTAGGGTGATGGTTAGCATTAGGGTTAAGGTGAGGGTTAGGATGAGGGTTAGCGGTAGGATTAGGGTTTGGGTGAGGGCTAAGGTGACAGTGAGTGTTAAGGTTAGGGTTAGGCTTAGGCATAGGTTTAGGCTGAGGGTGATGGTGAGGGTGAGGGTTAGTGTTATGGTGATGGATATGGTTAGGTTTAGGGTGAGGGTTAGGATGAGGGTTCGTGTTAGGGTGAGGGTTAGTATGAACCTGAGGGTTACAGTAAGGGTAATGGTTAGGTTTAGATTGAGGGTTAGTGTAAGGGTTAGGGTTAGGGTTAGATTGAGGATTAGGGTTAGGGTTAGGGTGAGGGTTAGTGTTAGAATTAGGGTTAGGGTTAGGGTGATGTTTATGTTTATGGTGAGGGTTAGGTTTAGTGTGAGGGTTAGTGTTAGGGTGAGGGTAAATGTTAGGGTGAGGTTTAGCGTTAGGGTGAGGGTTATGGTTAGGGTGAGGTTTACGGTTACGGTTGGGGTTATTGTTAGGGTTAGGGTTAGGTTTATATTTATGGTGAGTTTGAAGGTGAGGGTGAGGTTTAGGGTTAGGGTTAGGGTGAGATTTAGGGTTAGGGTTAGGGTTAGATTTAGGGTTAGGGTGAAGTTGAGGTTTCGGGTTAGAGTTAGGGTTAGGGTGAGGGTTAGGGTGAGTGTTAGGGTTAGGGTTAGTGTTAGGGTTAGGCTTAGGGTGAGGGTTAGGATGAGGGTTAGGTGCACGGATAGGGTAAGTTTAGGATTAGGGTTAAGGTGAGGGTGAGTGTGAGGGTTAGGGTTAGTGTTAAGGTTAGGCTTAGGATTAAGCTGAGGGTGAGGGTGAATGTGAGGGTTAGGGTTAGGGTACGGGTTAGGGATAGGTTTAGGGTTAGAGTTAGCCTTAAGGTGAGGTTTATGGTTAGGTTTAGGGTTCTGGTAATGGTGAGGGTTAGAGTTAGCATCAGGGTTAGGGTGAGGGTTTGGGTTATGGTTAGGGTGAGTGTTAGGGTTAATGTGAGGTTTAGGGTTAGGGTTAGGGTTAGGGTGAGGGTTAGGTTGAGGGTTGGGGTTTGGGTTAGGATTAGGCTGAGGGTGAGGATTAGGGTGAGATTTAGGTTAGGCTTTGTGTTAAGATTAAGGTGAGGTTAAGGGTTAGGGTGAGGGTTAGGCTTAGGGTTAGGTTGAGAGTTAAGATGAGGGTTAGGATTTCAGTGAGGGTGAGGGTTAATGTTAGCGTGATGGTTAGGGTTAGCATTAGGGTTAGGGAGTGGGTGATGGTTAGGATTACGGTTAGGTTTGTTGTAAGTGTTATGGTTACTGTTACATTTCCAGTGAGGATGAGGGTGAGGGTGAAGTTTAGGGTTAGGGTTAGGGTTAGTTTTAGGGTTAGGATTAGTGTTAATGTTAGGGTTAGGGTTTGACTTTCGGTTTGGGTGAGGGTGAGGGTGAGGGTGATGGTTAATTTTAGGGTTAGGGTTAGGGTTAGGATTAGGGATAGGTTCAGGGTGAGGTTTAGGGTTAGAGTTAGGTTGAGCGGGAGGGTTAGGGTGAGGGTCAGGGTTAGGGTTAGTGTTAGGGTTAGCATTAGGTATAAGGTGAGGGTTAGGTTGAGGTTTAGGGTTAGGTTTGGGATTAGGTTAGGGTGAGGGTGAGTGTGAGGTTTAGGGTTAGGATTAGGCTTAGGCTTAGGGTTAGGCTGAGGGTGAGGGTGGATATGAGTATTAGGCTTTTTGTGATGTTTATCCTTAGGGTTAGTGTGAGGGTTAGCATGAGGGTTAGGCATAGGATTAGGGTTAGGGTGAGGGCTAGGGTGAGGGTGAGTGTTAGGGTTAGGGTTAGGTTTAGGCATAGGTTTAGGGTGAGGGTGATGGTGAGTTTGAGGGTTAGGGTTATGGTGATGGATATTGTTATTGTTAGGGGGAGGTTTAGGATGAGGGTTCGGGTTAGGGTGAGGGTTAGTATGAGCGTGATGGTAAGAGTAAAGTTGAGGGTTAGGCTGAACGTGAGGGTTACAGTAAGGGTGAGGGTTAGGGTTAGGGTGAGGGTTAGGGTAAGTGTTAAGGTTAGGGTTAGATTGAGGATTAGGGTTAGGGTCAGTGTGAGGTTTAGGGTGAGGATGAGGGTTAGGGTTAGAATTAGGGTTAGGGTGAGGGTTAGCATGAGGGTGAGGGTTAGGGTAAGGGCTAAGTTTAGGGTGAGGGTTAGGGTGAGGTGTAGGGTTAGATTTAGGGTGAGGGTTAGGTTTAGTGTGAGGGTTATGGTTAGGGTGAGGGTGAGGGTGAGGGCAAGGGTTATGGTGAGGGTTAGGTTGAGGGTGGGGGTTAGGGTTATGATTAGTTTTAGTGTTAGGGTGAGGTTTAGGGTGAGGGTGAGGGTTCAGGTTAGGGTTAGGTTTGTGGTGTGGGTGATAGCATGAGGGTTAGGGTGAGTGTTAGAGTTAGCATTAGGGTTATGGTGAGGATTAAGTTTAGGGTTTGGGTGAGGGTGAGGGTGAGTGTTTGGTTTAAGGTGAGGATTAGGGTGAGTTTTAGGGTTAGGGTGAGGGTTAGGGTTAGGGTTAGCATGCGGGTGACGGTGAGGGTGACGGTTAGGGTTAGAGTTATGGTGAGGGTTCGATTAAGTGTGAGGTTTAGGGTGAGGATGAGGTTAAGGGTTAGTGTGAGGGTTAGACTGCATGTGAGTGTTAGGGTTAAGGTTTGGTTTAGGGTGAGGGTTAGTGTGAGGGTTAGGGTTAGGGTTATGCTTAGGGTTAGTTTCAGTGTTAGGCTGAGGGTTAGGATTAGGATTAGGATGAGGGTTAGGTTGAGGGTTAGGGTGAGGGTGAGGGTTAGTATTAGGGTGGGGGTTACGGTTATTATTAGGGTTAGGGTTAGGTTTAGGGTGACCGTGAGGTTTAGGGTGAGGGTTAGAGTTAGGGTTAATGTGAGGGTTAGGATAAGGGGTAGGGTTATGGATAGGTTTAAGGTTAGGATTAATGTGAGGTTAAGAATTAGGGTGAGGGTGAGGTTTAGGGTTAGGAATAGTGATAGGGTTAATGTTACGCTGAGGGTGAGGGTGAGGGTGAGAGTTGGGTTTAGGTTTGGGTGAGGGCTATGGTGAGGGTTAGGGTATGGGTGAGGGTTAGTGTGAGGGTGATTGTAAGGATCAAAGTGAGGGTTAGGCTGAGGGTGAGAGTTAACATAAGGGTGAGGGATAGGGTTAGGGTGAGGGTTAGGTTAAGGGTTAGGGATAGGGTGAGGGTTAGATTGATGATTAGGTTAGGGTTAGTGTGAGGTTTGGGGTGAGGATGAGGGTTATGATTAGGTTGAGGGTTAGGTTTAGAATTAAGGTTACAGTGAGGGCTAGGGTGAGGGTGAAGTTTAGCTTTAGGGTTAGGGTGAGGTTTAGGGTTAAGGTGAGAGTTAGGGTTATCGTGAGGGTTAGTGTTAGAGTTAGGGTTAGTTTTAGGGTGAGGGGAAGTGTTAGGGTGAGGGTTAGTGTTAGGGATAGGTTATGCTTAGGGTTAAGGTTAGGGTGAGGGTGATTGTGTGGGTTAGGGTTAGGTTTAGGTTTAGGTTTAGGGTTAGGGTTATGCTGAGGGTGAGGTTGAGCTTGAGGATTAGGGTTAGGGTGATGGTTAGGATTAGGTTTAGGGTGAGGGTTAGGATGAGGGTTAGAATGAAGGTGAGGTTTAGGGTTAGGATTAGGGTGAGGTATAGGGTTAGGGTTAGGGTTAGGTTGAGGGTGAGGTTTAGGTTTAGAGTTAGGGTTAGGGTGATGGTTAGTGTTAGGGTTAGTGTTAGGTTTAGAGTTAGGGTGAGTGTTAGGGTTAGATTTAGGGTTAGGGTTATGGTGAGGGTGAGGTTTAGGGTTATGGTGAGGCTTAAAGTTAGTATGAGGTTTAGTGTTAGGGTGAGGGTAAGTGTTAGGATGAGGGTTAGGATTAGGTTTAGGGTTAGGGTGAGGTTTAGGGTGAGGGTGAGTTTTAAGGTTAGGGATAGGTTTGTGGTGTGGGTAAGTGATAGCATGAGGGTAAGGGTGAGGGTTAGAGTTAGCATTAGGGCTAGGGTGAGGGTGAGGATGCAAGTGAGAGTGAGGGTTAGGGTGAGGATTAGGGTGAGGTTTAGGGTTAGGGTGAGGGTTCGGGTTAGGGTGAGTGTTAGGATTAGGGTTATCCTTAGGGTTAGGTTGAGGGTTAGGCTGAGGTTTAGGCTGAGGGTTAGGCTTAGGATTAGGGTGAGGGTTAGGGTGAGGGTGAAGGTTAGAGTTCTGGTGAGGTTTAGGATTATTATTAGGGTTAGAGTCAGCTTTAGGGTGACGGGGAGGTTTAGGCTGAGGGTTGGGGTGAGGTTTAGGGTTAGGGTTAAGGTGAGTGTTAGGATAAGGGGTAGGGTTAAGTTTATGGTGAGGGTTAGGTTTAGTGTGAGAGTTAGATTTAGGGTTAGGGTTAGGATTAGTGTGAGGGTAAGAATTAGGGTGATGGTTAGGGTGAGGGTGAGGTTTAGTTTTAGGAATAGTGATAGGGTTATTGTTAGGCTGAGGGTGAGGGTGAAGGTGAGGGTGAGGGTTAGGGTTAGGTTTAGGTTGAGGGCTAGGGTGAGGGTTAGGGATATGGTGAGTGTTAGGGTGAGGGTGATGGTAAGGGTAAAGGTGAGGGTTAGGCTGAGGGTGAGGTTTAATATAAGCGTGAGTTTTAGTGTTAGGGTGAGGGTTAGGGTAAGGGTTCGGGTTAGGGTTAGACTGATTATTAGGGTTACGGTTAATGTGAGGATGAGGGTTAGGGTTAGGGTGAGGGTGAGGGTTACTATTAGGGTTAGGGTGAGGGCTAGTGTTAGGGTGAGGGTTAGAGGTAGGGTAAGGGTTAGGGCTAGATTTAGGATTAGGGTGAGGTTTAGGATTAGAATTAGGGTTAGGGTGAGGGCTAGGGTGAGGTTTAGGGTTAGGTTTAGGGTTAGGGTGAGGTTTAGGTTTAGGATGAGGGTGAAGTTAAGGTTTAGGGTGAGGGTTAGGCTTAGGGTTAGGGTTAGGGTGAGGATAAGTTTGAGGATTAGGCTGAGTGTTAGGGTGACGGTGAGGGTTGGGGTTAGGGTTAGAGTGAGTGTTAGGGTGAGGGGTAGAGTTAGGGTTAGGGTGTGGATTAGGGTTACTGTGAGGGATAGGTTTAGAGTGAGGATAAAGGTTAGGGTGAGGGTTAGGGATAGGGTGAGGATTAGGTAAGGGTGAGGGTTGGGGTGAGGGTGAGTGTTAGAGTGAGGATGAGGGTTCTGGAGAGTGTGAGGGTTAGGGTTTGGGTGATGGTTAGGGTTAGTGTGAGTGTTAGGGTGACGGTGAGGGTGAGTGTTAGGGTTGGGATTAGAGTTACAATGAGGGGTAGGGTGAGGGGTAGGGTTAGGTTTAGGGTGAGGGTTAGGGTTACTGTGAGGTTTAGGGTTAGGTTTAGGGTTAGGGTTAGGGTGAGGGTTAGGTTGATCGTTAGGTTTTGGGTTACAGTTAGGTTGAGGGTGAGGGTTAGGGTGAGTTTTTGTTTAGGCTTAGTGTTAGGATTAGGGTGAGTTCAAGGGTTAGGGTTAGGGTGAGGGTGAGGCTTAAGATGATGGTGAGGGTTACAGTGAGGGTCAGGGTTAGGGTTAGGGTCTGGGTTAGGGTGAGGATTAGGGTTAGGGTGAGGGTGATGGTTAGGATTAGGGTTAGGATCATTGTAAGTGTTATGGTTAGGTTACATTTGCAATTAGGGTGAGGCTGAGGGTGAAGTTTAACGTTAGGTTTAGGGTTAGTTTTAGGGTTAGGATTAGTGTTAATGTTAGGGTTAGGGTTAGAGTTACGGTTTGGGTGAGGGTGAGGGTGAGATTTAGGGTTAGGGTTAGTGTGAGGTTTAAGGATAAGGTTAGGATTAGGGATAGGGTGAGGGTGAGGTTTAGAGTTAGAGTTAGGTTGAGGCTGAGGGATATGGTGACTGTTAGGGTTAGTGCTAGTGTTAGGGTTAGCGTTAGGTTTAGGGTGAGGGTTAGGTTGAGGTTTAGGGTTAGGGTTAGGATTAGGTTTAGGGTGAGGGTGAGTGTGAGGGTTAGGATTAGTATTAGGCTTAGGCTTAAGGTAAGGTTGAGGGTGATGGTTGGGGAGAGGATTAGGCTTAGGGTGATGTTTAGCCTTAGGGTTAGGGTGAGAGTTAGGGTTAGGGTTAGGGTTAGGATTAGGGTTAGGGTGAGGACTTGGGTGAGGGTGAGGGAAAGGGTTAGTGTTAGGCTTAGGCATAGGGTTACGATGAGGGTGATGGTGAGGGTGGGGGTTAGGGTTATAGTGATGGATTAGGTTAGGTTTAGGGTGAGGGTTAGGACGAGCGTGATGGTAAGAGTAACGGTGAGGGTTAGCCTGAAGTTGAGGGTTAGGATAAGGGTTAGGGTTAAGGTTAGGCTGAGGACTTGGGTTAGGGCTAGTGTGAGGTTTAGGGTGAGGATAAGGGTTAGGGTTAGAATTAGGGTTAGGGTGAGGGCTAGCGTGAGGGTGAGCTTTAGGGTTAGGGTTATGTTTAGGGTGAGGGGTAGGGTTAAGTTTAGGATGAGGGTTAGGTTTAGTGTGAGGTTTACGTTTAGGTTGAGGGTGAGGGTGGGGGTAAAGGTTATGGTGAGGCTTAGATTGAGGGTGAGGGTTAGGGTTAGGATTAAGGATAGGGTTAGGTTTAGGCTGAGGGTGAGCCTGAGGGTGAGAGTAAGGTTTAGGGTTAGGGTTATGTTTATGGTTAGGGTGAGGTCTAGGGTGAGGGTGAGGGTTAGGGTGAAGTTGAGGGTTAGGCTGAGGGTCTTGGTTAGGTAATGGTTAGGGTTAGGGTGACGATTAGTTGAGGTTTAGGGTGAGGGTGAGCTTGAGAGTTAGGGTGTGGGTGAGTGTTAGGGTTAGGGTTCGGGTTCGGGTAATGGTGAGGGTCTGGGTGACGTTGAAGGTTAGGGTTAGGGTTATGTGAGGGTTAGGGTTAGGATTAGGGATAGGGTGAGGGTGACGGTTAGGATTAGGTTTAGGGTTAGGGTGAGGTTTAGTGTGAGGGTGAGGTTTAAGGTTATGCTTAGGTTTGGGGTGTGGGTAAGTGATAGCATGAGGGTTAGGGTGAGTGTTAGAGTTAGCATTAGGGTTAGGGTGAGGGTTATGGTGAGGGTTAGGGTGAGGGTGAGTGTGAGAGTGAGGGTTAGGGTGAGGATTAGGGTGAGTTTTAGGGTTAGAGAGAGGGTTAGGTTTAGGGTGAGTGTTAGGGTGAGGGTTAGGTTTATGGTTATGCTTAGGGTTAGGGTGAGGTTTAGGGTTAGGATTAGGGTGAGGGTTAGTGTGACGATTAGTTGAGGTTTAGGGTGAGGGTGAGCTTGAGCGTTAGGGTGTGGGTGAGGGTTAGGGTTAGGGTGAGGGTTCGGGTAATGGTGAAGGTTAGGGTGACGTTGAAGGTTAGGGTTAGGGTTATGTGAGGGTTAGGGTTAGGGTTAGTGATAGGGTGAGGGTGAGGGTTAGCAAAAGGTTTAGGTTGAGGGTGAGGGTGAGTGTGAGGGTTAAGGTTAGATTGAGGGTTAAGCTAAAGGTTAGTTTGAGGGTTAGGTTTAGGATGATGTTTAGGTTGAGGGTTCGGGTTCGGTTGAGGGTTTGGGTTAGGGTTAGGGTGAGGGTGAGTTTGAGTGTTAGGTTTAGGGTTAGGCTTAGGCTTAGGATGACGGTGATTGTGAGGGTTATGGTTAGGGTTATTGTTAGGCTTAGGTTTAAGCTGAGGGTGAAGGTGAGTTTGAGGGTTAGGCTTAGAGTTAGGGTGAGGGTTAGGTATAGGTTGATGTTTAGGGTGAGATTGAGGGTTAGGGTGAGGGTGACGGTGAGCGTGACTCTTAGGGTGCAGGTGAGGTTTAGGATTAGGTTTAGGGTCAGGGTGAGGGTTTAGAGTTAGGGTTAGGAAGATGGTTAGGATGAGAGGCAGGGTTAGGGTTAGGGTGAAGTTCAGGGTTAGTTTAAGGGTTATGGTTAGTGTTTGGGTTAGGGTGAGGTTTAGGGTTAGGTTTAGAGTTAGGGTGAGGGTTAGGGTGAAGATAGGTTTTAGGGTGAGGGTTAGGGTGAGTGTGAGGTTAGGGTTAGGGTGAGGGTTAGTGTTATTGTTAGGGTTAGGTTTAGGGTTACGGTTACGGTGAGGTTGCGGGTGAGGTGAGGTTTAGCGTCAGGGTTACTGTTAGGGTGAGGGTAAGTGTTTGGGTGAGGGTTAGGCTTAGGGTGAGGTTTAGAGTGAGAGTGAGGGTTAGTTTTAGGGTTAGGTTTAGGGTGAGGTTAAGGGTTAGGGTTAGGGTGAGTGTTAGGTTTAGCATTAGCTTTAGGTTGAGGGCTAGGGTGAGGGTTCAGGTTAGGTTAGGTTGAGGGTTAGGGTTAGGGTGAGGGTTAGGGTGAGAGGAAGAATAAGGGTAAGGGCGAGTGTTAGGGTGAGATTGAGGGTTACGGTAAGAGTGAAGGTTATGGTGATGGTGAGGGTTAGGGTGAGGGTTAGGGTTAGAGTGAGGGTGAGGTTGAGTTTTTGGGTGAGTGTTAGGGTTAGGTTTAGGGTGAGGGTTAGGATTAGGGTAAGGGTGAGGTTTAGGGTGAGGGTTAGGTTTAGGGTTAGTGTTAGGGTGTGGGATAGGCTGAGGGATAGTGTTAGGATTAGGATGGTTAGGGTCAGAGTGAGGGTTAGGTTTAGGGTGAGGGTTAGCGTTAGGATTAGGTTTAGGGTCAGGTTTAGGGTGACTGTGAGGTTTAGGGTGAGGATTAGCTTTAGGGTTAAGGTGAGGGTTAGGGTAAGGGGTAGGGTTACAGTTAGGGTGAGGGTTAGGTTTAGTGTGAGAGTTATGGTTAGGGTTAGGGTTAGGATTAGTGTGAGGGTAAGAATTAGGGTGATGTTTAGGGTGAGGGTGAGGTTTAGGTTTAGGAATATGGATAGGATTAGAGTTACGCTGAGGGTGAGGATGAGGGTGAGGGTGAGAGTTAGGTTTAGGGTTAGGGTTAGGGTGAGGGTTAGGGTTAGGTTTAGTTTGGGGCTGGTGTAAGGGTGAGGTTTAGGGTGACGCTTGTGGTTAGGGTGAGGGCTAGGTTGAGGGTGAACTTTAGGGTTATGATGAGGGTTAGGGTTATGTTTAGGGTGAGGGTTAGGGTGAGGGTTAACTTTAGTTAGGTTTACGGTTAAGGTTAGGGTGAGTGTTAGGGTAAGTGTTATGGTGAGGGTTAGGGTGAGGGTGAGGGTTAGGGTTATGATTAGAGATAGGGTTAGGTTTAGGCTGAGGGTGAGGTTGAGGGTGCAGGTGAGGTTTAGTGTTAGGGTTAGGGTTAGGATGAGCGCAAGTGTGAGGGTGAGGTTTAGGTTGAGGTGAGGTTGAAGGTGAGGATGAGGGTTAGGGTGAGGGTGAGGGTTTGGGTTAGGGTTAGTGTTAGGGTGAGGGTGAGGGTTAAGATTAGGGTTAGGGTTAGAGTTTTTGTTAGGGTTAGAGTGAGGGTTACAGTTCAGTTTAGGGTGAGGGTGAAGGTGAGGGATATGGTTACGGTTAGGGTGAGGTTTAGGGCTAGGGTTAGGTTAGTGTTAGGAGGAAGTTTAAGGTGAGGGGTAGGGTTAGGGATAGGGTGAGGTTTAGGGTTTTGGTTAGGGTTAAGGTGAGGGTTCAGCTTAGGGTGAGGTTTAGGGTTAAGGTTAGTGTTAGGGTGAGGGTTAGGTTTAGCAATAGGATTAGTGTGAGGGCTAAGGTGAGGGTGAGGGTTAGGGTTAGGGTTAGGTTTAGGGTGAGGTTTAGGCTTAGGCTGAGGGTTAGGGTTAGTGGGAGGGTTGGTGTTAGGGTTAAGCTTAGTGTTAGGTTGAGGATAAGAGTTAGAGTGAGGGTTAGGTTTCAGGTGAGGGTTAGGGTGAGGGTCAGGGTTAGGGTTATGGTTAGGCTGAGGGTTAGGTGAGAGTTAGGGTTAGGGTTAGGGTAAGGGTTAGCGTTAGGGTGAGGGTTAGGTTTAGGATTAGTGTAAGAGTTATGGTTAGGGTTAGGGTGAGGCTTTTGGGTTAGGGTTAGGGTTAGGGTTAGGTTGAAGGTTAAGGTGAGGGTGACGGTTAGGGTTAGTTTTAGGTTTATTGTGTGGGTAAGTGATAGTGTGAGGGTTAGGGTGAGTGTTAGAGTTAGCTTTAGGGTTAGAGTGAAGTTTAGGGTGAGGGATATGGTTAGGGTTAAGGTGAGCTTGAGGGTGAGGGTTAGGGTTAGGGTTAGGGTTGGTTTTAGGGTTAGGGTGAGGGTTAGGGTTAGTGTTAGCATGAGGGTAAGGGTAAGGGTGAGGGTGACGGTTAGGGTTAGAGTTAGGCTGAGGGTTAGGTTTAGTATGAGGTTTAGGGTGAGGATGAGGTTAAGGCTTATTTTGAGGTTTAGGGTAAGGGTGAGGGTTAGGGTTAGTGTTAGGGTGAGGGTTAGGGATAGGGTTAGGGGTAGGGATAGGGATAGGGTTACGGTTATGGTGAGGGTTAGGGTAATGGGTATGGTTATGGTTAGTGTGAGGGTTAGGTTTAGTGTAAGTATTAGGGTTACGGTTAGGGTTAGGATTAGTGTGAAGGTAAGAATTAGGGTGACGTTTAGGGTGAGGGTGAGGTTTAGGGTTAGGTTAGGGTTATGGTTAGTGTTACGCTGAGGGTGAGGGTGAGTGTGAGTTTTAGGGTTAGGGTTAGGTTGAGGGTTAGGGTGAGGATTAGGGTTAGGGTGAGATTTAGGGTTAGGGTGAGGTTTAGGGTTAGGGTTAATTTGAGGGTGGTATGAGGGTGAGGTATAGGGTGAGTGAAAGAGTTAGAGTGAGGGCCTGGGTGAGTGTGAGGGTTAGGGTTAGGGTGAGGGTTTGAGTTAGGTTTAGTGTAAGAGTTATGATGAGGTGTAGGGTTAGGTTTAGGGTGAGGTTAGGTTTAGTGTGAGGGTTACTGTTAGGGTTAGGGTGAGGGTGAGGTTAGGGGTTATGGTGAGGGTTAGGGTGAGGGCGAGGGTTAGGGATAGGAATAGGGATAGTGTTAGGGTTAGGCTGAGGGTGCGGGTGAATTTTTTGGTTAGGGTTACGGTTAGGGTGAGTGCTAGGGTGAGAGTGAGGGTTAGGCTGAAGGTGAATGGGAGGGTGAGGGTCTTGGTTAGGTAATGTTAGGGTTAGGGTGAGGATTAGGTGAGGGTTAGGGTGAGGGTGCAGGTTCAGGTGAGGGTGAGGGTTAGGATGAGGTTGAGGGTTATTAACCATAACCAGGTTAGGTGAGGGTTAGGGTTAGGGTTAGGGTTAGGGTTAGGAGAGTGTTAGGGTTAGGCTAAAAGTTAGGGTGAGGGTTAAGGTTAGGGGTAGGGTTATGGTTAGGGTGAGTATTAGGGTTAATGTGAGGGTTAGGGTTAGGGTGAGGATAAAGTAAGTTTGAGAGTTAGGGTGAGGGTGAGGTTTAGGGTTACTATTAGAGTGAGGGTGAGGGTTAGGTTTAGTGTTAAGGGGAGGGTTAGGGTGACGGTTAGGGTTAGGCTTAGGGTTAAGGAGAGGGTGAGTGTGAGCGTGAGGCTTAGGGTTAGGGTTAGGGTTAGGGTGAACTTTAGGGTTGGGGTGGAGGTTAGTATTAGAGTTAGGGTTCGGGTTAGGGTGAGGTTTTGGATTAGGCTTAGGGTTACGGAGAGGGTAAGGGTGAGAGTGAGGGTTGGGTTTAGGGTTAGGGTTAGGGTGAACGTGAGGGTTAGGGTGGAGGTTAGTATTAGGGTTAGTGTTAGGTATATGGTGAGGGTTAGGGTTATTGTTAGGGTGTGGGTTACGCTGAGGGTTAGGGTTAGGAGTAGAGTGAGGTGTAGTGTGAGGTTTAGGGTGAGGGTGAGGGTTATGGTTAGGGTTAGCATTAGGGTTAGGGTCAGGTTTAGGGTGACTGTGAGGTTTAGGGTGAGGTTTAGGGTGAGGTTTAGGGTTAGGGTTAAGGTGACAGTTAGGGTAACGGGTAGGGTTACAGTTAGGGTGAGGGTTAGGTTTAGTGTGATAGTTAGGGTTAGGGTTAGGGTTAGGATTAGTGTGTGGGTAAGAATTATCTTGGTGGTTAGGGTGAGGGTGAGGTTTAGATTTAGGAATATGGTAGGATTACTGTTACGCTGAGGGTGAGGATGAGGGTGAGGGTGAGGGTTATTTAGGGTTAGGGTGAAGGCTAGGCTGAGGGTTAGGGTTAGGGTGAGGGTTAGGGTTAGGGTGAGGGTTAGGGTTAGGTTTAGTTTGAGGCTGGTGTGAGGGTGAGTTTTAGGGTGAGGCTTGGGGTTAGGGTGAGGGCTAGGTTGAGGGTGAACTTTAGGGTTATTTTGAGGGTTAGGGTTATGTTTAGGGTGGGGGTTAGGGTGAGGGTTAGCTTTAATTTGAGGTTTATGGCTAAGGTTAGGGTGAGGGTGAGGGTAAGGGTTAGGGTGAGGGTTAGGGTGAGGGTGAGGGTGAGGATTATGATTAGAGATAGGATTAGGTTTAGACTGAGGGTTAGGGTGATGATGCGGGTGAGGTTTAGGGTTAGGGTTAGGGTTAGGGTGAGGGCTAGGGTGAGGGTGAGGGTTAAGGTGAAGGTGAGGTTGAGGGTGAGGCTGAGACTTAGGGTGAGGGTGAGGATTTGGGTTAGGGTTAGTGTTAGGGTGAGGGTGAGGGTTAAGATTAGGGTTAGGGTTAGGGTTATTGTTAGGGTTACAGTTCAGTTTAGGGTGAGGGTGAAGGTGAGGGATATGGTTACGGTTAGGGTGAGGTTTAGGGTTAGGGTAAGGGTTAGTGTTAGGAGGAAGTTTAAGGTGAGGGGTAGGGTTAGGGTTAGGGTGAGGGATAGGGTTAGTGTGAGGGTTAGGGTGAGGGTTAGGGTTAGGGTTAGGTTGAGGGTTAGGGTTTTGGTTAGGGTGAGGGTTAGGGTTAGGGTGGAGTTTAGGATTAGTGTTAGGGTTATGGTTAGGTTGAGGCTTAGTGTTAGGGTTACGGTTAGTGTTAAGAGGAAGTTTAGGGTGAGGGTTAGTGTTAGGGTGAGGGTTAGTGTTAGCAATAGGGTTAGTGTGAGGGCTAAGGTGAGGGTGAGGTTTAGGGGTAGGGTTAGGTCTAGGGTGAAGCTTAGGCTTAGGCTGAGTGTAGGGTTTTTGGGAGGGTTGTTGTTAGGGTTAGGCTTAGTGTTAGGGTGAGGGTAAGGCTTAGGGTGAGGGTTAGGGTTGGGTGAAGGTTAGGGTTAGGGTGAGGGTCAGTGTTAGATTTAGGGGTAGGCTGAGGGTTAGGTGAGGTTTAGGGTTAGGGTTAGGGTAAGGGTTTGCGTTAGGGTTAGGGTTAGGGTTAGGATTAGTGTTAGAGTTAGGGTGAGGGTTAGGGTGAGGGTTTCGGGTTAGGGTTAGGGTTAGGTTGAGGGTTACGGTGAGGGTGAGGGTTAGGATTAGGTTTAAGTTTATCGTGTTGGTAAGTGATAGTGTGAGTGTTAGGGTGAGTGTTAGATTTAGCATTAGGGTTAGAGTGAAGTTTAGGGTGAGGGTTAGGGTGAGGGTAACTGTTAGGGTTAGAGTAAGGGTGAGGGTTTGGTTTTGTGTGAGGTTTAGGATGAGGATGAGGTTAAGGCTTAGGGTGAGCTTTAGGGTATGGTTGAGTGATAGGGTTAGGGTTAGCGTGAGGGTGAGGGTTAGGGTGAAGGTTAGGGTTAGGGATAGGGTTAGGTTTAGGGTGAGGGTTAGGGTAAGGGGTAGGGTTATGATTAGGGTGAGGGTTAGGTTTAGTGTGAGTGTTAGGGTTAGGGTTAGGGTTAGGTTTAGTGTGAAGGTAAGAATTAGGGTGACTTTTAGGGTGAGGGTGAGGTTTAGGGTTAGGATTAGGGTTATGGTTAGTGTTATGCTGAGGGTGATGGTGAGTGTGAGGGTGAGTGTGAGTTTTAGGGTTAGGGTTAGGGTGAGGGTTAGGGTGAGGATTAGGTTTAGGTTGAGCGAGAGGGTTAGGCTGAGGGGTAAGTGTAGGGTTAGGTGAGGGTTTAAGTGTAGGGTTAGGTGAGCGTTAGGGTTAGTGTGAGGGTTAGTGTGAGGGTTAGGTTTAGGGTAAGGATTAGTGTGAGGGTTAAGGTGAGGGTGAGTGTTAGGGTTAGGCGGACGGTAAGTCTTAGGGTGAGGGTTAGATTGATGGTGAGGTTTATGGTTAGCATTAGTGTTAGGGTTATGGTGAGGGTTAGGTTTGGGGTTGGGTCAGGTCTAGGGTGAGGGTGAGGGTTACGGTTAGGGTTAGGGATAGGGTGAGTATTAGAGTTAGGATTAGGGTTAGGGTGAGCATTAGGCTGAGGGATAGGGTTAGGGTTAGTCTTAGTCTTAGGGTTAGGCTTAGGGTGAGGGTGGGGTTGAGGATTATGGTTAGGGTGATGGTTAGGGTTAGGGTTAGTGTGAGGGTTAAGATGAGGGTTAGGGAGAGGGAAAGTGTTAAGGTGAGGGTTAGGGTGAGGGTGAGGGTTATGGTTACCATTAGGGTTAGGGTTAGAGTTAGCGTGAGGGTTAGGTTTAGGTTTAGGGTTAGGGTGAGTGTGAGGGTGAGGGTTAGGTTTAGGGTTTGGGTGTGAGTTAGGTTTAGCGTTAGGGTTAGGGTGTGGGTTAGGGTTAGGGTTCGTGTGAGGGTGAGTGTGAGGTTTAGGGTGTGGGTGAGGGTGAGGTTTAGGGTTAGGAATAGGGTGGGGGTGAGTGTGAGTGTGAGGGTTAGGGTGAGGAATAGGGATAGGGTGAAGGTGAGTGTTAGGGTGAGGTTTAGGGGTAGGTTAAGGTGAGGGTTAGAGTTAGGGTGATGGTTTGTATGAGGGTTAGTTTAAGGTTAAGGGTGAGGTTTAGGGTGAGGGTTAGGGTTAGGATTAGGTTAGGGTGAGGGTTAGGGTGAGCGTTAGGGTTAGCGTTAGGGTTAGGGATAGGTTTAGGTTTAGGGTGAGGTTTAGGATGAGGTTTAGGATTAGGGTTAGGGTTAGGGTTAGGGTGAGGGGTAGGGTCAGGGTGAGATTTACGGTGAGCGTAATGGTTAACATGAGGTTTAGGGTGAGTGTGAGGTTTAGAGTTAGCATTAGGGTTAGGGTGAGGTTTAGGGTGAGTGTTAGGGTTAGGTTTATGTTTAGGGTGAGATGAGGGTTAGGGTCATTGTGAGATTTATGGTTAGGGTGAGAGATAGGTTTAGGGTGAGGGTTAGGCTTTGGTTTAGGGTGTGGGTGAGCGTGAGCGTGACAGTGAGGCTTAGGGTGAGGGTGAGGGTGATTGTGAGGGTTAGGCTTAGAGTTAGCTTTAGGCTTAGGGTTAGTGTGAGGGTGAAGGTGAGGGTTAGGGTTAAGAGTAGGGTTAGGTTTAAATTTAGGCTGAGGGTGAGCATGAGGGAGAGGGTAAAGGTTAGTCTTAGTGTTAGGGTTGTTGTGAGGATTAGGGTGAGGGTAAGGTTAAAGGTTAGGGTGAGGGTGAGGGTTAGGGTTAGTGTTAGGGTGAGGGTTAGGGTTAGGGTGAGGTTAGAGTTAGGGTGAGGTTTATTGTTAGTGTGAGGCTTAGTGTTAGTGTTAGGTTGAGGGTAAAGGTTTGGTTGAGGGTTAGGGATAGGGATAGGTTTAGGGTGAGGTTTCAGGTTATGGTGAGGTTTAGGGTCAGGGTGAGAGTTAGGGTTAGCATTATGGTTATTGTGAGGGTTAGCATAAGGTTAGTGTGAGGGTTAGGGTTAGGGTGAGGGTTAGGTTGAGGGTGAGAGTAATGTTAAGTGTGAGGGTTAGGATTATGGTAAGCTTGTGGGTTAGGGTGAGGGTTAGGTTTAGGTTTACAGTAAGGGTGAGGGTTAGGGTGAGTGTTTGGTTTGGGGTTAGGGTTAGGGTGAGGGTGAGATTGAGGGTTGGGAATAGGGTTAGGTTGAGGGTTAGGGTTAGGCTGAGGATTAGGGTTAGTGTAATGGCTAGTTTTAGGTTTAGGGTTAGTGTTAGGGTGAGACTAAGTTTTAGGGTTAGGTTTAGGGTTACGGTGAGGTTGATGGTTAGGTTAAGGGTGAGGGTTAGGGTTAGGGTGAGGGTGAAGGTGAGGGTTAGGATAAGGGTGAAGGTGAGGGTTAGGATAAGGGTTAGGATTAGGGTTATTTTTAGGTTTAGGGTTAGGTTTATGGTTACGTTGAGGGTGAGGGTGAGGGTGAGGGTTAGTGTGAGGTTTAGGGTTAGGTTTAGGTTTAGGGTTAGGGTTAGGATGAGGTTTAGGGTGAGGGGTAGGGTTAGGGTTAGGGTGAGGGTTAGGGTTAGTGTGAAGGTTAGGGATAGGGTTAGGATGAGGGTTAGGTTGAGGGTTAGGGTTTAGATTAGGGTTAGGGTGAGAGTGAGGGTTAGGGTGACATTAAGGGTTAGCTTAGGTTTACGGTTAGGGTGAGGGTAAGGGTTAGGGTTAGGGTTAGGCTTAGGGTGATGTTTAGGGTGAGGTTGAGGGTTAGGGTTAGTGTTAGGTTGAGGTGAAGGTTTAGGTTGAGGTTTAGGGTGAGGGTGAGTGTTAGGGTTAGCATTAGGGTTAGGGTGAGGTTTAGTGTGAGTGTTTTGGTTAGTTTAGGGTGAGGTTTTGGGTTAGTGTGAGGGTTAGGGTGAGGGCAAGGTAAGGGTAAGGGTGAGGTTTTTGGTGAGGGTGAGGGTTACGGAACGGGAGAGGGTTAGTGTTAGTGCGAGGGTTAGAGTTAGGGTTAGGAAAAGGGTTAGGGTGAGGGCTAAGGTGAGGGTGAGGATTAGGGTTAGGGTTAGGTTTAGGTTTAGGCTGAGGGTTAGGATTAGTGTGAGGGTAATGTTTAGGGTGAGGGTTAGGGTTAGGGTGAGGGTTAGGGTTAGGGTAAGGGTGAGGGTTAGGGTTAGGGTGAGGGTAATGGTTAAGGTTAGGTCTAGGTTTAGGGTAATTGTGGGTTTTGTTGAGGTTTAGGTTTAGGGTTAGTGTACGGGTTAGGGTTAGGGTTACTGTGAGGATTAGGTTGACGGTTGGCTTGACGGTTAGGGTTAGTGTGAGGGTTAGGGTTAGGCTGAGGGTGAGGGTGAAGTTGAGAGTAAGGGTTAGGATTAGGGTTAGGGAGAGGTTTTGGGTTTGGTTTACGGTTAGGATGAGGGTTAGGGTGAGGGGAAAGTTTAGGTTTAGAATGAGGTTAGTTTTATTGTGAGGGTTAGCGTTAGGGTTAGGGTCAGGGTGAGGGTGAGCATATGGTTTAGTTTGAGGTTTGAGGTGAGGTGTAGGGTTATGTTTAGGGTGAGGTTTAGGTTTAGTGAGAGCGTTAGAGTTAGGCATAGGGTGAGGGTGGGGGTAAGTGTTATGGTGAGGGTTATGATGGGTTGATGGTTAGGGTTAGGATTAGGGGTAGGGTTAAGGGTAAGGCTGAGCATGAAGGTGAGAGTGCGGGTGAGGTTTACGGGTAGGATTACGTTTAGGGTGAGTGGTTTAGGGTGCGGGTTAGAGTGAGGGTTAGGGTTAGGGATAGGGTTAGGTTTAGGGTGACTGTTAGCTTGAGGGTTTGGTTTAGGTTTAGGGTTAAGGTTTCTGGTGAGGGTTCGGGTTCAGTTTAGGGTTAGGTTAAGGGTTTCGTGTTTGGGTTACTGTTAGGGTTAAGGTGAGGTTTATGGTGAGGGTAAGGGTTAGGGTTAGGTTTAGGTTTATGGTGTGTTTAAGTGATAGCGTGAGGGTTAGGGTGAGTGTTAGAGTTATTAGTAGGGTTTGGGTGAGGGTGAGGGCGAGGGTTAGGGTTAGGTTTAGCGTGAGGGTGAGGGTGAGGGTGACGGTTAGGGTTATAGTTAGGGTGAGGGTTAGGTTTAGTGTGAGGTTTAGGGTGAGGATGAGGTTAAGGGTTAGGGTGAGGGTTAAGGTAAAGGTGAGGGTTAGGGTTAGGGTTAGTGTTAGGGTGAGGGTTAGGGTGAGGGTTAGGGTTAGGTTTAGGGTTAGGGTGACGGGGAGGTTTAGGGTTAGGGTTAGGGTGAGGGCTAGGGTGCGGGTTAGGGTTAGGGTGAGGGTTAGGTTATGGTGAGGGTTAGGGTTAGGGTTAGTTTGTGGTATGGTGTGAGAGTGAGGTTTAGGATGATGGTTAGGATTAGGGTGAGGGTTAAGGTGAGGGTTAGGGTTAGCATTAGGGTGAGGGTCAGGGTTAGGTTTAGGTTGAGGTTTGAGGTGAGGGGTAGGGTTAGGTTTAGGGTGAGGTTTAGGTTTAGTGAGAGCGTAACAGTTAGGCATAGGGTGAGGGTGGGGGTAAGGGTTATGGTGAGGGTTATGATGGGTTGATGGTTAGGGTTAGGATTAGGGGTAGGGTTAAGGGTAAGGCTGAGCATGAAGGTGAGAGTGTGGGTGAGGTTTACGGGTAGGGTTACGTTTAGGGTGAGTACTAGGGTGAGGGTGAGGGTTAGGGTGAAGGTGAGGGTGAGGGCCTTTGTAGATAATGGTTAGGGTTAGGGTGAGGATTAAGTGAGGGTGAGGGTGAGGGTGAGCTTTAGGGTTAGGGTGTGGGTGAGTGTTAGGTTTAGGGTGAGGGCTCAGGTGATGGTGAGTGTTAGGGTAAGGTTGAGATTTAGGGTTAGGTGAGGGTTAGGTTTAGGGTTAGGGTTAGAGTTAGGATGAGGGTTTGGGTGAGGGGTACTATTAAGGTTAGGGTGAGAATTAGGGTTAATGTGAGGGTTATCGATAGGGTGAGGATAATCTTAGGGTGACGATTAGGGTGAGAGTGAGGGTTAGGGTTACTGTTAGGGTGAGGGTTAGGGTTAGCTTTAGTGTTAAGTTGAGGGTGAGGGTGAGGGTTAGGGTTTGGCTTAAGATTAATGTGAGGGTGAGGGTGAGGATGAGGGTTAGCTTGAGGTTTAGGGTTAAGGTGAGGGTTAGGTTTACGATTAGGGTTATTGTTAGGATTAGGTTTAGGGTGAAGGTGAGGATGAGGGTTAGGGTGAGGGTGTGGGATAGGGTTAGGGTTAGGTTTAGGGTGAGCATGAGGGACATGGTTAGGGTGAGGGGTAGGGTTAAGTTTAGGGTGAGGGTTAGGGTTAGTGTGAAGGTTAAGGTTAGGGTTAGGGTGAGGTTTAGGCTGAGGGTTAGGGTGCGGATTAGGGATAGGATGAGGGTGAGGGTTAGGGTGAGGTTTATGGTTAGCTTAGGGTTAGGTTTAGGGTGAGGGTTAGGGTGAGGGTAAGGGTTAGGGTGAGGTTTAGGGTGAGGTTGTGGGTTTGGCGTTAGGGTTAGAGTGAGTTTCAGGTTTAGGGTGAGGGTTAGGGTGAGGGTGAGTGTTAGGGTTAGCATTAGGGTTAGGGTGAGGTTTAGTGTGAGTGTTTTTATTAGGTTAGGTTGAGGTTTTGGGTAAGTGTGAGGGTTAGGGTGAGGTTAAGGTAAGGGTAAGGGTCAGGTTTTTGGTGAGGGTGAGAGTTACGGAAAGGGTGAGGGTTAGGGTTAGGGATAGAAAAAGGATTAGTGTGAGGGATAAGTTGAGGGTGAGGATTTGGGTTAGGGTTAGGTTTAGGTTGAGGGTTAGGTTTAGGCTGAGGGTTAGGGTTAGTGTGAGGGTTTGTGTTAGGGTTAGGCTTAGTGTTAGGGGGAAGGTTAGGGTTGGGTGAGTGTGAGGGTTAGGGTGAAGGTAAGGGTTAGGGTTAGGACTAGGTTTAGGGTTATTGAGGATTTTGGTGATGTTTAGGGTTAGGGTTAGTGTAAAGGTTAGGGTGAGGGTAAGGGTTAGGGTTAGGACCAGGTTTAGGGTTATTGAGGATTTTGGTGATGTTTAGGGTTAGGGTAAGTGTAAGGGTTAGGGTTAGGGTTAGTGTTGAGGATTAGGTTGAGGGTTAGCTTGATGGTTAGGGTTAGTGTGAGGGTCAGGGTGAGGCTGAGGGTGAGCGTGAGGGTGATAGTTAGTGTTAGGGTTACGGTTAGTTATGATGAGGCTGAGGGTTAGGGTTAGGATTAGGGTTAGGGATAGGTTTTGGGTAGGTTTAGGGTTAGGATGAGGGTTAGGGTGAGGGGTAAGAGGTTTAGGGTGAGGGTTAGAGTTATTGTAAGCGTCAGCGTTAGGGTTAGGGTTAGGGTGAGGGTGAGTATAAGGTTTAGGGTGAGGGTTAGGGTGAGGGTCAGGGTTTGGGATAGGGTTAGGGATAGGGTGACACTTAGCTTGAGGGTTAGGTTTAGGGTTAGGGTTAAGGTTTCGGGTGAGGGTTAGGGTTCAGGTTAGGGTTAGGGTTTCGTATTTCGGTTAGGGTTAAGTTTAGGGTGAGATTTAGGGTGAGGGTGAGGGTGAGGGTTATGTTTAGGTTTATGGTGTGGGTAAGTGATAGCGTGAGGGTTAGGGTGAGTGTTAGAGGTAGCAGTCGGTTTTGGTGAGGGTGAGGGTTAGGCTTAGGGTTAGGGTGAGTTTTAGGGTTAGGGTGAGGGTTAGGGTCAGGGTTAGCATGAGGGTGAGGGTGAGGGTGACGGTTAGGGTTAGAGTTTGGGTGAGGTTTAGGTTTAGTGTGAGGTTAAGGGTGAGGATGAGGTTAAGGGTTAGGGTGAGGGTTAAGGTAAGGGTGAGGGTTAGGGTTAGGGTTAGTGTTAGGGTGAGGGTTAGGTTTAGGGTTAAGGTTAGGGTTAGGGTGAGGGTTAGGGTTAGGATTAGGATTAAGGTGAGGGCTAGTGTGCGGGTTAGGGTTAGGGTTAGGGAGAGGGTTAGGGTTAGGGTTAGTTTGAGGGTGGTGTGAGGGTGAAGTTTAAGATGAGGGTTAGGATTAGGGTGAGGGCTAGGGTGAGGGTGAGGGTTAGCTTTAGGGTGAGGGTTAGGGTTAGGTTTAGGTTGAGGTTTCGGGTGAGGGGTGGGTTAGGTTTAGGGTGAGGGTTAGGTTTAGTGTGAGGTTTAAGGTTAGGGATATTGTGAGGGTGAGGTTAAGGGTTATGGTGAGTGTTATGATCAGGTTGAGGGTTAAGATTAGGATTAGGGGTAGGGATAGTGTAAGGCTGAGCATGAGGGTGAGGGTGCGGGTGAGGTTTAGAGTTAGGGTTACATTTAGGGTGAGGGATAGGGTGAGGGTGAGGCTTAGGGTGAAGGTTAGGGTGAGGGTGAGGGTGAGGGTCTTTGTTTGATAATGGTTAATGTTAAGGTGAGGATTAGGTGAGGGTTAGGGTTAGGGTGAGCTTGAGGGTTAGGGTGTGGGTGAGTGTTAGGGTTAGGGTGAGATTTCGGGTGATGGTGAGGGTTAGGGTAACATTGACAATTAGGGTTAAGTTTAGATGAGGGTTAGGTTTAGGGTTAGGATTAGAGTTAGGGTGAGGGTTCGCGTGAGGTGTACTGTTAAGGTTAGGGTGAGCATTAGGATTAATTTGAGGGTTAGGGATAGAGTTAGGATAAAGTTCGGGTGACGGTTAATGTTAGGGTGAGGGTTAGGGTTACTGTTAGGGTGAGGGTTAGAGTTAGCTTTAGTGTTAAGGTGAGGGTGAGGGTGAGGGTTAGTGTTAGGCTTAGGGTTAAGGTTAGGGTGATGGTGAGGATGAGGTTTAGAGTGAGGGTTAGGGTTAGGGTTATTGTTAGGGTCAGATTTAGGGTGAGGGTGAGGATGAGGGTGTGGGTTAGGGTTAGGGTTAGGTTTCTGGTGAGGGTGAGGGTTAGGGTTAGGGTTAATGTTAGGCTTAGGGTGATTGTTAGGGTTAGTGTGAGGCTTAGTGTTAGTGTTAGGGTTACTGTTAGGGTGATTGTAATTTTAGGGTGAGGGTTAGGGTTAGGGTGAGGGTTAGGTTTAGGTTGAGGGTTAGGATTAGGGTTCTGGTTAAGGTGAGAGTGAGGGTGATGCTTAGGGTTAGGGTTAGGTTGAGGGATAGGGTGAGGGTTAATTTTAGGGTAAGGGTTAGGGTTAGGGTGAGAGTTAGCCTTAGTGTTAATTTGAGGGTGGGGTGAGGGTCAGGTCTAGGGTGTGGGTGAGAGTTAGGGTGATGGCTAGATTAGGATGATGATTAGGGTTAGGGTGAGGGTTAGAATTAGGTTTAGGGTGAGGGATACGGTGAGGGTTAGGTTTAAGGTGAGGGTTAGGTTTAGTGTGAGGTTTACAGTTAGGGTTAGGGTGAGGGTGAGGGTAAGGGTTTAGGGTGAGGGTTAGGGTTAGGCTGAGGGTTATGTTTAGGATTAGCTTTAGAGTTAGGGTTAGGCTGAGGGTGAGGGTGAGAGTGAGATTGAGGTTTAGGATTAGGGGTAGGGGTAGGGTGAGGGGTAGTGTGAGGGTGAGTGTTAGGTTAAAGATGAGGGCGAGGTTGAGGGTGAGGGTCTCGGTTAGGTAGAGGTTAGGGTTAGGGTGAGGATTAGGTGAGAGTTAGGGTGAGGGTGAGGGTTAGGGTTAGGGTTAGAGAGAGGGTTAGGTTAGTGGTTAAGGTTAGAATTAGGGTGAGGCTTAGGGTGAAGGGTAGGGTTAGGGTTAGGGTGAGCATAAAGATTAATGTGAGGGTTAGGTTTAGGGTGAGGATAAAGAAAGGGTGAGGGTTAGGGTTACTGTTAGGGTGAGGTTTAGGGTTACGACTAGTGTTAAGGTGAGTGTAAGGATGAGGGTTAAGGTTAGGCTTAGGTTTAAGATGAGGGTGAGGGTGAGGTTGAGGGTTAGCATGAGGTTTATGGTTAGGTTGAGGGTTAGGTTCAGGGTTAGGGTTAGGGTTATTGTTAGGGTTAAAGTTAGGGTGAGGGTGAGGATAAGGTTGAGTGTGAGGGTTAGGATTAGGATTGGGGTTAGGGTGAGCCTGAGGGTGAGGGTGAGGTTTAGGGTGAGGGTTAGGCTAAGGCTTACGGTGAGGCTTAGGTTTAGTGTGATGTTTAGGGTGAGGGTGATGTTTAGGGTGAGAGTGAGGGTGAGGTTTTGGTTGAGGGTTTGGGTTAGGTTCAGGGTAGGTTTAGGCTGAGGGTGAGTGTGAGAGTTAGGGTTAGGGTGAGTGTGAGTTTTAGGTTTAGAGTTAGGGTGAGGGTTAAGGTGAGGGTTAGGGTTAGGATTACGGTTCGGGTTAGGCTGAGGGTGAGGGTGAGGGTGAGGGTTAGGGTTACTGTGAGGCTTAGGCTTAGGGTGAGGGTGACCGTTAGGGATAGGTTGATGGTTAGGGTGAGGGTGAGTGTTAGGGTCTGGGTTAGGGTGAGTGTTATGGTGCGGGTGAAGTTAAGGGTTAGGTTTAGGGTTAGGATTAGGTTTAGGGTGAGGGTGAGTGTAAGGGTTAGGGTTAGCTTTATTGTTAGGCTTAGGTTTAAGCTGAGGGTGAGGGTGAGTATGAGGCTTAGCATTATGTTGAGTGTGAGCATTAGGGTTAGAGTGATTGTTAGGGTAAGTGTTACGGTGAGGGGTAGAGTTAGGGTTAGGATTAGGGTTAGGTTTAGGCTGAGGGTGAGGGTGAGGGTGAGGGTTATGATTAGTGTGAGTGTTAATCTTAGGGTTAGGGTGAGGGTTAAGGATAGGGTGATGGTTAGGGTGGGTGTGAGGGTGAGGCTTAGGGCGAGTGTGAGGGTGAGTGTTAGGGTGCGGGTAAGTTTTAGGGTTAGATTTAGGGTTAGGGTGAGGGTTAGGATGATGGTTACGATGAGGGGCAGGGTTAGGGTTATGGTGAGGTTCAGGGTTAGTTTGAGGGTTAAAGTTAAGGTTGGGTTTAGGGTGAAGGTTAAGGTGAGGGTTAGAGTTAGGTTTAGGGTTAGGCTGAGGGTTAGGGTGAGGGTAAGTTTTAGGGTGAGGGTTAGGGTGAGTGTGAGGGTTAGGTTTAGGGAGAGGTTTAGGGTTATGGAGAGGATTAGGGTTCGGTTTAGGGTGAAAGTGAGGGTGATGGTGTGGGTTAGGGTAAGGATTAGGTTTAGGGTTAGGGTTAGGGTTATTGTTAGGGTTAGGGTTAGGTTTACGGTTAAGGTGAGGTTGCGGGTGAGGTGAGGTTTAGCGTTATGGTTAGCGTTAGAGTGAGGGTTTTGGTGAAGGTAAGTGTTGGGGTGAGGGTTAGGGTTAGGGTAAGGTTGAGGGTGAGGTTGAGAGTTAGTGTTAGGGTTAGGGTTAATGTGAGGTTTAGGGTGAGGTTGAGGGTTAGTGTTAGGGTTAGGTTTAGGGTGCGATTAAGGGATAGGTTGAAGGTTAGGGTGAGTGTTAGGGTTATGTTAGGGTGAGGATTAGGGTTAGGGTGAGGTTTAGAGTTAGTGAGGGTTAGTGTTAGGGTTAGGCTTAGTGTTAGGTTGAGGGTAATGTTTAGATTGAGGTTTAGGTTTAGGGTGAGGGTTAGGGTTAGGGTGATGGTTATTGTAAGGGTGAGGATTAGGGTGAGGTTTAGGGTTAGGGTGATGTTTAGGGTGAGGGTTAGGGTGAGGTTGAGGGTGAGAGTTGGTTTGAGGGTATGGGTTAGAGTTAGGGTGAGGTTGAGGGTGAGGGTGAGAATTAGGCTTAGGGTTAGTGTGAGGGTGAGTGTGAGGGTTAGGGTTAGGGTTAGACTTAGGCTTTGGGTTAGGCTGAGGGTGGGGGTGAGTGTGAGGGTTAGGGTTAGGGTGAGGGTTAGGGTTAGGGTTAGGGATAGGGTGATGTTTAGGGTGAGGGTTATTGTCAGAGTTAGTGTTAGGGTTTTGCTTAGTGTTAGGGTGAGTGTAAGGTTTAGGTTGAGGGTTAGCATTAGGATGAGGGTTAGGGTTAGTGTGAGGGTTAGGGTTTTGGTAAGGGTGAGGTTGAGGGTGATGGTGAGGGTGTGGGTGAGGATTAGAGTTAGGGTGAGTGTTAGGGTTAAGTTTAGCGTGAGAGTTTGGGTTAGGCTTAAGTTTAGGATGAGGGTTAGGTTGAGCGGTACGGTTATGGTTAGTGTGAGCGTTAGGGTTAGCGTTAGGTTTAGGGATAGGTTTAGGGTTAGGGTGAGGTTTAGGATGAGGTTTAGGGTTACGGTAAGGGTTAGTGTTAGGGTTAGGATGAGGGTTAGGGAGAAGGTTAGGATGAGGGTTAGGGTGAGGGTTTGGTTTAGGGTTCGGCTTAGGGTTATGGTGAGGGTGGGGGTGAGGGTGAGAGTGAAGGTTAGGGTTAGAGTTAGGATGCGGTGAGGATTAAGGTTAGGGTTAGGGTTAGGGTTAGGTTTAGGCTGAGGATGTGGCTGAGGGTGTGGGTGAGGATTAGGGTTAGGTTGAGTGTTAGGGTTAGTGTTAACGTAAGGGTTTGGGTTAGGTTTAAGTTTAGGATGAGAGTTAGTTTGAGGGGTACGGTTACAGTTAGATTGAGCATTAGGGTTAGCTTTAGGGTTAGGGATAGAGTTAGGGTTAGGGTGAGGTTTAGGATGAGGTTTAGTGTTAGGGTGAGGGTTAGGGTGAGGGTTAGGGTGAAGGTTATGGTTATGGTTAGGGTTAGGGTAAGGGATAGGGTTAGTGCGAGGTTTAGGGGTAGGGTTAGGTTTATGCTGAGAGTAAGTGTTAGCGTGAGGTTTAGTGTGAGAGGGTTAGAGTTACATAAGTGTTAGGGTAGGCTTAGGGTGAGCGTTAGGGTTAGGTTTAGGGTTAGGGTGAGGTGAGAGTGAGGGTGATTGTGAGGTTTATTGTTAGGGTGAGGGATAGGTTTTAGGTGAGGGTTAGGTTTAGGGTGAAGGTGAGCGTAAGGGTGACAGTGAGGCTTAGGGTGAGGGAGAGGGTGAGTGTGAGGGTTAGGATTAGGTTTAGGTTTAGGGTTAGGGTTAGTGTGAGGGTAAAGGTGAAGGTTAGTGTTAGGAGTAGGATTATGTTTAAAGTTAGGCTGAGGGTGAGCGTGAGGGTGATGGTTAGGGTTAGGGTTAGGTTGAGGGTTAGAGTTAGTGTGAGGGTTAGGGTGAGGGTAAGGTTAAAGGTTAGGGTGAGGGTTAGGGTTAGGGTTACGGTGAGGATTAGGGGTAGGGTTATGGTTAGGGTTAGGGTGAGGGTAAGGGTGAGTGTTAGGGTGAGGTTTAGGGTTTGGATTAGGTTTAGGGTGAATGCTAGGTTGTCAGTGAGGGTTAGGGTTAGGGTGAAGGTGAGGGTTAGGTTTAGGGTTAAGTTGAGGGTTTGGGTGAGGTATAGGTTTAGAGTTAGGCTGAGTGTGAGGGTGAGGGTGAGTGTGACTGATAGGGTTAGTGTTAGGGTGAGGTTTAGGGTGAGGATGAGGGTAACTGTTAGAGTGAGGCTGAGGGTTCGGGAGAGTATGAGGGTTAGGGTTTGGGTGAGGGTTAGGGTTGGGTAAGTGTTAGGATGATGGTGAGGTTGAGGGTTAGGGTTGGGTTTAGGGTCAGAGTGAGGGTTAGGGTGAGGGGTAGTGTTAGGTTTAGGGTGAGGGTTAGGGTTAAGGTGAAGTTTACTGTTACTGTGAGGTTTCATGTTAGGTTTAGGCTTAGTGTTAGGGTAAGAGTAAGGGTTAGGTTGAGGGTTAGGTCTATGGTGAGGTTTAGAGGTAGTATGTGGGTTAGGGCTAGGGTGAGGGCAATGGTGAGGGTTAGGGTTAGGGTGATGTTTAGGGTGAGAGTGAGTATTAGGGTGAGAGTGAAGGTAAGGGTTCTGTTGTGGGTTTTGGTTAGGGTTAGGGTGAGTTTGAGGGTGAAGGTGAGACTTAGGGTTAGGTTTAGTGTGACGGTGAATGTGAGGATTAGGGATAGGTTTAGGCTTAGGTTTAGGGTTAGGCTGAGGGTGACTCTGAGCGTGAGGGTTAGGTTTAGGGTGAAGGTTAGAGTTAGGGTGAGGGTTAGGTTGAGGGTGAGGTTTAGGGTTAGGATTACGTTGAGGGTGAGCCTGTGGGTGAGGGTGAGGGTGAGGGTTAGTGTTAGGGTGAGGGTTAGGCTAAGGTTTAGGGTGAGGGTTAGGTTTAGGGTGAAGTTTAGGTTGAGGGTTTTGGTTAGGGTTAGGGTGAGATTGAGACTTAGGGTTAGGTTTAGGGTGAGGGTGACTGTGAGGTTTAGGGATAGGGTTAGGCTTAGGTTTAGGGTTAAGCTGAGGGTGACTATGAGCCTGAGGTTTAGGGTTATGGTGAGCATTAGGGTTGGGGTTAGGGTGAGGGTAAGTGTTCGGGTGAGTGTTAGGGTTTGGGTGAGTGTTAGCGTTAGGTTTAGGGTTAGGGTTAGGTTGGAGGTTAGGGTTAGGGTGAGGGTTAGCGTTAGGATAAAGGTTAGGTTGAGCGTGAGGGTGACAGTTAGGATTAGGTTTAAGGTGAGCCTGAGGATGAGGGTGAGGGTGAGGGTTAGGGTTAGGGTGAGGGTTAAGCTAAGGGTTAGGTTGAGGGTTAGGTTTAGGGTGATGTTTAGGTTGAGGGTTTGGGTTAGGGTTAGGGTGAGTGTGAGGGTGAGTGAGAGGGTTAGGATTAGTGTCAGGGTTAGGTTTAGGGTGAGGGTGAGTGTGAGGGTTAGGTTTTGGGTTATTGTTAGGCTTAGGTTTAAGCTGAGGGTGAGGGTGAGTGTGAGGGTTAGGGTTATGTTGTGTGTGAGCATTAGGGTTAGTTTTAGGGTGAGGGTGAGGTTGAGGGTTAGGGTGAGGGTTAGGGTTTGGGTTAGGGTGAGGGTTAGATGAGGGTGAGGGTTAGGGTTAGGGTGAGGGTTAGGGTTAGGGTGAGGGTGAGGATTAGCGTTATGGTGAGGGTTAGGTTTCTGGTGCGGATTAGGGTGAGGGTTAGGGTGAGGGTGATGTTTAGGGTAAGCGTGAGGTTGGTTTGAGGGTTTGCATTAGGTTTAGGGTGAGGATGAGGGTGAGGGTGAGGCTTAGAGTTAGGGTTAGGGTGAGGGTGACTGTGAGGGTTAGGGTTAGGGTTAGGCTTTAGGCTGAGGGTTAGGCTGAGGGTGAGGATGAGGGTGATGTTTAGAGTTAGGGTGAGGGTTAGGGTTAGGGTTAGGGAAAGGGTTAGGGATAGTGTGAGGTTTAGGTTTAGGGTGAGGTTTAGGGTTACTGTGAGGGTTCATGTTAGGTTTAGACTTAGTGTAAGGGTGAGGGTAAGGGTTAGGTTGAAGGTCAGGTTTCGGGTGAAGTTTAGGGTTAGTATGAGGTTTAGGACTAAGGTGAGGTAAGGGTGAGGGTTAGGTTTAGGATGATGTTTAGGGTGAGGGTGAGGCTTAGGGTGAGGGTGAGGGTGAGGGTTCAGTTGAGGGTTTCGGTTAGTGTTAGGGTGAGGTTGAGTGTGAGGTTTAGGGATAGGTTTAGGCTTAGTTTTCGGGTTAGGCTGAGGGTGACTGTGAGCTTGAGGGTTAGTATTATGGTGAGCATTAGGGTTGGGGTTAGGGTGAGGTAAGTGTTGGGGTGAGTGTTAGGGTTTGGGTGAGGGTTAGCTTTAGGTTTAGGGTGAGGGTGTGTTTGAGGGTTAGGGTTTGGGTTAGGGTGAAGGTTAGATGAGGGTGAGGGTTAGGGTTAGGGTGACGGTTAGGTTTAGGGTGACGGTGAGGGTTAGCGTTAGGGTGAGGTTAGGGTTATGGTGCAGATTATGGTGAATTTTAGGGTTACCCTGATGTTTATGGTGAGGGTGAGGGTTGGTTTGAGGGTTTGCATTAGTTTTAGGTTGAGGTTGGGGGTGAGGGTGAGGCTTAGTGTTAGGGTTAGGGTGAGGGTGACTCTGAGGGTTAAGGTTAGGGTTAGGCTTAAGCTGTTGGTTAGGTTGAGGGTGAAGGTGACGGTTAGTTTTAGGATTAGGGTTAATGATAGGGTGATATTTAGGGTGAGGATTAGTGTGAGAGTTAGTGTTAGGGTTAGGCTTAGTGTTAGAGTGAGTGTAAGGGTTAGGTTGAGGGTTAGGGTTAGGGATTGGGTGAGGGTTGTGATGACGGTTAGGGTGAGGGTAAGGTTTAGGGTGAGGGTTATGGTGAGTGTGAGGGTTAGGGTTAGGGTTAGGGTGAGGGTGAGGGTGAGGGTGAGGATTCAGTTGAGGGTTTGTGTTAGGGTTAGGGTGAGGTTGAGGGTGAGGGTGAGACTCAGGGTTAGGTTTAGGGTGATGGTGAGTGTGAGGATTAGGGATAGGGTTAGGCTTAGGTTTAGAGTTAGGCTGAAGGTGACTGTGAGCGTGAGGGTTAGGGTTAGGATGAGGGTTAGGGTTAGGTTGAGGGTTAGCGTTAGGGTTAGGGTTAGGGTTAGGTTGGAGGTTAGGTTTAGGGTGAGGGTTAGCGTTAGGGGTAGGGTTAGGTTGAGGGGGAGAGGGAGGGCTAGCGTTAGGATTAGGTTTAGGGTGAGCCTGTGGGTGAGGGTGAGGGTGAGGGTTAGGTTTAGGGTGAGGGTAAGGCTAAGGGTTAGGGTGAAGTTTAGGTTGAGGGTGATGTTTAGGTTGAGAGTTTGGGTTAGGGTTAGGGTGAGTGTGAGGGTGAGTGAGAGGGTTAGGATTAGGGTTAGGGTTAGGTTTAGCGTGAGGGTGAGTGTGAGGGTTAGTGTTTGGGTTATTGTTAGGCTTAGGTTTAAGCTGAGGGTGAGGGTGAGAGTGAGGGTTAGGGTTATGTTGAGTGTGAGCATTAGGTTTAGGTTTAGGGTGAGGGTGAGGTTGAGGGTTAGTTTGAGGGTTAGTGTTAGGGTGAAATTGACGGTTAGCGTTAGGGTGAGGGTTAGGTTTATGGTGCGGATTAGGGTGAGTGTTAGGGTTACGGTGATGTTTATGGTGAGGGTGAGGGTTGGTTTGAGGGTTTGCGTTAGGTTTAGGGTGAGGTTGAGGGTGAGGGTGAGGCTTAGGGTTAGGGTCAGGGTGAGGGTGAATCTGAGGGTCAGGGTTAGGGATAGGCTTTAGGCTGAGGGTTAGGCTGAGGGTGAGGGTGAGGGTTAGGGATAGGGTTAGGGTTAATGATAAGGTGATATTTAGGGTGAGGTTTAGTGTGAGAGTTAGTGTTAGGGTTAGGATTAGTGTTAGAGTGAGTGTAAGTGTTAGGTTGAGGGTTAGGATTAGGGATAGGGTGAGGGTTGGGATGAGGGTTAGGGTGAGGGTAAGGTTAAAGTTGAGGGTTATGGTGAGTGTGAGAGTTAGGGTTAGGGTGAGTGTTAGGGTGAGGGTGAGGGTTCAGTTGAGGGATTGGGTTAGGGTTAGGGTTAGGGTGAGGTTGAGGGTGAGGGTGAGACTTAGGGTTTGGTTTGGGGTGATGGTGAGTGTGAGGATTAGGGATAGGGTTAGGCTTAGCTTTAGGGTTAGGCTGAGGGTGACTGTGAGGTTGAGGGTTAGGGTTAGGATGAGGTTTAGGTTTAGGGTGAGGCTTAGTGGTAGGGTTAGGGTTAGGGTTAGGTTCGAGTTTAGGTTTAGGGTGAGGTTAGCATTAGGGGTAGGGTTAGGTTGAGGGTGAGGGTGAGGGCTAGGTTTAGGATTAGGTTTAGGGTGAGGGTTACGGTCAGAGTGAGGGTTAGGGTTAGGTTTAGATTTACGGTGAGAGTAAGGGTTAGCGTGAGGTTTAGGGTGAGTGTGAGGGTTAGAGTTAGCATTAGGGTTAGGGTGACGTTTAGGGTGAGGGTTAGGTTTAGGTTTAGGGTGAGGGTGAGGTGAGGGTGAGGGTGATTGTGAGGTTTATGGATAGGGTGAGAGATAGGCTTAGCGTGACGGTTAGGGTTAGGGTTAGGGTGAGGGTGAGCGTGAGGGTGACAGTGAGGCTTAGGTTGTGGGTGAGGGTGAGTGTGAGGGTTAGGCTTAGGGTTAGGGTTAGGGTTAGTGTGAGGGTGAAGTTGAGGGTTAGTGTTAGGAGTAGCGTTAGGTTTAAAGTTAGGCTGAGGGTGAGCGTGAGGATGAGGGTGACGGTTAGGGTTAGGGTTAGGGTGAGGGTTAGGTTTAGTGTGAGGGTTAGGGTGAGGTGAAGGCTAAAGGTTAGGGAGAGGGTGAGGGTTAGGTTTAGGGTTAGGGTGAGGTTCAGGGTTAGGTTTATGGTTAGCGTTAAGATGAGGGTGAGGGTTAGGGTGAGGTTGAGCGTGAAGGATAGTGTGAGGGTTAGGGTTAGTGTGAGGGTTATTGTTAGGGTTAGTGTTAGGGTTACGGTTAAAGTGAGGTTGCGAGTGAAGTGAGGTTTGGCGTTAGGGTTAGCGTTAGGATGAGAGTTAGGGTGAGGGTAAGTGTTGGGGTGAGGGTTAGGGTTTGGCTGAGGTTTAGGGTGAGGTTGAGGGTTAGTGTTAGGGTTAGGGTTACTGTGAGTTTAAGGGTTAGTTTGAAGGGTTAGTGTGAGGGTGAGGGTTAGGGTTAGCATTAGGGCTAGTGTGAGGGTTAGGGTGAGTGTTAGGGTTAGGTTAGGGTGAGGGTTAGGGTTAGGGTGAGGGTTAGGATGAGGGTTAGTGTTGGGTAAGGGTGAGGGTTAGATGAGTGTGAGGGTTAGGGTTAGGTTGAGGTTTAGGTTTAGGGTGAGGGTTATGGTTAGGATTAGGGTTAGCATTAGGGTTAGTGTGAGGGTTAGGGTGAGTGTTAGGGTTTGTTTAGTGTGAGGGTTAGGGTTAAGGTGAGGGTTAGGGTGAGGGTTAGGTTTGGGTTAGGGTGAGGGTTAGATGAGGGTGAGGGTTAGGGTTAGGTTGAGGGTTAGGTTTAGGGTGAGGGTTAGGGATAGGATTAGGGTTAGGGTGAGGTCTATGGTGAGAGTGAGGGTTAGGGTGAGGGTTAGGGTTAGGGTGAGGGTTAGGGTTAGTGTGAGGGTAAGGTTAAAGGTTAGATTGAGGGTGAGTGTTAGGGTTAGGTTTAGGGTGAGTTTTAGGGTTAGATTTATGGTTAGGGTTAGGGTGAGGGTGAGTGTGAGTGTGACAGTGAGGCTTAGGGTCAGGGTGACGGTGAGGGTGAGTGTGAGTCTTAGACTTAGTGTGAGGGTGAAGGTGAATGTTAGTGTTAGGAGTAGGGTTAGGTTTAAAGTTAGGCTGAGGGTGAGCGTGAGGGTGAGGGTGATGGTTAGAGTTAGGGTTAGGTTGAGGGTTAGGGTTTGTGTGAGGGTTAGGCTGAGGGTAATGTTAAAGGTTAGCGTGATGGTGAGGGTTAGGAATAGGGTTAGGGTGAGAATTAGGGTGAGGTTTAGGGTTAGGGTTACGGTTAGTGTTAGGTGGAGGGTGAGGGTTAGGTTGAGGGTAAGGGTGAGGTTAGGGTGAGGGTTAGGGTTAGGGTGAGGTTTAGGTTGAGGATGAGTGTGAGTGATAGTGTGAGGCTTAGGGTTCGGGAGAGTATGAGGGTTAGGGTTTGGTTGAGTGTTAGGGTTGGGTGAGTGTTAGGGTGACGGTGAGTGTGAGGGTTAGGGTTGGGTTTAGGGTTAGAGTGAGGGGTAGGGTTAAGGGTAGGTTTAGTGTTAGGGTTAGGGTTAGGGTTAGGGTTAGTGTGAGGGTTAGGGTTAGGTTGAGGTTTAGGTTTAGGGTGAGGTTTAGGGTTAGTATGAGGGTTAGGGCTAGGGTGAGGGAAAGGGTGAGTATTAGGGTTAGGGTGATGTTCAGGGTGAGGGTGAGGGTTAGGGTTAGGGTGAGGGTGAGGGTTAAGTTGAGGGTTTGGGTTAGCGTTAGGGTGAGGTTGAGGGTGAGGGTGAGTCGTAGTGTTAGGTTTAGTGTGAGGGTGTGTGTGAGAGTTTGGGATGGCGTTAGGCTTAAGTTTAGGGTTAGGCTGAGGGTGACTGTGAGCGTGAGAGTTAGGGTTAGGGTGAGGTTTAGGGTTAGGGTGAAGGTAAGGGTTGGGTTGAGTGTTAGGGTTAGGGTGAGGGTTCACGTTAGGGTTAGGGTGAGCGTTAGGGTTAGGTTGGAGGTTAGGGTTAGGATGAGTGTTAGTGTTAGGGTTAGGGATCGGATTAGGTTGGAGATTAGGGTTAGGATGTGTGTTAGCGTTAGGGGTAGGGTTAGGTTGAGGGTTAGGGTGAGGGTTAGGGTTAGGTTGAGGGTGAGGGTGAGGGTTCGGTTGAGGGTTTCGGTTAGGGTTAGAGTGAGGGTGAGGGTGAGTGTGAGGGTTAAGTTTATGGTTAGGTTTAGGTTTAGGGTGAGGGTGAGTGTGAGGTTTAGGGTTAGGGTTATTTTTAGGCTTATGTTTAAGCTGAGGGTGAGTGTGAGTGTGGCCGTTATGCTTATGTTGAGTGTGAGAATTAGGGTTAGGTTTAGGGTGAGGGTGAGGTTGAGGGTTAGGGTGAGGTTTATTTTGAGGGTTAGTGTGAGAGTTAGGTTTAGGGTTAGTGTTAGGGTTAGGGCTGGGTTTAGGGATACGCTTAGTGTTAGGCAGAAGGTGAAGTTGAGGGTGAGGGTTAGGGTTTGGGTGAGGATGAGGTTTAGGGTTAGAGTTAGCATTAGGGTGAGGGTTAGTGTTAGGGTTAGTGTTACAATTAGGTTTACGATGAGGGTGAGTGTGAGGGTTAGGGTTAGGATTAGACTTAGGGTGAGGGTGAGAGTGAGGGTAAGGGTGAGGGTTAGGTTTAGGCTTAGGGTTCGAGTATGGGCTAAGGTGAGGGTGAGGGTTAGTGTTAGGTTTGGGGTGAGGGTTAGGGTGAGTGTGAGGGTTACGGTTAGTCTTAGTCTTAGGCTTAGGCTTAGGCCGAGTATGAGTGTGAGGGGGAGAGTGTTAGGGTTAGGATGAGGGTTAGGGTTTTAGGGTTAGGGTGAGGGTTAGGATGAGGTTTAGGGTTAGGATTAGGGTTAAGTGAGGGCTACAGTGACGGTGAGGGTTAGGGTTAGCGTTAGGATGAGGTTTAGGGTTAGGGTTACTTTGAGGGTGAGGGTTAGGGTTATGGTGAGCGTTAGGTTTAGGGTTAGGGTGAGGGTGAGGTTTAGGATTAGGTTTAGGGTTAGGGTTAGGTTTAGGATTAGCGTTACAGTGAGGGTGAGTGTGTGGATTAGGGTTAGGGTTAGGCTTAGGCTTAGGATTAGGCTGAGGGTGATAATGGGGATGAGAATTCGCTTTTGAGTGATGGTTAGGTTTATGGTTAGGTTGAGGGTTAGGATGAGGGTTAGGGTTAGGATTAGGGTTAGGGTGAGGGCTAGGATGAGGGTGATGTTTAGGGTTAGGGTTAGGCTTAGGCTTAGGGATAGGCTGAGGCTGAAGTTGAGGGTGAGGGTTACGGTTAGGGTGATGGTTAGGGTTACAGTTAGGGTGAGTGTTAGAATGATGATTACGGTTAGGGTGAGGGTTAGGGTGAGGGTGACAGTAAGGGTAAAGGTGAGGGTTAGTCTGAGGATGAGTATTATGGTAATGGTGAAGGTTAAGTGTTAGGGTGAGGGTTAGGTGAGGGTTAGGGATAGGGTTAGTGTTAGCGTTAGGCTGAGGTTTAGTGTGAGGGTTACGGTTAGGGTTACGGTTACGATTAGGGTTAGGGTGAGGGTGAGTGTGAGGGTTCGGGTTAGTCTTAGGCTTATGCTTAGGCTTAGGCCCAGCTTGAGGTTGAGGGTGGGGGTTACGGTTAGGGTGAGTGATAGGGTTAGGGTAATGGTTAGGGTTAGGGCAAGGTTAAAGTTTAGGGTTAGGGTTAGATTGAGTTTTAAGTTTAGGGTGATGGTTAGGGTTAGTGTGAGGGTTAGTGTTCGGGTTAAGGTGAGTTTTAGTGTGAAGGTAAGTGTTAGGGTGAGGTTTAGGGTTAAGGTGTGGTTTAGGGTTAGAGTTAGTGTAGGGTGAGGGTTAGGGTTATGGTTTGTGTTAGGGTTAGGGTTAGCGTGAGGTTTAGGGTGGGGGTGAGTGTTAGGGTTAGGGTTAGGATTAGGATTAGGGTTAAGGAGAGGGTGAGTGTGAGGGTTAGGGTTAGGGTTAAGGTTAGGATTAGAGTTATGGTGAGGGTGAGGTGAGGGTTAGGTTTAGGGTGAGGTTTGGGGTTAGGGTTAGAGTGAGGTTTAAGATGAGGGTTAGGTTTAGGCTTAGGGTTAGGGTATGGGCTAAGGTGAGGGTGAGGGTTAGGTTTAGGGTTAGTTTTAGGGTTAGGGTTGGGGTTAGGGATAGTCTTAGTATTAGGCGGAGGGTGAGGGTGAGGGTGAGGGTTAGGGTTGGGGTTTGGGTGAGGTTTATGGTTAGTGTTAGTGTTACGGTGAGAGTTAGTGTGAGGGTTAGGGTTAGGGTGACTGTTACTTTTAGGGTTAGGGTGAGGGTCAGTGTGAGTGTAAGGGTTAGTTTTAGCCTTAGGCTTAGGCTTAGTCCGAGCCTAAGGGTGAGGGTGAGGGTTAGGGTTAGTGTCAGGGTTAGGGTTAGGATGAGGGTTATGGACAGGGTGAGAGTTAGGGTCAGGGTTAGGGTTAGAGTGAGGGTTAGGGTGAGGGATAGGGTTAGGGTTAGGGTGAGGGTTAGGGTTAATGTGAGCTTTAGGGTTAGGGTGTGTTTTAGGGATAGTGTGAGGGTTCATGTTAGGTTTAGGCTCAGTGTTAAGGTGAGGGTAAATGTTAGGTTGAGTCTTAGGTTTAGGGTGAGGTTTAGGGTTAGTATGAGGGTTAGGGCTAGGGTGAGGGTATGGGTGAGGGTTAGGGTTAGGGTGATGTTAGGGTGAGGGTGAGGGTTAGGGTGAGTGTGAGGGTGAGGGTTAAGTTGAGGGTTTGGGTTAGGGTTAGGGTGAGGTTGAGGGTGAGGGTGAGACTTAGGGTTGGGTTCAGGGTGAGGGTGAGTGTGAGGATTAGGGATAGGGTTAGGCTTAGGTTTAGTGTTAGGCGGAGGGTGACTGTGAGCATGAAGTTTAGGGTTAGGGTGAGGTTTAGGGTTAGATTGAGGGTAAGGTTAAGGGTGAGGTTTTGGGTTAGGTTGGAGGTTAGGTTTAAAGTGAGGGTTAGCATTAGGGGTAGGGTTAGGTTGAGGATGAGAGTGAGTTTTAGGGTTAGGAATAGGTTTAGTGTGAGCCTGTTGGTGAGGGTGAGGGTGAGGGTTAGGGTTAGGGTGAGGGTTAGGCTAAGGGTTAGGGTGAGGGTTAGGTTTAGGGTGATGTTTAGGTTGAGGGTTTGGGTTTGGGTTAGGGTGAGTCTGAGGGTGAGTGAGAGGGTTAGGATTAGGGTTAGGGTTAGGTTTAGGGTGTGGGTGAGTGTGAGTATTAGGGTTAGGTTTATTGTTGGGCTTAGGTTTAAGCTTAGGGTTAGGGTGAGTGTGAGGGTTAGAGTTATGTTGAGTGTGAGCATTAGGGTTAGGTTTAGGGTGAGGGTGAGGTTGAGGGTTAGGGTGAGGGTTAGGGTTTGGGTTAGGGTGAGGGTTAGATGACGGTGAGGGTTAGGATTAGGGAGAGGGTTAGGGTTAGGGTGAGGGTGAGGGTTATCGTTAGGGTGAGGGTTAGGGTTTTGGTGCCGATTAGGGTGAGTGTTAGGTTTACGGTGATGTTTATGGTGAGGGTGAGGGTTGGTTTGAGCGTTTGCGTTAGGTTTAGGGTGAGGTTGAGAGTGAGGGTGATGCTTAGGGTTAGGGTTAGGGTGAGGGTGATTGTGAGGGTTAGGGTTAGGCTTTAGGCAGAGGGTTAGGGTGAGAGTGAGGGTGAGGGTGATGATTAGGGTTAGGGTGAGGGTTAGGTTAGGGTTAGGGTGAGGGTTAGGCATAGTGTGATGTTTAAGGTTAGGGTGAGGTTTAGGGTTACTGTAAGGGCTCATGTTAGGTTTAAGCTTAGTGTTAGGGTGAGGGTAAGTGTTAGGTTGAGGTTTACTTTAGGGTGAGGTTTAGGGTTAGTATGAGTGTTAGGGCTAGGGTGAGGGTAAGGTTGAGGGTTAGGGTTAGGGTGATGTTTACGGTGAGGGTGAGGATTAGGGTGAGGGAGAAGGTGAGGGTGAGGGTTCAGTTGAATATTTGGGTTAGGGTTAGGGTGAGGTTGAGGCTTAGGGTTAGGTTGAGGGTGAGGGTGAGGGTTAGGGTTAGGGTTAGGGTTAGTATTATCGTTAGGGTTAGGGTTAGAATAACGTTGAGGGTGAGGATTAGGGTTAGGGTTAGGGTGAGGTTTAGGCTTAATGTTAGTGATTGTGTTAGGGTTAGGGTTAGGGTGAGAGTTAGGAGGAGGGTTAGGGTTAGGGTTAGGATTAGGTTTATGGTGAGGGTGAGTGTGAGGTTTAGGGATAGGGTTAGGCTTAGGTTTGGGGTTATGCTGAGGGTGACTGTGAGCTTGAGTGTTAGGGTTATGGTGAGCATTAGGTTTGGGATTAGGGTGAGGGTAAGGGTTGGTGTGAGTGTTAGGGTTTGGGTGAGGGTTAGCGTTAGGTTTAGGGTTAGGGTTAGTTTGGAGGTTAGTGTTAGGGTGAGGGTTAGCGTTAGGGGTAGATTTAAGTTAAGGTGAGGGTGAAGGTTAGGATTAGGATTAGGTTGAAGGTGAGCCTGAGGGTAAGGGTGAGGGTGAGGGTTAGGGTTAGGGTGAGGGTTAGGCTAAGGTTTAGGGTGAGTGTTAGGTTTAGGGTGATGTTTAGGTTGAGCGTGAGGGTTAGGGTTAGGGTTAGGGTGAAGTTTCAGTTGGTGGTTTGGGTTAGGGTTAGGTGGAGGGTGAGGGTGAGTGAGTGGGTTAGGTTTAGGGTTAGGATTCGGTTTAGGGTGAGGTTGAGTGTGAGTGTTAGGGTTGGTTTATTGTTAGGCTTAGGTTTAAGCTGAGGGTGAGGGTGAGTGTGAGGTTTAGGGTTATGTTGAGTGTGAGAACTAGGGTTAGGATTATGGTGAGGGTGTGGTTGAGGATAAGGGTAAGGGTAGGGTTTGGGTTAGGGTGAGGGTTAGATGAGGGTGAGGGTTAGGGTTAGGTTAAGGGTTAGGGTTAGGGTAAGGGTGAGGGTTAGCGTTAGGGTGAGCGTTCGGGTTATGGTGCGGATTAGGGTGAGTGTTAGGGTTACCGTGATGTTTATGGTGAGGGTGAGGGTTGGTTTGAGGGTTTGCGTTAGGTTTAGGGTGAGGTTGAGGGTGAGGGTGGGGCTTAGGGTTAGGGTTAGGGTGAGGGTGACTCTGAGGGTTAGGGTTAGGGTTAGGCTTTAGGCTGAGGGTTAGGCTGAGGGTGAGGGTGAGGGTTAGGTTTAGGGTGAGTTTTAGGGTTAGGGTTAATGATAGGATGATATTTAGGGTGAGGGTTGGTGTGAGAGTTATTGTTAGGGTTAGGCTTAGTGTTAGAGTGAGTGTAAGGTTTAGCTTGAGGGTTAGGGTTAGGGATTGTGTGAGGGTTGTGATGAGGGTTAGGGTGAGCGTAAGGTTTAGGGTGAGGATTATGGTGAGTGTGAGGGTTAGGGTTAGGGTTAGGGTGAGGGTGAGGTTTAGGGTCATGTAAGGGCTAAGGTTAGGGTTAGGATGAGGTTTAGGGAGAGGGTTAGGATGAGAGTTAGGGTTCGGGTTCGGGTTTGGGTTCAGTTTAGGGTTATGGTTAGGTTTAGGGTCAGGGTGAGGGTGAGGTTTAGGGTTATGGTAAGGGCTAGGGTTAGGGTTAGGATGAGGTTTAGGGAGAGGGTTAGGATGAGGGTTAGGTTGAGGGTTCGGTTTAGGGTTCGGGTTAGGGTTAGGGTGAGGGTGGGAGTGAGGGTGAGAGTGAAGGTTAGGGTTAGAGTTAGGATGAGGGTGAAGTTTAGGGTTAGGATTAGGATTAGGGTTAGGTTTAGGCTGAGGATGAGGCTGAGGGTGTGGGTGAGGATTAGGGTTAGGTTGAAAGTTAGGGTTAGGGTTAGGGTGAGGGTTTGGGTTAGGGTTAAGTTTAGGATGAGAGTTAGTTTGAGCGGTATGGTTATGGTTAAGATGAGCGTTAGGGTTAGCGTTAGGGTTATGGTTAAGGTTAGGGTTAGGGTGAGGGTTAGGGTAAGTGTGAGGGTTGGGGTTAGTGTTAGCTTTATGGTGAGAGTAAGGGTTAGCGTGAGGATCAGGGTGAGTGTGAGGGTAAGAGTTAGCATTAGGCTTAGGATGAGGTTTAGGGTGAGGGTTAGGGTGAGGTTTAGGGTTAGGGTCAGGTGAAGGTGAGGGTGATTGTTAGGTTTATGTTTAGGGTGAGAGATAGGTTTAGTGTGAGGGTTAGGGTTAGGGTTACAGTGAGAGTGAGCATGAGGGTGACAGTGAGGCTTAGGGTGTGGGTGAGGGTGAGTGTGAGGGTTAGGGTTAGGGTTAGGGTTAGGGTTAGTTTGAGGGTGAACTTGAGGGTTAGTTTTAGGAGTAGCGTTAGGTTTAAATTTAGGCTGAGGGTGGGCGTGAGGGTGAGGGTGACGGTTAGGGTTAGGGTTCGGGCTAGGTTGAGGGTTAGGGTTAGTGTGAGGGTTATGGTGAGGGTAAGGCTAAAGGTTAAGGTTAGGGTTACAGTGAGGGTTAGGGTTAGGGTTAGGGTTATTGTTAGTGTTAGGTTAGTGTTACATTTGCGGTGAGGGTGAGGCTGAGGGTGAAGTTTATGGTTAGGTTTAGGGTTAGGGTTATTTTTAGGGTTAAGGTTATGGTGAGGTTTAAGGTGAGGGTTAGGGTTAGGGTTAAGGTTAGTGTTATGGTGCGGGTGAGGGTGAGGGTTAAGTTTAGGGTGAGTGTTGGGGTTAGGGTTAGAGTGAGCGTTAGGGTGAGGGTTAGGATTAGGTTTAGGGTTAGGGTATGGGCTAGGGTGAGGGTGAGGGTTAGGGTGAGGGTTAGGTTTAGGGTTAGTGTTAGGTTTAGGGTTGGTGTGAGGGATAGGCTTAGTGTTAAGCGGTGCGTGAGGTTGAAGGTGAGGGTTAGGGTTAGGGTGCGGGTGAGGTTTAGGGTTAGTGTTAGCATTAGGGTGAGGGTTAGTGTAAGGGTTAGGGTTAGGGTGAGTGTTACTGTTAGGGTTAGGGTGAGGGTGAGTGTAAGGGTAAGGGTTTGTCTTAGGCTTAAGCTTAGGTTTAAGCTGAGCCTAAGAGTGAGGGTGAGGGTTAGGGTTAGGGTGAGGGTTATGGACAAGGTGAGGGTTGCCACGCCGACCCCAGTAGAGTCTGCTTAGCATGGGAAACCATCTATCAGACCATGATAGGGGCCTCGAGACCCATCTCTGAGTTTTGGGACTTCACCGAAGTCTACCTCAGAGAATGGGGCTTTACAGAAACCTATCTCCAAGTTTTGGGACTTCACCGAAGTCTACCTTGGAGAATAGGGCTTCTAAGAGGCCTACTCCTGGGAAAAGGCTGGCAAAACCCCTGGAAAAGATGTGTTTCTGCCTATCTTTTCCTCATAAGAGTGCCTATTAATCTTTTACGGTTTCTACTGCTCATTGTACTTACTCATTGTCAACGTTCCCTTATTCAAAGCTCTTTCTTAAGAGTGTTGACGACTCCAATATCTGATGAGTGTCTTAAAAATATGACTAACTCACCAGAGTTAAGTGCTACCCTGAAACCCCTCTTATGGAGGCTAGTAGACAAGTTATAAGTAAATATAAAAGTATTGGGGGTTTCACAAAGTCACTCCAGAAGGAATTGTAAGATTTACAAAAAGTTGTAGGCGCGGCTAGAACAGAAAGAATGTATGGCAATTGCTGAGATAACTACTTAGGAGAAAGAACTTCCTCATTTACTAAGAGACTTGCTAAATCTAAGTCTCCTTGGTGCTTACTATTAAAGAAGGAACAGGAAAGATCTTAATGGGACAGTTAAGGCCTCTATAGAAAAAAGTAGTGGTTAATTGGTGACAATCATCGAAACCCATTGTATTTCTTAAAAATAGAGGTAAAGCTGGAAACAAGTGCCTATCAGGCGACCAGTTGGTGACCACCCAAGAATGAAGCCCTGCAGCAAGATTATGTAACCTTTTGCCCTTTCTTATGGAGACTTTTGCTATAAAAGTTTGTTATCCTCTGCATTAAATCGCACTCAGCACTCAGCACTCAGCACTCTGCATCCACTCCTAATGTGTGTGAGTTGTCTGTTTGCCATCTCCCCGTCCTATTCCAGGTTCCTCCCCTAGGTATCCTCCGTCGTCCCGACAGAACAGGGTCCGCGGCAGAGGGTTAGCGTTAGGGTTAGGGTTATTGGTAGGATTAGGTTTAGGTTTAAAGTTACTGTGACGGTGAGGGTTAGGGATAGGGATAGTGTGAGGTTTAGGTTTAGGGATAGGGTTAGAGTTAGGGTTAGGGTAAGGGTGAGGTTTGGGGTTAGATTTAGGGTTAGTGTTAGGGTTAGGGTTAGGGTGAGGGTTAGTGTGAGTTTTAGGGTTAGGCTTAGGCTTAGGCTTAGGCTTAGGCTTAGGCTTAGGCCTAGCATGAGGGAGAGTTTTAGGGTTAGGGTTAGTGTGAGGGTTATGGTTAGGGTGAAATTGAGTGTGAGGGTTAGGGTTAGTCTTAAGCTTAGGCTTAGGCTGAGCGTATGGGTGAGGGTGAGGGTTAGGGTTAGGGTCAGGGTTAGGGTGAGGTTTAGTGTGAGGTTTAGGTTTAAGTTTAGTGTTAGGGTTATGGTTGGGGTTAGGGATAGTCTTAGTGTTAAGCGGAGGGTGAGGGTGAGGGTGAGAGTTAGGGTTAGGGTTAGGGTTTGGGTGTTAGGATTTGGGTGAGGGTTAGGTTGAGGTTCAGGGTTAGGATTAGGGTTCAGGTGAGGGCTAGTGTGAGGATGAGGATTAGGGTTAGCATTAGGGTGAAGTTAGGGTTAGGGTTAGGGTTACATTGAGGATTAGTTTTAGGGTTAGGGTGAGGGTTAGGGTTAGGGTTAGGGTGATGGTGAGGGTTAGAATTAGGGATATGGTTAGGGTTATTGTTAGTGTTATGGTTAGGGTTAAGCTTATGTTGAGGGTGAGGCTGCGGGTGAGCGTTAGGGTTAGGGTTAGGGTGACATTTAGGCTTAGGGTTAGGGTTAGGGTTAGGAGAAGTGTTTGGTTTAAGGTGAGGGTGAGGGTTAGGGTTAGGGTTAGGGTTAGGGTTAGTGTTATCATTAGGGTTAGGGTTAGAATAACAGTGAGGGTGAGGATTAGGGTTAGGTTTAGGATGAGGTTAAGGGTTAGTGTTAGTGTTAGGGTTAGGGTTAGGGTTAGGGTGAGAGTTAGGAGGAGGGTTAGGGTTAGGGTTAGGGTTAGGGTGAGGGTGAGGGTGTGGTTTAGGGTTAGGATTGAGGTTAGGCTTAGGGTTAGGCTGAGGGTGAGGTTGAGGGTGACGTTTAGGGTTAGGATGAGGCTGAGGGTGAGGGTTAGGGTTAGGCTTAGTGTTAGAGTTAGAGTTAGGGTGAGGGTGAGGGTTAAGATTAGGGTTAGGATTAGGGTTAGGGTGAGTTGAGGTTTAGGGTTAGTGTTAGGGTTAGGCTTAAGTTTAGGCTGAGGGTGAGGGTTAGGGTGAGGGTTAGGATTAGGTTTAGGTTTAAGGTATGGGCTAGGGTGAGGGTGAGGGTTAGGGTCAGGTTTAGGGTGAGGGTTAGTGTGAGGCTTAGGTTTAGGGTTAGTGTTAGGGTTAGGGTTGGGATTAGGGATAGTCTTAGTGTTAGGCGGAGGGTGAGGTTGAGGGTGAGGGTTAGGGTTAGGGTGAGGTTTAGGGTTAATGTGAGGGTTCATGTTAGGTTTAGGCTTAGAGTTAGGGTGAGAGTAAGGGTTAGGTTGAGGGTTAGGTTAGGGTGAGGATTAGGGTTAGTATGAGGGTTAGGGCTACGTTGAGGGTAAGGGTGAGGGTTATGGTTATGGTGATGTTTAGGGTGAGGGTGAGGGTTAGGGTGACGGTGAGGGTGAGGGTTCAGTTCAGGGTTTGGGTTAGGGTTAGGGTGAGCTTGAGACTTAGTGTTAGGTTTAGGTTGAGGTTGAGGTTTAGGGTTAGGGTTCAGTTGAGTGTTCAGTTGTGGGTTTGGGTTAGGGTTAGGGTGAGGTTGAGACTTAGCATTAGGTTTAGGGTGAGGGTGAGTGTTAGGGTAAAGGTTAGGGTTAGTGTTATCGTCATGGTTAGGGTTAGAATAACGGTGAGGGTGAGGATTAGGGTTAGGTTTAGGGTGAGGTTTAGGGTTAAGGTTAGTGATAGTGTTAGGGTTAGGGTTAGGGTGAGAGTTAGGAGGAGGGTTAGGGTTAGGGTTAGGGTTACGATTAGGGTTAGGGTGAAGGTGAGTGTGAGGTTTAGGGATAGGGTTATGATTAGGTTTAGGGTTAGGCTGAGGGTGACTGTGAGCTTGAGTGTTAGGGTTACGGTGAGCATTAAGTTTGGGGTTAGGGTGAGGGTAAGGGTTGGGGTGAGTGTTAGGGTTTGGGTGAGGGTTAGCGTTAGGTTTAGGGTTAGGTTTAGGTAGGAGGTTAGTGTTAGGGTGAGGGTTAGCGTTAGGGGTATGGTTAGGTTGAGGGTGAGGTTGAGGGTTAGGGTTAGGATTAGGTTTAAGGTGAGCCTGAGGGTGAGGGTGAGGGTGAGGATTAGGTTTAGGGGGTGGGTTAGGCTAAGGTTTAGGGTTAGTGTTAGGTATAGGGTGATGTTTAGGTTGAGGGTGAGGGTTAGGGTTAGGGTGAGGGTGAAGGTTCGGTTGAGGGTTTGGGTTAGGTTTAGGTTGAGGGTGTGGGTGAGTGAGAGGGTTAGGTTTAGGGTTAGGATTCGGTTTAGGATGAGGTTGAGTGTGAGTGTTAGGGTTAGGTTTATTGTTAGGCTTAGGTTTAAGCTGAGAGTGAGGGTGAGTGTGAGGTTTAGGGTTATGTTGAGTGTGAGCATTAGGGTTAGGTTTAGGGTGAGGGTGTGGTTGAGGGTTAGGGTGAGGGTTAGGGTTTGGGTTAGGGTGAGGGTTAGATGAGGGTGAGAGCTAGGGTTAGGGTGAGTGTTAGGTTTTGGGTTAGGGTGAGGGTTAGGGAGAGTGTGAGGGTTAGGGTTAGGCTGAGGTTTAGGGTTAGTGTGAGGGTTTATGTTATGTTTAGCCTTAGTGTTAGGGTGAGGGTAAGAGTTAGGTTGAGGATTAGGTTAGGGTGAGGTTTAGGGTTAGTATGAGGGTTAGGGCTAGGGTGAGTGTAAGGGTGAGGGTTAGGGTGATGTTTAGTGTGAGGGTGAGCGTTAGGGTGACGGTGAGTGTGAGGGTTCAGTTGAGGGTTTGGGTTAAGGTTAGGGTGAGCTTGAGACTTAGGGATAGGTTTAGGGTGAGGGTGAGGTTTAGGGTTAGGGTGAGGGTTAGTGTTATCGTTAGGGTTAGACTTAGAATCAGGGTGAGCGTGAGGATTAGGTTAGGGTTAGGGTGAGTTTTAGGATAATGTTAGTGATATTATTAGGGTTAGAGTTAGGGTGAGAGTTAGGAGGAGGGTTAGGGTTAGGGATAGGTTTTCGATTAGGGTTAGGCTGAGGGTGACTGTGAGGTTTAGGGATAGGGTTAGGCTTAGGTTTAGGGTTAGGCTGAGAGTGACTGTGAGCTTGAGGGTTAGGGTTATGGTGAGAATTAGGTTTGGGGTAAGGGTGAGCGTAAGGGTTGGTGTGAGTGTTAGGGTTTGGGTCAGGATTAGGTTTCGGTTTATGGTTAGGGTTTGTTTGGAGGTTAGTGTTAGGGTGAGGGTTAGCATTTCGGGTAGCGTTAGGTTGAGGGTGAGGGTGAGGCTTAGGGTTAGGATTAGGATTAAGGTGAGCCTGAGAGTGAGGGTGAGGGTGAGGGTTAGGTTTAGGGTGAGGGTTAAGCTAAGGGCTAGGGTGAGTGTTAGGTTTAGGGTGTTGTTTAGGTTGAGGGTGAGGGTTAGGGTTAGGGTGAGGGTGAAGTTTCGGTTGAGGGTTAGGGTTAGGTTGAGGGTGAGGGTGAGTGAGAGTGTTAGGTTTAGGGTTAGTATTAGGTTTAGGGTGAGGGTGACTGTGAGGGTTAGGGTTAGGTTTATTGTTAGGCTTAGATTTAAGCTGAGGGTGGGGGTGAGTGTGAGGTTTAGGGTTATGTTGAGTGTGAGCATTAGGGTTAGGTTTAGGTTGAGGGTGTGGTTGACGGTTAGGATGAGGGTTAGGGTTTGGTTTAGGGTGAGGGTTAGATGAGGGTTAGGGTTAGGGTTTGGGTGAGGGTTAGGGTTAGGGTGAGGGTGAGGGTTAGCGTTAGGGTGAGGGTTGGGGTTATGGTGCAGATTAGGGTGAGTGTTAGGGTTACGGTGATGTTTATGGTGAGGGTGAGGGTTAGTTTGAGTGTTTGTGTTAGGTTTAGGGTGAGGTTGAGGGTGAGGGTGAGGCTTAGGGTTAGGGTTAGGGTGAGGGTGACTCTGAGTGTTAGGGTTAGGGTTATGCTTTAGCCTGAGTTTTAGGCTGAGAGTGAGGGTGAGGATTGGGGTTAGGGTGAGTGTTAGAATTAGGCTTAATGATAGGGTGATATTTAAGTTGAGGGTTAGTGTGAGAGTTAGTGGTAGGGTTAGGCTTAGTGTTAGAGTGAGTGTAAGTGTTAGGTTGAGGGTTAGGGTTAGGGATATGTTGAGGGTTGGGATGAGGGTTAGGGTGAGGGTAAGTTTTAGGATGAGGGTTATGGTGAGTGTGAGAGTTAGGGTTAGGGTTAGGTTTAGGGTGAGGGTGAGGTTTAGGGTTATGGTAAGGGTTAGGTTTAGGGTAAGGATGAGGGTTTGGGAGAGGGTTAGGATGAGGGTTAGGGTGAGGGTTCGGGTTAGGGTTCGGGTTAGGGTTCGGTTGAGGGTGGGAGTGAGGTTGAGAGTGAAGGTTAGGGTTAGAGTTAGGATGAGGATTAGTTTCAGATTAGGGTTAGGGTTAAGTTAAGCCTGAGGATGAGTCTGAGGATTTGGGTGAGGAGTAGGGTTAGGTTGAGTTTTATGGTTAGGGTTAGGGTGAGGGTTTTTGTTAGGGTTAACTTTAGGATGAGTGTTAGTTTGAGGGGTACGGTATGGTTAAGATGAGCGTTAGGGTTAACGTTAGGGATAGGGATAGGGTTAGGGTTAGGGTGAGGTTTAGGATGAGGGATAGGGTTAGGGTTATAGTTAGGGTCAGGGTTCGGGTGAAGGTTATGGTTAGGGTTACGGTTAGGGTGAGGTTTAGGGTCAGGGTGAGGGTTAGGGTTAGTGTTAGATTTATGGTGAGAGTAAGGTTTAACATGAGGTTTAAGATGAGTGTGAGGTTTACAGTTAGCATTAGGGTTAGGGTGAGGTTTAGGGTGAGGGTTAGGGTTAGGTTTATGGTTAGGATGAGGTGAGGGTGAGGGTGATTGTGAGGTTTATGGTTAGGGTGAGAGATAGGTTTAAGGTGAAGGTGAGGGTTAGGGTTAGGGTGAGGGTGAGCATGAGGGTGACAGTGAGGCTTAGGGTGTGGGTGAGGCTGAGTGTGAGGGTTAGGGTTAGGGTTAGGTTTAGGGTTAGTGTGAGGGTGAAGTTGAGGGTTAGTGTTTGGAGTAGCGTTAGGTTTAAATTTAGACTGAGGGTGAGCATGAGGGTGAGGGTTAGCGTTAGGGTTTGGTTGAGGGTTAGGGTTATTGTGAGGGTTATGGTGAGGGTAAGTTTAAAGGTTAAGGTTAGGGTTACAGTGAGGGTTAGGTTTAGGGTTAGGGTTATTGTTAGTGTTAGGTTAGTGTTAATTTTACGGTGAGGGTGAGGCTGAGGGTGAGGTTTATGGTTAGGTTTAGGGTTAGATTTAGTGTTAGGGTTATGGTTAGGGTTAGGATTAGGCTTAGGGTTAGGGTATGGGCTAGGGTGAGGTTGAGGGTTAGGATGAGGGTTAGGTTTCGGGTTAGTGTTAAGTTTAGGGTTGGGGTTAGGGATAGGATCAGTGTTAGGCGGAAGGTGAGGGTGAGGGTTCGGGTGAGGGTGAGGGTGCGGGTGAGGGTTATTGTTAGGTTGCGGGTGAGGTTTAGGGTTAGTGTTAGCATTAGGGTGAGGGTTAGTGTGAGGGTTAGGGTTAGGGTGAGTGTTACTCTTAGGATTAGGGTGAGGGTGAGTGTGAGGGTAAGGGTTAGTCTTAGGCTTAGGCTTAGGTTTAGGCTGAGCCTAAGTGTGAGGTTTAGAGTTAGGATTAGGTTTAGGGTTATGGACAGGGTGAAGGTTAGCATTAGGGTTAGGGTTAAGGATTAGTGTTAGGTTGAATGTTACTGTGAGGGTGAGCGTTAGGGTTAGGGATAGGGTGAGGCTTAGCTTTAGGAATAGGGTTAGAGTAAAGGTGAGGTTTAGGGTTAGAGTTATGGATAGTGTTAGGGTTAGGGTGAGGGTTAGGGTGAGGGTTAGGATTAGACTTAGTCTTAGGCTTAGGCTTAGGCCGAGCATGAGGGTGAGTTTTACGGTTAGGGTTAGTGTGAGGGTTAGGGTTAGGGTTAGTGTTATGGTTAGGGTTAGGGTGAAGGTGAGTGTGAGGGTTAGGGTTAGTCTTAGGCTTAGGCTTTGCCTTAGGCCGAGCTTAAGGTTGAGGGTATGGGTTAGGGTAAGGGTGAGGGTTAGGGTGTTAGGGTTTGGGTGAGGGTTAGGATGAGGTTTATGGTTAGGATTAGGGTTACGGTGAGGGCTACAGTGAGGGTGAGGGTTAGGGTTAGCATTAGGGTAAAGTTAGGTTTAGGGTTAGGGTTACATTGAGGGTGAGGTTTAGGGTTAGGTTGAGGGTTAGGGTTAGGGTTAGGGTGATGGTGAGGGTTAGGATTAAGGATATGGTTACGGTTATTGTTAGTGTTATGTTTAGCGTTAATCTTATTTTGAGGGTGAGGCTGAGGGTGAGGGTTAGGCTTAATGTTAGGGTGACGTTTAGGGTTAGGGTTAGTGTTAGGGTTAGGAGGAGGGTTTGGGTTACGGTGAAGGTGAGGGTTAGGGTTAGGGTTAGGGTTAGTGTTATGGTTAGGGTTAGGGTTAGAATAACCGTGAGGGTGAGGATTAGGGTTAGGGTTAGGGTTAGGGTTAGGGTTAGGGTTATGGTGAGAGTTAGGAGGAGGGTTAGGGTTAGGGTTAGGGTTAGGATTAGGGTTAGGGTGAGTGTGAGGGTGTGGTTTAGGGTTAGGGTTGAGGTTAGGCTTAGGGTTAGGCTGAGGGTGGGGTTGAGGGTGAGGGTTAGGGTTAGGGTGAAGCTGAGGGTGAGGGTTAGTGTTAGTGTTATCATTAGGGTTAGGGTTAGAATAACGGTGAGGGTGAGGAGTATCGTTAGGTTTAGTATGAGGTTAAGGGTTAGTGTTCCTATTAGTGTTAGGGTTAGGGTTATGGTGAGAGTTAGGAGGGTTAGGGTTAGGGTTAGGGTTAGGTTTAGGGTTAGTGTGTGGGTGAGGGTGTGGTTTAGGGTAAGATTTGGAGTTAGGCTTAGAGTTAGGCTGAGGGTGAGGTTGAGGGTGAGGGTTAGGGTTAGGGTGAGGCTGAGGGTGAGGGTTAGGGTTAGGCTTAGTTTTAGAGATAGGGTTAGGGTGAGGGTGAGTGTTAAGTTTAGGGTTAGGATTAGGGTTAGGGTGAGTGTGATGTTTAGGGTTAGGGTTAGGGTTAGGCTTAGGTTAAGGTTGAGGGTGAGGGTCAGGGTGAGGGTTAGGGTTAGGGTGAAGGTTGGGCTTAGGTTTAGAGAGGGTCAGGGTGAGGGTTAGGATTAGGCTTAGGGTTAAGTTATGGGCTAGGGTGAGGGTGAGGTTTAGGGTTATGGTTAGGGTGAGGGTTAGTGTGAGGGTTAGGTTTAGGGTTAGTGTTAGGGTTAGGTTTGGGTTTAGGGATAGTCTTAGTGTTAGGTGGAGGGTGAGGGTGAGGGTGAGGGTTAGGGTTAGGGTGAGAATGAGGTTTAGGGTTAGAGTTAACATTAGGGTGAGGGTTAGTTTTAGGGTTAGGGTTAGTGTTACAGTTAAGGTTAGGGTGAGGGTGAGTGTGAGGGTTAGGGTTATGTTTAGACTTAGGGTGAGGCTGAGGGTTAGGGTGAGGGTTAGGCTTAGACTTAGGGTTAGATGATAGGCTAGGGTGAGCGTGAGGCTTAGTGTTAGGGTTAGGGTGAGGGTTAAGGTGAGTGTGAGGTTTACGGTTAGACTTAGTCTTAGGCTTACGCTTAGGCCGAGCATGAGTGTGAGGGAGAGGGTTAGGGTTAGGATGAGGATTAGGGCTTTAGGGTTAGGGTGTGGGTTAGGATGAGGGTGAGTGTTAGGGTTAGCGTTAGGTTGAGGTTTAGGGTTAGGGTTAGGGTTACTTTGAGGGTGAGGGTTACGATTAGTGTGAGGGTTAGTTTTAGGGTTAGGGTGAGGGTGAGGGTTAGGATTAGGTTTAGGGTTAGGGTTATTGTTCGTTTTATGGTTAGGGTTAAGTTTACAGTGAGGATGAGGCTGAGGGTGAGGGTTAGGATTAGGGTTAGGTTTAGGGTGTGAGTTAGGCTGAGGGTTAGCGTTAGGCTGAGGGTGAGTTTGGGGATGAGGATTAGCTTTTCAGTGATGGTTAGGGTTATGGTTAGGTTTAGGGTTAGGATGAGGGTTAGGGTTTGGATTAGGGTTAGGGTGAGTGCTAGGATGAGGGTGAGTGTTAGGGTTAGGGTGAGGGTTAGGTTTAGGGTTAGGGTGAGGGTTAGGGATAGTGTGAGGGTTAGGGTTAGGGTGAGGTTTAGGGTTACTGTGAGGTTTCATGTTAGGTTTAGGCTTAGTGTTATGGTGAGGGTAAGGGTTAGGTTGAGGGTTAGGTTAGGGTGAGGTTTACAATTAGTTTGAGGGTTAGGGCTAATGTGAGGGTAAGTGTGAGTGTTAGGGTTAGGGTGATGTTTAGGGTGAGCGTGAGTGTTATGGTGAGTGTGAGGGTGAGGGTTCAGATGAGGGTTTGGGTTAGGGTTAGGATGACGGTGAGGGTAAGGGATAGGGTGAGGACTAGGGTTAATGTTAGGGTTATGGTAAGGTTAGGTTTAGGGTGAGGGTGAGAGTGAGAGTTAGGTTTAAGATTAAGCTTAGATGTAGGGTTCAGCTTAGGGTGAGGGTGAGGGTGAGTGTCAGAGTTAGGTTTAGGGTGAGGGATAAGGTTAGTGTTAGGGTTACGGTGAGGGTGAGAGTTAGGGTTAGGGTGACGGTGAGGGTAAAGGTCAGGGTGAGGGCTAGGTTAAGGTTTAGGGTTAGGTTCATGTTTAGGTTTAGGGTGAGTGTGAGTTTGAGGGTTTGGTTTAGGATGAGGCTTAGGTGTAGGGTTCGGCTTAGGGTGAGGGTGAGGGTGAGTGTGAGAGGTAGGTTTAGGGTGAGGGTTAGGGTTATGGTTATTTTTAGGGTGAGGGTGAAGGTGAGGGTTAGTGTTTGGGTGAGGGTTAGGGTTAGGGTTAAATTTAGGGTGAGGGTTTGGGTTAGTGTTAGTGTTAGGATGAGGATTAGGCTGAGGGTTAGGTTTAGGTTTAGGTTGAGGGTAAGTGTTAGGGTGAGGGTGAGGATTAGGTTTAGGATTAGGGATAGGTTTAGGGTGAGGGTTAGGGATAGGGTTAGGTTTAGGGTGAAGGTTTTGTTTAGGGTTAGGTTTAGAGTTAGGGTGAAGGTGAGGGTGAGGGTTAGCGTTTGGATTAGGGTTAGGGTTAGGCTGAGGTTGATGTTGAGCGTGAGGGTTAGGGTTAATGTGAGGGTTAGAGTTAGGGTTATCTTTAAGGTTAGGGTGAGGTTTAGGGTTAGGGTTAGGATGAGGGTAAGGGTTAGGGTAAGGGTTAGGGTGAGGGTGAGGGTTAGGGTTAGGCTTAGGGTTAGGGTGAGGTTTAGGGTGAGGGTTAGTGTTAGGGTTAGGGTTAGGGTTAGGGTGAGGGATAGGGTGAGGGTAAGGGTTAGGGTGAAGTTTTGGGTGAGGGTGAGGGATAGGTTAAGGTCAGGGGAAAGATTAGGGTCGAGGATTCGGGTGAGGTTGAGGGTTAATGTTAGCATTAGGGTTATGGTGAGTGTGAGGGTTAGGGTGAGAGTTAGGGTTATGGTTAGGGATATGGTGAGGATTAGGGTTAGGGTTAGGTTTCCGGTGAGGGGTAGGTTGAGAGGTAGGGTTAGGGTTACAGTTAGGGTGAGGGTTAGGGTGAGGTTGACAGTAAGGGTGAAGGAGAGGGTTAGGATGAGGATTAGGGTTAGGGTTAAGGTGAGGGTGAGGATTAGATTGAGGATTAGTGTTAAGTTTAGAGTGAGGTTTAGGATGAGGATGAGGGTTAGAGTTAGGGTGAGGGCTAGGGTGAGGGTGAGGGTTAGGGATAGGGTTAGGTTGAGGTTTAGGGTTAAGGGGAAGGTTAGGGTTAGTTTGAGGGTTAGTGTTAGGACTAGGTTTACTTTTAAGGTGAGTGTAAATGTTAGGGTGAGGGTTAGCGTTAGGGTGAGGTTTATATATAGGGTTAGTGTTAGTGTTAGGTTCAGGGTTATTGTTAGGGTTAGGGTTAGGGTTACAGTTACGGTGAGAGTGAGGGTGAGGGTTAGGGTTTATGTGAGGGTTAGTGTTAGGGTGAGGTCTAAGGTTAGGTTTAGGGTTAGGGTGAGGTTTAGATTTAGCGTGAGGGTGAGGCTGAGGGTCAGAGTGAGTTTAGGGTGAGGGTTAGGTTTATGGATATGGTTAGGGTGAGAATGAGGGTTAGGGTGAGGGTGATGGTGAGGGTGAGGGTGAGGGTTAGGTTTAGGGTGAGGGATAGGGTTATGGTTACAGTTAGGGTGAGTGTGAGGGTGTGGGTTATGGTGAGCGTGATGTTGAAGTTGAGGGTGAGGGTGAGGGTTAGGATTTGGGTGAAGGTTAAGTTTAGGGTTTGGGTCAATGTTAGGTTGAGGGTTAGGGTTAGGGTTAGGATGAGGGTTATCCTGAGGGTTAGGTTTGGGGTTAGGGTGCGGGTAAGGGTTAGGGTGAGGGTGAGGGTTAGGATTAGGATTAGGGTTAGTTTTAGGGTGAGGGTTAGGGAGAGGGTTTTGGTTAGGGTTAGGTTTAGAGTTAAGGTGAGGTTGAAAATTAGGGTTTGGTTTTGGATTAGGTTTAGGGTTAGGCTGAGTGTGAGGTTGAGGGTGAGGGTGACGGTTAGGGTGAATGTTAGGGTTAGGGTTAGTGTTAGGATGAGGGTTAGGCTGAGGGTTAGGTTAGGTTTCGGGTAAGGCTAAGGGTTCAGGTGAGAGTGAGGGTTAGGGCTAGGTTTAGGGTTAGGGTGACGTTTAGGGTGAGGTTTAGTTTTAGGGTTAGATTGAGCGTGAGGGTGTGGGTAAGGGTAAGGGTGAGGTTTAGGATGATGGAGAGGGATAGGGTTAAGGTGAGGGTAAGGGTCACGGCGAGGCATAGAGTGAGGCTGAGTGTTAATGTAGCATTAGGGGTACGGTGAGGGTGAGGGTTAGGGTGAAGGTTAGGGTTAGGGTTAGGGATAGGGTGAGGATTAGGGTTAGGGTTAGGTTTAGGATTACGGTGAGGCTTAGGGGTTATGGTTAGGGTGAGGTTGAGGGTGTGGGTAAGGGTTAGGGTGAGGGTTATGGTGAGGTTGAGGTTTAGTGTTAGCATTAGGGTTAGGGTCAGGGTTTGGGTTAGGGTTAGGATTAGGGTTAGGGTGAGGTTGAGGGTTAGGATGAGGGTGAGTTTTAGGGTGTATGTGACGGTTAGTGTTAGGGTGAGGGTTAAGGTTATGGTGAGGGTGAGGGTTAGGGTTAGGGTGAGGGTTAAGGTTAGGGTGATGTTTAGGGTGAGGGTGAGGTTTAGGGTGAGGATTAGTGTAAGGGGGAGATTAGGGTTAGGGTTAGGGTTAGGGTTAGGTTTATGTTTAGGGTGAGGGTGAGGGTTAGGATGAGGGTGAGGGTGAGGGTGAGGGTGGAGGTTTAGGTGAGGATTAGGGTTAGGGTTAATGTTAGGGTGAGGGTGAGGGTTAGAGTTAGGGTTAGGGCCAGGGTTAGGGTTAGGGTGAGGTTTAGGGTTAGGGTTAGGGTTAGGGTGAGGGTGAGGGTTACGGTTACGGTGAGCTTTAGTGTTATGGTTAGGGTGAGTTTATGTGTGAGGATTAGTGTTAAGGTTAGGGTTATGTTGAGGGTAAGGGTTAGGGTGAGGTTTAGGGTGAGAGTGAGGGTTAGGGTTAGCGTTAGGGTTAGGGTGAGGGTTAGAGTTAGGGTTAGGCTGAGGGTTAGAGTTAAGTTGATGTTTAGGCTGACGATGAGGTTTCAGCTGAGGATTAGGGTTAGGGTGAGTATTACGGTTAGGGTGAGTGTGAGGGTTAGGATTAGGGTTATGTTTAGTGTGAGGGTAAGGGTTAGGGTGAGGGTTATGGTGAGGTTGAGGTTTAAGGTTAGCATTAGGGTTAGGTTTAAGATTAGGGTTAGGTTTATTATTAGGTTAGGGTGAGGGTGAGGGCTAGTGTTAGCATTAGGGTTAGGGTTACGGTTAGGGTGAGGGTGAGGGATTTGTTTAGGAAAGGATTAGGGTTAGGGTTAGGGTGAGGATTAGGGTGAGGGTGAGGTTTAAGTTGAGGATTAGGATTAGGGTGAGGATTAGGGTTAACTTTTGTGTTTGGGTTAGGGTTAGGGTGATGTTTAGGGTGAGGGTGATGGTTAGAGTGGGGGTGAGGCTGAGAGTGAGGGTGAGGGTGTAGGTGAGTGTTAGGGTGGTGCTGATGGTTGGGGTGACGGTGAGGGTTAGGGTAAAGGTGAGGGTGAGGGTTCGATTAGGGTTAGGTTAGGGTTAGGGTTAGGGTTAGGGTTAGTGTGATGATATGGGTTAGGGTGAGGATTAGGGTGAGAGTGAGGATTAGGGTTAGCATTAGGGTTAGGGGTAGGTTTAGGATGAGGGTTAAGGTGAGGTTTAGGGTTAATATGAGGGTGACGGTTAGAGTTAGGTTTAGGGTGAGGGTTAGGGTTAGGGTTAGGGTTAGAGTGAAGGTTAGTGTGAGGGTTAGTGTGAGCATGAGGGTAAGGTTGAGGGTGAGGGTGAGGGTTAGGTTTTAGGAGAGGGTCACGTTTACGGTTAGGGTTAAGGTTAGGGTGACGGTTAGGGTTAGGGTTAGGGTTAGGATGTGGGTTAGACTGAGGGTTAAGTTTAGGTTTAGTTTGAGGGTAAGGTTTAGAGTGAGGGTAAGGGTTACAGTGAGGGTGCGGGTTATTTTTTGGATTAGGGTTACGGTTAGGTTGAGGGTTTAGGGTTAGTGTTTGGATTAGGGTTAGGGTTAGGCTTAGGCTTAGGGTGAGTTGGTTGTGGGTGAGTTTGAGGGTTAGGGTTAATGTGAGGGTTAGGGTTAGGATTAGCGTTAAGGTTATTTTGAGGGTTAGGTTTAGGATTAGGGTTAGGATGAGGGTTAGGCTGAGGGTTAGGTTTAGGGTTCGGGTGAGGGTAAGGGTTAGGTTGAGGTTTAGGGTGAGGGGGAGGGTTAGGTTAAGGCTTAGGGTTAGGGTGAGGGTTAGGGTTAGGGTTAGAGTGAGAGTGAGGTTTAGGGTTAGGGTGAGGGTGAGTGTTAGTGATAGGGTTGGGGTTAGGGTCAGGGTCAAGGTTAGGGTTAGGGTGACGATGAGTGTGAGAGTTAGGGTTAGGTTTAGGTTTAGGGTTAGGATTAGGCTGAGGGTGAGGGTGAGGGTGAGGGTGAGTTTTAGGTTTAGGATGAGGGTTAGAGTTAGGGTTAGGGTTAAGGTTGGGTTGAGGGTTAGGGTTAGGGTTAGGAAGTGGGTTTGGCTGAGAGTTAGGTTTATGGTTAGGGTGAGGTTTAGGGTTAGTGTGAGGGTTAGGATGATGGTTAGGCTGATTGTAAGGGTTAGTGTAAGGGTGAGGGTAAGGGTTTGGGTGAGGGTGAGGGTTAGGTTTAGGGTTAGGTTTAGGGTTAGGGTGAGGGTTAGGGATAGGTTTAGGATTAGGGTGAGGGTTACGGTGAGGGTTAGGGTTAGGGTTAGCGTTAGGGTGAGGTGTATTTGAGGGTTAGGCTTAGGGTGAGGTTTAGGTTGACGGTGATGGTAAGGGTTAGGGTGAAGTTTAGGGTTTGGGATAGGGTTACTGTCAGAGTTAGGCTTAGGGTTAGGGTTAGTGTGAAATTTAAGTTGAGGGGTAGGGTTATGGTTAGGGTGAGATATAATGTTAATGTGAGGATTAGGGTTAGGGTTAGGGTTAGTGTGAGGGTAAGGATAAGAGTGAGGGTTAGGGTGAGAGTGAGGTTTAGGGTTAGCATTAGGGTTAGGGTGAGGGTTAGTGTGAAGGTTAAGGTGAGGGTTTGGGTTAGTATGAGGGTGAGGGTTAGAGTTAGGTTTAGATTGAGGGTTAGGGTTTGGGTGAGGTTTAGGGTCGGGTTAGGGTTCGGGTTCGGGTTCGGGTGAGTTTTAGAGTGTGGGTGACGGTTTAGGTTAGGGTGAGGGTTAGGGTTACGGTGATGATTAGGGTTAGGGTTAGGGTTATAGTGAGTGTAATGGTTAGGATGAGTTTTAGGGTGAGGGTGAGGTTTAGGGATAGCATTAGAGTTAGGGTGAGGTTTAGGGTTAGGGTTAGGGTTAGGCTGAGGGATAGGGTGAGGTGTAGGGTTAGGGTTAGTGTGAGGGTTAGGGTTAATGTGAGGATTAGGGTTAGGTTAGGGTTAGTGTCAGGATAAGGATAAGTGTGAGGGTTAGGATGAGATTGAGGTTTAGTGTTAGCGTTAGGGTTACGGTGAGATTTAGGGTGAGGGTTAAGGCGAGGTTTAGTGTTAGTATGAGGGTGAGGGTTATAGTTATGTTTACAGTGAGGGTTAGGTTTAGGGTGAGGTTTAGGGTCGGGTTAGGTTTCTGGTTCGGGTTCGGGTGAGTTTTAGGGTGTGGGTGAGTGTTAGGGTTAGTGTGAGGGTTAGGGTACTGGTGAGGATTAGGGTTAGGGTTAGGGTTATAGTCAGGGTAAGGGTTAGGGTGAGGTTTAGGGTGAGGGTGAGGTTTAGGGTTAGCGTTAGAGTTAGGTTGAGGTTTAGGGTAAGGGTTAGGATCCAGGTTAGGTTAGGTGAGGGTGAGGGTTATCGTTAGGTTTAGGGTTAGGTTTAGGGTGAGGGTAAGGTTTAAGGTGATCGTTAGGGTGAGGATGAGGGTTAGGGTTAAGTTGCGTGTTAGGGTGAGCGTTAGGGTGAGGGTTCAGTTGAGGGTTTGGGTTAGGGTTAGGGTGAGGTTGAGGGAGAGGGTGAGACTTAGGGTTAGGTTTAGGGTTAGGATGGGGTTTAGGATTAGTGTTAGGGTGAGGGTTAGGGTGAAGGATAGGGTGAGGGTAAGGGTTAGAGGGAGGTTTAGGGGAAGGTTGAGGGTTAGGGATAGCATTAAGGTTAAGGATAGGTTTAGGGTGAGGGTTAGGGTTAGTGTTAGGGTTACAGTGAGGGTGAAGGTTAGGGTTAGGGTTAGGGTTATGGTGAGGGTTAGGTTTAGGGTTAGGGTGACGGTGAGGGTAAAGGTTAGGGTGAGTACTAGGGTTAGGGTTAGGGTTAGGGTAAGGTTTAGGTTTACGGTGAGGGTGAGAGTGAGAGTTAAGTTTAGGATTAGGCTTAGGGTGAAGGTGAGGGTGTGTGTCAGAGTTAGGTTTAGTGTGACGGTTAGGGTTATGGTTATTTTTAGGGTGAGGGTGAGGGTGAGGGTTAGGTTGAGGGTGAGGTTGAGGTTGAGGGTGAGGTGGAGGGTTAAGGTTTGTGTGAGGGATAGGGTTAGTTAAGGTTAGGGTGAGGGTTAGGGTTATGGTTAGTGTTAGGATGAGGGTTAGGTTTAGGGTTAGTGTGAAGGTAAGGTTTACGGTGAGCGTAGGTTAGGGTTAGGGTTAGGATTAGGGTTTGGGTTAGGGTGAAGGTCAGGGATAGGGCTTGGATTAGAGTGAGGGTTTTGTTTAGGGTTAGGTTTAGAGTTAGGGTGAGGGTGAGGGTGAGGGTTAGCGTTTGGATTAGGGTTAGGGTTAGGGTGAAGCTGATGTTGATGTTGAGGATGAGGGTTAAGGTTAATTTGAGGTTTAGCGTTAAGGTTAGGGTGAGGGTTAGGTTTAGGTTTAGGATGAGGATAAGGGTTAGGGTGAGGGCTAGGGTGAGGGTGAGAGTTAGGGATAGGGTTAGGTTGAGGTTTAGTGTTAAGGTGATGGTAAGGGTTAGTGTGAGGGTTAGTGTTAGTACTAGGGTTAGTTTTAGGGTGACGGTTAGTGTTAGGGTGAGTTAGAGCGTTAGGGTGAGGGTTATGGTTAGGGTTAGAGTTAGTGTTAGCTTTAGGGTTATTGTTTGGGTTAGGGTTAAGCTTACGTTGATGGTGAGGGTGAGGGTAAATGTTAGGGTGAGGGTTACCGTTATGGTGAGGGTTATTGTTAGGGTAAGGGTTAGTGTTAGGTTTAGGTTTATTGTTAGGGTTAGGGTTAGGGTTAATGTTACGGTGAGGGTGAGGTTGAGGGTAAGGTTTAGGGTTAGGTTGAGGTTTAGGTTTAGGGTTAGGGTTAGAGTTAGGGTTAGGGTGAGGGTGAGGTTTAGGTTTAGAGTTAGTGTTAGGGGGAGGGTTAGGGTGAGGGTGAGGGTTAGGTTTAGGGTTAGGGTTAGTGTTAGGATTAGGGTTAGGGTGAGGTTGAGTGTGAGGGTTAAGTTTAGGGTTAGTCTGAAGGTGAGGGTGAGGGTTAGGTTTAGGATTAGGGTGAGGTGTAGGATGAGGTTAAGGTTAGGATTAGGGTTAGGATGAGGGCAATTGTGAGGGTGAGGGTTAGGGTTAGCATTATGGTGAGGTTTAGGATTACTGTTAGGTTTATGATTAGGGTGAGGGTTAGGGTTAGGGTTACAGTGAGGGTAGGTTTAGGGTTAGGGTGAGGGTTAGTGTTAGGGTTAGGGTGAGGGTGAGGTTTAGGGTTAGAGTGAGGTTTAGTGTTAGGGTTAGGGTTAGGGTGAGGGTTAGAGTTCGGGTTAGGCTTAGGCTTAGGCCGATTGTGGTGGTGAGGGTTAGGGTTAGGGTTAGGGTGAGGGTTAGGGTTAGGTTTACGGTGAGGGTTAGGATGAGGTTTGTCGTTCTGGTTCTGGTTAGGGTTAGTTTTAGGGTTACGATTAGGGTTAGGTTTAGGGTTAGGGTGAGGTTGAGGGTTAGGGTTAGGGTTAGGGTTATGTTTAGGATTAGGGTTAGGGTTATTGTTAGTGTTATGGTTAGTGTTAAGTTTGCAGTGAGGGTGAGGCTCAGGGTGAGGGTTATGGTTAGTGTTAGGGTTTGGGTTAGGGTTAGTATTATTGTTAGGGTTAGGGTTAGAGTTACGGTCATGGTGAGAGTGAGGGTGAGGGTTAGGGTGAGGTTTAGGGTCCGGTTTAGGGTTAGGGTTAGGGTTAGGTTTAGGGTGCTGGTGAGGTTTAGGGTTAGAGTTAGGGTGAGGGGGAGGGTTAGGGTGAGGGTTAGGGTTAGGTTTAGTGTTACCATTAGGGTGAGGGTGAGGTTTAGGTTGAGGTTTAGGGATAAGGTTAGGGTTAGGATTAGGATTAGGGTGAGGGTGAGGGTGAGGGTTAGGCTTAGGATTAAGGTTAGGCTGAGGGTGAGGCTGGGGGTGAGGATTAGGGTTAGGGTGATGGTTAGGGTTAGGGTTAGTGTTATTGTTAGGGTTAGCGTTAGAGTTAACCTGAGTGTGAGGTTGCGGGTAGTGTTTGGGTTAGGGTTAAGCTGAGGTTTAGGGTTAGGTTTAGAGATATGGTTAGGGTGAGGGTGAGTTTTAGGTTTAAAGTTAGGGTTAATGTTAAGGTAAGGCTTAGGGTTAGAATGAGGCTGAGCTTGGGCATGAGGATTAGGGTTAGGGTTAGGGTTAGGGTTAGGGTTTGAGTTAGGGTTAGTGTTAGGGTTAGGGTTAGGCTAAGTGTTAATAGTGTTATGGTTAGTGTTAGGTTTAAGTTTGCAGTGAGGGTGAGGCTGAGGTTGAGGTTTATGGTTAGGGTTAGGGTTATGGTTAGTGTTGTTGTTAGGTTTAAGGTTAGAGTTACGGTTAGGGTGAGGGTGAGGGTTAGGGTTAGGTGAGATTTAGGGTGAGGTTTAGGGTTGGGCTTAGGTTGAGGGTGAGGATTATGTTTAGAGTTAGGGTTAGTGGGAGGGTTAGGGTGAAGGTTAGGGTTAGGTTGATTTTTAGGGATAGGGTTAGGGTTAGGATTAGGGTTAGGGTGAGGTTGAGTGTGAGTGTTAGGGTTAGGGTTAGGCTTAGGTTTAGGGTTAGGCTGAGGGTGAGGGTGAGAGTGAGCATTTGAGTTACAGTGAGTGTGAGGATTAGAGTTAGGGTGAGGGTTAGGATGAGGGTTAGAGTTACAGTGAGGGTGAAGGTTAGGGTTAGGGTGAGGGTTAGGGTTAGGATTAGGTTTAGGGTGAAGGTGAGGGTTAGGATTAGGGTTAGAGGTAAGTTTATTGTTAGTGTTATGGTTAAGGTTACTTTTGGAGTGAGGGTGATGCTGAGGGTGAGGGTTAGGGTTAGGATTAGGGTTAGGGTTAGGATTAGGGTTAGGGTGAGGGTGAGTTTGTGGGTGAAGGTTAGGGTTAGGGTGATGTTTAGTGTTACGGTTAGCTTGAATTTAGGATGAGGGTTAGGGATAGATTGAGTGTTAGGGTGAGGGTGAAGGTAAGGGTAAATTGAGGGTTAGGCTGTGGGTGAGGGTTAAGATAAGGGTGAGTGTTAAGGTTAGGGTGAGGTTTAGGGTAAGTGTGAGGGTTAGGGTTTAGGGTGAGGGTGAGGGTTAGATTGAGGATTAGCGTTAGGGTTAGTGTGATGTTTAGGGTGAGGATAAGGGTTTAGGTTTAGGTGAGGATAAGAGTTAGAATTAGGGTTAGGGTGAGGGCTAGTGTGAGGCTGGGGGTTAGGGTTAGGGTTAGGGTTAGGGAGCGGTTTAGGGTTAGGATGAATATTAGGGTTAGTGTGAGGGTTAGTGTTAGGGTTATGGTTAGTGTTAGGGTGGAGGTAAGTGTCAGGGTGATGGTTAAGGTTAGGGTGAGGGTTACAGTTAGCTTGAGGGTTAGGGTTCCTGTTAGGGTTATTTTTAATTTTAGGTTTAGGGTTACGTTGAGGGTGAGGGTGAGGGTGAGGGTTAGGGTTATTGTGAGGTTTAGGGTTAGGATTTGGGTTAGAGTTAGGGTTAGGGTTAGAGTGAGGTTTAGGGTTAGAGTTAGGCTTAGGGTGAGGGTTACGTTGACGGTTCGGGTTAGGGTTAGTTTTAGTTTAGGGTTAGGGTGAGGGTTAGTTTGAGGGTTAGGGTTAGAGTTAGGGTTAGGTTTAGGATTTGGGTTAGGGTGAGGGTGAGTGTGTGGGTTAGGGTTAGGTTTAGGGTAAGGCTTAGGGTTAGGGTGAGGGTGAGTTTGAAGGTGAGGGTTAGGTTTAGGGTGAGTTTTAGGATTACGGATAGAGTGAGGGTAAGGGTGAGGGTTAGGGTTAGGATTAGGGTTAGGCTGAGGGCTAGGGTGAGGGTGAGGTTTAGGTTTATGGTTAGGGGGAGGTTTAAGGTTAGGGTTAGGTTGAGGATGAGGTTTAATTTTAGAGTTAGTGTTAGGGTGAGTGTGAGTGTTAGGGTTAGTGTTAGGGTTAATGTTAGGGTTATTGTTAGGGTTAGGTTGAGGGTTAGTGTTATGGTTAGGATTAGGATTAGGGTTACTGTGAGGGTGAGTGTGAGGGTTAGGGTGAGGGTTAGGTTGGGCTTAGGGTTAGGCTGAGGGTGATGGTGAGGGTTAGGTTTAGGGTTAGGGTGAGGGTGAGGTTTAAGGTTAGAGTTAGTGTTAGTGTGAGGGTTAGTGTGAGAGTGAGTGTTAGGGTTAGGTTGTGGGTGAGGGTTAGGATTAGGTTGATGCTAAGGTTTATGGTCAGGGTGAGGGTTAGGATGAGGGTTAGGGTTAGTGTGAGGGTTAGGGTGAGGGTGACAGTAAGGGTAAAGGTGAGGGTTAGGCTGAGAGTGAGGATTACTGTAAGGGTGAGGGTTAGGGCTAGGGTGAGGGTTAGGTTTAGGGTTAGGGTTAGGGTGTGGTTTAGATTGAGGATTCGTTTTTGGGGTTAGTGTGAGATTTAGGGTGAGGATGAGGGTTAGGGTTGGGTTGAGCGCTAGGGTGAGGATGAGGGTTAGGGTTAGGGTGAGTGTTACGTTTTGGGTGATCATTAGGGTTAATGTGAGGGTTAGTGTTAGGGTTAGGGTTGGTGTTGGGGTGAGGGTAAGTGTTAGGGTGAGGTTTAGGGTTAGGGTGAGATTTATGGTTAGAATGAGGGTTAGGGTTAAGTTTAGGGTTATTTTTAGGGTTATTGTTAGGGTTAGGATGAGGGTCAGGTTTAGGATTATGTTTAGGGTGAGGGCTAGGGTGAGGGTGAGAATTAGGGTTAGGGTTAGGTAGAGGTTTCGGGTTAAGGTGATGGTTAGAGGGTTAGTGTGAGGGTTAGTGTTAGGACTAGCGTTAGTTTTAGGGTGAGGGTTAGTGTTAGGGTGAGTTATAGCGTTAGGGTAAGGGTTATGGTTATGGTTAGGGTTAGTGTTAGCTTTAGGGTTATTGTTTGGGTTAGGGTTAAGCTTACGTTGAGGGTGAGGGTGAGGGTAAGTATTAGGGTGAGGGTTACCGTTAGGGTGAGGGTTCTGGTTATGGTTAGGGTTAAGTGTTAGGTTTAGGGTTATTTTTAGGGTTAGGGTTAGGGTAAAGGTTACGGTGAGGGTGAGGGTGAAGGTAAGGTTTAGGTTTAGGTTGAGGTTTAGGTTTAGGGTTAGGGTTAGAGTTTCGGTTAGGGTGAGGGTGAGGTTTAGGTTTAGAGTTAGTGTTAGGGGGAGGGTTAGGGGGAGGGTTAGGGTTAGGGTTAGGGTTAGGGTTAGGGTTAGGATTAGGGTTTGGGTGAGGTTGAGTGTGAGGGTTAGGGTTAGGGTTAGTCTGAGGGTGAGGGTAAGGGTTAGGTTTAGGACTCGGGTGAGGTTTAGGATGAGGTTAAGGTTAGGATTAGGGTTAGGATGAGGGCAAGTGTGAGGGTGAGGGTTAGGGTTAGCATTATGGTGAGGTTTAGGATTAGGGTTAGGTTTATGGTTAGGTTTAGGGTTACAGTGAGGGTGAGGTTTAGGGTTAGGGTGAGGGTTAGTGTTAGGGTTAGGGTGAGGGTGAGATTTAGGGTTAGAGTTAAGTTTAGTGTTAGGGTTAGGTTTAGAGTGAGTGTTAGGGTGAGGGTTAGGGTGAGGTTTAGAGTTCGGGTTAGGCTTAGGCTTAGGCTTAGGCCGAGCGTGGGAGTGATGGTTAGGGATAGGGTTAGAGTGAGGGTTAGGGTTCGGTTTAGGGTGACTGTTAGGATGAGGTTTGTTGTTATGGTTAGGGTTAGGGTTAGTTTTAGGGTTATGATTAGGGTTAGGTTTAGGGTTAGGGTTAGGGTTAGGGTTAGGGTTAGTTTTAGGGTTATGATTAGGGTTAGGTTTAGGGTTAGGGTTAGGGTTAGGGTTTGGGTTAGGGTTAGGGTTAAGTTTAGGAGTAGGGTTAGGGTTAGGGTTATTGTTAGTGTTATGTTTAGTGTTAAGTTTGCGGTGAGGGTGAGGCTCAGGGTGAGGGTTATGGTTAGTGTTAGGGTTTGGGTTAGGGTTAGTTTTATTGTTAGGGTTAGGGTTAGAGTTACGGTCATGGTGAGAGTGAGGGTGAGGTTTAGTCTGAGGTTTAGGGTGAGGTTTAGGGTTAGGGTTAGTGTTAGGGTTAGGGTGCTGGTGAGGTTTAGGGTTAGAGTTAGGGTGAGTGGGAGGGTTAGGGTGAGGTTTAGGGTTAGGTTTAGTGTTACCATTAGGGTGAGGGTGAGGGTTAGGTTGAGGTTTAGGGATAGGATTAGGGTTAGGATTAGGGTGAGGGTGAAGGTGAGGGTTAGGATTAGGCTTAGGCTTAGGGTTAGGCTGAGGGTGAGACTGGGGGTGAGTATTAGTGTTAATGTGATGGTTACGGTTAGGGTTAGTGTTATTGTTAGGGTTAGGGTTACAGTTAAGGTGAGGGTGAGGGTGCACGTAGGGTTAGGGTTAGGGTTAAGCTGAGGTTTAGGGTTAGGTTTAGAGATAGGGTTAGTGTGAGTGTGAGGTTTAGGGTTAAAGTTAGGGTTAATGTTAGGGTTAGGCTTAGGGTTAGAATGAGGCTGAGCTTGGGCGTGAGGTTTAGGTTTATGGTTAGGGTTAGGGTTAGAGTTAGGGTTAGGTTTAGGGTTAGAGTTAGGCTAAGGGTTAATGTTAATGTTATGGTTAGTGTTAGGTTTAAGTTTGCAGTGAGGGTGAGGCTGAGGGTGAGGTTTATGGTTAGGGTTAGGGTTATGGTTAGTGTTATTGTTAGGGTTAGGGTTAGAGTTACGGTGAGGGTGAGGGTGAGGGTGAAGGTAAGGCTTAGGTGAGATGGCTGAGGTTTAGGGTTAGGGTTAGGTTGAGGGTGAGGATTATGTTTAGAGTTAGGTTTATTGGGAGGGTTAGGGTGAGGGTTACGTTTAGGTTGATTTTTAGGGATAGGGTTAGGGTTAGGATTAGGGTTAGGGTGAGGGTGAGGGTTAAGGTTAGGATTAGGGTTAGAGTTAGGGTTAGGGTTAGGGTGAGGTTTAGGGTTAGAGTTAGGCTTAGGGTGAGGGTTAGTGTGAGGGTTAGGGTTAGGTTTAGTCTTAGGTTAGGTTTAGGGTGAGGGTTAGTGTGAGGGTTAGGTTTAGGTTTTGGTTGAGGTATAGGTATAGGGTTAGGGTTACAGTTAGATTTAGGTTGATCGTGAGGTTTAGGGTTAGAGTTAGGGTTAGTGTTAGGGTTAGGTTTAAGGTGAGGGTTAGTGTGAGAGTTAGAGTTCGGGTTAGGCTTAGGCGGATTTTGAGGGTGAGGGTTAGGGTTAGCGTGAGGGTTAGTGTTAGGTTTAGGGGGAGGGTTTGGATGAGGTTTTTGGTTATGGTTAGGGTTAGTGTTACTTTTAGGGTTAGGGTTAGGGTTAGGTTTATGGTTAGGGTTAAGATGAGGGTTAGGTTTAGGGTTAGGCTTAGGGTTAATGTTAGGGTTATTGTTAGTGTTATGGTTAGTGTTAAGTTTGCAGTGAGGGTGAGGCTAAGGTTGACGGTGATGGTTAGTGTTAGGGTAAGGGTTAGGGTTAAGGTTAGTGTTATTGTTAGGGTTAGGGTTAGAGTTACGGTCACGGTGAGAGTGAGGGTGAGGGTGAGGGTTAGGGTGAGGTTTAGGTTTAAGGGTAGGGTTAGGGTGCTGGTGAGGTTTAGGTTTAGAGTTAGGGTTAAGGGGAGGGTTAGGGTGAGGGTTAGGTTAGGTTTAGTGTTAGCATTAGGGTGAGGGTGAGGGTTAGGTTGAGGTTCAGGGATAGGGTTAGGGTTAGGTTTAGGTTAGGGTCAGTGTGAGGGTGAGGGTTAGGGTTAGGGTTAGGCTTAGGCTTAGGCTTAGGCTAAGGGTGAGGATGGGAGTGATTATTAGGCTTAGGGTGATGGTTAGGCTTAGGTTAGTGTTATTGTTAGGGTTAGGGTTAGAGTTACGGTGAGGGTGAGGGTGCGGGTGAGGTTTAGGGTTAGGGTTAAGGTAAGGTTTAGGGTTAGGTTAAGAGATAGAGTTAGGGTGAGGGTGAGGTTTTGGGTTAGAGTTAGTGTTAGTGTTAGGGTTAGGCTTAGGGCTAGGCTGAGCCTGAGGGTGGGGGTTACGATTAGGGTTAGGGTTAGGGTTAGATTTAGGGTTAGGGTTAGGGTTAGGTTTTGGGTTATTTTTAGAGTTATGGTTAGGGTTAAGTTTGCAGTGAGAGTGAGGCTGAGGGTGAGGTTTATGGTTCGGGTTAGGGTTAGGATTAGGGTTAGGGTAAGGGTGAGTGTGAGGGTTAGGGTTAGGCTTAGGCTTAGGCTTAGGGTTAGGCTGAGGGTGAGGGTGGGGGTGAGGGTTAGTGTTATGTTGAGGGTGAGGATTAGGGTTTGGGTGTTGTTTAGGATGAGGGTTAGTGTTATGGTGAGGGTAAGGTTTAGAGTTAGGGTGAGGGTTTGGGTCAGGATTAGGGTGAGGGTGAGGGTGATAGTTAGGGTTAGGGTTAGGGTTAGGGTTATTGTTAGTGTTATGGTTAAGGTTACCTTTGCAGTGAGGGTGAGGCTGAGGGTGAGGTTTAGGGTGAGGATTAGGGTTAGGGTGAGGTTGAGGGTTAGGCTTAGGGTTAGGGTGAGGTTTAGGGTTAGGGTGGGGGTTAGGGTTTGTGTGAGGGTTAGTGTTAGGGTTATGGTTAGGGTTAGGGTCAGGGTTAGTGTTAGGGTTAGGGTTAGGGTGAGGGTTAGTTTGAGGTTTAGGGTTAGGCTTAGGTTTAGGATTAGGTTCGGGTGAGGGTGAGTGTGAGGGTTAGGGTTACGCTTTGGCTTAGGCTGAGGGTGAGGGTGGGGTTGAGGATTAGTGTTTAGTGATAGTTAGGTTTAGAATTAGAGTGACGGTTAGGATGAGGTTTAGGGTTACGATTAGGGTGATGGCTAGGGTGAGGGTGAGGGTTAGTGTTAGGGTTAGGGTTAGGCTGAGGTTTAGGCTGAGGGTGAGATTTAGGGTGAGGGTTAGGATTAGGTTTATGGTTAGGGTTACGGTTAGCTTGAAGGTTAGAATGGGGTTTAGGGATAGGGTGAGTGTTAGGGTGTGGGTGATGGTAAGGGGAAAGTTGAGGGTTAGGCTGTGTGTGAGGGTTAAGATAAGGGTGAGGGTTAGGGTTAGGTTGAGGGTTAGGGTAAGTGTGAGGGTTAGGGGATAGGGTGAGGATGAAGGTTAGGTTTAATGTGAGGTTTAGGGTGAGCATGAGGGTTAGGTTTAAGTGAGGGTAAGGGTTAGAATTAGAATTAGGGTGTGGGCTAGGGTGAGGGTGAGGTTTAGGTTAGGTTTAGGGGTAGGGTGAGGTTTAGGATTAGGGTGAGTTTTAGGGTTAGTGTGAGGGTTAGTGTTAGGGTTAGGGTTAGTGTTAGGGTGAGGGTAAGTGTTAGGATGATGATTAGGGTTAGGGTGAGGGTTACAGTTCGGGTAAGGTTTAGGTTTAGTGTTAAGGTTATTTTTAATTTTAGGTTTAGGGTTACATATAGGGTGAGTATCAGGGTGTGGGTTAAGGTTAGGTTTAGGGTGAGCTTTAGGGTTAGGATTAGTGTTAGAGTTAGGGTTAGGATTAGGGTGAGGTTTAGGTTTAGAATTAGGCTTAGGGTGAGGGTTAGTGTGAGGTTTAGGGTTAGGGTTAGTGTTATGTTACGGTTAGAGTGAGGGTTAGTGTGAGGGTTAAGGTTAGAGTTAGGGTTACGGTTAGGATTAGGGTTAGGGTGAGGGTGAGTGTGTGGGTTAGAGTTAGGTTTAAGGTTAGTCTTAGGGTTAGGCTGATGGTGATGTTGAGGGTGAGGGTTAGGTTTAGGGTGAGGGTTAGTATTAGGGTTAGGGTGAGGGTTAGGATGAGGGTTAGGGATAGGATGAGGGTTAGGTTGATTGCTGGGGTGAGGGTAATGTTTTGGGTTAGGGTTAGGGTGAGGTGTAGGGTTAGGTTGAGGGTGAGGTTTAATTTTAGAGTTTTAGGTTTAATTTGAGAGTGAGGATTACAGTAAGGGTGAGGGTTAGGGTTTCAGTGAGGGATAGGTTTAGGGTTAGGGTGAGGGTGTGGTTTAAATTGAGGATTAGTGTTAGGGTTAATGTGAGGTTTAGGGTGAGCAAGAGGGTTTGGGTTTGGTTGAGGGCCAGAGTGAGGGTGAGGTTTAGGATTAGGGTTAGCGTGAGTGTTAGCCTTAGGGTGATCATTAGGGTTAGTGTTAGTGTTAGTGTTAGGGTTAGAGTTAGTGTTAGGGTGAGGGTAAGTGTTAGGTTGAGGTTTAGGGTTAGGGTGAGGTTTATGTTTAGAATGAGTGTTAGGGTTATGTTTAGGATAATTTTTAGGGTTAGGGTTAGGGTTAGGATGAGGGTCAGGGTTAGGTTTAGGGTTAGGCTGAGGCTGAGGGTGAGGTTGAGGGTTAGGTTTAGCATGATGGTTAGGGTTATGGTTAGGGTAAGGGTTAGGATGAGGTTTAGGGTTAGGGTTAGGGTTAGGGTTAGGTTTAGGGTACTGGTGAGGTTTAGGTTTAGAGTTAGGGTGAGGGAAGGGTCAGGGTGAGGGTTAAGGTTAGGTTTAGTGTTAGTATTAGGGTGAGGGTGAGGGTTAGGTTGTGGTTTAGGGATAGGGTTAGGGTTAGGATTAGGGTTAGGGTGAGGGTGAGGGTGAGGGTTATAGTTAGGCTTAGGCTTAGGTTGAAGCTGAGGGTGAGGCTGGGGGTGAGGATTAGGGTTAGGGTGATTGTTAGGGTTAGGGCTAGTGTTATTTTTAGGGTTAGGATTAGAGTTACTGTGACGGTGAGGGTGCGGGTACGGTTAGGGTTAGGGTTAGGCTGAGGTTTAGGGTTAGGTTTAGAGATAGTGTTAGGGTGAGGGTGAGGTTTAGGGTTAAAGTTAGGGTTAATGTTAGGGTTAGGCTTAGGGTTAGGATGAGGGTGAGGGTGGGTGTGAGGACTAGGGTTAGGTTTAGGGTTAGAGTTAGGGTTAGGGTTAGGGTAAGGGTTAATGTTAGTGTTACGGTTAGGTTTAAGTTTGCAGTGAGAGTGAGGCTTAGGGTAAGGTTTATGGTTAGGGTTAGGGTTATGGTTAGTGTCATTGTTAAGGTTAGGTTTAGAGTTTCGGTGAGGTTGAGGGTGAGGGTTAGGGTTACGGTGAGATTTAGGGTAAGGTTTAGTGTTAGTGTTAGGTTGAGGGTGAGGATTAGGTTTAGAGTTAGGGTTATTGGGAGGGTTAAGGTTAGGGTTAGGGTTAGGTTGATTTTTTGGGATAGGGTTAGGTTTAGGATTAGGGTTAGGGTGAGGGTGTGTGTGAGGGTTATGGTTAGGGTTAGGCTTAGGCTTAGGGTTAGGCTGAGGGTGATGTTGGGGGTGAGGGTTAGTTTTACAGTGAGGGTGAGGATTAGGGTTAGGGTGAGGGGTAGGATGAGGGTTAGGGTTACAGTGAGGGTGAGGATTAGGGTTAGGGTGAGTGTTAGGGTTAGGATTAGGGTTATGGTGAGGTTGAGGATTAGGATTGCGGTTAGGGTTAGGTTTATTGTTAGTGTTATGGTTAAGGTTAATTTTGGAGTGAGGGTGAGGCTGAGGGTGAGGGTTAGGGTTAGGATTAGGGTTAGGGTGAGGTGGAGGGTTAGGATTGGGGTTAGGGTTAGGTTTATTGTTAGTGTTATGGTTAAGGTTACTTTTGGAGTGAGTGTGAGGCTGAGGGTGAGGGTTAGAGTTAGGATTAGGGTTAGGGTGAGGTGGAGGGTTAGGATTGGGGTTAGGGTTAGGTTTATTGTTAGTGTTATGGTTAAGGTTACTTTTGGAGTGAGCATGAGGCTGAGGGTGAGGGTTAGCGTTAGGATTAGGGTTAGGGTTAGGATTAGGGTTAGGGTGAGGGTGAGATTGAGTGTGAGGGTTAGGGTTAGGGTGATGGTTAGTGTTTTGGTTAGCTTGAAGTTTAGGATGAGGTTTAGGATAGACTGAGTGTTAAGGTGAGAGTGAAGGTAAGGGTAAATTTGAGGGTTAGGCTGTATGTGAGGGTTAAGATAAGGGTGAGGGTTAGGGTTAGAGTGAGGGTTAGGGTAAGTGTGACGGTTAGGGGTTAGGGGGAGGGGGAGGGTTAGATTGAGGATTAGGGTTAGGGTTAGTGTGAAGTTAAGGGTAAGGATAAGGGTTGAGGGTTAGGTAATGGTAAGAGTTAGAATTAGGGTTAGGGTGAGGGCTAGGGTGAGGTTGATGGTTAGTGTTAGGGTTAGGATTAGGGTGAGGTTTAGGGTTAGTGTGAGGGTTAGTGTTAGGGTTACCGTTAGTGTTAGGGTGATGGTTAGAGTTAGGGTGAGGGTTACAGTTAGGTTGAGGGTTAGGGTTCGTGTAAGAGTTATTTTTAATTTAGATTTAGGGTTACCTTGAGGATGAGGGTGAGGGTGAGGGTGAGGGTTAGGGTTAGGGTTAGGGTGAGGTTTAGGGTTAGGTTTTGAGTTAGAGTTAGGGTTAGGGGTAGGGTGAGGTTTAGGGTTCGATAGGCTTAGTGAGAGGGTTAGGTTGACGGTTAGGGTTAGGGTTAGTGTTAGGGTAGGATTAGGATGAGGGTTAGTGTGAGGGTTAGGGTTAGGTTTAGGATTAGGGTTAGGGTGAGGGTGAGTGTGTGGGTTAGGGTTAGGTTAAGGGTTAGGCTTAGGGTTAGGCTGAGGGTGAGGTTGAGTGTGAGGGTTAGGTTTAGGGTGAGTGTTAGGATTAGGGTTAGGGTGAAGGTTAGGTTGAGGGTTAGTGTTAGGATTAGGGTTAGCCTGAGGGCTAGGGTGAGGGTGAGGTTTAGGGTTAGGTTTAGGGTGAGGTTTATGGTTAGGGTTAGTTTGAGGGTGAGGTTTAATTTTAGAGTTAGGGTTAGGGTGAGTGTTAGGGTTAGGGTTAGTGTTAGGGTTAATGTTAGGGTTAGTGTTAGGGTTAGGGTGAGGGTTAGGGTTATGGTTAGGATTAGGATTAGGGTTACTGTGAGGTTGAGTGTGAGGGTTAGGGTGAGGGTTAGGGTTAGGCTTAGCGTTAGGCTGAGGTTGAGGGTGAGGTTGAGGGTTAGGGTTAGGGTGAGGGTGAGGTTTAGGGATAGAATTAGTGTTAGTGTGAGGGTTAGTGTGAGAGTGAGTGTTAGGGTTAGGTTGTGGGTGAGGGTTAGGATTACGGTGATGCTTGCTTAAGGTTATGGTCATGGTGAGGGTTAGGATGAGGGTTCGGGTTAGTGTGCGGGTTAGGGTGAGGGTGACAGTAAAGGTAATGTTGAGGGTTAGTCTGAGAATTAGGATTACAGTAAGTGTGAGGGTTAGGGTTAGAGTGAGGTTTAGGGTTAGGGTTAGGGTGTGGTTTAGATTGAGGATTAGTTTTTGGGGTTAGTGTGAGGTTTAGAGTGAGGATGAGGATTAGGATTAGGTTGAGGTGTAGGGTGAGGATAAGGGTTAGGTTTAGGGTTAGGGTGAGTGTTAGGGTTAGGGTGATCGTTAGGGTTAGTGTGAGGGTTAGTTTTAGGCTTAGGGTTAGTGTCAGGGTGAGGGTAATTGTTAGGGTGAGGTTTAATGTTAGGGTGAGTGTTATGGTGAGAATGAGGGTTAGGGTTAAGTTTAGGGTTATTTTTAGGGTTAGGGTTAGGGTTAGGATGAGTGTCAGTGTTAGGATTAGAGTTAGGGTGAGGTCTAGGGTGAGGGTGAGGATTAGGGTAGAGTTAGGCATAGGCTTAGGGTTATGCTGAGGCTGAGGGTGAGGTTGAGGGTTAGGGTTAGCATGATGGTTAGGGTCATGGTTAGGGTGAGGGTTAGGATGAGGATTAGTGTTAGGGTGAGGGTTATCGTAAGGGTGACAGTAAGGGTCAAGTTGAGGGTTAAGGTGAGTATTAGGTTTAGGGTTAGGGTGAGGGTGAGAATTAGATTGAGGATAAGTGTTAAGGTTAGTGTGAGGGTTAGTGTTAGGACTAGGGTTAGTTTTAGGGTGAGGGTTAGCATTAGGGTGAGGGTTATGGTTATGGTTAAGGTTAGTGTTAGGTTTACGGTTTTTGTTAGGTTTAGGGTTAGGGTTAATGTTGCGGTGAGGGTGAGGGTAAGGGTAAGGTTTAGGGTTAGGGTGAGGTTTAGGTTTAGGGTTAGGGTTAGGGTTATTGTTAGTGTTATGATTAGTGTTAAGTTTGCGGTGAGGGTGACGCTCTGGGTGAGGTTTATGGTTAGTATTATGGTTAGGGTTAGGGTTAGGGTTAGTATTATTGTTAGGGTTAGGGTTAGAGTTATGGTCATGTTGAGAGTGAGGGTGAGGGTTAGGGTGAGTTTTAGGGTGAGGTTTAGTGTTAGGGTTAGGGTGCTGTGAGGTTTAGGGTTAGAATTCGGGGGAGGGGGAGGGGGAGGGTGAGGGTTAGGGATAGATTTAGGGTTACGATTAGGGTTAGGGTAAGGGTGAGGGTGAGGGTTAGGGTTAGGCTTAGGCTTACAGTTAGGCTGAGGTTGAGGCTGGGGGTGAGGATTAGGTTTAGGGTGATGGTTAGGGTTAGGGTTAGTGTTATGGTTAGGGTTAGGTTTAGAGTTACCATGAGGGTGAGTGTGTGGGTAGGGTTAGGGTTAGGGTTAGGCTGAGGTTTAGGGTTAGGTTTAGAGATAGGGTTAGGGTGAGGGTGAGGTTTAGGGTTAAAGTTAGGGTTAGGGTTAGGGTTAGGCTTAGGGCTAGGCTGAGGGTGAGGGTGGGGTGAGGATTAGGGATAGGGTTAGGTTTAGAGTTAGGGTTAGGGTTAGGGTAAGGGTTAATATTAGTGTTATGGATAGGTTTAAGTTTGCAGTGAGGGTGAGGCTGAGGGTGAGATTTATGGTTAGGGTTAGGGTTATGGTTAGTGTTATTGTGAGGGTTAGGTTTAGAGTTACGGTGAGGGTGAGGGTGAGGGTGCGGGTTAGGCTTACGGTGAGATTTAGGGTGAGGTTTAGGTTTAGGGTTAGGTTGAGGGTGAGGATTAGGTTTAGAGTTAGGGTTAGTGGGTGGGTTAGGGTGAGGGCTAGGGTGAGGGTTAGGATTAGGCTTAGGTTTATGCTGAGGGTGAGGGTGATGGTGAGGTTTAGGGTTAGGGTGAGGGTGAGGTTTAGGTTTAGAGTTAGGGTTGGGGTGGGTTAGGTTGAGGGTTAGTGTTAGGGTTAGTGTTAGTGTTAGGATTAGGATTAGGGTTAGGATGAGGTTGAGTGTGAAGGTTAGGGTTCGGGTTAGGCTTAGGCTTAGGGTTAGGCTGAGGATGAGGGTGAGGGTTAGGGTTAGGGTCAGGTTTAGGGTTAGGATTAGGGTGAGGGATTGGATAAGGTTTAGGGTTAGGATTAGGGTTAGGATGAGGGCAAGGTTGAGTGTGAGGGTTAGGGTTAACATTATGGCAAGGTTTAGGATTAGGGTTAGGTTTAGGGTTAGGGTGAGTGTTAGGGTTAGGGTTATGGTGAGGTGGAGGTTTAGGATTAGGGTGAAGGTTAGGGTTAGGTTTAGGGTGAGGGTGATGGTTAGGATTAGGGTTAGGATTAGGGTTATTAGTGTTATGTTTAAGTTTTCGGTGACTGTGAGGCTGAGGGTGAGGGTTAGGGTTAGGGTTAGGGTTACGGTGAGGGCTTGGGTTAGGTTTAGGGTTACGGTGAGGATGAGCGTTAAGGTTAGTGTTAGGGTTAGGGTTATTGTTAGGGTTAGGGTTAGAGTTATGGGGAGGGTGAGGGTGAGGCTGAGGTTTAGGGTGAGGGTGAGGGTGAGGTTTAGGGTTAGAGTAAGGGTTAGGGAGATAGTTAGGGTGAGGGTTAGGGTTAGGTTTAGTGTTAGGGTTAGGGTTAGGGTGAGGGTAGGGTTGAGGTTTAGGGTTAGGGTTAGGGTTAGGTTTAGGATTAGGGTTATGGTGAGGGTGAGTGTGAGGGTTAGGGTTAGGGTTAGGCTTAGACTTAGGGTTAGGCTGTGGGTGAGAGTGGGGATGAGGATTAGGTTTTGTGTGATGGTTAGGGTTAGTGTTAGGTTTAGGGTTATGATTAAGGTTAGGGTTAGGATTAGGGTTAGGGTGAGGGCTAGGGTGCGGGTGAGGGTTAGTGTCAGGGTTTGGCTTAGGCTTTAGGGTTAGGCTGATGGCGAGGTTGAGGGTCAGGGTTAGGGTTAGGGTGATGCTTAGCATTATGGTCAGGGTGAAGGTTAGGAAGAGGGTTATGGTTAGGGTGAGAGATTTGGGTGAGGGTGATGGTAAGGGAAAATCTGAGGGTTAGGCTGAGAGTGAGGATTAAGGTAAGGTCTAGGGTTAGGGTTAGGGTTAGGGTGAGGGTGAGGTTAAGATTGATGATTAGGTTTAGGGTTGGTGTGAGGTTTAGAGTGACGATGAGGGTTAGGGTTAGGGTGAGGGCTAGGTTGAGGGTGAGCGTTAGGGTTAGGCTTAGGGTGAGGTTTAATGTTAGGGTGATGGTTAGGGTTAGTGTGAGTGTTAGTGTTAGGGTTAGGGTTAGTGTTAGGGTGAGGGGAAGTGTTACTTTGAGGGTTAGTTTTAGGGTGAGGGTTATGGTTAGAATGAGGGTTAGGGTTAGGGTTAGGGTTATTGTTAGGTTAGGGTTAGTGTTACATTTACGGTGAGGGTGAGAGTTCAGGTTAGGTTTAGGGTGTGTTTTATGTTTAGGGTTAGGGTTAGAGTTAGGTTTAGGGTGTGGGTGAAGTTTAGGGTTAGAGTTAGCATTAGTGATAGTGTTAGGGTTAGGGTAAGTGTCAGTGTGAGGGTTAGGGTTATGCTTAAGCTTAGGGTTAGGCTTAGGCTTAGACCGAGCGTGAGTGTGAGGGTTAGGGTTAGGGTTAGGGTGAGGTTTAGGTTTAGGGTTACGGTGAGGGTTAGGGTTAGGGTTAGTGTTAGTGTTAGGTGTAGGGTTAGGGTGAGGGTGACAGTAAGGGTAAAGGTGAGGGTTAGGTTTAGGATCAGGTTTAGATTGAAGGTGAGTGTGAGGGTTACGGTTAGGGGTAGGGTTAGGCTTAGGGATAGGGTGAGAGTTAGGGTTAGGGTTAGGGTTAGTGTTGCTGTTAGGGGTAGGGTTAGGTGAGGGTTAGGTTGAAGTTGAAGTTTAGGGTTAGGATTAGGATTAGGATTAAATTGAGGGTGAGTGTGAGGGTTAATGTTAGGGTTAGGGTTAGGGTGAGCTTTGGGGTTATGGTTAGGGTGAGGGTGAGGGTTGGGGTTAGGGTTAGTGTTAGTGTTAGGGTTAGGGTGAGGGTTAGGGTTAGGGTTAGTGTTAGGCTTGGGGTTAGGGTGAGGGTTAGGATGAGGGTGAGCGTTAGGGTTAGGTTTAGTGTTAGTGTTAGGGTTAGGGTGAGGGTTAGTGTTAGGGTTAGGGTTAGTGTAAGGGTTGGGGTTAGGGTGAGGGTTAGGGTTAGGGTTAGTGTTAAGCTTGGGGTTAGGGTGAGGGTTAGGATGAGGGTGAGGGTTAGGGTTAGGTTTAGGATTACGATTAGGGGTAGTGTTAGGGTGAGTGCTTGGGTTAGGCTTAGTGTTAGGATTAGTCTTAGCATTAAGCTAAGAGTGAGGTTGAGGTTTAGGGTTAGGGTTCAGGTTAGGGTTAGCATTTGGGTGATAGTTATGGTTCGGGTTATGTTTAGGGTTAGGGTGAATGTTTTGAGTTAGGTTTTCAGTTAAGGATTAGGGGGAGAGTTAGGATGAGGATTAGGTTTAGGATTAGTGTTAGGGCGAGGGCTAGGGTGTGGGTGAGGGTTAGGGTTATTTTTAGGGTGAGGTTAAGTGTTAGTGTTAGGGTAAGGGTGAGGGTTAGGATGAGGGTTAGGGTTATGGTGAGGGAGAGGGTTAGGGTTAGGGTTAGAGTTAGGTTGAGGATGAGGGTTAGGGTGAGGGTGAGGGTTAGGATTAGGGTTGGTTAGGGTTAAGATTATTGTTAGTGTTATGGTCCTGGTTACCTTGGCAGTGATGGTGAGGCTGAGGGTGAGGGTTAGGGATAGGATTAGGGTTAGGTTAAGTTTCTAGTTAGGATTAGTGTTATTGTTAGGGTATAGGGTTAGAGTTAAGGTGAAGGTAAGGGTGAGGGTAAGCGTTAGGGTTAGGGTTAGGGTTAGGGTGAGGTTTAGTGTCAGGGTTAGGATTAGGGTTAGGGTGAAGGTGAGTATGAGGGTTAGGATTAGGGTTAGGATTAGGCTTCGGTTTAGGCTGAGGGCGATTGTGAGTGTGAGGGTTGGTGTTAGTTTGAGGTTTAGGGTTAGTATTACATTGAGTGTCAGGGTGAGCATTAGTTTGAGGGTTACTATTAGGTTTTAGGGTGAGGTTTAGGGATAGAGTTAGGGTTTGGGTTAGAATGAGGTTTAGGGTTACAATTAGGGTTACGGTGAGGGCTAGGGTGAGGGTGAGATTTAGTGTTAGGGTTAGGGTGAGGTTTAGGTTTAGGCGTAGGGTTAGGGGGAGGGTTAAGTTTCGGGTCACATTGAGGGTGAGGGTTAGGTTTGAGGTGAGGGTTATGTTGAGGACTAAAGTGAGGGTGAGAGTTAGGGTTAGTGTTAGGGTGAGGGTTAGGTTGAGGTTGAGGGTGAGTGTGAGGGTTACTGTTTGGGTTAAGCTTAGGCTTAGGGTTAGGCTGAGGGTGATGGTGGGGATGAGGATAAGGTTTAGATTGATGGTTCCGGTAATGGTTAGGTTGAGAGTTAGGATGAGGGTTAGGGTTAGGCTTAGGCTTAGGGTTAGGCTGAGGCTGAAGTCGAGGGTGATGGTTAGGGTTAGGGTGATGGTTAGGGTTACGGTTAGTGTGAGGGTTAGGATGAGGGTTAGCTTTGGGGTGAGGGTTAGGATGAGGGTGACAGAGTAAAGGTGAGGGTTAGGCTGAGGGTGAGGGTTATTGTAAGGGTGAGGGTTCTGCTTAGGGTTAGGGTGAGGGTGAGGGTTAGATTGAGGATTAGTGTTAGGGTTAGTGTGAGGTTTAGGGTAAGGATACGTGTTAGGTTTAGGGTGAGGGCTAGGGTGAAGTTGAGGGTTAGCGTTTGGGTTAGGGTGAGGTTTAGGTTTAGGGTGATTGTTAGCGTTAGTGTGAGTGTTAGTGTTAAGGTTAGTGTAAGTGTTAGGGTGAGGGTAAGTGTTAGGGTAAAGTTTAGGTTTAGGGTGAGGTTTAGGATTAGGGTTAGGGTTAGGTTTAGGGTGAGGGTGAGGTTTAGGGTTAGAGTTAGGGTTGGGGTGAGGCTGAGGTTTAAGGTTAGGGTTAGGGTTAGTGTTAGGGTTAGAGTTAGGGTGAGGTTTAGTGTGGGTGTGAGGGTTAGTGTTAGGGTTAGTATTAGGGTTAGGGTTAAAGTGAGGATGAGTGTGAGGGTTAGCGTTAAGGTTAGGGTTACGTTTAGAATTAGGGTGAGTGTGAGGGTGAGGGTTACGGTTAGGGTGAGTGTTGGGGTTAGGGTTAGAATGAGGGTTAGGCTTAGGCTTAGGGTTTGGGTATGGGCTAGGTTGAGGGTGAGGGTTAGGCTTAGGTTTAGTGTGAGGGGTATTGTGAGGGTTAGGGTTAGTGTTAGGGTTAGGGTTGGGGATAGGGTGAGTTTTAGTGTGGGGTTGAGGGTGTTAGTTTGGATTAGGGTTAGGGTTAAGGTGAGGGTGAGTGTGAGGGTTAGGGTTAGGGTAAAGGTTAGGTTTAGAGTTAAGGTGAGGGTGAGGGTGAGGGTTAAGGTTAGGGTGAGTGTTGGGGTTAGGGTTAGAGTGACTGTTAGGATGAGGGTTAGGCTTAGGCTTAGGGTTTGGGTATGGGCTAGGGTGAGGGTGAGGGTTAGGGTTGGGGTGAGGGGTAGGTTGAGGGGTAGGGTTGGTGTTAAGGTTAGGGTTGGGGTTAGGGTTAGGCTTAATGTTAGGCAGATGGGGAGGGTGTGGGTGAGGTTTAGGGTTAGGGTGAGGGTGAGGTTTAGTGTTAGAGTTAGCATTAGGGTAAGGGTTAGTGTGAGGTTTAGGGTTAGGGTTAGTGTTACTGTTAGGGTTAGGATGAGGGTGAGTGTGAGGGTCACGGTTAGTCTTAGACTGAGGCGGAGGCTTAGGCAGAGCGTGAGGGTGAGGGTGAGGGTTAGGGTTAGGGTTTTAGAGTTACGGTGAGTGTTAGGATGAGGTTTAGGTTTAGCATTAGAGTTAGGGTGAGGGCTAGATTTAGGGTGAGGGTTAGGTTTAGCGTTAGGGTGAGATTTAGGGTTAGGGTTAGGGTAAGGGTTAAGGTGAGGCTGAGGGTTAGTATTAGGGTTAGAGATATGATGAGGGTCAGGGTTTGGGTTAGGGTTAGCGTTAGGGTAAGAGTTAGGGTTCGGGTTTAGTTTAGGGTTGGATGAGGTTTAGGGTTCAGGTTACAGTGAGGGTGAGGGTTAGGGTTAGGTTGAGGGTATGGGTTTGGATTAGGGTTAGGGTGAGGTTTAAGGTTAGGGTTAGGGTGAGGATTAGGATGAGGATTAGGGTTAGGATTAGGTTTAGGGTGAGGGCTAGGGTGAGGGTGAGGGTTAGGGTTATTGTTAGGGTGAGGTTTAGGTTTAGGGTTAGGGTTATGGTTAGGGTTAGGATGAGTGTGAGGGTTATGGTGAGGGTGAGGGTTAGGGTTAGGGTAAGGGTTAGGGTAAGGATGAGGGTTAGCGTGAAGGCTAGGGTGAGGGTTAGGGTTAATGTTAGGGTGAGGGTTAGGATGAGGGTTAGGGTTACGGTGAGGTTAGGGTTAGGGTTAGAGTGAGGATTAGGTTTAGGATTAGGGTTAGGGTGAGGGTGATTGTTAGGATTAGGGTTAGGGTTAGGAGTATTAGTGTTATACTTCTGGTGACTTTTGCAGTGATGGTGAGGCTGAGGTTGATGGTTATGGATAGGATTAGGGTTAGGTTCAGGTTTCGAGTTAAGATTAGTGTTATTGTTAAGGTTAGGGTTAGAGTTAAGGAGAGGGTGAGGGTGAGTGTAAGGGTGCAGGTTAGGGTTATGGTTAGGGTGAGATTTAGTTTCAGGTTTAGGATTAGGTTTAGCGTGAGTGTGAGGTTTAGGGTTAGAGTTAGGGTTAGGGGGAGGGTTAGTGTGAAGGTTAGGGTTAGGGTTAGTGTTATGGTTAGGGTTAGGGTGAGGGTGTGTGAGGGTCAGGGTTAGTCTTAGGCTGAGGCGGAGGCTTAGGCGGAGCATGAGGGTGAGGGTGAGTGTTAGTGTTAGGGTTTTAGAGTTAGGGTGAGTGTTAGGATGATGTTTAGGGTTAGCATTAGGATTACGGGGAGGGCTAGAGTTAGGGTGAGGGTTAGGGTTAGCGTTAGTGTGATGTTTAGGGTTAAGGTTAGGGTTATGGTGAGGGTGAGTGTTAGGGTTAGGGTGAGGGTTAGGGTTTAAGGTGAGGCTGAGGGTTAGGATTAGGATTAGGGTGAGGGTTTGTGTTAGGGTTAATGTTACGATGAGGTTCAGGGTTTGGGTTAGGTTTAGGGTTAGTGTTATATTTAAGGTTAGGGTTAGAGTTACAGTAAGGGTGAGGGTGAGGGTGAGGGTTAGGATCAGGGTTAGGGTGAGGTTTAGTTTTAGGATTATGGTTATGGTGAGGGTGAGGTTTAGGGTTAGAGTTAGGTTTAGGGGGAGGGTTAGGTTGAGTGTTAGGGTTAGTGTTAGGGTTAGGGTGAGGGTTAGGTTGAGGTTTAATGTTAGGGTTAGGGTTAGGTTTAGGATTAGGTTGACGGTAGAGTGAGTGTGAGGGTTAGGGTTAGGTTTTGGCTTAGGCTTAAGGTTAGGCTGAGGGTTTGGGTGTGTATGAGGATTAGGTTTAGAATGATGGTTAGGTTTATGGTAGGTTAAGGGTTAGGATGAGGGTTAGGGTTAGGATTAGGGTGAGGGTTAGGGTTAGGGTTAGGCTTAGGCTTAGGCTTAGGGTTAGGCTGAGGCTGAGGGTGAGGGAGAGGGTTAGTGTTAGGGTGACTGTAAGTGTAAAGGTGAGGGTTAGGCTGAGCGTGAGGGTTAAGATAAGGTGAGGGTTAGGGTTAGGGTGAGGTTGAGGGTTAGATTCAGGATTAGTGTTATGGTTAGTGTGAGGTTAAGGGTGAGGATGAGGGTTATGGTTAGGTTGAGGGATAGGTTGAGGGTGAGAGTTAGGGTTAGGGTGAGGTTTAGGGTTAGGGGGATGATTAGGGTTAGTGTGAGGTTTAGTGTAATGGTTAGGGTTAGTGTTAGGGTGAGGGTAAGTGTTAGATTGAGGGTTAGGGTTAGGGTGAAGGCTATGGTTATGATGAGGGTTAGGGTTAGGTTTAGGGTTATTGTTAGGGTTAGGGTTAGGGTTATGTTGAGGGTGAGGGTGAGCGTTAGGGTTAGGAAGAGGTTTAGGTTTCAGGTTAGGGTTAGAGTTAGGGTTAGGGTGAGGGTGAGGTTTAGGGTTAGAGTTAGGGTTAGTGTTAGTGTTAGGGTTAGGTTTAGGTTTAGAATTAGGTTTAGGGTTAGGATTAGGGTTAGGGTTACGGTGAGGGTTACGGTGAGGGTTAGGGTTACGTTTAGGGTTAGGGTGTGGGGGAGGGTTAGGGTTAGGGTTAGGGTGAGGTTGAGGGTTAGATTGAGGGTTAGGTTTATGTTGAGGGTTATGGTTAGGCTGAGGGTTAGGTTTAGTGTTAGGGTTATTGTTAGGGTTAGGGTTAGGGTTACAGTGAGGTTGAGGATGAGGGTTAGGTTTAGGGTTAGGGTGAGGTTTAGTTTTCGTGTTAGGGTTAGAGTTAGGGTTAGGGTGATGGTGAGGTTTAGGTTTAGAGTTAGGGTTAGTGTTAGGGTTAGGTAAAGTTGATGGTTAGGGTGAGGTTTAGAGTTCGGGTTAGGCTTAAGCTTAGGCTTAGGCTTAGGCCCAGAGTGAGGGTTAGGGTTAGGGTTAGGTTTAGGATGAGTCCTAGGATGAGGTTTATGGTTATGGTTAAGGTTAGATTTAGGTTTAGTGTTAGGGTTAGGGTTAGGGATAGGGTGTGGGTTAGGGTTAGGGTTAGGTTTAGGGTGAGGGTTAGGGTTAGCGTTAGGGTTAGTCTTAGGCTTAGGCTTAGTGTTATGTTTAGGGTTATTGTTAGTGTTATGGTTAGTGTTACGTTTGTGGTGAGGGTGAGGCACAGGGTGAGGTTTATGGTTATTGTTAGTGTTAGGGTTAGGTTTACTGTTATTGTTAGGGTTAGTGTTAGAGTTACGGTCACTGTGAGAGTGAGGGTGAGGGTGAGGATTAGGGTGAGGTTTCTGGTGAGGTTTAGGGTTAGGGTTAGGGTTAGGGTGAGAATGAGGGTGAGGGTTAGTGTTAGGGTTAGGCTTAGGCTGAGGGTGAGGGTGGGGGTGAGGGTTAGGGTTAGGGTGATCCTTAAGTTTAGGGTTAGTGTTATTGTTAGGGTTAGAGTTAGAGTTACAGTGAGGTGGAGGGTGGGGGTGAGGGTTAGGATTAGGGTCAGGGTGTGATTTAGGATTAGGTTTAGAGATAGGGTTAGGGTGAGGGTGAGGTTTAGGGTTAGAGTTAGGGTTAATGTTAGGGATAGGCTTAGGGTTAGGCTGAGGATGAGGGTGGGGTTGAGGATTAGGGTTAGGGTTAGGGTTCGGGTTAGGGTTAGAGTTAGGGTTAGGGTAAGGTTTAGTGTTAGGATTAGGATTAAGGTTGAGTGTGAGTGTGAGGGTTAGAGTTAGGGTTAGGGTTAGGATTAGGGTTAGGGTATGTGCTAGCATGAGGGTTAGGGTTAGGTTTAGGGTTAGGGTGACATTTAGCGTTAGTTTTAGTGTCAGAGTTAGGGTTAGGGTGAGGGTTTGGGTTATGGTTAGAGTTACGGTGAGGGTGAGGTTTAGGGTTAGGTTTAGGGTTAGGGTTATTCTTAGTGTTAGGGTTAGGGGTAAGGTTAAGGTAAGGGTGAGGTTTAGGGTGATGTTGAGGGTTAGGGTTAGGGTTAGGATGAGATTTTCAGTTAGGGTTAGGGTTAGGGTTATGGTCAGGGTGAGGTTTAGGGTAAGAGTTAGGCTTAGGGTTAGGGTTAGTGTGAGTGTTAGGGTTAGGGTTAGTGTTACAGTTAGGGTTATGCTGAGGGCTAGTGTGTGGGTGCGGGTTAAGGTTAGCGTTAGGCTTTGGCTTTGGTTTAAGATGAGGGTGAGGGTGAGGGTGAGGGATAGGGTGAGGGTGAGGGTGAGATTTAGGGTTAGAGTTAGTGTTAGGGTGAGAGTTAGGGTTAGGGTTAGGGTGAGGGTCATGGTTATGGTAAGGGTGAGGCTTAGGTTTAGGGTGAGTGTTATGGTTAGGATGAAGGTTAGGGTGAGGGTGAGGGTTAGGATTAGGTTTAGAGTTAGGATTATTGTAAGTGTTATTGTTCTGGCTACCTTTGCAGAGACGGTGAGAATGAGGGTGAGGGTTAGGTATGGGATTAGGGTTAGGGTTTGGTTTAGGGTTAGGATTAGTGTTATTGTGAGGTTTAAGGTTAGAGTTATGGTGAGGGTGAGGGTGAGGGTAAGAGTTAGGGTTAGGATTAGGGTTAGGGTGAGGTTTAGGTTCAGGGTTAGGATTTGGGTTAGGGTGAGTGTGAGGTTTAGGGTTAGAGTTATGGTTAGGGGGAGGGTTGGCGTGAGGGTTAGGGTTAGGGTTAGTTTTAGGGTAAGGGTTAGGGTGAGGTTTAGGGTTAGGATTAGGGTTAGGGTGAGGGTGAGTGTGAGGGTTAGGGTTAGGGTTTGTGTTAGGCTTAGTGTTAGGCTGAGGGTGAGATTGAGGTGAGGGTTATGGTTAGGGTGAGGATCGGGGTTAGGGTTAGGGTGAGGGTGAGGTTTAGGTTGAGGATTAGTGTTTGGGTTAGTGTGAGGTTTAGGTGAGGATGAGTGTTAGGGTTAGGTTGAGGGCTAGGGTGAAGGTGAGGGTTAGCTTTAGGGATAGGGTGAAGTTTAGATTTAGGGTGATTGTTAGCGTTAGTGTGAGGGTTAGTGTTAGGGTTAGTGTTAATGTTAGGGTGAGGGTAAGTGTTAGGGTAAGGTTTAGGTTTATGGTGAGGTTTAGGATTAGGGTTAGGGTTAGGGTTAGGGTGATTGTGATGGTTAGGATAAGGATTAGGGTTAGGGTTAGAGTTAGGGTGAGGTTGAGGGTGAGGGTTACGGTTAGGGTGAGTTTTGGTGTTAGGGTTAGAGTGAGGGTTATTGTGATGGTTAGGCTTATGCTTAGGGTTTGTGTATGGGTTAGGGTTAGGTTTGGGGTGAGGTTTAGGGTGAGGATTAGGTTTAGTGTTTGTGTTAGAGTTGGGGTTAGGGTTAGGCTTAATGTTAGGCAGAGGGTGAGGGTCAGGGTGAGATTTAGTGTTAGGGTGAGGGTGAGGTTTAGGGTTATAGTTAGGGTGAGGGTTAGTGTGAGGGTTAGGGTTAGGGTTAGTGTTAGGGTTAGGGTTAGGGTGAGGGTGAGTGTGAGGGCCAGGGTTAGTCTTAGGCTGAGGCGGAGGCTTAGGCAGAGCATGAGGGTGAGGGTGAGTGTTAGTGTTAGTGTTTTAGGGTTAGGGTGAGTGTTAGGATGAGGTTTAGGTTAGCATTAGGGTTAGGGGGAGGACTAGAGTTAGGGTGAGTGTTAGGGTTAGGTTTAGGGTGAGGTTTAGGGTTAAGGTTAAGGTGAGGCTGAGGGTTAGGATTAGGATTAGGGTGAGGGTTTATGTTAGGTTTAGAGTTAGGGTGAGGTTCAGGGTTTGGGTTAGGTTTAGGGTTAGAATTATAGTTAAGGTTAGGGTTAGAGTTACAGTAAGAGTGAGGGTGAGGGTGAGGGTTAGGATCAGGGTTAGGGTAAGGTTTAAGGTTAGGATTATGGTTAGGGTGAGGGTGAGGTTTAGGTTTAAAGTGAAGGTGAGGGGGAGGGTTAGGTTGAGTGTTATGGTTAGGGTTAGTGTTAGGGTTAGGGTGAGGGTTAGGTTGAGGTTTAATGTTAGGGTTAGGTTTAGGATTACGTTGAAGGTGAGGGTGAATGTGAGGGTCAGGGTTAGGGTTTGGCTTAGGCTTACGGTTAGGCTGAGGGTATGGGTGGGGATGAGGATTAGGTTTAGTATGATGGTTAGGGCTATGGTTAGGTGAAGGCTTAGGATGAGGATTAGGGTTAGGATTAGGGTTAGGGTGAGGGCAAGTTTGAGGGTGAGGGTTAGGTTTAGGGTTAGGATTAGGCTTAGCGTTAGGCTTAGGCTGAGGGTGAGGGTGAGGGTTAGGGTTAGGGTGGTGGTTGGGGTTGCCGTTAGGGTGAGGGTTAGGATGAGGATTTATGCTATGGTGAGGGTTAGGGTGAGGGTGACCGTAAGGGTAAAGGTGAGGTTTAGGCTGAGGGTGAGGGTTAGGGTACTGGTGAGGGTTAGGATTAAGGTGAGGGTGAGGTTTAGATTCAGGATTAGTGTTAGGGTTAGTGTGAGGTTAAGGGTGAGGATGAGGGTTAGGGTTAGGTTGAGGGCTAGGGTGAGGGTGAGAGTTAGGGTTAGGTTTTGGTTTAGGGTTAGGGTGATTGTTAGGGTGAGTGTGAGGTTTAGTGTTATGGTTAGCGTTAGTGTTAGGGTGAGGGTTAGGGTTAGGGTGAAGGTTATGGTTAGGATGAGGGTTAAGGTTAGGGTTAGGGTTAGGGTTAGGGTTAGGGTTATGTTGAGGGTGAGGGTGAGGGTGAGGGTTAGGGTTAGGTTAAGGTTTAGGTTTCAGTTTAGGGTTAGAGTTAGGGTTAGGGTGAGGGTGAGGTTTAGGGTTAGAGTTAGGGTTAGGGTTAGGATGAGATTTAGGTTAAGGGTGAGGGTTAGGGTTAGTGTGAGGGTTAGTGTTAGGGTTAGGGTTAGTGTTAGGGTGAGGGTAAGTGTTAGGTTGAGGGTTAGGATTAGCGTGAGGGTTATGGTTATGCTGAGGGTTAGGGTTAGGGTTATGGTTATTGTTAGGTTTAGGGTTAGGGTTACGGTTACCGTGAGGTTGAGGGTGAGGGTTAGGGTTAGTTTAGGGTGTGGTTTAGTGTTAGGGGTAGAGTTAGAATTAGGGTTAGAGTGAGGGTGAGGTTTAGGGGTAGAATTAGGGTTAGGGTGAGGTTTAGGGTGATTTTTAGGGTTAGAAGGAGCGGTAGTGTTAGCGTTAGGGTGAGGGTAAATATTAGGCTGAGGGATAGGGTTAGGTTGAGGGTTAGGGTTAGGGTTTGGGTTATTGTTAGGGTTAGGTTTATACGGGTACGGTAAGGGTGAGGGTGTGGGTTAGGTTTAGGGTTAGGATGAGGTTTAGGTTTCGGTTCATGTTAGAGTTAGGCTTAGGATGAGGGTGAGGTTTAGGGGTAGAGTTAAGGTTAGTGATAGGGTTAGGGATAGGGTGAGGGTTAGGGTTAGGCTTAGGCTTAGGCTTAGGCTTAGGCCGAGCATGAGGGTGAGGGTTATGGTTCCCGTTAGGGTGAGGTTTAGGTTTATGTTTAGTGTCAGGTTTAGGATGAGGTTTAGGGTTAGGGTTATGGTTAGGTTGAGGGCTAGGGTGAGGGTTAGGGTTAGCGTTAGGGATAGGGTTAGGTTTAGGATTAGGGTTAGGGTGAAGCTGAATGTGAGGCTTGGCTTAGGTTTAGGTTTAGGCTTAGAGTTAGGGTAAGGTTTAGCGTTAGGGTTTGGTTAGGGTGCAGGTGAGGCTGAGGATTAGGGTTAGGTTTAGGGTTAGATTTAGGGTTAGGTTTAGGGTTAGGGTTAGTGTTATGGTTAGGGTTAGGGTTAGGGTTATGGTGAGGGTTAGGTTTAGGTTTAGGGTTAAGCTGAGGGTGACTGTGTGGGTGAGGATTAGAATTAGGTTTAGGGTTAGGCTTCGGGTTAGGGTTATTGTTAGTGTTATGGTTACTGTTAAGTTTGCTGTAAGGGTGAGGCTGAGGGTGAGGGTTAGGGTTAGGGTTAGGGTTAGGGTTATTGTTAGGTTTAGAGCTACAATTGCGGTGAGGTTGAGGGTGAGGGTGAAGGTTAGGGTTAGGGTGAATTTTAGGGTTATGGTTAGGGTTAGGATGAGGGTTAGGGTTAGGGTTAGGGTTAGGGTTAGGATTAGGGTTAGGGTGAGGGTGAGGGTGTGTTTTAGGGTTAGGTTTAGGGTTAGGCTTAGAGTTATTCTGAGGGTGAGGTTGAAGGTGAGGGTTAGGGTTAGGGTGAGGGCTAGGGTAAGGGTTAGGGGGAGCATTAGGAAGAGTGTTAGGATTAGAATTAGTTTTAGGGTGAGGGCTAGTCTAAGGGTGAGCTTTAGCTTTAGGTTTAGGGTGAGGGTTAGGGTTAGGGTTAGGGTGAGAGTTAGGGTTCGGGTTAAGTTTAGTGTTAGGTTCAGGGTTAGGGTAAGGGTTATGTTGAGGGTGAGGGTCAGGTTTAGGTTGAGGGTTAGGGTTAGGATTAGGTTTAGGGTGATGGTGAGGGTGAGATTTAGGTTTAGAGTTAGGGTGAGGATTAGGATGAGAGTTAGGATTAGGATTAGGGTTAGGGTGAGGGCTAGGGTGGGGTTGAGGTTTAGGGTTAGAGTTAGGGTTAGGATTAGGGTTATGGTTAGGGTTAGGTTGAGTGTGAGGGTTAGGGTTAGGGTTAGGATTAGGCTTAGGGTTAGGGTTAGGGTAATGGACAGTGTTAGGATTAGGGTAAGGGATAGTGTGTGGGTTAGGATGAGGGTTAGTTTTAGGATTAGGGTAAGGGAGAAGGCTCTGGTGAGGGTTAGGGTAAGGGTTAGGCTCAGCATGAGGTTGAGGGTGAGGGTTAGGTTTAGAGTGATTGTTAGGTTTATGGTTAGGGTGAGGGTTAGGATGAGGTTTAGGGTTAGGGTGAGGATGATGGTTAGGGTAAATTTGAGATTTAGGCTGATGGTGAGGTTTAAGATAAAGGTGAGGGTTAGGATGAGGGTTAGGTTTAGGATTAGGGTAAGGGTGAGGTCTCTGGTGAGGGTTAGGGTAAGGGTCAGGGTCAGCATGAGGTTTAGGGTAAGGGTTAGGGTTAGAGTGAGGGCTAGATTGAGGATTAGGGTTAGGGATAGGGTTAGTGTGAGGTTTAGGGTGAGGATGAGGGTTAGGGTTAGGGTGAGGTTGAGGGTAGTACTTAGGTTTAGGGTGAGGGCTAGTGTGAGGTTTAGGGTTAGAGTTAGAGTTAGTGTTAGGGTTAGGTTTAGGATTAGGGTGAGGGTTAGGGTTAGTGTGAGGGTTAGTCTTAGGGTTAGCGTTAGTGTTTGGGGGAGGATAAATGTTAGGGTGATGGTTAGGGTTAGGGTAAGGGTTATGGTTAGGCTGAGGGTTAGAGTTAGATTTATGGTTATTGTTAGGTTTAGGGTTAGGTTTACAGTTATGGTGAGGTTGAGGGTGAGGGTTAGGTTTAGGGTTAGGGTGAGGTTTAGTGTTAGGGTTAGAGTTAGAGTTAGTGTTAGGGTTAGGGTAAGGTTTAGGGGTAGAATTAGGGTTAGGTGAGGGTTAGGGTGAGTGTTAGGGTTAGGGTGAGGGTTAGGGTGGGTGTGACAGTAAGAGTAAAGATGAGGGTTAGGATGAGGGTGAGCATTACGATAAAGATGAGGGTAAGCGTTAAGTTTAGTGTTAGGGTGAGGATGAGGATTAGATTGAGGATTAGTGTTAGGGTTAGTGTGAGGTTTAGGGTGAGGATGATAGTTAAGGTTAGTGTGAGCGGTAGTGTTAGCGTTAGGGTTAGTGTTAGGGTGATGGTAAATATTAGGCTTAGGGTTAGGGTTAGGCTGAGAGTTAGGGTTAGGTTTAGGGTTATTGTTAGGGTTAGGTTTATATGGGTACAGTGAGGGTGAAGGTGTGAGTTAGGTTTATGGTTAGGATGAGGTTTAGGTTTCGGGTTCGTGTTAGAGTTAGGCTTAGGGTGAGGGTGAGGTTTAGGGTTAGAGTTAGGGTTAGTGTTAGGGTTAGTGATAGGGTGAGGATTAGGGTTAGGCTTTGGCTTAGGCTTAGGCTTAGGCCGAGCATGAGGGGGAGGGTTAGGGTTTGGGTTAGGGTGAGGTTTAGGGTTAGGATTAGCGTGAGTGTTAGGATGAGTTTTAGGGTTAGGTTTAAGTTTAGGGTGAGGGCTAGGGTGAGGGTTAGGGTGAGGGTTAGGTTTAGGACAGGGTTAGGTATAGGATTTGGGTTAGGGTGAGGGTGAGTGTGAGGGTTAGGGTTGGGTTAGGCTTATTGTTAGGGTGAGGATTAGGGTTATGTTTTGGGTTAGGGTGAGGGTGAAGGTGAGGATTAGGTTTAGGTTTAGGTTTTGGTATAGGGTTAGGGTTTGTGTTAGGGTTAGGGTTAGGGTTAGGGTTAAGTTACAGTTAGGCTGAGGGTGAGGGTGCGGGTGAGGATTAGGGTTATGGTTAGGGTTAGGGTTAGGGTTATTGTTAGTGATATGGTTAGGATTAAGTTTGCAGTGAGGGTGAGGCTGAGGGTGAGGGTTATGGTTAGGGTGAGGGTTAGGGTTAGGTTTACTGTTATTGTTAGGGTTAGGGTTAGAGTTACAATGAGGTTGAGGGTGAGGGTTTGGGTTAGGGTTAAGGTTAGTATTAGGATTAAGGTTAGGGTTAGGGTTAGGGTGAGGGTGAGGTTTAGGGTTAGAGTTAGTGTTTGGGGGAGGGTTAGGGTGAGGTTTAGGGTTAGGGTTAGTGTTAGGGTTAGGGTGAGGGTGAGGGTTAGGTTGAGGTTTAGGGATAGGGTTACCTTTAGAACTAGGATTAGGGTGAGGGTGAGTGTGAGGGTTAGGTTGAGGGTTAGGCTGAGGCTTAGGGTTAGGTTCAGGGTGAGGGTGGGGATGAGTATTAGGGTTAGGGTGATGGTTAGGGTTAGGGTTAGGGTTATTGTTAGGGTTAGGGTTACAGTTATGGTGAAGGTGAGGGTGTGGGTGAGGGTTAGGGTTAGGGTTAGGGTGGGGTTTAGGGTTAGGATTAGGGTGAGTGTGAGGGTGAGGTTTAGTGTTAGATATAGGTTTAGGGGGAGGGTTAGGGTGAGGGTTAGGTTTAGGGTTATTGTTAGGGTAAGGGTGAGGTTGAGGGTTAGGTTTAGGCTTAGGGTTAGGGTTAAAGTGAGGTTTATGGTTAGGGTTTGAGTGAGGGTTAGAGTTACTGTGAGGGTGGGGTTGCAGGTGAGTGTGAGGGTTAGATTGAGGATTAGTTTTAAGGTTAGAGTGAGGTTTATTATGAGAACGAGGGTTAGGGTAAGGGTGAGTGCTAGGGTGAGGGTGAGGGTTAGGGATAGGGGTAGGTTGAGGTTTAGGGTTAAGGTGGTGGTTAGGGTTAGTGTGAGGGTTGCTGTTAGTATTAGGGTTAGTTTTAGGGTGAGGTTAAGGGTTAGAGTTAGGGTTCGGGTGAGAGTGAGTTTTAGCTTTAGAGTTAGGGTTGGGGGAGGGTTAGGGTTAGGGTTAGTGTTAGTGTTAGGGTTAGGGTTAGGGTGAGGTTGAGTGTGAAGGTTAGGGTTAGGGTTAGGCTTAGGCTTAGGGTTAGGCTGAGGGTGAGGGTGAGGATTAGGGTTAGGGTGAGGTTTAGGGTTAGGATTAGGGTCAGGGATAGGATGAGGTTTAGGGTTAGGATTAGGGTTAGGATAAGGGGTTTAGGATTAGGGTTAGGTTTAGTGTTAGGGTAAGTGTTAGGGTTAGGGTTACGGTGAGGCTGAGGTTTTGGGTTAGGGTGAGGATTAGGTTAGGGTTAGGGTGAGGGTGAGGGTGAGGGTGAGGGTTAGGATTAGGGTTAGGGTTAGGGTTATTGTTAATGTTATGGTTAAGTTAAGTTTTTGGTGAGGGCGAGGCTGAGGGTGAGGGTTAGGGTTAGGTTTAGGGTTAGGGTGAGGGCTTGGGTTAAGTTTAGGGTTATGGTGAGGGTGAGGGTTAGGGTTAGTGTTAGGGATAGGCTTATTGTTAGGGTTAGGGTTAGAGTTATGGTGATTGTGAGGGTGAGGGTGAGGTTTAGGGTTAGGGTGAGGGTGAGGTTTAGGGTTAGAAAAAGGGTTAGGGGGAGAGTTAGGGTTAGGTTTAGTGTTAGGGTTAGGGTTATTGTTAGGGTTAGTGTTAGAGTTATTGTGAGGGTGAGGGTGAGGGTGAGGTTTAGGGTTAGGGTAATGGTGAGATTTAGGGTTAGAGTTAGTGTTAGGGAGACAGTTAGGGTGAGGGTTATCTTAGGTTTAGTGTTAGGGTTTGGGTTAGGGTTAGGGTTAGTTTGAGGTTTAGGGTTAGGTTTAGGTTTAGGTTTAGGATTAGAGTTATGGTGAGAGTGAGTGTGAGGGTTAGGGATAGGTTTAGGCTAAGGCTTAGGTTTAGGCTCTGGGTGAGAGTGGGGTAAGGATAAGATTTTGGCTGATGGTTAGGTTTAGTGTTAGGTTTAGGGTTATGATTAAGGTTAGGGTTAGGATTAAGGTTAGGGTGAGGGCTATGGTAAGGGTGAGGGTTAGTGTGAGGGTTTGGCTTAGGATTTAGGGTTAGGCTGATGGTGAGATTGAGGGTGAGGGTTAGGGTTAGGGTGATGCTCAGGATTATGGTCAGGGTTAAGGTTAGGATGAGGGTTAGGGTTAGGGTGAGGGTTAGTGTCAGGGTGACGGTAAGGGTAAAGCTGAGAGTTAGGCTGAGAGTGAGGATTAATGTAAGGTCTAGGGTTAGGGTTAGGGTTAGGGTTAGGGTGAGGGTGAGGTTAAGATTGATGCTTAGGTTTAGGGTTAGTGTGAGGTTTAGAGTGAGGATGAGGGTTAGGGTTAGGGTGAGGGCTAGGTTCAGGGTGAGGGTTAGGGTTAGGCTTAGGGTGAGGTTTAATGTTAGGGTGATGGTTAGGGTTAGTGTGAGTGTTAGTGTTAGGGTTAGGGTTAGTGTTAGGGTGAGGGTAAGTGTTAGTTTGAGGGTTAGGTTTAGGGTGAGGGTTATGGTTAGAATGAATGTTAGGGTTAGGGTTAGGGTTATTGTTAGGGTAGGGTTAGGGTTACATTTATGGTGAGGGTGAGGGTTAGGGTTAGGGTGTGGTTTATGTTTAGGGTTAGGGTTAGAGTTAGGGTTAGGGTGAGGGTGAAGTTTAGGGTTAGATTTAGCGTTAGTGATAGGGTTAGGGTTACGGTGAGGGTCAGTGTGAGGGTGAGGGTTAGGCTTAAGCTTAGGGTTAGGCTTAGGCTTACACCAGGCGTGAGGGTGAGGGTTAGCGTTAGGGTTAGGGTGAGGGTTAGGTTTAGGGTTACGGTGAGGGTTAGGGTTAGGGTTAGGGTGAGGGTTAGGATCAGGGTGAGGGTTAGGGTTAGGGTTAGCATTACGATTAGGGGTAGTGTTAGGGTGAGTTCTTGGGTTAGGGTTAGGGTTAGTGTTAGTGATAGTGTTAGGGGTAGGGTCAGGGTGAGGGTGACAGTAAGGGTAAAGTTGAGGGTTAGGGTTAGGTTCAGGTTTAGATTGAAGTTGAGTGTGAGGGTTATGTTTAGGGGTAGGGTTACACTTAGGGTTAGGGTGAGAGTTAGTGTTAGGGTTAAGGGTAGGGTTAGGGTGAAGGTGAGCATTAGGGTTAGGATTAGGATTAGGTTTAAGTTGAGGGTAAGTGTGAGGGTTAGTGTTAGGGTTAGGGTTAGGGTGAGTGTGCGGGTTAGGGTTAGGGTTAGGGTGAGGTTTAGGTTTAGGGTTAGTGTTAGGGGTAGGGTTAGGGTGAGGGTTAGGATGATGGTGAGGGTTAGGGTTAGGGTTAGCATTACGATTAGGGGTAGTGTTAGGGTGAGTGCTTGGGTTAGGCTTAGGTTTAGGATTAGGCTTAGCATTAAGCTGAGGGTGAGGGTGAGGGTTTGGGTTAGGGTGAGAGTTAGGGTGAGGGTGAGGGTTAGGCTTAGGGTTAGGATTAAGATTAGGGTAAGGGTTAGGGTGAGTGTGAGGTTTAGGGTTAGGGTTAGGGTGACAGTATGTATTAGGGTGAGGGTTAGATTTAGTGTGAAGGATATGGTTAGGATGAGGGTTAGGGTTAGGGTTATTGTTAGGGTTAGGATTAGGGTTATGGTTACGGTGAGGGTGAGGGTGAAGTTTAGGTTGAGGTTTAGGTTTAGGGTTAGGGTTAGGGTTAGAGTTAGGGTTAGGGTTAGGGTTAGTGTTAGGTTTATGGTTAGGTTGTGATTTAGGGTGAGGTTGAGGGTTAGGGTTAAGGTTAGGATTAGGACTAGGGTTTAGGTGAGGGTGAGTGTGAGGGTTAGGGTTAGCGTTTGGGTTAGCATTAGAGTTAGGGTGAGGGTGAGGATGAGGGTTAGGGTTAGGGTGAGGGTTGGAGTTAGGGTTAGAGTAACGGTTAGGGTGAGGATTAGGCTTAGGCTTAGGGTTAGGGTGTTGGTTAGGGTGAGGTTGAGGGTTAGGGTGAGGGTTAGGCTGAGGGTTAGGATTAGGGTTAGTGTTAGGGTTAGAGTTGGGGTTTGGCTTAGGCTTAGTGTTAGGCGGAGGGTGAGGGTGAGGGTGAGGTATAGGGTTAGGTGAGGGTGAGGTTTAGGGTTAGATTTAGCATTAGATTGAGAGCTAGTTTGAGGGTTAGGGTTAGGGTTCTTGTTAGGTTTAGGGTGACGGTGTGTGTGAGGGTTATGGTGAGTCTTAGGCTTAGGCTTAGGCTTAAGGCAAAGCGTGAGTTTGAGTGTGAGTGTTAGGGCTAGTGTCAGGGTTAGGGTTCTAGGGTTAGGGTGAGGGTTATGATGAGGTTTAGGGTTAGGATGAGGGTTAGGCTGAGGGCTAGAGTGAGGTGAGGCTTATGGTTAGCGTTAGGGTGAGGTTTAGGGTTTGGGTTATTGTTAGTGTTAGGGTTAGAGTTAAGTTCAGTGTTAGGGTGAGGGTGATGATTAGGTTTAGGGTTAGGGTGAGGTTTAGGGTTAGGGTTAGGGTTAGGGTGAGGGTTAGGGTTAGGATTAGGGTGAGTTTTAGGATGAGGTTTACGGTTAGGATTAGGGTTAGGGTGAGGCTGAGAGTGAGGGTTAGGTCTAGGGTTAGGCTTAGGCTTAGGGTAAGTCTGAGGGTAAGTGTGGGGTTGAGAATTAGGATTAAGGTGATAGTTAGGTTTAGGGTTAGTGTTATTGGTTGGGGTAGGGTTAGAGTTACTGTGTGGGTGAGGGTGCGGGTGAGGTTTAGGATTAGAGTTGGGATTAGGGGGAGAGTTAGGGTGAGTTTTACAGTTAGGGTTAGTGTTAGGGTTTGGGTGAGGCTTAGGATTAGTGTTAGGGCTATTATTAGGGTAAGGTTTATGTTTATGGTTATGGTTAGGTTGAGGGTTAGAGTTAGTTTTAGGGTGAGGTTTAGGGTTTGGGTTAGGGTTAGAGTTAGGGTGAGGGTGAGGGTGAGGTTTAGGGTTAGAGTCAGGGTTAGGATCAGCGTTAGGTTGAGGGTTAGGTTTAGGGTTAGGATTAGGGTTAGGGTGAATGTGAGTGTGTGGGTTAGGGTTAGGTTTAGATTTTGGCTTAGGGTTAGGCTGAGGGTGAGGGTCAGGGTTAGGGTTAGTGTTAGGTGTAGGGTTAGGGTTAGGGGTAGGTTAGGGTTAGGGTTAGTGTGAGGGTTAGTGTTAGGGTGAGGGTTAGGGCTAGGATGAGGGTAAGTGTGAGGGTGAGGTTTATGGTTAGGGTGAGTACTATGGTTAGGGTGAGGGTTAGGGTTATTGTTAGGGTTAGGGTTAGGGTTAAAGTTAGGGTTAGGGTGAGGGTGAGATTTAGGGTTAGAGTTAGGGTTAGTGTTACGGTTAAGATGAGGTTTAGGGTTAGGGTTAGAGTTAGGGTGAGGGGTAGGTTTAGGTTTAGGATTAGGTTTAGGGTGAGGGTGAGGGTGGGGCTTAGGTTTAGGGTTAGGGTTAGGCTTAGAGTTAGGGTGAAGGTTAGGGTTAGGGTTTAGGTTAGGGTGCAGGTGAGGCTGAGGATTAGGGTAGGTTTAGAGTTAGATTTAGGGTTAGGTTTAGGGTTAGGGTTAGTGTTATGGTTAGGGTTAGGTTTAGGGTTATGGTGAGGGTGAGGGTTAGGGTTAGGCTTAGAGATAGGCTGAGGGTGACTGTGGGTGTGAGGATTAGAGTTAGGGTTAGGCTTAGGGTTAGGGTTATTGTTAGTGTTATGGTTAGGGTTAACTTTGCGGTGAGGGTGAGGCTGCGGATTAGGGTTAGGGTTAGTGTTAGGGTTAGTGTTATTTTTAGGGTTAGGGCTAAAGTTAAGGTGAGGTTGAGAGTGAGGGTGAAAGTTAGGGTTAGGATGAGTTTTGGGGTTAGGCTTAGGGTTAGGGTGAGGGTGAGGTTTAGGGTTAGAGTTAGGGTTAGTGTTAGGGTTAGGGTGAGGTTTCAGGTCAGGGTTAGGTTTGGGGTTATGGTGAGGGTGAGGTTTAGAGTTAGAGTTAGGGTTAGGGTGAGGCTGAGGGTGAGGGTTAGGGTTAGGGTTAGTGTTAGGTTTACGGTTAGGATTAGGGTGAGGCTTAGGATGAGGGTGAGGGTTAGGGTGAAGTTTAGGATTAGGATTAGCGTTAGGCTTAGGATTAGGCTAAGGGTGAGGTTTAGGGCTAGAGTTAGGGTTACGGACAAGGTTAGTTTTAAGGTTAGGGTTAGGGTTAGGGTTAGGGTGAGAGTTAGGTGGTGTGTTAGGGTTAGGGTTAAGTATAGGATTAGGGTTAGAGTGAGGGGGAGTGTGTGTGTTAGGGTTAGGTTTAGGGTTAGGCTTAGGGTTAGGCTGAGGGTGAGGTTGAGCGTGCGGTTTAGCGTTAGGAGAAGGGTTAAGATGAGGTGTAGGGTTAGGATGAGGGTTAGGGTAAGGGCTAGGGTGAGGGTGAGGTTTAGGTTTATTGTTAGGGTGAAGTTTAGGGTTAGGGTTAGGGTGAGGGTGAGGTTTAGGTTTATAGTTAGGGATAGGGTGAGGCTGATGTTGAGGGTCAGGGTTAGGGTTAGTGTTAGGTGTAGGGTTAGGGTTAGGGTGAGGGTTAGTCTGAGTTTGAGGATGAGGGTTAGGGTTAGGATTAGGATGAGCATTAGTGTTAGAGTGAGTGTGAGTTTTGGGGTTAGGGCTAGGGTTAGGGTTAGGCTTAGGGTTAGGCTGAGGGTTAGAGTAAGGGTGAGGGTTAGGGTTAGGGTGAGCATTACGGTTAGGGTTATGGGGAGGGTTAGGATGAGGGTTAGGGTTAGGATTCGTATTATGGTGAGGTCTAGGGTTAGGGTGAGTGTGAGGGGTAGGGTTAGGGATAGGCTTATGCTTAGGGTTAGGTTGAGGGTGAGGGGGGTCAGGATTAGGGTTAGGGTGATGGTTAGATTTAGGGTTACAGGGAGGTTTAGGATGAGGGTTAGGGTTAGGATTAGGGTTAGGGTGAGGTTGAGGTTTAGGGTTAGTGTTAGGGTGAGAGTTATTGTTAGGGTTAGGGTCAGAGTAGGATTCTGGTTAAGTTTAGAGTTAGGGTGAGGCTTAGGGTCAGAGTTACGGTGAGGTTGAGGTTTAGGGTTAGGTTGAGGTTTAGGGTTAAAAGTAGGGTTAGGGTGAGGGTGACGGTTAGGGTTAGGCTAAGGGTTACGGTGAGGGTGAGAGTTAGGGTTAGGTTGAGGTTTAGGGTTACGATTTGTGTTAGGGTGAAGGCTAGGGTGAGGGTGAGGGTTAGGGTTAGGGTTAGTGTGAGGTTTAGTGTTAGGGTTAGGGTTAGAGTTAGGATTAGGTTGAGGGTGAGGTTTAGGGGTAAAGTTAGTTTTAGGGTCAGGGTTAGGCTTAGGGTGAGGGTTAGTGTGGGGGTGACAGTAAGGGAAAGGTGAGGTTTAGGCTGAGGTGAGGGTTACGGTAAGGGTGAGGGTTAGGGTTAGGGTGAGTGTTAGGGTTAGGGTTAGGGTGAGGGTGTGGGTTAGATTGAGGATTATTGTTAGGATTAGGGTTAGGGCTAGGGTTAGGTTGAGGTTTAGGGTTAGTGTTAGGGTGAGGTTTAGGTTTAGGGTGATGGTTATGGTTAGTGTGAGTATTAGTGTTCGGGTTACGGTTAGTGTTAAGTTGAGGGTAAGTGTTAGGGTGAGGGTTAGGTTTAGGGTGAGGGTAATGTTTAGGGTGAGGGTTAGGGTTAGGGTGTTTTTTAGGGTTAGGGTTAGGGTTACGGTGAGGGTGAGGGTTAGGTTTAGGGTTAGGATTAGGATTAGGGTTAGGGCTAGGGTGCGGGTAAGTGTTAGTGTGAGAGTTAGGGTGAGGGTGAGGGTTATGGTTAGGGTGAGGGTGAGGGTTAGGTTTAGAGTTACCTTGAGCGTGAGTGTTAGGTTTAGGTTGAGGGTTAGGTTTAGGGTTAGGGTTAGGGTTAGTGTGAGGGTTAGTGTTACGGTTAGGGTTAGTGGTAGGGTGAGGATAAGTGTTAGGGTGAGGTTTAGGGTTAGGGTGAGGATTATGTTTAGGGTGAGGGTTAGGGTTATTGTTAGGGTTAGTGTTAGGTTTAGAGTTAGTGTAAGGGTGAGGGTGAGATTTAGTGTTAGAATTAGGGCTAGTGTTAGGGTTAGGGTTAGGGTGCGGGTTTGGCTTAGGCTTAGGCTTAGGCTTAGGCTTAGGCCGAGCTTGAGGGTGAGGGTTAGGATTCACGTTAGGGTGAGGGTTAGGGTTATGTTTAGTGTCAGGTTTAGGATGAGGTTTAGGGTTAGGGTTAGGGTTATGGTGAGGGCTAGGGTGAGGGTTAGGGTGAGGGTTAGGGTTAGGGATAGGGTTAGGTTTAGGATTAGGGTTAGGGTGAAGGTGAGTGTGAGGCTTAGGGTTAGGATTAGGGTTAGGCTTAGAGTTAGGGTGAGGGTTAGGTTTCAGGTTTGAGTTTGGGTGCAGGTGAGGCTGAGGATTAGGGTTAGGTTTAGGGTTAGATTTAGGGGTAGGTTTAGGCTTAGGGTTATTTTTAGTGTTAGGGTTGTGGTGAGGGTTAGGTTTAGGTTTAGTGTTAGGCTGAGGGTGACTGTGGGGGTGAGGATTAGAGTTTGGGTTAGGGTTAGGCTTAGTTTTAGCTTTATGTTTAGTGTTATGGTTAGGGTTAAGTTTGCGGTGAGGGTGAGGCTGAGGTTGAGGGTTAGGGTTAGGGTTAGAGTTAGTGTTATTGTTAGGGTTAGGGCTAGAATTACGGTGAGGTTGCGGGTGAGGATGAAGGTTAGGGTTAGGTTGAATTTTAGGGTCAGGGTTAGGGTCAGGGTGCGGGTGAGGTTTAGGGTTAGAGTTAGGGTTAGTGTTAGGGTTAGGGTGAGGTTGCAGGTTAGGGTTAGGGATGGTGTTATGTGAGGGTGAGGTTTAGTGTTAGAGTTAGGGTTAGGGTGAGGCTAAGGGTAAGCCTTAGGGTTAGGGTTAGTGTTAGGTTTAGGTTTAGGGTTAGGGTGAGGGTTAGGGTTACAGTTAGGTTTAAGGTTAGGCTTAGGGTTAGGCTGATGGTGAGTGTGAGTGTAAGGGTTAGGGTTAGGATGATGGTTAGGGTTAGGGTTATGGGGAGTGTTAGGATGAATGTTAGGGTTAGGATTAGGGTTAGGGTGAGTTTAGGGTTAGGGTTATGGGGAGTGTTAGGATGAATGTTAGGGTTAGGATTAGGGTTAGGGTGAGGGCTAGGGTGAGGTTGAGTTTTAGGGTTAGGGTTAGGGTTAGGATTAGGGTGAATGTGAGGTTTAGGGTTAGAGTTAGGCTTAAGGTGAGGCTGAGGGTGAGGGTGAGGTTTGGGGTTAGGATTAGGATTAGGGTAAGCGTTAGGATGAGTGTGAGGGGATAAGGCTTAGGGTTACACTGAGGGTGAGGTTGAGGTTGACCGTAAGGGTTAGGATTAGCGTTAGGGTGAGGGTGAGTGTGTGGTAGGATTAGGCTTAGGGTTAGGCTGAGGGTGAGGTTGAGGGTGAGGGTTAGGGTTAGGGTGATTGTTTGGGTAAGGGTTAGGGGGAGGGTTAGGATGAGGGTTAGGGTCAGGCTTAGGCTTAGGTTTCGGTTGAGGGAGAGGGTCAGGGTGAGGATTAGCTTTAGGTTGAGGGTTAGGTTTAGGGTTAGCTTGAGAGTTAGGATTCAGGTTAAGTTTCGGATTAGGGTGAGGATTAGGGCTAGGTTTAGGGTGAGGGTTAGATTTAGGGTGAGGGTGAGGGTTAGGATGAGGATTAGGGTTAAGATTAGGGTTAGGTTGAGGGATAGGGTGAGGGTGAGGATTAGGGTTAGCGTTAGGGTAAGGTTTAAGGTTAGGGTTAGGTTTAGGGTGAGGGTTAGGTTGACGGTTAGGGTTACGGTGAGGGTAAGTGTTAAGGTTAGGGTGAGGGTGAGTGTTAGCATTAGGGTTAGGGTTAGGATTAGCTTTAGGGTTAGGATTAGTATTATTGTTAGGGTTAGGGTTAGAGTTATGGTGAGTTTGAGGGTGAGGGTGAGGGTTAGGTTTAGGGTTAGGGTGAGGTTTAGGTTTAGGTGTAGGATTAGGGTTAGCGTGATTGTAAGGTTTAGGGTTAGTTGGAGGGTTAGGTCGAGGGTTAGATTTAGGGTTAGTTTTAGGGTTAAGGTTAGGGTGAGCGTTAGGTTGAGGGTTAGGTTGAGGGTTAGTGTTAGAGTTAGGGCTAGGATTGGGGTTAGGGTTAGGGTTAAGATGAGGATTAGGGTGAGTGTTAGGGTTAGGGTAAAGGTGAGGTTTAGGGTGAGGTTTTCGATTAGGGTTAGGGTTAGTGTTAGATTGAGGTTTAGGGTTAGGGTTTGGGTTAGGCTTAGAGTTACTGTGAGGGTGACGGTCCAGGTGAGTGTGAGGGTTAGGGTTAGGTTTAGGGTTAGGCTTAGGGTTAGGCTTAGGATTAGGCTTAGGGTGAGGGTGCGGATGAGGGTTAGGGTTAGGGTGAGGGTTAGTTTTAGGGTTATAGGGAGGGTTAGGATGAGGGTTAGGGTTAGGATTAGGGTTAGGGTGAGGGCTAGGTTGAGGGTGAGTTTTAGGGTTAGGGTTAGGGTGAGGTTTAGGGTTAGGTTTTGGGATAGGGTTAGAGTTACTGTGAGGGTGAGGGTGCAGGTGAGTGTGAGTGTGAGGGTAGGTTTAGGGTTAGTGTTAGGGTGAGAGTTAGGGTTCAGGGTAAGTTTAGAGTTAGGTTGAGGGTTAGGGTTAGGCTTAAGTTGAGCGTGAGGGTTAGGGTTAGGTTGAGGGTTAGGGTTAGGTTTAGGGTTAGGGTGAGTTTCAAAGTTAGGGTTAGGGTGAGGGTTAGGATGAGCTTTAGAGTTAGGATTAGGGTTAGGTTGAGGGTTAGGGTTTGGATTAGGGTTAGGGTGAGTGTGAGGTTTAGAGTTAGAGTTAGTGATAGGGGGAAGTTTAGGTTGAGGGTTAGGGTTAGGGTTATTGTTAGATTAGGGTTAGGGTGAGGGTTAGGGTTAGGATTAGGGTCAGGGTCAGGGTGAGGGTTAGGTTTAGTGTTAGAGTTAGGGTTAGGGTTAGGGATAGGATTAGGGTTACGTTGAGGGTCAGTGTGCATGTTAGGGTTAGGTTTAGGCTTAAGCTAAGGGTTAGGCTGAGGGTGAGTTTGAGAGTGAGGGTTAGGGTTAGGGTGAGGGTTAGGGTTAGGTTTAGGGGGAGTATGAGGATGAGGGTCAGGGTTAGGTTTAGTTTTAGGGTAAGAGCTAGGGTGAGGGTGAGGTTTAGGGTTGGGGTTAGGGTGAGATTTAGGTTTAGGGTTTGTGTTAGGGTTAGGTTTAGTTTGAGGTTTAGGGTTAGAGTTAGGATTAGGGTATGGTTGAGGGTGCGGTTTAGTGTTAGGGTTAGTGTTAGGGTTAGGTTGAGGGTTAGGGTGAGGGTGAGGTTTAGGGTTAGGATTAGGATTAGGATTAGGGTTAGGGTTAAGGTGAGTGTGAGGGTTAGGGTTAGGTTTAGGGTTAGGCTTAGGGTGAGGGTGAGGGTGAGCGTGAGTGTTAGGGTTAGGTTGATTGTTAGTTTTGGGTTTAGTGTGAGAGTTAGCATTCGGTTGTTTAGGGTTAGGGTGAGGATTAGGGTTAGCGTGAGTGCTAGGGTGAGGGTGAGGGTTAGGGTTAGTGTAAGGGTAAGGTTTATGATTAGGGTTAGGATTCGGGTCAGGGTTAGGGTTAGACTTATGGTTAGGGTGAGGGTGAGTGTTAGGATTAGGTTTAGGATTAGGGTTAGGGTTAGGTTTAGGGTTAGGATTATTGTTAGGGTTAGGGTTAGGTTTATACGGTTACTCTGAGGGTGAGGGTGTGGGTTAGGGTTAGGTTTAGGATGAAGTTTATTTTTGGGGTCAGGGTTAGAGATAGGGGTAGGGTGAGGGTGAGGTTTAGCGTTAGAGTTAGCGTTAGTGTTAGGGTTAGGAATAGGGTGAGGGTTAGGGTAAGGCTTAGGCTTAGGCTTAGGCCTAGGCCGAGCATGAGGTGGAGGGTTAGGGTTCGGGTTATGTTGAGGTTTAGGGTTAGGGTTAGGGTGAGGGTTCGGATGAGGTTTAGGGTTAGGATTAGGTTTACGGTGAGGGCTAAGGTGAGGGTTAGGGTAAGGGTTAGGGTTAGAATAGGGTTAGGTTTAGGATTTGGTTTAGGGTATGGGTGAGTGTGAGGTTAGGTTTGGGTTAGGCTTAGGGTTAGGGTGAGGGTTAGGGTTATGTTTTGGGTTAGGGTGAGGGTGAGGCTGAGGATTAAGTTTAGGTTTAGGGTTTGGTTTAGGGTTAGGGTATGTGTTAGGGTTAAGGTTAGGGTTACGGTTACTGTGAGGGTTTGGGTTAGGGTTAGGGTTAGAATTAAGTTAGGGTTAGGCGGAGGGTGAGGGTGGGGGTGAGGATTAGGGTTATGGTTATGGTTAGGGTTTGGGTTAGGGTTATTGTTAATGTTATGGTTAGGGTTAAGTTTGCAGTGAGGGGGAGGCTGAGGTTGAGGGTTATGTTTATGGTTAGGGTTAGGGTTAGGGTTACTGATATGGTTAGGGTTAGGGTTAGAGTTACAGTGAGGTTGAGGGTGAGGGTGAGGGTTAGGGACAGTGTTAGGTTTAGGATTAGGGTTAGGGTTAGGGTTAGGATTAGTGTGAGGTTTAGGGTTAGACTTAGGGTTTGGGGGATGGTTAGCGTGAGGTTTAGGTTAGGGTTAGACTTAGGGTTAGTTTGAGGGTGAGGGTTAGGTTGAGGTTTAGGGATAGTGTGAGGGTTAGGGTTAGGGTAAGGCTTAGGGTTAGGCTGAGAGTGAGGGTGAGGGTGAGGTTTAGGGTTAGTGTGAGGGTTAGGGTTTTGTTGCGGATTACAGTGAGGGTTAGGTTTAGGCTGAGGGTTAGACTGGGGGTGAGGATTAGGGTTAGGGTTATGTTTAGGGTTGGAGTTAGGGTTATTGTTAGGGTTAGGTTGAGGCTGAGGTTTAGTGTTAGGTTTAGGGTTAGGATTAGAGTGAGGTTTAGTGTTAGGGTTTGGGTTAGGGTTAGAGTGAGGGTGAAGTTATGGTTAGGGTGAGTGTTAGGCTTAGGGTGAGGGTTAGGGTGCGGTTGATGATAAGGGTAAAGGTGAGAGTTAGGCTGAGGGTAATGGTTACCGTAAGGGTTATGGTTAGGGTTAGGGAGAGGGATAAAGTTAGGGTTAGGGGAGGGTGAGGGGTAGTTTGAGGATTAGTGTTAGGGTTAGTGTGAGATTTAGGGTGAGGATGAGGTTTAGGGTTAGGGAGAAGCCTAGGGTGAGGGTGAGGGTTAGGGATAGTGTTCGGGTGAGGTTTATGGTTAGGGTGATGGTTAGGGTTAGTGTTAGGTTGAGGTATAGTGTTAGGTTTAGGGTTACGATTAATGTTAAGATTAGGCTTAAGGTGAGAGTTAGGGTGAGTGTGAGGATTAGGGTTAGGGTTAGGGATAGGCTTAGGGTTAGGCTGAGGGTGAGAGTTATTGTTAGGATGAAGGTTAGGGTTAGGGTTAGAGTGAAAGTTAGGATTCAGGTTAAGTTTAGGGTTAGAGTGAGGATTAGGGTAAGGGTTACAGGGACCATGAGGATTAGGGTTAGTTTGAGGGTTACGATAAGGGTTAGGGTTAGGGTGAGGGTGAGGGTGAGGGTTAGGTTTATTGTTAGAGTGAGGGTTAGGATGAAGGTTTGGGTTAGGATTAAGGTTAGGGTGAGGGTTAGGGTGAGGGTGAGGTTTAGGGTTAGGATTAGGGTGCGGTTTAGGGTTAGGTTTAGGGTTAGGGATAGGGTGAGGCTGAGAGTTAGGGTTAGGGTGAGGCTGAGGGTTAGGTTTAGGGTTAGTGTTAGTGTTAGAGTTAGGGTTACTGTGAGGGGGAGGGAGAGGTTGAGGATTAGGTTTAGTGTTAGGATTAGGGTAAGTTATAGAGTTAGGGTTACAGTGACCGTGAGTGTTAGGGTTAGGTTGAAGGTTAGGTTTAGGCTAATGATTAGGGTGAGGGTGAGGGTGTCGGTTAGGGTTAAGGTAAGTCTTAGGGATAGGGTTAGGTTGAGAGTTAGGGTTCGAGTTAAGTTTAGTGTTAGGGTGATTGTTAATTTTAGGATTACGGTGAGCATGAGGGTTAGGGTTAGGTTGAGGGTTAGGGTTGGCTTAGGATTAGGGTGAGGATTAGGGTTAGGGTAAGGGTGAGGTTTAGGGTGAGGTTTTCGATTAGGGTTAGGGTTAGGGTTAGAATGAGGTTTAGGGTTAGGGTTTGGGTTAGGCTTAGAGTTACTGTGAGGGTGTGGTTGCAGGTGAGTGTGAGGGTTAGGGTTAGGCTTAGGATTAGGCTGAGGGTGAGGGTGCGGATGAGGGTTAGGGTTAGGGTGAGGGTTAGTTTTAGGGTTAGGATGAGGGTTAGCGTTAGGATTAGGGTTAGGGTGAGGGCTAGGTTGAGGGTGAGTTTTAGGGTTAGGGTGAGGGTGAGGTTTAGGGTTAGGGTTTGGGATAGGGTTAGAGTTACTGTGAGGGTGAGGGTGCAGGTGAGTGTGAGGGTGAGGGTGAGGTTTAGGGTTAGTGTTAGGGTGAGAGTTCGGGTTCAGGTTAAGTTTAGGGTTAGGTTGAGAGTTAGGGTTAGGCTTACGTTGAGTGTGAGGGTTAGGGTTAGGTTGAGGGTTAGGGTTAGGTTTAGGGTTAGGGTGAGTTTCAGAGTTAGGGTTAGGGTGAGGGTTAGGATTAGGTTTAGAGTTAGGATTAGGGTTAGGTTGAGGGCTAGGGTGAGGGTGAGTTTTAGAGTTAGTGTTAGGGTGAGGTTTAGGGTTAGGGTTAGGTTAGGGTTAGGTTGAGGTTTAGGGTTAGAGTTAGGGTTGGGGGAGGGTTAGGTTGAGGGTTAGGGTTAGGTTTAGTGTTAGGTTAGGGTTAGGGTGAGGGTTAGGGTTAGGATTAGGGTCAGGGTGAGGGTGAGGGTTAGGGATAGGTTTAGAGTTAGGGTTAGGGTTAGGGATAGGATTAGGGTCAGGTTGAGGGCCAGTGTGTGTGTTATGGTTAGGTTTAGGCTTAAGCTTAGGGTTAGGCTGAGGGTGAGTTTGAGAGTGAGGGTTAGGATTAGGGTGAGGGTTAAGGTTAGGTTTAGGGGGAGTGTGAGGATGACGGTCAGGTTTAGGTTTAGTGTTAGTGTAAGGGCTAGGGTGAGGGTGAGGTTTAGGGTTGGGGTTAGGGTGAGATTTAGGTTTAGGGTTTGTGTTAGGGTTAGGTTTAGTGTGGGGTTTACCATTAGAGTTAGGGTTAGGGTATGCCTGAGGGTGAGGGTTAGGGTTAGGGTTATTGTTAGGGTTAGGGTGAGGGTGAGGTTTAGGGTTAGGGTTAGGATTACTATTAGGGTTAGGGTAAGGGTGAGTGTGAGGGTTAGGGTTAGGGTTAGGGTTAGGCTTAGGGTGAGGGTGAGGGTGAGGGTGAGGGTTAGGGTTAGGTTGAGGGTTAGGTTTAGGTTTAGTGTGAGAGTTAGCATTTGGTTAAGTTTAGGTTTATGGTTAGGATTAGGGTTAGGATTAGGGTTAGGGTGAGTGCTAGGGTTCAGGTGAGGGTTAGGGTTAGTGTTAGGGTAAGGTTTATGGTTAGGGTTAGGGTTTGGGTGAGGGTTAGGGTTAGGTTTAGGGTTAGGATGAGGTTGAGTGTTAATATTAAGTTTAGGATTAGGGTTAGGGTCAGGTTTAGGGTTAGGATTAGTGTTATTGTTAGAGTTAGGGTTAGAGTTATGGTAAGGTGAGGGTGAGGGTTAGTAATAGGATTAGTGTTAGGGTTAGGGTGAGTGTGAGGTTTAGGGTTAGAGCTAGGGTTATGCTAAGTTTTAGGCTGAGGGTGAGGGTGAGGGTGTGGATTATTGTTAGGGTGAGGGTTAGGGTTTTTGTTACGGTGACGGTTAGGATGAGGGTTTGGTTTAGGATTAGGTTTACGGTGAGGGCTAGGTTGAGGATGAGGTTTAGGTTTAGGATTAGGGTGAGGTTTAGGGTTAGGGTTAGGGTTAGGGTGAGGCTGAGAGTTAGGGTTAGGTTGAGGCTGAAGTTTAGGTTTAGGGTTAGTGTTAGTGTTAGAGTTAGGGTTATGATGAGGCTGAGGGAGAGGGTGAGGCTTAGTGTTAGGATTAGGATTAGGGTAAGGTATTGGGTGAGTGTGAGGGTTAGGGTTACGTTGACCGTGAGTGTTAGGGTTAGGTTGAGGGTTAGGGTTAGGCTTATGATTAGGGTGAGGTTGAGTGTGAAGGTTAGGGTTAGGGTAAGTCTTAGGGATAGGGTTAGTTTGAGAGTTAGGGTTCGAGTTAAGTTTAGTGTTAGGGTGATTGTTAGTGTTAGGATTACGGTGAGCATGAGGGTTAGGGTTAGGTTGAGGGTTAGGGTTAGGCTTAGGAATAGGGTGAGCGTTAGGGTTAGGGTAAAGTTGAGGTTTAGGGTGAGGTTTTCGATTAGGGTTAGGGTTAGGGTTAGAGTGAGGTTTAGGGTTAGGGTTTGGGTTAGGCTTAGAGTTACTGTGAGGGTGAGGGTGCAGGTGAGTGTGAGGGTTAGGGTTAGGTTTAGGGTTAGGCTTAGGTTTAGGCTTAGGATTAGGCCGAGGGTGAGGGTGGGGATGAGGGTTAGGGTTAGGGTGAGGGTTAGTTTTAGGGTTATGGGGAGGGTTAGGATGAGGGTTAGGGTTAGGATTAGGGTTAGGGTGAGGGCTAGGTTGAGGGTGAGTTTTAGGGTTAGGGTGAGGGTGAGGTTTAGGGTTAGGGTTTGGGATAGGGTTAGAGTTACTGTGAGAGTGAGGGTGCGGGTGAGTGTGAGTGTGAGGGTGAGGTTTAGGGTTAATGTTAGGGTGAGAGTTAGGGTTCAGGTTAAGATTAGGGTTAGGTTGAGTGTTAGTGTAGGCTTAAGTTGAGCGTGAGGGTCAGGGTTAAGTTGAGGGTTAGGGTTAGGTTTAGGGTTAGGGTGAGTTTCAGATTAGGGTTAGGGTGAGGGTTGGGATGAGGTTTAGAGTTAGGATTAGGGTTAGGTTGAGGGCTAGGGTGAGGGTGAGAGTTAGGGTTAGTGTTAGGGTGAGGTTTAGGCTTAGGGTTAGGTTAGGGTTAGGTTGAGGGTTAGAGTTTGGATTAGGGTTAGGGTGAGTGTGATGTTTAGGGTTAGAATTAGGGTTAGGGGGTGGGTTAGGTTGAGGGTTAGGGTTAGGGTTAGTGTTAGGTTAGGGTTAGGGTGAGGGTTAGGGTTAGGATTATGGTCAGGGTGAGGGTGAGGGTTAGGTTTGGGGTCAGAGTTAGGGTTAGGATTAGGGATAGGATTAGGGTTAGGGTGAGTGTCAGTGTGTTTGTTAGGGTTAGGTTTAGGATTAAGCTTAGGGTTAGGCTGAGGGTGAGTTTGAGAGTGAGGGTTAGGGTTAGGTTGAGGGTTAGTGTTAGGTTTAGGGGGAGTGTGAGGATGAGGGTCAGGGTTAGGTTTAGTGTTAGTGTGAGGGCTAGGGTGAGGGTGAGGTTTAGGGTTTAGGGTTTGTGTTAGGGTTAGGTTTAGTGTGAGGTTTAGTGTTAGAGTTAGGGTTAGGATAAGGCTGAGGGTGAGGGTTAGGGTTACGGTTCGTGTTAGGGTTAGGTTGAGGGTTAGGGTGAGGGTGAGATTTAGGGTTAGGGTTAGGATTAGGATTAGGGTTAGGGTTAGGGTGAGTGTGAGGGTTAGGGTTAGGGTTAGCGTTAGGCTTAGGGTGAGGGTGAGGGTTAGGTTTAGTTTGAGGGTTAGGTTTAGGTTTAGTGTGAGAGTTAGCTTTAGGTTTAGTTTAGGTTTAGGGTGAGGATTAGGGTTAGGATTAGCGTTAGGGTGAGTGCTAGCTTGAGGGTGAGTGTTAGGGTTAGTTTTAGGGTAAGGTTTATGGTTAGGGTTAGGGTTCGAGTGAGGGTTAGTGTTAGGATTAGGGTTAGGTTGAGGGTGAGTGTTAGGATTAGGTTTAGGATTAGTGTTAGGGTTTGGTTTAGGGTTGGGATTAGTGTTATTGTTAGAGTTAGGGTTAGAGTTATGGTGAGGGTGAGGGTGAGGGTTAGGAATAGGATTAGTGTTAGGGTTAGGGTGAGTGTGAGGTTTAAGGTTAGGGTTAGGGTTAGGCTAAGTTTTAGGCTGAGGGTGATGGTGAGGGTGGGGATTATTGTTAGGGTGAGGGTTAGGGTTATTGTTAGGGTGAGGGTGAGGATGAGGTTTAGAATTAGTATTAGGGTTAGGTTGAGGGGTAGGGTGAGGGTGAGAGTTAGGGTTAGTGTTAGGGTGAGGTTTAGGGTTAGGGTTAGGGTTAGGTTGAGGGTTAGTGTTTGGATTAGGGTTAGGGTGAGTGTGAGGTTTAGGGTTAGAGTTAGGTTTAGGGGGAGGGTTAGGTTGAGGGTTATAGTTAGGGTTAGTGTTAGTGTTAGGGTTAGGGTTATTGTTAGTGTTATGGTTAGGGTTAAATTTGCAGTGAGGTTGAGGCTAAGGTTGAGGGTTATGATTATGGTTAGGGTGAGTGTTAGGGTTACTCTTATTTTTCGGTTTAGGGTTAGAATTACAGTGAAGTTGAGGGTGAGGGTGAGGGTTAGGGTTAGAATGAGGTTTAGGATTAGGGTTAGGGTTAGGGTGAGGGTGAGGTTTAGGGTTAGATTTAGGGTTTGGGGGAGGGATAGGGTGAGGTTTAGGGTTAGGGTTAGTGTTAGGGTTAGGGTGAGTGTGAGGGTTAGTTTGAGGTTTTGGGATAGGGTTATGTTTAGGTTTAGGTTTAGGGTGAGCGTGAGTGTGTGGGTTAGGTTGAGGGTTAGACTTAGGCTTAGGTTTAGGGTAAGGGTCAGGGTGGTGGTGAGGATTAGGGTTAGGGAGATGGTTAGGGTTAGGGTTAGTGTTATTGTTAGGGTAAGGGTTAGAGTTATGATGAGGGTGAGGGTGCTGCTGAGAGTTAGGGTTAGGGTTAGTGTGGGATTTAGGGTTAGGGTGTGATTTAGGGTTAGAGTTACTGTGAGGGTGAGGGTGCGGTTGAGTGTGAGGGTTAGGGTTAGTTTTAGGGATAGGATTAGGCTAAGGGCTAGGGAGACGTTTAGGGTTAGGTTTGTAGTGAGATTTAGGGGTAGGGTTAGATTTAGGGTTAGGGTGATGTGAGGTTTAGGGTTAGATTTAGGGTTAGGGTGAGGCTGAGGGTGAGGGTTAGGGTTAGGATTATTGTTAGGGTTAGGTTAGGGTTAGGGTGAGGTTAGGGGGAGGGGGAGGTTTAGGGTTAGGGTTAGGATTAGTGTTAGGGTTTGGGTGAGTGTGAGGGATAGGGTTAGGGTTAGGGTTAGCGTGAGGGTTAGGGTTAGGGTTAGGGTGAGAGTTAGGGTTCTGATAAGTTTAGGGTTAGGGTGAGGATTAGGGTTAGGATTAGGTTTAGGTTTGGGGCTAGGGTGATGGTGAGGGTGAGGGTTAGTTTTAGGGTAAGGTTTACGGATAGGGTTAGGGTTTGGGTGAGGGTTAGGATGAGGGTTAGCGTTACGGTGAGGGTGAGGCTTATGGGTAGGTTGAGGGTTAGGTTTAGGATTAGGGTTAGGGTGAGGGTGAATGTTAGGATTATTGTTAGGTTTAGGATTTGGATTAGGGTTAGGGTGAGTGTGAGGTTTAGGGTTAGGGTTAGGGTTAGGCTTAGGTTTAGTCTGAGGGTGATGGTGAGGGTGAGGGTTATTGTTAGGGTGAGGGTTAGGGTTAGGGTTAGGGTGAGAGTTAGGGTTCGGGTTAAGTTTAGGGTTAGAGTGAGGTTTAGGGTAAGGGTTACAGTGTGGGGTAGGGTTAATGTTAGTGTGAGTTGTAGGATGAGGGTTAGGGTTAGGATTAGTCTTAGAATGAGGGCTAGGGTGAGGGTGAGGTTTAGGGTTAGGGTTAGGGTGACGTTTAGGTTTAGGTTTAGGGTTAGGGTAAGGGTGAGGGTAAGGTTTAATGTTAGAGATAGGGTTAGGGTGAGGCTGAGGGTGAAGGTTAGGGTTAGTGTTAGTGTTAGATTTAGGGTTTTGGTGAGTGTTAGCCTTGGTGTTAGGAATAGGATTAGGGTAAGGGTTAGGGTGAGTGTAAGGGTTAGTGTCACCGTGAGCGTGAGTGTTAGGGTTAGGTTGAGGGTTAGGGTTAGGCTTACGATTAGGGTGAGGGTGAGAGTGAGGATTAGGGTTAGGGTAAGGGTTAGGGGTAGGGTTAGAGTGAGAGTTAGGGTTCGAGTTTAGGGTTAGGGTGTGATTTAGGGTTAGGATTACGTTGAGTTTGAAGGTTAGGCTTAGTTTGAGGGTTAGGGTTAGGCTTAGGATTAGGGTGAGGGTTAGGGTTAGGGTTAGGCTGAGGTTTAGGGTGAGGTTTTGGATTACGGTTAGGGTTAGTGTTAGGGTGAGGGTGAGCTTTTGGGTTAGAGTTAGGTTTAGGGGCAGGGTTAGGGAGAGTTTTTGGGTTAGAGTTAGTGTTATGGTTAGAGTGAGGGTTAGGGTTTGGGTTAGGGTTATTGTTAGTGTTATGGTTAGGGTTAAGTTTGTGGTGAGGGCGAGGCTGAGGGTGGGAGTTATGTTTATTGTTAGGTTTAGAGTGAGGTTTAGGGTTAGGGTTAGGGTAAGGGTTAGGGTGAGTGTGATTTTTAGGGTTAGATTTAGGGTTTGGGTTAGGATTAGGGTTAGGGTGAGGGTTAGGGTGAAGGCTAGGGTGTCGTTGAGTGTTATGGTAAGTGTTAGGGTTAAGGTTAGGGTGAGGGTTAGGTTGAGGTTAAGGGTTAGGGTTAGGGTTAGTGTTAGGATTAGGGTTAGGGTGAGGGTTAGTGTGAGGGTTAGGCTTAGGATTAGGCTTAGGCTTAGGGTAAGGCTGAGAGTGAGTGTGGGGGTGTGGATTAGGGTTAGGGTGATTGTTAGGTTTAGGCTTAGGGTGAGGGTTAGGATGAGAATTAGGGTTAGGATTAGGATTAAGGTGAGGGCTTCGGTGAGGGTGAGGGTTAGGGTAAGTGTTAGGCTTAGGCTTAGGGTTAGGCTGAGAATGAGGTTGAGGGTGAGGGTTAGGGTTAAGGTGAGATTTAGTGTTAGGGTTACGGTTAGAGTTAGGATTCGGGTGAGGGTGAGGTTCAGGGGTAGAGTTAGGGTTAGGTTGAGTGTTAGGCTTAGGGTGACGGTTAAGGTGGGAATGATGGTAAGGTAAAGGTGAGGGTTAGGCTGAGTGTGAGGGTTATTGAATGGGTTAGCGTTAGTGTTACGGGGAGGGATAGGATTAGGCTGAGTGTGAGGGTGTGGGTTAAATTGAGGATTAGTGTTAGGGTTCGTGTGAGGTTTAGGGTGAGGATGAGGGTTAGGGTTAGGGTAAGGCCTAAGGTGAGGATGAGGGTTACGGTTAGTGTTAGGGTGAAGTTTAGGGTTAGGGTTAGGGTTTGGATTAATGTTAAAGATAGGCTTAATGTGAGGGTTAGGGTGAGGGTGAGGTTTAGGGTTAGGGTTAGGATTAGGATTAGGTTTAGGGTTAGGATAAGTGTGACTTTTAGGGTTAGGGGTAGGGTTAGGCTTAGGGTTAGGCTTAGGGTGATGGTGAGGGTGAGGGTTATTGTTAGGGTGAGGGTTAGGCTTAGGCTTAGGGTGAGAGATAGTGTTCCGGTTATGTTTAGGTTTAGAATGAGTATTGGGTAAGGGTTACAGTGAGGGTGAGGGTTAGTGTTAGGTTGAGGTTTCGGGTTAGGGTTTGGTTTAGGGTGAGGGTGAGGGTGAGGGTGAGGGTAAGGGTTAGGGTTAGTGTTAGGGTAAGGGTTAGGATGAGGGTTAGGGTTAGGATTAGGGTTAGGTTTAGGGTTAGATTTAAGGTTAAGTTGAGAGTGAGGGTGAGGGTTAGGGTTAGGGTGGGGGTTAGGGTTAAAGTTATTGTTAGGGTTAGGGTTAGAGTTAAGGTTAGGGTGAGTGTGAGGGTGAGGGTTAGGTTTAGGGTGAGGTGTACGGTGAGGTTAAGGGTTAGGGTTAGGGTTAGAGTTAGCGTGAGGGTGAGGTTTAGGGGTAGAGTTAGGGTTAGGGGGAGGGTTAGAGTCAGGTTTAGGTTTAGGGTTTGGGTGAGGATGAGGGTTAGGTTGAGTTTTAGGGATATGGTTAGGTTTAGGATTAGGTATCATGTGAGGGCGAGTGTGAGGGTTAGGGTGATGGTTAGGCTTAGGGTGAGGGTTAGGCTGAGGGTGAGGGTGGGGGTGACGATTAGGGTTAGGGGCATAGTAAGGGTTAGGGTTAGTGTTATTGTTAGGGTTAGAATTGGAGTTACTGTGAGGGTGAGGTTGGCGGTGAGGGTTAGGGTTAGGGTTAGGGTGGGGTTTAGGTTTAGGGTTAGTGTTAGGTTAGTGTGAGGTTGAGAGTTAGGTTGAGGTTTAGGGTTAGGGTTAGGGTTATTGTGAGGGTAGGGTTAGGGTTAGAGTTAGTGTTGGGGTTACGGTAAGTGTTAGGGTGAGGGTTTGGGTTAGGGTGAGGTTTCTGTTTAGGGTGAGTGTTAGAGTTAGGTTTATTGTTAGGGTTAGGGTTAGGGTTAAGGTTACGTTGAGGGTGAGGATTAGGGTTGGGGTTAGGATGAGGTTTAGGTTTAGGGTTAGTGTTACAATTAGGGTTAGGGTGAGAGTGAGGTTTAAGGTTAGAGTTAGGGTTAGTGTTAGGGTTAGAGTGAGGGCTAGGGTGAGGATTGGGGTTAGGGTGAGGGTGAGGGTTAGGATGAGGTTTAGGGTTAGGATTAGGGTTAGGGTTAGGGCTAGGGTAAGGGTTAGGGTTAGGGTTTGGGTTAGGGTGAGGTTGAGGCTGAGGATTAGGGTTTGGTTAAGTCTTAGGGTTAGGGTTAGTTTTAGCGTTAGGTTTTGGCTGAGGTTGAGGGTGGTGGTGAGGATTAGGGTTAGGTTTACGGTTCTGGTTATTGTTAGTGTTATGGTTAGGGTTAATTTTGCAGTGAGGTTGAGTTTGAGGTTGAGTGTTATGGTTAGACATTGGGTTATGGTTAGGGTTAGTGTTATTGTTAGGGTTAGGTTTACAGTTACGGTGAGCTTGAGGGTGAGGGTGAGAGTTAGGGTTAGGATGAGGTTTAGGGTGAGATTTGGGGTTAGGTTTAGGGTGAGTGTGAGGTTTAGGGTTAGAGTTAGTTTTAGGGGGCGGGTTAGGGTGAAATTTAGGGTTAGGGTTAGTGTTAGGGTTAGGGAGAGCGGCAGGGTTAGGATGTGGTTTAGGGATAGGTTTAGGGTTAGGATTAGGGTTAGGGTGTGGGTGAGTGTAAGGGTTAGGGTGTAAGGGTTAGGCTTAGGCTTAGGGTTAGGCTGAGAGTGAGGATGAGGGTGAGATTTAGGGTTAAAATTAGGGTGGGGTTTAGGGTTAGGGTTAGGGTTAGGGTTTGGGTGAGGGTGAGGTTTCAGTTTAGATATAGGGTTAGGGGGGTGGTTAGGGTGAGGGTTATGGTTAGGGTTAGTTTTAGGGTTAGGGTGAGGGTGAGGGTTAGGTTTAGGGTTAGGATTAGGTTTAGGGTGAGGGTGAACGTGTGTGTTAGGGTTAGGTTTAGGGTTAGGCTTAGGATTAGGCTGAGGGTGAATTTGAGGTTGAGGGTTATGGTTAGGGTGAGGGTTAGTGTTCGGGTTAAGTTTAGGGTTAGGGTGAGGGTTGGGGTAAGGGTTATGGTGAGGGCGAGGGTTAGCGTTAGGTTGAGTGTTAGGGTTAGGGTTAGGGTGTGTGTGAGGGTGAGGGTTAGGGTTAGGGTGAGGGTTAGGATGAGTGTTAGGGTTAGAGTTAGATTTAGGTTGAGTCTGAGGGTGAGGGTTAGGGTGAGGGTTAGTGTTAGATTTAGGGTTAGGGTGAGGGTGAAGGTGAGGGTGAGGGTTAGGGTTAGGGTTAGGGCGAGGTTTACGGTTAGTGTTATGATTAGGGTTAGGATGAGGGTGAGGTTTAAGGGTAGAGTTAGGGTTAGGGTGAGGGTTAGGGTGAGGGTTAGGGTTAGGGTGAGGCTTAGGGAGGGGGTGATGTTGAGGGTAAATGTGAGGTTTAGGCTGAGTGTGAGTTTTACCATAAGGGTGATGGTTAGTGTGAGGATGAGGGTTAAGGTTAGCGTGAGTGTTAGGGTGAGGGTGAAGGTTAGGTTTAGGGTGAGGGTTAGGGTTAGGTTTAGGGAGAAAGATAGGGTTTGGGTTAAATTTAGGGTTAGGGTTAGGGTTCGGGTGAGGGTTAGGGTTAGTATGAGGGTTAGGATGAGGATTAGGGTTATGATTAATGTTAGGGTGTGGGCTAGGGTGATGGTGATTTTTAGGGTTAGTGTTTGGGTGAGGTTTAGTGTTAGGGTTAGGGTTAGGGTGAGTGTTAGGATGAGAGTTAGTGTTAGGATTAGGGTTATGGTGAGGGTGAGGGTTAGAATTAGGTGTAGGGTGAGGGTGAGTGTTAGGATTAGGGTTAGTGTTAATTCAGGTTTAGGATTAGTGTTATTGTTAGGGTTAGGGTTAGACTTACAGTGAGGGTGAGGGTGAGGGTGAGGGTTAGGGTTAGGGTGAGGGTTAGGATTGGGGTTATGGGGAGGGTTATGATGAGGGTTAGGTTTAGGATTAGGTTTAGGGTGAGGGTTATGCTTACGGAAGTGTGAGGGTTAGGGTTAGGGTTAGGATTAGGGTTAGGGTTAGGGTGATTGTTAGGGTTAGGGTTAGGGTTATGGTTACGGTGAGGGTGAGGGTTAGGGTTGAGTTTAGGGTGAGGTTTTTAGTGTTAGGGTTAGGATTGGAGTTAGGGTTAGGGTGAGGGTGATGTTTAGGGGTAGAGTTAGGTTTTCGGTGAGGGTCAACATGAGGGTTAGGGTTACGGTGAGGGTCAAGGTGGGGGTGATGGTAAGGGTAAAGATGAGGATTAGGGGTAGATTTAGGTTTACGGTGAGGGTCAACATGAGGGTTAGGGTTACGGTGAGGGTTAAGTTGAGGGTTATGGTAAGGGTGAGGGTTACGGTTAGGGTGAGGATGAGAGTTAGGGTTAGGGTGAGTGCTAGGGTGAGGGTGAGGACTAGGTTTAGTGTTAGGGTGAGGTTAGGGTTAGTGAGGGGTATGGTTAGGTTAAGGATAGGGTTAGGTTCAGGTTTAGTGTTAGGGTTAGGTTTAGGGTTAGGGTAGGGTTAAGGTTAGGGTTAGGGTTATTGTTAGGGTTAGGGTTAGGATGAGGTTTAGGTTTAGGGTCCGGGTTAGAGTTAGGCTTAGGATAAGGGTGATGTTTAGGGTTAGAGTTAGGGTTAGTGTTAGGGTTAGGGTTAGCATGAGGGTTCGGTTTAGGGTTAGGCTTAGGCTTTGGTTTAGTCTTAGGCCCAGCATGTGGGTGAGGGTTAGGGTTAGGGTTACGGTGAGGGTAATCGATACGGAAGGGTGAGGGTTTGGGTTAGGTTGAGGGTTAGGGTTAGAATTAGGATTAGGTTGAGGGTGAGGTTAGGATTAAGGTTAGGTTTAGGGTTATTGTTAGGGTTATGGTTAGGGTTACGGTGAGGGTGACGGTTAGGGTTAAGTTTATGGTGAGGTTTTTAGTGTTAGTGTTAGTGTTAGGGTTAGGGTTAGGGTGAGGTTTCGGGGTAGAGTTAGGGTTAGGGTTATGGTTACGGTGAGGGTTAGGGTTAGGGTGAGGGTTAAGGTGGGGTGACGGTAAGAGTAAAGATGAGGGTTAGGCCTAGGGTGAGGGTTATGGTAAGGGTGAGGGTTAGGGTTAGGGTTAGGATTAGGGTGAGAGTCAGTGTTCAGGTTAAGTTTACGGTTAGGGTGAGGTTTAGGGTGAGGATGAGGGTTAGGGTTAGGGTGAGGACTAGGGTGAGAGGGAGGATTAAGATTAGTGTTAGGGTGAGGTTAGGGTTAGGGTGAGGGTTATGGTTATGGTTATGGTTAGGGTTAGGGTTAGGTTTAGTGATAGGGTTAGGGGTAGGATTAGGGTAGGGTTAAGTTTAGGGTTAGGGTTATTGTTAGGGTTAGGGTTAGGATGAGGTTTAGGTTTAGAGTTAGGTTCAGTGTTAGGGTTAGGGTAATGGTGAGGTTTAGGGTTAGAGTTAGGTTTAGTGTTAGGGTTAGGGTTAGGGTGAGGTTTAGGGTCAGGGTTAGGCTTCGGCTTTGGTTTAGGCTTAGGCCCAACATGTGTGTGAGGGTTAGGGTGAGGTTTAGGGTGAGGGTTAATGTTAGGGTTCGGGTGAGGTTTAGGATGATTTTTAGGGTTAGGATTAGAGTTACGGTGAGGGCAAGGGATAGGGTTAGGATGATTATTCGGGTTAGGGATAAGGTTAGATTTAGGATTAGGGTTAGTGTGAGGGTTAGTGTGAGGGTTAGGGTTAGCATTAGGGTTAGGCTTAGGGTTAAGGTGAGGGTTAGGGTTAGGGTGAGGCTGAGGAGTAGGGTTAGGTTGAGGTTTAGGTTTAGGGTTAGGTTTAGGGTTAGTTTTAGTGTTATGTTTAGTGTTAAGGTCAAGTTTAGGGTTAGGATTAGTGTTATTGTTAGGGTTAGGGTTACAGTTAAGGTGAAGTTGAGGGTGAGGGTGAGGTTTAGGTTTAGGGTGAAGTTTAGGTTTAGAGTAATGGTTAGGGTTAGGGTGAGGTTTAGGGTTAGAGTTAGATTGAGGGGGGAGGGTTAGGGTGAAATTGAGGGCTAGGTTTAGTGTTAGGGTTAGGGTGAGTGTGAGGTATAATTTGAGGTTTAAAGATAGAGGTAGGTTTAGGATTAGTGTTAGGGGGATGGTGAGTGTGAGGGTTAGGGTGAGGGTTAGGCTTAGGCTCAGGTTTAGGCTGAGGGTGAGGGTGGGGGTAAGTATTAAAGTTACGGTGATGATTAGGGTTAGGGTTAGTGCTGTTCTTAGGTTTAGGGTTAGAGTTACAGTGAGGTTGAGGTTGGGGGTGAGGGTTAGCGTTAGGGTTAGGGTGGGGTTTAGGGTTAGGCTTAGTGTTATGGTTAGGGTGAGGTTTAAGGTTAGATATAGGGTTAGGGGGAGGGTTATGGTTATGGTTATTGTTAGGGTTAGTGTTAGGGTTAGGGTGAGGGTAAGGGTTAGGTTTAGGTTTAGGGTTAGGCTTAGGGTTAGGCTGAGGGTGATGGTGAGGGTGAGGGTTAGGGTTAGGGTGAGGGTTAGGGTAAGGGTTATGGGAGGGTTATGATGATGGTTAGGGTTAGGATTAGGGTTAGGTTGAGGGCTAGGATTACGGAAGGGGGAGGGTTAGGTTTAGGGTGAGGGTTAGGGTTAGGATTAGGGTTAGGGTGAGGGTGCGGTTTAGGACTAGGGTGAGGGTTAGTGTTATTTTTAAGGTTAGTGTTAGGGTGATGGTTACGGTGAGGGTGAGGGTTAGGGTTAAGCTTAGGGTGAGGTTTATAGTGTTAGGGTTTGGGTTAGAGTTAGGGTTAGGGCGAGGGTGAGGATTAGGGGTAGAGTTAGGGTTAGGGTGAGTGTTAGGATGAGGTTTAGGTTTAGGGTGAGGGTTAAGGTGGGGGTGACTGTAAGGGTCAAGATGAGGTTTAGGCCTAGGTTGAGCGTTATGGTAAGGGAGAGGGTTAGGGTTAGGGTGAGGGTTAGGGTTAGGGTTAGGGTGAGAGTTAATGTTCAGGTTAAGTTTAGGGTTAGGATGAGGTTTAGGGTGAGGGTGAGAGTTAGGGTTAGGGTTAGGGCCAGTGTGAGTGTGAGGATTGGGGTTAGTGTTAGGGTGAAGTTAGGGCTAGGGTGAGGATTATGGTTATGTTTATGGTTAGCATTAGGGTTCGGTTTAGTGTTAGGGTTAGGGGTAGGGTTAGGGTAGGGTTAAGGTTAGGGTTAGCGTTATTGTTAGGGTTAGGGTTAGGATGACGTTTAGGTTTAGGGTTAGGTTTAGAGTTAGGGTTAGGGTAAGGGTGAGGTTTAGGGTTAGAGTTAGGGTTAGTGTTAGGGTTAGGGTTAGGGTGAGGGTTAGGGTTAGGTTTAGGCTTAGGCTTTGGTTTAGGCTTAGGCCCAGTATGTGGGTGAGGGTAAGGTTTAGGTTTAGGGTGAGGGTTAGGGTTAGGTCCAGGGTTAGTGTTGTTGGTAGGTTTAGTTTTAGATTTGCGGTGAGGTTGAGGCTGAGGTTTAGGGTTAAGGTTAGGGTGAGGTTTTTAGTGTTAGGGTTAGTGTTAGAGGTAAGGTTAGGGTGAGGGTGAGGTTTAGGGGTAGAGTTAGGGTTAGGGTGAGGTTTAGTGTGAGGGTTAGGGTTAGGGTGAATGTTAGGGTTAGGGGTAGGGTGAGAGTGAAGGATAGATTGAGGATTAGTGTTCGGTTAGTGTGAGGTTTAGGGTGAGGATGAGGGTCAGGGTTAGGGTGAGGGTTAGGTTTAGGATTAGGGTGAGGTTTAGGGTTAGGGTGATGGTTAGTGTTAGTGTGAGTGTTTGTGTTAGGATTAGGGTTAGTGTTAGGGTGAGTGTAATTGTTAGGGTGAGGGTTTGTGTGAGGATGAGGGTTATGATAAGGGTGAGGGTTAGGATTAGTGTTAGGGTTACTGTTAGGGTTAGGGTTAGAATTTGGGTTGCATTGAGGTTGAGGGTGAGGGGTAGGATTAGTGTTACTGTGAGGTTTAGGGCTTGGGTTAGGGTAGAGTTAGGTTTAGGGTGAGGGTGAAGTTTAGGGTTAGACTTAGGGTTACGGTGAGGGTTAGGATGAGGGTTAGGTTTAGGGTTAGTTTTAAGGTTTGGTTAGTGTTAGGCTTGGGCTTAGGACGAGCATGTGGGTGAGGGTTAGGGTTAGGGTTAGGGTGAAGGTTAGGTTTAGGGTTATGGTGAGTGTTTGGATGATGTTTATCGTTAGGATTATGTTTAGGGTGATGGCTAGTGTGAGGCCTTGGGTGAGGGTTAGTGTTAGGTATAGTATTAGGTTTAGGATTAGGGTTAGGGTGAGTGTGAGTGTGAGGGTTAGGGTTAGGGTTTGGCTTAGGTTTAGGGTTACCGTTATGGTTATGGTTAGGGTTAGGGTGAGGGTAAGGCTGAGGATTAGGATTAGGTTTAGGGTTACGGTTAGGGTTAGTGATATTGTTAGGGTTAGGGTTAGAGTTACGGTGAGGGGGAGGGTGAGGGTTAGGATTAGGATTAGATTGGGGTTTAGGGTTAGTGTTAGGGTTAGTGTTAGTGTGAGGGTGAGGTTTACGGTTAGATATAGGTTTAGGAGGAGGGTTAGCGTGAGGGTTATGGTGAGGGTCAGTGTTAGGGTTTGGGTTAGGGGGAGGGGGAGGCTGAGGATTAGTGTTAGGTTTAGGGTTTGGTTTAGGGTTACAGTTTGTGTTAGGTTTAGGTTTAGGGTTAGCGTTACGGTGAGGGTTAGGGTTTGGGTTAGGGTTAAGTTAGGGTCAGGCTGAGGGTGAAGGTGGGGGTGAGGATTAGGTTTATGGTTATGGTTAGGGTTAGGGTTATTGTTAGTGTTATGTTTAGGGTTAAGTTTGCAGTGATGGTGAGGCTGAGGGTGAGGGTTTGGTTAGGGTTAGGGTGAGGGTTAGGGTTACTGTTATTTTTAGGGTTACGGTTAGAATTACAGTGTGGTTAAGTTTGAGGGTGAGGGTTAGGGTTAGGGTTAGAATGAGGTTTAGGATTAGGTTTAGGGTTAGGGTGAGGGTGAGGGTGAGGTTTAGGGTTAGATTTAGGGTTTGGGGTAGGGTTACGGTGAGGTTTAGCGTTAGGGTTAGAGTTAGGGTGAGGGTGAGGTTTAGGTTGAGGTTTAGCGATAGGGCTATATTTAGGTTTAGGCTTTGGGTGAGCGTGAGTGTGTGGGTTAGGTGGAGAGTTAGGCTTAGTCTTAGGGTTAGGCTGAGGGTCAGGATGGGGTTGAGGATTAGGGATAGGGTGATGTTTAGGGTTAGGGTTAGTGTTATTGTTAGGGTAAGGGTTAGAGTTACAGTGAGGATGAGGGTGCTGGTGAGAGTTAGGGTTAGGGTGGGGTTTAGGGTTAGGGTTAGAGTTAAGGTGAGGGTGAGGGTTAGGGTTAGTACTAGCGTTAGGGTTAGAGTAAGTTGTAGGCTTAGGTTTTGAGTTAGGGTTAGAGTTACTGTGAGGGTGAGGGTGCGGTTGAGTGTGAGGGTTAGGGTTAGGTTTAGATTTATGGTTAGGGTTAGGGTGAGGGCTAGGGAGAGGTTTAGGGTTAGAGTTAGGGTGAGGTTTCAGGGTAGGGTTAGATTTAGGGTTAGGGTGAGTGTGAGGTTTAGGGTTAGATTTAGTGTTAGGGTGAGGATGAGGGTGAGGTTTAGGGTTAGGGTTAGTGTGAGGCTGTGGTTTAGGATTAGGATTAGGGTGAGGTTTAGGGTGAGGGTGAGGTTTAGGGTTAGGGTTAGGCTTAGGTTTAGGGTTAAGGTGAGTGCAGGGTTATGTTTAAGGTTAGGGTTAGGGTTAGTGTTAGGGTTAGTGTTAGGATTAGGGTTAGGTTTAGGGTGAGTGTGAGGGTTAGGGATAGGGTTAGGGTGAGGGTTAGGGTTAGGGTTAGGGTGAGAGTTATGGTTCAGTTAAGTTTAGGTTTATGGTGAGGATTAGGGTTAGGATTAGGTTTAGGGTGGGGGCTAGGGGGATGGTGAGGGTTATGGTTAGTTTTAGGGTAAGGTTTACGGTTAGGATTAGGGTTCCGGTGAGGGTTAGGATGAGGGTTAGAGTTAAGGTGAGGGTGAGGGTTAGGCTTAGGTTGAGGTTTAGGGTAAGGCTTAGGCTTAGGGTCAGGCTGAGCATGAGGTTGAGAGTGAGGGTTAGTGTTAGGGTGCTGTGTAGGTTTTAGGTTAGGGTGATTGTAAGGATGAGATTTAGGGTTAGGGTGAGGTTTAGGGTAATTATGATGGTAAGAGTAATGGTGAGGTTTAGGCTGAGGTTGAGGTTTAAGAGAAGGGTGAGGGTTAGGGTAAAGTTTAGGCCTAGGTTAAGGTTTAGGGTTAGGGTTAGGGTGAGGGTTAGATTGAGGATTCGGTTTAGGGTTAGTTTGAGGTTTAGGGTGAGGATGAGGGTTAGGGTTAGGGTGAGGGTGAGCATTAGAATTAAGTTTAGGGTGAGGGCTAGGGTGAGGTTGAGGTTTAGGGTTAGGGTTAGGCTGAGGGTTAGGGTGATTGTTAGGGTGAGTTTTAGGGTTAGTGGTAGGGTTAGGTTTAGGGTTAGGGTTAGGGATAGGGTCAGGGTTACGGTGAGGCTTAGTGTTAGGGATAGGGTTAGGCTTAGGGTTAGGCTGAAGGTGAGGGTGGGGGTGAGGATTAGGGTTAGGGTTAGTTTTAGGGTTATCGTTAGTGTTATGGTTAGGGTTAAGTTTGCCGTGAGGTTGAGGCTGAGGGTGAGAGTTATGGTTAGGGTTAGGGTTAGGTTTTAATGTTATTGTTAGGGTTAGGGTTAGAGTTATGTTTAGGTTGAGGGTGATGGTGAGGGTTAGGGTTAAGTTGAGGTTTAGGGTTAGGGTTAGGTTTAGGGTGAGAGTAAGGGTAAGGGTTAGGGTATGGATGTGGTTTAGGTTTGAGTTTGGGTTAGGGGGAGTGTTAGGGTGAGGTTTAAGTTTTGGGGTAGTGTTAAGGTTAGGGTGAGGGTGAGGGTGAGGGTTAGGTTGAGGTTTAGGGTTAGGGTTAGGTTTAGTGTTAGGGTTAGGGTGAGGGTTATGGTGAGGGTTAGGCTTAGACTTTGGGTTAGGCTGAGGGTGAGGGTTGGGGTGAGGATAGGGGTTAGGTTGATGGTTAGGGTTAGTGTTAGTGTTATTTTTAGGGTTAGGGTTAGGTTTATGGTGAAGGTGAGGGTGCAGGTGAGGTTTCGGGTTAGGGTTAATGTGGGATTTAATGTTAGTGTTAGGGTGAGGGTGAGGGTTAGATTGAGGATTAGTGTTAGGGTTAGTTTGAGTTTTACCGTGAGGATTAGTGTTGGGGTTAGGGTTAGTGCTAGGGTTAGGTTGAGGTTTAGGGTTAGTGTTAGTGTGAGGCTTAAGGTTCGGGTTACGGTTAGTGTTAAGGTGAGGGTAAGTGTTAGGGTGAGGGTTAGGTTTAGGGTGAGGGTAATGGTTAGGGTGAGGGTTAGGTTTAGGGTGAGGGTAATGGTTAGGGTGAGGGTTAGGTTTAGGGTTTTTGTTAGGATTATGGTTAGGGTTACGGTTACTGTGAGGGTGAGTGTTAGGGATAGGGTTAGGATTAGTATTAGGATAAGTGTTAGGGTAAGGGTAAGTGTTAGGGTGAGGGTTAGGGTTAGGGTGAGGTTTATGATTAGGGTGAGGGTCAGGGTTAGGGTTAGGGTTACATTGAGCGTTAAGGTTAGGGTTAGGTTGAGGGTTAGTGTTAGGGTTAGGGTTAGGGTGAGTTTAGGGTTAGGGTTATTGTGAGGGTTAGTGTTAGGGTTAAGATTAGGGGTAGGGTGAGGGTAAGTGTTAGGGTGAGGTTTAGGGTTAAGGTGAGGATTATGGTTAGGGTGAGAGTTAGGGTTATTGTTAGGGTTAGGTTTAGGGTTAGAGTTAGGGTTAGGGTGAGGGTGATATTAAGGGTTAGAGTTAGGGTGAGTGTTAGGATTAGGGTGAGGTTTAGGGTTAGGGTTAGGCTTAGGCTTAGGCCGAGCATGAGGGTGAGGTTTAGGGTGCGGGTTAGGGTTAAGGTTAGGCTTATGGTTAGTGTCAGGTTTGGATGTGGTTTAGGGTTAGGGTTAGGGTTAGGGTGCGGGCTAGGGTGAGGGTTAGGGTGAGGGTTAAGGTTAGGGATAGGGTAGGTTTAGAATTAGGGTTAGGGTGAGGGTGATTGTGAGGCATAAGTTTAGGGTTAGGATTAGGCTTAGAGTTAGGGTGAGGGTTAGGGTTAGAGTTTGGGTTAGGGTGCAGGTGAGACTGAGGATTAGGTTTAGGTTTAGGGTTAGATTTAGGGTTAGGTTTATGGTTAGTGTTAGTGTTAGGTTTAGGGTTACAGTGAGGGTTAGGGTAAGGGTTAAGTTTAGGCTTAGGGTTAGGCTGAGGGTGTCTGTGGGGGAGAGAATTAGAGCTAGGGTTAGGGTTAGGCTTAGGGTTAGGTTTATTGTTAGTGCTATGGTTAGGTTTAAGTTTGCAGTGAGGGTGAGGCTGAGGGAAAGGGTGAGGGTTAGGGTTAGAGTTAGGGTTAGTGTTATTGTTAGGGTTAGGGCTAGAATTACGTTGAGGTTGAGGGTGAGGGTGAATGTTAGGGTTAGGGTGAGTTTTAGGGTTACGGTTAGGGTTAGGGCAAGGGTGAGTTTTAGGGTGAGGGTGAGTTTTGATGTTAGGGTTAGGGTGAGAGTTAGGGTAGGGTTAGGGTGAGAGAAGGATTCAAGTTAAGATTAAGGTTAGAGTGTGGTTTAGGGTAAGGGTTACGGTGAGGTTGAGGGTTAGGGTCAGTTTGAGATTTAGGGTTAAGATTAGATTTAGTGTTAGGGTGAGGGTTAGGGTAAGGTTTACGGTGAGGGTGAGGGTTAGGGTTAGGGTTAGAGTTAGGATTTATGTTAGGGTGAGGGCTAGGGTGAGGCTGAGGGTTAGGGTAAAGGTTTGGCTTAGGCTTAGGTTTAAGCTGAGCGTGAGGTTGAGGGTGATGGTTAGGGTTAGGGTTAGTGTGAGGTTTAGTGTTAGGGTTAGGGTTAGAGTTAGCATTAGGGTGAGGTTTAGGGGTAGAGTTAGTGTTAGGGTGAGGTTAGGGTTAGGGTGAGGGGTGGGTTGTGGGTGACTGTAAGGGTAAGGTGAGGGTTAGGCTGAGGGTGAGGGTCACGGTAATGGTGAGAGTTAGGGTTAGGGTTAGGGTTAGGGTGAGGGTGAGGTTTAGATTGATGATTAGTGTTAGCTTTAGTGTGAGGTTTACCGTGAGGATGAGATTTAGTGTGAGGCTTAGTGTTCGGGTTAAGGTTAGTGTTAAGGTGAGAGTAAGTGTTAGTGTGAGGGTTAGGTTTAGGGTGAGGGTAATGATTAGGGTGAGGTTTAGGGTTATGGTTAGGGTTTTTGTTAGGTTTAGGGTTAGGGTTGTTGTTAGTGTTAGGGTTAGGGTTCCGGTTAAGGTGAGGGTGAGGTTTAGGGTTAGGGTTAGGATTAGGGTTAGTGTTAGGGTGAGGGTAAGTGTTAGGGTGAGTGATAGGGTTAGAGTGAGAATTATGGTAAGGGTGAGGGTCAAGGTTAGGTTTAGGGTTACTTTGAGCGTGAGGGTTAGGGTTATGTTGAGGTTTAGGGTTAGGGTTAAGGTTAGGGTGAGTTTAGGGTTAGGGTTTTTGTAAGGGTTAGTGTTAGGGTTAAGATTAGGGGTAGGGTGAGGGTAAGTGTTAGGGTGAGGTTTAGGGTTAGGGTGAGGATTATGGTTAGGGTGAGGGTTAGGGTTATTGTTAGGGTTAGGGTTAGGTTTAGATTTAGGGTTAGGGTGAGGGTGAGATTTAGGGTTAGAGTGAGGTTTAGTTTTAGGGTTATTGTTAGGGTGAGGGTTAGGGTTAGGTTTAGGCTTAGGCTTAGGCTTAGGCCGAGCATGAGGGTGAGGGTTAGGGTTCGGGTTAGGGTTCGGGTTAGGGTTATGGTTAGTGTCAGGTTTAGGATGAGGTTTAGGGTTAAGGTTAGGGTTAGGGTGAGGGGTAGGCTGAGGGTTAGGGTTAAGGATTGGGTTAGGTTTAGGGTTACAGTTAGGGTGAGGGTGAGTGTGAGGCTTAGGGTTAAGGTTAGGTTTAGGCTTAGAGTTAGGGTGAGGGTTTTGGTTAGGGTTTGGGTTAGGGTTAGGGTTAGGCTTACGGTGAGGGTCAGGGTTAGGTTAGGGTTAGTCTTAGGATTAGGCATATTGTTAGTGTTATGGTTAGGTTTAAGTTTGCAGTGAGGGTGAGGCTGAGGGTGAGGGTGAGGTTTAGGGTTAGGGTTAGGGTTAGTGTTATTGTTAGGGTTAGGGCTAGAGTTACGGTGAGGTTGAGGGTGAGGTTGAAGGTTAGGGTTAGGGTGAGTTTTAGGGTTAGGGTTAGTGTTAGGGTGAGGGTGAGGTTTAGGGTTAGAGTTAGGCTTAGGGTTAGGGTTAGGGTTAGGGTGAGGTTTCAGGTTAGGGTTAGGTTTGGGGTTATGGTAAAGGTGAGGTTTATGGTTAGAATTAGGGTTAGGGTGAGGCTGAGGGTGAGGGTTAGGGTTAGTGTTAGCTTTAGGGTTAGGGTTAGGGTGAGATTTAGGGTGAGGGTGAGGGTTAGAGTTAAGGTTAGGATTAGGATTAGTGTCAGGGTTAGGGTGAGTGTGAGGTCTAGGGTTAGTGTTAGGATTAGGTTTAGGCTTAGGTTTAGTCTGAGGGTGAGGTTGAGTGTGAGGGTTAAGGTTAGGGTGAGGGTGAGGGTTAGGATTATGGGGAGGGTTAGGATGACTGTTAGGGTTAGTATTAGGGTTGGGATGAGGGGTAGGGTGAGGGTGAGGTTTAGGGATAGGGTTAGGGTTAAGGTAAGGGTGAGGGTGAGGTTTAGGGTTAGAGTTAGGCTTGAGTTAAGCCTGAGGGTGAGGGTGAGGGTTAGGGTGAGAATTAGGATTAGGGTAAGGGTTAGGGTGAGTGTGAGTGTTAGGGTTAGGGTAGGATTAGGTTTATGGTTACACTGAGGTTGAGGGTGAGGGTGAGGGTAAGGGTTAGGATTAGGGTTAGGGTGTGCGTGACTGTGTGTGTTTGGGTTAGTTTTAGGGTTAGGCTTAGGGTTAGGGTGACGGTGAGGTTCAGGGTGAGGGTTAGGGTTATGGTGAGGTTTAGGCTAAGGGTTATGGGTAGGGTTAGAATGAGGGTTAGGGTTAGGATTAGGGTTAGAGTGAGGGCTAGGGTGAGTTTGAGGGTTAGGGTGAGGGTTAGGGTTAGGGTTAGGGTGAGAGTTAGGATTTGGGATAAGTTTATGTTTAGGGTGATGGTTAGGATAAGGGTTACGGTGAGGTTGAGGGTTAGGGTTAGGATTAGGGTTAGGGTGAGGGTGAGGGTTAGGGTTAGTGTTAGGGTGCGGGTTAAGATGAGGTTTAGGATTAGGGTTAGTGTGAGAGTAGGCTGAGGTTGAGGTTTAGGATTAGGGATTTTTGAGGTTTAGGGTTAGGGTTATGGTTAGGGGTAGGGTGAGGGTGAGGTTTAGGGTTAGTGTTAGGGTAAATGTGAGGCTGAGGTTGAGGGTTAGGTTTAGGGTTAGTGTTAGAGTAACGGTTAGGTTGAGGATTAAGGTGAGGGTGAGGGTTAGGCTTAGGGTTATAATTAGGATTAGGGTAATGGTTAGGGTGAGTGTGAGGGTTAGGGTTAGGCTTAGGCTTAGGGTTAGGCTGAGGGAGAGGGCGAGTGTGAGGGTTAGCTTTAGGTTGAGGGTTAGGGTTAGGGTTAGCTTGAGAGTTAGGGTTCAAGTTATGTTTAGAGTTAGGGTTAGGGTTACAGTGAGGGTTATGTTTAGGGTTAGGTTGAGGGTTAGGGTTAGGGTTAGGGTGAGGGTTAGGATTAGAGTTTGGGTGAGGGTTTGGATTAGGATTACGGTTACAATTAGGGTTAGGATGAGGGCTAGGGTGAGGGTGAGGATTAGGGTTAGTGTTAGGATAAGGTTTAAGGTTAAGTTGAGGTTTACAGTGAGGGTTAGTATTAGGGTTAAGGTTACGGTGAGGGTGAAGTTTAGTGTTAGGGTGAGGGTTAGGGTTAGGATTAGGGTTATGGTGAGGGTGAGTTTTAGCATTAGGGTTAGGGTTAGGGTTAGGTTTAGGGTTAGGATTAGTGTTATTGTTAGGGTTAGGGTTAGAGTTAAGGTGAGGTTGAGGGTGGGGGTGAGGGTGAGGGTTAGTTTCAGGGTTAGGGTGAGGTTTCAGTTTAGGGTTTGGATTAGGGTTAGGGTGAGTGTGAGGTTTAGGGTTAGGTTTCGGGTTAGTTGGAGCGTTAGGTAGAGGGTTAGGGTTAGTTTTAGGGTTAAAGTTAGGGTGAGGCTTAGGTTGAGTTTTAGGGTTAATTTTAGATTTACGGTTAAGATTAGGGTTAGGCTGAGGGTGAGTGTTAGTGTTAGGGTTCGGCTTAGGCTTAGGCTTAGGGTTAGGCTGAGGGTGAGGGTGGGTTGAGGATTAGAGTTAGGGTGATGGTTAGGGCTAGGGTTAGGGTGAGGGTTAGGATGACCTTTAGCGTTAGGATTAGGGTTAGGGTGAGGGCTAGGGTGAGGGTGTGGGTAGGGTAAGTGTTAGGCTTAGGCTTAAGCTTAGGGTTAGGCTGAGGGTGAGGGTGGGGGTGAGGATTAGAGTTAGGCTGATTGTTAGGGTTAGAGTTTGCGTGAGGGTTAGGATTTTGGTTAGGGTTAGGATTAGGGTTAGGGTGAGGGTTAGGGTGAGGGTGTGGGTAGGGTTAGTGTTAGGCTTAGGCTTAGGGTTAGGCTTAGCTTTTGGTTGAGGATAAGGGATGGCGTTAGGGATAGGGTGTGTTTTAATGTTAGGGTTAGGGTTAGAGTTAGGGTTAGGGTGATGGTGAGGTTTAGGGGTAGAGTTAGTCTTAAGGTGAGTGTTAGGGTTAGGGTGAGGGTTAGGTTGTGGTTGACGGTAAGGGTAAAGGAGAGCGTTAGGTGAGGTTGAGGTTGACGGTGATGGTAAGGGTGAGGGTGAGGGTTAGGGTGAGGGTTAGAGTTAGGGTTAGGGTTAGAGTCAGGGTGAGGGTTAGATTGAGGATAAGTGTTCGGGTTAGTGTGAGGTTTAGGGTGAGGATGAGGGTTAGGGTTAGGTTGAGGGCTAAGGTGAGGGTGAGGATTAGGGTTAGTGTTAGGGTGAGATTTAAGGTTAGGTGATGTTTAGGTTTAGTGTGAGTGTTAGTGTTAGGGTTAGGGTTAGTGTTAGGGTGAGGGTAAGTGCTAGGGTGAGCTTAGGTTTAGGGTGAGGATTATGGTTAGGGTGAGGGTTAGGGTTAGGTTTAGCGTTATTGTTAGTGTTAGGGTTAGGGTTTCGGTTATGGTGAGGGTGAGGGTGAGGGTTAGGGTTAGGGTTAAGATTAGGATTAGGGTTAGTGTTAGGGTGAAGGTAAGTGTTAGGATGAGGGTTAGGGAAATGGTGAGGATTATGGTTAGGGTTAGGGTTACGTTGAGCGTAAGGGTTACTGTTTGGTTGAGGGTTAGGGTTAGGGTTAGGGTTAGGGTGAGGTTAGGGTTAGGTTTAGTGTGAGGTTTCGTGTTTGGGTTAGGGTTAGTGTTAATGTGATGGTAAGTGTTAGGTTCAGGATTTGGGTTAGGGTGAGGGTTATGGTTACATTGAGGTAAAGAATTAGGTTTAGGGTTATTGTTAGGGTTATGCTTAGGGTTAAGGTTACGGTGTGGGTGAGGGTGAGGGTTAGGTTTAGGGTTAGGGTGAGGGTTAGGGTTAGGGATAGGGTGAGAGTTAGTGTTCGGTTTAAGTTTAGTGTTAGGTTGAGGTTTAGGGTGAGGGTTATGTTGAGGGTGAGGGTTAGGGTTAGGTTGAGGGTTAGGGTTACGATTAGGTTTAGGGTGAGGGTGAGGGTGAGGGTTAGGGTTAGTGTTAGGGTGAGGATTAGGATGAGGGTTAGGGTTAGGATTAGGGTTAGGGTTAGGGTTAGCGTGAGTGTGAGGTTTAGGAATAGGGTTAGGGTTAGCCTTAGGTTTAAGCTGACAGTGAGGGTGAGGGTGTGGGTTAGGCTTAGGGTGACGGTTAGGGGTGGGGTTAGGGTGAAAGTTAGGGTTCAGTTTAAGTTTAGGGTTAGGGTAAGTGTTAGGGTTAGGATTACGGTGAGCATGATGATTAGGGTTAGGTTGAGCGTTAGGCTTAGGCTTAGGATTAGGGTGAGGGTTAGGGTTAGGGTGAGGGTTAGGATGAGGATTAGGGTTAGGGTTAGGATTATGTTTAGGGTGAGGGCTAGGGTCAGGGTGAGGTTTAGGGATAGAGTTTGGTTTAGGATGAGGGTCAGGGTTACTGTGAGGGTGAGGTTTAGGGTTAGGGTGAGGGTTAGGGTTTAGGATTTGGGTTAGGGTTAGGATGAGTTTAGGGTTAGATTTAGGGTTAGGGGGAGGTTTAGGTCGAGGGTTAGGGTTAGGATTAGTGTTAGGGATAAGGTTAGGGTGAGGTTTAGCTTGAGGTTTAGGGTTAGGTTTAGGATTAAGGTTTGGGTGAGTGTGAGCGTGAGGTTTAGGGTTAGGGTTAGGCTTAGGCTTAGGTTTATGCTGAGGTTGAGGGTGTGGATGAGGATTAGGGTTAGGGTGATGGTTAGGGATAGGTTTAGTGTGAGGGTTAGGATGATGGTTAGGTTTTGGATTAGGGTTAGAGAGAGGGCTAGGGTGAGGGTTAGGGTAAGGTTTAGGCCTAGGCTGAGTGTTAGGCTGAGGGTGAGATTGAGGGAGAGGGTTAGGGTTAGGGTGATGGTTAGGTTTAAGGTTAAGGTGAGGATTAGGATGACGTTTCGGGTCAGGATGAGGATGATGGTAAGGGTAAAGGTGTGGTTTAGGCTGAGGGTGAGGGTTAAGATAAGTGTGAGGGTTAGGGTTAGGTTTAGGGCTAGGGTAAGTGTTAGCGTTAGGCTGAGGCTTAAATTGAGTATTAGGGTTAGGGTTAGTGTGAGTGTTAGTGTTAGTGTTAGGGTTAGTGTTAGGGGGAGGGTTATTGTTAGGGTGAGGTTTAGGGTTAGGGTTATTGTTATGGTTATGGTTAGGGTTATGGTTATGGTGACCTTGAGCATGAGGGTTAGGGTTAGGGTTAGGGTGAGGTTTAGGGTTAGGGTTAGGGTTAGAGTTAGGGTTAGGGTGAGGTTGAGGTTTAGAGGTAGATTTAGGTTTAGGGTGAGGGTTAGGGTGAGGGTTATGTTTAGTGTGCGGGATATGGTGGGGGTGACGGTAAGGTTAAGGTGTGGATTAGGCTGAGGGTGAGGGTTACGATAAGGGTGAGGGTTAGGTTTAGGGTGAGGGTTAGTGTTAGAGTTAGGTTGAGGGTGAGGGTTAGATTGAGGATTAGTGTTAGAGTTAGTGTGAGGTTTAGTGTGAGGATGGGGGTTAGGGTTAGGGTGAGGGCTAGGGTGCGGGTGCGGGTTAGGTTTAGTGTTAGGGTGAGTTTTAGGGTTAGGTTGATGGTTAGGGTTAGTGTGAGCGTTAGTGTTAGCGTTAGGGTTAGTGTTAGTGTGAGGGTAAGTTTTAAGGGTGAGGTTAGGTTTAGGGTGAGGGTAATGGTTAGGGTGAGAGTTAGGGTTAGGTTTAGGGTTTTTGTTAGATTTAAGGTTAGGGTTAAGGTTACAGTGAGGGTGAGGGTTAGGGTTAGGGTTAGGATTAGGATTAGGTTTGGTGTTAGGGTGAGGGTAAGTGTTAGGGTGAGGGTTAGGTTTAGGGTGAGGGTTAGGGTTAGGGTGAGGGTTAGGATGAGGATCAGGGTTACGATTAGGGTTAGGTTGAGGGCTAGGTTCAGGGTGAGGATTAGGGTTAGTGTTAGGGTAAGGATTAAGGTTAGGGTTAGGTTTTGGGTGAGGGTTAGGATGAAAGTTAGGGTTACCGTGAGGGTGAGGGTTAGGGTTAGGGTGAGGGTTAGGATGAGGGTTAGGGTTAGGATTAGGGTTAGGGTGAGGGCAAGGTTGAGGGTGTGGTTTAGGTTAAGTGTTAGGCTTAGACTTAGGATTAGTCTGAGTGGTTGGTTGAGGATAAGTATTAGGGTTATGTTTAGGGTGAAATTTAGTGTTAGGGTAGGGTTAGAGTTAGGGTGATGGTGAGGGTGAGGTTTAGGGGTAGAGTTAGTGTTAGGGTGTGGGTTAGGGTTAGGTTGAGGGTTAGGGTGGGGGTTATGGTAAGGGTAAAGATGATGGTTAGACTGAGGGTGAGGGTTATGGTAAGGGTGAGATTTAAGGTTAGGGTGAGCGTTAGGGTTAGGGTTAGAGTGAGGGTAAGGGTTAGATTGAGTATAGTGTTAGGGTTAGTGTGAGGTTTAGGGTGAGGATGAGATCTAAGGTGAGGGTGAGGTTTAGGGTTAATTTTAGGGTGAGGTTTAGGGTTAAGGTGATGGTTAGGGTTAGTGTGAGGGTTAGTGTTAGGGTTAGGGTTAGTGTTAGGATGATGGTAAGTGTTAGGATGAGGGTTAGGGTTAGGGTGAGGGTTAGGGTAAGGTTCAGGTTAGCATTAGGGGGAGGGTTAGGATTAGGGTTAGGGTGAGGGTTAGGATGAGGATTAGGGTTACGATTAGGGTTAGGTTGAGGGCTAGGGTCAGGTTGAGGATTAGGGTTAGTGTTAGGGTAAGGTTTAAAGTTAGGGTTAGGTTTAGGGTGAGGGTTAGGATGAAGGTTAGGGTTACCGTGACGGTGATGGTTAGGGTTAGGATTAGGGTTAGGGTGAGGGTGAGTGTTAGCATTAGGCTTAGGGTTAGGGTTAGGTTTAGGGTTAGGATTAGTGTTAATTTTAGTGTTAGTTTTAGAGTAATGGTGAGGGTGATGGTGAGGGTGAGGGTGAGGGTTAGGATTAGGGTTAGGGTTATTGTTAGGGTTAGAGTGAGCTTTAGGGTTAGGGGTTGGGTTAGGGTTAGAGTTATGGTGAGGTTTAGGGTGTGGGTGAGTGTGAGGGTTAGGGTTAGGTTTAGGTTTAGGATTAGGGCTAGGGTGAGGGCTAGGGTGAGGGTGAGGTTTAGGGTTAGAGTTAGGGTGAGGTTTAGTGTTAGGGTTAGGTTTAGGGTTAGGGGGAGTATGAGGTTTAGGGTTAGAGTTAGGGTTAGGGTGAGGCTGAGGGTGAGGGTTAGGGTTAGGGTTAGGGTTACTCTTATGTTTAGGGTTAGGGTGAGGGTGAGGTTTAGGGTTTGGGTTAGTATTAGGCTTAGGGTTAGGTTTAGGGTGAGTGTGAAGTTTAGGGTTAGGGTTAGGCTTAGGTTTAGGGTTAGGCTGAGGGTGAGGATGAGGTTGAGGGTTAGGTTTAGGGTGAGGGTTAGGGTTAGGTTTAGGGTGAGAGTTAGGGTTCGGTTAATTTTAATGTTAGGGTGAGGATGAGGGTTAGGATTAGGGTTAGGGTGAGGACTATGGTGAGGGTGAGGGTTAGGGTTAGTGCTAGGGTACGGTTTAGGTTTAGGATTAGGGTTCGGGTGAGGGTTAGCATGAGGGTTAGGGTTACAGAGAGGGTGAGGGTTAGAGTTAGCTTGAGGGTTAGGGTTAGTCTTATTGTTAGGGTGAGGGTGAGTGTTAGGGTTATGGTTAGAATTAAGGTTAAGGTTAGGTTTAGGTTTAAGATTAGTGTTATTGTTAGGGTTAGGTTTAGAGTTATGGTGAGGGTGAGGTTGAGTGTGAGGGTGAGGATTAGTGTTAGGGTTAGGGTCAGGTTTAGTGTTAGGGTTAGGATTAGGATTAGCGTGAGGGTGAGGTTTAGTTTTAGATATAGGGTTAGGGGGAGGGTTACTTTGAAGCTTAGGGTTAGGGTTAGTGTTAGGGTTAGGGTCAGGTTTAGGGTTAGGTTGAGGTTTAGGGTAAGGGTGAGTGTTAGGGTTAGGGTTAGGCTTAAGTTTAGGATTAGGCTGAGGGTGAGGTTGGGGGTGAGGATTAGGGTTAGGGTGATGGTAAGGGTTAGGTTAAGGTGAGGGTTAGGAGGAGGGTTAGGGTTAGGATTAGGGTTAGACTGAGGGTGAGGGTGAGGTTATTGTTAGGGTGAGGGTTAGGGTTAGGGTTAATTTTGGGGTTAGGTTGAGGGTTATGGTAAGGGTTACGGTGAGGGTGAGGGTTAGGGTTAGGTTGAGGGTTAGGGTTCGGATTAGGGTTAGGGTGAGTGTGACAGTGAGGGTTCGGTTTGGTGTTAGGGTGAGGGTTAGGGTTAGGGTAAGGGCTAGGGTGAGGGTGAGGTTTAGGGTTAGGGTGCGTGTGAGGTTTGGGTTTAAGGTTAGTGTTAGGTTTAGGGTGAGGTTAAGGTTTAGGGTTAGAGTTAGGGTTAGGTTGTGGCTGAGGGTGAGCGTTAGGGTTAGGGTTAGGGTTAGAGTTAGGTTTATGGTGAGGGTTCGGGTGAGAGTGAGGGTTAGGCTTCGTGTTAGGATTAGGATTAGGGTAAGGGTTAGCATGAGGGTGAGGGTGAGGTGAGGGTGAGGGTTAGGTATAGGGTAAGGGTTAGGGGGAGGGTTAGTTTGAGATTTAGGGTTCGGGTTAAGTTTAGGGTTAGGGTGAGGGTTAGGGATAGGGTTACGGTGAGTGTGAGGTTTAGGGTTAGGTTGAGGGTTAGGGTAAGGCTTAGGATTAGGGTGAGGGTTAGGGTTAAAGTTAGGGTGAGGTTTAGGGTGAGGTTTTGGTTTAGAATTAGGTTTAGGGGCAGGGTTAGGGTGAGGTTTAGGGTTAGAGTTAGTGTTAAGGTTAGGGTGAGGCTTAGGGTTAGTGTTAGTGTTAGTGTTAGTGTTAGTGTTATGGTTAGGTTGAAGTTTGCGGTGAGGGTGAGGGTCATGTTTATGTTTTTGGTTATGGTTATGGTTACTGTTATTGTTAGTGTTAAGGTTAGAGTTAAAGTTAGGTTGAGGGTGAGGGTGAGTGTTAGGGTTAGGGTGAGTTTTAGGGTGAGGTTTAGGGTTAGGGTTAGGGTTAGGTTTAGGGTGAGGGTGAGGTTTAGGTTTAGAGTTAGGGTTGAGGGGAGGGTTAGGGTGATGTTTAGGGTTAGGGTTAGGATGAGGGTGATGTTTAAGTTGAGGTTTAGGGATAGGGTTAGGTTAAGGATTAGGGTTAGGGTGAGAGTGAGTGTGAGGGTTAGGGTGAGGCTTAGGCTTAGGCTTAGGGTTTGTCTGAGGGTGATGGTGTCGGTGAGGATTAAGGTTAGGGTGATGGTAAGGGTTAGGGTTAGTGTTAATGTTAGGGTTAGGCTTAGAGTTAAGATTAGGGTGAGGGTGAGGTTTAGGGGTAGAGATAGGGTTCGGGTGAGTGTTAGGCTTAGGGTGAGGGTTAGAGTGGGGGTGACGGTAAAGGTAAAGGTGAGGTTTAGGCTGAGGGTGAGGATTACGGTAAGGGTTAAGGTTAGGGTTATGGGGAGGGATAGGGTTAGGGTTAGGGTGAGGGTCAAGGTTAGGGTTAGATTGAGGATTAGTGTTAGGGTTAGGATGAGAATTAGGGATAGGGTTATGGTTAGGGTTAGGGTTTGAGTTAGGGTGAGTATGAGGGTGAGAGTTAGGGTTAGGATTAGGGTTACGGTTAGTGTTAGGTAGAGGGTGAGGGTGAGGGTGAGGGTTAGGGTTAGGGTGACCTTTAGGGTTAAGGTTAGGGTGAAAGATAGGGTTAGTGTTAGGGAGATTGTTAGGGTTAGGGTGAGGGTTTGGTTTAGTTTGAGGGTTAGAGTGAAGGTGAGTTTGAGATTGAGGGTCAGGGTGAGGGTGATGGTGACGGTGAGGGTTAGGGTTAGGATTCTGGTTAGGGTTAAGGTGAGGGTTAGGGTTAGGTTTAGGGTTAGGGTGAGGGTAAGGTTGAGGGTGAGGGTTAGGGTTATGGTTAGGTTTAGCGTTAGGGTTAGGTATCAGGTAAGGTTTAGGTTTAGGATGAGGGTTAGGTTTAGGTTTAGGGTGAGGGTTAGGGTTAGGGTTAGGTTTAGGGTGAGGGTTAGTGTTAGGGTTAGGGTGAGGGTGAGGGTTAGGTTGAGGGGTAGGGTTAAGGATAGTGTAAAGGTTAGGGTTAGTGTGAGGGTGAGGGTGAGGTTTACATTTAGGGTGAGGGTTAGGCTGAGGTTTTGGATTAGGCTTAGGGTTAGGGTGAGGGTGAGGTTTACGGTTAGCGTTAGGTTTAGGGGCAGGTTTAGGGTGAGGTTTGGGGTTAGGATTACGGTGAGCTTGGGGGTTAGGGTTAGGTTGAGGTTTAGGGTTAGCCTTAGGATTAGGGTGAGTGTTATTGTTAGGGTTAGGGTGAGGTTTAGGGTGAGGTTTTGGATTAGGGTTAGGGTTAGGGTTAGGGTGAGGGTGAGGTTTAGGGTTAGAGTTAGGTTTAGTGGCAGGTTTATGGTGAGTTTTAGGGTTAGGGTTAGTGTTAGGGTTAGGGTGAGGGTTAGGGTTAGGGTTGTTGTTTGGTTTAGGGTTATTGTTAATTTTATTGTTAGGGTTAAGTTTGCGGTGAAGGTGAGGCTGAGGGTGAGGGTTATGGTTAGTGTTAGGTTTAGGGTTAGTGTTATTGTTAGGGTTAGAGTTAGAGTTAAGGTTAGGTTGAGGGTGAGGGTGAGGGTAAGGGTTAGAGTGAGGTTTAGAGTGAGGTTTAGGGTTAGGGTTAGTGTTAGGGTTAGGGTGAGGGTGAGGTTTAGGGATAGAGTTAGGATTAGGGGGAGGGTTAGGGGTAGGTTTAAGTTTAGGGTTAGTGCGAGGATGAGGGTTCGCTTGATGTTTAGGGATAGGTTTAGGTTTAGGATTAGGGTTCAGGTGAGGGTGAGTGTGAGGGTTAGGGTGAGCGTTTGGCTTAGGCTGAGGGTTAGGCTGAGGTTGAGGGTGGGGATGAGGATTAGGGTTAGGGGGATGGTAAGGATTAGGGTTAGTGTTATTGTTAGGGTTAGGGTTAGAGTTACTCTGAGGGTGAGGGTGGGGGTGAGGGTTAGTGTTAGGGTTAGTGTGAGGTTTATGTTTAGGGTTATTGTTAGGGTTATTGTGAGGGTGAGGTTTAGGGTTAGATATAGGGTTAGGGGAAGGCTTAGGGTGAGGGTGAGTGTTAGAGTTAGTGTTAGGGTTATGGTGAGTTTGAGGGTTAGGTTGAGGTTTAGGGTTAGGGTTAGGGTTAGGGTTAGTATGAGGGTTAGTGTTAGGGTTAGGATTAGTGTTAGGGTGAGCGTAAGTTTTAGGGTGCAGTTTTGGGTTAGGGAGAGGTTTATGGTTAGGGTGAGGGTTAGGGTTAGGATTATTGTTAGGGTTATTCTGGGGTTGAGGGTGAGGGTGAGGGTTAGGGTTAGGGTGAGGTTTAGGGTGAGTGTTAGGGTTAGGGTTAGGGTTACAGTAAGCGTGAGGTTTAGGGTTAGGGTGGGGGTTAGGCTTAGGATGAGGGTTAGGATGAGGATTAGGGTTAGGATAAGAGTTAGGGTGAGGGCTAGGGTGATGGTGATGTTTTGGTTTACTGTTAGGGTGAGTTTGAGTGTTAGGGTGAGGGTTAGGATGAGAGTTAGGGTTACCGTGACATGCAGGTTAGTGTTAGGTTGAGGGTGTGGGTTAGAATTAGGGTTAGGGTGAGGGTGAGTTTTAAGATTAGGGTTAGTGTTAAGTTTAGTGTTAGGATTAGTGTAATTGTTAGGGTTAGGGTTAGACTTACAGTGAGGATGAGGGTGAGGGTGAGGGTTAGCTTGAGGGTTAGGGTGAGGTTTATGGTTAGGGTTATGATTAGGGTTAGGGTGAGGGTTAGGGTTATGTTTAGGGTTAGGTTTAGTGTTATTGTTAGGGTTAGGGTTAGAGTTACGATTAGGTTGAGGGTGAGGGTGAGGGTTAGGTTTAGGCTGAGTTTTACGGTGAGCTTTAGTGTTAGGGTTAGTGTTAGGGTTAGGGTGAGGGTGAGGTTTAGGGTTAGAGTTAGGTTTAGGGGGAGGATTAGGGTGAGGATTAGGGTTAGGGTTAGTGTTCAAGTTAGGGTGAGTGTGAGGGTTGGGTTGAGTTTTAGGGATAGGGTTAGGTTTACGATTAGGGTTAGGGTGTAGGTGAGTGTGAGGTTTAGGGTGAGGGTTAGCCTTAGGCTTAGGTTTAGGCTGAGGCTGAAGTTGAGGGTAAGGGTTAGGGTTGCGTGAGGGTTAGGGTAAGGGTTAGAGGGAGGGTTAGGATGAGGCATAGGCGTAGGATTAGGGTTAGGGTGAGGGATAGGGTTAGGGTTATGGTGAGCGTGAGGGTTAGGGTTAGGTTGAGGGTTAGGGTTAGTGTTAGGGTAAGCATTAAGGTTAGGGTTAGGTTTAGGGTTAGGGTGGTTGTGAGGTTTAGAGGTAGAATTAGGGTTAGGGTCAGGGTTAGGGTTAGGGTGAGGTTTAGGGTGGGGGTGATGGTAAGGGTAAAGGTGAGGGTTAGGCTGAGGGTGAGGGTTATGATAAGGGTGAGGGTTAGTGTTAGGGTGAGGGTTAGTTTTAGGCTGAGTGTGAGGGTTAGATTGAGGATAAGTGTTAGGGTTAGTGTGAGGTTTAGAGTGAGGATGAGTGTTAGGGTTAAGGTGAGGTTTAAGGTGAGGGTGAGGTTTAGGGTTAGTGTGAGGGTTAGTGTTAGGGTTAGGGTTAGTGTTAGGGTGAGGGTAAGTGTTAGGGTGGGGGTTATGGTTAGGAGGAGGGTTATGTTTAGGGTGAGGGTTAGGGTTAGGATTAGGGTTATTGTTAGCATTTCGGTTAGGGTTACAGTTACAGTGAGGGTGAGGGTGAGGTTTAGGATTAAGGTTCGGGTTAGTGTTAGGGTGAGGGTAAGTATTAGGATGAGGTTTAGGGTTAGTGTGTGGGTTATGGTTAGGGTGAGGTTTAGGGTTAGGGTTATGGTTACGTTGAGCATAAGGGTTAGGGTTAGGTTGAAGGTTGGGTTTCGGGTTAGGGTGAGGTTAGGGTTAGTGTGATGGTTAGAGTTGGGGTTAGGGTTAGTGTTACAGTGAGGGTAGGTGTTAGGGTCAGGGTTTGGGTTAGGGTGAGGGTTATGGTTAGGTTGAGGGTTAGGATTAGGGTTAGGATTATTGTTAGGGTTAGGTTTAGTGTTAAGGTTACAGTGAGGGTGAGGGTGAGGGTTAGGGTTAGGGTTGGGGTGAGGTTTAGGGTTTGCATTAGGGTTAGCGTTAGGTTTTGGGTGAGGGTGAGGTTTAGGGTTAAAGTTAGGGTTAGGGTGAGGGTTAGGTTGAGGGTTAGGGTTAGGGTTAGTGTTAGGTTTAGGGTTAGGGTGAGAGTTGGTAGGAGGGTTAGGGTTAGGGTTAGGTTTAGGATTAAGGTTAGGGTTAAGTTGAGTGTGTGTGTTAGCGTTAGGTTTAGGTTTAGGCTTAGGTTTAGGATGAGGGTGAGGTTGAGGGTGAGGGTTAGGGTTAGGGTGAGTTTTAGGGTAAGCGTTAGTTGGAGGGTTAGGATTAGTGTTAAGGTTAGGATTAGGGTTAGGGTGAGGGCTAGGGTGAGGTTGAGGTTTAGGTTTGGGTTAGGGTGAGGTTTAGGGTTAGTGTTAGGGTGAGAGTTAGGGTTCGGGTTAAGTTTATGGTTAGGTTGACGGTTAGGGTAAGGGTTATGTTGAGGGTAAGGGTTATGGTTAGGTTGAGGGTTAGGGTTAGGATTAGGGTTAGGGTGAGGGTGAGGGTGAGGGTTAGGGTGAGGGTTAGGGTGATTATTAGGATGAAGGTTAGGGTTAGGATTAGGGTTAGGGTGAGGGCCAGGGTGAGGTTGAGTTTTCGGGTTAGGGTTAAGGTGAGATTTAGGGTTAGGTTTAGTGTTAGGGTGAGTGTGAGATTTAAGGTTAGAGTTAGGGTTAGGGTGAGGTTGAGGGTGAGGGTTAGAGTTAGGGTTAGGTTGAGGGTTAGGTTTGGGGTGAGTGTTAGGGTTTCGGTTAGGGTGAGGGTGAGGGTTAAGGTTAGCATTACGGTTAGGGTTAGGTTTAGGTTTAGTGTTACGGTTAGGGTGAGGTTGAAGTTTAGGATTAGCATTATGGTAAGGGTTAGGGTTAGGGTGGAGGTTAGGGTTAGAGTGAGGGTGAGGGTCAGGGTTAGGGTTAGGATTAGGTGTAGGTTTAGGGTGAGGCTGAGGGTGAGGGTGAGCATTAGGGAGAGCGTGAAGTTGAGGGTTATGTTTACCGTTATGTTTAGGGTGACGTCTAGGTTGAGGGTGAGGGCTAGGGTGAGGGTTAGTGTGAAGGTGAGGTTTTCGGTTTGGAAAGGGTTAGGGTTAGGTTTAGGGTGAGGATTAGGGTGAGGGTGAGGTTTAAGGTGAGGGTTAGGGTTAGGGTTAAGGTGAGGGTTAGGGTTAGGGTGATGTTTAGGGTGAGGTTGAGGGTGAGAGTGAGGGTTCGGGTAAGGGTGTGGGTTAGGGTGTTGGTGAAGGTTAGGGTGAGAGTGAGGATTCGGGTGAGGGTGAGAGTTAGGGTGTTGGTGAGGTTTCGGATTAGGGTGAGTTTTAGGGTTAGGGTGAGGTTTAGGGTGAGGGAGAGGGTTAGGGTTAGGGTTAGGATTAGGGTTAGGGTTAGGGTAAGGGTTATGGTTAGGGTTATGTTGAGGATTAGGGTGAGAGTGAGGGTTAGGGTTTGATTAAGCGTTAAGTTGAGGGTTAGGTTAAGGGTTAGGGTTAGGGTTAGGGTGAGTGTGAGGGTTAAAGTTAGGGTTAGCGTGAGGGTTATGGTTGGGGTGAGAGTTAGGGTTAGGGTTAGGGTGAAGGTGAGGATGAGGGTGAGGGTGAGTGTGAGTGTTAGGGTATGGGTTACGGTTAGGTTTCGGTTGAGGGTTAAGGTGACGGTGAGTGTTAATTTGAGGGTGAGTGTTAGGGTTAGTGTGAGTGATAGGGTGAGGGTTAGGGTCAGATTGAGTGTGAGGATTAGGGTTTTGGTTACCCTTAGGGTTATGGTGAGCCTATCAGGGTGAGGTTTAGGGTGAGGTTGAGGGTTAGGGTTAGCGTTAGGGTTAAGTTGAGATTAGGGTGAGGGTTAGAGTTAGGGTGAGGATTAGGGTTAAGGTTAGGGTGACGTTTAGGGTTAGGGTGTGTGTTAGGGATAGGTTTATGGATAGGGTGAGAGTTAGGTTTATGGTTAGGGTTCAAGTTAGGGTGAGTGTGAGTGTGAGTGTTAGGGTTAGGATTAGGGTTAATGTTAGTGTTTGACTGAGGGTGTGGGGTGAGGGTGAGGGTTAGGTTAAGGGTAATGTTTAGGGTTAGGGATAGGTTGAGGGTTAGGGTTAGTGTTAGGAAGAGGGTTAGGGTGAGGATTATGGTTAGGGTTAGGGTGAGCGTTAGGTTTAGTTTGATTTTTAGGATTAGTGTCAGGTTAAGAATTAGGGTGAGGGTTAGGGTGAGGGTGAGGGATAGGTTTAGTGTTAGGGTTAGGGTGAGCGTTTGGGTGAGGGTTAGGATTAGGTTTAGGGTGAGGGTTAGGGTTACGGTTGAGTTTAGGGTTAGGGTTAGGAGGAGGTTTAGTGTTAGTTTTAGGGAGAGGATTAGAGTTAGTGTGAGGTTTAGGGTTACGTTTAGGTTTAGTGTGAGGATAAGGGTCAGGGTGAGGGTTAGGGTGCGGGTGAGGGATAGGGTTAGTGTAAGGGTTAGGGTGACTGTTAGTGAAGGTTAGGTTTAGGTTTAGGGTTAGGGTGAGGGGTAGGCTGAGGGTAAGTGTAGGGAGCCGAGGCGAGACTCCACCCACTCCCTTGCAGCTTTGAGGTAACCACCCCAGACGGTGCTTGGCGGGACGCCTGGGCTGTGCGCGTGCGCGAGCCAGGTAGAGTCCCCAGCCAATCCCATGACACCTGGTGACGGTGAAAGGCAGGCGACCAACAATAGACCGACCCGCGTTCCTATTTCCCTATATAAGCGGCTATGTTTCGGGTGCACGCTCTCTTGAGCCCAAGCTCTCCTGCAACTAAAAGGCTCTCCAATAAAGCGTGATCCTGGTGTTGTGGTCGTTTTTTCTAGCTGGTCGAGTAGACGGTCGCTACAGGTAAGTGTTAGGGTGAGGTTTTGGGTGAGGTTGAGTATTATGCTTAGAATTAGTCTTAGGGTGAGGGTTAGGTTTAGGTATAGCATTAGGGTTAGGGTTAGGTTGAGGGTGAGGTTTAAGACTAGGGTAAAGTTGAGGGTGAGTCTTAGGGTTAGCATTAGGTTTAAGGTTAGCGTTAGAGTGAGGGTGGGGGTGAGGATTAGGGTTAGGATTAGGTTTAGGTTTAGGGTGAGGCTGAGGTTGAGGATGAGGTTGAGTTTGAGGGTTAGGGTTAGGGTTTGGCTTAGGGTGAGGCCTAGGGTGAGGGCGAGGGTTAGGGTGAGGGTTAGGGTGAGGGTGCGGTTTTCGGTTAGGAAAGGGTTAGGTTTAAGTTTAGGGTGAGGATTAGGCTGAGGGTGAGGTTGAAGGTGAGCGTTAGGGTTAAGGTGAGGTTTAGGGTTAGGGTTAGGCTGAGGGTTAGCGTTAGGGTGATGTTTAGGATGAGGGTGAGGGTGAAGGTGATGGTGAGTTTTAGGGTATAGTTGAGGGTTAGTTTTAGGGTGAAGGTTAGGGTGACGGTGAGGGTCAGGGTGAGGGTGTGGAAAAGGGTTAGGGTTAGGTTCAGGGTGAGGGTTAGGGTTACGGTTAGGGTTCGGGTTAGTGTGAGGTTAGGGTTCGGGTTAGTGTGAGGAATAGGTTTAGGGTGAGGTTTAGGATGAAAGTAAGAGTTAAGGTTAGGTTTAGTGTTAGGGTTAGGGTGAGGTTTACGGTTAGAATTAGGGTTAGGGTTAGGTTGAGGGTGAGGGTTAGAGTTAGGGTTAGGTTGAGGGTTAGGTTTGGGGTGAGTGTTAGGGTTTCGGTTAGGGTGAGGGTGAGGTTTCGGTTTCGGTTTCGGGTGAGGGTTAGTGTGTGGGTGATGGTTAGTGTTCGAGTGAAATTTAAGGTGACGGTGAAGATTAGGGTGAGGGTGATGGTTAGAGTTAGTGTGAGTATTATGTTTAGGGTTATTGTTAAGGTTATTGTGAGGGTAAGGTTTAGGGTGCGGTTTAGGGTGAGGGTGAGGGATAGGGTTAGCATTAGGGTTATGATGGGGGATAGGGTTAGGGTTAGGGTGAGATTGAGGGTTAGGTTTAGGTTGAGGGTGAAGTTTAGGATTAGGGTGAGAATTAGGGATAGGGTCAGGGTTAGGGTTAGGGTTTGAGTTAGGATGAGTATGAGGGTGAAAGTTAGGGTTAGGATTAGGGTTACGGTTAGTGTTAGGCAGAGGGTGAGGGTGAGGCTGAGGGTTAGGGTTAGGGTGACCTTTAGGGTTAAGGTTAGGGTGAAAGGTAGGGTTAGTGTTAGGGAGATTGTTAGGGTTAGGGTAAGGGTTTGGTTTAGTTTGAGGGTTAGGGTGAAGGTGAGTTTGAGATTGAGGGTTAGGGTGAGGGTGATGGTGACGGTGAGGGTTAGGGTTAGGATTCTGGTTAGGGTTAGGGTGAGGGTTAGGGTTAGGTTTAGGGTTAGGGTGAGGGTAAGGTTGAGGGTGAGGGTTAGGGTTATGGTTAGGTTTAGCGTTAGGGTTAGGTTTCAGGTAAGTTTTAGGGTTAGGATGAGGATTAGGTTTAGGTTTAGGGTGAGGGTTAGGGTTAGGGTTAGGTTTAGGGTGAGGGTTAGTGTTAGGGTTAGGGTGAGGGTTAGGGTTAGGTTGAGGGGTAGGGTTAGGGATAGGGTAAAGGTTAGGGTTAGGGTGAGGGTGAGGGTGAGGTTTAGGTTTAGGGTGAGGGTTACGGTGAGGGTTAGTGTGAGGTTTAGGTTTAGGGTAAGGGTAAGGGTTAGGGTCAGGGTGAGCCTTAGTTTTAGGTTTAGGTTTAGGGTTAGGGTGATGTTGAGGGTTAGGGTTAGGGTTAGTGTGAGGATAAGGGTTAGGGTGAGGATTAGGGTGAGGATGAGAGTTAGGGTTAGCATAAGGTTTAGTGCGAGGGTTAGGGTTAGGGTTAGGGTTAGGGTAGGGAAAGGGTTAGGGGTAAGGTTAGGTTTAGGTTTAGGGTTAGGTTTCAGGTAAGGTTTAGGGTTAGGATATGGGTTAGGTTTAGGTTTAGGGTGAGGATTAGGCTTAGGGTTAGGTTTAGGGTGAGGGTTAGTGTTAGGGTTAGGGTGAGGGTGAGGGTTAGGTTGAGGGGCAGGGTTAGGGATAGGGTAAAGGTTAGGTTTAGGGTGAGGGTGAGGGTGAGGTTTAAGTTTAGGGTGAGGGTTAGGGTGTGGGTTAGTGTGAGGTTTAGTTTTAGGGTAAGGGTTAGGTCCAGGGTGAGCGTTAGTTTTAGGTTTAGGTTTAGGGTTAGGGTGATGCTGAGGGTTAGGGTTAGGGGTAGTGTGAGGATAAGGGTTAGGGTGAGGATTAGGGTGAGGATGAGAGTTAGGGTTAGCATAAGGTTTAGGGCGAGGTTTTGGGTTAGGGTTAGGGTTAGGGTTAGTGTAGGGTAAGGGTTAGGGTTAGCATGAGGGTTAAGGTTAAGGTGATGTTTAGGGTGACGGTGAGGGTTAGGGTGAGGGTTACTTTGAGCGTGAGGTTTAGGGTAATGGTGAGCGTGAGTGGGAGGGTGACCATGAGGGTTAGGGTTAGGGTTAGATTTAGGGTGAGGATAAGAGTTAGGGTACTATTAGGGTTAGGGTAAGGGTTAGGCTGAGGGTGAGGGTGAGGGTCAGGGTTAGGGTTTCGGTTAGGTAAGGGTTAGGGTTATGTTTAGGGTGAGGATTATGGTGAGGGTGAGGATTAGGGTTAGGTAGAGGGTTAGGCTTAGTGTGAGGTTTATGGTTAGGGTTATGGTTAATGTGAGGATAAGTGTTAGGATGAGGGTTAGGTTGAGAGTGAGGGTTAAGGTTAGCGTTAAGGTTAGGGTGAAGGTTAGTGTGGGGGTTAGGGTGTGGGTTAGGGTTCGGGTTAGGGTTGGGTGAGGGTTAGGGTGAGCGTAAGGTTTAGGGTGAGGGTTAGGTTGAGAGTGAGGGATAGGGTTATGGTGAGGGTAAGGGTTAGGGTTAGGGTGAGTGTGAGGGTGATGTTAAGGGTAAGGGTTAGGGTCCAGGTTAGGGTGAGCGTGAGGGTTAAGTTTAGCATTAGGGTTAGGGTTAGGTTTAGGTTGAGTTTTAGGGTTAGGGTTAGGGTTAGGTTTACGGCGAGGGTAAGGGTTAGGATGATAGTTAGGGTGAGAGTGAGGGTTAAGTTTAGGTTTAGGGTTAGGGTGAGTTTGAGGGTAAGGGTTAGGATTAGGGTTACTGTGAGTGTTAGGGTGAGGCTTAGGGTGAAGGTTAGGATTAGGGTTAGGCTTTGGGTTAGGGTGAGGGTTAGGGTGAGGGGAGGGGTTAGGGTGAGTGTTAGGGCGAGGGGAGGGATAGGGTTATGGTGAGGGTAAGTTTTAGGCTGAGGCTTAGGTTGAGAGTGAGCATTTGTGTTAGCATCATGTTTGGGTTGAGGGTGAGGGTTAGAGTTAGGCTGAGGGGTAGTTTAAGGGTTAGGGTTAGGGTTAGGTTTCGGGGGATGTTAAGGGTTAGGGTGAGGGTGAGGTTTAGGGTTACACTTAGGTTGAGGGTGAGGATTAGGTTTAGGGTAAGGGTGAGTGTGAGTGTGAGGGTTAGGTTTAGGATTAGGGTTAGGGTTAGGCTGAGGTTGAGGGTATGAGTGAGGGTGAGGGCTAGGGTTAGGAGTAGAGAGCTAGGGTTAGGTTTAGGTTTAGAGTTAGTATTAGGGTTGGGGATAGGATTAGGCTGAAGGTGAGGGTGAGGGTGAGGGTGAAGATGAGGTTTAGGGTTAGATTTAGGATTACAGTTAGGGTTATGTTGAGCGCTAGGATGAGGGTGAGGGTTAGGGTTAGCGTTAGGGTTAGGGTGAGGCTTAGGGTGAGGGTTGAGTGTTAGGGTTAGGCTTAGGTTGAGGGTGACAGTTAGGATTAGGGATAGGGATAGCGTTAGGCTGAGGTTGAGGATGAGGGTGAGGTTTAGTGTTAGGGTTACGGTTAGGGTGAGGGCTCGGGTGAGGGCTCGGGTTAGGGTGAAGGTGAGTGTGAGGGTGAGGGTCTTGATTAGGTAATGTTAGGGTTAGGGTGAGGATTAGCTGAGTGTTAGGGTGAGGGTGTGGGTTCGGGTGATGGTGAGGGTTCGGGTTAGCATTAGTGTTATGTTAGGTTTAGGTAGAGTGTTAGGGTTAGGGTTAGGGTGAGGGTGAGGGTATGCGTTAGGGTGAGGGTTACGGTGAGGGTGAGGGATAAGGTTAGTGTTAGGGTTAGGGTGAGCATTTGGATGAGGGTTAGGTTTAGGGTTAGGGTGAGGGATAGGGTTAGGGTTGAGTTAAGGGTTAGCGTTAGTGTGAGGTGTAGGGTTAGGGTTAGGGTTAGTGTGAGTATAAGGGATATGGTGAAGGTTAGGGTGAGGGTGAAGAATAGGGTTAGTGTAAGTGTTAGGTTGAGTGTTTGGATGAGGATTAGGTTCAGGTTTAGGGTTAAGGTGAGGGTTAGGATGAGGGTAAGTGTTAGGGTGATGTTTAGGTTGTGGTTGAGTATTAGGGTTAGCATTAGTCTTAGTGTGAGGGTTAGGGTTAGGTATGGCATTAGGCTTAGGGTTAGGGTTAGGGTGAGGGTTAGTATTAGGGTTAAGGTGAGGGTCAGTTTTAGGGTGAGCATTAGGTTTATGGTTATGGTTACCGTGAGGGTTTGGGTGAGGGTTAGGTTTAGGATTAGGTTTAGGGTGAGGCTGAGGTTGAGGATGAGGTTGAGGTTGAGGGTTATGGTTAGGGTTAGGCTTAAGTTGAGGGCTAGGGTGAGGGCGAAGGATAGGATGAGGTTTAGGGTGAGGGTGCGGTTTTCGGTTAGGAAAGGGTTAGGGTTATGTTTAGGGTGAGGATTAGGCTGAGGCTGAGGTTGAAGGTGAGGGTTAGGGTTAAGGTGAGGGTTAGGGTTAGGTTTAGGCTGAGGGTTAGGGTTAGGGTGATTTTTAGGGTGAGGGTGAGGGTGAGGGTTAGGTTGTAGGTGAGGGTTAGGATTAGGGTGAGGGTTCGGGTGACAGTGATGGTTAGGTTGAGGGTTAGGGCTAGTGTGAGTGTTAGGATTAGGGTTGGGTGAGGAAAAGGGTTAGGGTGAGAATTAGGCTGAAACCAAGATTTAGGGTTATGTTTAGCATTAAGGGCAGTGTGAGGTATAGGGTTAGAGTTCAGGTGTTGGTTAGGTTGAGGGTGAGGGTTAGAGTTATGGTTAGGGTGAGGGTTAGGGTTGGGGTGAGTGTTAGTGTTAAGGTTAGGATGAGGGTGAGGTTGAGGGTTTGGTTTCGCGTGAGGGTTAGGGTGTGGGTTAGGGTTAAGGTTGTGGTGAGGGTAAGGGTTAGGGTGAGATTTAGGGTGAGGGTTAGGGTTAGGTTGAGGGTTAGGGTGACGTTGAGGTTTAGGGTGACAGTGAGGGTTAGGATCAGGGTTAGGCTTAGGGTGAGGGTTAAAGTGAGGGTTAGGGTTAGGATTAGGTTTAGGGTTAGTGTGAGAATTAGGGTTAGTTTTAAGTTTATAGTGACGGTAAGGGTTAAGGTGAGGTTTAGGCTGATGGGTAGGTTAAGGGTAAGGGTGAGGGAGAGGGTGAGGGTAAAGATTAGAGTGAGGGTTAGGGTGAGGTTGATGGTTAGGGTTAGCATCAGGTTTAGGGTTTGGGTTAGGGTGGGGGTAGGTTTAGGGTTAGGGTGAGGATGATGTTTAGGGTTAGCATTAGGTTTAGGGTTAGCTTGAGGGTGAGGGTTAGGGTTAGGTTTAGGGTGGGTGTTAGGTTCAGTTTTAGGTTCAGGGTTAGAGTGAGGGTTAAGGTTAAGTTGTGGGTTCCAATTAGGGTGAGAGTGAGGCTAAGGATTCTGGTGAGGTTTAGGGTGTGTGTGAGGGTTAGGGTTTGAATTAGAGTTAGGGTTAGGGTGAAGGTGAGGGTGAGGGTTAGGGTTAGGGATAGGGTTAGAGTGAGGGTCAGGGTGAGTGTGAGGGTCAGGTTTAGGGTTAGGATTAGTGTAAGGTTGAGGGCTAGGTGAGGGTGAAGGTTAGGGTTTGGTTTAGGGTGAGGGTAAGTGTTAGGGTGACGGTTAGGGTTAGGGTTGGGATGAGGTTGAGGGTTAGGTTTAGTGTGAGGTTGTGGGGTAGGGTTAGGGTAAGGTTAAGGGTTTGAGTGAGGGTTAGGGTGAGAGTTAGTGTTAGGGTTAGGGTGAGTGTGAGGGTGAGGGTTAGGGTGATGTTTAGGCTTACAGTGAGTGTTAGGGTGAGGGTTAGTTTTAGGTTTAGTGTTAGCGTTACAGTGAGGTTTAGGGTCATGGTTAGGATTAAGGTGAGGGTTAAAGTGAGGGTGAGGGTTAGGGTTAGGTTTAAGGTATGGGTTATGGTTAGGGTTAGGATTAGGGTGAGGTTTAGGGTGAGGGGTGGGGTTAGGGTTAGTGTGAGGTTTAGGGTTAGTGTGAGGTTTTTGGGTTTGGTTTAGGGTAAGTGTGAGGATAAGGGTTAGAGTGAGGGATAGGGTTATTGTTAGGGTTAGGGTGAGGGTAAGTCATAGGATTGGGGTTAGGGTAAGGGTGCTTGTGAGGGGGATGGTTAGTGTTAGGTTTATGGTGAAGGTGAGGTTTTGGTTTAGGATTAGGGTTAGGGTTAATTTTAGGGTTAGGGTGAGGGTTAGGTTTAGGATTAGGGTTAGGGTTAGGCTTAAGGTGAGGGTGAGGGTGAGGGTGAGGTTTAGGGAGAGGATTAGGTTTAGGTTTTGGGTTAGGGTGAGAGTGAGGGTTAGGTTGAGGTGAGGGTTCAGGTTTGGGTGAGGGTGAGGGTTAGGGTTAGAGTTAGGATGAGTGTTAGGGTTAATGTGAGGGGTAGGGTTAGGGTTAGGGTGAGGGTGAGGTTTAGGTTTAGTGTGAGGGTTAGGGTTAGTGTTAGGGTTAGGTTAAGGTTAAGGGTTAGGTTGAGGTTTAACGTGAGGGAGAGGCTTATGATTAGGGTTAAGGTGAGGGTTAGGATGAGGGTGAGGTTTAGGGTGAGGTTGAAGGTTAGGGTGAGGGTGAGGTTTAGGGTTAGGGTTAGGTTTAGGGTGTGGGTTAGGTTTAGTGTTAAGGTTAGGCTGATGGTTAGGTTTGGGGTTAGGCTAAGGGTGAGGGTGACGGTGAGGTTTAGGGTTAGGTTTAGGGTGAGTGTGAGGGTTAGGTTTAGGATTAGTGTTAGTATGATGGTGATGGTGAAGTTTACAGTTAGTGTTAGCTTTGGGGCGAGGGTGAGGGTGAGGGGGGGTTTAGCGTGTGGGTGACGGTTAGGTTTAGGGTGAGGTTTAGGGTGATGATGAGGGTTAGGTGAGGGTGAGATGTAGGCTTAATGTTAGAGTTAGGCTGAGGGTTAAGATCAGGGTCAGGATTAAGGTGAGGGTTAAGGTGAAGTTTAGGTTTAGGGTTAGGTTTAGGGTTAGTGTGAGGATTAGGTTTAGGGTGAGGGTAAGCTTTAGGGTGAGGGTTAGACTGAGGGTGAGGGATAGGTTTAGTGTTAGTGTTAGGGTGAGCATTTGGGTGAGGGTTAGGTTCAGGGTTAGGGTTAGGGTGAGTGTTAAGATGAGGGCAAGTGTTAGGGTTAGGTTTATGTGGACGGTGAGGGATAGGGTTATGGTGAGGTGAGGGTGAGGGTGAGGGTGAGGGTTAGGGTTAGGGTTAGGTTGAGGGGAAGGTATAGTTTGAGGGTAAGTACTAGGGTTAGGCTGAGGGTGAGGGTGAGGTTGAGGTTTAGGGTTAGGGTTAGGGTTAGGGTTAGTGTGAGGGTTAGTGTTAGTGTTAGGGTTAGGGTTAGTGTGAAGGTAAGTGTTAGGGTGAGGGATTGGGTTAGGGTGAGCGGTATGGTTAGGGTGAGGGTTAGGGTTAGGTTTATTTTTAGGGTTAGTGTTACGGTAACGGTGAGGGTGAGGTTTAATGTTAGGGTTAGGATGAGATTTAGGTTTAGGGTTAGGATGAGCGTTAGGCTGAGGGTTAGGTTTAGGGTTAAGTGTGTGGGTTAGGTTTAAGGTTAGGGTGAGGGTGAGGGTGAGGGTTAGGGTTAGCTTGAGGTTAGGTTTAGGGTTAGAGTTAGGGTGAGCATGAGGGCTAGGGTGAGGCGTAGGGTTATGGTTAGGGTGAGGGTGAGGGTAAGGTTTAGTGTGAGGGTTAGGGTTAGGGTGAGGGTGAGGGTTACGGTTAGGGTAAGGGTAAGGGTGAAGATGAGGGTGATTGTTAGGTTTAGGTTTAGGGTGAGGGTGACCGTTAGATTAGGATGAGGGTTAGGGTGAGGGTGAGGGTGAGGGTTAGGTTTAGGATTAGGGTTAGGGTTAGGCTTAGGGTGAGGGTCACGGTGAGGGTGAGGTTGACGGTAAGGGTTAGGGTAAGGGTTAGGGTTACGGTAAGGGTGCGGGTGAGGGTTAGGGTAAGGGTTAGGGTTACGGTAAGGTTGAGGGTGAGGGTTAGGGTTAAGGTGAGTGTGGGGTTAGGGTTAGAGTTAGGGTTAGCGTGAGGGTTTTGGTTAGGGTTAGGTTTAGGGTGATAGTGAGGGTTAGGGTGAGTGTGAGGTTGAGGTAGAGGGTGAGGGTGAGGGTTAGGGTGTGGTTTAGGATTAGGGTTAAGGTGAGGGTTAGGGTTAAGGTGAGTGTGAGGGTTAGGTTTAGAGTTAGGGTTAGCATGAGGGTTATGGTTAGGGTTAGTTATAGGGTGATGGTGAGGTTGAGGGTGAGGGTGAGGACGAGGGTTAGAGTGAGGGTGAGTGTTAGGGTGAGAGTGTGGGTTCCGGTGAGGGTGAGGGGGAGGGTTATGGTTAGGGTTCGGGTTAGAGTTAGGGTGAGGGTGTGGGTGAGGGTTAGGTTTAGGATTAGGATTAGCTTTAGGGTTAGGCTGAGGGTGAGTGTTAGGGTGAGGTTAGGGTTTGGGTTAGGGGGAGGGTTAGGTTAATGTTAGGGTTAGGGTTAGGGTGAGGGATAGTGTTATGGTTAGGTTTAGGATGAGGGTTAGGCTGTGGGGTAGGCTTAGGGTTAGGGTGAGGCTTAGGTTTAGTGTGAGTTTTAGGGTTAAGTTTAGGTTCATGATTAGGTTTATGGTGAGGAGAAGGGTTAGGGTGAGGGTTAAGATGAGGGTGAGTTTTAGGGTTTGGGATAGGGTTAGGGTAATTTTAGGGTGAGGGCTAGAGTGGGTGTGAGGGTTAGGTTTAGGGTTAGGTATAGGGTGAGGATTAGGTTTAGGGTTAGGGTTAGGGTTCGGGTGAGTCTTAGGCTGAGGGGTAGGGTTATGGATAGGGTGAGGGTTAGGTTTCGTGTGAGGGTTAGGGTTTGGGGTAGGGTTAGGGTTAGGGTGAGGTTTAGGCTGATGGCTAGGGTTACAGTTAGGGTGAGGTTTAAGTTTAGTGGGAGTGTTAGGGTTAGGTTTAGGGTTAGGGTTAGGGTTCGGTTTGGGGTTCGGGTGAGGGTTCGGATTAAAGTATGGATGAGCGTTAGGGTTAGTGTGAGGACTAGGTTTAGGGTTAGGGTTACTGTTAGGGTTAGGGTTAGAGTGAGGGTAAGGGTTACGGTTAGGGTGATTGTGAGGGTAAGGGTTAGGGTTAGTGTTAGGGTTAGGGTGAGAGTTCGGGTTAGTGTGAGGGTTAGAGTTAGGGTGAGGGTTAGGGTGAGGTTTAGGATTAGAGTTAGGGTTAGGATTAGGGTTAGGGTGAGGGTGAGGTTTAGTGTTAGTGTTAGTGTTAGGGTTATTTTTAGGGTTAGGGTGCGGGTGAGGGTGAGGGTGAGGGTGAGGTTTAGGGCTAGGGTAGGGTTAGGTTTAGCCAGAGGGTGAGGGTGAGGTTGATGGTTAGTGTTAGGGTTAGGGTGAGGATGAGGGCTACGGTGAGGGTGAGGTTTAGGGTGTGGGTGAGGGTTAGGTTTAGGGGGAGGGTTAGGGTGATGGTGAGGATTAGGTGAGGGTGAGATTTAGGTTTAGTGTTAGAGTTAGGCTGAGGGTTAAGATCAGGGTCAAGATTAAGGTGAGGGTTAAGTTGAGGGTTAGTGTGAAGTTGAGGGTGAGGGTTTCCTTTATGTCAGGTTTAGGGGTAGGGTAGGGATTAGAGTGAGGGTGAGGGTGAGGGTATAGTTTACATCAGGGTTAGGGTTAAGCTGAGGTTAGGGTTAGGGTGAGATTTAGGGTTAGTGTTAGGATTAGGGTTAGGGTGAGAGTGATGTTTAGGGTGAGGGTGAGTGTTAAGGGGCGGGTTAGATTGAGGGTCAGGGTTAGGGTTAGTGTTAGGGTTATGGTGAGGGTGATGTTTAGGGTGAGGGTGAGGGTTAAGGGGAGGGTTAGATTGTGGGTCAGGGTTAGGGTTAGTGTTAGGGTTAGCATTAGAATGAGGGTTAGGTTGACATTTAGGGTTAGGGTTATTGTTAGAGTTACGGTTAGGGTTAGGCTTAGGGTTAGGGTTAGAGTTAGGGTGAGGGTTAGGGTTAGGGTTAGGATTATGGTAAGGGTTAGGGTTAGCGTGACAGTTAGGTTTAGGGTGATGTTAAGGGTAACTTTATGGGTTAGGGTTAGGGTGAGGTAGAGCGTGAGGATTAGGGTGCGGGTGAGGGTGAGTGAGAGGGGGACGGTGAGGATTAGGGTTAGGGTTAGGGTTAGGTTGAGGGTAAGAGTTAGGGTTTGGATTAGGGTTAGTGTAAGGGTTAAGCTGAGGGTGAGGGCGAGGGTGAGGTTAAGGGTGAGGCTTTCGTTTTGGTAAGGGTTAGGGTTAGGTTGAGGGTGAGGATTAGGGTGAGGGTGAGGGTTAGGGTTAGGTTGAGCATTACGGTTAGGGATAGGGTTAAGGTGAGGCTTTGGGTGAGAGGTAGGGTTAGGGTTAGGATGAGGGTTAGGCTTAGTGTGACCTTTACGGTAAGGGTTAGGGTTAGTGTGAGGATAAGGTTTAGGGTGAGGGTTAGGTTGAGAATGAGGGTTAGGGTTAGCGTTAGGGTTATGGTGAAAGTTTGGGTGGGGTTTAGGGATAGGGTTAGGGTTCGGGTTAGGGTTGGGTGAGGGTTAGGGTGAGCGTAAGTGTTAGGGTGCGGGTTAGGTTGAGGGTTAGGGATAGGGTTATGGTGAGGGTAAGGGTTAGGGTTCGGGTGAGGCTGAGGGTGAGGCTAAGGGTGAGGCTGAGGGTTAAGTTTAGGGTTAGGTTTATGGTGAGGGCTAGGGTGAGGATTAGGGTGAGGGTGAAGTTTAAGGTGAGGGTTAGGATTAGGGTGAGGGTTAAGGTTAGGGTTAGGGTGAGGTTTAGGGTTAGGGTGATGTTTAGGGTGAGGGTGAAGGAGAGAGTGAGGGTTCGGGTGAGGGTTAGGGTTAGGGTGAGTGTTAGGGTTAGGGTTAGGGTGAGGTTAAGTGTTAGGATGACAGTTACGGTGAGGGTGAGGGTTAGGCTTAGGTTTAGTGTTAGGGTGAGGGTTAGGGTTAGGGGTAGGGTGAGGGTTAGGGTGAGGGTTAGGTGGAAGTTTAGGGTTAGGGTTAGGGTTTGGGTTAGGTTGAGGGATAGGGTGAGAGGAAGGGGTAGGCTGAGGGTTAGGGAGAGGGTGAGGGATATGGTTATGTTGAGGGTAAGGGTTAGGCTGAGGCTTGGGTTGAGAGTGAACATTTGTGTTAGCATCAGTGTTGGGTTTAGGGTGAGTCTTAGGGTTAGGCTGAGGGGTAGTTTTAGGGTTAGTGTGAGGGTTAGGGTTAGGGTTAGGTTTAGGGTGAGGGTAAGGGTTAGGGTGAGGTTGAGGGTTGGTTAGAGTTAGCCTTAGTGTGAGGATGAGTGTTAGGGTTAGGTTTAGGGTGAGTGTGAGTGTGAGGGTTAGGTTTAGGATTAGGGTTAGGCTTAGGGTAGGCTGAGGTTGAGGGTATGAGTGAGGCTCACGCTAGCCCTCACGGTTAGGGTTAGGGTGAGGGGCAGATTTAGGGTTAGAGTTAGGGTGAGGCTTAGATTTAGTGTTAGGGTTATGGTTTGGGTAAGGGTTAGGGTGATGCTAAGTGTTAGGGTGAGGGTTAGGGTCAGAGTGAGGGTTAAGGTTAGCCTAAGTGTTACGTTGTGGGTTCGGGTAAGGGTTAGGGTTAGGGTTAGGGTTAGGGTGAGGGTGAGGGTTATGGTTAGGTTTAGGATGAGTGTTAGGGTTAGGGTGATGTTTATGGTGAAAGTGAAAATTAGGGAGAGTGAGAGGGTTCGGGTGAGGGTGAGGGTTAGGGTGATGTTTAGGTTGAGGGTGAGGTTTAGCGTGAGAGTTAGGCTTCAGGGTATGGGAAGGGATAGGGCGTAGTTGAGGGTTAGGGTGAGGGTGAGGCTTAGGGTGACCATGAGGTTTAAGGTTCGGCGGAGGATTAGGGTTAATGTTAGGGTTCGGGTTAGGGTTAAGGTTAGGGTTAGGCTGAGTATTAGGGCGAGAGGTAGGGTTAGGGTTAGGATGAGGTTTAGGCTTAGTGTGACGGTTACGGTTAGGTTTAGGGTTAGGGTTAGTGTGAGGATAAGAGTTAGGGTGAGGGTTAGGGTGAGACTGAGGTGTAGGGTTAGCTTTAGGGTTAGGGTGAATGTTAGGGTGAGGGTTAGGGTTCGGGTTAGGGTTGGGTGAGGGTTAGGGTGAGTGTAAGGTTTAGGGTGAGGGTTAGGTTGAGGTTGAGGGATAGGGTTATGGTGAGGGTAAGGATTAGGGCAACGGTTAGGTTGAGGTTGATGTTTAGGCTTATCATTAATGTTAGGGAGATGGTGAGGGTTAGGGTGAGGTTGAGGGTTAGGCTGAGGGGTAGGATTAGGGTTAGGGTTAGAGTTAGGGTTAGGGTGAGTGTTAGGGTTATGGATAGGGTGAGGGTGAGGGTTAGGGAAAGGGTTAGGGTCAGGGTTAGGATGAGGGAGAGGGTTAGGGTTACCATTAGCATTAGGGTTAGTTTTAGGTTGAGTGTTAGGGTTAGGTTGAGGGGTAGGGTTAGAATTAGGGTTAAGGTTAGGCTTATGGTGCAGGTTAGGGTTAGGTTTAGAGTGAGGGTGAGGGTCAGGGTTAGGGTTAGGATTAGGTTTAGGGTTAGCGTGAGGCTGAGGGTGAGGGTGAGGGTGAGGGTGAGAGTGAGGGTGAGGGTTAAGTTTAGCGTTAGGTTTAGTGTGAGGGCTAGGGTGAGGGTCAGGGCTAAGGTGAGGGTTTGGGTGAAGGTGAGGTTTTCGGTCAGGAAAGGTATAGATTTAGGTTTAGGGTGAGGATTACAGTGAGGGTGAGGTTTAAGTTGAGGGTTAGGGTTAGGGGGAGGTTTAGGGTTAGGGTTAAGTTGAGGGTTTAGGGTTAGGGTGTTGTTTAGGGTGAGGGTGAGGGTGAGAGTGAGGATTCATTTGAGGGTGTGGCTAAGGGTGTTGGTGAAGATTAGGGTGAGAGTGAGGGTGATGGTGAGGGTGAGAGTTAGGGTGTTGGTGAGGGGTAGGTTTAGGGTGAGGGTTAGGGTGAAGGTGAGAGTTACGGTCAGGTTGAGGGTTAGGTTAAGTGTAAGAGTGAGGCTTAGGTTTAGGGTGAGGGGTAGGGTTAGGGTTAGGGAGAGCGTTAGGGTGAGGGTTACGTTTAGGTTTAGGGTGAGGATTAGGTTTAGTGTGAAGGTTAGTGTTAGGGTTAGTGTAAGGATCATGGTTAGGTTGAGGATTAGGGTGAGAGTGAGGGTTAGGGTTAGATTAAGTTTTAGGGTGAGGGTTAAAGTTAGGGTTAGCGTGAGGGTTAGGGTTGGGGTGAGGGTTAGGGTTAGGATTCGGGTGAGTGTTAAGGTGAGGGTGAGGTTTAGGGTGAGGGTGAGGGTTAGGGTTAGGGTGAGTGTGAGGATTAGGTTTAGGGTCACTCTTAGGGCTATGGTGAGGGTTTGGGTTAGGGTGAGGTTTAGGGTGAGGGTGAGGTTTAGGGTTAGCGTCAGGGTTAAGGTGTGAGTTAGGGTGAGAGTTAGGGTTAGGGTGAGGGTGAGGGTTAGCATTATTCTTAGGGTGAGGGTTAGGGTTGGGTATAGCATTAGGGTTAGGGTTAGGGTTAGGGTGAGGGTTAGAATTAGGGTTAAGATGAGGGTGAGGTTTAGGGTTAGCATTAGGTTTACAGTTAGGGTTAGAGTGAGGGTGAGGGTGAGGGTTAGGGTTAGGAATATGTTTAGGTTTAGGTTGAGGCTGAGGTTGAGGATGAGGTTGAGTTTGAGGGTTAAGGTTATGGTTTGGCTTAGGGTGAGGTCTAGGGTGAGGGCCAGGGTTAGGGTGAGGGTTAGGGTTAGGGTGCGGTTTTCGGTTAGGAAAGGGTTAGGTTTAAGTTTAGGGTGAGGATTAGGCTGAGGGTGAGGTTGAAGGTGAGGGTTAGGGTTAAGGTGAGGTTTAGGGTTAGGGTTAGCCTGAGGGTTAGGGTTAGGTTGATGTTTAGGGTGAGGGTGAGGGAGAGGGTTAGGGTGTAGGTGAGGGTTAGGGTGACGGTGAGGGTTAGGGTGATGCTGTGGGTTAGGTTGAGTGTTAAGGTTAGTGTGAGGGTTAGGATTAGTGTTAGTGTGAGGCAAAGGGTTAGGGTGAGGATTAGGATGAGAGTAAGAGTTAGGGTTAGGTTTAGCCTTAGGGTTAGGGTGAGGTATAGGGTTAGAGTTCGCGTTAGGGTTAGGTTTAGGGTGAGGGTTAGACTTAGGGTTAGGGTGAGGGTTAGGTTTGGGGTGAGTCTTAGGGTTACAGTTAGGGTGAGGGTGAGGGTGATGGTGAGGGTTCGGGTGAGGGTTAGGCTGTGGGTTAGGGTTAAGTTTATCGTTAGGGTAAGGGTTAGGGTGAGGTTGAGGGTGAGGGTTAGGGTTAGGGTGACATTGACGGTTAGGGTGACAGTGGGGGTTAGGGTGAGGGTGAGGTTTAGGTTTAGTGTTAGTGTTACAGTGAGGGTGAGAGTCAGGGTTAGGATTAGGGTGAGGGTTAAAGTGAGGGTTATGGTTAGGCTTTGGTTTAGTGTTAGTGTGAGGATTAGGGTTAGTGTTAGGTTTATAGTGAGGGTAAGGGTTAAGATGAGGGTTAGGCTCATGTGTATGTTTAAGGTAAGGGTTAGGGAGAGGGTGAGGGTAAGGGTTAGGGTGAGGGTTTGGGTGAGGGTGAGGGTTAGGTTTAGCATTAGGGTTAGGTTTTGGGTTAGGATGAGGGGTAGGGTTAATGTTAGGGTGAGGATGAGGGTTAGGGTTAGCATTAGGTTTAGGGTTAGGGTGAGGGTGAGGGTTAGGGTTAGGGTTAGGGTGAGTGTGAGGTTGTGGGTTAGGGTTAGGGGTAGCGTGAGGGTTAAGGTTAAGGTGTGGGTTCCGGTTAGGGTGAGGGTGAGGCTAAGGATTAGGGTGTCTGGTTGAGTGTTAGGGTTTGAATAAGAGTTAGGGTTTGGGTTAGGATGAGGTTGAGGGTGAGGGTTACGGTTAGGGTTAGATTTAGGGTTAGGGTGAGTTTGAAGGTGAGTGTTAGGGTGAGGGTTAGGTTTAGGGTTAGGGTTAGGGTTAGGATATGTGTTAGGGTGAGGGCTAGGGTGAGGGTGAGGGTTTGGGTTTGTGTTAGGGTGAGGGTAAGTGTTAGGGTGAGGGTTAGGGTTAGGTTTAGGGTGAGGGTGAGGGTTAGGTTTAGCGTGAGTTTGAGGGTCAGGATTAGGGTGAGGGTTCGTGTTAGGGTTAGGATTAGGGTTGGGGTGAGGGTGAGGGTTATGTTTAGGGTTAGGATGAGGGTTAGGTTTAGGGTGATGTTTAGGGTGAGGGTGAGGGTTAGGGTGACAGTGATGGTTCGGGTGAGGGTGAGGATTAGGGTGTGGATGAGGGTTATGATGAGAGTGAGGGTTAGGGTTAGATTTAGGGTGTGGATTAGGGTTAGGGTTAGGATTAGGGTGAGGGGTATGATCAGGGATAGGGTGAGTTTTTGGGTTAGTGTGAGGTTTAGGGTAAGTGTGAGGATAACGGTTAGGGTGAGGGATAGGGTTATTGTTATGGTTAGGGAGAGGATTAAGGTTAGGTTTAGGGTTATGGTGAGATTGAGGGTTAGGTTGAGGTGAGGGTTCGGGTTTGGGTGAGGTTTAGGGTGATGGTGAGGGTTAGGGTTAGAGTAAAGGTGAGGGTGAGGATCAGAGTAATGGTTAGTGTTAGGTTTAGGGTGAGGGTGAGGTTTCGGATTAGGATTAGGGTTAGGGTTAGGCTTAGTGTGAGGGTGAGGGTGAGGATGAGGGTGAGAGTTAGGGTTAGGGTGAGCGTTAGGGTTATGGTTAGGGTTAGGGTTAGGATGAGCGTTATGCTGAGGGTTAGGGTTAGAGTTAGTGTGAAGGTTAGGTTTAGGGTTAAGGTTAGCTTGAGGGTGAGGGTTTAGTTTAGGTAACGTTTAGGGTAAGATTAGGGTGACGTTTAGGATGAGGTTGAGGGTTAAGATGAGGTTTTCGGTTAGGGTGAGCATTAGGGTTAGGATTAGGGTCAGGGTTATTGTTAGGGTGATGTTTAGGGTGAGGGTGAGGGTGAAGGTTCGGGTGAGGGGGAGGGTTAGAGTTAGGGTTAGCCTGAGGCTTATGGTTATGGTTAGGGTAATGGTGAAGGTTAGGGTGAGTGTGAGGTTGAGGGTGAGGGTTAGGGTGAGGGTTAGAATGAGGGTGAGCGTTAGGGTGAGAGTGAGGGTTCGGGGGAGGGTTCGGGGGAGGGGGAGGGTTATGGTTATGGTTTGGTTTACAGTTAGGGTTAGGGTGTGGATGAGGGTTAGGGTTAGGATTAGAGTTAGGGTGACGGTAAGGCTTCGGGTGAGGGTTAGGGTGAGGATGAGAGTTAGGGTTAGGGTGAGGGTGAGGTTAAGTGTTAGCGTGAGGACTAGGGTTAGGTTTAGGATTAGGGTGAGTGTTAGGGTTATGGTGAGGGTGAGGCTGAGGGTTAGGTTCATTATTAAGGTTAGGGTTAGTGTGAGGGTTAGTGATAGTGTTAGGGTTAGGGTGAGGGTTAGAGTTAGGGTAAAGGTGAGGGTTAGTCTGAGACGTAGGGTTAGGGTTAAGGTGAGAGTTAGGCTCAGTGTGAGGGTTAGGGTTAGGGTGAGGGTAAGGGTTAGGTTTAGGGTTAGGGTGAGGGTGAGTGTGAGGGTGAGTGTTAGGGTTATGGTGAGGGTTAGTGTCAGGGGGTGGGCTAGGTTGAGGGTTAGGTTGAGGGTGAGAGTGAGTGTGAGTTTTTCGTTTAGGTAAGGTTTAGGGTTAGGGTTAGGGTGAGGATTAGGGTGAGGTTGTGGGTTAGGGTTAGGGTGAGGGTGAGGGTTAATGTTAGGATGAGGGTTAGGGATAGGGTTAGTGTGAGGGTGAGGGTGAGGGTGAGGCTTTCGTTTACATCAGGGTTAGGATTAAGCTGAGGTTAGGGTTAGGGTGAGGGTTAGGGTTAGGATTAGGGTATGGGTCAAGTTTAATGTGATGTTTAGGGTGAGGGTGAGGGTTAGGGTGAGAGTTAAGATGAAGTTTAGGGTTAGTGTTAGGATTAGGGTTAGGTTGAGGGTGAGGTTTAGGGATAGAGTTAGGGTTATGGGGAGGGTTAAATTGAGGGTCAGGGTTAAGTTTAGTGTTAGGGTTAGGGTTAGCATGAGGGTTAGGCTGAGGATTAGTTTTAGGGTTAGTGTGAGGGTTAGGGTTAGGTTAGGGTTAGGGTTAGGGTTTGGTTAGGTTGAAGGTTAGCTTTAGGTTTAGGGTTAGGATAAGGTTTAGGCTGAGGGTTAGGTTTAGGGTTAGTGTGAGGGTTAGGTTTAGGGTTAGGGTGTGGACTATGCTGAGGGTGAGGGTTAGGGTGAAGTTTAGGGTTATGGCTGGGGTTAGCGTCAGGGGTAGGCTGAGGGTTAGTATTAGGGTATAGACTAGGGTTAGGCTGAAGTTGAGGGTGAGGTTGAGGGTGAGGGTTACTGTTAGAGTGAGGGTTAGAGTGAGGGTGAGGGGGAGTGGGAGTATTTGGTTTAGGGTTAGAGTTAGGTTGAGGGTGAGTGTTAGGATTAGGGTTAGCACTAGGTTTAGGCTGAGGGTTAGGGTCAGTTTGAGGGTGAGGTTTAGGGTTAGGGTGAGGTTTAGGGTTAGGGTTAGTTTTAGGGTAAGGTTTAGGGTTAGGGTTAGGGTTAGGATGAGCATAGGCTGAGGGTTAGGGTTAGGGTTAGGGTTTGGTTAGGGTGAAGATTGCTTTTAGGTTTAGGGTTAGGATAAGGTTTAAGATAAGGTGAGGGTGAGGGGTAGGGTGAGGTTGTGGGTTTGGGTTATGGTTAGTTTTAGGTTTAGGGTTAGGTTGAGGGGAAGGGTTAGAGTGAGCTTTAGGCTGAGGGTGAGGGTGAGGGTTTCAGTTAGTTAAAGGTTAGGGTTAGGGTGAGGATTAGGGTGAGGGTGAGGATTAAGCTGAGGTTAGGTTCAGGGTGAGGGTTCGGGTTAGGGTGAGGGTTAGGGTTAGGATGATGTTTAGGGTGAAGGTGAAGGTTAGAGTGAGGGTGAGGGTTAGGGTTAGGGTTAGGTTTAATGTGAGGCTGAGGGTTAGGAATAGGAATAGGATTAGGGTTCAGCTGAGGGTGAGGATCAGGGTGTGGGTGAAGGTCAGGGTCAGGGTTACGTTTAGGGCTAGAGTGAGGGTTACGGTTATTTTGAGGGTTATGTTTAGGGTTAGGGTGAGGGTAAGGGTTAGGGTGAGGGTTAGGGTGAGTGTGAGGGTTTGGAATAGGGTTTGGGTTAGGGTTAGGGTGAGGGTTAGGTTTTGGGTGATGTTTAGAGTGAGGGTGAGGGTGAGGATGAGGGTGCGGTTGAGGGTGAGGATTCGGTTGAGGGTGAGGGTTAGGGTGTGAGTGAGGATTAGGGTTAGGGTGAGGGTTAGGTTGAGGGTGAGGGTGAGGTTAGGGTTAGGGTTTGGGTTAGAGATAGGGTGAGTTTGAGAGTGAGGGTTAGGTTTAGGATTAGGGTGAGTGTTAGGGTTAAGTTGAGGGTTAGGTATGTTGTTAGGGTAAAGGTAAGGGTGAGGGTGGGTGTTAGGGTTAGGTTTAGGGTTAGAGTTAGGGTGAGCGTGAGGGTGAGGGTTATGATTAGGGTTAGGTGAAGGTGAAGGAGAGGATGAGGGTGAGGGTTAGGTTTAGGGTGAGGTTTAGGCTTACGGTTAGGGTTAGTGTGAGGGTTAGTGTTAGGGTTAGGATGAGGGTTAGGGTTAGGATTAGGGTGAGGTTTAGGGCTACGTTTAGGGTTAGGATAAGTGTTAGGCTGAGGGTTAGGGTTAGGGTTAGTGTGAGGGATTGGCTTAGGGTTAGGGTAAGACTTAGGGTGAGGGTAAAGGTTAGGGTGAGAGTTAGAGTGAGGGTGAGGGTTAGGGTTAGGGTGAGTGTTAGGGTAAAATTTAGGTTTAGGGTTAGGGTTAGGGTGAGGGTAAGGGTGTGAGTAAGTGTTAGGGTGAGGTTTAGGGTGAGGGTGAGGGTTAGCGTCAAGGTTAGGTTTAGGGTGAGGGTTAGGGTTTGGGTAATTGTTAGGGTGAGGTTTAGTGTGAGGGTGAGGGTTAGGGTTAGGGTGAGGGTAAGTGTAAGGGTAAGGATTAGTGTGAGTCTGAGGGTTAAGGTTAGCATTAGGGTGATGGTGAGGGTTAGGGTAGGATTAGAGTTAGGGTGAGAGTAAAGCTTAGGGTGAGGGTTAGGGTGAGGTTGAGGGTTATTTTTAGGGTGAGTGGGAGGGTAAGTGTTAGGGTAAGGACTAATTTTAGGGTTAAGATTAGGGTGAGTGTTAGGGTTATTGTGAGGGTGAGGGTGAGGGTTAGGTTCAGTATTAGGTTTAGGGTTAGTGTGAGGGTTAGTGATAGGGTTTGGGTTAGGGTGAGGGTCAGAGTTAGGGTTAAGGTGAGGGTTAGTCTGAGAGGTAGGGTTAGGGTTAGGGTGAAGGTTAGGCTTACTGTGAGGGTTAGGGATAGGTTTAGGGTTAGGGTGAGGGTGAGTTTGAGGGTGAGGGTTTGGGTTAGGGTGAGGGTTAGTGTTAGGGTGATGGCTAGGTTGAGGGTTAGGGTTTGGGTGAGGGTGAGGTTTTCGGTTAGGTAAGGATTAGGGTTCGGGTTAGGGTGAGGATTAGGGTGAGGTTGTGGGTTAGGTTTAGGGTGAGGGTGAGGGTCAGGGTTAGTGTTAGGATGAGGGTTAGCGTTAGGCTTAGGGTGAGTGTGAGGGTTCCGGTGAGGGTTCGGGTGAGGGTTAGGGTGTGGGTTAAGGTTTGGTTTTGGGTGAGGGTTAGGGTGACAGTGAGTGTTAGGGTGAGGGTGAGGTTGAGTGTGAGGGTTAGGGTTAGGTTTAGGGATAGGATTAGGGTTAGGTTTAGGGTAAGGGTTAGGGTTAGGTTGAGGGTTAGGTTTAGGGTTAGGGATAGGGTTAGGGTGAGGTTAGGTTGAGGGTGAGGGTTAAGCTGTGGTTAGGGTTAGGGTTATGGTTAGGGTAAAGTTGATGTTTAGTGTGAGGGTGAGTGTTCGGTGAGGGTGAGGGTGAGGGTTAGTGTTAAGGTTAGGTTTAGGTTGAGGGTGATTGTGAGGGTGAGGATTAGGAATAGGATTAGGGTTAGGGTTAAGCTGAAGCTGAGGGTCAAGGTGAGGGTGAAGGTTAGGGTCAGGCTTAGAATTAGGGTTAGAGTGAGGGTTACGGTTAGTGTGAGGATAATGGTTAGGGTTAGGGTGAGGGTAAGGATTAGGGTGAGAGTAAAGGTTAGGGTGAGGATTAGGGTGAGTGTGAGGGTTTGGATTAGGGTTTGTGTTAGAGTTAGGGTGAGGGTTAGGATTTGGGTGATGTTTAGAGTGAGTGTGAGGGTTAGGGTGAGGATGAGGGTGAGGGTGAGGGTGAGGGTTCGGTTGAAGGTGAGGGTTAGGTTGTGGGTGAGGATTAAGTTTAAGGTGAGGGTTAGCGTTAGGCCTAGGTTTAGGGTTAGGTTGAGGGTTAGGGTTAGGATTAGGGTGAGGGGTAGGGACAGGGGTAGGGTCAGGTTTAGGGTGAGGTTTAGGGTGAGTGTGAGGGTTAGGTTGAGGGTGAGGGTGAGGGTTAGGGTTAGGGTTTGCGTTAGACTTAGGGTGAGTTTGAGGGTGAGGGTTAGGTTTAGAATTAGGGTGAGGGTTAGGGTTAGGTTGAGGGTTAGGGATAGTGTTAGGGTTAGGGTAAGGGTGAGGGTGAATGTTAGGATTAAGTTACATTTAGGGTTAGGCTGAGGGTGACTGAGAGGATGAGGGTGAGGCTTAGGGTTAGTTGAGGTTTAGGTTTACGGTTAGAGTTAGGGTGAGGGTTAGGATTAGGGTTATGGTTAGGATGAGGGTTAGGCTAAGGGTTAGGGTTAGGGTTAGGGTGAGGTTTAGGGCTAGGTTTAGGGTTAGGATAAGGATTAGGCTGAGGATTAGGGTTCGGGTTAGTGTGAGGGTTAGCTTTAGTGTTAGGGTAAGAGTTAGTGTGAGGGTTAGGTTGAGGGTGAGGTTTAGGGTTAGGGTGAGTGTTAGGGTCAATTTTAGGTTTAGGGTTAGGGTTAGAGTGAGGGAAAGGGTGTGGGTAAGTGTTAGGGTGAGGTTTAGAGTGAGGGTGAGGGTTAGCGTCAAGGTAAAGGTTAGGGTTAGGGTTAAGTTGAGGGTTAGGGTTTGGGTGAGTGTTAGGGTGAGTTTTAGGGTGAGGGGGAGGGTTAGGGTTAGGGTAAAGTGTTAGGGAGAGGGTTACGGTGAGGCTGAGAGTTATGGTTAGCATTAGGGTGAGGGTGAGGGTTAGGGTGTAGTTTTGGGTTAAGGTTAAGGATAGGGTGAGGATTAGGGTTAAGGTTAGGTTGAGGGTGAGGTTAGGGTAAGGGGTAACATTAGAGTTTGGGTGAGGGTTAGGTTTAGTGTGAGGATTAGGGTTGGTTTAGGGTGACGGTAAGGGTTAGGGTGACAGTTAGGTTGAATGTGAGATAGGATGAGGGTTAGGGTTAGGGTGAGGGTTAGGGATAGGTTTAGGGTTAGGGTGAGGGTTAGGGTTAGGATTAGAGTTAGGGTGACGGTAAGGCTTCGGGTGAGGGTTAGGGTGAGGATGTGCGTTAGGGTTAGGGTGAGGCTGAGGGTAAGTGTTAGCGTGAGGACTAGGGTTAGGTTTAGGATTAGGGTGAGTGTTTGGGTTATGGTGAGGGTGAGGCTGAGGGTTAGGTTCATTATTAAGGTTAGGGTAAGTGTGAGGGTTAGTGATAGTGTTAGGGTTAGGGTGAGGGTTAGAGTTAGGGTAAAGGTGAGGGTTAGTCTGAAAGGTAGGGTTAGGGTTAGGGTGAGAGTTAAGCTCAGTGTGAGGGTTAGGGTTAGGGTGAGGGTAAGGGTTAGGTTTAGGGTTAGGGTGAGGGTGAGTGTGAGTGTGAGGGTTAGGGTTATGGTGAGGGTTAGTGTTAGGGGGTGGGCTAGGTTGAGGGTTAGGTTGAGGGTGAGAGTGAGTGTGAGTTTTTCGGTTAGGTAAGGTTTAGGGTTAGGGTTAGGGTGAGGATTAGGGTGAGGTTGTGGGTTAGGGTTAGGGTGAGGGTGAGGGTGAGGGTGAGGGTTAATGTTAGGATGAGCGTTAGGGATAGGGTTAGTGTGAGGGTGTGGGTGAGGGTGAGGGTTAGGCTCAGGGTTAGTGTGAGGTTTAGGTTTACGGTGAGGGTAATGGTTAGGGTGAGGGTTAGGGTTAGGGTTAGGTTGAGGGTTAGTGTTAGGTTGTTGTTTATTGTGAGAGTGAGGTTTAGGGTGTGGGTGAGTATTCGGGTAGAGTTAGGGTTCGGGTTAGGGTTAGGGATAGGGTTAGGGTTTGGGTAAAGTTTAGGGTGAGGGTGATGATTAGGGTTAGCGTGAGGGTTAGGGTTAGTTTTAGGGTTAAGATGAGGTTTAGGCTGAGGGTTAGTATAAGGGATAGGGTGAGGGTTAGGGTTACGGTTAATATGAGTGTTAGGTTTAGGGTTAGGGTTTGGGTTAGGTTGACGGTAATGGTTAGGGTGAGGGTTAGGGTGAGGCTCAGGGATAGGTTTAGGGTGAGGGTTAGGTTGAGTGTTAGGATTATGGTTATGGTTAGGGTAAGGCTGAGGGGGAAAGAGAGGTTGAGGGTGAGCTTTAGGATTAAGGTTACTGATAGGGTGAAGGTTAGGCTCAGGGGTAGGGTTAGGGTTAGGTTGAGGGTTAGGTTTAGTGTGAGGTTTAGGGTTAGGGTTAGAGTGAGGGTTAGGTTTAGTGTGTTGGTTAGGGTTAGGGTTAGGTTGAGGGTAAGCGTTAGGGTGAGGGTTAGGGTGAGAGCGAGGTTTAGGGTTAGCATTAGGTTTAAGGTTAGGGTTAGGATGAGGGTTAGGGTGAGGGAGAGGGTGAGGGTAGAGGTAAGGGTTAGGATGAGGGTCAGGTTTAGTGTGCCGCGGACTGGGTTCTGTCGGGCCACGCCGACCCCAGTAGAGTCTGCTTAGCATGGGAAACCATCTATCAGACCATGATAGGGGCCTCGAGACCTATCTCTGAGTTTTGGGACTTCACCGAAGTCTACCTCAGAGAATGGGGCTTTACAGAAACCTATCTCCAAGTTTTGGGACTTCACCGAAGTCTACCTCGGAGAATAGGGCTTCTAAGAGGCCTACTCCTGGGAAAAGGCTGGCAAAACCCCTGGAAAAGATGTGTTTCTGCCTATCTTTTCCTCATAAGAGTGCCTATTAATCTTTTACTGTTTTTGCTGTTCATTGTACTTACTCATTGTCAACATTCCCTTATTCAAAGCTCTTTCTTAAGAGTGTTGACGACTCCAATATCTGATGAGTGTCTTAAAAATATGACTAACTCACCAGAGTTAAGTGCTACCCTGAAACCCCTCTCATGGAGGCTAGTAGACAAATATAAGTAAATATAAAAGTATTGGAGGTTTCACAAAGTCACTCCAGCAGAAGGAATTGTAAGAAATTTACAAGAAGCTGTAGGCGCGGCTAGAACAGAAGGAATGTATGGCAGTTGCTGAGATAACTACTTAGGAGAAAGAACTTCCTCATTTACTAAGAGACTTGCTAAATCTAAGTCTCCTTGGTGTTTACTGTTAAAGAAGGAACAGAAAAGATCTTAATGGGACAGTTAAGGCCTCTATAGAAAAAAGTAGTGGTTAATTGGTGACAATCATCGAAACCCATTGTATTTCTTAAAAATAGAGGTAAAGCCGGAAACAAGTGCCTATCAGGCGACCAGCTGGTGACCGCCCAAGAATGAAGCCCTGTAGCAAGATTATGTAACCTTTTGCCCTTTCTTATGGAGACTTTTTGCTATAAAAGTTTGTTATCCTCTGCATTAAATCGCACTCAGCACTCAGCATCCACTCCTAATGTGTGTGAGTTGTCTGTTTGCCATCTCCCCATCCTATTCCAGGTTCCTCCCCTAGGTATCCTCCGTTGTCCCGACAGAACCCGGTCCGCGGCAGGTGGCGCCCAACGTGGGGCACAGAGCAGGACAAGAAGCAGTTTCTTCAGTCCGTGGCATTAGTGTGAGGGTGAGGGTTAGGTTTAGTGTGAGGGTGAGGGTTAGGTTTAGGGTGAGTATTAGGGTTAGGGTAAGGGTGAGGGTTAGGGTTAGGGTTAGGGTGAGGGTGAGGGTCAGGGTGAGGGATAGGTTTAGGTTGAGGATTAGATTTAGGGTGAGGTTTAGAGTTTGGATTAGGGTGAGATTTAGGGTTAGGGTGATGTTTATTGTGAGGGTGAGTGTTAGGGAGAGTGTGAGTGTTCGGGTGAGGGTGACTGTTCGGGTGAGGGTGACGATTAGGGTGTGGTTGAGGTTAGGGTTAGTATGAGAGTCAGGGTGAAGTGTAGGGATAGGGTTAGGGTGAGGGTTAGGGTTAGTGTGAAGGTTAGAGTTAGGGTTAGGGTTAGGGTTAGCGTTAGTGTGAGGATAAGAGTTAGGGTGTGGGTTAGTGTGAGGGTGAGGGTTAGAGTTAGCGTTAGGGTTAGGGTGTAGGTTACTGTGAGGGTGAGGGTTATGGTGAGGTTTAGGGTTAGGGTGAGGGTTAGGATTAGGGTTAGTGTGAGGGTTAGTGTTAGGGTGATGTTTAGGGTGAGGTTGAGGGTTAGTGTGAGGGTGAGAGTGAGGGTGAGGGTTAGGGTTAGGTTTAGGGTGAGGGTGTGGGTTAGGGTTAGGATTAGTGTTAGGGTTAGGCTGAGGGTGAGGATGAAAGTGAGTGTGAGGTTTAGGGATAGGGTTAGTATTAGGTTAAAGTTAGTTTTAGGGTGAGGGTTAGGGTTAGGTATATTGTTAGGGTTAGGGTTTGGGTTAGTTAGGGTGAGGGTGAGGGTTAGCGTTAGGGTTAGGTTTAGGGTTAGGGTGAGGGTGGGGTTCAGGGTTAGAGTTAGGATTATGTTTAGGGTAAGCCTGAGGGGGAAGTGGAGGTTGAGTGTGAGGTTTTGGTTTAGGGTTACGGTTAGGGTGAGGGTTACAGTTAGGTTTAGCGATAGTATAAGGGCTAGGCTGAGGGTAAGGGTTAGGGTTAGTGTGAGTGTTAGGTTTAGGGATAGGGTTTGGGTTAGGTTGAGGGTAAAGTTTAGAGTGAGAGTTATGGAGAGGATAAGGGTTAGGGTTACCGTGAAGGTTCGGGTGAGGGTTAGGGTTAGGGTTATGGTTAGGGGTAACATGAGGGTTAGGGTGAAGGTTAGGTTTAGGGTTAGGGTTCGGGTGTGGGTTAGGTTGTGGGTAAGTGTTAGAGTGAGGGTTAGGGTGAGGGTGAGGGTTAATAGGAGGGTGAGGGTTAGTGTTAGCATTAGGGTTAGGGTGAGGGTGAGGGTTAGGGTTAGGGTGAGGGTTAAGGTGAGGGTTAGGGTTAAGGTTAGGGATAGGGTGAGGATTAGGGTTAGAGTTAGGAATAGGGTGAGGGTTAGGCTGAGGGGTAGTGTTAGGTTTAAGGTGAGTGTTAGGTTTAGTGTGAGGATTAGGGTTAGGTTTAGGGTGAGGTTTAGGTTTATTGTGAGGGTTAGGGTTAGTGTTAGGGTGAAGGTAAGGGTTAGGGTGAGGTTTACGGTGAGGGTGAGGTTTAGGGTTAACATTAGGTTTAGGTTTAAGGTTAGGGTGAGGGTTAGGGTTAGGCTGAGGGTGAGGGTGAGGGTGAGGCTTATGTTTAGGATGATGATTAGGGTTAAGGTGAGGGTTCGGGTTAGGTTTAGGGTGAGGGTTAGGGTCAGGGTAAGGGTTAGGGTGAGGGTTAGGGTTATGGTTAGGTTTAGTGTGAGGGTCAGGGTGAGGGTTAGGGTTAGGTTGAGGGTTAGGGTTAGGGTTAGGTGAGAGTTAGGGTTAGGGTTAGTGTTAGGGTGAGGGTGAAGGTTATGGTCAGGGTTAGGTGGAGGATTATGGTGAGGGTTAGGGTTAGGATAAGTGTTAGGGTTAAGGTTAGGCTGAGGGTGAGGGTGAAAGGGAGGGTGATGGTTAGGGTTAGGGTTAGGGTGAGGGGTAGTGTGAGGGGTAGTGTTAGGTTTAGGGTGAGGATTAGGTTTAGGGTGATGTTTAGGGTGAGGGTGAGGGTTAGGGTGAGGGTTAAAGTTAGGGTTAGGGTTATGTTTAGGGTGAGGCAGAGTGTTAGTGTTAGGAATAGGATTACGGTTAGGGTTAAACTGAGCCTGAGGGTAAGGGTGAGGGTGAAGGTTAGGGTCAGGTTTAGGATTAGGTTTAGAGTGAGGGTTATGGTTAGTGTGAGGGTTATGGTCAGGGTTCGGGTGAGGGTAAGGGTTAGGGTGAGAGTAAAGTTTAGGGTGAGGGTTAGGGTGAGTGTGAGGGTTTGGATTAGGGTTTGGGTTAGGCTTAGGGTGAGGGTTAGGGTTTGGTTGATGTTTAGAGTGAGAGTGAGGGTTAGGTTGTAGGTGAGGATTAAGTTTAAGGTGCGGGTTAGCGTTAGGGGTAGGTTTAGGGTTAGGTTGAGGGTTAGGATGAGGAGTAGGGACAGGAGTAGGGTCAGGTTTAGGGTGAGATTTAGGGTGAGTGTGAGGGTTAGGTTGAGGGTGAGGGTGAGGGTTAGGGTTAGGGTTTGCGTTAGACTTAGGGTGAGTTTGAGGGTGAGGGTTAGATTTAGGATTAGGGTGAGGGTTAGGGTTAGGTTGAGGCTTAGGGATAGTGTTAGGGTTAGGGTAAGGGTGAGGGTGAGTGTTAGATTTAGATTAAGGGTTAGAGTTAGGGTGAGGGTGAGGGTGAGGGTTAGGATTTTGTTATTATTAGGGTTAGGCTGAGGGTGATGGAGAGAGTGAGGGTGAGGGTTAGGGTTAGGGTGAGTTTGAGGGTGAGGGTTAGGTTTAGGATTAGGATTAGGTTTAGGGTTAGGGGGAGTGTTACAGTGAGGGTGAGGGTGAGGGTTCGGGTGAGGGTTAGTGTGTGGGTGAGGCTTAGGGTTACGGTGAGGATTAGGTTTAGGCTTAGGGTTAAGGTTGTGGTGAGGGTATAGGTTAGGGTTAGGTTTAGTGTGAGGATGAGGGTTAAGGTTAGTTTTAGGGTTAGGGTGAGGGTTACGGTTAGGGTTACGGTTAGGGTTAGGGGGAGGGTGAGGTATAGGTTGAGGGTTAATGTTAGGGTGAAGGTTAGGGCTAGTGTTAGGTCAGGGTGAGGGTGAGGGTGAGTGTTAGGTTTAGGTTAAGAGTTAGGGTAAAGGTGAGGGTGAGGGTTAGGATTAGGGTTAGGGTTATGGTTGGGATGAGGGTTAGGCTGAGGGTTAGGGTTAGGGTTAGTGTCACCGTTAGGGTTAGGGTTAGGGTTAGGGTTAGTGTGAAGTTCAGTGTTAGATTTAGGGTTCTTTTGAGAATTAGGGTTAGGGTTAGGGATTGGCTTAGTGTGAGGGTAAGTGTTAGGGTGAGGGTTAGGGTGAGGGTGAAGTTTAGGGTTAGGGTGAGTGTTAGGTTTAGGGTTATGATGAGGGTGAGGGTTAGGGTGAGCCGTAGGTTTAGGGTTAGGGTTAGTTTGCGGGTTAGGGTGAGGGTAAGGGTTAGGGTGAGGTTAAGGTTGAGGGTGAGTTTTAGGGTTAGGGTGAGGGTAAGGTTTAGGGTGAGGGTTAGGGTGAGGGTTAGGGTTAGGGTTAGTGATAGGGTAAGGATTAGTGTTAGTGTGAGAGTTAGGGTGAGGGTAAGGTTTAGGGTTAGTGTGAGGATAAGGGTTAGGGTGAGGATTAGGGTGCGGGTGAGGGTTAAGGTTAGGGTTATGGTTAGGGTTAGGGTTATGGTTAAGGTGAGGGTTAGGGTGAGCTCTAGGTTTACGGTTAGGGTTATTTTGCGGGTTAGGGCGAGTGTAAGGATTAGGGTGAATTTTAGGTTTAGGGTGAGGGTTATGGTTAGGGTGAGGGTAAGGGTTAGGGTGAGGGTAAGGGTGAGGTTTCGGGTTAGGGTTAGGTGTAGGGTGAGGATTAGGGTTAGTGTGAGGGTTAGGATTAAGTTTATTGTGAGGATAAGTGTTAGGGTGAGGGTTAGAGTGAGGGTGTGGTGTTGGGTTAGTGTTAGGGATAGGGTGAGCGTAAGGGTGAGGGTTAGGTTTAAGGTGAGGGTTATGGTGAGGTTTAGGGTGAGGGTGAGGGTCGGTTGAGGGTTATTGTTAGGATTAGTGTTAGGGTTAGGGTGAGGGCTAGGGTGAGTGTGAGGTTTGGGTGAGGATGAGGGTGAGTGTTTCAGTTATGTATCTGTTAGGGTTAGTGTGAGGATTAGGGTGAGGGTGAGGGTTAACCTGAGGTTAGGTTTAGCCTGATGGTTAGGGTTAGGGTTAGGGTGAGGGTTAGGGTTAGGGTGATGGTTAAGGTGAGTGTGAGGCTGAGAGTTAGGATTAGGAATAGGGTTAGTGTTAGGGTCAGGCTGAGGTGAGGGTCAGGGTGAGGGTGAAGGCTCGGGTTAGGGTTATAGTTAGGGTGAGGGTTAAGCTTAGTGTGTGGGTTAGGGTTAGGTTTATGTTTCGGGTGAGCGTTAGGATTATATTTAGGGTTAGCATAAGGGTTAGGCTGAGGGTTAAGTTTAGGGTTAGTCTGAGGGTTAGGTGTAGGGTTAGGGTAAGTGTAAAGTTTAGGGTGAGGGTTAGGGTGAGTGTGAGGGTTAGGATTAGGGTGAGGGTTAGCATGAAGGTTAGGTTTACGGTTAGGGTAGGGTGAAGGTTAGGGTGTGGGTTAGTGTATGGGTGAGGGTTAGGGTGAGGGTTAGGTTTAGGGTTAGCATTAAGTTTAGGGTGAAGGTGAGGGTTAGGGTGAGGGTTTGGGTTAAGGTTAAAGATAGGGTGAGGATTAGGTTTAGGGTTAGGTTTAGGGTGAGGGTTAGGAGGAGCGGTAGGCTTAGGGTTAGGGTGAAGTTTAGGTTTAGTGTGAGAGTTAGTGTTAGGGTTAGGGTGATGGTAAGGGTTAGTGTGAGGGTTATGGTGAGTGTGAGGTTTAGGGTTAGCATTAGTTTTAGCGTTAGGTTTAGGATGAGTGTTAGGGTTAGGTTTAGGGTTAGGGTGAGGGTGAGGGTGAAGGTTAGAGTTAGGATGAGGGTAATGGTTAGGGGTAGAGTGAGGGTTAGGGTTAGGGTTACTGTGAGGGTTAGGATTATGGTGAGGTTTAAGGTGAGGGTGAGGGTTAGGTTTAGCAGTAGGGTGAGGGTTAGCTTTAGGGTCATGATTAGTGTCCGGGTGAGGGTTAGGATGAGGGTGAGTGTTCTGCTGAGAGTTAGGATTAGGGTTAGGATCAGGGATAAGTTTAGTGTGAGGGTAAGGGTTAGGGTGAGTGTTAGGCTGAGGGTCAAGTTTAGGGTTAGGGTGAGCGTTAGGGTTAGGATTAGGGTTATATTTAGGGTGAGGGTTAGGGTGAGCGGTAGGTTTAGGGTCAGGGTTAGTTTGTGGGTTATGGTTAGGGTAAGGTTTAAGGTGAGGTTTAGGTTGAGGATGAGGATTAGGGTTAGGGTAAGTGTAAGGGTTAGGTTGAGAGTGAGTGTGAAGGTGAGGGTTAGGGTTAGCATTAGAGTTAGGGTGAGGGTGAGGGTTTAGGTGAGGTTTAGTTTGAGGATGAGGATTAGTGTTAGTGTGAGGTTTAGGGTGAGGGTTAGTGTTAGGGTTTGGGTTAGGGTGAGGGTGAGGTATAGGGTGAGGGTTAGTGTTAGGGTGAGGGTTAGGGATAGGGTTAGAGTTTGGGTGAGGATGAGGGTGAGTGTTAGGTTTAGGTTTAGGGTGAATGTGAGGGTGCGAGTTAGGATTAGGAATAGGGTTAGGGTTAGGGTTAGGGTTAGGCTGAGAGTGAGGGTCAGGGTTAGGATGAGGGTTAGGGTTTGGGTGATGTTTAGGGTGAGGATGAGGGTTTGGGTGAGGGTGAGGTATCGTGTTAGGGTGTGGGTGGGTTTAGGGTTATGGTGAGGGTTAGCATTAGGTTTAGGGTTAGTGTGACAGTGAGGGTGAGGGGTGGGGTTAGGGTTAGGTTGAGTGTTACGGTTAGGATTAGGGTGATGGTTAGGGAGAGGGGTAATGTTAGGGTTAGGGTGAGGTTTAGGATGAGTGTGAGGGTTAGGGTTAGGTTGAGAGTTAGGTTTAGGGTTAGGGTGAGGGTTAGGGTTAGAGTTAGGGGTAAGGTGAGTTTGAGGGTGAGGGTTAGGTTTAGGTTTAGGCTTAGGGTTAAGTTTATGGTGAGGGTAAGTGTTAGGGTGAGGTTTAGTGTGTGGATGAGGGTTAGGGTTATTATTAGGGCTAGGGTGAGGGTTAGGGTGAAGTTTAGGGTTAGGGTTAGCGTTAGGGTGAGGGTGAGGTATAGGGTGAGGTTTAGGGTTAGGGTGAGGGTTAGGGATAATGTTAGGTTAGGGTGAGGGTGAGGGTGAGTGTTAGGTTTAGGTTTAGGTTTAGAGTTAGGGTGAGGGTGAGGGTGAGGGTTAGGATTAGTGTTAGGGTTAGGGTTAGGATGAGGGTTAGGCTGAGGGTTAGGGTTAGGGTTAGGGGTCGCATAATGTTTAGGTTGAGGGTTAGGGTTAGGCTTAGTGATAGGGTTAGAGTGAGGGGTAGGCTGACAGTAAGTGTTAGGGTGAGGTTTAGGGTGAGGTTGAGTATTAGGCTTAGCATCATTCTTAGGGTGAGGTTTAGGCTTAGGTATAGCATTAGGGTTAGGGTTAGGGTTAGGGTGAGGGTTAGGATTAAGGCTAAGGTTAGGGTGAGGTTTAGGGTTAGCATTAGGTTTAGCGTTAGGGTGAGGGTTTGGGTTACATTGAGGGTTACCTTTCATGTGAGGGTTAGGGTAAGGGTTAGGTTTAGGATGAGGGTTAGGGTTGGTGAGAGGTTTATGGTGAGGGTGAGTGTTAGGGTTAGCGTCAGCGTTAGGGTGAGGGTGAGGTTTTGGGTTAGGTTAGGCTGAGGGTGAGGGTTAGGGTGAGGGTTAGGTTGTTGGTAAGTGTTAGAGTGAGGGTTAAAATGAGGGTGAGGCTTAGGGTAAGGGTGAGGGTAAGGGTTAGTGTGAGGGTTAAGGTGAGGGTGAGGGATAGGGTTAGCATTAGGGTTAGGGTTAGGTTTAGGGTGAGCGATCTGAATAGGGTTAGGGTTAGGGTTAGGGTGAGGGTGAGGGTTATGTTGAGGCTGAGGGTGACGTTGAGGGTTAGGGATAGGGTTAGGGTGAGGGTGAGGGTGTGGGTGAGGGTTAGGGTTAGGATTAGTGTTAGTGTTAGGGTTTCGCTGAGAGAGAGCTTGAGGGTGAGTGATAGGGTTAGGTTTAGGTTTAGGGTGAGGGTTAGGGTTAGTGTGAGTGTTAGGATTAGGGTGAAGTTTAGGTTTACGGTTAGGGTGCGTGTTAGTGTGAGGTTTAGTGTTAGGGTTAGGGTTAGGTTAGGGTTAGGGTGAGGGTTAGGGTTAATGTTAGGGTTAGGTTGAGGGTGAGGGTAATGGTGATGGTGAGAGTTAGGGTTAGGATTTAGGGTTAGGGTTAGTTATAGGGTGAGGCTTAGGGTGAGGGGTAGGGCTAGGGTTAGGAAGAGGGTTAGGGTTAGTGTGAGGGTTAGAGTTATGGTTAGGGTTAGGGTGAGGCTATGGATTAGGGTGAGGTTTAGTGTGAGGGTGAGGGTTAGTGTGAGGGTTTTTGTTAGGTTTAGCTTAAGGTTTATGGTGAGGTCTAATGTGAGGTTGCAGGTTAGGGAGAGGGAGAGGGTGAGGGAGAGCGTGTCAGTTAGGTAAGGGTTAGGATTCGGGTCAGGGTGAGGATTAGGGTGAGGGTTAGTGATAGGATGAAGTTTAGGGTTAGGCTGATGGTTAGGGTTAGTGTGAGGTTTAGGGTTAGGGTTAGGGTTAGAATGAGGTTTAGGGTTTGGGTTTGCATTATGGTTAGGGTGAGGGTTAGGGTGATTTTGAGGGTTAGGGATAGGGTTAGGGTTAGTGTTAGGGTGAGGGTTAGGGTTAGGATTAGGTTTAGGATGATAGTTAGGGCAAGGGGTAGGGTTAGGGTTAGGGTGAATGTTAGGATTAGGGAGAGGGTTAGGGTAATGGTTAGGGTTAGGGTTAGGGTGAGGTTAAGGATTAGGGTGAGGTTGAGGGTTAGTGTTAGGTTTAGGGTAATGGTGAGGGTGAGGGTTAGGGTTAGGTTTAGGCTTAGTTTGAGGGATAGGATGAGGGTTTTGTTTAGTGTTAGTGTTAGGGTTAGGGTGAGGTTTAATATTAGTGTGAGGGTTAGGGTGAGGTTGAGGGTGAGAGTAAGGGTTTGGGTGAGGGTTAGAGTGAGTTTTAACGTTCTGGTTAGGGCTAGGGTGAGGCTTACGGTGAGGGTCAGGGTTAATGTTATGTTTAAGGTGAGGTTTAGGGTTAGGGTTAGGGTTTGGGTGAGGATTAGGGTGAGGGTGGGGTTAGGATGAAGGTTAGGGTTAGAGTGAGTATTAGGATTAGGGTTAGGGTTAGATTAATGTTTAGGGTGAGGGTTAGGGTAAGGATTAGGGTTAGGGTAAGGGTGAGTGTGAGGGTTAAAGTTAGGGTTAGGGTGAGGGTTAGGGTTGGGGTGAGGGTTAGGGTTAGGGTTAGGATGAGGGTGAAGTTGACGTTGAGGTTTAGGGTGAGGGTGAGGGTTAGGGTTAGGGTGAGCGATAGCATGAGGATTAGGGTTAGGGTGAGTGTGAGGATTAGGATTAGGGTTACCCTTAGGGTTATGGTGAGAGTATGGGTTAGGGTGAGATTTAGGGTGAGGGTGAGGGTTAGGGATAGCATTAGGGTTAAGGTGAGGGTTAGGGTTAGGGTTAGGGTGAGGGTTAGGTTCAGGGTGAGGGTGAGGGTTAGGTTTAGGGTGAGGGTGAGGGTGAGGGTGAAGGTAAGGGTTAGGGTGAGGGTGAGGGTTAGGGTTAGGGTTAGTGTTACTTTGAGGGTTAGGGTTAATGTGAGGTTTAGGGTGAGGGTGTGGGTAAGGGTTAGTGTGAGGGTTAGGGTGAGGGTGAGGGTTAGGGTTAGGGTCATGGTTAGCGTTAGGGTTAGTTTGAGGATTAGGGTGAGGTTTTGGGTTAGGGTGGCTGTTAGGTATAGGCTGAGTGTTAGGCTTAGGGTTAGGGTGAGTGTTAGGATTAGTGTGATATTTAGGCTGAGGGTGAGGCTGAGTGTGAGAGTTCGGGTTCTCATGAGGGTTAGCTTTTTGGTGATTGTTAGGGTTAGGGTTAGGGTTGGGGTGTGGTTGAAGGTTAGGGTGAGTGTGAGGGGTAGGGTTAGGTTTAGTGTGATTTTTAGGTTTAGGCTTAGTGTTAGGTGAGGGTTATGGGGAGGGTTAGGGTGAGGGTTAGGTTTAGGATTAGGGTTAAGTTTAGGGTGAGGGTTACGGTGAGGTTTAGGGTTAGGGTTATGGTGAGGGTAAGGTTTAGAATGAGGGTTAGATTAAGGGTGAGGGTTAGGTTAGGGTTTGGGTAAGGGAAAGGGTGAGAGTTAGGGTTAGGTTGATGGTGAGGGTTAGGGTGAGAATTTTGGTTAGGGTTAGGTTTAGGGTTATTGTTAGTGTTAGTGTGAGGGTGATGGTTATGGTTAGGGTTAGTATTAGGGTGAGGTCTAGGGTGAGGGTGAGGGTTAGTGTTAGTGTTATGGTTAGGTCTAGGGTGAGTATTAGTGTTATGATTTGGGTGAGGGTTAGGCTGAGCTGTAGGGTTAGGTTTTGGTTTAGTGTGAGGATTCGGATTAGGGTTAGGATTAGGATTAAGGTGATGGTCAGGGTTAGGTTGAGGGTTAGGGTGCGGGTGAAGTTTAGGGTTAGCATTAGGGATACGGTGAGTGTTAGGGTGAGGGTTAGGGTAAGGGTCTGGGTAAGGGTTAGGGTGAGGGAGAGGGGTAGGGTTAGGTTTAGGGAGAAGGTTAGTGTTAGGGTGAGGGTTTGGGTTAGTTTGAGGGGTAGGGTGAAGGTGAGTTTGAGGTTGAGAGTTAGGGTGAGGGTGATGGTGACGGCAAGGTTTAGGGATAGCATACGGGTTAGGGTTAGGGTGAGGGTTACGGTTAGGTTTAGGGTTAGTGTGAGGGTGAGGGTGAGGGTGGGGGTTAGGGTTAGGGTCAGGTTTAGGATTAAGGTGAGGTTTAGGGTAAGGGATAGCGTTAGGGTGAGGGTTAGGTTTAGGCTTACGGTGAAGGTTAGGGTTAGGTTTAGGTTTAGGGTGAGGGTTAGTGTTAGGATTAGGGTGAGGATGAGGGTTAGGTTGAGGGGCAGGGTTAGGGATAGGGTAAGGGTTAGGGTTAGGGTAAAGGTTAGGCTTAGAGTGAGGGTGAGGGTGAGAGTTAGGGAGAGGGGTAATGTTAGGATTCAGGTGAGGTTTAGGGTGAGTGTGAGGGTTAGGGTTAGGTTGAGGGTTAGGGTTAGGGTGAGGATTAGGCTTAGAGTTAGGGGTGGGTTGAGTTTGAGGGTGAGGGTTAGGTTTAGGATTAGGATTAGTGTTAGGGTTAGGGTGAGCTTTAGTGTTTGGGTGAGGGTTAGGTTTAGGGTCAGGATTAGGTTTAGGCTTAGGGTTAAGTTTATGTTGAGGGTAAGTGTTAGGGTGAGGTTTAGTGTGTGGATGAGTGTTAGGGTTATTGTTAGGGTTAGAGTGAGGGTTAGGGTGAGGGATAGAGTTAGGGTTAGCTTTAGGGTGAGTGTGAGGTATAGGGTGAGTTTTAAGGTTAGGGTGAGGGTTACGGATAGTTTTAGGTTAAGGTGAGGGTGAGGGTGAGTGTTAGGTTTAGGTTTAGGCTTAGAGTTAGGGTGAGGGTGAAGGTGAGGGTTAGGGTTAGAATTAGGGTTAGGGTTAAGGTTAGGATGAGGGTTAGGATTAGGGTTAGGATGAGGTTTAGGGTTAAGGTGAGGGTTAGCGATAGGGTTAGAGTTATTGTGAGGGTTTGGGTTAGGGTTACGATTTGAGTTAGGGTGAGTATGATGGAGAGCTTTAGGGTTAGGATTAGGGTTAAGGTTAGTGTTAGGCAGATGGTGAGTGTGAGGGTTAGGGTTAGGGTGAGGTTTAGGGTTAGGGTTAGGTTGAGGGTTAGTGTTAGGGTGAGGTTTAGGGTTAGGGTTAGAGTTTAGGTTAGCATTAGTGTGAGTGTGAGGTATACGGTGAGCTTTAAGGTTAGGGTGAGGGTTAGTGTAAGTTTTAGGTTAGGGTGAGGGTGAGGGTGAGTGTTAGGTTTAGGTTTAGGTTTAGAGTTAGGGTGAGGGTGAGGGTGAGGCTTAGGGTTAGAATTAGTGTTAGGGTTAGGGTTAGGATGAGGGATAGGATTAGGGTTAGGATGAGGTTTAGGGTTAGGGTGAGGGTTAGGGATAGGGTTAGGGTTATTGTGAGGGTTAGGGTTGGGGTTAAGGTTTGAGTTAGGGTGAGTATGAGGGTGAGATTTAGGGTTAGGATTAGGGTTATGGTTAGTGTTAGGCAGATGGTGAGTGTGAGGGTTAGGGTTAGGGTGAGGTTTAGGGTTAGGGTTAGGTTGAGGGTTAGGGTTCGGGTTAGGGAGAGGGATAGGGTTAGGGTGAGGGATAGGGTGAGGGTTAGGGTCACAGGTAGGTTTAGGGTTAGGTTGAGTGTTAGGGTTAGTGTGAGGGTTAGGGTTAGAGTTAGGGTGAGGGTAAGGGTTACTGTGAGGTTTAGGGTGAGGGAGACAGTTAGGGTTAGCTTTTGGTTTAGGGTGAGGTGAGGTTTCGGCTTTGCATTAGGGTTAAGGTGAGGGTTATGGTGAGGGTTAGGGTTAGGGTTAAGGTGAGGGTGAGGGTGATTGTTAGGTTTAGGGTTATGTTGAGTGTTAGGTTTAGGGTGAGGGTTAGGGTTAGGGTTAGGATGAGGGTGAGGTTGAGGGTGAGGGTTAGGGTTAGGGTGAGGGTGAGGGTTAGGGTTAGGGTGAGGGTGAGGGTGAGGGTGAGGGTTAGGGTTAGGTTTAGGGTGAGGGTGAGAGTGAGGTTTAGGTTTAGGGTTAGGGTTAGGGTTAGGGTAAGGGTTAGGGTTAGGGTTACGGTGAGGGTGAGGGTGATGATTAGGTTTAGGGTGAGGGTGAGGGTGAAGGTTAGGGTTAGGGTTAGTGTTAGTTTGAGTGTTAGGATTAATGTGAGGTTTAGGGTGAGGGTGAGGGTAAGGTTTAGTTTGAGGGTTAGGATGAGAGTTAGGGTTAGGGTGAGGTATAGAAGTAGGGTTAGGGTTAGGTTTAGGGTTAGGATTAGGCTGAGGGTGAGGGTTAGGGTTAGGTTTAGGGTTATGGTGAGTGTTAGGTTTAGGTTGAGGTTTAGGGTTAGGGGTAGGTTTAGGGTGAGGGTGAAGGTGAGGGTGAGGTTGAGGGTGAGGGTGAGGGTCAGGCTTAGGGTTAGGGTGAGGGTGAGGGGGAAGGTTAGGTTTAGGGTGAGGGTGAGGGTTAGCGTTAGTGTTAGGGTTAGGGTTAGGATTAGGGTTAGGGTTAGTTTGAGTATTAGGGTGAAGTTTTGGGTTAGGGTGACCGTTAGGTATAGGCTGAGTGTTAGGTTTAGTGTTAGTGTTAGGGTTAGGGTTAGTGTGATGTTTAGGGTGAGGGTGAGGCAAAGGGTGTGTTTTCGAGTTCTCATGAGGGTTAGCGTTTGTGTGACGGTTAGGGTTAGGGTTAGGGTGCAGGTTAGGGTGAGGTTGAAGGTTAGGGTGAGGGTGAGGGGTAGGGTTAGGTTGAGGTTTAGGTTTAGGGTTAGTGTTAGGTGAGGGTTAGGCTTAGGGTTAGGGTTAAGGTGAGGGTAAGGGTTAGGGTGAGGGTTAAGGTTAGATTTAGCATTAGGGATAGGGTGAGGGTTAGGGTGTGGGTAAGGGTCTGGGTAAGGTTTAGGGTGAGGGTGAGGGGTAGAGTTAGGGTTAGGAAGAAGGTTAGTGTTAGGGTTAGGGTTTGGGTTAGTTTGAGGGTTAGGGTGAAGGTGAGTTTGAGTTTGAGAGTTAGGGTGAGGGTTATGGTGATGGTAAGGTTTAGGGATAGCATACGGGTTAGGGTTAGGGTGAGGGTTAGGGTTAGATTTAGGGTTAGGGTGAGGGTGAGGGTGAGGGTGAGGGTGAGGGTTAGGGTTAGGGTTAGGTTTAGGATTAGAATTAGGTTTAGGGTAAGGGTTAGGGTTAGGGTGAGGTTTAGATTTAGGGTTAGTGTGAGGGTTAGGTATAGGGTTAGGTTTAAGGTGAGGGTTAGTGTTAGCATTAGGGTGAGGATGAGGGTTAGTTTGAGGGGCAGGGTTAGAGATAGGGTAAGGGTTAGGGTTAGGGTAAGGGTGAGTGTGAGGGATAATTTTAGGGTGAGGGTTAGTGTGAGGTTTAGGTTTAGGGTAAGGGTTAGGTTTAGGGTGAGCGATAGTTTTACTTTTAGGAATAGGTTGAAGTTAATGCTGAGGGTTATGGTTAGGGTTAGTGTGAGGATAAGGGTTAGGGTGAGGATTAGGGTGAGGATGAGTATTAGGGTTAGCATAAGGTTTAGTGTGAGAGTTAGGGTTAGGGTTACGTTTAGGGTAAGGGTTAATGTTAGGGTAAGGATTAGGGTTCGGCTTAGGTTTAGGGTTAGGTTTAGGGTTAGGGTGATGTTTAAGCTTAGGGTTAGAGTTAGGTTGAGGGTTAGGGTGAGTGTGAGCTTGAGAGTGAGGGTTAGGGTGAGGTTGAGGGTGAGTGGGATGGTGACGGTGAGAGTTAGGGTTAGGTTTAGGTTTATGGTGAGGGTAAGAGTTAGGTTTAGGATTAGGGTTATGGTAAGGGTTAGACTGAGGCTTAGGGAGAGGGTGCAGTTGAGGGTGAGGGTTTTGGATAGGTAAGCGTTAGGATTAGGTTTAGGGTGAGGATTAGGGTGACGTGAGAGTTAGGGTTAGGTTGAGGGTTAGGGTTAGGGTTAGGGTGAGGGTTAGGGTGAGAGGTAGGGTTAGGGTTAGGATGAGGATTATGTTGAGGGTGCGGGATAGGGTTTTGGTGAGGGTAAATGTTAGGGTTATGGTGAGAGTGAGGGTGAGGGTAAGGGTAAGGGTTAGGGTGAGGGTTAGGGTGAGGGTGAGGGTTAGGGTTAGCATTAGAGTTAGGGTTAGGGTAAGGTTGAGTATTAGGATTAGGGTTAGGGTTAGGTTTAGGGTGCAGGTTAGGGTTAGGGTTACACTGAGAGTGAGGTTCAGAGTTAGGGATAGGATTAGGTTTAGGGTTAGGGTGAAGCTGAGGGTGAGGGTGAGAGTGAGGATTAATTTTAGGGTTAGGTTTACGGTGAGGGCTAGGATGAGGGTGAAATTTTTGGTTAGGAAAGGTTTAGGGTTAGATTTAGGGTGAGGATTAGGGTGAGGGTGAGGTTTAAGGTGAAGTTTATGGTTAGGGTGAGGGTTACGGTGAGGGTTGGGTTGTGGGTAAGTGTTAGCGTAAGGGTTAGAATGAGGGTGAGGGTTAGGGTTAGGGTGAGGGTAAGGGTTATTGTGAGGGTTAGGGTGAGGGTGACGTTTATGGTTAGCATTTGGGTTAGGGTGAGGGTTAGGATGAGCGATAGGGATAGGGTTAGTGTTAGGGTTAGGGTGAAAGTGAGGGTTAGGTTGAGGATGAGGGTGAGATTGAGGGTTAGGGTTAGGGTTAGGGGGAGGGGGAGGGTGTGGATGAGACTTAGGGTTAGGATTAGTGTTATGGTTAGCTTTTGGCTGAGGATGAGCTTAAGGGTGAGGGTGAGTTTTAGGTTTAGGTTTAGGGTGAGGGTTAGGGTTAGTGTGAAGGTTATGGTTACCGTTAGGGTGAGTGTTAGTGTGAGGTTTAGGGTTAGGGTTAGGTTTAGGTGAGGGTTAGTGGTAATGTTAATGTTAGGTTGAGGGTGAGCGTTAAGGTGACAGTGAGAGTTAGTGTTCGGTTTAGGTTAGGGTTAGTTATAGGGTGAAGCTTAGGTTGAGGGGTAGGGTTAGTGTTAGGATGAGGGTTAGGGTTAGTATGAGGGCTAGAGTTAGGGTTAGGCTTAGGGTGAGGGTAAGGATTAGGTTTAGGGTGAGGGTGAGGGTTAGGGTTAGCTTTCGGGTTAAGGTGAGGGTGAGGTTTAGGGTTTGCATTCGGGTTTGGTTGAGGGTTAGGGTGAGGTTTAGGTTTAGGTTTAGGGTGAGGGTGAGGGTGAGAGTTAGGGTTAGGGTTATGGTGAGGGTTGAGGTTAAGGTGAGGGTTAGGTTTAGGGTTAGGGGGAGAGTGAGGGTGAGGGTTAGGTTCGGGTGATGGTGAGGGTTAGGGTGAGTCTTAGGGTTAGGTTTAGTGTGAGGGTGAGGGTTAGTGTGAGGGTTATTGTTAGGTTTAGCGTAAGGTTTATGGCGAGGTCTAATGTGAGATTGCGGGTTAGGGAGAGGGAATGGGTGTGGGAGAGCGTTTCAGTTAGGTAAGGGTTAGGATTAGGGTTAGGGTGAGGGTCAGGGATAGGATGAAGTTTATGGTTGGGGTGATGGTTAGGGTTAGTTTGAGGTTTAGGGTTAGGCTTAGGGTTAGGTTGAGGTTTAGGGTTCGGGTTTGCATTAGGGTTAGGGTGAGGGTTAGGGTGTATTTGAGGGTTAGGGATAAGTTTAGGGTTAGTGTTAGGGTGAAGGTTAGTGTTAGTGTTAGGGTTAGGGTGAGGGTTAGGGTAAGGTGTAGGGTTAGGGTTAGGGTGAGGATTAGGGTAAGGGCGAGGGTTAGGATGAAGTTTAGGGTTAGGGTGAGTATTAGGGTTAGGGTTAGGTATAGGGTGAGCCTTAGGGTGAGGGGTAAGTTTAGGGTTAGGGTGAGGGTTATGGTTAGTGTGAGGGTTAGGGTTAGAGTTAGGGTGAGGGTGAGGGTTAGGGTGAGCTTTAGGGTGAGGGTGACTGTTAGGGTTAGCTTTAGGTTTAGGGTGAGTGTGAGGATTTGGTTTTGCATTAGGGTTAGGGTGAGGGTTATGGAGAGGGTTAGGGTTAGGTTTAGCGTGAGGGTGAGGGTGAGGGTTTTGGTTAGGGTGAGTGTGAGTGTGAGGGTGAGGTTGAGGGTTAGGTTTAGGTGTAGGGTGAGGGTGAGGGTGAGGTTTAGGGTGAGGGTGAGGGTTGGACTTAATGTGAGGTTTAGGGTGAGGGTGAGGGTAAGGGTTAGGGTGAGGGTGAAGGTGAGGGTTAGGGTTAAGGGTAGGGGTAGATGTAGGTTTAGTTTTAGGTTTAGAGTTAATATTAAGGTTAGGGTTATGATTAGGCTGAGGGTGAGCGTGAGGGTGAGGGTGAAGGTGAGGTTTAGAGTTAAGGTTAGGGTTAGAGTTAGGGTTAGGTTGAGCGCTAGGATGAGGGTTAGGGTTAGGGTGAGGCTGAGGTTGAGGATATGATTGAGACTCACCCTAGCTTTCATGGCTATGTTTAGGGTGAGGGTTAGGGGGACGGGTAGATTTAGTGTTAGATTTAATGTGAGGGTTAGGTTTAGTGTGAGAGTTAGGGTTAGGGTTAGGGTTAGGGTGATGTTAAGGGTTAGAGTGAGGGTTAGGGTGAGAGTGAGGGTTAGGGTGATGTTTAAGGTGAACGTGAAAGTTAGGGAGAGTGAGAGGTTTCGGGTGACAGTGAAGGTTGGGCTGTGTGTGAGGGTGAGGGTTAGGGTGAGGGTAAGGATTAGGGTGATGTTTAGGGTGAGGGTGAGGTTTAGGGTGAGAGTTAGGGTTCAGGGTAGAGGAATAGTTATGGTGTAGGTGAGGGTTAGGGTAAGGGTGAGGCTTAGGGTGACCGTGAGTGTTAGGGTTCAGGTGAGGATTAGGGTTAGGGTTAGGGTTTGGGTTGGGGTTAGCGTGAGGGTTAGGGTTAGGGTTAGGGTTGGGTGAGGGTTAGGGTGAGTGAAAGGTTTAGGGTGAGGGTTAGGTTGAGGTTGAAGCATAGGTTTATGGTGAGGGTAAGGGTTAGGGAAACGGTTAGGGTGAGGTTGAGGATTAGGGTTAGCATTAGTGTTAGGGTGAGGGTGAGGGTTAGGGTGAGGGTGAGGGGTAGGCTGAGGGGTAGGGTTAGATTTAGGGTCAGGGTTAGGGTGAGGGTGAGGGTTAGGGTTAGCATTAGGGTTAGGTTTAGGTTTAGGGTGAGTGTTAGGGATAGGGTTAGGGTAAGTTTGAGGGTAAGTTTTAGCATAAGGGTTAGGGTTAGGTTGCAGGTTAGGGTTAGGTTTAGGGTGAGGGTGGGGTTGAGGGTTAGGGTTAGTCTTATGGTTATGGTTAGGGTAAGGCTGATGGGGAAGGGGAGGTTGAGGGTGAGTGTTAGGGTTAAGTTTAGGGTTAAGGTGAGGGCTTCGGTGAGGGTGAGGGTTAGGCTGATGGTGAGGGTGAGGGTTTTGGTTAGGTAAAGGTTAGGGTTAGGGTGAGGATTAGGCTGAGGATGAGGATTAAGCTGAGGTTAGGTTCAGGGTGAGGGTTAGTGTTAGTGTTAGGTTGAGGGTTAGGGTTAGGGAGATGTTTAGGGTGAGGTTGAGGGTTAGGGTGAGGGTGAGGGTTAGGGTTAGGGTTAGGTTTAGGGTGAGGTTGAGGGTTAGGATTAGAGTGAGGGTGAGGGTGAGGATTAGGGTTAGGATTAGGTTTAGGGTTAGGGTGAGGGCTAGGGTGAGGGCGAGGGTTAGGGTGAGGGTGAGGGTGAGGGTGCGGTTTTCTGTTAGGAAAGGGTTAGGGTTAGGTTTAGGGTGAGGATTAGGCTGAGGGTGAGGTTGAAGGTGAGGTTTAGGGTTAAGGTGAGGGTTAGGATTAGCATTAGACTGAGCGTTAGGGTTTGGGTGATGTTTAGGGTTATGTTTAGGGTGAGGGTGAGGGTGATGGTGAGGGTTAGGGTGTAGGTGAGGGTTAGGGTGAGGGTGAGGGTTAGGGTGATGGTGAGGGTTAGGTTTAGGGTTAGTGTGAGGAAAAGGCTTAGGGTGAGGATTAGGATGAGAGTAAGTGTTCGGGTTAGGGTTCAGTTGAGGGTGAGGTTTAGAGTTAAGGTTAGGGTGAGGGTTAGGGTTGGGGTGAGGGTTAGGGTGAGGGTGAGGGTGAGGGTTCAGGTGAGGGTTAGGGTGTGGGTTAGGGTTAAGGTTATGGTGAGAGTAAGGGTTAGGGTGAGGTTTAGGGTGAGGGTTAGGGTTAGGGTTAGGGTTAGGGTTAGGATGAGCGTTAGGCTGAGGGTTCGGTTTAGGGTTAGTGTGAGGGTTAGGGTTAAGGTTAATGTTAGTTTTAGGATTTGGTTAGGGTGAAGGTTAGTTTTAGGTTTAGGATAAGGTTTAGGCTGATGGTAAGATTTAGGGTTTGTGTGAGGGTTATGTTTAGCGTTAGGGTTAGGGTGTGGGCTAGGGTAAGGGTGAGGGTTAGGTTGAGGGTTTAGTTTAGGTAAGGGTTAAGGTAAGGTTAGGGTGAGGATTAGGGTGAGATTGAGGGTTAAGTTGAGGGTTAGGGTTAGGGTGAGCCTTAGGGTTACGATTAGGGTGAGGGTTAATGTTAGGGTGATGTTTAGGGTGAGGGTGAGGGTGAAGGTTCGGTGAGGGGGAGGGTTTGGTTTAGGGTTAGCATGAAGGTTAGGGTTAGGTTTAGGGTTAGAGTTAGGGTGAGCGTGAGGGTTAGGGTGAGGGGTAGGGTTAGGGTTACGGTGAGGGTGAGGGTTAGGTTTAGTGTGAGAGTTACGGTTAGGGTTAGGGTTAGGGTGAGGGTTAGGTTGAGGGTTAGGGTTAGGTTAAGGGTGAGGATGAGGATGAAGGTGATGGTTAGGGCTACGTTTAGGATGAGGGTGAGGCTTAGGTTTAGGATGAGGGTGAGGATGAGGGTGAGGATGAGGGTTACGGTTAGGATTAAGTTTAGGGTGAGGGTGAGGGTTAGGTTTAGGATTAGGGTTAGGGTCAGGGTGAGGGTGAGGGTTAGGGATAGGGTGAGGGTTAGGATTATGGTTAGGGTTAGGGTGACGGTTAGGGTTAGGGTTAGGTTTAGGATGAACCTTAGGCTGAGGATTAGGGTTAGGGTTAGTATGAGGTTAGGTTAGGGTTGGGTTAGGGTGAGGGTGAGGGTTTACTTTAGGTAAGGGTTTGGGTAAGTTTAGGGTGAGGATTAGGATGAGGTTGAGGGCTGAGGTGAGGGTTAGGGTTAGGGTGAGTGTTAGGGTTAGGTGAGGGTTATTGTTAGGGTGATGTTTATGGTGAGGGTGAGGGTGAAGTTTCAGGTGAGGGGAGGGGTTAGGTTTAGGGTTAGCGTGAGGTTTATGGTTAGGGTTAGGGTTTGGGTGATGGTGAGGGTTAAGGCGAGTGTGAGGTTGATGGTGAGTGTGAGGTTTAAGGTTAGGGTGAGTGTTAGGGATAGTGTTAGGGTTAGGGTGAGGGTGAGTGTTAGGGTGAGAGTGAGCATTCAGGTGAGGGGGAAGGGGAGGGGGAGGGTTATGGTTAGTGTTTGGGTTAGAGTTAGGGTGAGTGTGTGGGTGAGGGTTAGGTTTAGGATTAGGGTTAGGGTTAGGTTTAGGCTGAGGGTGAGTGTGAGGGTGAGGGTGAGGGTTAGGGTTAGGGTGAGTGTTAGGCTTAATGTTAGGGTTAGGGTTAGGGTGAGGGATAAGGTTAGGATTAGTTTTAGGATGAGGGTTATGCTGTGGGTTAGGGTTAGTGTTAGGGTGAGGGTTAGGGTTAGTGTGAGATTTAGGGTTAAGATTAGGGTCAGGGTTAGTATTAGGGTGAGGGTAAGGGTTAGTGTGAGGGTTAGGATGAGGGTGAGGTTTAGGGTTAGGGATAGGGTTAGGCTGAGGTTAAGGTGAGGGCTAGGGTTAGTGTGAGGGTTAAAATTAGGGTTAGGAATAGGGTGAGGGTTATGTTTAGGTTTAGGGTTAGGGTTAGGGTGAGTCTTAGGCTGAGGGGTAGGGTTAGTGTTACGGTTAGGGAGAGGGTTCGGGTTAGTGTGAGGGTTAGGGTTAGGTTTAGGTTAAGGTGAGGGTAAGGGTTAGGGTGAGGGTTAGGGTGAGGATGAGGGTTAGGATTAGAGTTAGGGTTAGGATTAGGGTTAGGGTGAGGTTGAGGTTTAGTATTAGGGTGAGGGTTAGGGTTATTGTTAGGGTTAGGGTGCAGGTAAGGTTGAGGGTTAGGGTTAGGGTAAGGTTAGGTTTAGGCTGAGGGTTAGGGTGAGGGTGAGGTTGATGGTTAGTGTTAGGGTGAGGGTGAGGTTAAGGGCTAGGGTGAGGGTGCAGGTTAGTGTGAGGGTGAGAGTGAGGGTTTCTTTTACATCAGGGTTAGGGTGAGGCTGAGGGTTAGGGTGAGAGTTAGGGTGAAGCTTATGGTTAGTGTTAGGGTGAGGGTGAAGTTTAGGGTTTAGGGTTAGACTTAGGGTTATGGGGAGGGTTAAATTGAGGGTCAGGGTTAGGGTTAGTTCTAGGGTTAGGGTTAGGATGCGAGTTAGGTTGAGGTTTAGGGGTAGGGTTAGAGTGAGGTTTAGAATGAGGGTGAGGGGAAGGGGGAGAGTTTGGTTTAGGGTTAGACTTAGGTTGAGGTTGAGGGTTAGGATTAGGGTTAGCACTAGGTTTGTGCTGAGGGTGAGTGTGAGGTTGAGGGTGAGGGTTAGGGTTATGGTGAGGGTGAAGGTTAGGGTTAGGGTTAGGGTTAGGATGAGCATTAGGCTGAGGGTTACAGTTAGGGTTAATGTGAGGGTTAGGGTTAGGGTTTGATTAGGTTGAAGGTTAGTTTTAGCTTTAGGGTTAGGATAAAGTTCAGACAGAGGGTTAGGGTTAGGGTTACTTTGAGGGTTAGGTTTAGTGTTAGGGTTAGGGGGTGGTCTAGGATGAGGGTGAGTTTTAGGGTGAGGGTGAGGGTTTAGTTTAGGTAAGGGTTAAGGTTAGGTTAGGGTGAGGATTAGGGTGAGGTTGAGGGTTAAGGTGAGGATTAGGGTTAGGGTGAGGGTTAGGATTACTGTGAGGGTTAGGGTTAGGGTGAGGGTGAGGGTAAGTGTGAGGGTGAGGTTTAGGGTGAGGGTGAAGGTTAGGATTAGAGTTATGGTTAGGATTAGAGTGATGGTAAGGATGAATGCTTAGTGTTAGGGTGAGGATTAGGGTTGGGTTGAGGGTGAGGGTGAGGGTTAGGGTTAGGGTTATGGTTATGTTTAGGCTGAGGGTGAGCGTGAGGGTGAGGTTGATGTTTAGGATTATGGTTAGGTTGAAGGTGATGTTTAGGGTGAGGTTAGGGTTAGTATGAGGTTTAGGGTGAGGGTTTCGTTTACCTCAGGGTTAAGTTTAACCTGAGGTTAGGTTTAGGGTTAGGGTTAGGGTTAGGGTTAGGGTTAGGGTGAGGTTTAGGGTTAGGGTGATGTTTAGGGTGAGGGTGAGGGTGAGGGTGAGGGTGAGGGTTAGGTTAAGGGTGAGGGTAAGGTTTAGGTTTGGGAACAGGGTTAGGGTTAGGGTTAGGCTGAAGGTGAGGGTGAGGGTGAGGGTGAGAGTTTGGGTTAGGGTTAGGGTTAGGGTTAAGGTGAGAGTCACGGGTACTGTGAGGCTAATGGTTAGGTTTAGGGTTAGGGTGAGAGGAAGGGTTAGAGTGAGGGTTAGTGTGAGTGTGAGGTTTAGGGTTAGGGTTAAGATTAGGGGGAGGGCTAGGGTGAGGGTGAGGGTTAGTATGAGGGTTAGGGTGAGGGTTTCTTTTAGCCAAGGTTTAGTGTTATGGTGAGGATTAACGTGAGGGTGAGGGTTAGGTTGAGGTTTAGGGTTAGGGTGAGGGTTAGAGCAAGGGTTAGGGTGAGGGTTAGGGTTTGGGTGACGTTTAGCTTGAGGGTGAGGGTTAGAGTGAGGATGAGGGTTCGGGTGAGGGTAAGGGTTCGAGTGAGGGTGAGAGTTAGGGTGTGGGTGAGCATTAGTGTTAGGTTGAGTGTTAGCATTAGGTTTAGGGTTAGTGTGAGGGTGAGGGTAAGGGCTAGGGTTAGGATTAGGTTGACGGTTAAGATTAGGGTTAGGGTTAGGGTGAGGGTTAGGGTGAAGGTGAGAGTGAGGGTTTAGTTTAGATAAGGGTTAAGGAAAGGTTAGGTTGAGTATTAGGGTGAGGTTGAGGGTTAAGGTGAGGGTTAGGATTAGGTTGAGTGTTAGGGTTACTGTGAGGTTTAGGGTTAACACTTAGGGTGAGTTTGAGGGTAAGGTTTAGGGTGAGGGTTATGGTGAGGGTGAGGGTTAGGATTAGAGTTATGGTTAGGATTAGGGTGAGGGTGAGGGTGAGGGTTAGTGTTAGGGTGAGGGTTAGGTTTGGGGTGAGGGTTAGGGTTAGGGTTAGGGCTGGGGTGAGGGTGAGAGTGAGGGTTAGGGTTAGGCTTAGGGTTAGGTTTAGGCTGAGGTTTAGGTTAGGTTTATGGTGAGGTTTATGGTTAGGTTGAGGGTTAGGGTTACGGTTATTTTTAGGGTTAGGTTTAGGGATACGGTTACGGTGAGGGTGAGGGTGACTTAGGGTTAGGTTTAGGGTGAAGTTTAGTGTTAGGGTTAGGGTTAGTGTTAGGGTGATGGTGAGGGTGAGGGTTAGGTGTAGAGTTAGGTTTAGAGTGAGGGTTAGGGTCAAGGTTAGGGTTATGGTGCGGGTTAGGGTGGGGATGAAGGTAAGGATAAATTTGAGGGTTAGGCTGAGGGTGATGGTTACAGTAATGGTGAGGTTTAGGGTTAGGGTGAGGGTTAGTGTTAGGGTTAGGATGAGGGTGGGGGTTAGATTGTGGATTAATGTTAGGGTTAGTGTGAGGTTTAGTGTGAGCTTGAGGGTTAGGGTTAGTGTTAGCGTGAGGTTTACGGTTAGGGTGATGCTTAGGGTTAGTGTGAGCGTTATTGTTAGCATTAGGGTTTATGTTAGGGTGAGGGTAAGTGTTAGAGTGAGGGTTTGGTTTAGGGTGAGAGTTAAGGTTAGGGTGAGTGTGAGGGTTAGAGTTAGGGTTATTGTTAGGGTTAGGGTTAGTGTTAGGGTTAGGGTTATGGTTAGGGTTAGGATGAGGTTTAGTTTTAGTCTTAGGATTAGAGTTAGGGTTAGGGTGAGGGTGAGATTTAGGGTTAGAGTTAGCGTTAGTGTTTTAGTGTTAGTGTTAGGGTGAGGGTTAGGGTTAGGTTTAGACTTAGGCTTAGGCTTGGGCTTAGGCCGAGCATGAGGGTGAGGGTTAGGGTTCGGGTTAGGGTTCGGGTTAGTGGGAAGTTTAGATTGAGGTTTAGGGTTAGGATTAGGGTAAGGGTGAGGGCTAGGGTTAGGGTTAAGGTATGGGCTAGTGTTAGGGATAGGGTTAGGTTTAGGATTAGGGTTAGGGTGAGGGTGAGTGTGAAGTTTAGGGTTAGGCTTAGGCTTAGAATTAGGGTGAGGGTTAGGGTTAGTGTTTGGGTTAGTGTGAGGGTGAAGCTGAGGATTAGGGTTAGTTTTAGGGTTAGGTTTAGGGTTAGAGTTAGGGTTAGGCTTAGGCTTAGGATGAGGGTGAGGGTGGGGTAGAGGATTAGAGTTAGGGTTTGGGTTAGTCTTAGGGTTAGGTTTATTGTTAGTGTTATGGTTAGGGTTAAGTTTGCGGTGAGCATGAGGCTGAAGGTGAGGGTTATGGGAAGGGTTAGGATTAGGGGGAGGGATAGGTTGAGGTTTAGGGTTAGGGTTAGTGTTAGGGTAAGTGTGAGGGTGAGGGTTAGGTTGAGGTTTAGGGATAGGGTTAGGTTTAGGATTAGGATTAGGGTGAGACTGATTGTGAGGTTTAGGGTGAGGATTAGGCTTAGGCTTATGGTTAGGCTAAGAGTGAGGGTGGGTGTGAGGATTAGGGTTAAGGCTAGGCTTAGGCTTAGGGTTAGACTGAGGGTGAGGATGGAGGTGGGGTTTAGGGTTAGTGGGATCGTTAGGATTAGGGTAAGGGTGAGGGCTTGGGTGAGGATAAGGGTTAGGGTAAGGCTTAGGCTTAGGCTTCGTGTTAGGCTGAGGGTGATTTTGAGGGTGAGGGTTAGGGTTAGCGTGATGGTTAGGTTTATTGTTAGGGTGAGGGTTAGGATGAGGTTTTGGGTTCGGGTGAGGTTAGGGTGAGGATGATGGTAAGGGTAAAGGTGAGGTTTAAGCTGAGGGTAAGGGTTAAGATGAGCGTGAGGGTTAAGGTAAGGGTGAGGGTTAGGGTTAGGGTGAGGCTGAGTGTGAGGTTTAGGGTGAGGATTAGGCTTGGGCTTACAGTTAGGCTAAGGGTGAGGTTGGGGGTGAGGGTGGGTGTGAGGATTAGGGTTAGGGTGATGGTTAAGTTTAGGGTTAGTGTTATTGTTAGGGTTGGGGTTAGAGTTACGGTGAGGGTGAGGGTGGAGGTGAGGGTTAGAGTTAGGGTTAGGGTGGGGTTTAGGGTTGGGTTAGGATTATGGTTAGGGTGAGGCTGAGGTTTAGGGTTAGATATACTGTTAGGGGGAGGGTTAGTGTTAGGGTCAGGGAAAGGGTTATTGTTAGGGTTAGGATGAGGGTGGGGGTTAGGTTGAGATTTAGGGTTAGTGTTAGGATTAGGGTTAGTGTGAGGGTTAATGTTATGGTTAGGGTTAGGTTTAGGGGGGTGTGGGTTGTTGTTAGGGTTTGGGTTATTCTGAGGGTTATCGGTTGGGTGAGGGTTAGGATAAGGGTTAGGGTTATTGTTAGGGTTAAGTTTAGTGTTTCGGTTACGGTGAGGGTGAGGGTTAGGGTTAGGGTTAGGGCGAGGTTTAGGGTTTGGTTTACAGTTAGAGTGAGGGTTAGTGTTAGTGTGAGGATTAGGGTTAGAGTTAGGGTTAGGGTGTAGGGTAGGTTGACGTTTAGGGTTAGGGTTAGTGTGAGGGTTAGGGTTAGGCTGAGAGGTAGGGGGAGGGTTGCATTACAGTTAGGGTTAGGTTTATGGTTAGGGTTAGCCTTAGTGTTAGGGTGAGGGTGGGGTTTAAAGTTAGAATTAGGGTTAGGGTGAGGCTGAGGTTGAGGGTGACGGTTAGGATTAGGGTTAGCATTAGGATTAGGGTTTGGGTTAGGGTGAGTGTGAGGGTTAGGGTTAGGGTTAGGGTTAGCCTTAGGTTTGGGCTGAGGGTGAGGGTGAGGGTGAGGGTTAGGGTTAGTTTAAGGGTTAGGTTTAGGGTTAGGGTGAGGTTTAGTGTTTGGGTTAGTCTTAGAGTTAGGGTTAGAGTGAGCGTGAGGTTTAGGGGTAGAGTTAGGGTTAGTGTGAGTGTTAGGTTGATAGTTAGGGTTAGGGTGGGGGTGAAGTTGAGGGTAAACGTGACAGGCTGAGTGTGAGGGTTATGGCAAGGGTGAGGATTGGGGTTAGGGTGAGAGTTAGGGTTAGGGTTAGTGTGAGAGTTAGGGTTCAGGTTAAGTTTAGGGTTAGGGTTAGGGTTAGTCTAAGAGTTTCGGTGAGGGTGAGTGTTAGTGTCAGTTTGAGAGTTAGGGTTAGGATTAGGGTTAGGGTGAGGGTTAGTGATTGGGTTAGTGTTAGGTGAGGGTTAGGATGATGGTTAGGGTTAGGATTAGGTTTAGGGTGAGGGCTAGTGGCAGGTGAGGTTTAGGGTTTGGGTTATGGTGAGGTTTACGGTTAGGGTTAGGGTTAAGGTTAGGTTGAAGTCAAGGTTTAGGGTTAGAGTTAGGGTTAGGGTGAGGCTGAGGTTGAGGGTTAGGGTTAGGGTTAGGTTTAGTGTTAGGATTAGTGTTAGAGTTAGGGTTAGAGCAAGGGTTAGGTTGTGGGTGAGGGTTAGGCTTAGCATTAGGATTAGGTTTAGGTTGATGGTGAGGGTGAGTTTGAGGGTTAGGGTTAGGTTGAGGATTAGGGTTAGGTTGAGGGTTAGGGTTAGGATTAGGGTTAGGGTGAGGTTTAAATTTAGGGTTAGGGTGAGGGTAAGGATGAGGATTAGGGTTATAATTAGGATTATGGTGAGGGCTAGGGTGAGGTTGAGGGTTAGGGTTAGTTTTAGATTAAGGTTTAGGGTTAGCAATAGCTTTAGGGTGAGGGTTAGGTTGAGGGTTTGGGTTACAATGAGTGTGAGGTTAGTGTTAGGGTGAGGGTTAGGGTTAGGATTAGGGTTAGTGTAAGAGTGAGTGTTAGGTTCGGGTTAGGTTTAGGGTTAGGGTTAGGTTTAGGGTTAGGTTTAGGGTTAGGGTGAGGATGATGGTAAGGGTAAAGTTGAGGTTTAGGGTGACGGTGAGGTTTAAAATAAGGGTGAGGGTTAGGTTTAGGCTTAGGTTTAGGGTAAGGTGTAGGATTAGGGGCAGGGTGATTGTTAGATTTAGGATTAGGGTTAGGGTTAGTGTGAGGTTTAGAGTGAGGATGAGGGTTAGGGTTAGGGTGAGTGTGAGGGTTAGAATTAGGGTTAGGGTGAGGGCTAGGGTGAGGGTGAGTGTTAGGGTAAGGGTTAGGCTTAGGCTTAGGATTAGGCTGAGCGTGAGGTTGAGGGTGAGGGTTAGGGTTAGGGTGATGGTTAGGTTTAGGTTAGGTTAGGTTATGGTGAGGGTGAGATTCAGGGTTACAGTTAGGGTTAGTATGAGGGTTAGGGTTAGGGTGCAGGTTAGCCTGGGGGTGACGGTAAGGGTAAATGTGAGGGTTAGGATAAGGGTGAGGATTCCGGTATGGGTGAGTGTTAGGGTTAGGGTGAGGGTTAGTGTTAGCATTAGATTGAGGGTGAGGGTTAGATTGAGGATTAGTGTTAGGGTTAGTGTGAAATTTAGGGTGAGGATGAGGGTTAGAGTTAGGTTGAGGTTTAGGGTTAGGATGTTTAAGGGTGAGGTCTAGGTTTAGAGTTAGCATGAGGGTTAGGGTTAGGGTTTGGGTTAGGGTGTTGTTGAGGCCGAGGATTAGTGTTAGGTTTAGGGTTAGGTTTAGGGTTAGTGTTAGTGTTAGGGTTTTGGTAAGGGTTAGGGTTAGGGTGAGGGTTAGGGTGAGGGTTATGGTTAGATTTAGGATTAGGATTAGGCTGAAGGTTAGGGTGAGGTTGAGGGTTAGGGTGAGGATGAGGGTTAGGTTTAGGGTGAGGGCTAGGGTTGGGTGAGGTTTAGGGATAGGGTTAGCGTGAGGTTTAGGGTTAGGGTAATGGTTAGGGTTAGTGTGAGGGTTAGTTTTTGGGTTAGAGTTATTGTTAAGTTTTGGCTAAGTGTTAGGGTGAGGGTTAGGGTTAGGGTGAGGTTTATGGTTAGGGTGAGGGTTAGGTTTATGCTTAAGGTTATTGTTAGGGTTACGGTTACGGTGAGGGTGAGGGTGGGGTTTACGGTTAGGGTTTGGGTTAGGGTTAGGTTGAAGGTGAGGTTTAGGGTTAGATTTAGGGTTAGTGTTAGGGTGAGGTTTAGTGTTAGAGTTAGGGTTAGGGTGAGGCTGAGGGTGAGGGTTAGCGTTAGGATTAATGTTAGGGTTAGGCTTAAGGTGAGGGTTAGGTTGAGGGTGAGGGTTAGGGTTAGGTTTAGGAGTAGGATTAGGGTTAGTGTTAGGGTGAGTGTGAGGTTTAGGGTTAGGGTTAGGGTTAGGGATAGGCTTAGGGTTAGGCTGAGGTTGAGGGTTAGGGTTGGGGTTAGGGTGAGGTATAGGATTAGGGTTAGGGTGAGTGTGAGGGTTAGGTTTAGGGTTTGGTTTAGGATTAGGCTGAGGGTGAGGGCATGGGTTAGGGTTAGGATGAGGGTTAGGGTTATGTTGAGGGTTAGGATGAGGATTAGGGTTAGGATTAGTTTTAGGGTGCCGGTTGTGTGTGTGTTAGGGTTAGGTTTAAGTTTAGGCTTAGGGTTAGGCTGAGCGTGAGTTTGAGGTTTAGGGTTAGGGTCAGGGTGAGGGTTAGGGTAAGGGTTAGGGGGTGGGTTCGGAAGAGGGTTAGGGTTAGGTTTAGGGTTGGGGGAGGGCTAGGGTGAGGGTGAGGTTTAGGATTAGGTTTGGGGTGAGGGTTAGGGTAAGGGTGAGATTTAGTTTTCGGGATAAGTTTAGGGTTAGGTTGAGTGTTATGGTAAGTGTTATGATGAGGGTGAGGGTTAGGGTTAGGTTGAGGGTTAGGGTTGGGATTAGGGTTAGGGTGGGGGTGACGGTGAGGGTTAGGTTTAGTGTTAGGGTGAGGGTTAGGATGAGGGTTAGGGTTAGGATTAGGGTTAGGGTGAGGGTGAGGTTTAGGGTTAGGGTTAGGTTGAAATTTAGGGTTAGGGTTAGTGTTAGGGTTAGGGTGAGGGTGAGGTTTAGTGTTAGATTTAGGGTTAGGGTGAGCCTGAGTTTGAGGGTTAGGGTTAGTGTTAGTGTTAGATTTAGGGTTAGGTTGAGGGTAAGGTTGAGTGTGAGGGTTAGGCTTAGGATTAGGATTAGGTTTAGGGTAAGGGCAAGGGTTAGTGTGAGTGATATGGTTAGGGTTAGGGTTAGGGTTAGACTGAGGGTGAGGTTGGGGGTGAGGGTTAGGGTTAGGGTCAGGGTTAGGGTTAGGGTTACGGTGAGTGTGAGGATTAAGGTTAGGTTGAGAGTTAGGGTTAGAGTTAAGGTTAGGGTGAGGGTTAAGTTTAGGCCTAGGGTGAGGGTAAGTATGAGGATTAGGGTTAGGATTATGGTTAGGGTGAGGGCTAGGTTGAGGGTGAGGGTTAGGGTTAGTATTAGATTAAGGTTTAGGGTTATGGTTAGGGTTAGGGTGAGGATTATGTTGAGGATTAGTGTTAGAGTGAGTGTGAGGATTAGGGTTAGGATGAGGGTTAGGGTTAGGATTAGGGTTAGTTTGAGGGTGAGTGTTAGCATTAGGGTTAGGTTTAGGGTTAGGTTTAGGGTTAGGATTAGTGTTATTTTTAGGGTTAGGGTTAGAGTTATTGTGAGGGTGAGGGTGAAGGTGAGGGATAGGTTTAGGGTTTGGGTGAGGTTTAGGGTTAGGTTTAGGATTAGGGTTAGGGTGAGGGTGAGGTTTAGGGTGAGATTTAGGGTTAGTTGGAGGGTTAGGTCTAGGGTGAAGTTTAGGGTTAGTTTTAGGGTTTAGGTTAGGGTGAGGGTTAGGTTGAGGTTTAGGCTTTTGGTTAGGATTAGGGTTAGGATTAGGGTGACGGTGAGATTGAGTGTGAGGGATAGGATTATGGTTAGGCTTAGGTTTAGGCTGAGCGTGAGGGTGGGGGTGAGTATTAGGTTTAGGGTGATGGTTAGGGTTAGGGTTAGGGTGAGGGTTAGGATGATGGTTAGGATGAAGATTAATGTTAGGGTGAGGGCTAGGGTGAGGGTTAGGGTTAGGGTAAGTTTTAGGCTTAGGCTTAGGTTTAGGCTGTGTGTGAGGTTGAGGGTGAGAGTTAGGGTTAGGGTGATGGTTAGGTTTACAGTTAGGGTGAGGGTTAGGATGAGGTTTAGGGTTAGGGTGAGGGTTAGGGTGAGGTTTAGTGTTAGTGTTAGAGTTAGACTTAGGGTTATGGTGAGGGTGAGGTTCAGGAGTACAGTTAGGGTTTAGGGTTAGGGTGCAGGTTAGCCTGGGGTGACGGTAAGGATAAAGGTGAGGGTTATACTGAGGGTGAAGGTTCCGGTAAGGATGAAGGTTAGAGTTAGGTTTAGGGTTAGTGTTAGCGTTAGGATGAGGTTGAGGGTTAGATTGAGGATTAGTGTTAGGGTTAGTGTGAGGTTTATGGTGAGGATGAGGGTTAGGTTTAGGGTGAAAGCTAGGGTGAGTGTGAGGGTTAATATGGTTAGTTTTAGGGTGAGGGTAAGTATTAGGGTGAGAGTTAAGGTTAGGGTGAGGGTTATGGTTAGGGTGAGGGTTAGGGTTAGGGTTAGGTTTATTGTTAGGTTTAGGGGTAGGGTTACAGTTATTATGAGGGTGAGCGTGAGGATTAAGGTTAGGGTTAGGATGTGTTTTAGGTTTAGCATTAGGGTTAGTGTTAGGGTTAGGTTGCGTGTTACGGTTAGGGTTAGGCTTAGCCTTAGGCCGAGCATGAGGGTGAGGGTGAGGGTGAGGGTTCCGGTTAGGGTAAGGGTTAGGTTTAGGGTTAGTTTGAGAGTTAGGTTGTGGTTTAGGGTTAGGGTTAGGGTGAGGGTAAGGTTTAGAATGAGGGTTAGATTGAGGGTGAGGGTTAGGTTTAGGATAAGTTTAAGGGTGAGGGCTAGGCTGAGGGTTAGGGTGAGGTTTAGGGTTAGGGATAGGGTTAGATTTAGGTTTAGGGTTAGGGTGAGGGTGAGTGTGAGGTTTCGGATTAGGGTTAAGGTTAGGGTTAGGGTGAGGGTTAGGGTTAGGGTTTGTGTTAGGGTGAGGGTTAGTGTTAGGGTGAGGGTTAGTGTTAGGTTTAGGCAAAGTGTTTGTGTGAGAGTTAGGGTTAGGGTGAGGGTTATGCTTAGGGTGAGGTTTAGGGTTATGGTTAAGGTTATAGTTAGGGTTAGGTTTAGGGTTAGGGTTAAGGTGAGGGTGATGCTGAAGGTTACGGTTATGGTTAGGTTGAGGTTAAGGTTTAGAGTTAGGGTTAGAATTAGGGTTAGGGTGACAGTGAGTTTTAGGATTAGAGTTAGGGTTTGTGATAGTGTTAGTGTTAGGGTGAGGTTTAGGGCTAGGATTAGGCTTAGGCTTAGGCTTAGGCCGAGCATGAGGGTATTGTTTAGGGTTAGGGTGATGGTTCTGTTTAGGATTAGTGTTATTGTTAGGGTTAGGTTTAGAGATACGGTGAGGGTGAGGGTGCAGGTGAGGTTTAGGGTTAGGGTTAGGGTGGGGTTTACGGTTAGGGTTAGGGTTAGTGTTAGGTTGAGGTGAGGTTTAGGTTTAGATTTAGGGTTAGTGTTAGGGTGAGGGTTAGTGCTAGCATTAGGTTTACTTTTAGGGTGAGGTTAAGGGTTATGATGAGGGTTTGGTTTAGGGTGAGGGTTATGGTTAAGCTGAGTGTTAGGAATCGGTTTAGAGTTATTGTTAGGGTTCGGTTTAAGTTTACGGTTACAGTGAGGGTGAGGATGAGGGTTAGGGTTAGGCTTATGGTGAGGTTTAGTGTGAGGGTGAGGTTTCGGGTTAGTGTCAGTGTGAGGGTTAGGTTGAGGTTTTGGGTTAGGGTTAGTGTTAGTGTTAGGGTTATGATAAGAGTTAGGGGGAGGGTAAGGGTTAGGGTTAAGTTTAAGATTAGGTTTAGGATGAGGGTGAGTGTGTATGTTAGGGTTTGGTTTAGGGTAAGGCTTAGGGTTAGGCTGAGGGTGAGGTTGAGGGTGAGGGTTAGGGTTAGGGTTAGGGTTAGGATTAGGGTTAGGGGGAGGGGTAGGATGAGGGTTAAGGTTAGGATTAGGGTTAGGGTGAGGGCTAGGTTGAGGGTAAGGTTTAGGGTTAGGGTTAGGGTGAGTGTTAGGGTTTGGTTTAGGGTGAGCGTTAGGGTTCGGGTTAAGTTTAGGGTTATGGTGAGCGTTAGGGTAAGGGTTACAGTGAGGGTGAGGTTTAGGCTTAAGTTGAGGGTTAGGGTTAGGATTAGCGTTAGTGTGAGGGTGTGGGTGAGGGTTAGGGTTAGGGTTAGGGTGAGGGTTAGGATGAGGGTTAGGGTTAAGATTAGGGTTAGGGTGAGGGCTTGGGTAAGGGTGAGGGTTAGGGTAAGTGTAAGGCTTAGTCTTAGTGTTAGGCTGAGTGTGCGGTTGAGGGTGAGGGTTAGGGTTAGGGTGATGGTTAGGTTTACAGTTAGTGTTAGAGTTAGTATGAGGTTTAGGGTTAGGGGGTTTTTTAGGGTGAGGATGATGGTAAGGGTAATGGTGAGGTTTAGGCTGAGGGTGAGGGTTAAGATAAGGGTGAGCATTAGGGTTAGGTTTAGGGTTAGATTAAGGGCTAGGGTTAGGGTTAGTGTGAGGTTTAGAGTGAGGATGAGGGTTAGGGTGAGGGTTAGGGTTAGGGTGAGGTTTAGTGTTAGGGTTAGGGTTAGAGTTAGGGTTAGGGTGAGGGTGAGGTTTTAGGTGGAGTTAGGGTAAGGGTGAGGGTTAGTATGAGGGTTAGTGTTAGTGTTAGGGTTAGGGTGAGAGTTAGGGGGAGGTTTAGGGTTAGGTTTAAGTTTAAGATTAGGGTTAGGATGAGTGTGAGTGTGTGTGTTAGGGTTTGGTTTAGGGTTAGGCTTAGGGTTAGGCTGAGGGTGAGGTTGAGGGTGAGGGTTATGGTTAGGGTTAGGGTTAGGATTAAGGTTAGGGGGAGGGTTAAGATGATGGTTAAGGTAAGGATTATGGTTAGGGTGAGGGCTATGGTGAGGGTAAGGTTTAGGGTTAGGGTTAGGGTGAGGGTTAGGGTTTTGTTTAGGGTGAGCGTTAGGGTTCGGGTTAAGTTTAGGGTTAGGGTGAGAGTTAGGGTAAGTGTTACAGTGAGGGTGAGGTTTAGGGTTAGGTTGATTGTTAGGGTTAGGATTAGTGTTAGTGTGAGGGTGTGTGTGAGGGTTAGGGTTAGTGTTAAGATGAGGGTTAACATGAGGATTAGGTTAAGATTAGGGTTAGGGTGAGGGCTAGGGTGAGGGTGAGGGTTAGGGTAAGTGTAAGGCTTAGTCTTAGTGTTAGGCTGAGTGTGAGGTTGAGGGTGAGGGTAAGGGTTAGGGTGATGGTTAGGTTTACAGTTAGTGTTAGAGTTAGTATGAGCTTTAGGCTTAGGGGGATTTTTAGTGTGAGGATGATGGTAAGGGTAATGGTGAGGTTTAAGCTGAGGGTGAGGGTTAAGATAAGGGTGAGCATTAGGGATAGATTAAGGGCTAGTGTTAGGGTTAGGGTGAGGGTTAGATTGAGGATTAGGGTTAGGGTTTGTGTGAGGTATAGAGTGAGGATGAGGGTTAGGGTGAGGGTTAGGGTTAGTGTGAGGTTTAGAGTGAGGATGAGGGTTAGGATGAGGGTTAGGGTTAGTGTGAGGTTTAGAGTGAGGATGAGGGTTAGGATTAGGGTTAGGGTGAAGATGAGGTTTAGGGTTAGAATTACTGTTAGGGTGAGGCTGAGGGTGAGGGTGAAGGTTAGGGTTAGGGTTAGGATTAGGATTAGGGTTAGGGTTAGGCTGAGTGTGAGCGTTAAGTTTAGGGTTAAGGTTACCATTAGCTTTAGGCTGAGGGTTTGGTTGAGGGTGAAGGTTAGGGTTAGTTTGAGGGTTATGGTTAGGGTTAGGGTGAGGTTTAATGTTAGGGTTAGGGTTAGAGTTATGGTTAGAGTGAGGGTGAGGTTTAGGCGTAGAGTTAGTTTTAGGGTGAGGGTTAGGGTGAGTGTTTGGGTTAGGGTGAGTGTTAGGGTAGGGGTGACGGTAAGGGTAAAAGTGAGGGTTTGCCTGAGGGTGAGGGTTACGGTAAGGTTGAAGGTTAGGGTTAGGGTGTGGGTTAATGTAAGGGTTAGGGTTAGAGGTAGGGTTCGGGTTAAGTTTAGGGTTAGGGTGAGTGTTAGAGTTAGGATTACGGTGAGGGTGACAGATAGGTTTAGGTTGAGGGTTAGGGTTAGGATTATGGTTAGGGTGAGGGTGAGGTTTAGGGTTAGTGTTAGGGTGAGGGTAAGGAAGAGGTTTAGGGTTAGGATTAGGGTTAGGGTGAGGGCTAGGGTGAGGGTGAGGTTTAGGGTTAGGATTAGCGTGAGGTTTAGGGTTAGGGATAGGGTTAGGGTTAGGGTGACGGTGAAATTTAGGGTTAGATTTATGGTTAGGGTTAGGCTGAGGTTGAGGGTTAGGGTTAAGGTTAGTGTTAGAATTAGGGTTAGGGTGAGGGTTAGGATGAGTTTTAGGGTTAGGATTAGGGTAAGGGTGAGGGTTAAGGTGAGGGTTAAAGAGAGGGCTAGGGTAATGGATTGGATTACTTTTAGGATTAGGGTTAGGGTAAAGGTGAGTGTGAGGGTTAGGGTTAGGCTTAGGTTTAGGCTTAGAGTTAGGGTGAGAGTTAGGGTTAGGATTTGGGTTATGGTGAGGCTAAGGCTGAGGATTATGGTTAGGTTGAGGGTTAGGGTTAGTGTTAGGGTTAGGGTTAGTGTTAGGGTGAGGGTTACGGTTAGGGTGAAGGTTAGGGTTAGGACTAGGATTAGGGTTAGTGTTAGGCTGAGGGTGAGGGTGAGGGTGAGGGTTAGGGTGAGGATGAGGGTTAGGGTTAGGGTGAGGGCTAGGGTGAGGGTGTGGGTTAGGGATAGGGTTAGCTTGAGGTGTGGGGTTAGGTTGATGGTTATGGTTAGTGTGAGTGTTAGTGTTAGGGTTAGGTTGAGTGTTAGGGTTAGGGTGAGGTTTAGGGTTAGGGTGAGGGTGAGGTTTAGGTATAGGGTTAAGTGGAGGGTTAGGGTGAGGGTTAGGTTTAGGGGTAGTGTTAGGGTTATATTGAGGGTGAGGGTTATGTTGAGGTATAGGGTTAGGGTTAGTGTGAGGGTTAGTGTTAGGGTTAGGGTTAGTGTTAGGGTGACAGAAAATGTTAGGGTGCGGGTATGGGTTAGGGTGCGAGTTATGTTTAGGGTGAGGGTTAGGGTTAGGAATAGGGTTATTGTTAGGTTTAGATTTAGGGTTACGGTTACGGTGATGGTGAGGTTGAGGGTTAGGCTTAGTGTTAGGTTGAGGCTTAGGGTTTGGGTTAGGGTTAGAGTTAGGTTTAGGCTGAGGGTGAGGTTTAGGGTTAGAGTTAGGGTTAGGGTGAGGGATAGGGTTAGTGTTAATTTGAGAGTTAGGGGGAGGGTTATGGTTATGGTTATGTTTAGGGATAGGATTAGGGTTAGGGTGAAGTTGAGTGTGTGTGTTAGGGTTAGGTCTAGGGTTAGGCTTAGTGTTAGGCAGAGGGCGAATTTGAGGGTGAGGGTTAGGTTTAGGGTGAGGGTTAGGTTTAGGATGAGGGATAGGGGAAGGGTTAGGATGAGAGTTAGGGTTAGCATTAGGGTTAGGGCAAGGGCTAGGTTGAGGGTGAGTTTTAGGGTGAGGGTTAGGGTGAGGTTTATGGTTAGGGTTAGGGTGAGAGTGAAGTTTAGGGTTAGATTTAGGGTTAGGGTGAGGCTGAGCTTGACGGTTATTTTTAGGGTTAGTGTTAGGTTTAGGTTTAGGGTTAGGGTTAGGGTTAGGTTTAGGGTTAGTGTTATGTTTAGGGTTACGGTTAGGGTGAGGGTTAAACTTAGGGTGAGGGTTATGCTTAGGATTAGGGTTAGGGTTAGGATTAGGCTGAGGGTGAGGGTGAGGGTGAGAGTGAGGGTTAGAGTGAGGATGAAGGTTAGGGTTAGGGTGAGGGATAGGGTGAGGGTGAGGGTTAGGGATAGAGTTAGCGTGAGGTTTGGGGTTAGGTTTAGTGTGAGGTTTAGTGTTAGGGTTAGGATTAGTGTTAGGTTTAGGGTAATTGTTAGGGTGAGGGTTAGGTTTTGGGTTATTGTTAGAGTTAGGATTAGGGTTTAGGTTTTAGTGAGGGTGAGGGTGAAGCTTAGGGTTAGGGTTAGGATGAGGTTTAGGTTTAGGGATATGTTTAGAATTAGGATCAGGTTGATAGTGATGTTTAGGGTTAGAGTTAGGGGTTGTGATAGGGTTAGGGTTAGGGTGGGGTTTATGGTTAGGGTTAGGATTAGGGTTAGGTTGAGGGAGAGATTTAGGGTTAGATTTAGTGTTTGTGTTAGGTGAGGGTTAGTGTTAGGGTTAGGGTTAATGTTAGGGTTAGGTTAAGAGTTAGGGTGAGGGTTTGGGTTAGGGTGAGGGTTATGGTTAGGGTGAGGGTTAGGATTAGGGTTAGGGTTATTGTTAGGGTTCGGGTTAAGTTTAAGTTTATTGTGAGGGTGAGGATGAGGGTTAGGGTTAGGGTGAGGTTTAGGGTGAGTGTGAGGTTTAGGGTTAGTGTTAGGGTTAGGGTGAGGGTTAGGTTGAGGGTTAGGGTTAGGGTTAGGGTGATAGTTAGGGGGAGGATTAGGGTTAAGTTACGGTTAGGGTGAGGGTGAGGGTGAGTGTGTGTGTTATGGTTAGGTTTAGGGTTAGGCTTAGGGTTAGGCTGAGGGTGAGTTTGAATGTGAGGGTTAGGGTTAGGGTGAGGGTTAGGTTTAGGGTTAGGGTTAGGGTTAGGGTGAGGGTTAAGTTTAGGATTAGGGTTAGGGTGAGGGTTAGGGTGAATATGAGGGTAAGGGTTAGGGTTAGGGTGAGGGTTAGGGTTAGATTTAGAGTGAGAGTTAGGGTTCAGGTTAAGTTTAGGTTTAGGTTGAGGGTTATGGTTAGGCTTAGGGTTAGGGTGAGTGTGAGGATGAGGGTTAGGTTTAGGTAGGGTTAGGTTGAGGGCTAGGGTGAGGGTGAGGGTTAGAGTAAGGGTTAGGCTTAGTGTTAGGTTTAGGCTGAGTGTGAGGTTGAGGGTGAGGGTTAGGGTTAGTGTGATGGTTAGGTTTATGTTTTGGGATAGATGAGGTTTACGTTTAGGGGGATGTTTAGGGTGAGGATGATTGTAAGGGTAATGGTGAGGTTTAGGCTTAGGGTGAGGGTTAAGATAAGGGTGAGACTTAGCTTTATGTTTAGCGTTAGGGTAAGGGTTAGTTTTAGCATTAGGGTGAGTGTTAGATTGAGGATTAGGGTTAGGGTTAGTGTGAGGTTTAGAGTGAGGATGAGGGTTAGGGTGAGGGTTAGGGTTAGGGTGAGGTTAGGTTTAGGGGAAGGGTGTGGGTGAGGTTTAGATTGAGGATTAGTTTTAGGGTTAGTTTGAGGTTTAGGGTGAGAATGAGGGTTAGGGTTAGTGTGAGGGCTAGGGTGAGGGTGAGGGTTCGGTTTAGGTTTAGGGTGAGGTTTAGGGTTAGGGTGATGGTTAAGGTTAGTGTGAGGGTTAGTGTTAGGGTGAGGGTAAATGTTAGGGTGAGGGTTAGGGTTAGGGTGAGGGTTATGGTTAGGTTGAGGGTTAGGGTTAGATTTAGGATTATTATTTGGGTTAGTTAGGGTTACGGTTATGGTTATGGTGAGGGTGAGAGTGAGGGTTAGTGTTAGGATTAGGGTTAGTGTTAGAGTGAGGGTAAATGTTAGGGTGAGGGTTAAGGTTAGGGTGAGGGTTATGGTTAGCTTGAGGGTTATGTTTAGGTTTAGGATGAGGTTTGGGTTTATGGTTAGGGTTAGAGTTAGGGTCAGCTTGAGAGTGAGGTTTATGGTTAGAGTTAGGGTTAGTGTTAGGGTTAGGGTTAGTGTTAGGGTGAGGGTAAATGTTAGGGTGAGGGTTAAGATTAGGGTGACGGTTATGGTTAGCTTGAGGGTTAGGTTTAGGTTTAGGATGAGGTTTGGGTTTAGGGTGGGGTTAGAGTTAGGGTCAGCTTGAGAGTGAGGTTTATGGTTAGAGTTAGGGTTAGTGTTAGGGTTAGGGTGAGAGTGAGTGTTAGGGTTAGGCTTAGGCTTAGGCTTAGGCCGAGCATGAGGGTGAGGGTTAGGGTTAGGGTTAGGTGAGCGTTAGCTTTAGAGTTAGGGTGAGTTTTAGTGTTAGGATTAGGGTTAGGGTGAGGACTAGGGTGAGGGTTAGGGTGAGGGTTATGTTTAGGGAAAGGGTTAGGTTTAGGATTAGGGTTAATGTGAGTGTGAGAGTAAGGGTTAGGGTTGGGGTTAGGCTTAGGTTTAGGCTTAGGGTTAGGGTTAGGGCTTGGTTTAGGGTCAGTGTGAGGCTGAGGATTAGTGTTAGCTTTAGGGTTAGGGTTAGGGTTAGGTTTATGTTTAGGGTTAGGTTTAGGGTTGCAGTGAGGGTTAGGGATAGGTTTAGGGTTAGGCTTAGTGTTAGGCTGAGGGTAAGGGTGGGGGTTTGGATTCGGGTTAGGGTTAGGGTTAGGGTTAGTGTTAAGTTTGCGGTGAGGGTATGGCTGAGGGTGAGGGTTATGGTTAGGGTTAAGATTTGGGTTAGGGATAGGGTTAGTGTTATTGTTATTGTTAGGGTTAGAGATACAGTGAGGTTGAGGGTAAGGGTGAGGTTTAGGGTTAGGGTGAGGTTTACTGTGAGGTTTAGGGTTAGGGTTAGGGTTAGGGTGAGGGTGAGGTTTAGGATTAGAGTTAGGATTAGGGGGAGGGTTAGGGTGATTTTTCGGGTTAGGGTTAGTGTTATGGTTAGGGTGACGGTGAGGGTTAGGTAGAGGTTTAGGGATAGGGTTACGTTTAGGATTAGGGTTAGGGTGAGGGTGAGTATGATTGTTAGAGTGAGGGTTAGGCATAGGCTTAGGGTTAGGCTGAAGGTGAGGGTGGTTGTGAGGATTTGGGTTAGGGTGATGGTTCGGTTTAGGGTTAGTTTTATTTTTAGGGTTAGGGTTACAGTTACGGTGAGGGTGAGGGAGACGTTTAGGGTTAGATTTAGGGTTAGAGTTAGGGTGAGTGTTAGTGTTAGTGTTAGGGGTAGTGTTAGGGTGAGGGTAAGTGTTAGGGTGAGGGTTTTGGTTAGGATGAGGGTTATGGTTAGGGTGAGGGTTAGGATTAGGTTTAGGGTTATTTTTAGCTTTCAGTTTAAGGTTAAGGTTACGGTGAGCGTGAGGGTTAGGCTTAGGGTTAGGGTGAGTTTTAGGGTGAGGGTGAAGGGTTAGAGATAGGGTTAGGGTGAGGGTTAGGTTGAGGTTTAGGGTTAGTGTTAGTGTTAGGGTTAGGGTTAGGGTGAGAGTTAGGGGGAGGGTTAGGATTAAGGTTAGGGTTAGGATTAGGGTTAGCATGAGGGTGAGGGTTAGGGTTAGGGTTAGGATTAGTATTAGGGTTAGGGTTAGGGTGAGTGTGATGGTTAGGGTTAGGGTTAGGATTAGTATTAGGCTGAGGGTGAGGGTGAGGGTTAGGGTTAGGGTGAGGGCTAGGGTTAGGTTGAGGGTTAGGGTTAGGGTTAGGCGGAGGGTTAGGATGAGGGTTAGGTTTAGGATTAGGGTTAGGGTGAGGGCTAGGGTGAGGGTGAGTTTTAGGGTTAGGGTTAGAGTGAGGTTTAGGGTTAGGGTTACTGTTAGGGTTAGGGTGAGGGTGAGTTTTAGGGTTATAGTTAGGGTTAAGGTTTGGCTGAGGTTGAGGGTTAGGGTTAGGATTATGGTTAGGGTGAGGGCTAGGTTGAGGGCGAGGTTTAGGGTTAGGGTCAGGGTGAGGTTTATTGTTAGAGTTAAGGTTAGGGTGAGGCTGAGGCTGAGGGTTAGGGTTAGGATTAATGTTAGGCTTTGGCTTAAGATTAGGGTTACTTTGAGGGTGAGGGTTAGGATTAGGTTTAGGAGTAGGATTAGGGTTAGGGTGAGGGTGAGTGTTAGGATGAGGATTAGGGTTAGATTTAAGGTGAGTGGGAGGGTTGGGGTTAGGGTGTGGGTTAGGCTTAGTGATAGGATGAGGGTGAGGTTGAGGGTTAGGTTTAAGTTGAGGGTTAGGGTTAGGGTTAGGATGAGGATTAGGGTTAGAATTAGGGTTAGGGTGAGGGCTAGGGTGAGGGTGACGGTTAGAGTTACTGTTGGGGTGAGGTTTAGGGTTAGGGTTAGGGTGATGGTGAGGGTTAGGTTGATGGTTAGGGTTACAGTGAAGTTGAGGATTAGGTTTAGGGTGATTTTTAGGATTAGGATTAGGGCTAGCGTGTGGGTGATGGTTAGGATTTCTGTTATTGTTAGGTTTAGGCTTAGAGTTATGGTGAGGGTGAGGGTGAGTGTTACAGTTAGGGTGAGGTTTAGGGTCAGGGTAAGGATTAGGGTTAGTGTGAGGGTGAGGTTTATGGTTAGATTTAGGTTTATTTGGAGGGTTAGGTGGAGGGTTAGGGTTACGTTAAGTGTTAGGATTAAGGTTAGGTTGAGGGTTAGGTTGAGGTTTAGGGTTAGGGTTAGCGTTAAGGTGAGAGTGCGTGTGAGGTTTAGGGTTAGGGTTAGGCTTAGGCTTAAGGTTAGGCTGAGGTTGAGGGTGGGGGTGAGGATTAAGGTTAGGGTGATTGTTTTGGTTAGGGTTAGGGTGAGGGTTAGTGTTAGGGTTAGGGTTAGAGTTAGGGTTAGGGTGAAGGTGAGGTTTCGGGGTAGAGTTAGGGGTAGGGCGAGGATTAGGGTTAGAGTGAGGGTTAGGGTGGGGGGGCCGGTAAGGGTAAATGTCAGGGTTAGGCTGAGGGTGAGGGTTACAGTTAGGGTGAGGGTTAGGTTAGGGCGAGGGTTAGGGTTCGGGTTAGGGTGAGGGTGAGGGTTAGATTGAGGATTAGTGTTAGGTTTAGTGTGAAGTTTAGGGTGAGGATCAGCTTTAGGATTTAGGGCGAGGTCTAGGGAGATTTTGAGGTTTAGGGTTAGTGTTAGGGTGAGGTTTATGGTTAGGGTGATGGTTAGGGTTAGTGTGAGGTTTAGTGTTGGGGTTAGGGTTAGTGTTACGGTGAGGGTAAGGGTTAGGGTGAGGGTTAGAGTTAGGGTGAGGGTTATGTTTAGGGTGAAGTTTAGGGTTAGTGTTAGGGTTATTGTTAGTGTTAGGGTTAGGGTTAAGATTATGGTGAGGGTGAGGTTGAGGGTTAGGGTTAGGTCTAGGATGAGGTTTAGGGATAGGGTTAGGGTTAGGGTTAGGGTCAGGGTGAGGTTTAGTGTTAGAGTTAGGGTTAGGGTGAGTCTGATCGTGAGGGTTAGGGTTAGGATTAATTTTAGGTTTAGGCTTAAGGTGAGGGTTAGGTTGAGGGTGAGGGTTAGGGTTAAGAATTGGAGTTGGATTAGGGTTAGTGTTAGGCTGAGCCTGAGGGTTAGGGTTAGGGACAGGCTTAGGGTTAAGCTGAGGTTGAGGGTCAGGGTTAGGGTTAGAGTGAGGTTTAGGGTTAGGGTTAGTGTGAGTGTGATGGTTAGCATTAGGGTTAGGCTTAGGATTAGGCTGAGGGTTAGGGTGTGGATTAGGGTTAGGGTTAGTGTTAGGATGAGGTTTAGGGTTTGGGTTAGGGTTAGAGTTAGGGTTAGAATGAGGGTGAGGTTTAGGGTTAGAGTTAGGGTTAGGGTGAGGTTTAGGTTGAGGGTTATGGTAAGGGTTAGTTTTAGGGTTAGGGTTAGGGTGAGAGTTTAGGGAAAGGTTAGGGTTAGGGTTAGGGCTAGGGATAGGATTAGGGTTAGAGTGAGTGGGAGTTGTGTGTTAAGTTTAGGTTTAGGGATAGGCTTAGGTTTAGGCTGAGGATGAGGTTGAGGGTTAGGGTTAGGGTTAGGGGGAGGGTTAGGATGAGGGTTAGGGTTAGGATTAGTGTTAGGGTAAGGTCTAGGGTGACTATGAGGGTGAGGTTTAAGGTTATGGTTAGGGTTAGGGTTAGGGTGAGGGTTAGATTTACGTGGAGCGTGAGGGTTTAGGGTTTGCTTGAGGGTTAGGGTTAGGTTTAGGGTGAGGGATAAGTTTAGGGTTAGGCTGAGGGTAAGGATGAGGATTAGGTTTAGCATTAGGGTTAGGGTGAGGGCTAGGTTGAGGGTGAGGATTAGGGTTAGTGTTAGGTTAAGGTTTAGGTTTAGGGTTAGGGTTAGGGTGAGCGTTATGTTGAGGGTTAGGTTGAGGGTTAGGGTTACAGTGAGGGTGAGGATTAGTGTTAGGGTGAGGGTTAGGTTTAGGATTAGGGTTAGCAAGAGGGTGAGTGTTAGGATTACAGTTAGGGTTAGGGTTAGGGTTAGGGTTAGGATTAGTGTTATTGTTAGGGTTAGGGTAAGAGTTATGGTTATGGTGAGGGTGAGGGTGAGGGTTAGGGTTAGGGTTAGGGTGAGGTTTAGTGTTAGGATTAGGATTAGGTTTATGGTGAGGTTTAGGGTTAGATTTAGGGTTAGTTGGAGAGTTAGTTCGAGCGTTATGGTTAGGGTTAGTTTTAGGGTTAAGGTTAGAGTGAGGGTTAGGTTGAGGTTTAAGGTTATGGTTAGGGTTAGGGTTAGGATTTGGGTGAGGGTGAGGGTGAGGTTGAGGTCTAGGTTTAGGCTTCGGCTTCGGCTTAGGGTTAGCCTGAGAGTGAGGTTGAGGGTGAGGGTTAAGGTTAGGGTGATGGTTATTTTTACGGTTAGGGAGAGGGTTAGGATCAGGTTTAGCATTAGAGTGAGGGTTAGGGTGATGATGATGGTAAGGGTAAAGATGAGCTTTAGGCTGAGGTTGAGGTTTAAGATAAGGGTGAGGGTTAGGGTTAGGTTTAGGGTTAGGGTAAGGATTAGGGTTAGGTTAGGGTTAGGGTGAGTGTTAGATTGAGGATTAGGGTTAGGGTTAGTGTGAGGTTTAGGGTGAGGATGTGGGTTAGGGTTAGGCTTAGGGTGAGGTTTAGGATTAGGTTGAGGGTTAGGATTAGTGTGAGGGATAGTGTTAGGGTTAGGGTTAGGGTTAGGGTGAGAGTTATGGTTAGGGTGAGGGTAAGGGTTAGGATTAGGTTTAGAGTGAGATTTAGTGTTAGGGTTAGGGTTAGAGTTAGGGTTACGGAGAGGGTGAGGTTTAGCGGTACATTTAGGGTTAGGGTTAGGGTTAGGGTTAGGGTGCGGGTTAGCGTGGGAGTGACGGTAAGGCTAAAGGTGAGGGTTAGGTTGAGTGTGAGGGTAAGGATTTGGGTTAGAAATAGGATTAGGGTTACGGTGATCTTGAGTGTGAGGATGAGGATTAGGGTTAGATTTAGGGTGAGTGTGAGGGTTCGGGTCAGGATGTGGGTTAGGCTTAGGATTAGGATGAGTGTGAGGGTGAGGGTTAGGGTTAAGGTGAGTGTTAGGGTTAGGGTTACCATGAGGGTTAGGTTTAGGGTTAGCGTGAGGGTTAGGTTGAGGATTACGGTTAGAATTAGGGTCAGGGTGAGGGCTAGGGTGAGGGTGACAGTTAGCGTTAGTGTTTGGGTGAGGTTTAGGTTTAGGGTTAGGGTGAGGGTGAGGGTTAGGATGAAGGTTAGGGTTACGGTGAGGGTGAGGATTAGGGTTAGGTTGAGGATTAGGGTTAGGATTAGGGTTAGGGTGAGGTTGAGTGTTAGCATTAGTGTTAGGGTTATGGTTAGGGTTAGGTTGAGGGTTAGGATTATTATTATTGTTAGGTTTAGGGTTAGAGTTATGGTGAGGGTGAGGTTGAGGGTGAGTGTTACTGTTAGGGAGAGGTTTAGGGTCAAGGTTACGATTAGGGTTAGTATGAGAGTGAGGTTTATGTTTAGATTTAGGTTTAGTTGGAGGGTTAGGTCGAAGGTTAGCGTTAGGGTAAGTGTTAGGGTTAGGGTTAGGTTGAGGGTTAGGTTGAGGTTTAGGGTTACGGTTAGGGTTAGGTTTAGGATTAGGGTTAGGGTGAGGGTGAGTGTGAGGTTTAGGTTTAGGGTTAGGCTTAGGCTTAGGGTTAGGCTGAGGGTGAGGGTGGGGGTGAGGATTAGGGTTAGGGTGATGGTTAGGGTTAGGGTTAGGGTGAGGTTTAGTGTTAGGGTTAGGGTTAGAGGTACAGTTAGAGTGAGGCTGTGGTTGAGGGTTAGAGTTAGGGTTAAGGTGAGGCTGAGTGTGAGGGTTAGGGTTAGGTTTAGGATTAGGATTAGGGTAAGGGTTAGGGTGAGTGTGAGAGTTAGGGTTAGGGTTAGGGTTAGGGTTAAGGTGGGCTTGAGCTTTAGGGTTACATTGAGGATTAGGGTTAGGGTTAGGGCTAGGGTGAGGGTTAAAGTTAGGTTTAGGATGAGAGTAAGGATGAGGATTAGGGTTAGGATTAGGGTTAGGGTGAGGGCAAGCATGAGGTTGAGGGTTAGTGTTAGTGTTAGATTAAGGTTTAGGTTTAGGGTTAGGTTTAGGGTGAGGATTAGGTTGAGGATTAGGGTTACAGTGAGGGTGAGGATTAGGGTTAGTTTTAGGCTTAAGGTTGGCTTGATGGTGAGTGTTAACATTAGTGTTAGTGTTAGGGTTACGGTTAGGTTTAGGGTTAGGATTAGTGTTATTGTTAGGGTTAGGGTTAGAGTTATTGTGAGGGTGAGGGTGAGGTTGAGGTTTAGGGTTAGGGTTAAGTTGAGGTTTAGGGTTAGTGATTAGGATTAGGGTGAGGTGGAGGGTGAGGGTTAGGGTTAGGGTGAGGGTTAGGGTTAGGGTGATGGTTAGGTTAAGGGTTAGGGTGAGAATTAGTGTTCGATTATGTTTAGGGATAGGATGAGGTTTATGGTTAAGGTTACGTTGAGCATGAGGTTTAGGGTTACGTTGAGGATTAGGCTTAGGGTTAGAGTTAGGGTGAGGGTTAAGGTTAGGGTTAGGGTGAGGGTAAGGATGAGGATTAGGGTTAGGATTAGGGTTAGGGTTCAGGCTAGGGTGATGGTGAGGGTTAGGGTTAGAGTTAGATTAAGGTTTAGGGTTAGGGTTACAGTTAGGGTGAGGGTTATGTTGAGGGTTAGGTTTAGGATTAGGGTTAGGGTGAGGGTTAGGGTTAGGATTAGGGTTAGCATGAGAGTGAGGGTTAGGATTAGGTTTAGGGTTTGGGTTAGGTTTAGGGTTAAGATTAGTGTTATTGTTAGGGTCAGAGTTAGAGTTGTGGTGAGGGTGAGGTTGAGGGTGAGGGTTACGGATAGGGTTAGGGTGAGGTTTAGGATTAGGTTTAGGATTAGGGTTAGGGTGAGGGTGAGGTTTTGGGTTAGATTTAGGGTTAGTTGTAGGGTTAGGTCGAGGGTTAGGTTTAGCGTTAGTTTTAGGATTAAGGTTAAGGAGAAGGTTAGGTTGAGGTTTAGGGTTATGGTTAAGGTTAGGCTTAAGATTAGGGTGAGGGTGAGGGTGAGTGTGAAGGTTAGGGTTAGGGTTAGTCTTAGGCTTAGGGTTAGGCTGAGTGTGAGGGTGGGGATGAAGATTAGGTTTAGGGTGATGTTTAGGATTAGGGCTACGATGAGTGTTAAGGTGAGGGTTAGGATTACTATTATGGTTAGGGGGAGGTCTAAGGTTAGGGTGAGGCTTAAGGTAAGGTTTAGGCTTAGGCTTAGGGTTAGGCTGAGCATGAGGTTGAGAGTGAGGGTTAGGCTTAGGGTGATGTTTAGGTTTACAGTTAGGGTGAGGGTTGGGATGAGGTTTAGGATTAGGGTGAGGGTTAGGGTGAGGATGATGGTAAGGGTAAGGGTGATGTTTAGGTTGAGGTTGAGTGTTAAGTTAAGGGTGAGGGTTAGGGTAAAGTTTAGGGTTAGGGTTAGGGTGAGGGTGAGGGTTATATTTAGGATTAGGATTAGGATTAGGGTTAGTGTGTGGTTTAGGGTGAGGATGAAGGTTAGGGTTAGGGTGAAGGTGATGGTTAGAATTAGGGTTAGGGTGAGGGCTAGGGTCAGGGTGAGGATTAGGGTTAGGGTTAGGGTGAGTTTAGGATTAGGGTGAGGGTTAGGATTAGTGTGAGGGTTAGTGTTAGGGTTAGTGTTAGTGTTAGGATGAGGGTATTTGTTAGGGTGAGGTTTAGGGTGAGGGTGCGGGTTATGTTTCGTGTGAGGGTTAGGGTTAGGGTTAGGGTTATTGTTAGATTTAGTGTTAGGGTTATGGTTATGGTGAGGGTGAGGGTTAGGGTTAGGGTTTGGGTCAGGTTTAGTGTTAGGGTTAGGGTTAGAGTTAGGGTTATGTTGAGGTTGAAGTTTAGGGCTACAGTTAGTGTTAGGGTGAGGGTTAGGTTTAGGGTGTGCGTTAGCGTGGGGGTGACAGTTAGGGTAAAGGTGAGGGTTAGGCTGAGGTTGAGGGTTACGGTAAGGGTGAGTGTAAGGGTTAGGGTGAGCGTTAGTGTTAGCTTTAGGGTGAGGTTGAGGATTAGATTGAGGATTAGTGTTAGGATTAGTGTGAGGTTTAGGGTGAGGATGAGGGTTAGGGTTAGGGTGAAGTCTAGGTTGAGGGTGAGGTTTGGGGTTAGCGTTAGGCTGATGTTTAGGGTTTGGGTGATGTTTAGGGTCAGTGTGAGGGTTAGGCTTAGGGTGAGGTTTAGGGTTAGGGTTAGGTTTAGGGTTAGGGTTAGGGTGAGGTTGAGGTTTAGGGTTAGATTTAGGGTTAGTTTTAGTGTGAGGTTAGTGTTAGCTTTAGGTTTAGTGTTACGGTGAGGGTAAGTCTTAGGGTGAGGGTTTGGGTCAGGGTGACGGTTATGGTTATTGTTAGCATTAGGATTAGGGTTAGGGTTATTGTTAGGGTTCGGTTTAAAGTTACGGTTATGGTGCGAGTGAGGGTGAGGGTTAGGGATAAGGTTAGGGTGAGATTTAGGGTGAGGGTGAGGTTTAGGGTTAGAGTTAGGGTTAGGGTGAGGATTGGGGTTAGGGTTATGCTTAGGCTTAGGCTTAGACTTAGGCCGAGCATGAGGATGAGTGTTAGGGTTCATATTTGGGTGAGGGTTAGGGTTAGGTTTAGGGTTAGGGTGAATGTTAGGATGAGGTTTAGGGTTAGGATAAGTGTAAGGGTGAGGGCTAGGATGAGGGTTAGGGTGAGGCTTAGGTTTAGGGATAGCGTGAGGTTTAGGATTAGAGTTAGGGTGAGGGTAATTGTCATGGTTAGGATTAGGGTTAGGGTTAGGTTTAGAGTTAGGATGAGGGTTAGGGTTTGGGTTAGGGTGAGGGTGAGGCTGAGGATTAGGGTTAGGTTTAGGGTTATGTTTAGGGTTATTGTTAGTGTTAGGGTTAGGGTTAGGGTTACAGTGATTTTTGGGGTTAGGGTTAGGGTTAGGCTTAGAGTTAGCGTGAGGGTTAGGAGGAGGATTAGGTTTACGATTAAGTTTAGGGTGAGGGCTAGGTTGAAGGTGAGGACTAGGGTTTAGGGTTAGGTTTAGGGTTAGGTTGAAGTTTAGGATGAGGCTTAGGGTTATGGTGAGGGTGAGGGTTAGGGTTAGGGTGAGGGTTAGGGTTAGGTTTAGGGTTAGGGTGAGGTTAAGTGTTAGCATTAGGGTTAGGGTTTGGGTTAGGGTTAGGATTACTGTTATTGTTAGGGTTAGGGTTAGAGTTATGTTGAGAGTGAGGGTGAGGGTGAGAATTAAGGTTAGAGTTAGTTTGAGGTTTAGGGTTAGGGTTAGTGTTAGGGTGAGGGTGGGGTTTATTGTTAGATTTAGGTTTAGTTTGAGGGTTAGGTCTAGGGTTAGGATTAGTGTAAGTGTTAGGGTTAAGTTTAAGGTTGAGGTTTAGGGTTAGTGTTAGTGTGAATTTTAGGGTGAGGATGAGGTTTAGGGTTAGGGCCAGTTCTAGGAAGAGGGCGAGGTTTAGGATTAGTGTTAGGGTGAGGTTTATGGTTAGGGTGATGTTTAGGGTAAGTGTGATGTTTAGTGTTAGGGTTAGCGTTAGTGTTAGGGTTAGGGTAAGTGTTAGGGTGAGGGTTAGGGTTATGGTGAGGGTTATGGTTAGGATGAGGTTGAGGGTGAGGGTTAGGTTTATTGTTAGTGTTATGGTTAGGGTTAAGGTTATGGTGAGGGTGAGGGTGAGGGTTAGGGTTAGGGCTAGGATGAGGTTTAGGGTTAGGGTTAGGGTTAAGGTTAGGGTGAGGTTTAGTGTTAGAGTTAGGGTTAGGGTGAGGCTGAGGGTGAGGGTTAGGATTAGTGTTAGGCTTAGGATTAGGCTGAGGGTGAGGGTGTGGGTCAGGGTTAGGATTAGTTTTAGGGTGAGGTTTAGGTTTTGGGTTAGGTTTAGAATTAGGGTTAGGGTGAGGTGATGTTTAGGGTTGGAGTTAGTGTTAGGGTGAGGTTTAGGTTTAGGGTTAGGGTAAGGGTTAGTTTTATGTTTAGGGTTAGGGTGAGAGTTAGGGGGAGGGTTAGGGTTAGGGTTAGTGTTAGAGATAGGATTTGGGTTAGAGTGAGGGTGAGTGTGTGTGTTAGTTTTAGGTTTAGGGTTAGGCTTGCGGTTAGGCTGAGGGTGAGGTTGAGGTTGATGGTTAGGGTTAGCGGGAGGTTTAGGGTTAGGATTAGGGTTAGGGTAAGGGCTAGGGTGAGTGTGAGGGTGAAGTTTAAGGTTAGGGTTAGGGTGAGGTTTAGTGTTAGGGTTATGGTTAGGGTTAGGGTTAGGGTGAGGGTGATGTTTATGGGTACAGTTAGGGTTAGGGTGCGGGTTAGCTTGGGGGTGACGGCAAGGTTAAACTTGAGGGTTAGGCTGAGGGTGATGGTTACGGTAAGGGTTAGGGTTATGGTGAGGGTGAGGGTTAGTGTTAGCATTAGGATGAGGGTGAGGGTTGGATTGAGAATTAGTGTTAGGGTTAGTGTGAAGTTTACGATGAGGATGAGGTTTAGGGTTAGGGTGAGGGCTAGGAAGAGGGTGAGGTTTAAGGTTAGTGTTAGGGTGAGGCTTAGGGTTAGGTTGATCGTTAGGGTTAGTGTGAGGGTTAGTGTTAAGGTTAGAGTTAGTGTTAGGATGAAGGTAAGTGTTACGGTTAGGGTTAGGTTTAAGGTGAGGATTATGGTTAGGGTGATGGTTAGAGTTAGGGTGAGGGTTATGGTTAGTTTGAGGGTTAGGGTTAGGGTTAGGATTATTGTTAGCATTAGGGTTAGGGTTACAGTTATGGTGAGGGTGAGGGTGAGGGTTAGGTTTAGGGCTAGGATGTGGTTTAGTTATAGGGTTAGGGTTAGGGTTAGGGTCAGTGTGAGGTTTAGTGTTAGTTAGGGTTAGGATGAGGCTGAGTGTGAGTGTTAGGTTTAGGATTAATTTTAGGGTTAGGCTTAAGATGAGGGTTAGGTTGAGGGTGAGTGCTAGAGTTAGGGTTAGGAGTAGGATTAGGGTTAGGGTTAGGGTGAGTGTGAGGGTTAGGGTTAGGGTTATGGAGAGGCTTAGGTTTAGGCTGAGGTTGAGGTTGAGGGTGAGAATTAGGGTTAGGGTGATGGTTAGGGTTAGGGTTATGATGAAGGATAGTGATAGGGTTAGGGTTAGACTTAGGATTAGGGTGAGGATTAGGTTTAGGGTAAATTTAGGGTTAGGGTGAGGGTTAGCATTAGAGTGAGGGTTAGGGTGGCGTTGTCGGTAAGGATAAAGATGAGGGTTAGGCTGAAGGTGAGGGTTACACTAAGGATCAGGGTTAGGGTTAGGGTGAGGGATAGGGTGAGGGTTCAGGTGAGGGTGAGGGTTAGATTGAGGATTAGTGTTAGGGTTAGTGTGAAGTTTAGGGTGAGGATGAGGGTTCGGGTTAGGGTGAGGGCTAGGGAGAGGGTCAGGTTTAGGGTTAGTGTTAGGGTGACGTTTAGGGTTAGAATGATGGTTAGGGTTAGTGTGAGGGTTAGTGTTAGGGTTAGGGTTAGTGTTAGGGTGAGGGTAAGTGTTAGGGTGAGGGTTGGGTTTAGGGTGAGTTTTATGGTTAGGGTGAGGGTTAGGGTTAGGGTGAGGATTATTGTTATCATTAGGGTTAGGATTTCGGTTATGGTGAGTATGAGGATTAGATTTAGGGCGAGGATGAGTTTTAGGGATAGGGTTATGGTTAGGGTGAGGGTCTGGTTGAGGTTTATTGTTAAAGTTAGGGTTAGGGTGAGGCTGAGGGTGAGGGTTAGGGTTAGGATTAATGTTAGGGATAGGCTTAAGGTGAGGGTTAAGTTGAGGGTGAGGGTTAGAGTTAGGGTTAGGTGTAGGATTAGAGTTACGGTTAGGGTGAGTGTGAAGGTTAGGGTTAGGGATAGGCTTAGGGTTAGGCTGAGGTTGAGGGTAAGGTTTAGGATTAGGGTTAGGATGAGTGTGAGGGTTATTGTTAGGATTAGGGTTAGGGTGAGGGTGAGTGTGTGTGTTAGTGTTAGGTTTAGGATTAGGCTTAGGTTCAGGCTGAGTGTGACGTTGAGGGTGAGGGTTAGGGTTAGGAGGAGGGTAAGGGAAACGTTTAGGGGGACAGTTAGGAAGAGGGTTAGGATTAGGATTAGGGTTGGGGTGAGGGTGAGGGTGAGGGTTAGGTTTAGTGTTAGGGTGAGGGTTAGGATGAGGGTTAGGTTTAGGTTTAGGGTGAGAGTTAGGGTTCGGTTATGTTTAGGGTTAGGGTGAGGGATAGGGTTAGGTTTTCGTTGAGCTTGAGTTTTAGGGTTAGGTTGTGAGTTAGGGTTAGGTTTTGGGTGAGGGTGAGGGTTAAGGTTAGGGTTAGGGTGAGGGAAAGGATGAGGATTAGGGTTAGGATTAGGGTTAGGGTGAGGGCTAGGGTGAGTGTGAGGGTTAGGGTTAGTGTTATATTCAGGTTTAGGGTTAGGGTTAGGGTTGGGTTAGGGTTAGGTTGAGGGTTAGTGTTACGGTGAGGGTGAGGATTAGGGTTAGGGTTAGGACTAGGGTTAGCATGAGGGTGAGTGTTAGGAATAGGGTTAGGGTTAGGGTTAGGGTTAGGATTAGTATTATTGTTAGGGTTAGGGTTAGAGTTATGGTGAGTGGGAGGTTGAGGGTGAGGATGAGGGTTCAGGTTATGGTTAGGGTGAGGTTTAGGGTTAGATTTAGTGTTAATTGGAGGGTTAGGTCGAGGGTTAGGGTTAGGGTTAGTTTTAGGGTTAAGGATAGGGTGAGGGTTAGGTTGAGGTTTAAGGTTAAGGTTACGGTTAGGGTTAGGATTAGGGTGAGGGGAGGGTGAGTTTGAGGGTTAGAGTTAGGGTTAGGCTTAGGCTTAGGGTTAGGCTGAGGGTGAGGGTGGGGGTGAGGATTGGGTTTAGGGTGATGGTTTGGGTTAGGGTTAGGGAGAGGGTTAGGATTAGGGTTAGGGTTATGATTAGTGTTAGGGTGAGGGCTAGGGTGAGGGTGAGGGTTAGGGTAAGGCTTAGGCTTAGGCTGAGCGTGAGGTTGAGGGTGAGGTTTAGGGTTAGTGTGAGGGTTAGTGTTAGGGTTCGGGTTAGTGTTAGGGTGTGGGTTTGTGTTAGGGGGACGGTTAGGGTTATGGTGAGGGTTATGGTTTGGTTGAGGGTTATGGTTAGGATGAGGGTTATGGTTAGGTTGAGGGTTAGGGTTAGGGTGAGGGTTAGGGTTAGGGTTAGGGTAAGGTTTAGGTTTAGGTTGAGGTTGAGTGTGAGGGTTATGGTTATGGTTAGTGTGAGCCGTAAGTTTAGGCTGAGGGTTTGGTTGAGGGTTAGGGTTAGTTTGAGGGTTAGGGTTAGGGTGAGGTTTAGTGTTAGGGTTAGGGTTAGAGTTATGGTTAGTGTGAGGGTGAGATTTAGAGGTAGAGTTAGTTTTAGGGTGAGGGTTAGGGTGAGTGTTAGGGTTAGGGTGAGGGTTAGCGTAGGGGTGACGGTAAGGGTAAATGTGAGGGTTAGACTTAGGGTGATTGTTAAGGTAAGGTTGAGGGTTAGGGTTAGGGTGAGGGTTAGGGTTAGGGTTAGGGTGAGAGTTAGGGTTCGGTTTAAGTTTAGGGTTAGGGTGAGTGTTAGAGTAATGGTTATTGTGAGGGTGAGGGTTAAGGTTAGGTTGAGCCTTAGGGTTAGGATTAGGGTTCGGGTGAGGGTGAGGGTTAGTGTTAGTGTTACGGTGAGGTTAAGTGTTAAGTTGAGGGTTAGGGTTAGGTTGAGGGTTATGTTTAGGTTGCGGAGTAGGGTTAGGGTTAGGGTTTTTGTTAGGGTTAGAGTTAGGGTTACCATTACGGTGAGGGTGAGGGTGAGGGTTAGGTTTAGCATTAGGATGAGGTTTAGGTTTAGAGTTAATGTTAGAGTTAGTGTTAGCGTGAGATTGAGGTTTAGGGATAGAGTGACCGTTAGTGTTATGTTTAGGCTTATGGTTAGGGTTAGGGTTAAGGAGAGGGTTTGGGTTAGATTTAGGCTTAGGCTTAGGCTTAGGCCAAGCATGAGGATGAGGGTTAGGGTTAGGGTTAAGGTGAGGGTTAGGATGAGGTTTAGGTTTAGGATTAATGTTAGGGTGAGGACTAGGGTGAGGGTTAGTGTGAGGGTTAGGTTTAGGGATAGGGTTAAGTTTAGAATTAGGGTTCGGTTGAGGGTCAGTGTGAGAGTCAGGGTTACGTTTAGGCTTAGGGTTAGGGTGAGGGTTAGAGTAGGGTTTTGGTTAGGATGAGGGTGAGGCTGAGGATTAGGGTTAGGTTTAGGGTTAGGTTTTGTGGTAGGTTTAGGCTTTGGCTTAGAGTTAGGGTTAGGGTTAGGGTTAGGGTTAGGGTTAGTTGTGGATTAGTCTGAGTGTGAGGGTGGGGTTGAGGATTAGGGTAAGGGTTAGGATTAGGGTTATTGTTAGTGTTATGGTTAGGGTTATGTTTGCACTGAGGGTGAGGCTGAAGTTGAGGCTTATGGTTAGGGTTAGGGTTAGGGTTAGTGTTATTTTTAGGGTTAGGGTTAGAATTACGGTGAGATTGAGTGTTAGGGTGAGGGTTCGGGTTAGGTTGAGGTTTAGGGTTAGGGTTAGGGTGAGGGTGAAGTTTAGGGTTAGAGTTAGTATTAGGGGGATGGTTAGATTGAGGTTTGGGCTTAGGGTTATTGTTAGGGTTACGGGGAGGGTGAGGGTTGGTTGAGGTTTAGGGATAGGGTAATTTAGTATTAGGGGTAGGGTGAGGGTGAGTGTGACAGTTAGGGTGACGGTTAGGCATAGGCTTAGGGTTAGGCTGAAGGTGAGGGTGGGGGTGAGGATTAGGGTTAGGGTGATGGTTTGGGTTAGGGTTAGTGTTATTGTTAGGGTTAGGCTTAGAGTTACGGTGAGGGTGAGGGTGCGGGTGAGGGTTAGGCTTAGGGTTAGGGTGGGGTTTCTGATTAGGGTTAGGGATAGTGTGAGGGTGAGGTTTAGGGTTAGAATTAGGCTATGGTTAGGGTTTGGGTGAGGGTTAGGGATAGGGTTAGTGTTAGAGTTAGGGTGAGGTTGAGGTTTAGGGTTATGGTTATGGTTAAGTTTAGTTTGGGGGTTAGTGTTAGGGTTAGGGTTAGTGTTAGGGTGAGGGTAAGTTTTAGGGTGAGGGTTTGGGTTAGGGTGAGGGTTATGGTTAGGGTGAGGGTTAGGATTAGTGTTAGGGTTATTGTTAGGGTTAGGTTGAGGCTTTTGGTTTCAGTGAGGGTGAGAGTGAGGTTTAGGGTTAGAGTTAGGGTGAGGTTTAGGGTTAGTGTGAGTGTTAGGGTTAGGGTTAGGGTGAGAGTTAGGAGTGCAGTTAGGGTTAGGGTTAGGCTTAAGGTTAGAGTTAGGTTTAGGGTTTCGGTTACGGTGAGGGTGAGTTTCAGTATTAGGTTTAGGGTGAGTGAGAGGTTTAGGGTGAGAATTAGGGTTAGGGTGAGGCTGAACGTGAGGGTGAGGGTTAGGGTTAGGGTTAGGATTAGGATTAGGGTTAGGGTTAGGGTGAGTGTGAAGGTTATAGTTAGGGTTAGTGTTAGCCTTAGGTTTAGGCTGAGGGTTTGCTTGAGGGTGAGGGTTATGGTTAGTTTGAGGGGTAGGGTTAGGGTTAGGATGAGGTTTAGTGTTAGGGTTATGGTTGGAGTTATGGTTAGGGTGAGGGTGAGGTTTAGGGGTAGAGTTAGTTTTAGGGTGAGGGTTATCGTGAGTGTGAGGGTTATGGTGAGGTTTAGGGTAGGGGTGAAGGTAAGGGTAAACGTGAGGGTTAGGCTGAGTGTGAGGGTTACGGTAAGGTTCACGGTTACGGTTAGGGTGACCGTTAGGGTTAGGGTTAGTGTGTGAGTTAGGGTACAGGTTAAGTGTAGGGTTATGGTGAAGGTTAGGGTAAGGGTTACGGTGAGGGTGAGGGTTAGGTTTAGGTTGAGGGTTAGGTTGAGGCTGAGGATTAGGGTTAGGTTTAGGGTTAGGTTTTGTGTTAGGTTTAGGCTTAGGCTTAGAGTTAGGGTTAGGGTTAGGGTTAGTCTTAGGATTAGGCTGAGTGTGAGGGTGGGTTTGAGGATTAGGGTAAGGGTTAGGATTAGGGTTATTTTTAGTGTTATGGTTAGGGTTATGTTTGCACTGAGGGTGAGGCTTAAGTTGAGGTTTATGATTAGGGTTAAGGTTAGGGTTAGTGTTATTTTTAGGGTTAGGGTTAGAATTACGGTGAGATTGAGGGTTAGGGTGAGGGTTTGGGTTAGGGTGAGGTTTAGGGTGAGGTTTAGGGTTAGGGTTAGGGTGAGGGTGAGGTTTAGGGTTAGAGTTAGTTTTAGGGGGATGGTTAGGTTGAGGTTTGGGGTTAGGGTTATTGTTAGGGTTACGGGGAGGGTGAGGGTTAGGTTGAGGTTTAGAGATAGGGTAGATTTAGTATTAGGGGTAGGGTGAGGGTGAGTGTGACAGTTAGGGTGAGGGCTAGGCATAGGCTTAGGGTTAGGCTGAAGGTGAGGGTGGGGGTGAGGATTAGGGTTAGGGTGATGGTTTGGGTTAGGGTTAGTGTTATTTTTAGGGTTAGGCTTAGAGTTAGTGTGCGAGTTAGGTTACAGGTTAAGTGTAGGATTAGGATGAGGGTTAGGGTAAGGGTTTCGGTGAGGGTGAGGGTAAGGTTTAGGTTGAGGGCTAGGTTGAGGCTGAGGGTTAGGGTTAGGGTTAGGGTGAGCGCTAGGGTGAGGGTTAGGGTGAGGGTTAGGGTAAGGGATAGGGTTAGGTTTAGGATTAATGTTAGGTTTAGGGTGAGTGTGAGGTTAGGGTTAGGGTTAGGATTAGGTTTAGAGTTAGGGTGAGGATTAGGGGTAGGGTTTGGGTTAGGTTGAGCCTGAGGATGAGGATTAGGGTTAGGTTTAGGGTTAGGGTTACGCTTAGAGTTAGGCTGGTGGTGAGTGTGGTGGTTAGGCTTAGAATTAGGGTTAGGTTAGGCTTAGGTTTAGGGTTATTGTTAGTGTTATGGTTGGGGTTAAGTTTTCAGTGAGGGTGAGGCTGAGGGTGAGGGTTATGGTTAGAGTTAGGGTTGGGGTTAGGGTTAGTGTTATTGTTAGGTTTAGGGTTAGAGCTACGGAGAGGGTGAGCTTGAGGGTGAGGGTTAGGGTTAGGGTTAGGTTGAGGTTTAGGGTTAGGGTTAGAATTAGGGTTAGGGTGAGGGTGAAGTTTAGGGTTAGATTTAGACTTAGTTGGAGGGTTAGGTCGAGCATTAGTGTTAGGGTTAAGGTTAGGGTGAGGGTTAGGTTGAGGTTTAGGTTTAAGGTTAGGGTTAGGATTAGGGTTAGGGTGAGGTGAGTGTGAAGGTTAGGGTTAGGGTTAGACTTAGGTTGAGGGTTAGGCTGAGGGTGAGGGAGTGGGTGAGGATTAGGGTTAACGTGATGGTTAGGGTTCGGTTTAAGTTTAGGGTTAGGATGAGGGTTAGTGGTAGGCTTAGGGTTAGGGTGAGGGCTAGGGTGATGGTGAGGGTTAGGGTAAGTGTTAGGCTTAGGCTGAGCATGAGGTTGAGGGTGAGGGTTACGGTTAAGGATAGGGTGAGATTTAGTGTTAGGGTTAGTGTTAGAGTTAGGGTTAGGAAGAGAGTGAGGTTTAGGGGTAGGGTTAGGGTCAGCGTGAGGGTTAGCGTTCGGGTGAAGGTTAGGGTGGGGGTGAGGGTTATGGTAAGGGTGAGGGTTAGGTTTAGGATGAGGATTAGTGTTAGGGTTAGGGTGAGGGTCAAGTTTAGATTGAGGATTAGTGTTAGGATTAGTGTGAGGTGTAGGGTGAGGATGAGGGTAGGGTTAGGGTGAGGGTGAGGGTTAGGGTTAAGTTTAGGGTTTGGGTGAAGTTTAGGATTAGGGTGAGGGTTAGGGTTAGTGTGAGGGTTATGGTTAGTGTTAGGATTAGGATTAGGATTAGGCATAGGGTGAGTGTGAGGGTTAGTGTTAGGGTTAGGGTTAGGCTTAGTGTTAGGCTGAATGTGAGGGTGAAGTTGAGGGTTACGGTGAGGGTGAGTGTTAGGTTTAGGGTTAGGGTGAGAGTTAGGGTTAGGGTTAGGTTGAGGTTCAGGTTTAGGTTTAGGCTCAGGGTGAAGGTGAGGGTGAGTGTGAGGGTTCGTGTTAGGGTGAGGTTTAGGATGAGGGTTAGGGTTAGGATTAGGGTTAGGGTGAGGGCTAAGGTGAGTGTGAGGTTTAGGGTTAGTTTTAGGGTGAGGGTTAGGGTTAGGTTTAGAGTTAGGGTTAGGGTGAGGGTCAGGTTTAGGGTTAGAGTTAATGTTAGAGTGAGGCTGAGGGTGAGGGTTAGGGTTAGGGTTAGTGTTAGAGTTAGCGTCACTGTGAGGGTGAGGGTGAGGGTGAGGTTTAGGCTTAGTGATAAGATTAGGTTTAGGGTACAGGTTAGGATGAGTGTGAGGGTTAAGTTTAGGGTTAGGTTTAGCCTTATGATTAGGCTGAGGGTGAGGTTGAGGGTGAGGGATAGGGTTAGGGTGAGAGTTAGGGGTAGGATTAGGGTGAGTGTTAGGGTTCAGGTTAAGTTTAGATTTAGGGTGAGGGTTAGGGTTATGGTGAGCGTGAAGGTTAGGGTTAGGGTGAGAGTTAGGGGTAGAGTTAGGGTGAGAGTTAGGGTTCGTGTTAAGTTTAGGGTTACGGTGAGGGTTAGGGTTAGGGTTACAGTGAGCATGAGGGTTAGGGTTAGGTTGAGGGTTAGGGTTATGCTTAGGATTAGGGTGAAGTTTAGGCTTAGGGTGAGGGTTAGGATGAAGATTAGGGTTAAGATTAGGGTTAGGGTGAGGTCTAGGGTGAGGGTGAGGGTTAGGGTTAGTGTTTGGGTGAGATTTAGGGTTAGGATTAGGGTTAGGGTGAGGGTTAGGATGAGGGTTAGGGTTACAGTGAGGGGGAGGTTTAGGGTTAGGTTGAGGGTTAGGGGTAGGAATAGGAGTAGTGTGATGGTGAGTTTTAGGGTTAGATTTAGGATTAGGGGGAGGGTTAGGTCGAGGGTTAAGTTTGGGGTTAGTATTAGGGTTAAGGTTAGTGTGAGGGTTAGGTTGATATTTAGGGTTTGGGTTAGCGTTAGGTTTAGGATTAGGGTTAGTGTTAGGGTATGTGACTGTTAGGGTTAGGGTTAGGCTTAGGGTTAAGGTAATGCTGAGGTTGAGGGTGGGGGTGAGGATTAGGGTTAGGGTGATGGTTAGGGTTAGGGTGAGGCTTAGGATTAGGGCTAGGTTAAGGATTAGTGTTGGGTGGGGACTAGGGTGAGGGTGAGGTTTAGAGTAATGGTTAGGCTTAGGCTTAGGATTAGGCTGAGCATAAGGTTGAGGGTGAGGGTTAGGGTTAGGGTGATGGTTAGGTTTAAGTTTAGATTGAGGGTTAGGATGAGGTTTAGGGTTAAGGTGAGGGTTAGGTTGAGGATGATGGTAAGGGTAAAGGTGAGGTTTAGGCTGAGGTTGAGGGTTAAGATAAGGGTGAGTTTTAGGATTAATGTTAGGGTTGGGCTTAAGGTAAGGGTTAGGGTGAGGGTGAGGTTTAGGGTCAGTGTTAGGATTAGGATTAGTGTTAGGTTTAGGGTGAGTGTGAGGGTTAAGGTTAGGGATAGGGTTAGGCTTAGTGTTAGGCTGAAGGTGAGGGTGAGGGTGAGGGTTAGGGTGAGGGTGAGGGTAAGGTTTAGGGTTATAGTGATGGTGAAGTTTAGGGTTAGGTTGAGGGTTAGGGTTAAGATTATGGTTAGGTTGAGGGTGAGTGTTAGGATTAGGGTTAGGTTTAGGGATAGGGTTAGGTTTAGGGTTAGGATTAGTGTTATTTTTAGGGTTAGAGTTATGGTGAGGGTATGGCTGAGGGTGAGGGTGAGGGTTAGGGTTATGGTGAGGTTTAGGGTTTGGGTTAGGATTAGGGTTAGGGTGAGGGTGAGGTTCAGGGTTAGATTTAGTGTTAGTTGGAGGGTTAGGTTTAGGGTGAGGGTTAGGGTTAGTTTTATTGTTAAGGGTAGGGTGAGTGTTAAGTTGAGCTTTAGGGTTACTGTTAGGGTTAGGGTTAGGTTTAGTGTGAGGGTGTGGGTGAGTGTGAGGGTTAGGGTTAAGGTTAGGCTTAGGCTTCGGGTTAGGCTGAGGGTGAGGGTGGGGGTGAGGATTAGGTTCAGGGTGATAGTTAGGCTTAGGGTTAGGGTGAGGGTTAGCATGAGGGTTAGGATTAGGATTAGGATAGGTTGAGGGCTAGGGTGAGGGTGAGGGTTATGGTAAGGGTTAGGCTTAGGCTTAGTCTTAGCTTGAGCGTGAAGTTGAGGTTGAGGGTTAGGGTTAGGGTGATCGTTAGGTTTACAGTTAGGGAGAGGGTTAGGATGAGGTTTAGGGTTAGGGTGAAGGTTTGGGTATGGTTTAGTGTTAGGGTTAGGGTTAGACTTAGGGTATGGTGAGGGTGAGGTTTAGGGGTACAGTTAGGGTGAGAGTTAGGGTTAGGGTTAGGGTGAGTGTCAGGTTTAGGTTAGAGTTAAGGTTAGGGTGAGTCTGAGGGTGAGGGTTAGGTTTAGGGTTAGTGTTAGAGTTAGGGTTACAGAGAGGGTTAGGGTGATGGTGAGGTTTAGGCTTAGTGTTAGGATTTGGATTAGGATACAGGTTAGGGTGAGTGTGAGGGTTAGGGTTAGGGTTAGTCTTATGGTTAGGCTGAGGGTGAGGGTGAGGGAGAGGGATATGATTAGGGTGAGAGTTAGGGGTGGAGTTAGGGTGAGAGTTAGGGTTCAGGTTAAGTTTAGGGTTAGGGTGGGGGTGACGGTAAGGGTAAAGGTGAGGGTTAGGCTGAGGGTGAGGATTATGGTAAAGGTGAAAGTTAGGTTTAGGATGAGCATTAGGGTTAGGGTTATGGTGAGCGTGAGGGTTAGGGTTAGGGTGAGGTTTAGGGTTAGGCTTAGGATTGGGTGAGGTTTAGTGTTAGGAGTAGGGTGAGGGTTAGGATGAGGATTAGGGTTAGGATTAGGGTTAAGATTAGGGTTAGGGTGAGGGCTAGGGTGAGAGTGAGGGTTAAGTTTAGTGTTTGGGTGAGGTTTAGGGTTAGGGTTAGGGTTAGGGTGAGGGTTAGGTTGAGGATGAGTGTTACAATGAGGGTGAGTGTTAGGGTTAGGTTGAGGGTTAGTGTTAGGATTTCGGTTAGGGTGAGTGTGAGTTTTAGGGTTAGATTTAGGGTTAGGGGGAGGGTTAGGTCGAGGGTTAGGGTTAGGGTCAGTCTTAGGGTTAAGGTTAGGGTGAGGGTTAGGTTGAGGTTTAGTGTTAAGGTTAGGGTTAGGGTTAGGATTAGGGTGAGGGTATGTGAGGGTTAGGGTTAGGGTTAGGCTTAGGGTTAGGGTTATGCTGAGGGTGAGGGTGGGGTTGAGGATTAGGGTTAGGGTGATTGTTAGGGTTAGGGTTAGGGTCAGGGTTAGGATGAGGAATAGGTTTAGGATTAGGGTTAGTGTGGCTTCTAGGGAGAGGGTGAGGTTTAGAGTAAGGGTTAGGCTTAGCCTTAGGGTTAGGCTGAGCATGAGGTTGAGTGTGAGGTTTAGGTTTATGGTGATGGTTAGGTTTAAGGTTAGGTTGAGGTTTAGGATGAGGTTTAGGGTTAGGGTGAGGATGATGGTAAAGGTAAAGGTGAGGTTTAGGCTGAGGGTGAGGGATAAGGGTGAGGATTAGGGTTAGGTTTAGGGTTAGTGTTAGTGTTATGGTGAGCTTTAGATTGAGGATTAGTGTTAGGGTTAGGGTTAGTGTGAGGTTTATGGTGAGGATGAGGGTTAGGGTTAGGGTGAGGGTGAGGATTAGATTTAGGGCTAGGGTGAGGGCTAGGGTGATGGTGAGGGTTAGAATTAGGGTTAGGGTGAGGTTTAGGATTAGGTTGACAGTTAGGGTTATTGTGAGGGTTAGTGTTAGGGTTAGGTTTAGTGTTAGGGTGAGGTTAAGTGTTAGGGTAATGGTTAATGTTAGGTTGAAGATTATGGTTAGGGTGAGGTTTCGGGTTAGGTTTAGGGGGAGGTTTAGTGTTAAGGTTAGGGTTAGAGTTAGGATTAGCGTGAGAATGAGGTTTAGGGTTAGAGTTAGGGTAAGGTTTAGGCTGAGATTGAGAGTTAGGTTTAGGGTTAGTGTTAGAATTAGGGTTAGGGTGAGGTTTAGGGTAAGGGTGAGGGTGAGGGTGAGGGTTAGGCTTAGGATTGGGATTAGGATTAGTGTAAGTGTTCGGGTGAGAGTGAGGGTTAGGTTTAGGGTTAGGCTGAGAGTGAGGGTGAGATTGAGGGTTAGGGTTAGGGTGAGGGTTAGAGTTAGGTTTAGGGTGAGAGTTAGGGTTCTGGTTAAGTTTAGGGATAGGTTGAGGGTTAGGGTAATGGTTACAGTGAGGGTGAGTGTTAGGGTTAGGTTGATGATTAGGGTTAGGTTTAGGCTTAGGATGAGCGTGAGGGTGAGGGTTAGGGTGAGTGTTAGGGTGAGGGTTAGGATGAGGGTGAGTTTTAGGATTAGGGATAATGTGAGGGCTAGGGTATGGGTGAGGTTTATTGTTTGGGTTAGGCTGAGGTTTAGGGTTAGGTTGAGGCTTAGGGATAGGGTAAGGGTCAGGTTTAGGGTTAGAGTTAGGGTTAGGGTGAGGCTGAGGGTGAGGGTTAGGGTTAGGCTTAGTGTTAGATTTAGGGTTACGGTGAGGGTTAGTGTGAGGGGGAGGGTTGGGGTTAGGGTAAGGATTCAGTTAAGGGTTAGGGTGAGTGTGAGAGTTAGGGTTAGTGATTGGCTTAGGCTTAGGGTTAGGCTGAGCGAGAGGTTGAGGGTGAGGGTTAGGATTAGGGTGATGGTTAGGATTACGGTTAGGGTGAGGGTTAGGATGAGGTTTAGGGTTAAGGTGAGTGTTAGGTTGAGGATGTTGGTAAGGGCTAAGTTGAGGTTTAGGCTGAGGGTGTGGGTTAAGATCAGGGTTAGGGTTAGGGTTAGGTTTAAGTTTAGGGTTAGGGTTAGGGTGAGGGTTAGATTGAGGATTAGGGTTAGGGTTAGTGTGAGGTTTAGGGTGAGGATGAGGGTTAGGGTTAGGGTGAGGGTGAGGTTTAGAATTAGGGTTAGGGTGAAGGCTAGGGTGAGTGTGAGGGTTAGAGTTAGGGTTAGGGTTAGGGTGAGGTTTAGGATTAATTTGAAGGTTAGGCTTAATGTGAGGGTTAGTGTTAGGATTAGGGTTAGAGTGAGAGTAAGTGTTAGGGTGAGGGTTAATGTTAGGGTGAGGGTTAGGGTTAGGGTTATTGTTAGGCTTAGGGTTAGGTTTACGCTTATGATGAGGGTGAGTGTTAGGGTAAGGGTTAGGTTGAGGTTCAGTGTTAATGTTATTGTTAGAGTTAGGGTTAGGGTGAGGGTGAGGTTTAGGGTTAGATTTAGGGTAAGGGTGAGGCTAAGTTTGAGGGTTAGGTGTAGGGTTAGTGTTAGAGTTAGGGTTAGGTTGAGGGTTTGATTGAGGGTGAGGGTGAGGGTGGGGGTTAGGCTAGGGTTAGGATTAGGAATAGGGTAAGGGTTAGGGTGAGTGTGAGGGTTAGGGTTAGGGTTAGGCTTATGCTTAGGGTTAGGCTGAGAGTGAGGGTGAGGTTGAGGGTTAGGGTTAGGGTGAGACTTAGGGTTCGGTTAATTTTAGGGTTAGGGTGAGTGTTAGGGTAAGGGTTACAGTGAGGGTGAGAAATAGGTTTAGGTTTTGCGTTAGGGTTAGGGTTAGGGTGAGGGTGAGGTTTAGGGTTAGTTTTAGTGTGAGGCTTAAGATGAGGGTTAGGGTTAGGATTAGGGTGAGGGTGAGGGTGATGTTTAGGTTTAGGGTTAGGGTGCGGTTTACGGTTAGGTTAAGTGTTAGGGTTAGGGTGAGGGTGAGGTTTAAGTTTAGAGTTAAGGTTAGGGTGAGGCAGAGGGTGAGGGTTAGTGTTAGGGTCAGTGTTAGAGTTAGAGTTACCTTGAGGGTTAGTGTGAGGTTTAGGGTGAGGATGAGGTTTAGGGTTAGGGTAAGGTTTAGGATTAATGGTAGGGTTAGGCTTAAGGTGAGGGTTAGGGTGAGGGTGAGGCTTAGGGTTAGTGTTAGAATTAGGATTAGGATTAGTGTTAGGGTTAGGTTTACTGTGAGGGTTAGGTTGAGGGTTAGGGTTAGTGTTAGGTTTAGGGTTAAGTTTAGGGTGAGGGTTAGGTTGAGGGTGAGGGTTAGGGTTAGGGTTATGGGAAGGGTTAGGATGAGGGTCAAGGTTAGGATTAGGTTTAGGGTGAGGGCTCGGTTGAGGATGAGGTTTAAGGTTAGGTTTAGGGTGAAGTTTAGGTTTAGGGTTCGGGTTAGCTGAGGTTGAAGTTTAGGTTTAGAGTTAGGGTTAGGGTGAGGCTGAGGTTGAGGGTTAGGGTTATGGTTAGTGTTAGATTTAGGGATAGGGTGAAAATTAGGGTTAGGGTGAGGGTGAGGGTGAGGGTTAGGCTTAGGCTTAGGGTTAGGATTAGGATTAGGGTAAATTTAGGGTGAGTGTGATGGTTGGGGTTACGGTTAGGCTTAGGCTTAGGGTTAGGCTGAGAGTGAGGGTGAGGGTGAGCATTAGGGTTAGGGTGAGGGTTAGGGTTAGGATTAGGGTTAGGGTGAGAAATAGGGTGAGTGTGAGTGTTAGGGTTAGTGTTAGGGTAAGGTTTAGGGTTAGGATTAGAGTTTGGGTTATGGTTATGATGTGGGTTAGGGTTACAGTGAGGGTGAGGGTTAGGGTTACGTTGAGGATTAGGGTTAAGATTATGGTTAGGGTGAAGGTGAGTTTTAGGATCAGGGTTAGGGTTAGGGTTAGGTTTATGGTTAGGATTAGTGTTATTGTTAGGGTTAGGGTTAGAGATATGGTGAGGGTGAGAGTGAGGGTGAGGGTGAGGGTTAGGTTTAACGTGAGGTTTAGTGTTAGGGTTAGGATTAGGGATAGGATGCGGGGGAGGTTTAGGGTTAGATTTAGGGTTAGTTTTAGGGTTAGGTCGTGCGTTAATCTTAGGGTTAGTGTTATTGTTAGGGTTAGGTTTAGAGTTACGGTGAGGGTGAAGATGAGGGTTAGGATTAGGGTGAGGTTTAGGGTTATAGTTAGGGTTAGTGTGAGGGTGAGGGTGAGGTTTAGGGTTAGAGTCAGTGTTAGGTGAGGGTTAGGGTAAGGGTTAGTGTAAGTGTTAGGGTGAGGGTAAGGCTGATGGTTACGTTTAGGGTTTGTGTGAGGTTTAGGGTTCGGGTTACAGTGAGGGTTAGGTTTAGGGTTAGGTTGAGGGTTATGGTTACGATTAGGGTTAGGGTGAGGGTTAGGGTGAGGGTTAGGATTATGGTGAGGTTGAGGGCTAAGGTTAGGGTGAGGGTTAGGGATAGGATGAGGGTTAGGGTGAGGTTGAGGGTTAGGATTAGGGTTAGGGTTAGGATTATTGTAAGTGTTATGGTTATGGTTACATTTGCAGTGAGGTTGAGGCTGAGGGTGAGGGTGAGGGGTAGGGTGAGGTTTAGGGTGAGGTTTAGGGTTAGGGTTAGGATTAGCGTTAGGGTGAGTTTGAGGTATAGGGTTAGAGTTAGGTTTAGGTGGAGGGTTATGGTGAGGGTTAGGGTTATGGTTAGTGTTAGGGTTAGGGTGAGAGTGAGGTTTAGGTTGAGGTTTAGGTTAAGGGTTAGGTTAGATGTTATTGTTAGGGTTAGAGTTAGAGTTACGGTGAGGGTGAGAGTGAAGGTAATGGTGAGGGTTAGGGATAGGATGAGGGTTAGTGTTAGGGTGAGTGATAGGATGAGAGTTAGGGTTAGGGATAGTGTTAGGCTTATGGTTAGGCTGAGGGTGAGGGTTAGGCTGAAGGTGAGGGTGAGGGTTAGGGTAAGTGTTAGGGTTAGGCTTAGGATGAGGTTTATTTTTAGGATTAGGGTTAGGATGAGGGCTAGGGTGAGGGTGAGGTTTAGGGTTTGTGTTAGGATGAGGTTTAGGGTTAGGTTTTGGGGTAGGGTTATGGTGAGGGTGAGGTTTAGGGTTAGAGTTAGGGTTAGGGTGAGGCTGAAGGTGAGGTTTAGGGTTAGGGTTAGTGTTAGAGTTAGGGTTACAGTGAGGGTTAGGGTGAGGGTGAGTGTTACTCTTAGTGTTAGGATTAGGTTTCGGGTAAGGGTTAGGGTGAGGGTGAGGGTAAGTTTGAGGGTTAGGGTTAAGTTTAGGGGGAGGTTTAGGGTTAGTGTTAGGATTAGGGTTAGGGTGAGTGTGAGGTATAGGGTTAGAGTTTCGGTTAGTGGGAGGGTTATGGTGAGGGTTAGAGTTAGAGTTAGGGTTAGGGTTAGGGTGAGGGTAAGGTTTAGGGTTAGGTTTAGTGTTATTGTTTGGGTTATTGTTAGCGTTACGGTGAGGGTGAGGATGAGGGTAAGGTTGAGGTTTAGGGATAGGATGAGGGTTAGTGTTAGGGTGAGGGATAGGATGAGAGTTAGGGTTAAGGATAGGGTTAGGCTTAGGGTTATGCTGAGGGTGAGGGTTAGGCTGAAAGTTAGGGTTAGGGTGAGGGTTAGGGTTAGGGTGAGAGTTAGGGTTCGGGTTAAGTTTAGGTTTAGGCTGAGGGTTAGGGTAAGGGTTACTGTGAGGGTGAGGGATAGGGTTAGGTTGAGGGTTAGGGCTAGGGTTAGGGTGAGGTTTAGGGTTAGGTTTAGGGTTAGGGTTAGGGTGAGGGTGAGGTTTAGGGTTAGAATTAGGCTTAGGGTGAGGCTGAGGGTGACGGTTAGGGTAGGGTAAGTGTTAGTGTTAGGGTTACAGTGAGGGTTAGGGTGAGGTTGAGGGTTAGGATTAATGTTAGGATTAAGATTAGGGTGTTAGGGTAAGTGTGAGGGTTATGGTAAGTGTTAGGTTTAGGGTTAGGGTTAGTGTTTGGGTTCGGGTTAAGTTTAGGATTACGGTGAAGTTTAGGGTTAGGGTTATGGTGAGAGTGTGGGTTAGGGTTAGGTTGAGGGTTAGGGTTAGGTTTAGGGTGAGGGTTAGATTGAGAATTAGGGTTAGGGTTAAGGTTAGTTTGAGGGTTAGGGTAAGGATGAGGGTTAGGGTTAGGGTGAGGGTTAGGGTTAGAATTTGGATTAGGGTGAGGGCTAGCTTGAGGGTGAGGTTTAGAGTTAGGGTTAGGGTTAGGGTGAGGTTTAGGAATAGGTGAGTCTTAGGGTTACTGTGAGGGTCAGTGTTAAGGTTAGGGTTAGTGTTAAAGTGAGGGTAAGTGTTAAGGTGAGGGTTAATGTTAGGGTGACGGTTATGGTTAGGGTGGGGGTTAGGGTTAGGGTTAGGGTTATTGTAAAGATTAGGGTTAGGGTTACAGTTAAGGTGAGGGTGAGGGTTAGGGTTAGGATTAGGGTGAGGTTCAGTGTTAGGGTTAGGGTTAGAGTTAGGGTTAGGCTGAGGGTGAGGATTAGGGTTAGATTTAGGGTAAGGGTGAGGCTGAGGTTGAGGGTTAGGTGAAGTGTTAGTGGTAGAGTTAGGGTTAGGTTGAGGGTTTGGGTGAGGGTAAGGGTGAGGTTGAGCGTTAGGCTTAGGGTGATGATTAGGATTAGGGTAAGGGTTAGGGTGAGTGTGAAGGTTAGGGTTACGCTTAGGTTTAGGCTTCTGGTTAGGCTGAGAGTGAGGGTGAGTTTGAGGTTTAGGGTTAGGGTGAGGGTTAGGGTTAGGGTTAGGGTGAGAGTTAGGGTTCGGTTAAGTTTAGGGTTAGGGTGAGGGTGAAGGTAAGGGTTACTGTGAGGTTGAGGGATAGGGTTAGGTTGAGGGTTAGGGCTAGGGTTAGGGTTAGAGTGAGGTTGAGGGTGAGGGTTAGTGTTAGTGTTAGGGTGAGGCTTATGATGAGGTTTAGGGTTGGGATTAGGGTTAGGGTGAGGGCTAGGGTGAGGATGAGGTTTAGGGTTAGGCTTAGGATGAGGTTTAGAGCTAGGGTTAGCGTGAGGGTGAGGTTTAGGGTTAGAGTTAGGGTTAGGGTGAGGCTGAGGGTGAGGGTGAGGGTTATGGTTAGTGTTAGAGTTAGGGTTACATTGAGGTTTAGTGTGAGGGTGAGGGTTAGGCTTAGTGTTCGGATTAGGATTAGGGTGTTAGGGTGAGTGGGAGGGTTAGTGTTAGGGTTAGGGTTAGGGTTAGGGTTAGGTTTAGGCTTAGGGTAAGGGTGAGGGTTATGGTTAGAGTGAGAGTTAGGGGTAGGGTTAGGGTGAGAGTTATGGTTCGGGGTAAGTTTAGGGTTAGGGTGAGGGTTAGGGTTAGGGTTACAATGAGGGTGAGGGTTATTGTTAGGTTGAGGTTTAGGGTTAGGCTTAGGATTAGGGTGAGGTTAGGTTTAGGGTGAGGGTTAGGATGAGGATTAGGGTTAGGATTAGGGTTTGGGTGAGGGCTAGGGTGAGCGTGAGGGTTAGGATTAGTGTTTGGGTGAGGTTTAGGGTTAGGGTTAGGGTGAGGGTTAGGATATGTGTTAGGTTCACAGGGAGGGTGAGGGTTAGTGTTAGGGTGAGGGTTAGTGTTAGGAATTGGGTTAGGGTAAGGTTGAGTTTTAAGATTAAATTTAGGGTTAGGGGGATGGTTAGGGTTAGGATTAGGGTTAGAGTTAGGGTATGTGAGGGTTAGGGTTAGGGTTAAGCTTAGGCTTAGGGTTAGGCTGAGGGTGAGAGTTGGGGTGAGAATTAGGGTTATGGTTATAGTTAGGGTTAGGGTTATGGTGAGGGTTAGGATGAGGGATATGGTTAGGATTAGGGTTAGGGTGAGGGCTAGGGTGAGGGTAAGGGTTAGAGTAAGGGTTAGGCTGTGGCTTAGCTTTAGGCTGAGCATGAGGTTGAGGGTGAGGGTTAGGGTTAGGATGATGGTTAGCTTTATGGTTAGGATGAAGGTTAAGATGAGGTTTACGGTTAGGGTGAGGATGATGGTAAGGGTAAAGGTGAGGTTTAGGCTGAGGGTGAGGGTTACGATAAGGGTGAGGGTTAGGGTTAGGGTTAGGGTTAGGGTTAGCATTAGGGTGAGTGTTCGATTGAGGATTAGGGTTCGCATTAGTGTTAGCGTTTGGTTTAGGGTGAGGATGAGTGTTAGGGTTAGGGTGAGGATGAGGGTTAGAATTAGGGTTAGGGTGAGGGCTAGGTTGAGGGTGAGGGTTAGAGTTCGGGTTAGGGTTAAGATGAGGTTAAGGATTAGTGTGAGGGCTAGGGTTAGTGTGAGGGTTAGTGTTAGTTTTATGGTTAGTGTTAGGATGAGGGTAAGTGTTAGGGTGACGATTAATGTTATGTTGAGGGTTCTGGTTTGGGTGAGGATTAGGGTTAGGGTTAGGGTTATTGTTGGTGTCAGGGTTAGGGTGAGGGTTATTTTGAGGGTTAGTTTTAGGGTTAGTGTGAGGTTTAGGGTGAGGATGATGATTAAGGTTAAGGTGAGGGCTAGGGTGAGGGTGAGGTATAGGGTTAGTTTTAGGGTGAGTTTTAGGTTTAGGGTGATGGTTAGAGTTAGTGTGAGCATTAGTGTCAGCGTTAGGGTTTGTCTTAGGGTGAGGATAAATGTTAGGGTGAAGATGAGGGTTAGGGTGAGGTTTATGGTTAGAGTGAGGGTTAGGGTTAGGGTTAGGGTTACTGTTTGGGTTAGGGTTAGGGTTAATGTTACGGTGAGGATGAGGGTTAGGGTTAGGGTTAGGATTAGAATGAGGTTTAGGTTTAGGGTTAAGGTTAGAGTTAGGGTTAGGGTGAGGGTGAGGTTTAGGTTTAGAGTTAGGGATAGTGTTAGGGTTAGGGATAGGGTTAGGCTTAGGCTTAGGCTTAGGCTTAAGCTTAGGCCGAGCATGAGGGTGAGGGTTAGGGTTAGGGTTAGGGTGAGGGTTAGGGTTAGGGTTAGGGAGAGGTTTAGGATGAGGTTTAGGGTTAGGATTAGGTTTAGGGTGAAGACTAGGGTGAGGGTAAGGTTGAGGTTTAGGGATAGGTTTAGGTTTAGGATTTGGGTTAAGGTGAGGGTGAGTGTGAGGGTTAGGTTGAGGCTTAGGGTTAGGGTGAGGGTTAGTGTTAGGGTTTGTGTTATGGTGAGGGTGAGGCTGAGGATTAGGGTTAGGCTTAGGGTTAGATTTAGGGTTGGGTTTAGGTTTAATGTTAGTGTTAGTGTTAGGATTACCTTGAGGGTTAGGGTTAGGGTTAGGGTTAGGCTGAGGGTGAGGTTGGGTGTGAGGATTAGGGTTATGGTTAGGTTTAGGGTTATTGTTAGTGTTGTGGTTAGGGTTGAGTTTGCAGTGATGGTGAGGCTGAGGCTGAGGGTTATGGTTAGGGTTAGGATTAAGGTTAGGGTTAGTGTTATTGTTAAGGTTAGGGTTAGAGTTACAGTGAGGTTGAGATTGAGGATGAGGGTAAGGTTTAGTGTGAGGTTTAGGGTTAGGGTTAGGGTTAGGGTTAGGGTTAGGGTGAGGGTGAGGTTTAGTGTTAGAGTTAGTGTTAGGGTGATGTTTAGGGTGAGGTTTAGGGTTCGGGTTAGTGTTAGGGTTAGGGTGAGGGTGAGGGTTAGGTTGATGTTTAGGGATAGGGTTAGGTTTAGGATTAGGGTTCGGGTGACCGTGAGTATGAGGGTCAGGCTGAGGCTTAGGTTTAGGCTTAGGGTTAGGCTGAGGGTGAGGGAGGGGGTGAGGATTAGGGTTAGGGTAATGTTTAGGGTTAGGGTTAGTGTTATTGTTAGGCTTAGGTTTCGAGTTATGGTGAAGGTGAAGGTGCAGGAGAGGGTTAGGTTTAGGATTAGGGTTGGGTTTAGTGTTAGGGTTAGGGTGAGTTTGAGGTTTAGGGTTAGATATAGGATTAGGGGGAGGGTTAGGGTTAGGGTTAGGGTTAGGGTTAGGTTTATGGTTAGGTTGAGGTTTAGAGTTAGGGATAGGGTTAGAGTTAGAGTTATTGTGAGGGTGGGTGTTAGGGTTACGGTTAGGGTTAGGGTTAGAGTGAAGTTTAGGGTTAGTGTTAGAGTTAGGGGTATGGTGAGGGTTAGGGTGAGGGTGAGGTTAAGGCTTAGTGTTAGAATTAGGATTAGTGTAAGGGTTAGGTTGAGTTTGAGGGTTAGGGTTAGGGTTAGGCTTAGGGTTAGGCTGAGCATGAGGTTGAGAGTGAGATTTAGGGTTAGGTATAGGGTGAGTTTTAGTGTTAGGGTTAGAGTTCAGGTTAGGTTGAGGGTGAGGTTTAAGGGTATGGTTAGGGTCAAGGTGAGGATTAGGGTTAGGGTGAGGTTTAGGGTGTGGGTGACGGTTAGGGTAAAGGTGAGGTTTAGGCTGAAGGTGAGGGTTATGGTAAGGGTGAGGGTTAGGTTTAGGGTGAGGGTTAGATTTACTGTTAGCATGAGGGTGAGGGTGAGATTGAGGATTAGTATTATGGTTAGGGTGAGGTTTAGGGTGAGGATGAGGGTTAGGGTTAGGGTGAGGGCTAGGGTGAGAGTGAGGGTGATGGTTAGATTGAGGATTAGTTTTAGGGTTAGTGTGAGTTTTAAGTTGAGGATGAGTTTTAGGGTTAGGTTTAGGGTTATGATTAATATTAGGGTTAGGCTTAAGGTGAGGGTTAGGGTGAGGGTGAGGTTCAAGGTTAGTGTTTGGATTAGGATTATGTTTTGGGTTAGGGTGAGTGTGAGGGTTAGTGTTAGGTTTAGGTTTAGGCTTAGTGTTTGGCTGAGGGTGAGGGTGAGGGTGAGGGTTAGGATTAGGGTGAGTGTTAGGGTTAGGGTTAAGATGAGAGTTGGGGTTCGGGTTAAGTTTAGGGTTAGGTTGAGGGTTAGGTTAAGGGTTACAGTGAGGGTGAGGGTTAGGGTTAGGTTGAGGGTTAGGGTTAGTGTTAGTGTTAGGGTTAGGGTTAGGATGAGGGTTAGGGTTTGGATTAGGGTTAGGGTGAGGGCTAGGGTGAGGGTGAGGTTTAGGGTTAGGGTTAGGGTGAGGTTTAGGTTTAGGTTTAGGGTTAAGATTACTGTTAGAGTGAGGGTTCGATTGAGCATTAGGGTTCAGGTTAGGGTTAATGTTAGGTTTAGAGTGAGCATGAGGGTTAGGGTTAGGGTGAGGTTGAGGTTTAGAATTAGGTTTATGGTGAGTGCTAGGGTGACGGTTAAGATGAGGGTGAGGGTGGGGGTGAGGATTAGGGTTAGGGTTATTGTGAGGGTAAGGGTGAGTTTTAGGGTTATAATTAGGTTGTGGGGGAGGGTTTGGGTGAGGTTTAAGGTTAGGGTTAGTGTTAGGTTTAGGGTGAGAGTGAGGGTTAGGTTGAGGTTTAGGGATAGGGTTAGGTTTAGGATTAGTGTAAGGTGAGCATGAGTATGAGGGTTGGGGTTAGGGTTAGGGTTAGGGTTAGGGTTAGGCTGAGGGTGAGGGTGAGCTTGCGGGTGAGTGTGAGGTATAGGGTTAAGTTTATGGTTAGGCTTAGGTTTATGCTTAGGATTAGGCTGAGAAAGGGTGAGTGTGAGGGTTAGGGTTAGGGTGAGGGTTAGGGTTAGGGTTATGGGGAGGGTTAGGATGAAGGTTAGGGTTAGGATTAGTGTTAGTGTGAGGGCTAGGGTGAGGGTTATGTTTATGGTTAGGGTTAGGGTGAGGTTTAGGTTTATGCTTAGGGTTAGGGTTAGGGTTTGGTTGAGGTTTAGAGTTAGAGTTAGTGTTAGGGTGAGGGTGAGGTTTAGGGTTAGAGTTAGGTTTAGGGTGAGGGTTAGGCTGAGGGTTAGGTTTAGGGTTAGTGTTAGGGTTAGGTTTAGAGTTAGTGTTAGGGAGAGGGTTTGTGTTAGGGTTAGGGTTAGGGATAGGATTATTGTTAAGGTAATGGTGAGTGTGTTTTTTAGGGTTAGGTTTAGGGTTCGGCTTAGGGGTAGGGTGAGTGTGAGGTTGAGGGTAAGGGTTAAGGTTAGGTTGAGGTTTCTGCTTCCGGTTAAGTGGAGGGTTAGGATGAGGGTTAGGGTTAGGATTAGGGTTAAGTTTAGGACTAGGGTGAGGGTGAGGTTTAGGGTGAGTTTTAGCTTTAGGGTTAGGGTTCAGGATAGGGTGAGGTTGAGGTTTAGGGTTAGAGTTAGTGTCAGCGTGAGGCTGAGTTTGAGGGTTAGGTTTTGGGTTAGTGTTAGGGTTAGAGTTAGGGTTAGGGTGAGGGTTAGGATGGGGGTGGGGTTAGGGTTAGGGTTAGGTTTAGGGTTGAGGTTTAGGGTTAGGGTTAGGGTTAAGGTGAGGTTGAGTGTTATGGTTAGGGTGATCGTTAGGGTTTAAGGGTTGGGGTGAGGGTTAAGGTGAGGTTTAGGTTTAGGTTTGGGATTAGGGCTAGGGTGAGGGCTAGGGTGAGCCTGAGGGTTAGGTTTAGCATTAGGGTGAGGTTTATGGTTAGGGTTAATTTTAGAGTTAGGGTGAGTGTTAGGGTTAGGGTTATGGTGAGGGTGAGAGGTAGGGTTAGAGTGAATGTTAGCATTAGGTTTAGGGTGAGTTTTAGTGTTAGGTTTAGGGTTAGAATTAGATTTAGGGTGAGGGTGAGGTTTAGGGTTAGAGTTATGGTTTGGGTGAGGTTTAGCGTGAGGGTTAGGGTTAGGGTTAGGGTTAGGGTGAGGGTTTGGTAAGGGTTAGGTTACGGTCAGGGTGAGGTTTAGGGATAGGGTTAGGGTAAGTTTTAGTGTTATTGTTAGGGTTAGTGTTAGAGTTACAGTGAGGGGGAGGGGGAGGGTGAGGTTTAAGGATAGAGTGAGGTTTAGGGTTATGTTTAGGGTTAGAGTTAGGGTTAGGGTGAGGGTTATGGTGAGGGTTAAGGTTAGGGTTTGTGTAAGGGTTAAGGTGAGGGATAGGATGAGGGTTAAGTTAAAGGTTTGGGTGAGATTTAAGGTCCGGGTTACAGTGAGGGTGAGGGTTAGGGTTAGTTTGAGTGTTAAGGATAGTATTAGGTTTAGGGTGAGGGTTAGGGTTAGGGCTAGGATGAATGTTAGGTTTAGGATTAGGGTTAGGATTAGGGTTAGGGTGAGTGCCAGGGAGAGGGTGAGGATTAGGGTTAGTGTTCAGTTGAGGTTTAGAGTTAGGTTTAGGGTGAGGGTGAGGGTTAGGCTGAGGGTTAGGGTTATGGTGAGGGTGTAGGTTAAGGTTAGGGTGAGGGTTAGGGATAGGATGAGGGTTAGGGTGAGGGTGAAGTTTAGAATTAGGGTTAGAGTTAGGATTATTGTTAGTGTTATGGTTATGGTTATGTTTGCAGTGAGGGTGAGGCTGAGGGTGAGGGTTAGGGATAGGATTAGTGTTAGGGTTAGGTTTAGGGTTAGGATTAGTGTTATTGTTAGGGTTAGGGTTAGAGTTACCGTGAGGGTGAGAGTGAGGGTAAGGGTGAGGTTTAGGGTTAGGGTTAGGGTGAGGTTTAGGGTTAGGGTTAGGATTAGGGTTAGGGTGAGTGTGAGGTTTAGGGTTAGAGTTACGGTTAGGGGGAGGTTTAGGGTGAGGATTAGTGTTAGGGTTAGTGTTTGGGTTAGGGTTAGGGTGAGGTTTAAGTTGAGGTGTAGGGTTAGGGTTACAGTTAGGGTTAGGATGAGGTTTAGGGTGAGCCTGAGTGTGAGGGTTCCTGTTAGGGTTAGTCTTAGGCTTAGGGTGAGGATTGGGGTGACGATTAGGTTTTGGGTGATGGTTAGGGTTACGGTTAGGTTGAGGGTTAGGATGAGGTTTAGGCTTAGAATTAGGGTTAGAGTGAGGGCTTGGGTGAGGTTTAGGCTTAGGTTTAGATATAGGCTTAGGCTTAGAGTTAGTCTGAATGTGAGGTTGAGTGTGAGGGTTAGGGTTTGGGTGATGGTTAGGTTTAAGTTTAGGGTGAGGGTTCTAGTGAGGTTTAGGTTTAAGGTGAGGGTGATGGTAAGCATAAAGGTGAGGGTTAGGCTGAGGGTGAGGGTTAAGATAAGGGTAAGGGTTAGGGTTAGCGTGAGCTTTAGGTTAAGGGTTACGGTTAAGGTAGGGTAAGGGTGAGGGTTAGATTGAGTATTAGGGTTAGGGTTAGTATGAGGTTTAGTGTGAGGATGAGGGTTAGGTTTAGGGTGAGGGTTAGGCTTAGAATTAGGGTTAGGGTGAGGTCTAGGGTGAGCTTGAAGTTTAGGGTTAGGGTTAGGGTTAGGGTGAGGTTTAGGTTTAGGTTGAGGGTTAAGATTAGTGTGATGGTTAGTGTTATGGTTAGGGTTAGTGTAAGGGTGAGGGTAAGTGTTAGGGTGAGGGTGAGGGTTAGGGTTAGGGTTCTTTTTAGGGTTTGGGTTAGGGTTACCCTTACAGTGAGGGTGAGGGTTAGGGTTAGGTTTAGGGTGAGGTTTAGGGTTAGGGTTAAGGTTAGAGTTTGGGTTAGGGTTTGGATTAGGGTTAGGGTGAAGGCTAGGTTGATGGTGAGGGTTAGGATTAGGGTTAGGTTTAGGATTAGGGTGAGGGTGAGGGTGTATGTGTGGCTTAGGGTTAGGTTTAGGGTTAGGCTTAGGTTTAGGCTAAGGGTGAGGTTGAGTGTGAGTGTTAGGGTTAGGTGAGGGTTAGGTTTAAGGTTAGGGTGAGGTTTAGGATGAGGCTTAGGGTTAGGATGAAGGTTAGGGTTAGTATTAGGGTTTGGATGAGGGCTAGGTTCAGGGTGAGGGTTAGGGTGAGGGTTATGTTGAGGTTTAGGTTTCAGGTTAGGTTTAGGGTTAGGGTTAGAGTTACGGTGAGGGTCAGGTGTAGGGTTAGGTTGAGGGATAGAATTAGGTTTAGGGTTAGGGTAAGGGTTAAGTTTAGGGTTAGGGTGAGGGTTAGTATGAGGGTTAGGGATACAATTATGGTTAAAGTGATGGCTAGAGTGAGTGTGAGGGTGTTAGGTTTAGGGTGAGGTTTAGGTTTAGGGGTAGGGCTAGGTTTAGGGTGAAGGTTAGGGTTCAGGTTAGGGTTAGGCTTAGGGTGAAGGCTAGGGTGAGGGTTATGTTTAAGGTTAGGGTTAGGGTGAGGGTGAGTTTTAGGGTTAGAGTTAGGGTTAGGGTGAGGGATAGCGTGAGGTTTAGGTTTACGGTTAGTGTTAGGGTTACGGTTAGGGTGAGGGTTAGTGTTAGGGTGAAGGTTAGGTTTAGGGTTAGGATTAGGATTAGGGTTAGGGTGAGTGTGAGTGTGAGGGTTAGGGTTAGGGTTAGTGTTAGGCTTAGAGTAAGGCTGAGCATGAATTTGAGGGTGAGGGTTACGGTGAGACTGAGGTTTATGGTTAGAGTTAGTGTTAAAGTGAGGGTTAATGTGATTGTTAATGTTAGGGTTAGGGTTGGGGTAGGGTTAGAGTGAGGGTTAGGGTGAGGGTTAGTGTTAGGGATAGGGTTAGGTTTAGGATTAGGGTTTTGGTGAGGGTGAGGATGAGGGTGAGGGTTAGGGTTAGGGTTCGGTTTAGGGTTAGCGTTTGGGTGAGAGTTAGGGTTCGGGTTAAGTTTAGGGTTAGGGTTCGGGTTAGGGTTAGGGTTATTGTGAGGGTGAGGGTTAGAGTTAGGGTGAGGGTAATGGTTAGGATTAGGGTTAGGGTGAGGATTAGGGTTAGGGTTAGAGTAAGAGTTAGGATGAGGATTAGGGTTAGGATTATGGTTAGGGTGAGGTCTAGGGTGAGGGTGAGGGTTAGGGTTAGTGTTAGGGTGAGGTTTAGCGTTTGTGTGAGGTTTAGGGTGAGGGTTAGGATGAGGGTTAGGGTTACGGTGAGGGTTAGGTTTAGGGTTAAGGTGAGGGTTAGGGTTAGGATTAGTGTTAGGGTGAGAGTGAGGTTTAGGATTAGGGTTAGGGTTAGGATTATTGTTATTGTTATGATTATGGTGACCTTTGCTGAGAGGGGGAGGCTGAGGGTGAGATGTTAGGGATGGGATTAGGGTTAAGGTTAGGTTTAGGGTTAGGATTAGTGTTATTGTTAGGGTTAAGGTTAGAGTTACATTGAGAGTGAAGGTGAGGGTAAGGGTAAGGGTTAGGGTTAGGATTAGGGTTAGGTTTAGGTTGAGGGTGAGTGTGAGGGTTAGGGTTATTGTTAGGGTTAGGCTTAGGGTTAGGGTGAGTGTTAGGATTAGGGTTTGGTTTAGGGTGATGGTGAGGTTTAGGGTTAGGGTGAGGGTGAGGGTGAGGGTTAGGGTTAGGGTTATTGTGAGTGTTAGGGTTACAGTGAGGGTTATGTTTAGGGTGAGTGGTACGGTTAGGGTTAGGGTTAGGGTGAGGTCTCGGTAAGGGTCAGGGTTAGGGTTAATGTGAGGGCTAGGGTGAGGTTGAGTGTTAGGGTTAACATTACGTTGAGGTTAATGTTTGGTTTAGGCTTAGGGTTAGGGTGAGTGTTAGGGTGAGGGTTACATTGAGGGTGAGGCTTAGGGTTAGGGTGAGGGTTAGGGTTAGGGTTAGGATGAGGGTGATGGGCAGATTAAGGTTAGGGTTAGGGTTATTGTTATGGTTATGGTTAGGATTAACTTTACAGTGAGGGCTAGGTTGAGGTTGAGGTTAGGGTTAGGGTTAGGGTGAGGGTTAGTTTAGGGTTAGGGTTAAGGTGAGGGTGAGCGTGAGGTATAGGCTTAGGCTTAGTGTTAGTCTGAGTGTGAGGTTGAGGGTGAGGGTTAGGGTTCTGGTGATGGTTAAGTTTACGTTTAGGGTGAGGGTTAGAATGAGGGTTAGGGTTAGGGTGAGTGTGATGGTAAGTGTAAAGGTGACGGTTAGGCTGATCATGAGGGTTAAGATAAGGGTAAGCGTTAGGGTTAGTGTGAGGTTTAGGGTGAGGATGAGGGTTAGGTTTAGGGTGAGGGTTAGGTTTAGAATTACGGTTAGGGTGAGCGCTAGGGTGAGCGTGAGGATTAGGTTTGGGTTTAGGGTGAGGTTGAGGTTTAGGTTAAGGTTGAGGGTTAAGATTAGTCTGAGGGTTAGTATTATGGTTAGGGTTAGTGTAAGGGTGAGGGTAAGTGTTAGGTTGATGGTTGGATTTAGGGTTAGGGTCATTGTTATGGTTAGGTTTATGGTTACACTTACAGTGAGGGTGAGGGTTAGGGTTAGTTTTAGGGTTAGGGTTACAGTTAGACTTTGGGTTAGGGCTAGGATTAGGCTTAGGGTGAATGCTAGAGTGACGGTGAGTGTTTGGGTTAGTGTTAGGGTTAGGATTTGGTTGAGAGTGAGGGTGAGTGTGTGGGGTAGGATTAGGTTTAGGGTTAGGCTTAGGGTTAGGCTAAGGGTTAGGTTGAGGGGGAGGGTTATGTTTAGGGTGAGGGTTAGGTTTAGGGTTAGGGTGAGGGCTAGCGTGAGGGTGAGGCTTAGGGTTCTGGTTAGGGTGAGGTTTATTGTTAGGTTTAGGTTTAGGGATAGATTGAGGTTTAGGGTTAGTGTTATGGTGAGGGTGAGGTTTAGGGTTAGCTTGAGGGTTGGATTAGGGCTGGTATAGGTTGAGTGTTAGGGTTAGGGATTTGTTAAGAGTTATCATGAGGGATAGGGTTAGGATTAGCGTTAGGATGAGGGCTAGGGTGAGAGTGAGGGTTAGGGTTAAGGTAATGGTTAGGTTTAGGTTTGGGGTTCGGTGTAGGGTTAGGGTTAGGGTTACGGTGAGGCTCAGGGTTAGGGTTTGGTTGAGGGTTGGAATTAGGTTTAGGGTTAGGGTGAGGGTTAGGTTTAGGGTTATGGTGAGGGTTAGGATGAGGGTTAGGGATACAATTAGGGTTAAGATGAGGGCAGGTTGGAGGATGAGGGTAAGTGTTAGGGTTAGGGTAAGGTTTATGGTTAGGGGTAGGGTTAGGTTGAAGGTGAGGTTAAGGGTTAGGGTTAGGGTTAGGTTTAGGCTTAGGGAAAGGCTGAGTGTGAGGTTAAGCGTGAGGGTTTGGGTGAGGGTGAGGTTTAGGTTTAGAGTTAGGGTTAGGGTTAGAGTGAGCATTAGGGTGAGGTTTAGGGTTAGGGATAGGGTTAGGTTTAGGATTAGGGTTTGGGTGAGGGTGAGTGTGAGGGTTATGTTTAGGGTTAGGGTTATTCTTAGGAATAGGCTTTGGGTGAGGGTGAGAGTTAGGGTTACAGTGAGGGTTAGGGTGAATGTTAGGATGTGGGTCAGGTTTAGGATTAGGGTTAGGGTTAGGGTACGGTTTACGGTGAGAGTTAGGGTTAGGTTTAGGGTGAGGTTTAGGGTTAGGGTTAGGTTTAGGGATAGGGTGAGGGTTAGGGTTAGGGTTATGGTGAGGGTGAGGTTTAGGGTTAGGTAGAGGGATAGGATTAGGGCTAGGTTTAGGGTGAGGGTTAGGGTTAGGGTGAGGGTTAGCATGAGGGCTAAGGTAAGGGTTAGATTTAGGGTGAGGGTTTGGTTTATGGTGAGGGTGTGGGTTAGGTTTGGATTGAGGGTTATTGTGAGGACTAAGTTGAGGGTTAGGGTTAGGTTTAGGGTGAGGGTTAGTTTGAGGTTTAGGTTTAGGTTTAGGGTTAGGGTTAGGATTAGGGTTAGTGTGAGGGTGAGTGTAAGAGTTTAGGGTTAGGGTTATCCTTAGGCTTAGGGTTAGGCTGAGGGTGAGGTTGGGGATGAGGCTTAGGTTTAGAGTGATGGTTCCGGTTATGGTTAGGTTGAGTGTTATGATGAGGGTTGGGGTTAGGATTAGGGTTAGGGTGAGGGCTAGGCTAGGTTGAGTGTGAGGTTTAGGGTTAGGTTTAGGTTTAGGATTAGGGTTAGGCTGAGGCTTAAGGTGAGGGTGAGGGTTACGTTTAGAGTGATGGTTAGTGTTACAGTATGGGTGAGGGTTAGGATGAGGGTTAGAATTAGGGTGAGGGTAAGGATGAGGGTGACAGTAAGAGCAAAGTTGAAGGTTAGGCTGAGGGTGAGGGGTATGGTAAGGGTGAGGGTGAGGGTTAGAGTTAGGGTGAGTGTGAGGGTTAGATTGAGGAATAGTGTTAGGGTTTTTGTGAGGTTTAGGGTGAGGATGAGGGTTAGGGTTAGGGTGAGGGATAGGTTGAAGTTGAGGGTTAGGGTTAGGGTTAGGGTGAGGTTTACGTTTAGGGTGATGGTTAGCGTTAGTGTGAGGGTTAGTGTTAGCGTTAGTGTTAGTGTTAGGGTTAGCGTAAGTGTTAGGGTAAAGTATTGGTTTAGGGTGAGGTTTAGGATTAGGGTTAGGGTTTTGGTTATGGTGAAGGTGAGGTTTAGGGTTAGAGTTAAGCTTATGGTGAGAGTTCGGGTTAGGGTTATGGTTACGTTACTGTTAGGGTTAGGGTTAAGGTGAGGTTTATTGTGGGGGTGAGGGTTAGTGTTAGGTTTAGGATTAGGATTAGGGTTAAGGTGAGGGTGAGTGTGAGTGTTAGGGTTAGGGTTAGGATTAGGATTAGAGTTAGGGTGAGGGTGAGGGTTACGGTTACGGTGAGTGTTGGGGTTAGGGTTACTGTGAGGGTTAGGGTGAGGGTTAATCTTAGACTTAGGGTTTGAGTGTGGTCTAGGGTGAGGGTGAGTTTTAGGGTTAGGGTTGTGGTGAGTGTTAGGGTGAGGGTTAGGTTAGTGTTAGGTTTAGGGTTGGGATTAGGGTTAGGCGAAATTTTAGGCTGACGGTGAGGTTGAGGGTGAGGGTTAAGGTTAGGGTTAGGGTGAGGTTTAGTGTTAGGGATAGGGTTAGTGTTAGTCTTACGGTTAAGTTGAGAGTTAGGGGGAGGTTTAGGTTTAGGGTGAGACTTAGGGTTAGCATTAGGGTTAGGGTGAAGGTGAGGTTTAGGGATAAATTAGGGTTTGGGTGAAGCTGAGGGTGAGGGTTAATGTTAGGGTTAGTGTTAGGGTTAGGGTTAGGGTGAGGGTGAGGATTAGGGTTAGGGTTAGGATTAGGATTAGGATTAGCGTTAGGGTTAGTGTGAGGGTTAGTGTTAGGTTTAGCCTTAGGTTTAGGCTGAATGTGAGGGTGAGCGTTAGGGTTAGGTTTAGGTTGAGGGTTAGGTTTAGGGTTAGGGTGAGGTTTAGTGTTAGGGTTAGGTTTAGAATTAGGGTTAGGGTGAGGGTGAAATTTAACGGTACATTTAGGGATAGGGTGAGGGATACGGTGAGGGTTAGGTTTAGGGTGAGGGTTAGGGTGGGGGTGATGGTATGGATAAACCTGTGGGTTAGGCTGAAGGTGAGAGTTACTCTAAGGGTGAGGGTTAGGGTTAGGGTTAGGGTTAATGTTATGTTTATGGTTAGGGTTAAGGTTATGGTGAGTGTGAGTGTGAAGTTTAGGGTTAGGGTTATGGTTAGGCTTAACGTGAGGGTGAGGTTTAGGGTTAGGGTTATGGGGAGGGTTAGGATGAGGGTTAGGATTAGGATTAGTGTTAGGGTGAGCGCTAGAGTGAGGGTGAGGTTTAGGGTTAGGTTTATTGAGAGGTTTAGGGTTAGGGTTATGGTTAGGGTTAGGGTGAGGTTGAGATTTTGGGGTTAGAGTTAGGGTTAGGTTGAGCCTGAGGGTGAGGGTTAGGGTTAGGGTTAGTGTTAGGGTGAGGGTTAGTTTGAGGGTTAGTGTGAGGGTGAGGGTTAGGGTTAGGTTTAGTTTTAGGATTAGGATTAGGGTTAGCGTTAGGGTTAGTGTCAGGGTTAGGGTTAGGATTAGGGTTAGGGTGAGTGTGAGTGTTACGATTAGGGTTAGGTTTAGGGTTAGGGTTAGGTTTAGGGTTAGGATTAGTGTTATTGTTAGGGTTAGGGTTAGAGTTACAGTGAAGTTGAGGGTGAGGGTGAGGGTTAGAGTTTGGGTTAGGTTGAGGTTTAGTGTTAGGGTTAGGATTAGGGTTAGGGTGAGGGTGAGGTTTAGGGTTAGATTTAGGGTTAGAGGGAGGGTTATTTCCTGGGTTAGGGTTAGGATTAGTGTTAGGGTTAAGTTTAGGGTGAGGGTTAGGTTGAGGTTAAGGGTTAGGGTTAGGGTTAGGATTAGGGTTAGGGTGAAGGTGAGTGTGAGGGTTAGGCTTAGGGTTAGGTTTACGATTAGGGTTAGGCTGAGGATGAGGGTGCGGGTGAGGATTAGGGTTGTGATGATGGTTAGGGTTAGGGTTAAGTTGAGGGTTAGGATGATGTTTAGGGTTAGGATTAGGTGTAGCTTTAGAACTAGGGTGAGGCTGAGGGTTAGGGTAAGTGGTAGGCTTAGGCTTAGGGTGAGGCTGAGCGTGAGGTTGAGGTTGAGGGTTAGGGTTAGGGTGATGTTTAGGTTTACGGTTAGGGTGAGGGTTAGGGTGAGGTTTAGAGTTAGGCGTAGGGTTATGTTGAGCATGATGGTAATGATAAAGGTGTGGTTTAGGCTGAGGGTGAGGGTTAAAATAAGTGTGAGTGTTAGCGTTAGGTTCAGGATTAGGGTAAAGGTTAGGGTTAGGGTTCGGGTGAGGGTTAAATTGAGGATTAGGGTTAGGGTTAGTGTGAGGTTTAGGGTGATGATGAGTGTTAGGGTTAGTGTGAGGCTGAGGGTTAGAATTAGGGTTAGGGTGAGGGCTAGGATGAGGGTGAGGGTTAGGGTTAGTTTTAGGGTTAGGGTGAGATTTAGGATTAGGGTGAGTGTTAGGGTTAGTGTGGGGGTGAGTGTTAGGTTTAGGTTTAGTGTTAGGGTGAGGGTAAGTGTTATGTTGGGGGTTAGGGTGAGGGTGAGGTTTATGGTTTGGGTTAGGGTTAGGTTTTGGTTTAGGTTGAGTGTGGGAGTGAGGTTTAGTGTTAGATATAGTGTTAGGGGGAGGGTTAGTGTTAGGGTTAGTGTTAGGGTTAGGGTGAGGGTTAGGTTTAGGTTGATGTTTAGAGTTAGGGTTAGGGTTAGTGTGAGGGTTAGTGTTAGGGTTAGGGTTAGTGTTAGGGTGAGGGTAAGTGTTAGGGTGAGGGTTTGGGTTAGGGTGAGTGTTATGGTTAGGTTGAGGTTAGGATTTGTTTTAGGGTTTTTGTTAGTGTTAGCTTTAGGGTTATAGTTATGGTGAGCTTGAGGGTGAGGGTGAGGGTTAGGGTTAGGTTGAGGGTTGGGTTGAGGTTAAGATTTAGGGTTATGGTTGGGGTTAGGATTAGGTTTAGGGTGAGGGTAAGTGTGAGGGTTAGGGTTAGCCTTAGGCTTTGGGATAGGCTGAGGGTGAGAGTGGGGGTGAGGTTTAGGGTTAGAGTGATGGTTAGGGTTAGGGTTAGGGTGACGGTTTGGGTTAGGATTAGGGTTAGGGTAAGGGCTAGGGTGAGGGTGAGTTTTAGGGTAAGGGTTAGGCTTAGTCTTAGGGTTAGGCTGAGCGTGAAGTTGTGGGTGAGGGTTACGGTTAGGGTTAGGGTGAGGGTTAGCGTTTGGGTTAGTTTTAGAATTTGGTTTAGTGTGAGGGTGAGGTTTAGGGTTAGAGTTAGGGTTAGGGTGAGGTTTAGGTTGAAGGTTAGGGTTAGGGTTAGTGTTAGGGTTGGGGTAGTGTGAGAGTTAGTGGGAGGGTTAGGGTTAGGGACAGGTTTAGGATTAGGGTTAGGGTGAGGGTGAATATGTGTGCTAGGGTTAGGTTTAGGGTTAGGCTTAGGGTTATGCTGAGGATGAGGTTGAGGGTTAGGTTTAGTGTGAGGGTGAGTGTATGTGTTAGGGTTAGGTTTAGGGTTAGGCTTAGGGTTAGGCTGAGGATGAGGGTGAGGGTGAGGGTTATGGTTAGTGTGAGGGTTAGGGTTAGGTTTAGGGGGACGGTTAGGATGATGGTAAGGGTTAGGATTAGGGTAGGGTGAGGGCTGGGGTGAAGTTGGGGTGCAGGTTTAGGGTAAAGGTGAGGTTTAGGTTTAGGGTTCGGGTTAGGGTTTGGGTGAAGTTGAGCTTTAGAGTTAGGATAACCGTGAGGCTGAGAGTGAGGGTTAGGCTTATTGTTAAGGTTAGGATTAGGGTTAGGGTTAGGGCGAGTTTGAGGGTTAGGGTTAGGTTTAGGCTTAGGCTTAGGCTGAGGGTGAGGGTTTGGGTGAGGGTTAGGGTTAGGGTGAGGGTTAGGTTTAGGGATAGGGTGAGATTTAGGCTTCGGGTTAAGTTTAGGGTTAGGGTGAGGGTTAGGGTAAGGGTTAGAGTGAGGGTGAGGGTGAGGGTTAGGTTGAGCGATAGGGTTAGGGTTAGAGTTAGGGTGATGTTGAGGGTGAGAGTAAGGGTTATTGTTAGGTTTAGGGTGAGGATGAGTGTTAGGGTTAGGATTAGGGTTAGGGTGAGGGCAAGGGTGAGGGTGAGGTTTAGGGTTAGGTTTGGGGTGAGGTTTATGGTTAGGGTTAGGGTGAGGGTGAGGTTTAGCGTTAGAGTTAGTGTTAGGGTGAGGCTGATTGTGAGTGTTAGGGTTAATGTTAGTGTTAGAGTTAGGTTTAGGGTGTGTGTTAGTGTGAGGGTGTGGGTTAAGGTTAGTGTAGGGTTCGGCTTAGGGTTAGGCTAAGGGTGAGGGTGAGGGTGAGGTTTAGTGTTAGGGTGAGGGTTAGGGTTAGGGTTAGGGTGAGAGTTTGGGTTCGGGTTCAGTTTATGGTTAGGGTGACGGTTAGGGTTAGGGTTACGGTGAGCGTGAAGGTTAGGGTTAGGTTGAGGGTTACGGTTAGATTTATGGAGAGGGTTAGGAGGAGAATTAGGGTTTGGATTCGGGTTAGGGTGATGGCCAGGATGAGGGTTAGGTTTAGTGTAAGGGTGAGGTTTAGGGTTAGGGTTAGGTTGAGTGTGAGGGTTTGGATGAGGGTTAAGTTTACTGTGAGCCTGAAGGTTAGGGTTAGGGTGAGGGTTAAGGTTAGGATTAGGGTTAGGGTGAGAGTGAGTGTTAGGATTAGGGTTAGGTTTAGGGTTAGGGTTAGGTTTAGGGTTAGGATTAATGTTATTGTTATGGTTTGGGTTAGCGTTAAGTTGAGGGAGAGGGTGAGGTTGAGGGTGAGGGTTAGGGTTAGGTTTAGGGTTAGCTGTAGGATTAGGGTTAGGGTGAGGGTAAGGTTTAGGGTTAGATTTGGGTTAGGGTGAGGGTTAGTTCGTAGTTTATGGTTAGGGTTATTGTTAGGTTTAAGGTTAGGGTGAGCGTTAGGTTTAGGTAATGGGTTAGGGTTAGGGTTAGGGTTGGGTTTAGGGTAAGGGTGAGGGTGAATGTGAGGGTTAGGGTTAAGGTTAGGCTTAGGGTTAGACTGAAGCTGAGGGTGGGGTTAAGTGTTAGGGTTATGGTGATGATTAGGGTTAGGGTTAGGTTGAGGTTTAGGATGAGGGTTAGGTTTAGGATTAAGGTTAGGGTGAGGGCTAGGGTGAGGCTGAGTGTTAGGTTTAGGGTTTTGGTTAGGTTTACATTTAGGGTGACAGTTAGGATGAGATTTAGGTTTAGGGGGAGGGTTAGGGTGAGGATGATGGTAAGGGTAAAGTGGAGGTTTAGGTTGAGGGTGAGGGTTAAAATAAGGTTGAGGGTTAGGGATAGGTTTAGGGTTCGGGTTAGGGTTAGGGTGAGGGTGAGGGTTAAATAAAGGCTTAGGGTTAGGGTTAATTTGAGGTTTAGGGTGAGGAATTGGGATAGGGTTAGGTTGAGGGTGAGGGTTAGAATTAGGCTTAGGGTGAGGTCTAGGGTGAGGGTGAGGGTTAGGTTTAGAGTTAGGGTTAGGGTGAGGTTTAGGAGTAGGGTGAGGTTTAGGGTTAGTGTAAGGGTTAGTATTAGGTTTAGGGTTAATGTTAGGGTGAGAGTAAGTGTTAGGGTGAGGGTTAAGTTTAGGGTGAAAGTTATGGTTAGGGTGAGGGTTAGGGTTAGGGTTATTGTTAGGGTTACGGTTAGGGTTACGTTTATAGTGAGGGTTAGTGTGAGGGTTAGGGATAGGGTTAGCAATACGCTTAGGTTTAGGGTGAGGTTTCGAGTTAGGGTTTAGGTTAGTGTGAGTGTGAGGCTGAGGATTAGTGTTAGGTTTAGGGTTAGGGTTAGGGTTTGCTTTAGGGTTAGGCTTAGGGTTAGAGTGCGGGTTACGATGAGGGTTAGGGATAGGGTTAGGGTTAGGCTTAGGTTTAGGCTGAGGGTGAGTGTGAGGGTTAGTTTAAGGGTTTGGGTTAGGGTGATGGAGGCTGAGGCTGAGTATTACCGTTAAGTTTATGGTTAGGCCTATGGTTAGGTTTAGGGTTAGGGCTAGGGTTAGGGTTAATGTGAGGGTTAGGGTTAGGGTTAGGGTTAGGGTTAGGATTAGGATTAGGGTGAGGATGAGGTTTAGGGTTAGAGTTAGGGTTAGGGTGAGGTTTAGGGTTAGGGTTAGTGTTAGGGTGAGGGTGAGGGTGAGGGTTAGTTTGAGGTTTAGAAATAGGGTTAGGTTTAGTACTAGGGATTGGGTGAGGTTGAGGGTGGGGGTGAGGATTAGGGTTAGTGTTAGGGTTAGGTAAGGTTTAGGCTGAGGGTGAGGGTGGGGGTGAGCATTAGGTTTAGGGTGATGGTTCGGGTTAGGGTTAGTGTTATTGTTGGGGTTAGGGTTAGAGTTACAGTGAGGGTGAAAATGCAGGTGAGGGTTAGTGTTAGGGTTAGGGTGGGGTTTAGTGTTAGGGTATGGGTTAGGGTGAGGGTGACGTTTAAGGTTTGAAATAGGTTTAGGGTGAGGGTTAAGGTGACTGTTAGGGATAGGGTTAGTGTTAGGGTTAGGGTGAGGGTGAGAGTTAGGTTGAGGTTTAGGGTTACGGTTAGTGTTAGTGTTAGCATTAGCTTGAGAGTTAGGGGGAGGTTTAGGGTTATAGTTAGGTTTAGGGTTAGCGTTAGCATTAAGATGTGAGTGAGGTTTAGTATTAGAATTAGGTTTCAGGTAAGGCTGAGGGTGAGGGTTAGGTTTAGGGTTAGTGTTAGGGTAAGTGTTAGGGTGAGGGTTAAGGTGAGGGTGTGGGTTAGGTTTGGGGTTAGGATTAGGGTTAGAGTTAGGGTGAGTGTGAGGGTTAGGGTTAGGCTTAGGCTTAGCCTTAGGTTTAGGCTGACGGTGAGTGTGAGGTTTAGGGGTAGAGTTAGGGTTAGCGTGAGGGTTAGGTTGAGGATTAGGGTTAGGGTGAGGGTTAAGGTTAGGGTGAGGGTGAGGGTTAGTTTGAGATTTAGGGATAGGGTGAGGATTAGGACTAGGGATAGGGTGAGGTTGAGGGTGAGGGTTAGGCTTAGACTTAGGTTTAGGCTGAGGGTGAGGGTGGGGGTGAGGATTAGGGTTAGTGTTAGGGATAGGTTTAGGGTTAGGCTGAGGGTGAGGGTGGTGGTGAGAATTAGGTTTAGGGTGATGGTTTGGGTTAGGGTTAGTGTTATTGTTAGGGTTAGGGTTAGAGTTACAGTGAGGGTGAGAATGTGGTTGAGGGTTAGGTTTATGGTTAGGGTGGGGTTTAGGGTTAGGGTAAGGGTTAGGGTGAGGGTGAGGTTTAAGTTTAGATATAGGGTTAGGGAGAGGGTTAGGGTGAGGGTTAGGGATAGGGTTAGTGTTAGGTTTAGGGTTACGGTTACTGTGAGTTTGAGTGTGAGGGTTAGGTTAGGGTCAGGTGAGGTTTAGGGTTTGCATTTGGGTTAGAGTGAGGGTTAGTGTGGAAGCGAGTTTTAGGGATAGAGTTAGGTTTAGGGTGAGTGTTAGGTTGAGGTTTAGTGTTAGGGTTATTGTTAGTGTTAGGGTTAGGTTGAGAGTTAGGGGGAGGGTTAGGGTTAGGGTTAGTGTTAGGTTAAGATGTGGGTGAGGTTTAGTGTTAGAATTAGGGTTAGTGTGAGGCTATGGTTGAGGATTAGGGTTAGGGTTAGGATTAGGATTAGGGTGAGGGTGAGGGTTAGTTTTAGGGTTAGGATTAGCCTTATGTTTTGGCTGAGGGTGAGGGTGAGGGTGAGGGTTAGGTTTAGCGTGAGGGTTAGGTTTAGGGTGAGGGTGAGGTTTAGTGTTAGGTTTAGGGTTAGAGTTAGGGTTAGGGTGAGGGTGAGGTTTAGGGGCACAATTAGGGTTAGCGTGAGGGTTAGGGTTAGGGGAAGTGTGTGGGTGAGGGTTAGATTGAGGTTTAATTTTAATGTGAGGGCTAGGGTGAGGGTGAGTGTTAGGGTTTAGGTTATGGTGAGGTTTAGTGTTAGGGTTAGTGTTAGGGTGAGGGTAAGTGTTAGGGTGAGGGTTAGGTTTAGGGTTAGGCTGAGGGTGAGGGTGGGGGTGAGGATTAGGTTTAGGGTGATGTTTCATTTTAGGGTTAGTGTTATTGTTAGGGTTAGGGATAGAGTTACAGTGAGGGTGAGGGTGCGGGTGAGGGTTAGGTTTATGGTTAGGGTGGGGTTTAGGGTTAGGGTTAGGGTTAGGGTTATGGTGAGGATTCGGTTTAGGGTTAGATATAGGGTTAGGTAGAGGGTTAAGGTGAGGGTTAGGGATAGGGTTAGTGTTATGGTTAGGGTGAGGATGAGGGTTAGGTTGAGGTTTAGGTTTAGGGATAGGGTTAGGTTTAGTGTGAGGGTTAGTGTTAGGGTTAGGGTTTGTGTTAGGGTGAGGGTTATGTTTCGGGTGAGGGTTAGGATTAGGGTTTGGGTTATTGTTAGGTTGAGGTTTTGGGTTATGGTTACTGTGAGGGTGACGGTTTAGTGTTAGGGTGAGGTTTAGGTGTTGGATTAGGGTTAGAGTGAGGGTTAGGGTGAGGGTGAGGTTTAGGGATAGAGTTAGGGTTAGGTTGAGGGTTAGGTTGAGGTTTAGGTTTAGGGATATTGTTAGTGTTAGGGTTTGGTTTAGAGTCAGGGGGAGGGTTAGGTTTAGCGTTAGGGTTAGCATTAGGGTTAGGATGTGGGTGACGTTTAGTGTTAGAATTAGGGTTAGGATGAGAGTGAGTGTTAGGTTTAGGGTTAGTGTTAGGGTTAGGGTGAGGGTAAGGGTTAGGGTGAGTGTGAGGGTTAGGTTTAGGTTTAGGATTAGGATTAGGGTTAGGGTGAGGGGTAGTGTTAAACATAGATTTAGGCTGAGAGTGAAGGTGAGGGTGAGGGTTAGGTTTAGGGTGAGGGTAAGTGTTAGGGTTAGGTTGAGGTTTAGTGTTAGGGTTTGGGTTAGAGTTAGGGTTAGGTTGAGGGTAAGGTTTAGGGATACAGTTAGGGTTACGGTGAGGGTTAGGTTGAGTGTTAGAGTTAGGGTGAGGGTTATGTTGGGGGTGACAGTAAGGGTTAACCTGAGGGTTAGGCTGAGGGTGAGTTTTACGGTAAGGGTGAGGGTTAGGGTTAGGGTGAGTGTTAGGGTTAGGGGAAGGTTGTGGGTGAGGGTTTGAATGAGGATTAGGGTTAGGGTGAGGGCTAGGGTGAGGGTGAGGGTTAAGGTTAGAGTTAGGGTGAGTTTTAGGGTTAGGGTGATGGTTTGGGTTAGTGTGATGGTTAGTGTTAGTGTTAGGGTTAGTGTTAGGGTGAGTGTAAGTTTAGGGTGAGGGTTAGTTTTAGGTTGAGGTTTATGATTAGGGTTACGGTGAACATGAGTGTTAGGGTTAGGTTAATGGTTAGGGTTAGGGTTAGGGTGAGGATTAGGTTTAGGTATAGGCTGAGGGTTATGAGGAGAATTAGGGTTTGGATTAGGGTTAGGGTGAGGGCTAGGGTGAGGGTTAGGGTTAGGGTTAGTGTTAGAGTGAGGTTTAGGCTTAGGGTTATGTTTAGGGTGAGGGTTTGGATGCGGGTTAAGGTTATGCTGATGGTGAGGTTTAGGGTTGGGTGAGAGTTAGGATTAGGGTTAGGGTTAGGTTTAGGTTAGTTTTAGAATTAGTGTTATTCTTAGGGTTTGTGTTAGAGTTAAGATGAGTGTGAGGGTGAGGGTTAGGGTTAGGGTTATCGTGAGGTTTAGAGTTAGGGTAGTATTAGGGTTAGGGTGAGGGTGACTTTTAGGGTTAGATTTGGGTTAGGGGGAGGGTTAGTTCGTGGGTTAGAATTAGTGTTCGTGTTAGGGTTAAGGTTAGTTTTAGGGTTAGGGTAAGTGTTAGGTTGAGGGTAAGTGTTAGGGTGAGGGTTAGCGTTAGGGTGAGGGTTATGTTTAGTGTGAGGCTTAGGGTTTGGGTTTAGGTTAGTGTGAGGGTTAGTGTTAGTGATAGGGTTACTGTTAGGGTTAGGTTTAAGGTTACGGTTACTGTGAGGGTGAGGGTGAGGGTTAGGTTTAGGGTGATGTTTAGGGTTTGGTTTAGGGTTAGAGTGAGGGTTAGGGTGAGGGTGAGGTTTAAGGTTTTGGTTGGGGTTAGAGTTAGGTTTAGGCTGAAGGAGAAGTTTAGGGTTATAGTTAGTGTTAGGGTGAGTGTTAGGTTGAGGTTTACGGTTAGGATTAGTGTTAGTGTTAGGGTTAGGTTGAGAGTTGGGGGGAGGGTTAGGGTTAGGGTTAGGTTTAGAGTTAGGGTTAGGAAGTGGGTGAGGTTTAGTGATAGATTTAGGGTTAGGTTGAGGCTGAGTGTGAGGATTACGTTTAGGGTTAGTGTTAGAGTTAGGGTTAGGTTGAGGGTTAGCCTGAGGGTGAGGTTTATGGTTAGGTTTAGGATTAGGATTAGGGTTAGGGTTAGAGTGAGTATGAGTGTTAGGGTTAGGATTAGTGTTAGCCTTAGGTTTAGGCTGAGGGTGAGGGTGAGAATGAGGGTTAGCTTTAGGTTGAGGGTTAGGGTTGGGGTTAGGGTGAGGTTTAGTGTTAGGGTTAGGGTTAGAGATAGGGCTATGGTGAGGGTGAGGTTTAGGGGTAGAGTTAAGGTTAGGGTGAGGGTTAGGTTGAGGGTTAATGTTAGGTTGAGGGTTAGGTTGGGGGTGACGGTAAGGGTAAACCTGAGGGTTAGGCTGAGGTCGAGGTTTATGGTAAGGGTGAGGGTTAGGGTTAGGGTGAGGGTTAGGGTTAGGGGATGGTTGTGGTTGAGGGTTAGATTGAGGATTAGGGTTTGGGTGAGGGCTAGAGTGAGGGTGAGGGTTCAGGTTAGGGTTAGTGTGAGGGTTAGTGTTAGGGTTAGGGTTAGTGTTAGGGTGAGGTTAAGTGATATGGTGAGGGTTAGGTTTAGGGTGAGTGTTATGGTTAGGGTTGTGGTGAGCTTGAGGATTAGGGTTAGTTTGATAGTTAGGGTTAGGGTTAGGGTGAGGGTTAGGTTTAGGATTAGGCTGAGGCTTAGGAGGAAAATTAGGGTTAGGATTAAGGTTAGGGTCAGGGCTAGGTTGAGGGTTAGTGTTAGGGTGAGGTTTAGGGTTAGGGTTAGGGTTAGGGAGAGGGTTAGGATGAAGGTTAAGGTTATGGTAAAGGTGAGGCTTAAGGTTTGGGTGAGGGTTTGGGGTAGGATTAGGGTTAGCCTGAGGGTGAGTGTGAGGATTAGGGTTATGGTTAGGGTTAGGGTTAGGTTTAGGGTTAAAAATAGTGTTATTGTTAGGGTTAGGGTTCTAGTTAAGGTGAGGGTGAGGGTGAGGTTGAGGGTGAGGGTTAAGATTATAATTAGGGTGAGGTTTAGGGTTACAGGTAGGATGAGGGTTAGGGTGAGGTTGAGGTTTAGCGTTAGATTTCGGTTAGGGGGAGGGTTAGTTCCTGGGTTCGGTTTAGGGTTCGTGTTAGGGTTAAGGTTAGTGTTAGGTTGAGGGTAAGTTTTATTGTGAGGATTAGGGTTAGGATGAGGGTTATGGTTAGGTTGAGGGTTAGGGTTAGGGTTCGTGTTAGTGTTAAGTTTAGTGTTAGCTTGGGGGTTAGGGTTAGGGTTAGAGTTAGGGTTAGGTTGAGGGTGAGGACTAAGGGTAGAGTTATCGTTAGAGTAATTGTTAGGGTTGGGGTGATGTTAACATGAGGGTTAGGGTGAGGGTGACGGTGACGGTGGGGTGAGGGTTAGGGTTAGTGTGAGGGTTAGGGTTAGGGGAAGGTTGTGGGTGAGGTTTAGATTGAGGATTAGTTTTAGCGTTAGTGTGAGGTTTAGGGTGAGGATGAGGGTTAGGGTTAGGGTTAGGGCTAGGGTGAGGGTGAGGGTTAGCTTTAGGTTTAGGGTGAGTTTTAGAGTTAGGGTGATGGTTAGGGTTAGTGTGAGTGTTAGTGTTAGGGATAGGGTTAGTGTTAGGGTAATGGTAAGTGTTAGGTTGAGGGTTAGGGTTAGGGTTAGTGTTAGGGTGAGGGTAAGTAGTAGGGTGAGGGTTAGGGTTAGTTTTAGGCTTAGGCTTAGGCTTAGGTAGAGCATGAGTGTGAGGGTGAGGGTTAGGATCAGGGTGAGGGTTAGGTTGAGGATTAGGATGAGGTTTAGGGTTAGGATTAGGGTAAGGATGAGGGCTAGGTTGAGGGTTAGTGTGAGGGTTAGGGTTAGGTTTAAGATTAGGGTTAAGGTGAGGTTAAGGGTTAGGGTTAGGGTTAGAGTTAAGGTTAGAGAATGGGTGAGGGTTAGGGTTAGGGTTTGGGTGAGGATGAGGATTAGGATTAGGTTTAGGGTTAGGGTTAGGGTTACATTGAGGGTTAGGGTTAGGGTTAGGTTTAGGCTTCGGGTTAGGCTGGGGGTGAGGTTAGGGGTGAGGATTAGAGTTAGGGTTAGGGTTAGGCTTAGTTTTAGGGTTATTGTTAGTGTTAAGGTTAGGGTTAAGTTTTTGGTGAGGCTGAGGCTGAGGGTGTGGGTTTTTGTTAGGGTTAGGGTTAGGGTTAGTTTTAGGGTTAGGGTTAGTATTATTTTTAGGGTTAGGCTTAGAGTTACGGTGAGGTTGAGGGTGAGGGTGAGGGTTAGGGTTAGGGTGAGGTTTAGGGTTAGGGTTAGGGTTAAGGTTAGAATCAGGGTTAGGGTGAGGGTAAGTCTGAGGGTTAGGGTGAGGGTTAGGCTTAGGCTTATGGTTAGTCTGAGGGTGAGGGTGGGGGTGAGGATTAGGGTTAGGTTGATGGTTTGGGTTAGGGTTAGTGTTATTGTTAGGATTAGGGTTAGAGTTACAGTGTAGGAGAGGGTGCGGGTGAGGGTTAGGTTTAGGGTTAGGGTTAGGATAAGGGCTAGGATGAGGGTGAGGTTTCCGGTTAGGTTCAGGGTGAGCTTTAGGGTTAAGGTTAGGGTGAGGTTGAGGGTGAGGTTTAGGGTCAGAGTTAGGGTTAGGGTGAGGCTGACGGTGAGGGTGAGTGTTTGGTTTAGAGTTAAGATTAGGATTAGGGTTAGGGTTAGGCTGGGGGTGATGATGAGGGTGAGGGTCATGTTGATGATGAGGGTTAGGGTTAGGCTGAAGACTAGGGTGAGGGTGAGGTTTAGGGATAGGTTTAGGGAGAGTTTTTGGGTTAGGGCGATGGTTAGGGTTAGTGTGAGGATTAGTGTTAGGGTTAGGGTTAGTGCTAGGGAAAATGTTAGGGTGAGGGTTAGGGTTAGGGTGAGGGTTATGGTTAGGGTTATGGTTATGGTTAGGCTTAGCATTATTGTTAGGGTTAGGGTTAGGGTTAAGCTTACTGTGAGGGTGAAGGTGCGGGTTAGGGTTAGGGTGAGGGTGAGGGTTAGAATTAGGGTTAGAGTGAGGGCTAGGGTGAGGGTGAGTGTTAGGTTTAGGGTTAGGGTTAGGGTGAGGTTGAGGATTAGGCTGAGGGTTAGGGTTAATGTGAGGGTTAGTGTTAGGGTTAGGGTTAGTGTTAGGGTTAGGGTGAGGGCTATGGTTTGGGTGAGGGCTAGTATGTTTTGGGTGAGGTTTAGGGTTAGGGTTAGGGTTATTTTTAGGCTTCGGGTTAGGGTTATGGTTATGGTGAGGGTGAGGATGAGGGTTAGGGTTAGGGTTAGAGTGAGGTTTAGTGTTAGGGTTAGGGTTAGGGTTAGGCTTTTGGTGAGGGTGAGGTTTAGGTTTAGAGTTAGGGTTAGAGTGAGGGTTAGGGAGAGGGTTACGGTTACATTGCGTGTTAGGTTGGGGGAGACGGTAAGGGTAAAAGTGATGGTTAGGCTGAGGGTGCGGGTTACGGTAAGGGTGAGGGTTAGAGTTAGGGTGAGGTATATTGTTAGGGTTAGGGTTAGGGTGAGGGTTAGATTGAGGATTAGTGTTAGGGTTAGTGTGAGTTTTAGGGTTAGGATGAGGGTTAGATTTAGAGTTAGGGTGAGATTTAGGGTTAGGGTGATGGGTAGTGTTAGTGTGAGTGTTAATGTTAGCTTTAGGGTGAGTGTTAGGGTGAGGGTAAGTTTTAGGGTGAGGGTTAGGGTTAGGGTGAGGGTCATGGTTAGGGTGAGGGTTAGGGTTAGGGTTAATGTTATGGTTAGGTTTAGGGTTAGGGTTCGGGTGAGAGATAGGGTTGGGCTTAAGTTTAGGGTTAGGGTGAGGGTTAATGTAAGGATTACCTTGAAGGTGAGGGTTAGGGTTAGGTTGAGGGTTAGGATGTGGATTAGGATTAGGGTTAGGGTGAGGTCTAGGGTGAGGTTGAGGTTTAAGGTAAGGGTTAGGATGAGGTTTAGGTTTAGGGTTAGGATTAGGGTTAGGGTGTGGGTGAGATTTAGGGTTAGAGTTAGTTTTAGTGTTCTGCTTAGTTTTGGGTGAGGTTTATGGTTAGGTTTAGGCTTAGGCTGAGGCATAGGATTAGGCCAAGCATGAGGGTGAGGGTTAGGGTTCGGGTTTGGGTGAGGGTTAGGGTTAGGGTTAGGGTGAGTTTTAGGATGTGGTTTAGGATTAGAATTAGGATTAGGGTGAGGGCTAGGCTGAGGGTTAGGGTGAGGGTGAGGGTTAGGGTTAGGGTTAGGTTTAGGATAAGGGTAAGAGTGAGGGTGAGTGTGAGGATTAGGGTTAGGGTTAGGGTTAGGTTTAATGTTAGGGTGAGGGTTAGGGCTAGGGCAAGGCTGAGGATTAGGGTAAGGTTTAGGGTTAGGTTTAGTGTTAAGGTTTGGGTTAGTTTTAGTGTTACTGTGAGGTTTAAAATTAGGGTTAGGGTTAGACTTAGGGTTATGCTGAGGATGAGGGTGGGGGTGAGGTTTAGAGTTAGGGTTAGGCTTAAGCTTAGGGTTAGGGTAATTGTTAGGTTTAGGGTTAGATTTAGCGTGAGTGTGATGGTTTGGGTGAGGGTTAGGGTGTGGGCTAGAGTGAGGGTGAGTTTTAGGGTTAGGGTTCGGGTGAGATTTTGGCTTAGGGTAAGGGTGAGGGTTAGGGTGAGGGTGAGGATTAGGTTTAGGGTTGGGATTAGGATTAGGGTAAGGATTAGGATGTGTGTGAGGGTTAGGGTTATGGTTAGGGTTATGTAGGCTTAGGGTTAGGGTTAGGCTGAGCGTGAGGTTGAGGGTGAGTTTTAGGTTTAGGGTTAGGTTGAGGTTTAGTGTTAGGGTTAGGGTTAGAGTTAGGGTTAGGGTGAGGTTGAGGTTTAAGGGTGGAGTTTGTGTTACGGTGATGTTTAGGGTTAGGGTCAGGGTTAAGGTGGGGGGGACGGTAAGGGTAAAGTTAAGGGTTAGGTTGAGGGTGAGGGTTAAGTTAAGGGTGAGGGTTAGGGTTAGGGAAGGGTTAGGTTTAGGTTTAGGGTGAGGGTGATGGTTAGATTGAGGATTAGTGTTAGGTTTAGTGTGAGGTTTAGGGTGAGGTTGAGGGTTAGGGTTAGGGTGAGGGCTAGGGTGAGGGTGAGGGTTAGGGTCAATGTTAGAGTGAGGTTTAGGGTTAGGGTGATTGTTAGGGTTAGGGTGATTGTGTGATGGTTAAGTGTTAGGGTTAGGGTTAGTGTTAGCCTGAGGGTAAGTGTTAGGGTGAGAGTTAGGTTTAGGGTGAGGGTTATGGTTAGGGTGAGTTTGAGGGTTAGGTTTAGTGTTCGGTTGAGGTTGAGGCATAGGGCTAAGTTTAGGTTTAGGGTCAGGGTGAGGTTTAGTGTTAGACTTAGGGTTAGGGTGAGACTGAGGATGAGGGTTAGGGTTAGGATTAATGTTAGGGTTAGGCTTAAGGAGAGGGGTAGATTGATTGTGAGGGTTAGGATTAGGGTTAGGAGTAGGATTAGGGTTTGGGTTAGGGTGAGTGTGAAGTTTAGGGTGAGGGTTAAGTTTAGGCTTAGGTAGAGGGTAAAGATTAGGGTTAGGGTTAGGGTGAGGGTGAGTGTGAGGGTTATTGTTAGGATTAGGGTGAGGGTGAGGGTCAGGGTTAGGGTTTGGTTAGGGTGAGGGTGAGGTTTAGAGTAAGGTTTAGGCTTAGGCTTCGGGTTTGGCTGAGCGTGAGGTTGAGGGTGAGGGTTAGGGTTAGGGTGATGTTTAGGTTTACGGTTAGGGTGATGGTTAGGATGAAGTTTAGTGTTAGGGTGAGGAAGATGGTAAGGGTAAAGTGACGTTTAGACTGATGGTGAGGGTTATGTTTAGGTTTAGCGTTCGGGTTATTGTTAGGGTGAGGGTTAGATTGAGGATTAGGTTTGGGGTTAGGTTTAGTGTTAGGGTTAGGGTTAGGGTGAGGGTTAGGGTTAGGGCTAGGCTTAGGCTTAGGCATAGGCTTAGGCAGAACATGATGGTGCGGGTTATGATTATGGTTAGGGTGAGGGTTATGATTTGTTTTAGGATGAAGGTTAGGATGAGGTTTAGGGTTAGGGTTAGGGTTATGTTGAGGGCTAGGGTGAGGCTTAGGTTGAGGGTTAGGGTTAGGGATAGGGTTACATTTAGGATTAGTTTTAGGGTGAGGGTGAGTGTGAGGGTTAGGTTAGGTTTAGGGTTAGGCTTAGGGTTAGGGTGAGGGTAAGGGTTAGGTTTTGTGTTAGGGTGAGGGTGAGTTGAGGCTGAGGATTAGGGTTAGGTTTAGGGTCAGGGTTAGGGCTAATGTAAGGGTGAGTGTGAGGGTTAGGTTTAGCATTAGGGTTAGAGTTAGGATTATGGTGAAGGTTAGGGTTAATGTTACGGTTAGGCTTTGGCTTAGGGACAGGCTGAGGTTGAGGGTGGGGGTGAGGATTAGGGTTAGGGTTATTGTTAGGGTTATGTTTCCGGTGAGGGTGAGGCTGAGGGTGAGGGTTATGGTTAGGGTTAGGGTTAGGGTTAGGGTTAGGGTTAGGTTTAGGGTTAGAGTTACTTTCAGGTTGAGGGTGAGGGTGAGGGTTCGGGTTAAGGTGAGGTTTAGGTTGAGGTTTAGGTTTAGGGTTAGGGTTAGTGTGAGGTTAGGGTTATAGTTAGTGTTAGGGTGAGGCTTAGGGTGAGGGTTATTGATAGGGTTAGTGTTAGAGTTAGGGTTAGTGTGAAGGTTAGGGTGAGGCTGAGGGTTATGCTTAGGGTTAGGATTAGGATTAGGGTTAATGTTAGGGTGAGTGTGAGGGTTAGGGTTAGGATTAGGTTTAGGTTCAGGGTTAGGGTTAGACTTAGGGTTAGTGTGAGAGTGAGGTTTAGAGTTAGAATTAATGTTAGTGTTAGGGTTAGTTTTACGGTTAGTGTTAGGTTTAGGCTTAGGCTTAGGCCTATCATGAGGGTGAGGTTTAGGGTTAGTGTTAGGGTGAGTGTTAGGATGAGGTTTAGAGTTAGGATTAGGGTTAGGTTGAGGGCTAGGGTGAGGCTTAGTGTGAGGGTTAGGGTTAGGGGTAGGGTTAGGTTTAGGATTAGGGTTAGGGTGAGGGTGAGTGTGAGGGTTTGGGTTAGGGTTAGGGTTAGGGTTTGGGTCAGCGTTAGGGTTTGGTTAGGGTTAGGATGTGGCTGAGGATTAGGTTTAGGTTTAGGGTTAGGGTTAGGGTTATGTTGAGGGTTAGTGTTAGGTTTAGGGTTAGGCTGAGGGTGAGGTTGGGGGTGAAGATTAGGGATAGGGTTATTGTTAGTGTTATGGTTAGGGTTAGAGTTACGGTGAGGTTGAGGCTGAGGGTGAGGGTTATGTTAGGTTAGGGTTAGGGTTAGGGTTAGTGTTATTGTTAGGGTTAGGGTTAGAGTTATTGTGAGTTTGAGGGTGAGGGTCAGGGTTACGGATAAGGTGAGGTTTAGGTTGAGGTTTAGCTTTAGGTTTAGGGTTAGGGTTAGGGTGAGGGTAAGGTTTAGGATTAGGGTTAGGGTGAGGTTTATGCTTAGGGTGAGGATTAGGGTTAGGGTGAGGCTGAAGTTTAGGGTTAGAGTTAGGGTTAGAGGGAGGGTTGGGGTGAGGTTTAGGGTTAGGATTAGTGTTAGGGTTAGGGTGAGGGTGAGGGTTAGTTTGAGGTTTAGGGATAGGGTTAGGTTTAGGTTTAGGTTAGGGTGAGGGTGAGGTTTAGGGTTAGGTTTAGGTTTAGGGGGAGGTTTAGTTCAATGGTTAGGGTTAGGGTAAAAGGTAGGGTTAAGGTTATCTTGAGGGTTAGGTTGAGGTTTAGGGTTAGGGTTAGGGTTAGGGTTAGGATTAGGGTTAGGGTGAGGGTGAGTGTGAGGTTTAGGGTTAGGCTTAGGCTTAGGCTTTGCCTTAGGCTGAGGGTGAGGGTGGGGGTGAGGATTAGGGTTAGGTTGATGGTTATTGTTAGGGTTAGTGTAATTTTAGGGTTAGGGTTAGAGCAATGGTGAGGGTGAGGTTGAGGTTGAGGGTTAGGGTTAGGGTTAGGGTGGGGTTTAGTTTTAGGGTTAGGGTTAGGGTTAGGGTGATGGTGAGGTTTAGGGTTAGATATAGGGTTGGGGAAGGTTTGTTTTAAGGTTAGGGTTAGTGTTAGGGTGAGGGTAAGTGTTAAGGTGAGGCTTTGGGTTAAATTGAGGGTTATGGATAGGGTGACGGTTTGGGTAAGGGTTAGAGTTATTGTTTGGGTTAGAGTTAGGGTTACTGTTAAGGTGAGGGTGAGAGTGAGGCTTAGGTTTAGGGTAAGGATGAGGTTTCTTTTTATGGTTAGGGTTAGAGTTAGGGTGAGGGTGAGAGTGAGGTTTAGGCTTAGAATTAGTGTTAGTGGTAGGGTTCGGGTTAGGGTGAGGTTTAGGGTTAGGGTTAGGGTGAGGTTGAGGGTTAGATTGAGGATTCGTGTTAGGGTTAGTGTGAGGTTTAGGGTGAGGATCAGTTAGGGTTAGGGTGAGGGTTAGTGTTAGGGTTAGGGGTAGTGTTAGGTTGAGGGTTAGGTTTACCGTGAGTGTTACGGTTATGGTTAGGGTGAGTGTTAGGGTTAGGGTTAGGGTTATTGTTAGTGTAAGGGCTAGGGTTATGTTTACGGTGAGGGTAAGGGTGTGGGTTAGGTTTGGGGTTAGAATAAGGTTTAGGTTTAGGATTAGGGTTAGTTAGGGTTAGGGTGAGGGTGAGGTTTAGGGTTAGAGTTAGGGTTAGTGTTAGGTTTAGGGTTAGGGTGAGGGTTGGGCTTAGGGTTAGGCTTAGGCTTAAGCTTAGGCTTAGGCAGAGCATGAGGGTGAGGGTTAGGGTTAGGGTGAGGGTTAGGTTTAGGATTAGGATGAGGTTTAGTTTTAGGATTAGGGTTACGGTGAGGGCTAGGGTGTGGCTTAGGGTGAGGGTTAGGGTTTGGGATAAGGTTAGGTTTAGGATTAGGTTTAGGGTGAGGGTGAGTGTGAGCATTAGGTTTAGGGTTAGTGTTAGGTTTAGGGTTACGGTTTGGGATATAGTGAGGCTGAGGCTGAGGATTAGGGTTAGGTTTAGGTTTAGGGTTAGGGTTAGGTTTAGGGTTACAATGAGGGTTAGGGTTAGGACTAGGGTTAGGGTTAGGGTTAGGATGAGGGTGAGGGTGGCGGTGAGCATTAGGGTTAGGGTTAGGGTTAAAATTAGGGTTATTGTTAGTGTTATGTTTTGGGTTAAGTTTGCCGTGAGGGTGAGTCTGAGGGTGAGGGTTAGGGTTAGGGTTTGGCTTAGGCTTAAGGTTAGGCTGAGGGTGATGTTGGGGTGAAGAATAGGTTTTGGGTGATGGTTACGGGTTGGGTTAGGGTTCGGGTTAGGATGATGGTTAGAGTTAGGGTGAGTGTTAGGGTGAGCGTGACAGTAAGAGTAAAGGTGAGGTTTACGGTGAGGGTGAGTGTTCCCCTAAGGGTGAGGGTTAGGATTAGGGTGATTGTTAGGGTAAGGGTTAGGGTGAGGGTTACGGTGAGGGTGAGGGATAGATTGAGGATTAGGGCTAGGGTTAGTGTGAGGTTTAGGGTGAGGATGAGGGTTAGGGATAGGTTGAGGGTTAGGGTTAGAATTAAATTTAGGGTGGGGGCTAGGGTGAGGCTGAGGGTTAGGTTTAGGGTTAGGTTTAGGTTTAGGGTGAGAGTTTGGGTTACTGTGAGGGTTAGTGTGAGAGTTAGGTTTAGTGTTAGGGTGAGGGTAAGTGTTAGGGTGAGGGTTAGGGTTAGGTTTAGGCTTAGGCTTAGGGTGAGGGTTAGGTTTAGGGTTTGTGTTAGCTTGGGGGTGAGGCTGAGGATTAGGGTTAGGTTTAAGGTTAGGTTTAGGATTAGGCTTAGGTTTAGGGTTAAGGTTAGGATTATGGTGAGGTTTAGGATTAGGGTTAGGCTTAGGCTGAGGGTTAGGCTGAAGGTGAGGGTGAGTGTGGGGTTGGGGATTAGGTTTAGGGTTAGGGTTAGGGTTAGGTTTATTGTTAGTGTTATGGTTAGGGTTAAGTTTGCGGTGAGGGTGAGGCTGAGGGTGAGGCTTATGGTTAGGTTTAAGGTCAGGGTTAGGGTTAGGGTTAGTGTTAGGGTTAGGGGTGGGGGGAGGGTTAGGATGAGGTTTAGGGATATGGTTAGGTTTAGGATTAGGGTTAGGGTGAGGGTGAGTATGAGGGTTAGGGTGAGGGTTAGGCTGAGGGTGAGGGTGGGGGTGAGGATTATGTTTAGGGTGATGGTTCGGGTTTGGGTTAGTGTTATTGTTAGTGTTAGGGTTGGGGTTATGGTGAGATGAGGGTGTGGGTGAGGGTTAGGGTTAAGGTTAGGGTGAGGGTTAGGATGAGGATTAGGGTTAGGATTAGGGTTAGGGTGAGTGCTAGGGTTTGGGTGAGGGTTAGGGTTGATGTTAGGGTGAGGTTTAGGGTTAGGATTATGGTTAGGGTGAGGGTATGTGTTTTGATTAGGGTTGGGCTTAGGGTTAGGGTTAGGTTTAGGATTAGGATTAGTGTTGTTGTTAGGGTTAGGGTTAGAGTTATGGTGAGGGTGAGGGTGAGGGTTTGGGTTAGGATTATGGTGGGGTTTAGGGTTAGGGTTAGGTTTAGCGTTAAGTTGAGGGTGAGGTTTAGGTTTACATATAGTTTGATGGGGAGGATTAGGGTGAGGGTTAAGTTTAGGGTTAGTGTTAGGTTAGTGTGAGAGTGAGGGTTAGTTTGAAGTTTAGGGTTAGGGTTAGGGTTAGTGTGAGGGTTAGAGTTAGGGTTAGGGTTAGTGTTAGGGTGAGGGTATTTGTTAGGGTGAGGGTTTGGGTTAGGGTGAGGGTTATGGTTAGGGTGAGGGTTAGGGTTAGGATTAGCGTTATTGTTAGAGTTGGGTTAGAGTTACAGTTAAAGTGAGGGTGAGAGTGAGGGTTTTGGTTAGGGTTAGGATGAGGTTTAGGTTTAGGGTTAGGGTTAGAGTTAGGGTTAGGGTGAGAGTGAGGTTTAGGGTTAGAGTTAGCCTTAGTGTTACAGTTAAGGTTATGGTGAGGTTTAGGGTTAGGATTAGGCTTAGGCTTAGGCTTAAGCGGAGAATGAAGTTGAGGGTCAAATTTAGGGTTAGGGTGAGGGTTAGGGTTATTGTTAGGGTGAGGGTTAGGATGAGTTTTAGGGTTAACATTAGGGTTAGGCTTAGGGCTAGGGTGAGGGTTAGGGTGAGGGGTAGGCTTAGGGATAGGGTTAGGGTAAGGATTAGGATTAGGGTGAGGGTGAGGGTTAGTGTTAGGGTTAGGATTAGGCTTAAGTTTAGGGTGAGGGTTAAGTTTAGGGTTTGGGTTCGGGTGAGGGTGAGGATGAGGATTAGGATAAGGTTTAGGGTTAGGGTTAGGGTGAGCTTTAGGTTTAGGTTTAGGGTTAGGGTTAGGGTTAGGCTTTCATTGTGAGGGTTAGGGTTAGGGTTAGGCTTAGGGTTTGGTTAAGGGTGAGGGTGGGCTTGAGGATTAGTTTTAGGGTTAGGTTTTGGGTTATTGTTAATGTTATAGTTAGGGTTAAGTTTGTGGTGAGGGTGAGGCTGAGGGTTTTCTTTAGGGTGAGGTTTAGGGTGAGGTTTAGGGTTAGTGTTAGGGGTTGGGTTAAGGTGAGGCTGAGGTTTAAGGTTAGAGTTAGGGTTAGGGGGAGGTTTAGGATGAGGGTTAGGGTTAGGATTAGGGTTAGGGTAAGCGCTAGGTTGAGGGTGAGTTTTAGCGTTAGGGTTAGGTTGAGGTTTAGGTTTAAGGTTAGGCTTAGGGAGAGGGTGAGGTTTAGGGTTAGATTTAGGGTTAGCATGAGGCTGAGGGTGAGGATCAGGGTTAGGGTGAGTGTTAGAGTTAGGGTGAGGGTGAGGGTTTATCTGAGGGTGAGGGTTAGGGTTAGGATTAGGATTAGGGTTAGGTTTTCAGTGAGTGTTAGGGTGAGGGTGAGGGATAGATTGAGGGTTAGGGTTAGGGTTAGTGTGAGGTTTAGGGTGCGGATGAGGGTTAGGGTGAGGGTGAGGTTTAGGGTTGGAATTAAGTTTAGGGTGGGGGCTAGGGTGAGGCTGAGGGTTAGGGTTACGGTTAGGGAGAGAGTTAGGGTTACTGTGAGAGTTAGTGTTAGAGTTAGGGTTAGTGTAAGGGTGAGGGTAAGTGTTAGCGTGAGGGTTAGTTGTAGGTTGAGGGGTCAGGTTAGGGTGAGGTTTAGGGTTAGTTTTAGGCTTATTGTTAGGTTTAGGGTTAGGGGTACGGTGAGGGTTAGAATTAGGGGAGGTTTAGGGTTAGGATTAGGGTTAGAGTTTGGGTTAGGGTGAGTGTGAGGTTTAGGGTTAGAGTAAAGGTTCAGGTGAGGGTTATGATGAGGGTTAGGGTTAGGGTTTGTTTTAGGATTAGGATTAGGGTTCAGGTGAGGGTTAGTGTTAGGGTTAGTGTGAGGGTTAGAATGAAGGTTACGTTTAGGAATAGGGTTAGGGTTAGGGCTAGGGTGAAGGTGAGGTTTAGGGTTAGGGTTAGGGTGAGGTTTGGGGTTAGGGTTAGGGTCAGTATGAGTTTGAGGTTTAGGGTTAGAGATAGGGTTAGGGTGAGTGTCAGGGTGAGGGTTTGGCTAAGTGTTAGTGTTAGAGTTAGGGTTACCGTGAGCTTTAGGGTGAGGGTGTGTGTTAGAGATGGCGTTAGGATTAGGATTAGGGTTAGGGAGAGGGGGAGTGTGAGGATTAGAGATAGCCTTAGGTTTAGGCTGAGGGTGAGGGTGAGGGTGAGTGTTAGGGTTAGTTTTAGGGTTAGGGTTAGGGTTAGGGTGTGGTTTAGTGTTAAGGTTAGTGTTAGAGTTAGGGTTAGGTTGAGGGTGAGGTTTAGGATAGAATTAGGGTTAGGGTGAGTGTTAGGATGAGTGTTAGGGTTAGGGTGAGGTTTAGGGTGGGGGTGACGGTAAGGGTAAACGTGTGGGTTAGGCTAAGGGTGAGGGTTAAGGTTAGGGTTAGCGTTAGGGTGAGATTTAGGGTACGGGTTAAGTTTAGGGTTAGGGTAAGGGTTAGGGTAAGGGTAAGGGTGAGGGTGAGAGTTAGGTTTAGGTTGAGGGTTAGGGTTAGGATTAGGGTAAGGGTAAGGGTGAGGGTTGGGGTTAGTGTTGGGGTGAGGGTTAGAATGAGGGTTAGGATTAGTATTAGTGTTAGGGTGAGGGCTAGGGTGAGGGTGAGGTTTAGGTTTAGGTTTAGGGTAAGATTTAGGGTTAGGGTTAGGATGAGGATGAGTTTTAGGGTTAGATTTAGGATTAGGGTGAGACTGAGGTTGAGGTTTAGGGTTTGGGTTAGTGTTAGAGTTAAGGTTAGGTTGAGGGTTAGGTTGAGGGTGAGGGTTAGGCTTAGGGTTAGGATTAGGATTTCTGTAAGGGTTAGGGTGAGTGTGAGGTTTAGGGTTAGGGTTAGGCTTAGGCTTAGATTTAGGCTGAGGGTGAGGTTGAGGGTTCTGGTAAGTGTGAGGGTTTGGTTTAAGGTTAGGGTGAGAGGGTTCGGTTAAGTTTAGGGTTAGGGTGAGGGTTAGGGTTAGGGTTAGGATGAGGTTTAGGTTTAGGATTAGCGTTGGGGTGAGGGCTATTGTGAGGCTTAGGGTGAGCGTTAGGGTTAGGGATAGGGTCAGGTTTAGGATTAGGTTTAGGGTGAGGGTGAGTGTGAGCGTTAGGTTTAGGGTTCGGGTTAGGCTTAGGGTTAGAGTGAGGGATAGGGTTAGGGTTTGGGTTAATGTGAGGTTGCGGCTGAGGATTAGGGTTAGGTTTAGGATTAGGGTTAGGGTTACGTTTAGGGTTACAGTGAGGATTAGGGTTAGGTTAAGGGTGAGGGTTATGCTTAGTGTTAGGATTAGGATTAGGGTAAGTGTTAGGGTGACTGTGAGGGTTAGGGTTAGGTTTAGGGTTAGGCTTAGGTTTAGGCTGAGGGTGAGTGTTAGGGTAAGGGTGAACATTAGGGTTAGGGTTAGGGTGAGAGTTAGGGTTAGGGTTATGGAAAGGGTTGGGGTTAGGGTGAGTGTTTGGATGAGGGTTAGGTTTAGGGTGAGTGTTAGGGTCAGGGTGAGGGATAGATTGAGTATTTGGGTTAGGGTTAGTGTGAGGTTTAGTGTGAGGATGAGGGTTAGGGTTAGGGTGAGGGTTAGGGTTAGAATTAAGTTTAGGGTGGGGGCTAGGGTGAGACTGACGGTTAGGGTTAGGTTTAGGGTAAGTTTTAGGGTTAGGGTGAGAGTTAGGGTTACTGTGAGTGTTAGTGTTAGAGTTAGGGTTAGTGTTAGGGTAAGGGTAAGTGTTAGCGTGCGGGTTAGTGTTAGGTTGTCGGTTATGGTTAGGGTGAGGTTTAGGGTTAGTTTTAGGGTTATTGTTAGGTTTAGGGTTAGGGGTACGGTGAGGGTGAAGATGAGGGTTAGATTTAGGGGAGTTTTAGGGTTAGGGTTAGGGTTAGAGTTAGGGTTAGGGTGAGTGTGAGGGTTAGGGTTAGAGAGTTAGGGTTCAGGTTAGGGTTAGGATGAGGGTTAAAGTTAGGGTTAGTTTTAGGTTTAGGATTAGGTTTAGGGTTAGGGTTAGGGTTAGATTTAGGGTGAAGGTGAAGGTTAGGGTTAGTGTTAGGGTGAGGGTTAGGATGAGGGTTAGGCTTAGGATTACGGTTAGGTGAGGGCTAGTGTGAGGGTGAGGTTTAGGGTTAGGGTTAGAGTGAGGTTGAGATTTAGGGTGAGGGTGAGGTTTAGGGTTAGAGTTAGGGTTAGGGTTAGGTTTAGGGTTAGGTAAGGGTTACGGTGAGGGTGAGGGTTAGGGTTAGGTTGAGGGTTTGTGTTAGGATTACGGTTAGGGTCAGGGTGAAGGTTAGGGTTAGTGTTAGGGTGAGGTTTAGGATGAGGGTTAGGTTTAGATTTAGGGTTAGGGTGAGGGCTAGTTTGAGGTTGAGGTTTAGGGTTAGCGTTAGGGTGAGGTTTAGGCTTTGGGTTAGGGTTAGACTGAGGGTTAGGTTGAGGTTTTGGGTTAGGTTTAGTGTTAGGGTGAGGGTTAGGGTGAAAGTTAGGGGGAGGGTTAGGGTTAGGGTTAGGGTTAGTGTTAGCCTTTGGATTAGGGTGAGGTTGAGGTTAAGGGTTAGAATTAGGGTTAGGTTGAGGTTGAGGGAGAGGGTGAGGGTTAGGGTTAGGGTTAGGATTAGGATTAGGGTTAGGGTTAGGGTGAGTGTGAGAGTTAGGGTTAGCCTTAGGTTTAGGCTGAGGGTGAGGGTGAGGGTAAGTGTTAAGGTTAGGGTTAGGGTTAGTGTTAGAGTTAAGGTTAGGGTGAGGGTGAGCTTTATGGGTAGAGTTAGGGTTAGGTTGAGGGTTAGGTTGAGTGTTAGGGTTAGGGTGAGTGTTAGGGTGGGGGTGATGGTAAGGGTAAACGTGAGGATTAGGCTAAGGCTGATGGTTACTGTAAGGGTGAGGGTTAAGGTGAGGTTTAGGGTTAGGGTTAGGGTGAGAGTTAGGGTTCAGGTTAAGTTTAGGGTTAGGGTAAAGGTTACGGTGAAGGTGACAGTTAGGGTTAGGTTGAGGGTTAGGGTTAGGATTAGGGTTAGGGTGAGTGTGAGGGTTAGGGTTAGTGTTAGGGTGAGGGTTAGGATGTGGGATAGGGTTGGGATTAGGGTTAGGGTGAGGGCTAGGATGAGGGTGAGGTTTAGGATTAGGGTTAGGGTGAGGTTTAGAGTTAGGGTTAGGGTTAGGGTTAGGGTGAGGTTGAGGTTTAGGGTTAGATTTAGGGTTAGGTTGAGACTGAGTTTGAGGCTTATGGTTAGGGTTAATGTTAGTTAGGGTTAGGGTGAAGGTTAGGTTGAGGGTGAGGGTTAGGCTTAGGGTTAGGATTAGGATTAGGGTAAGAGTTAGGGTGAGTGTGAGGGTTAGGGTTGGGGTTAGGGTTAGGCTTAGGTTTAGGCTGAGGGTGAGGGTGAGGTTGAGGGTTAGGATAAGTGTGAGTGTTAGGTTAGGGTTTTGGTGAGAGTTAGGGTTCGGTTTAAGTTTAGGGTTAGTGTGAGGGTGAGGTTTAGGGTTAGGTTTAGGTTTATTGTTAGGGTTAGGCTTAGGGTTAGGGTTAAAATTACAGTGAGTGTGAGGGTTAGGGTTAGGGTTAGGATGACGGTTAGGTTAAGGGCTAGGTTTAGAGTTAGGTTTAGGATGAGGGTGAGATTTATGGTTAGAGTTTGGGTTAGTGTTAGGGGTAGGCTTCGGGTTAGGGTGAGTGTCTGTGTTAGTGTTAGGTCGAGGTTTAGGATGAGGTTTAGGGTTAGGATTAGGTTAAGGGTGAGGGCTAGGTTGAGTGTTAGGGTTAGGGCTAGGGTTAGGGATAGGGTTAGGTTTAGGATTAGGGTTAGGGTGAGCTGAGTGTGAGAGTTAGTATTAGGGTTAGTGTTAGGCTTAGAGTTAGGGTGAGGGTTAGGGTTAGGGTTTGGGTTAGGGTGAGGGTGAGGCTGTAGATTAGGGTTAGGTTTAGGGTTAGGGTTAGTGTTATGTTTAGGGTTACGGTTAGGGTTACGGTGAGGGTTAGGGTTAGGTTTAGGGTTAGTTTTAGGGTTAGGCTTAGAGTTAGGGTTATTGTTAGGGTTATGTTTACGTTTAAGTTTGCGGTGAGGGTGAGGCTGAGTGTGACCGTTAACCTCATGGTTAGGGTTATGGTTAGTGTTATTGTTACCGTTAGGGTTAGAGTTACGGTGAAGTTGAGGGTGAGTTTGAGGGTTAGGGTTATGGTGAGGTTTAGGATAAGGGTTAGGGTTAGGGTGAGGGTGAGGTTTAGGGTTAGAGTTAGGTTTAGATGGAGGGTTACGGAGAGGTTTAGGATTAAGGTTACTGATTTGGTTAGTGTGAGGGTGAAGGTTAGGTTGAGGTTGAGGGATAGGTTTACCTTTAGGATTATGGTTAGGTTGAGGGTGAGTGTGAGGGTTAGGTTTACGGTTAGGGTGAGGGTTAGAATGAGGTTTAGTGTTAGGGTGAGTTTAGCGTGAGGATGATGGTAAGTGTAAAGGTGAGGCTTACGTTTAGGGTGAGGGTGAGGTTTAGATATACAGAAAGGGGGAGGGTTAGGGTGAGTGTTAGGACTAGGGTTAGTGTTAGGGTTAGGTTGAGGGTGAGGTTTAGGTTGAGGTTTAGGGTTAAGGTTAAGTTTAGGGTTAGTGTGAGGGTTAGTGTTAGGGTTAGGTTTAGTGTTAGGATGAGGGTGTTAGGTTTAGGATATGGGTTAGGGTGAGTGTTACGGTAAGGGTGAAGGTTAGGATTAGGGTTAGGGTTATTGTTAGGGTTAGGTTTAGGGTTACGGTTACTGTGAGGGTGAGGGATAGGGTTAGGGTTAGGTTGAGGTTTAGGTTGGGGTTAGGGTTACAGATAGGGTTTGGGTGAGGTTGAGGTTTAGGGTTATAGTTAGGATTAGGGTGAAGTTTAGGGTTAGGGTTATGGCGATAGTTAAGGGGAGGGTTACAGTTAGGGTTAGGGATAGGATTAGGATTAGGTTGAGGGTGAGTGTGTCTGTTAGGGTTAAGTCTAGGGTTAGGCTTAGGTTTAGGGGGAGGGTGAGGGTGAGGTTGAAGGTTAGGGTGAGGGTTATGGTTAGCGTTAGGGGGAGGGTTAGTATGAGTATTAGGGTTAGGATTAGGGTTAGGGTAAGGTCTAGGGTGAGGGTGAGGTTTATGGTTAGGTTTAGGTTTAGGGTTAGGGTGACGGTGAGGTTTAGGGTTAGTGTTAGGTTTAGGTGAGGCTGAGGGTGAGGTTTAGGGTTAGGGTTAGTGTTAGTTTTGTGGTTAGGGTTAGGGTGAGGTTGAGGGTCAGGGATAGGTTTAGGACTAGGATTAGGGTTAGGGTTAGGCTGAGGGTGAGGGTGAGTGTGAGGGTTAGGGTGAGGATGAGGGTTAGTGTTAGGGTGAGGGCTAGGGTGAGGGTCAGGGTTAGGGATTGGGTTAGAGTGAGGGTTAGGGTTAGGGTGATGGTTAGGGTTAGTGTTAGAGTTAGGGTTAGTGTTAGTGTGAGGGTAAGTGTTAAGGTGAGGGTTAGGTTTAGGATGAGGTTTATTGTTAGAGTTAGGGTTAGGGTTACGGTTATGGTGAGGGTGAAGTTGAGAGTTAGGGTTAGGGTTAGGATGAGGTTTAGGTTAAGCTTTAGGTTTAGGGTTAAGTTTAGGCTTAGGTTGAGGTTTAGGGTTTGGATTAGGGTTAGAGTTAGGTTTAGGGTGAGCAGGAGGTTTAGGGTGATATTTAGGGAAAGGTGAGGGTTAAGGTGAGGGTGAGGTTTAGGGTGATTGTGAGGGTTAGGGTTTGGGTGAGGGTTAGGGTGAAGGTGAGGGATAGGGTTAGCATTAGTGTGAGGGTTAGGGTTAGGTTTATGTTGAGGGTGAGTTTTAGGGTTAAGCTTATGTTGAGGATGAGTGTTAGGGTGAGGGTTAGGGTTAGGGTTAGCATTAGGGTTAGCGTGAGGGTAAGGGAGAGGGTTAGGTTTAGGATTAGGATAAGGTTTGGGGTTAGGCTTAGGGTGAGAGTGATGGTGAGGGTGAGGCTTAGGGTCAGATTTAGGGTTAGGGTTAGGTCAGGGTTAGTGTAAGGGTGATATTTAGGGAAAGGGTGAGAGTTAGGAGGACTGTGAGTGTTAGGGTGAGTGTGAGGGTTAGGGTTTTGTTGAGGGTTAGGGTGACGGTGAGGGTGAGGTTTAGGGTTAGGGTGAACATTAGGGTGAGGGTTAGGGTTCAGGTTATGTTGAGGGTGAGAGTTAGGGTTCGGGTTCGGGTTAGGGTTAGGGTTAGTGTTACTGTGAGGATTAGGGTTAAGGTTAGGGTTATGGTTAGGGTGAGGGTTAGGTTTAGGATGAGGTTTAGGTTGAGAGTGAGGTTTAAGGAGAGGGGTAGGGTTGAAGTGAGGGCTAGGGTTAGGTTTAGGGTTAGGGTGAGGTTATATTTTAGGGTGAGGGTTAGGGTGAGGATTAAAGTTAGGGTGAGGTTTAGGGATAGGGTTAGGTTTAGGGTTACGATGAGGGTGAGTGTTAGGGTTATGTTTAGGTTTAGGTTGAGGGTGAGGTTCATGGTTAGAATTAGGTTTAGGGTTAGGGTTAGGCTAGGGTGAGGGTGAGGGTGAGGGTTAGGGTGATCTTTAGGGTTAGGGCGAGGTTTAGGATTAGGTTTATGTTTAGGATGAGGATTAGGCTGAGGGTTGGGGTTAGGATTAGGATTAAGGTGAGGTTTAGGGTTAGGGTTATTGTTAGGGTTAGGCTTAGGGTTAGAGTTAGTGTTAGGGTGAGGGTGAGGATGAGTATTAGGATTAGGCTTAGGAATATAGTTTTTGTTATGGTTAGGGTTAGCGTTAGTGTGAGTGTGAGGCTTAGGTTTAGGCTTAGCGTTAGGATTATTGTTAGGTTTAGGGTTAGGGTGAGGGTGAGGGTTAGGTTTAGTGTGAGAGTTAGGTTTAGGGTTAGGTTTAGGGTGAGGGTAAATGTTAGGGTGAGGTTTAGGGTAAGGTTGAGCTTTAGGGATAGCATTAGGGTTAGGGTTAGGGTTAGGGTGAGGGTTAGGATTAGGTTTAGGGTTAGGGTGAGGGTGAGGGTGAGGGTGAGGGTTAGGTTTAGGGTGATCTTTAGGGTTAGGGCAAGGTTTAGGATTAGGTTTAGGTTTAGGATGAGGATTAGGCTGAGGGTTGGGGTTAGGATTAGGATTAGGGTGAGGTTTAGGGTTAGGGTTATTGTTAGGGTTAGGCTTAGGTTTAGAGTTAGTGTTAGGGTGAGGGTGAGGATGAGTGTTAGGATTAGGCTTTGGAATATGGTTTTTGTTATGGTTAGGGTAAGGGTTAGGGTGAGGGTGAGGGTTAGGTTTCGGATATAAGATAGGTTTAGGGTTAGGATTAGGGTGAGGGTAAAGTTTAGGGTGAGGGTTAGGGTTTGGTTGAGATTTAGGGTTAGCCTTAGGGTTAGGGTTAGGGTTAGGGTGAGTGTTACGTTTAGGTTTAGGGTTAGGGTGAGGGTGAGGGTGAGGGTTAGGGCTAAGTCTAGGGTGAGGGTTAAGTTTAGGGTGAGGGTTAGGGTTAGGTTTAGTGTTAGGGTGAGGGTGAGGGTGAGGGTTAGTGTGAGGGTGAGGTTGAGGGTGAGGGTTAGGTTTAGGTTAAGGGAGAGGGTGAAGATGAGGTTTAGGTTTAGGATTAGGGTTAGGGTTAGGATGAGGTTGAGGGTTAGGTTAACGTTTAGGTTGAGGTTTAGGGTTAGTTTGAGGGTTGGGTGAGCATGAGGGTAAGGGTTAGTTTGAGGGTTAGGGTGAGGGTGAGACTTAAGTTTAGGGTTAGTGTTAGGGTGAGGGTCAGTATGAGGGTAAGGGTTAGGGTTTGGTTTAGGGTTAGTATGAGGATTGGGATTAGGGTTAGGGGGAGGGGGAGGGTTAGGTTTAGTGTGAGGAGTAGGGTGACTGTGAGCGTAAGGGTTAGGGTGAGGGTTAGGGTTAGGTTTTGTGTTATAGTGGGGGTTAAGGTGATGGTTGGGGTTAGGGTAAGGGTTATGTTTAGCATGAGGTTAGGGTGAGGGTGAGGGTTAGGGTTAGGGTGAGGTTTAGGGTTAGAATTCGCGTTAGGATGAGGGCTAGGGTGAGGGTGAGGGTGAGGGTTAGGGTTAGGGTTAGGTTAAGGGTTAGGGTTAGGGTGAGGGTTCGGTTGAGGTGTACTTTCAGGGTTAGGTTTAGGGTGAGGGTAAATGTTAGAATGAGTTTTAGGGTGAGGATGAGGTTTAGGGATAGGGTTAGGGTTAGGATGAGGGTTGGGGTTTGGATTATGGTGAGGGTATGTGTTAGGGTGAGGGTTAGGGTGAGGGTTAGGGTGAGGGTGAGGGTTAGGGATACGGTTAGGGTAATGGTTAGGGTAACGGTGAGGTTGAGGGTTAGTTTTAAGTTTAGGTTCAGGGTGAGGGTGAGGTTCCGCTTTAGGATTAGGGTTAGGGTTAGGGTTAGGTTTAGGGTGAGGTTTAGGGTTAGTGTGAGGATTAGGGTTCGGGTTAGGTTGAGAGTAAGGGTTATGGTGAGGTTTAGGTTTAAGGTTAGCGTTAGGGTTAGCATGAGGGTGAGGGAGAGGTTTAGGTTTAGAATTAGGTTTAGGTTTACGGTTAGGCTTAGCGTGAGTGTCATGGTGAGGGTGAGGCTTAGGGTGAAGGTTAGGGTTAAGGTTAGGGTGACGGTTAGGGTTAGGGTGATACTTAGGGAGAGGGTTTGGGTTATGGTGAGGGTGACGGTTAGGGTTAGTGTGAGGTTTAGGGTGTGGGTTAAGGTTAGTGTGACGGTGAGTGTTAGGGTGAGGGTGGGGGTGAGGGTGAGGGTTAGCATTAGGGTGAGGGTTAGGGTTATGGTGAGGGTGAGGGTTAGGATTATGGTTAGGGTTATGGTGAGTTTTCGGGTGAGGGGTAGGTTTAGAGTTAGGGTTAGGGTGAGGGTAAGGGTTCGGGTGAGGTTTAGTGTGAGGGTGAGGTTTAGGGAAAGGATTAGGGTTAAGGTGAGTGTTAGGGTGAGGAATAGTGTTAGGATTAGCGTGCGTGTATGTGTTAGAGTGAGGGTTAAAGTTAGCGTTAGAATGAGGGTTAGGGATAAGTTTAGGGTTAGGGTTGGGGTGATGATGAGGGTGAGGGTTAGTTTTAGGGTTAGGTTCAGGGTGAGGGTGAGGTTCAGGGTTAGGATTAGGGTTAGGGTTAGCGTTAGGCTAAGGCTTGAGGATTAGGGTTAGGTTGGGGGTGAGGGTTAGGTTTAGGTTTAGGGTGAGGGTTAGGGTCAGGGTTAGTGTGAGGATTAGTGTTAGGGTTAGGGTGAGAGTAAGGGTTATGGTGAGGTTTAGGGTTTAGATTAGCTTTAGGGTTAGCATGAGGGTGAGGGAGAGGTTTAGGTTTAGGATTAGGGTTAGGTTTACAGTTAGGCTTAGGGTGAAGGTCATGGTGTGGGTGATGCCTAGGTTCAGGGTTAGGGTTAGGTTTAGGGTGAGGGTTAGGGTTAGGGTGATACTTAGGGTGAGGGTGTGGGTTATGGTGAGGGTGACGGTTAGAGTGAGTGTGAGGGTTAGGGTTTGGGTTGGGTTTAGGGTGATGGTGAGGGTTAGGATGAGGGTGAGGGTGAGGGTGAGGGTTAGCATTAGGGTGAGGGTTAAGGTTAGGGTTAGAGTGAGGGTGAGGGTTATGATGAGGGTTAGGGTTAGGGTTAGGGTTAGTGTGAGGATTAGAGTTAGGGTGAGGGTAAGGTTTAGGGTTAGGTTTAGGGTAAGGTTTAGTGTGAGAGTTAGGGTGAGAGTGTGGGTTAGGTTTAGTGTGAGTGTTAGGGTGAGTGTTAGGGTGAGTGTTAGGGTGAGGGTTAGGTTTAGTGTTAGGGTTAGGGTGAGGGTGAAGGTTAGGGTTAGGGTGAGGTTGAGAGTAAGGGATAGGTTTAGGGTTAGGGTTAGGGGTATTGTTAGGGTTAGGGTTAGGTTTAGGGTTAGGGTGAGGGTGGGGGTTAGGGTTAGGGATAGCAATAGGGTTAGCATGAGGGTGAAGGAGAGAGTTAGGTTTAGGATTAGGGTTAGGTTTACGGTTAGGCTTAGGGTTAGGGTGATGGTTAAGGTGAGGTTTCAGGTCAGGTTAGGGTTAGGGTTAGGGTGAGGGTTAGTGTTAGGGTGATATTTAGGGAAAGGGTGAGGGTTAAGGAAAGGGTGAGGGTTAGGGTGATTGTGAGGGATAGGGTTTGGGTGAGGGTTAGGCTGACGTTGAGGGTTAGTGTGAGGTTGAGGGTTAGGGTTAGCATTAGGGTGAGCGTTTGGGTTAGGGTTATGTTGAGGGTGAGTTTTAGGGTTAGGGTTATGTTGAGGGTGAGGGATAGAGTGAGGGTTAGGGTTAGGGTTAACATTAGGGTTAGCGTGAGGGTGAGGGAGAGGGTTAGGTTTAGGATTAGGGTTAGGTTTGGGGTTAGGCTTAGGGTGAGGGTGATGGTGAGGGTGAGGCTAAGGGTCAGGGTTAGGGTTTGTGTTAGGGAGAGGGTTAGTGTAAGGGTGATATTTAGGGAAAGGGTGAGGGTTAGGGTGACGGTGAGGGTTAGGGTGAGGGTGAGATTTAGGGTAAGGGTTAACATTAGGGTGAGGGTTAGTGTTAGGGTTAGTGTTAGTGTGGGGATGACGGTTAGGGTTAGGGTTATGGTTAGTGTGGGGTTAAGGTTTAGGGTGAGGTTTAGGTTGAGAGTTAGGTTGAAGGAGAGGGTTAGGTTTAAGGTGAGGGTTAGTTTTAGGGTTAGGGTTAGGATTAGGGTGAGGGTATGTGTTAGGGTGAGTGTTAAAGTTAGGGTGAGGGTTAGGGATATGGGTAAGGTTAGGGTTAGGGTGATGGTGAGGGTGAGTGTTAGTTTTAAAGTTAGTTTCAGGGTGAGGGTGAGGTTCATAGTTAGAATTAGGGTTAGGGTTAGGGTTACACTAGGGTGAGGGTGAGGGTGAGGGTTAGGGTTGGGGTGATCTGTAGAGTTAGGCCGAGGTTTACGATTAGGTTTAGGTTTAGGATGAGGAGTAGGCTGAGGGATGGGGTTAGTATTAGGGTTAGTGTGAGGGTTAGGGTTAGGGTTAGGGTTATTGTTAGGGTTAGGCTTAGGGTTAGAGTTAGGGTTAGGGTGAGAGTGAGGATGAGTGTTAGGATTAGGCATAGGAATAGGGTTTTTGTTATGGTTAGGGTTAGCGTTAGGGTGAGGGTTAGGTTTAGGGTTAGCGTTAAGATTATTGTTATGGTGAGAGTTAGGGTGAGGGTGAGGGTTAAGTTTAGTGTGAGGTTTAGGTTTAGGGTTAGGTTTAGGGTGAGGGTAAGAGTTAGGTTCAGGGTTAGGGTGAGGGTTAGGGTTAAGTTCAGGATGAGGGTTAAGTTTAGGGTGAAGGTTAGGGTTAGGGTTAGTGTTAGGGTGAGGGTGAGTGTGAGGGTTAGGGTGAGACTGAGGTTGAGGGTGTGGGTTAGGTTTAGGGTAAGGGAGAGGGTGAAGATGAGGTTTAGGGTTATGATTAGGGTTAGGGTTAGGGTGAGGTTGAGGGTTAGGTTAATGGTTAGGTTGAGGTTTAAGGTTACTGTGACGGTTGGTTGTGCATGAGGGTAAGGGTTAGGGTGATGGTTAGGGTGAGGGTGAGACTTAATGATAGGGTTAGTGTTAGAGTAAGGTTTAGTGTGAGGGTAAGGGTTAGGGTTTGGTTTGGGGTTAGTGTGAGGGGATGAGGGTTAAGGTTAGGGTTAGGGGGAGGGTTAGAGTTAGTGTGAGGGGTAGGGTGAAGGTGAGGGTAAGGGTTAGGGTGAGGGTTAGAGTTAGGTTTAGGGTTATGGTGGGGGTTAGGGTGAGGTTTGGGGTGAGGGTTAGGGTTATGTTTAGGATGAGGTTTAGGGTGAGGGTGAGGGTTAAAGTGAGGGTGAGGGTTAGTGTGAGGGTGAGGGTTAGGGTTAGGGTGAGTGTTAGGGTTAGGATTAGGGTTAGGATGAGGGCTATGGTGAGGGTGAGGGTTAGTGTTAGGGTTAGGGTTAGGTTGAGGGTTAGGGTTAGGGTGAGGGATCGGGTGAGGGGTACGTTTAGGGTTAGGTTTAGGTTGAGGGTAAAGGTTAGGATGAGTTTTAGCCTGAGGATGAGGTTTAGGGAGAGGATTACGGTTAGGTTGAGGGTTAGGGTTAGGATTAGGTGATGGTATGCTTTAGGGTGAGGGTTAGGGTGAAGGATAGCGTTAGGGTGAAGGTTAGGGATACGGTTAGGGTTATGGTTAGAGTGACAGTGAGAGTTAAGGTTAGTTTTTAGGTTAGGGTTAGGGTTAGGGATACGGTTATGGTTAGGGTTAGGGTGACGGTGAAGGTTAGGGTTAGGTTTAGGGTTAGGGTGAGGTTAAGGTTTAGGGTGAAGTTTAGGGTGAGGTGAGGTTTAGGGTGAGTGTTAAGGTGAGGGTAAAGGTGAGGGTGAGGGTATGTGCTAGATTGAGGGTTAGGTTGAGGGTTAGGTTTAGGGTGAGGGTTAGTGATAGGTTTACGGTTAGGATTAAGGTGAGGGTGAGGGTGAGGTTTAGGGTTAGGTTTAGGTTCAGGGTGAGGGTGAGGTTCAGGGTTAGGATTAGGGTTAAGGATAGGGTTAGGCTTAGGCTGAAGGTGAGGGTGTGGCTGAGGGTTAGGGTTTGGGTGAGAGTGATGATTAAGGTGAGTTTTAGTGTGTGGGTTAGTGTTGGGGTTAGTGTGAGGATTAGGATTAGAGTTATGGTTAGGGTAAGGGTTAGGGTTAGATATAGGGTAAGGTTTAGTGTTAGGGTTAGGGTGAGAGTGAGGGATAGGTTTAGTGTGAGTGTTAGGGTGAGGGTTAGGTTTAGTGTTAGCTTTAGGGTGAGGGTGAGGGTTAGGGTGAGTGTGAGGTTTAGGGTTTCGCTGAGGGTTAGGGTGAAAGTGAAGTTTACGGGGAGGGTGAGACTTAGAGTTAGGGTTAGGTTTAGGGTGAGGGTTAGTGTGAGGATAATGGTTAGGGTTAGTGTGAGGATTAGGGTTAGGGAGAGGGTTAGAGTTATGGTGAGTGTGAGGGTTATGTTTAAGGTTGTGTGAGGGGTAGGGTTAGGGTGAGGGGTAGGGTTAGGTTTTGGGTTAGGGTGAGGGTGATGGTGAGGGTGAGGGTTAGGGTGAGGGTGAAGTTGAGGGTGATGGTGAGGGTTAGGGTTAGGGTTAGGTTGAGGTTTAGGCTTAGTGTGAGGGTTGGGCGAGCATGAGCTTAAGGGATAAGGTGAGGGTTAAGGTGAGGGTGAGAATTTGGGTTAGGGTTAGTGTTTGGGTGAGGGTTCATGTGAGGGTTAGGGTTAGGGTTAGGTTTAGGGTTAGTGTGAGGTTTACGGTTAGGGTGAGGGTAAGTGTTCAGGTGAGGGTTAGGATTAGGGTGAGTGTTATGGTTAGGTTGAGGGTTTGGGTTAGGGTTATTGTTAGGGTAAGGTTTAGGGTTACAGTTACGGTGAGAGTGAGGGTGAGAGTTAGGGTTAGGGTTAGGGTGAAGTTTAGTGTTAGGGTTAAGGTTAGAGTTCGGGTTAAGGTGAGGGTGAGGTTTAGGGGTAGAGTTAGGATTAGGGTGATGTTTAGGGTTAGGGTGTGTGTTAGGTTGGGGTTGTAGGTAAGGGTAAATTTGAGTGTTAGCCTGAGGGTGAGCGTTACAGTAAGGGTGAGGGTTAGGGTTAGGGTGAGGGTTAGTGTTAGGATTAGGGTGAGGGTGAGGGTTAGTTTGAGGATTAGTGTTAGGGTTAGTGTGAGGTTTAGGGTGAGGATGATGGTTAGGATTAGTGTTATGGTGAGGTTTACGGTTAGGTTGATGCTTAGGGTTTGTGTGAGCGTTAGTGTTAGCATTAGGGTTTATGTTAGGGTGAGGGTAAGTGTTAGGGTGAGGGTTAGGATTAGGGTGAGGGTTATGGTTAGGGTGACTGTGAGGGTTAGGGTTAGGGTTATTGTTAGGTTTAGGGTTAGGGTTAGGGTTATGGTTAGGGTTAGGGTTAGGGTTAGGTTTAGCGTTAGGGTTAGGATGAAGTTTAGTTTTAGGGTTATGGTTAGAGTTAAGGTTAGGGTGAGGGTGAGATTTAGGGTTAGAGTTAGGGTTAGTGTTAGTGTTATGGTTAGGGTGAGGGTTAGGGTTAGTCTTAGGCTTAGGCTTAGGCTTAGGCCGAGCATGAGGGTGAGGGTTAGGTTTCTGGTTAGGGTTCGGGTTAGGGCGAAATTTAGATTGAGGTTTGGAGTTAGGATTAGGGTAACGGTGAGGGCTAGGGTTAAGCTTAGGATGAGGGCTAGGATTAGGGATACAGTTAGGTTTAGGATTAGGGTTAGGGTGAGGGTGAGTATGAGGTTTAGGGTTAGGGTTAGGCTGAGAGTTAGGGTGAGGGTTAGGGTTAGGCTTTGGCTTAGTGTGAGGGTGAGGCTGAGTATTAGGTTTAGGGTTAGGTTTAGGATTAGGGTTAGGGTTAGTGTTAGGTTTAGTGTTAGGTTTAGCGTTAGGATTAGGGTGAGGGTATGTTTGAGGGTGAGGGTTAGGGTGAGGGTTAGGGTTACGGATACGGTTAAGGTTATGGTTAGAGTGATGGTGTGAGTGAGTGTTAGTTTTAATGTTAGGGTAATGTTTAGTGTTAGGGTTATGGTGAGAGTGAGGGTTAGGTTTAGTGTGAGTGTTTGGGTGAGGTTTAGGTTTAGTGTTAGCTTTAGGGTGAGGGTGAGGTTTAGGGTGAGTGTGAGGGTTAGGGTTTGGGTGAGGGTTAGGGTGAAGGTGAAGGTTAGGGTGAAGGGTAGACTTAGAATTAGGGTTAGGGTTAGGGTGAGGGTTAGTTTGAGCATAAGTGTAAGTGTTATGTTTAGGGTTAGTGTGAGGATTAGGGTTAGGGTAAGGGTTAGGGTTAGGTTTTGGGTTAGGGTGAGGATGAGGGTGAGGGTGAGGGTTAGGGTGAGGGTGAAGTTTAGGGTGATGATGAGGGTGACAGTTAGGGTTAGGTTGAGATTTAGGCTTAGTGTGAGGGTTGGGTTAGCATGAGTTTAAGGGATAGGTTGAGGGTTAAGTTTAGGGTGAGGGTTATGGTTAGGGTGAGTGTGAGGGTTAGGGTTATTGTTATGGTTAGGGTTAGAGTTATGGTTATGGTTATGGTTATGGTTAGTGTTAGGGTTAGAATGAAGTTTAGTTTTAAGGTATGTGTTAGAGTTAAGGGTAGGGTGAGGGTGTGATTTAGCGTTAGAGTTAGGGTTAGTGTTAGTGTTAGGGTTAGGGTGAGGGTTAGGCTTAGGCTTAGGCTTATGCCGAGCATGAGGGTTCGGGGTAGGGTTCGGGTTAGGGTTCGGGTTAGGATGAAGTTTAGATTGAGGTTTAGGGTTAGGATTAGGGTAAGGGTTAGGGCTAGGGTTAGGTTTAGGGTGAGGGCTAGGGTTAGGGATAGGGTTAGGTTTAGGATTAGAGTTAGGGTGAGGGTGAGGGTGAGGTTTAGAGTTAGGGTTAGGCTTAGAATTAGGGTGTGGGTTAGGGTTAGGCTTTGTGTTAGTGTGAGGGTGAGGCTGAGGATTAGGCTTATTTTTAGGGTTAGGTTTATTGTTAGGGTTAGTGTTAGTGTTAGTGTTAGGGTTAGGGTTATGGATAGAGTTAGGGTTAGAGTTAGGATTAGCCTTAGGGTTAGGATGAGGGTGAGGGTGGGTTTGAGGATTAGAGTTAGGGTTTGGGTAAGGCTTAGGTTTAGGCTTATTGTTAGTGTTATGCTTAGGGTTAAGTGAGCATGAGGTGAGCATGAGGCTGAAGGTGAGGTTTATGGTTAGGGTTAGGGTTAGTGTTATTCTTAGGGTTAGGGTTAGAGACACGGTGAAAATGAGGTTGAGGGTGAGGGTTTGGGTTAGGGTGCGGTTTAGGGATAGGTTTATGGTAAGGGTTAGGGTGAGGGTGAGGTTTACAATTAGAGTTATTTTTATGGGGAGGGTTAGGGTTAGGGTTTGGGTTAGGGTGAAGGTGGGGGTGAGGATTAGGGTTAGGTTTAGGGTTAGGGTTAGGTTTAGGTTTTTAGGTTAGGGTTAGGGTTAGGGTTACGGTGAGGGTTAGTGTTAGGGTTAGGTTTAGTGTTAGGCTAAGGGTGAGGGTGGGTGTGAGGATTAGGGTTAGGGTTAGGGTTAGCCTCAGGTTTAGGCTGAGGGTGAGGGTGAGGGTGAGGGTTAGGATTAGTTTGAGGGTTAGGGTTAGGGTTAGGGTGAGGATTAGTGTTAGGGTTAGTGTTAGAGTTAGGGTTAGGGTGAGGGTGAGATTTTGGGGTAGAGTTAGGGTTAGGGTGAGAGTTAGTTTGAGTGTTAGGGTTAGGGTGAGGGTTAGGATGGGGGTGAAGGTAAGGGAAAACGTGACGGTTAGGCTGAGTGTGAAGTTTATTGCAAGGGTGATGGTTAGGTTTAGGGTGAGGGTGAGGGTTAGGGGTAGTGTGAGAGTTAGGGTTCGGGTTAATTTTAGGATTAGGGTTAGGATTAGGTTAAGGGTTACGGTGAGGGTGAGGGTTAGTGTCAGTTTGAGAGTTAGGGTTAGGATTAGGGTTAGGTAGAGGGTTAGGGTTAGGGTGAGTGTTAGGGTGAGAGTTAGGATGAGGGTTAGAGTTAGGATTAGGTTTAGGGTGAAGGCTAGGGGCGGGTGAGGTTTAGGGTTAGGGTTAGGGTGAGGTTTACGGTTAGGTTTAGGGTTAGTGTGAGGGTTAGGATGAGAGTTAGGGTTACGGTGATGTGAGGGTTAGGGTTGGCGTGAGGTTTAGGTTTAGTATTAGGGTTAGGGTGAGGGTGAGTGTTAGGATTAAGGTTAGGGTTAGAGTTAGCTTTAGGGTTCGGATTAGTGTTATTGTTAGGGTTTACGGTCACAGTAACAGTGAGGGTGAGGATGAGGGTGAGGTTTAGGGAGAGTGTTAGGGTGAGGTTTAGGTTTATGGTTAGGATTAGGGTTAGGGTGAGGGTGAGGTTTAGGGTTAGATTTAGGTTTAGGGGGAGTGTTAGATCAAGGGTTAGGTTTAGGGTTAGTGTTAGGGTTAAGGTTAGGGTGAGGGTTAGTTTGAGGTTTAGAGTTAGGGTTATGGTTAGTGTTAGGATTAGGGTGAAGGTGAGGGTGAGCGTGAGGGTGAGGTTTAGGCTTAGGCTTAGGCTAAGGGTTAGCCTGAGGGTGAGGATGGGATGAGGATTAGGGTTAGGGTGATGGTTAGGATTAGGGTAAAGGTGAGGGCTCGGGGAGGGTGAGGGTTAGGGTAAGGCTTAGGCTTAGGCTTAGCGTTAGGCTGAGGGTGAGTTTGAGGATGAGCGTTAGGGTTAGCGTGATGGTTAAGTTTACGGTTAGGGTGAGGGTTAGGATGAGGTTTAGGGTTAGGGTGAGGTTAGGGTGAGGATGATGGTTAGGGTAAAGGTGAGGTTTACACTGAGGGTGAGGTTTAAGATAAGGGTGAGGGATGGGTTAGGTTTAGGGTTAGTGTAAGGGTTAGGGTTAAGGATAGGATAAGGGTTAGAATGAGGATTAGTGTTAAGGTTAGTGTGAGGATTAGGGTGAGGATGAGGGTCAGGTTTAGGGAGAGGGTGAGGGTTAGAATTAGGGTTAGTGTGAGGGCTAGGGTGAGGGTTAGGGTTAGTGTGAAGGTTAGTTTTAGCGTTAGGGTTAGTGTTAGGTTGACGGTAAGTGGTAGGGGGAGGGTTAGGGTTAGGGTGAGGGTTATGGTTAGGGTGAGGGTTAGGGTTAAGGTGAGGGTGAATGTTAGGTTGAGTGTTAGGGTGAGGGTTAGGGTTAGGGATAGAGTTAGGTTTAGGATTAGGGTAAGGGTGAGGGTGAGTGTGAGGGTTAGGGTTAAGGTTAGGCTTAGGGATAGGGTGTGGGTTAGGGTGAGGGTTTGGGTTAGGATGAGGGTGAGGCTGAGGATTAGGGTTAGGTTTAGGGTTATGGTTAGGGTTAGATTTAGGGTTGGGGTTAGGATTATGGTTAGGGTTAGGGTTAGGCTTAGGCTTATTGTTAGGCTGAGGTTGAGTCTGAGGGTTAGGGTTATAGTTATGGTTAGGGTTAGGATTAGGGTTAGGGGAAGTGTTATTGTTAGGGTTAGGGTTAGAGTTATGATGAGGTTGAGGGTGAGGGTTAGAATTAGGGTTAGGGTGAGGGCTAGGGTGTGGGTTAGTGTTAGGGTGAAGGTTAGGTTTAGGATTAGGGTTATGATTAGGGTGAGCGTAAGGGTTAGGGTTATTGTTAGGGTTAGGGTTAGGGTTATGGTTACGGTGAGTGTGAGGGTGAGAATTAGGGTTAGTGTTAGGGTGAAGTTTAGTGTTAGGGTTAGGGTTAGTGTTAGGGTTAAGGTGACGGTGATGTTTAGGGGTAGAGTTAGGTTTAGGGTGAGGGTAAGGTCAAGGTAAGGGTTAGGGTGAGGGTTAGGGTGGGGTTGAAGGTAATGGTAAATTTGAGGGTTAGCCTGAGGGTGAGGGTTACAGTAAGGGTGAGGGTTAAGGTTAGGGTGAGGGTTAGTGTTAGGGTTAGGGTGAGGGTGAGGGTTAGATTGAGGATTAGTGTTAGGGATAGTGTGAGGTTTAGGGTGAGGTTGAGGGTTAGGGTTAGTGTTATTGTGAGGTTTATGGTTAGGGTAATGCTTAGGGTTAGTGGGAGCATTAGTGTTAGCTTTAGGGTTTATGTTAGGGTGAGGGTAAGTTTTAGAGTAAGGGTTAGGGTTAGGGTGAGGTTTATGGTTAGGGTGAGTGTGAGGGTTAGCGTTAGGTTTATTGTTAGGGTTAGGTTTTGGGTTAGGGTTATGGTTATGGTTAGGGTTCGATTGAGGTTTAGTTTTAAGGTTAGGTTTAGAGGTAAGGTTAGGATGAAGGTGAGATTTAGGGTTAGAGTTAGGGTTAGTGTTAGTGTTAGGGTTAGGGTGAGGTTAGGGTTAGGGTTAGGCTTAGGCTTAGGCTTGGGCTTAGGCCGAGCATGAGGGTGAGGGTTAGGGTTCGGGTTAGGGTTCGGGTTAGTGTGAAGGTTAGATTGAGTTTTAGGATTAGGATTAGTGTAAGGGTGGGGGCTAGGGTTAGGGTTAGGGTGAGGGCTAGAGTTAGGGATAGGGTTAGGTTTAGGATTAGGGTTAGGGTGAGGGTGAGTGTGAGGTTTAGGTTTAGGGTTAGGCTTAGAGTTAGGGTGAGGGTTAGGGTTAGGGTTTGGGTTAGGGTGAGGATGAGGCTGAAGATTAGGGTTAGGTTTATGGTTAGGTTTAGGATTAAGGTTAGTGTTAGGATTAGGGTTAGGGTTAGGGTTATGGTGAGGGTTAGGGTTAGAGTTAGAATAAGGCTTATGGTTAGGATGAGGGGGAGGGTGGGTTTGAGGATTAGAGTTAGGGTTAGGGTTAGGTTTAGGTTTAGGCTTATTGTTAGTGTTATGGTTAGGGTTAAGTTTGCGGTGAGCATGAGGCTGGAGGTGAGAGTTATAGTTAGGGTTAGGGTTGAATTAGGGTTATTGTCATTCTTAGGGTGAGGGTTAGGGTTAGGGTGCGGTTTAGGGTTAGGTTTAGGGTTAGGGTTAGTGTGAGGGTGAGGTTTAGGATTAGAGTTAGTGTTAGGGGGAGGGTTAGGGTTAAGGTTTGGGATAGGGTGAGGGTGGGGCTGAGGATTACGGTTAGGTTTAGGGTTAGGTTTAGCGTTAGGTTTAGGGTTAGGGTTAGGGTTATGGGGAGGGTTAGGATGAGGGTTAGTGTTAGGATTAGGGTTAGGCTGGGGTTGAGTCTGAGGGTGAGGCTTATGGTTAGGGTTAGGATTAGGGTTAGGGTAAGTGTTATAGTTAGTGTTACGGTTAGACTTATGGTGAGGTGGAGGGTGAGGGTGAGGGTTAGGGTTAGGGTGAGGTTTAGGGTTAGAATTTGGGTTAGGGTTAGTTTTAGTTTGAGGGTGTCGTTAAGGTTAAAGTTGAGGGTTAGGCTGAGGGTGAGGGTTACGGTAAGGGTGAGGGTTAGGTTTAGGGTGAGGGTTAGGGTTAGGGTTGGGGTGAGTGTTAGGGTTCGGGTTAAGTTTAGGGTTTGGTTGAGGGTTAGGGTACGGGTAACGGTGAGGGTGAGGGTTAGGGTTAGGTTGAGGGTTAGTGTTAGGATTAGGGTTAGGGTGAGGTGAAGTTTAGGGTTAGTGTTAGGATGAGGGTTATGATGAGGGTTAGGGATAGGATTAGGGTTAGTGTGAGGGCTAGTTTGAGGTTAAGGTTTAGGGTTAGCATTAGGGTGATGTTTAGGGTTAGGGTGAGGGTGAGGGTGAGGGTGAGGTTTACGGTTAGAGTTAGGGTGAGGGTGAGGCTGAAATTGAGGGTTAGGTTTATGTTAGTGTTAAAGTTAGGGTTAGTGTGAGGGTTAGGTTGAGGGTGAGGGTTAGGCTTAAGTTTAGTATTTGGAATAGCATAAGGGTTAGGGTGAGTGTGAGGGTTAGGGTTAGGCTTAGGTGTAGGGTTAGGCTGAGGGTGAGGTTGAGATTGAGGGTTAGGGTTAGGTTTATGGTGAGAGATAGGGTTCGTTTAAATTTAGGGTTAGGGTGAGGGTTAGGGTTAGGTTTAAGGTGAGCTTGAGTTTTAGGGTAAGGTTGAGGCTTAGGGTTAGGATTAGGTTTAGGGTAAGGGTTAAGGTTAGGGTTAGGGTGAGGTTAAGTATGAAGATAAGAGGTAGGGTGAAGGCTAGGTTGAGGGTGAGGTTTAGGGTTATTGTTAGATTAAGGTTGAGGTTTAGAGTTAGGGTTATGGTGAGGGTTAGTTTGAGGGTTAGGGTTATGGTGAGGGTGAGGGTTAGGGTTAGGGTGAGGGTTAGGGTGAGGTTGATGGTAAGGGTAAAGATGAAGTTTAGGCTGAGGTTGAGGGTTAGGGTGACGATTAGTGTTTGGTTTAGGGTAAAGGTAAGGGTGAGGGTTAGGGTCAGGGTGATTGTTAGATTGAGGATAAGGTTTAGGGTTCGTGTGAGGTTTAGGGTGAGGATGTGGGTTAGGGTTAGGGTGAGGGTGAGGGTAAAAGTTAGGGTTAAGGTGAGGGCTAGGGTGAGGGTGAGTGTTAGGGTTAGGGTTAGGGTTAGGGTGAGGTTTAGGATTATGGTGAGGGTTAGAGTTAGTGTGAGGTTTAGTGTTCGGGTTAGGGGCAGTGTTAGGGAGAGGGTAAGTGTTAGGGTGAGGGTTAGGTTTAGGGTGAGGTTTATGGTTAGGGTGAGGCTTATGGTTAGTGTTATTGTTAGGGTTAGGTTTACGGTTACGGTGAGTGTGAGGGTGAGATTTAGGGTTAGGGTTAGGGAGAAGTTTAGTGTTAGGGTTAGGGTTAGATTTAGGGTTAAGTTGAGGGTGGGGTTTAGGGGTAGAGTTAGGTTTAGGGTGCGAGTTAGGGTCAGGGTTAGGGTTAGGCTGCGGGATAGGGTGGGGTTGAAGTTAAGGGTAAATTTGAGGGTTAGGCTGAGGGTCAGGGTTACAGTAAGGGTGAGGGTTAGGGTTAGGGTGAGGGTTAGTGTTTGAGTGAGGGTGATGGTGAGGGTTAGATTGAGGATTAGTGTTAGGGTTAGTGTGAGGTTTAGGGTGAGAATGAGGGTTAGGGTTAGTGTTAGGGCGAGGTTTATGGTTAGGGTGATGCTTCGGGTTAGTGTGAGCATTAGAGTTAGCATTGGGGTTTATGTTAGGGTGAGGATAAGTGTTAGGGTGAGGGTTAGGGTTAGGGTGAGGGTTATGGTTAGGGTGAGTGTGAGTGTTAGTGTTAGGGTTATTGTTAGGGTTAGGGTTAGGGTTATGGTTAGTGTTAGTGTTAGGTTTAGGGTTAGGGTTAGGGTTAGGATGAGGCTTAGTTTTACTGTTAGGGTTAGAGTTAAGATTAGGGTGAGGGTGACAGTTAGGGTTAGAGTTAGGGTTAGTGTTAGTGTTAGGGTTAGGGTGAGGGTTAGGGTTAGGTTTAAGCTTAAGCTTAGGCTCGGGCTTAGGCCGAGCATGAGGGTGAGGGTTAGGGTTTCAGTTAGGGTTCGGGTTAGTGTGAAGTTTAGATTGAGGTTTAGGGTTAGGATTACGGTAATGGTGAGGGCTAGGGTTAGGGTTAGGGTATGGGCTAGGGTTAGGGAAAGGATTAGGTTGAGGATTAGTGTTAGGGTGAGTGTGAGTGTGAGGTTTAGGGTTAGGGTTAGCCTTAGAGTTAGGGTGAGGGTTAGGGTTAGGGTTTGGGTTATTGTGAGGGTGAATCTGAGGATTAGGGTTAGTTTTAGGGTTAGGTTTATGGTTAGAGTTATTGTTAGGCTTAGGCTTAGGATGAGGGTGAGGGTGGGGTTGAGGTTTAGAGTTAGGGTTTGGGTTAGGCTTAGGGTTAGGTTTATTGTTAGTGTTATGGTTAGGGTTAATTTTGCTGTGAGCATGAGGCTGAAGGTGAGGGTTATGGTTATGGTTAGGGTTAGGGTTAGGGTTAGGGGGAGGGATAGGGTGATGTTTAGGGTTAGGGTTAGTGTTAGGGTAAGTGTGAGGGTGAGGGTTAGGTTGAGGTTTAGGGATATGGTTAGGTTTAGGTTTAGGGTTAGGGTGAGACTGAGTGTGAGGTTTAGGGTGAGGATTAGGCTTAGGCTTATGGTTAGGCTAATGGTGAGGATGGGGGTGAGGATTAGGTTTAGGGCTAGGCTTAGGCTTAGGGTTTTCTGAGGGTGAGGGTGGAGGTGAGGTTTAGGGTTAGGGTGATGGTTAGGATTAGGGTAAGGGTGAGGGCTCCGGTGAGGGCTAGGGTTAGGGTAAGGCTTAGGCTTAGGCGTCGGGTTAGGCTGAGGGTGATTTTGAGGGTCAGGTTTAGGGTTAGCATGATGGTTATGTGAGGGTTAGGATGAGATTTAGGGTTCGGGTGAGGTTAGGGTGAGGATGATGGTAAGGGTAAAGGTGAGGTTTACGCTGAGGGTGACTGTTAAGATGAGGGTGAGGGTTAAGGTAAGGGTGGGGGTTAGTGTTAGGGTGAGGCTGAGTGTGAGATTTAGGGTGAGGATTAGGATTAGGCTTACAGTTAGGCTAAGGGTGAGGGTGGGGGTGAGGATTAGGGTTAGGGTGATGGTTAGGGTTAGGGGTAGTGTTATTGTTAAGGTTAGGGTTAGAATTACCGTGAGGGTGAGGGTGGGGGTGAGGGTTAGTGTTTGGTTTAGGTTTAGGGTGGGGTTTAGGGTTGGTTTAGGATTATGGTTAGGGTTTGGGTGAGGTTTAGGGTTAGATATAGTGTTAGGGGGAGGGAAAGTGTTAGGGTCAGGGATAGGGTTTATTGTTAGGGTTAGGGTGAGGGTGAGGGTTAGGTTGAGATTTAGGGTTAAGGTTAGGATTAGGGTTAGTGTGAGGGTTAATTTTAGGGTTAGGGTTAGTTTTAGGGTGAGGGTTGGTGTTAGGGTGAGGGTTTGGGTTATTGTGAGGGTTAGGGTTAGGGTGAGGGTTAGGATAAGAATTAGGGTTATTGTTAGGGTTAGGTTTAATGTTTCAGTTATAGTGAGGGTGAGGATGAGGGTTAGGGTTAGAGTTAGGGTGAGGTTTAGGGTTTGGTTTAGGGTTAGAGTGAGGTTTAGGGTGAGTGTGAGGATTAGGGTTAGAGTTAGGGTTAGGGTGAAGGTTAAACTGAGGTTTAGGGTTAGGGTTAGTGTTAGGGTTAGGGTTAGGGTGAGAGTAAGGGGTGTGTTAGGATTACAGTTTTGGTTAGGTTTATGGTTAGGGTTAGCCTTAGGGTTAGGTGAGGCTGAGGTTTAGGGTTAGTATTAGGGTTAGGGTGAGGCTGAGGGTGAGGGTGAGGTTAGGATTAGGGTTAAGATTAGGATTCGGGTTTTGGTTAGGGTGAGTGTGAGGGTTAGGGTTAGGGTTAGCCTTAGGTTTAGGCTGAGGGTGAGGCTTATGGCAAGGGTGAGCAATAGGGTTAGGGTGAGGGTTAGGGTTATGGTTAGTGTGAGAGTTAGGGTTCGGGTTAAGTTTAGGGTTAGGGTTAGGGTAAGGGTTTCGGTGAGGGTGAGGGTTAGTGTCAGTTTGAGAGTTAGGGTTAGGATTAAGGTTAGAGTGAGGGTTAGTGTTAGGGTTAATGTTAGGGTGTGGGTTAGGATGAGGGTTAGGGTTAGGATTATGCTTAGGGTGAGGGCTAGTGGCAGGTGAGGTTTAGCTTTAGGGTTAGGGTGAGGTTTATGGTTAGGGTTAGGGTTAGGGTTAGGGTGAGGTTGAGGTTTGGGTTAGTGTTAGGGTTAGAGTGAGGCTGAGGTTGAGGGTTAGGGTTAGGGTGAGGTTTAGTGTTGGGATTAGTGTTAGAGTTAGGGTTAGAGCGAGGGTTAGGTTGTGGGTGAGGTTTAGGCTTACCGTTAGGATTAGGTTTAGGATGAGTGTGAGGGTGAGTTTGAGGGTTAGGGTTAGGTTGAGGGTTAGGGTTAGGATTAGGGTTAGATTGAGGGTTAAATTTAGGGTTAGGGTGAGGGTAAGAATGAGGATTAGGGTTAGGATTAGCATTATGGTGAGGGCTAGGTTGAGGGTGAGGGTTAGGGTTAGTGTTAGATTAAGGTTTATGGTTAGGTTTAGCTTTAGGGTGAGGGTTAGGTTGAGGGTTAGGGTTACAGTGAGTGTGAGGGTGAGTGTTAGGGTAAGGGTTAGGGATAGGATTAGGGTTAGGGTGAGGGTGAGTGTTAGGATTAGGTTTAGGGTGAGGGTGAATGTTAGGATTAGGGTTAGGATTATGGTTAGGTTTAGGTTTAGGTTTGGGATAAGGGTTAGGGTGAGGGTGAGGTTTAGGTTTAGATTTAGGGTTAGTTTGAGGTTTAGTTCGGGGGTGAAGTTTAGGGTTAGTGTTAGGGTTAAGGTTAGGGTGAGGTTTAGGTTGAGGTTTAGGGTTATGGTTAGGGTTATGGTTAGGATTAGGGTGAGGGTGAGTGTTAGGTTGAGGATTAGGGTTAAGGTGAAAGTGAGGGTTAGGGTTACAGTGAGTGTTAGGGTGAGGATTAGGGTTAGGGTGAGGGTGAGTGTTAGGATTATGATTAGGGTTAAGGTTAGGTTTAGGGTTAGGATTAGGGTTAGGGTGAGGCTGAAGTTTAGGGTTAGGGTTAGGTTTAGTTGGAGTGTTAGGTCAGGGGTTAAGGTTAGGTTTAGTGTTAGGGTTAAGGTTAGGGTGAGGGTTAGGATGAGGTTTAGGGTTATGGGTAGGGTTAGTGTTAGGTTTAGGATTAGGGTGAGGGTGAGTGTGAGGTTTAGGGTTAGGGTTAGACTTAGGTTTAGGGTTAGGCTTAGGGTGAGGGTAGAGGTGAGGATTAGGGTTAGGGTGATGTTTAGGGTTAGGGTGAGTGTTAGGGTTAGGATGAGTGTTAGGTTTAGGATTAGGGTTAGGGTGAGGGCTAGGGTGAGGTTGAGGATTAGAATAAGGTTTAGGGTTAGGGTGAGGGTTTGGGTGAGGATGAAGGTAAGGGTAAAGGTGGGTTTCGGGTGAGGGTGAGGGTTAAGATAAGGTTGAGGGTTAGGTTTAGGATTACGGTTAGATTTAGTGGCCAGGTTAGGGTCAGGGTGATTGTAAGATTGAGGATTAGGGTTAGAGTTAGTGTGAGGTTTAGAGAGAGGATGAGGTTTAGGGTTAGGGTGAGGGTGAGGGTTAGAATTACGGTTAGGTTGAGGGCTAGGGTGAGGGTGAGGGTTAGGGTTAGGTTTAGGGTGAGGGTGAGGGTGAGGTTTAGGGTTAGGGTTAGTGTTACAGTTAGGGTGCGTTTGAGGGTTAGTTTGAGGTTTAGGGATAAGTTTAGGTTTAGTATTAGGGTTCGATTGAGGGTGAGTGTGAGGGTTAGGGTGAAGGTTAGGCTTAGGCTTCTGGTTAGGCTGAGGGTGAGGGTGGGGTGAGGATTATGGTTAGGGTGATGGTTCGGGTTAGGTTTAGTGTTATTGTTAGGGTTTGGGTTAGAGTTACGGTGAGGGTGAATGTGCAAGTGAGGGTTAGGGTTAGGTTTAGGGTGGGGTTTAGGGTTAGGGTTAGGGTTACGGTGAGGCTGAGGTTTAGGTTTAGAAATAGGGATAGGGGTAGGTTTAGGGGGAGGGTTAGGCTTACGCTTAGGCTTAGGCTTAGCTCGATCATGAGGGTTCGGGTAGGGTTCGGGTTCAGGTTCGGGTTAGGTTTAGGTTGAGAGTTAGGTTGAGGTTTAGGGTTAGGATAAGTTTAAGGGTGAGGGCTAGGCTGAGGGTTAGGTTGAGGGTTATGGTTAGGGATAGGGTTAGGTTTAGGATTAGGGTTAAGTTGAGTGTGAGGGTTAGGATTAGGGTTAGGGTTAGGCTTAGAGTAAGAATGAGGTTTAGGGTTAGTGTTTGGGTTAGGATGAGTTTGAGGCTGAGGATTAGGGTTAGGTTTAGGGTTAGGTTTAGGGGTAGTGTTAGTGTTAGTTTTAGGGTTAGGGTTAGGGTTAGGGTGACGTTTAGATATAGGGTCAGGGGGAGGGTTAGGGTGAGGGTTACGATTAGGGGTAGTGTAAGGTTTAGGTTGAGGGTGAGGGTTACGTTGACGTTTAGGGATAGGGTTAGGGTTAGGTTCAGTTTGAGGGTTAGTGTTAGTGTTAGGGTTAGTGTTAGGGTGAGGGTAAGTGTTAAGGTGAGGTTATGGGTTATGGTGACGGTTATGGTTAGGGTGATGGTTAGGGTTATGGTTAGGTTTATTGTTAGGTTTAGGTTTAGGGTTATGGTTACAGTGAGGGTGAGGGTGAGGGTTAGGGTTAGGGTTAGTTTGAGGTTTAGGGTTTGGGTTAGGGTTAGGGTTAGGGTGAGCGTGAGGGTGAGGTTTAGGGTTAGAGTTAGGGTTAGGGTGAAGCTTAGGGTTAGGTTTAGGGTGAGAGTTAGGGGGAGGGTAAGGATTATTGTTAGGGTAAGGGATAGCATTAGGGTTAGGATTAAGTTGAGGGTCAGTGTGTTTTTTAGGGTTAGGTCTAGGGTTAGGCTTAGGTTTAGGCTGAGGTTGAAGATGATGGTTAGTGTTAGGGTTAGGGTTAGGGATAGGGGGAGGGTTAGGATTAGGGTTAGGTTTAGGATTAGGGTTTCGGCAAGCGCTAGGGTGAGGGTGAGGCTTAGGGTTAGAGTTAGGGTGAGGTTTATGGTTAGGGTTAGGCTTAGGGTGAGGGTGAGCGATATGGTTAGGGTTAGGCTTAGGCTTAAGGTTAGACTGTGGGTGAGGGTGGGGGTGAGGTTTAGATTTAGGGTGAGTGTGAGGGTTACCGTTAGGTTGAGAGTTAGAGTTAGAATTAGGGTTAGGGTGAAGGTTAAGGTTAGGGTTAGGGTGAGGGTAAGGATGAGGATTAGGGTTAGGATTAGGGTTAGAGTGAGGGCTAGGGTGAGGTTGAGGGTTAGGGTTAGTGTTAGATTAAGGTTTAGGGTTAGGGTTAGGGTTAGGGTGAGGATTAGTTTGAGGGTTAGGGTTACAGTGTGGGTGAGGATTAGGGTTAGGGTGAGGGTTAGGGTTAGGATTAGGGTTAGCTTGAGTGTGAGTATTAACTTTAGCGTTAGGGTTAGGGTTAGGATTTGTGTTATTGTTAGGGTTAGTGTTAGAGTTATTGTGAGGGTGAGGGTGAGGGTGAGGGTTAGGGTTAGGGTTAGGTTGAGGTTTAGGGTTAGGGATTAGGATTAGGGTTAGGGTGAGGGTGAGGTTTAGGGTTAGATTTAGGGTTAGTTGGAAGGTTAGGTCGAGGGTGAGCCTTAGGTTTAGTTTTAGGATTAAGGTTAGGGAGCGCGTTAGGTTGAGGTTTAGGGTTATGGTTAGGGTTAGGGTTAGGATTAGGGTGAGGGTGAGGGTGAGTGTGAGGGTTAGGGTTACGCTTAGGCTTAGGCTTAGGGTTAGGCTGAGGGTGAGGGTGGGTGTGAGGATTAGGTTTAGGGTGATGTTTAGGGTTAGGGTTAGTGTGAGGGTTAGGATTAGTATTAGGGTTAGGGTGAGGGCTAGGGTGAGGGTGAGGTTTAGGGTAAGGTTTATGCTTAGGCTTAGGGTTAGGCTGAGCTTGAGGTTGAGGGTGAGGGTTAGGGTTAGGATGATTGTTAGGTTTACAGTTAGGGTGAGTGTTAGGATGAGGTTTAGGGTTAGGGTGAAGGTTAGACTTAGGTTATGGTGAGGGTGAGGTTTAGGGGTAGAGTTAGGGTTAGTATGAGGGTTAGGGTTAGGGTGCAGGTTAGCCTGGGAGTGACGGTAAGGGTAAAACTGAGGGTTAGGGTGAGGGGGAGGGTTCCGGTAAGGGTGAGGGTTAGGGTTAGGGTGAGCGTGAGTGTTAACATTAGGGTGAGAGTGAGGGTTAGATTGAGGATTAGCGTTAGGTTTAGTGTGAGGTTTAGGGTAAGGATGATTGTTAGGGTTAGAGTGAAGACTAGGGTGAGTGTGAGGGTTAGGGTTAGTGTTAGGGTGAGGGTAAGTTTTAGGCTGAGGTTAAGGTTAGGGTGAGCGTTATGGTTAGGGTGAGTGTTAGGTTTAGGGTTAGGTGTATTGTTAGGTTTCGGGGTGGGGTTACTGTTACTGTGAGGGTGAGCGTGAGGATTAGTTTAGGGTTAGGATGAGGTTTTGGTTTAGGGTTAGGGTTAGAGTTAGTGTTAGGGTGAGGGTTAGGGTTAGGGTTAGGCTTAGGTTTAGGCTTAGGCTTAGGAAAAGCATGAGGGTGATTGTTCCGCTTCGGATCCGGGTGAGGGTTAGGTTTGGTTGAGAGTTAGGTTGAGGTTTAGGGTTAGGATAAGTTTAAGGGTGAGGGCTAGGCTGAGGGTTAGGGTGAGTGTTAGGGTTAGGGATAGGGTTATGTTTAGGATTAGGGTTAGGGTGAGTGTGAGGGTTAGGATTAGGGTTAGGGTTAGGCTTAGAGTTAGGATGAGGTTTAGGGTTTGAGTTTGGGTTAGGGTGAGGTTGAGGCTGAGGATTAGGGTTAGGTTTAAGGTTAGGTTTAGGGGTAGTGTTAGTGTTAGGGTTAGGGTTAGGGTTAGGGTTAGGGTGAGGGTGAGGTTTAGATATAGGGTTAGTGGGAGGGATAGGGTGAGGGTTAGGGTTAGGGGTAGTGTTAGGTTTAGGTTGAGGGTGAGGGTTAGGTTGAGGTTTAAGGGTAGTGTTAGGGTTAGGGTCAGTGTGAGGGATAGTGTTAGTGTTAGGGTTAGTGTTAGGGTGAGGGTAAGTGTTAGGGTGAGTTTATGGGTTAGGGTGACGGTTATGGTTAGAGTGAGGGTTAGGGTTAGGGTTAGGGTTAGGGTTAGGTTTAGGTTAAGGGTTACGGTTAGGGTGAAGGTGAGGGTGAGGGTTAGGGTTAGCGTTAGGCTGAGGTTTAGGGTTTGGGTTAGGGTTAGATTTAGGGTTAGGGTGAGGGTGAGGTTTAGGGTTAGGGTGACGCTTCGGGTTAGGGTTAGGGTCAGAGTTAGGGGAGGGTAAGGGTTAGTGTTAGGGTTAGGGATAGGATTATGTTAAGGGTTAAGGTGAGGGTCAGTGTGTTTGTTAGGGTTGGGTCTAGATTTAGGGTTAGATTTCGGCTGAGGGTGAGGATGATGTTTTAGGGTTAGGGTTAGGTTTAGGGTTAGGGGGAGGGATAGGATTAGGGTTAGGGTTAGGATTAGGGTTTCAGCTAGCGCTATGGTTAGGGTGAGGCTTAGGGTTAGAGTTAGGGTGAGGTTTATGGTTAGGGTTAGGGTTAGGGTGAGGGTGAGGTTTAGGGTTAGAGTTAGGGTTAGGTGAGGCTGAGGGTGAGGGGTAGGGTTAGGGGTAGTGTTAGGTTTAGGTTTAGGGTTAGGATGAGGGTTAGGGTGTGGGTTAGGGTTAGGCTGAGGGTGAGGATGAGGGTGAGGGTTAGATTGAGGAATAGGATTAGGGTTAGGGTGAGGGCTAGGGTTGGGTGAGGGTTAGGGATAGGGTTAGCGTGAGGTTTACGGTTACGGTGATGGTTAGGGTTAGTGTGAGGGTTAGTGTTAGGTTTAGGGTTATTGTTAGGGTTAGGGTAAGTGTTAGGGTGAGGGTTAGGTTTAGGGTGAGGTTTATGGTTAGGGTGAGGGTTAGGGTTATGGTTAAGGTTATTGTTAGTGTTAGGGTTAGGTTTATGGTGAGGGTGAGGGTGAGTGTTAAATGTAGGGTTACGATGAGGTTTAGGTTTAGGGTTAGGGATAGAATTAGGGTTAGGGTGACAGTGAGGTTTAGGGTTAGAGTTAGGGTTTGTGATAGGGTTAGGGTTAGGGTGAGGGTTAGGGTTTGTCTTAGGCTTAGGCTTAGGCTTAGGCTGAGCATGAGGGTGAGGGTTAGGGTAAGGGTTAGGGTTAGGGTTAGGGTTAGGGTTAGGGTTAGGTTTAGGGTTAGGGTTAGGGTGATGGTTCTGTTTAGGATTAGTGTTATTGTTAGTGTTAGGGTTAGAGTTACAGTGAGGGCGCGGGTGCAGGTGAACTTTAGGGTTAGGCTTAGGGTGGGGTTTACGGTTAAGGTTAGGATTAGGGTTAGGTTGAGGGTGAGGTTTAGGTTTAGATTTAGGGTTAGTGTTAGGGTGAGGTTTAGTGTTAGAGTTAGGGTTAGGGTGAGGCTGAGGGTGAGGTTTAGGTTTAGGATTATTGTTAGTGTTAGGCTTAACGTGAGGGTTAGGTTGAGAGTGAGGGTTAGGGTTAGGGTTAGGATTAGGATTAGGGTTAGGGTTAGGGTGAGTGTGAGGGTTAGGGTTAGGGTTAGGGATAGGCTTAGGGTTAGGCTGAGGTTGAGGGTTAGGGTTAGGGTTAGTGTGAGGTATGGAGTTAGGGTTAGGGTGAGTGTTAGGGTTAGTTTTAGGGTTAGGCTGAGGATTAGGCTGAGGATGAGGGTGTGGGTTAGGGTTAGAATGAGGGTTAGGGGAGGGTAAGGGTTAGTGTTAGGGTTAGGGATAGGATTTGGTTTAGGGTTAAGGTGAGGGTCAGTGTGTTTGTTAGGGTTAGGTCTAGAGTTAGGCTAAGGTTTAGGCTGAGGGTGAGGGTGATGATTAGTGTTAGGGTTAGGGTTATTTTTAGGGTTAGGGTAAGTGTTAGGGTGAGGATTAGGTTTAGGGTGAGGGTTATGGTTAGGGTGAGGTTTAGGGTTATGTTTAAGGTTATTGATAGTGTTAAGGTTACGGTTAAGTTGAGGGTGAGGGTGAGGGTTACGGTTAGGGTTAGGATGAGGTTTAGGTTTAGGGTTAGGGATAGAATTAGGGTTATGCTGACAGTGAGGTTTAGGTTTAGTGTTAGGGTTTGTGATAGGGTTAGGGTTAGGGTGAGGGTTAGGGTTAGGCTTAGGCTTAGGCTTAGGCTTAGGCCAAGCATGAGGGTGACGTTTAGGGTTAGGGTGATGGTTCTGTTTAGAATTAGTGTTATTGTTAATGTTAGGGTTAGAGTTACGGTGAGGGTTAGCGTTAGGTTGACATTTAGGGTTAGGGTTAGGGTTAGGGTTAGGGTGAGGGTGAGGTTTATGATTAGAGTTAATGTTAGGGTGAGGCTGAAATTGAGGGTTAAGTTCAGGGTTAGTGTTAGAGTTAGGGTTAGTGTGAGGGTTATGTTGAGGGTGAGGGTTAGGCTTAATGTTAGGATTAGGATTAGCATAAGGGTTAGGGTGAGTGTGAGGGTTAGGGTTAGGGTTAGGCTTAGGGTGAGGTTGAGAGTGAGGGTTAGGATTAGGTTTACAGTGAGAGTTACGGTTCGGTTAAATTTAGGGTTAGGGTGAGGTTAGGGTTATGTTTATGGTGAGCTTGAGTTTTAGGGTAAGGTTGAGGCTTAAGTTTAGGATTATGTTTAGGGTAAGGGTTAAGGTTAGGGTTAGGGTGAGGTTAAGAATGAAGATTAGGGATAGGGTGAGGGCTAGGTTGAGGGTGAGGTTTAGGGTTAGTGTTAGATTAAGGTTGAGGGTTAGAGTTAGGGTTAGGGTGATGGTTAGGTTGAGGGTTAGGGTTACGGTGAGGGTGAGGGTTAGGGTTAGGGTGAGGGTTAGGGTGAGGATGATGGTAAGGGTAAAGGTGAGGTTTAGGCTGAGGTTGAGGTTTAGGGTGAGGGTTAGTGTTTGGTTTAGGGTTAAGGTAAGGGTGAGGGTTAGGGTCAGGCTGGTTATTAGATTGAGGATTAGGGTTAGGGTTAGTGTGAGGTGTAGGGTGAGGATGTGGGTTGGGGTTAGGGTGAAGGTGAGGGTTAAATTAGGGTTAAGGTGAGGGCTAGGGTGAGGGTGAATGTTAGGGTTAGGGTTAGGGTTAGGATGAGGGTTTGGGTTATGGGGAGGGTTAGGATGAGGGTAGGGTTAGGATTAGGGTTAGGGTGAGGGTGAGTGTGTGTGTTAGGGTTAGGTTTAGGGTTAGGCTTAGGGTTAGGCTTAGGCCGAGCATGAGGGTTCGGGTATGGGTTCGGGGTCGGGTTCGGGTTCGGGTTAGGTTGAGAGTTAGGTTGAGGTTTAGGGTTAGGATAAGTTTAAGGGTGAGGGCTAGGCTGAGGGTTAAGTTGAGGGTTAGGGTTTGGGATAGGGTTAGGATTAGGATTAGGGTTAAGGTGAGTGTGAGGGTTAGGATTAGGTTTAGGGTTAGGCTTAGAGTTAGAATGAGGTTTATGGTTAGGGTTTGGGTTAGGATTAGGTGGAGGCTGATGATTAGGGTTAGGTTTAGGGTTAGGTTTAGGGGTAGTGTTAGTGTTAGTGTTAGTGTTAGGTTTAGTGTTAGGGTAAGGTTTAGATATAGGGTCAGGGGGAGGGTTAGGGTGAGGGTTAGGATTAGGGGTAGTGTTAGGTTTAGGTTGAGGGTGAGGCTTAGGTTGACGTTTAGGGTTAGGGTTAGGGTCAGGATCAGTTTGAGGGTTAGTGTTAGTGTTAGTGTTAGTGTTAGGGTGAGGGTAAGTGTTAGGGTGAGGTTATGGGTTATGGTGACTGTTATGGTTTGGGTGAGGGTTAGGGTTAGGGTTAGGTTGAGGTTTAGAGTTTGGGTTAGGGTTAGGGTTAGGGTGAGGGTGAGGTTTAGGGTTAGACTTAGGGCTAGGGTGACGATTCAGGTTAGTGTTAGGGTGAGAGTTAGGGGGAGGGTAAGTGTTAGTGTTAGGGTTAGGGATAGGATTAGGGTTAGGGTTAAGGTGAGGGTCAGTGTGTTTGTTAGGGTTAGGTCTAGGGTTAGTCTTAGGTTTAGGCTGAGGGTGAGGGTGATGGTTAGGGTTAGGGTTAGGGATAGGGGGAGGGTTAGGATTAGGGTTAGTGTTAGGATTAGGGTTAGGGCAAGGGCTAGGGTGAGGGTGAGGTTTAGGGTTAGAGTTAGGGTAAAGCTATGGGTGAGGGTTAGGGTTAGGATTAGGGTTAGCTTTAGGGTTAGGATTAGGGTGAGGATTAGGGTGAGGGTTATGGTTAGGTTTAGCGTTAGGGTTAGGCTGATGGTGAGCGTGAGAGTGAGGGATAGGGTGAGGATGAGGGTTAGGGTTAGGGTGAGGGCTAGTGTTGCGTGAGCGTTAGGGATTGGGTTAGTGTGAGGTTTAAGGTTAGGGTGATGGTTAGTGTTAGTGTGAGGGTTATTGTTAGGATTAGGGTTATTTAAAGGGTTAGGGTAAATGTTATTGTGAGGGTAAGGGTTAGGATGAGGGTTATGTTTAGGGTGAGGATTAGGGTTATGGTTAAGGTTATTGTTAGTGTTATGGTTAGGTTTATGGTGAGGGTGAGGGTGAGTGTTACATGTAGGGTTAGGATGAGGTTTAGGTTTAGGGTTAGGGATAGAATTAGGGTTAGGGTGACAGTGAGGTTTAAGGTTAGAGTTAGGGTTTGTGATAGGGTTAGGGTTAGAGTGAGGGTTAGCGTTAGGGTTAGGCTTAGGCTTAGGCTTTGGCCGAGCATGAGGGTGAGGGTTAGGGTTAGGGTGATGGTTCTCGTTAGGATTAGTGTTATTGTGAGTGTTAGGGTTAGAGTTACGGTGAGGGTGAGGGTGCAGGTGAGGGTTAGGTTTAGGGTTAGGCTGGGGTTCACGGTTATTGTTAGGGTTAGGGTTAGGGTGGGGCTGAGAGTGAGGGATAGGGTTAGGATTAATTTTAGGGTTAGGCTTAACATGAGGGTTAGGTTGAGTTTTAGGGTGAGGGTTAGGTTTAGGAGTAGGATTAGGGTTAGGGTTAGGGTGAGTGTGAGGGTTAGGGTGAGGGTTAGGCTTAGGTTGAGGGTTAGGGTTATGGGGAGGTTTAGGATTAGGGTTAGGTTTAGGATTAGGGTTAGGGTGAGGGTGAGTGTGTGTGTTAGGTTTAGGTTTAGAATTAGGCTTAGGGTTAAGATGAGGGTGAGTTTCAGGGTTAGGGTTAGGGTTAGGGTGAGGGTTAGGGTAAGAGTTAGGGGGACAGTTAGGAAGAGGGTTAGGGTTAGGATTAGGGTTCGGTGAGGGCTAGGGTGAGGGTGGTGAGGGTTAGGGTTAGGGTATCTGTGAGAGTTATGGTTCGGTTTAATTTTAGGGTTATGTTGAGCGTTAGGATAAAGGTTATGGTGAAGGTGAGGGTTAGGGTTGGGTTGAGGGTTAGGGTTCGGATTAGGGGTTGAGTGAGGGTGACGGTGAGAGTTAGGTTTAGTGTTAGGGTGTGGGTTAGGATGAGGGTTACGGTTCAGATTAGGGTGAGGGTGAGGGCTAGGGTGAGGGTTAGGTTTAGATTTAGGGTTAGGGTGAGGTTTAGGGTTAGGTTTAGTGTTAGGGTTAGGGTGAGTGTAAGGTTTAGGGTTAGAGTTAGGGTTAGGGTGAGGCTGAGTTTGAGGGTTAGTGTTAGTGTTAGTGTTAGATTTAGGGTTAAGGTGAGGTTTACGTTGAGTGTGAGGGTTAGGCTTAGGGTTAGGATTAGGTTTAGGTTAAGGGTTAGGGTGAGTGTGAGCAATATGCTTAGGGTTCGGTTTAGGCTTAGGGTTAGATTGAGGGTGAGGGTGGGGGTGAGCATTAGTTTTAGGGTGAGTGTGAGGGTTAGGGTTAGGTTGAGGGTTAGGGTTAGGGTTACGGGGAGCGTGAGGGTTAGGGTTAGGTTGAGAGTTAGGGTTAGAGTTAGGGTTAGGGTGAGGGTTAAGGTTAGGGTTAGGTGAGGGTAAGGATGAGGATTAAGGTTAGGATTAGGTTTAGGGTGAGGGCTAGGGTGAGGTTGAGGGTTAGTGTTACAGTTAGATTAAGGTTTAGGGTTAGGGTTAGGGTGAGCATTAGGTTGAGGGTTAGGGTCTTAGTGAAGGTGAGGATTAGGTTTAGGGTGAGGTTTAGGTTTAGGTTTAGGCTTAGGCTTTGGCTTAGACTTAGGCCGAGCATGAGGGTGAGGGTGAGGGTTCAGGTCCGGGTGACGGTTATTGTTAGGTTGAGAGTTAGGTTGAGGTTTAGGGTTAGAATAAGTTTAAGGGTGAGGGCTAGTCTGAGGGTTAGGGTGAGGGTTAGGGTTAGGGATAGGGTTAGGTTTAGGATTAGGGTTAGGGTGAGTGTGAGGGTTAGGATTAGGATTAGGGTTAGGCTTAGATTTAGGATGAAGTTTAGGGTTAGGATTTGGTTTAGGGTGAGGTTGAGGCTGAGGATTAGGGTTAGGTTTCGGGTTAGGTTTAGGGGTAGTGTTAGTGTTAGGGTTAGGGTTAGGGTTAGGGTGAAGGTGAGGATTAGATATAGGGTTAGGGGGAGGGATAGGGTGAGGGTTAGGTTTATGGGTAGTGTTAGGTTTAGGGTGAGGGTGAGGGTTAGGTTGAGGTTTAAGGGTAGTGTTAGGGTTAGGGTCAGTGTGAGGGATAGTGTTAGTGTTAGGGTTAGTGTTAGGGTGAGGGTAAGTGTTAGGGTGAGGTTATGGGTTAGGGTGATATTTAGGGTTAGGGTTAGGGTTAGGGTTAGGTTTAGGTTTAGGGTTACGGTTAGGGTGAGGGTGAGGGTGAGGGTTAGGGTAAGGGTTAGGTTGAGGTTTAGGGTTTGGGTTAGGGTTAGATTTAGGGTTAGGGTGAGGGTGAGTTTTAGGGTTAGGGTGACGCTTCGGGTTAGGGTTAGGGTGAGAGTTAGGGGGAGGGTAAGGGTTAGTGTTAGGGTTAGGGATAGGATTAGGTTTAGGGTTAAGGTGAGGGTCAGTGTGTTTGTTAGGGTTAGGTCTAGATTTAGGCTTAGATTTAGGCTGAGGGTGAGGGTGATGTTTTAGGGTTAGGGTTAGGGTAAGGGTTAGGGGGAGGGATAGGATTAGGGTTATGTTTAGGATTAGGGTTTTGGCAAGCGCTAGGGTGAGGGTGAGGCTTAGGGTTAGAGTTAGGGTGAGGTTTATGGTTAGGATTAGCATTAGAGTGAGGGTGAGTGTTAGGGTTAGAGTTAGGGTTAGGGTGAGGGTCAGGGTGAGGGTTAGGGTTAGGGTTAGTGTTAGGTTTAGGTTTAGGGTTAGGGTGAGTGTTAGGGTGAGGGTTAGGGTTAGGTTTAGGGTTAGGGTAAGGCTGAGGGTGAGGATGAGGGTAAGGGTTAGTGTGAGGATGAGGGTTAGGGTGAGGGTGAGAGCTAGGGTTGGGTGAGGGTTAGGGATAGGGTTAGCGTGAGGTTTATGGTTACGGTGATGGTTAGGGTTAGTGTGAGGTTTACTGTTAGGGTTAGGGTTATTGTTAGGGTTAGGGTAAGTTTTAGGGTGAGGGTTAGGTTTAGGGTGAGGGTTATGGTTAGGGTAAGGGTTAGGGTTATGGTTAAGGTTATTGTTAGGGTTAGGGTTACGGTTAAGGTGAGGGTGAGGGTGAGGGTTACGGTTAGGGTTAGGATGAGGTTTAGGTTTAGGGTTAGGCATAGAATTAGGGTTAGGGTGACAGTGAGGTTTAGGGTTAGAGTTAGGGTTTGTGATAGGGTTAGGGTAAGGGTGAGTGTTAGGGTTAGGCTTAGGCTTAGGCTTAGGCCGAGCATGAGGTTGAGGGTTAGGGTTACGGTGATGGTTCTGTTTAGGATTAGTGCTACTGTTAGTGTTAGGGTTAGAGTTACGGTTAGGGTGATGGTGCAGGTGAGGATTAGGGTTAGGGTTAGGCTCGGGTTTACGGTTAGGGTTAGGGTTAGGGTTAGGTTGAGGGTGAGGTTTAAGTTTAGATTTAGGGTAGTGTTAGGTTGAGGTTTAGTGTTAGAGTTAGGTTTAGGGTGAGGATTATGGTGAGGGTTAGGTTTAGAATTAATGTTAGTGTTAGGCTTAAGGTGAGGGTTAGGTTGAGGGTGAGGGTTAGGGTTAGGGTTATTGTTAGGGTTAGTGTAAGTGTTAGGGTGAGGGTTAGGTTTAGGGTGAGGGTTATGGTTAGGGTGAGGTTTAGGGTTATGGTTAAGGTTATTGTTAGGATTAGGGTTATGGTTAAGTTGAGGGTGAGGGTGAGGGTTATGGTTAGGGTTAGGATGAGGTTTAGGTTTAGGGTTAGGGATAGAATTAGGGTTATGCTGACAGTGAGGTTTAGGGTTAGTGTTAGGGTTTGTGATAAGGTTAGGGTTAGGGTGAGGGTTAGGGTTAGGCTTAGGCTTAGGCTTAGACTTAGGCCGAGTATGAGGGTGAAGGTTCTGTTTAGAATTAGTGTTATTGTTAGTGTTAGGGTTAGAGTTACGGTGAGGGTTAGCTTTAGGGTGCCATTTAGGTTTAGGGTTAGGGTTAGGGTTAGGGTGAGGGTGAGGTTTACGATTAGAGTTAGGGTTAGGTTGAGGCTGAAATTGAGGGTTAAGTTTAGGGTTAGTGTCAGAATTAGGGTTAGTGTGAGGGTTATGTTGAGGGTGCGGGTTAGGCTTAAGTTTATGATTAGGATTAGCATAAGTGTTAGGGTGAGTGTGAGGGTTAGGGTTAGGGTTAGGGTTAGGCTTAGGGTGAGGTTGAGAGTGAGGGTTAGGGTTAGGTTTACGGTGAGAGTTAGGGTTTGGTTAAATTTAGGGTTAGGGTGAGGGTTATGGTTAGGATTATGTTTAGGGTAAGGGTTAAGATTAGGGTTAGGGTGAGGTTAAGTATGAAGATTAGGGATAGGGTGAGGGCTAGGTTGAGGGTGAGGTTTAGGGTTAGTGTTAGATTAAGGTTGAGGGTTAGAGTTAGGGTTAGGGTGAGGGTTAGGTTGAGGGTTAGGGTTACGGTGAGGGTGAGGGTTAGGGTTAGGGTGAGGGTTAGGGTGAGGATGATGGTAAGGGTAAAGTTGAGGTTTAGGCTGAGGTTGAGGGTTAGGGTGAGGGTTAGTGTTTGGTTTAGGGTTAAGGTAAGGGTGAGGGTTAGGGTCAGGCTGGTTGTTAGACTGAGGATTAGGCTTAGGGATAGTGTGAGGTGTAGGGTGAGGGTGTGGGTTAGGGTTAGGCTGAAGGTGAGGGTTAAATTAGGGTTAAGGTGAGGGGTAGGGTGAGGGTGAGTGTTAGGGTTAGGGTGAGGGTTAGGTTTATGGGGAGGGTTAGGATGAGGGTAGGGTTAGGATTAGGGTTAGGGTGAGGGTGAGTGTGTGTGTTAGGGTTATGTTTAGGGTTAGGCTTAGGGTTAGGCTTAGGCCGAGCATGAGGGTTCGGGTATGGGTTCGTTGTCGGGTTTGGGTTAGGTTGAGAGTTAGGTTGAGGTTTAGAGTTAGGATAAGTTTAAGGGTGAGGGCTAGGCTGAGGGTTAGGTTGAGGGTTAGGGTTAGGGATAGGGTTAGGTTTAGGATTAGGGTTAAGGTGAGTGTGAGGGTTCGGATTAGGGTTAGGGTTAGGCTTAGATTTAGAATTAGGTTTAGGGTTAGGGTTTGGGTTAGGATGAGGTTGAGGCTGAGGATTAGGGTTAGGTTTAGGGGTAGTGTTAGTGTTAGGGTTAGGGTTAGGGTTAGGGTTAGGGTGAGGTTTAGATATAGGGTCAGGGTGAGGGTTAGGGTGAGGGTTAGGGTTAGGGGTAGTGTTAGGTTTAGGTTGAGGGTGAGGGTTAGGTTGACGTTTAGGGTTAGAGTTAGGGTTAGGGCCAGTTTGAGGGTTAGGGTTAGTGTTAGGGTTAATGTTAGGGTGAGGGTAAGTGTTAGGGTGAGTTTATGGGTTGTGGGGACAGTTATGTTTAGGGTGAGGGTTAGGGTTAGGTTTAGAGTTATTGTTAGGTTTAGGTTTAGAGTTATGGTTACGGTGAGGTTGAGGATGAGGGTTTGGGTTAGGGTTAGTTTGAGGTTTAGAGTTTGGGTCCAGGTTAGGGTTAGGGTGAGGGTGAGGTTTAGGTTTAGAGTTAGGGTTAGGTTGACGCTTCGGGTTAGCATTAGGGTGAGAGTTAGGGGGAGGGTAAGTGTTAGTGTTAGGGTTAGGGATAGGATTAGGGTTAGGGTTAAGGTGAGGGTCAGTGTGTTTGTTAGGGTTAGGTCTAGGTTTAGGCTTAGGTTTAGGCTGAGGGTGAGGGTGATGGTTAGGGGTAGGGTTAGGGTTAGGGATAGGGGGAGGGTTAGGATTAGGATTAGGGTTAAGGCAAGGGCTAGGTTGAGGGTGAGGTTTAGGGTTAGAGTTAGGGTGAGGTTTATGGTTAGTGTTAGGGTTAGGGTGAGGGTGAGGTTTAGGGTTAGAGTTAGGCTTATGGTGAAGCTATGGGTGAGGGTTAGGGTTAGGGTTAGTGTTAGCTTTTGGGTTAGGATTAGGGTGAGGATTAGGGTGAGGGTTACGGTTAGGTTTAGTGTTAGGTTTAGGCTGATGGTGAGCGTGACGGTGAGGGTTAGGGTGAGGATGAGGTTTAGGGATAGGGTGAAGGCTAGGGTTGGGTGAGGGTTAGAGATTGGGTTAGCGTGAGGTTTAGGGTTAGGGTGATAATTAGTGTTAGTGTGAGGGTTAGTGTTAGGGTTAGGGTTATTTAAAGGGTTAGGGTAAGTGTTACGGTGAGGGTAAGTGTTAGCGTGAGAGTTATGTTTAGGGTTATGGTTAAGGTTATTGTTAGTGTTAGGGTTAGGTTTATGGTGAGGGTGAGGGTGAGGGTTACATTTAGGGTTAGGATGAGGTTTAGGTTTAGGGTTAGGGATAGAATTAGGGTTAGGGTGACAGTGAGGTTTAGGGTTAGAGTTAGGGTTTGTGATAGGGTTAGGGTTAGGTAAGGGTTAGTGTTAGGGTTAGGCTTAGGCTTAGGCTTTGGCCGAACATGAGGGTGAAAGTTAAGGTTAGGGTCATGGTTCTCGTTAGGATTGGTGTTATTGTGAGTGTTAGGGTCAGAGTTACGGTCAGGGTGAAGATGCAGGTGAGGGTTAGGTTTAGGGTTAGGCTGGGGTTTACGGTTAGGGTTAGGGTTAGGGTTAGGGTGAGGCTGAGGGTGAGGGATAGGGTTAGGATTAATTTTAGGGTTAGGCTTAAGGTGAGGGTTAGCTTGAGGTTTAGGGTAAGGGTTAGGGTTAGGATTAGGATTAGGGTTAGGGTTAGGGTAAGTATGAGGGTTAGGGTGAGGGTTAGGCTTAGGTTGAGGGTTAGGGTTATGGGGAGGTTTAGGATTAGGGTTAGGTTTAGGATTAGGGTTAGGGTTAGGCTGAGGGTGAGTTTGAGGGTTAGGGTTAGGGTTAGGGTGAGGGTTAGGGTAAGAGTTAGGGGGCCAGTTAGGAAGAGGGTTAGGGTTAGGATTAGGGTTCTGTGAGGGCTAGGGTGAGTGTGAGGTTTAGGTTTAGGTTTGGGGTGAGGGTTAGTGTTAGGGTATGTGTGAGAGTTATGGTTCGGTTTAATTTTTGGTTAGGTGGAGCCTTAGGACAAAGGTTATGGTGAAGGTAAGGGTTAGGGTTGGGTTGAGGGTTAGGGTTCAGATTAGGGGTTGAGTGAGGGTGACGATGAGGGTTAGGTTTAGTGTTAGGGTGAGGGTTAGGATGAGGGTTACTGTTAGAATTAGGGTGAGGGTGAGGGCTAGGGTGAGGGTGAGGTTTAGGTTTAGGGTTAGGGTGAGGTTTAGGGTTAGGTTTAGGGTTAGGTTTAGGGTGAGTGTAAGGTTTAGGGTTAGAGTTAGGGTTAGGGTGAGGCTGAGTTTGAGGGTTAGTGTTAGTGTTAGTGTTAGATTTAGGGTTAGGGTGAGGTTTAGGTTGAGTGTGAGGGTTAGGCTTAGGGTTAGGATTAGGTTTAGGTTAAGGGTTATGGTGAGTGTCAGCGATATGGTTAGGGTTCGGTTTAGGCTTAGGGTTAGATTGAGGGTGAGGGTGGGGGTGAGCGTTAGGTTTAGAGTGAGTGTGAGGGTTAGGGTTAGGTTGAGGGTTAGGGTTAGGTTTACGGTGAGCGTGAGTGTTAGGGTTAGGTTGAGAGTTAGGGTTAGAGTTAGGGTTAGGGTGAGGGTTAAGGTTAGGGTTAGGGTGAGGGTAAGGATGAGGATTAGGGTTAGGATTAGGTTTAGGGTGAGGGCTAGGGTGAGGTTGAGGGTTAGAGTTAGAGTTAGATTAAGGTTTAGGGTTAGTGTTAGGGTGAGTATTAGGTTGAGGGTTAGGGTTACAGTGAAGGTGAGGATTAGGGTTAGGGTGAGGGTTAGGATTAGGTTTAGGCTTAGGCTTTGGCTTAGACTTAGGCCGAGCATGAGGGTGAGGGTGAGGGTTCAGGTCCGGGTTAGGGTTAGGTTTAGGTTGAGAGTTAGGTTGAGGTTTAGGTTTAGAATAAGTTTTAGGGTGAGGGCTAGGCTGAGGGTTAGGTTGAGGGTTAGGGTTAGGGATAGGGTTAGGTTTAGGATTAGGGTTAGGGTGAGTGTGAGGGTTAGGATTAGGATTAGGCTTAGGCTTAGAATTAGGATGAGGTTTAGGTTTAGGGTTTGGTTTAGGGTGAGGTTGAGGCTGAGGATTAGGGTTAGGTTTCGGGTTAGGTTTAGGTGTAGTGTTAGTGTTGGGTTTGGGTTAGGGTTAGGGTGAGGGTGAGGATTAGATATAGGGTTAGGGGGAGGGATAGGGTGAGGTTTAGGATTAGGGGTAGTGTTAGGTTTAGGTTGAGGGTGAGAATTAGGTTGAGGTTTAAGGGTAGTGTTAGGGTTAGGGTCAGTGTGAGGGATAGTGTTAGTGTTAGGGTTACTGTTAGGGTGAGGGTAAGTGTTAGGGTGAGGTTATGAGTTAGGGTGATGGTTCGGGTTAGGGTTAGGGTTATTGTTAGGTTTAGGTTTAGGGTTACGGTTACGGTGAGGGTGAGGGTTAGTATTAGGGTTAGGGTTATGTTGAGGTTTAGGGTTTAGGTTAGTGTTAGATTTAGGGTTAGGGTGAGGGTGAGTTTTAGGGTTAGGGTGACGCTTAGGGTTAGGGTTAGGGTCAGAGTTACGGGAGGGTCAGGGTTAGTGTTAAGGTTAGGGATAGGATTAGGTTTAGGGTTAAGGTGAGGGACAGTTTATTTGTTGGGGTTAGGTCTAGATTTAGGCTTAGATTTAGGCTGAAGGTGAGGGTGATATTTTAGGGTTAGGGTTAGGGTTAGGGTTAGGGGGAGGGATAGAATTAGGGTTAGGGTTAGGATTAGGGTTTCAGCAAGCGCTAGGGTGAGGGTGAGACTTAGGGTTAGAGTTAGGGTGAGGTTTATGGTTAGGGTTAGGGTTAGGGTGAGGGTGAGGTTTAGGGTTAGAGTTAGGGTTAGGATGAGGCTGAGGGTGAGGGGTAGGGTTAGGCTTAGTGTTAGGTTTAAGTTTAGGGTTAGATTGAGGGTTAGGGTTAGGTTTTCTGTTAGGGTTAGGCTGAGGGTGAGGATGAGGGTGAGGGTTAGGTTGAGGAATAGGGTTAGGGTTAGGGTGAGGGCTAGGGTTGGGTGAGGGTTAGGGATAGGGTTAGCGTGAGGTTTACGGTTACGGTGATGGTTAGGGTTAGTGTGAGGGTTAGTGTTAGGGTTAGGGTTATTGTTAGGGTTAGGGTAAGTGTTAGTGTGAGGGTTAGGTTTAGGGTGAGGGTTATGGTTAGGGCGAGGGTTAGGGTTATGGTTAAGGTTATTGTTAGGGTTAGGGTTATGGTTAAGGAGAGGGTGAGGATGAGGATTATAGTTTGGTTTAGGATGAGGTTTAGGTTTAGGGTTAGGGATAGAATTAGGGTTAGGGTGACAGTGAGGTTTAGGGTTAGAGTTAGGGTTTGTGATAGGGTTAGGGTTAGGGTGAGGGTTAGGTTTTGTCTCTGGCTTAGGCTTAGGCTTAGGCTGAGCATGAGGGTGAGGGTTAGGGTTGGAGTTAGGAGTAGGATTAGGGTTAGGATTAGGGTGAGTGTGAAGGTTAGGGTTAGTGTTAGGGATAGGCTTAGGGTTAGGCTGAGGTTGAGGGTTATGGTTAGGGTTAGTGTGAGGTACAGGGTTAGGGTTAGGGTGAGTGTTAGGGTTAGGTTTAGGGTTAGGCTGAGGATTAGGCTGAGGATGAGGGTGTGGTTTAGGGTTAGGCTGAGTTTTAGGGGAGGGTAAGGGTTAGTGTTAGGGTTAGGAATAGGATTAGGTTTAGGGTTAGGGTGAGGGTCAGAGTGTTTGTTAGGGTTAGGTCTAGAGTTAGGCTTACGTTTAGGCTGAGGGTGAGGGTGATGGTTACTGTTAGTTTTAGGGTTATTGTTAAGGTTAGTGTAAGTGTTAGGGTGAGGGTTATGGTTAGGGTGAGGTTTAGGGTTATGGTTAAGGTTATTGTTAGGGTTAGGGTTACGGTTAAGTTGAGGGTGAGGGTGAGGGTTATGGTTAGGGTTAGGATGAGGTTTAGGTTCACGGTTAGGGATAAAATTAGGGTTATGCTGACAGTGAGATTTAGGGTTATTGTTAGGGTTTGTGATAGGGTTAGGGTTAGGGTGAGGGTTAGGGTTAGTCTTAGGCTTAGGCTTAGGCTTAGGCCGAGAATGAGGGTGACGTTTAGGGTTAGGGTGATGGTTCTGTTTAGAATTGGTGTTATTGTTAGTGTTAGGGTTAGAGTTACGGTGAGGGTTAGCGTTAGGGTGCCATTTAGGGTTAGGGTTAGGGTTAGGGTTAGGGTGAGGGTGAGGTATACGATTAGAGTTAGGGTTAGGGTGAGGCTGAAATTGAGGGTTAAGTTTAGGGTTAGTGTTAGAGTTAGGGTTAGTGTGAGGTTTATGTTGAGGGTGAGGGTTACGCTTAAGGTTATGATTAGGATTAGCATAAGGGTTAGGGTGAGTGTGAGGATTAGGGTTAGGGGTAGGCTTAGGGTTAGGCTTAGGGTGAGTTTGAGAGTGAGGGTTAAGATTAGGTTTACAGTGAGATTTAGGGTTCGGTTAAATTTAGGGTTAGGGTGAGGGTTAGGGTTATGTTTATGGTGAGCTTGAGTTTTAGGGTAAGGTTGAGGCTTAAGGTTAGGATTAGGTTTAGGGTAAGGGTTAAGGTTAGGGTTAGGGTGAGGTTAAGAATGAAGATTAGGGATAGGGTGAGGGCTAGGTTGAGGGTGAGGTTTAGGGTTAGTGTTAGATTAAGGTTGAGGGTTAGAGTTAGGGTTAGGGTGAGGGTTAGGTTGAGGGTTAGGGTTACGGTGAGGGTGAGGGTTAGGGTTAGGGTGAGGGTTAGGGTGAGGATGATGGTAAGGGTAAAGGTGAGGTTTAGGCTGAGGTTGAGGGTTAGGGTGAGGGTTAGTGTTTGGTTTAGGGTTAAGGTAAGGGTGAGGGTTAGGGTCAGGCTGGTTGTTAGATTGAGGATTAGGCTTAGGGTTAGTGTGAGGTGTAGGGTGAGGATGTGGGTTAGGGTTAGGCTGAAGGTGAGGGTTAAATTAGGGTTAAGGTGAGGGCTAGGGTGAGGGTGAGTGTTAGGGTTAGGGTTAGGATTAGGGTGAGGGTTAGGGTTATGGGGAGGGTTAAGATGAGGGTAGGGTTAGGATTAGGGTTAGGGTGAGGGTGAGTGTGTGTGTTAGAGTTAGGTTTAGGGTTAGGCTTAGAGTTAGGCTTAGGCCGAGAATGATGGTTCGGGTATGGGTTCGGGTTCGGTTTCGGGTTAGGGTTAGGTTGAGAGTTAGGTTGAGGTTTTGGGTTAGGATAAGTTTAAGGGTGAGGGCTAGGCTGAGGGTTAGGTTGAGGGTTAGGGTTAGGGATAGGGTTAGGTTTAGGTTTAGGGTTAAGGTGAGTGTGAGGTTTAGGATTAGGGTTAGGGTTAGGCTTAGATTTAGAATGAGGTTTAGGGTTAGGGTTTGGGTTAGGATGAGGTTGAGGCTGAGGATTAGGGTTAGGTTTAGGGGTAGTGTTAGTGTTAGTGTTAGGGTTAGGGTTAGGGTTAGGGTGAGGTTTAGATATAGGGTCAGGGGGAGGGTTAGGATGAGGGTTAGGGTTAGGGATAGTGTTAGGTTTAGGTTGAGGGTGAGGGGTAGGTTGACGTTTAGTGTTAGTGTTAGGGTCAGTTTGAGGGTTAGTGTTAGTGTTAGGGTTAGTGTTAAGTTGAGGGTAAGTGTTAGGGTGAGGTCATGTGTTATGGTGACTCTTATGGTTAGGGTGAGTGTTAGGGTTAGGGTTAGGGTTATTGTTAGGTTTAGGTTTAGGGTTTTGGTTACGGTGAGGGTGAGGATGAGGGTTTGGGTTAGGGTTAGGTTGAGGTTTAGAGTTTGGGTTGGGGTTAGGGTTAGGGTGAGGGTGAGGTTTAGGGTTAGAGTTAGGGTTAGGGTGACGCTTCGGGTTAGGGTTAGGGTGAGAGTTAGGGGGAGCGTAAGTGTTAGTGTTAGGGTTAGGGATAGGATTAGGGTTAGGGTTAAGGTGAGGGTCAGTGTGTTTGTTAGGGTTAGGTCTAGTGTTAGTCTTAGGTTTAGGCTGAGGGTGAGGGTGATGGTTAGGGTTAGGGTTATGGTTAGGGATAGGGGGAGGGTTAGAATTAGGGTTAGTGTTAGGATTAGTGTTAGGGCAAGGGCTAGGGTGAGGGTGAGGTTTAGGGTTAGAGTTAGGGTGAGGTATATGGTTAGGGTTACGTTTAGGATGAGGGTGAGGTTTAGGGTTAGAGTTAGGGTTAGGTTGAAGCTATGGGTGAGGGTTAGGGTTAGGGTTAGTGTTAGCTTTAAGGTTAGGATTAGGGTGAGGATTAGGGTGAGGGTTACGGTTAGATTTATCGTTAGGGTTAGGCTGAGGGTGAGCGTGAGGGTGAGGGTTAGGGTGAGGATGAGGGTTAGGGTTATGGGGAGGGCTAGGGTTGTGTGAGGGTTAGGGATTGGGTTAGCGTGAGGTTTATGGTTAGGGTGATGGTTAGTGTTAGTGTGAGGGTTAGTGTTAGGGTTAGGGTTATTTCAAGGGTTAGAGTAAGTGTTAGGGTGAGGGTAAGTTTTAGGGTGAGGATTATGTTTAGGGTGAGGATTAGGGTTATGGTTAAGGTTATTGTTAGTGTTAGAGTTAGGTTTATGGTGAGGGTGAGGGTGAGGGTTACATTTAGGGTTAGGATGAGGTTTAGGTTTAGGGTTAGGGATAGAATTAGGGTTAGGGTGACAGTGAGGTTTAGGGTTAGAGTTAGGGTTTGTGATAGGGTTAGGGTTAGGGTGAGGGTTAGCGTTAGGGTTAGGCTTAGGCTAAGGTTTGGCCGAGCATGAGGGTGAGGGTTAGGGTTAGGGTGATGGTTCTCGTTAGGATTAGTGTTATTATGAGTGTTAGGGTTAGAGTTACGGTGAGGGTGAAGATGCATGTGAGGGTTAGGTTTAGGGTTAGGCTGGGGTTTACGGTTAGGTTTAGGGTTAGGGTTAGGGTGAGGCTGAGGGTGAGGGATAGGGTTAGGATTAATTTTAGGGTTAGGCTTAAGGTGAGGGTTAGGTTGAGGTTTAGGGTAAGGGTTAGGGTTAGGAGTAGTATTAGGGTTAGGGTTAGGGTGAGTGTGAGGGTTAGGGTGAGGGTTAGGCTTAGTTTGAGGGTTAGGGTTATGGGGAGGTTTAGGATTAGTGTTAGGTTTAGGATTAGGGTTAGGGTGAGGGTGAGTGTGTGTGTTAGGGTTAGGTTTAGGGTTAGGCTTGGGGTTAGGCTGAGGGTGAGTTTGAGGGTTAGGGTTAGGGTTAGGGTGAGGGTTAGGGTAAGAATTAGGGGGACAGTTAGGAAGAGGGTTAGGGTTAGAATTAGGGTTGGGTGAGGGGTAGGGTGAGGGTGAGGTTTAGGTTTAGGTTTGGGGTGAGGGTTAGGGTTAGGGTATGTGTGAGAGTTATGGTTCGGTTTAATTTTAGGGTTAGGTTGAGCGTTAGGACAAATGTTATGGTGAAGGTGAGGGTTAGGGTTGGGTTGAGGTTTAGGGTTCGGATTAGGGGTTGAGTGAGGGTGACGGTGAGGGTTAGGTTTAGTGTTAGGGTAAGGGATAGGATGAGGGTTAGGATTAGGGTGAGGGTGAGGTTTAGGTTTAGGGTTAGGGTGAGGTTTAGGGTTAGGTTTAGTGTTAGGGTTAGAGTGAGAGTAAGGTTTAGGGTTAGAGTTAGGGTTCGGTTGAGGCTGAGTTTGAGGGTTAGGTTTAGTGTTAGTGTTAGATTTAGCGTTAGGGTGAGGTTTAGGTTTAGTGTGAGGGTTAGACTTAGGGTTAGGATTAGGTTTAGATTAAGGGTTAGGGTAAGTGTGAGCGATATGGTTAGGGTTTGGTTTAGGCTTAGGGTTAGATTGAGGGTGAGGGTGGGGTGAGGGTTAGGTTTAGGGTGAGTGTGAGGCTTAGGGTTAGGTTGAGGGTTAGGGTTAGGGTTACGGGGAGCGTGAGGGTTAGGGTTAGGGTGAGAGTTAGGGTTAGGGTTAGGGTGAGAGTTAGGGTTAGAGTTAGGGTTAGGGTGAGGGTTATGGTTAGGTTTAGGGTGAGGGTAAGGATGAGGATTAGGTTTAGGATTAGTGTTAGTTTGAGGGCTAGGGTGAGATTGAGGGTTAGGGTTAGTGTTAGATTATGATTTAGGGTTAGGGTTAGGGTTAGGGTGAATATTAGTTTGAGGGTTAGGGTTACAGTGAAGGTGAGGATTAGGGTTAGGGTGAGGGTTAGGGTTAGGCTTAGGCTTAGTCTTAGGCTTAGGCTTAGGCCGAGCATGAGTGTGAGGGTTGGTGTTCGGGTCCGGGTGAGGGTTAGGATTAGGTTGAGAGTTATGTTGAGGTTCAGGGTTAGGATAAATATAAGGGTGAGGGCTAGGTTGAGGATTAGGGTGAGGGTTAGGGTTAGTTATATGGTTAGGTTTAGGTTTAGGGTTAGGGTGAGTGTGAGGGTTAGGATTAGGGTTAGGGTTAGTCTTAGAGTTAGGATGAGGTTTAGGGTTAGGGTTTGGGTTAGGGTGAGTTTGAGGCTACGGATTAGGGTTAGGTTTCGGTTAGGTTTAGGGGTAGTGTTAGTGTTAGGTTTAGGGTTAATGTTAGGGTGAGGGTTAGGTTTAGATATAGGGTTAAGTGGAGGGATAGGGTGAGGGTTAGGTTGAGGTTTAAGGTTAGGGTTAGGTTTAGGATCATTGTGAGGGATAGTGTTAATGTTAGGGTTAATGTTAGGGTGAGGGTAAATGTTAGGGTGAGGTTATGGGTTGGGGTGACGGTTATGGTTAGAGTGAGGGTTAGGGTTAGGGTTAGGGTTATTGTTAGGTTTAGGTTTAGGGTTACGGTTAGGGTGAGGGTGAGGGTGAGGTTTAGGGTTAGGGTTAGGTTGAGGTTTAGGGTTTGGGTTAGGGTTAGATTTAGGGTTAGGGTGAGGGTGAGTTTTAGTGTTGGGGTGACGCTTAGAGTTAGGGTTAGGGTCAGAGTTAGGGGAGGGTAAGGGTTAGTTTTTGGGTTAGGGATAGGATTATGTTAAGTGTTAAGGTGAGGGTCAGTGTGTTTGTTAGGGTTAGGTCTAGATTTAGGCTTAGTTTTAGGCTGAGGGTGAGGATGATGGTTAGGGTTAGGGTTAGGGTTAGGATTAGGGTTTCGGCAAGCGCAAGGGTGAGTGTGAGGCTTAGGGTTAGAGTTAGGGTGAGGTTTATGGTTAGGTTTATGGTTCGGGTGAGGGTGAGTTTAAGGGTTAGAGTTAGGGTTAGCATGAGGCTGAGGGTGAGGGTTAGGGTTAGGGGTAGTGTTAGGTTTAGGATGAGGGTTAGGGTGAGGGTTAGGGTGAGGGTTAGGTTTAGGGTTATGGTTAGGCTGAGGGTGAGGATGAGGTTTAGGGTTAGTGTGAGGATTAGGGTTAGGGTTAGGGTGAGGGCTAGGGTTGGGTGAGGGTTAGGGATGGGGTTAGCGTGAGGTTTAGGGTTACGGTGATGGTTAGGGTTAGTGTGAGGGTTAGTGTTAGGGTTAGGTTTATTATTAGGTTTAGGGTAAGTGTTAGGGTGAGGTTTAGGTTCAGGGTGAGGGTTATGGTTAGGTTGAGGGTTAGGGTTATGGTTAAGGTTATTGTTAGGGTTAGGGTTACGGTTAAGGTGAGGGTTAGGTTGAGGGTTACGGTTAGGGTTAGGATGAGGTTTAGGTTTAGGGTTAGGGATAGAATTAGGGTTAGGGTGACAGTGAGGTTTAAGGTTAGAGGTAGGGTTTGTGATAGGGTTAGGTTTAGGGTGAGGGTTAGGCATAGGCTTAGGCTTAGGCTTAGGCTTAGGCCGAGCATGAGGATGAGGTTTAGGGTTAGGGTGATGTTTCTGTTTAGGATTAGTGTTATTGTTAGTATTAGGATTAGAGTTACGGTGAGGGTGAGGGTGCAGGTGAGGGTTAGGTTTAGGGTTAGCGTGGGGTTTACTGTTAGGGTTACGGTTAGCGTTAGGTTGAGGGTGAGGTTTAGGGTTAGATTTAGGGTTAGTGTTAGGATAAGTTTTAGTGTTAGAGTTTGGGTTAGGGTGAAGCTGACGGTGAGGGTTAGGGTTAGGATTAATGTTAGGGTTAGGCTTATGGTGAGGGTTAGGTTGAGGGTGAGGGTTAGGGTTAGGGTTAGGAGTAGGATTAGTTTTAGGATTAGGGTGAGTGTGAGGGTTAGGGTTAGGGTTAGGGATAGGTTTAGGATTAGGCTGAGGTTGAGGGTTAGGGTTAAGGTTAGGCTTAGGATTAGGCTGAGGGTGAGGTTGTGGGTTAGGTTTAGTATGAGGGTTAGGGTTAGGTTTTGGGTTAGGGTGAGGTTGAGGCTGAGGATTAGGTTTAGGTTTAGGGTTAGGTTTAGGGGTAGTGTTAGTGTTAGTGTTAGGGTTATTGTTAGGGTGAGGGTGAGGTTTAGATATAGGGTTATGGGGAAGGATAGGGTGAGGGTTAGGGTTAGGGGTAGTGTTAGGTTTAGGTTGAGGGTGAGGGTTAGGTTGAGGTTTAAGGTTAGGGTTAGGTTTAGGATCAGTGTGAGGGATAGTGTTAGTTTTATGGTTAGTTTTAGGGTGAGGGTAAGTATTAGGGTGAGGTTTTGGGTTAGGGTGAGGGTTAGGGTTAGGTTTAGGGTTATTGTTATGTTTAGGTTTAGGGTTACGGTTAGGGTGAGGGTGAGGGTGAGGGTTAGGGTTAGGGTTATGTTGAGGCTTAGGGTTTGGGTTAGGGTTAGATTTAGGGTTAGGGTGAGGGTGAGGTTTAGGGTTAGGGTGACGCTTAGGGTTAGGGTTAGGGTGAGAGTTAGGGGAGGGTAAGTGTTAGTGTTAGGGTTAGGGATAGGATTAGGTTGAGGGTTAGGGTGAGGGTCAGTGTGTTTGTTAGGGTTAGGTCTAGAGTTAGGCTTAGGTTTAGGCTGAGGGTTAGAGTGATGGTTACAGTTAGGGTTAGAATTAGGTGGATGGGTTAGGATTAGGGTTAGGGTTAGGATTAGGGTTAGGGCAAGCGCTAGGTTGAGGGTGAGGCTTAGGGTTAGAGTTAGGGTGAGGTTAATGGTTAGCGTTAGGCTTAGGGTGAGGGTGAGGTTTAGGGTTAGATTTAGGGTTAGGGTGAGGCTGAGGGTGAGGGTTAGGTTTAGGGTTAGTTTGAGGTTTAGCGTTTGGGTTAGGGTTAGAGTTAGTGTTAGGGTGAGGGTGATGTTTAGGTTTAGAGTTACGTTTAGGGTGACGCTTAGGATTAGGGTTAGCGTTAGAGTTAGGGGGAGGGTTAGGTTTAATGTTAGGTTTTGGGATAGGATTAGGGTTAGATTTAGGGTGAGGGTCAGTGTGTTTGTGAGGGTTAGGTCTGGGGTTAGGCTTAGGTTTAGGCTGATGGTGAGGGTGATGGTTAGGGTTAGGGTTAGGTTTAGGCTTAGGGGGAGGATTAAGATTAGGGTTATGGATAATGCCAGGGCTAGGGTGAGGGTGAGGTTCAGGGTTAGAGTTAGGGTGAGGTTTATGGTTAGGGTTAGGGTTAGGCTAAGGGTGAGGTTTAGGGGTAGATTTAGGGTTAGGGTGAGGCTGAGTGTGAGGGTTAGGATTAGGGTTAGTGTTAGGTTTAGGTTTAGGGTTAGGGTGAGGGTTCGGGAGAGGTTTAGGGTTAGGGTTAGGCTGAGGGTGAGGGTGAGGGTTAGGGTGAGGATGAGGGTTAGGGTTAGGGTGAGGGCTAGGGTTGGGTGAGGGTTAGGGACAGGGTTAGTTTGAGGTTTAGGGTTAGGGTGATTGTTAGGGTTAGTGTGAGGGTTAGTGTTAGGTTTTGGGTTATTGTTAGGGTTAGGGTAAGTGTTAGGGTAAGGGTTAGCTTTAGGGTGAGTGTTATGTTTAGGGTGAGGGTTAGAGTTATGATTAAGGTTGTTGTTAGGGTTAGGGTTAGGCTTAGGGTTACGGTGTGGGTGAGGGTGCGGGTTACGATTAGGGTTAGGATGAGGTTTAGTTTAGGGTTAGGGTTAGATTTAGGGTTAGGGTGAGGGTTAGGGTTAGGGTTAGGCTTAGCCTTAGGCTGAGCATGAGTGTGAGGGTGAGGGTGAGGGTTCCGGTGAGGTTTAGGGTTAGGTTTAGCGTCATGTTTAGAGTTAGGTTGAGTTTTAGGGTTAGGATAAGTTTAAGGGTGAGGGCTAGGCTGAGGCTTAGGGTGAGGGTTAGGGTTATGGATAGGGTTAGGTTTAGGATTAGGGTTAGGGTTAGTGTGAGTGTGAGGATTAGGATTAGGGTTAGGGTTAGGCTTAGAGTTAGGATGAGGCTTAGGGTTTGGGTTAGGGTGAGGTTGAGGCTGAGGCTTAGGGTTAGGTTTAGGGTTAGGTTTAGGGTTAGTTTTAGGGTTAGGGTTAGGGTGAGAGTAAGGTTGAGGTTTTGATATAGGGTTAGGGGGAGGGTTAAGGTGAGGATTAGGGTTAGGGGTAGTGTTAGGTTTAGGTTGAGGGTGAGGGTTCGGTTGAGTTTGAGGGTTTGGTTTGGGTTAGGGTCAGTTTGAGGGTTAGTGTTAGTGTTAGATTTAGTGCTAGGGTGAGGGTAAGTGTTAAGTTGAGGTTATGGGTTAGGGTGACGGTTATGGTTAGGGTGAAGTTTAGGGTTAGGGTTTTGGTTATTGTTAGGTTTAAGTTTAGGATTACGGTTAAGGTGAGGGTAATGGTGATGGTGAGGGTTAGGGTTAGGTTGAGGTTTAGGGTTTGGTTTAGGTGTAGAATTAGGGTTAGGGTGAGGGTGAGGTTTAGGGTTAGATTTAGAGTTAGGGTGACGGTTAGGGTTAGGGTTAGGGTGAGGGTTAGGGGGAGAGTAAGGGTTAGTGTTAGGGTTAGCGTTAGGGTGAGGGTGAGTTTGTTTGTTAGTGTTAGGTCTAGGGTTAGGCTTAGATTTAGGCTGAGGTTGAGGGTGATGGTTAGGGTTAGGGTTAGTGTTATGGGGAGGGTTCGGATGAGGGATAGGTTTAGGATCAGTGTTAGGGCAAGGGCCAGCGTGAGGGTGAGGTTTAAAGTTAGAGTTAGGGTGAGGTTTATGGTTAGGGTTAGGATTAGGGTGAGGATGAGGCTTAGGGTTAGAGTTAGGGTTAGGTTGAGGCTGAGGGTGAGGGAAAGGTTTAGGGTTAGTGTTAGGTTTAGGGTTAGGGTTAGGGTGAGGGTTAGGGTTAGGGTGAGGTTTAGGGTTAGGGTTAGAATTAGGCTGAGGGTGAGGCTGGGGGAGAGGGATAGGGTGAGGATGAGGGTTAGGGTTAGGGTGAGGGCTAGGGTTGAGTGAGGGTTAGTGTAAGGGTTAGCGTGAGGTTTAGGGTTAGGGTGATGGTTAGGGTTAGTTTGAGGGTTAGTGTTAGGGTTAGGGTTATTGTTAGGGTTAGGCTAAGTGTTAGGGTGAGGGTTAGGGTTAGGTTGAGGATTATGGTTAGGGTGAGGGTTAGGGTTATGGTTAAGGTTATTGTTAGGGATAGGGTTAGGGTTACGGTTTCGGTGAGGGTGAGGGTGAGGGTTAGAGTTAGGGTTACGATGAGGTTTCGGTTTAGGTTTAGGGTTAGAATTAGGGTTAGGGTGACAGTGAGTTTTAGGGTTAGAGTTAAGGTTTGTGACAGCATTAGGGTTAGGGTGAGGGTTAGGCTTAGGCTTAGGCTTAGGCTTAGACCGAGCATGAGGGTGAGGGTTAGGGTTGGGTTGATGGTTCTGGTTTGGATTAGTGTTACTGTTAGGGCTAGGTTTAGAGTTACGGTGAGGGTGATGGTGCAGGTGAGGGATAGGGTTAGGGTTACTGTGGGGTTTACGGTTAGGGTTAGGATTAGGGTTATTGTTAGTGTTAAGGTTAGGATTAGGGTTAGGATGAGGGTGTGTGTGTTAAGTTTATGTTAGGGTTAGGGTTAGGGTTAGGGTTAGAAATAGGATTAGGGTTAGGGTGAGGGTGAGTGTGAGGTTTAGGTATAGGGTTAGGCTTAGGCTTAGGGTTAGGCTGAGGGTGAGGGTGGAGGTGAGGATTAGTGTTAGGGTGATGGTTAGGGTTAGGGTTAGGGTGAGGGGTAGTGTTAGGGTTAGGGTTAGAGTTAGGGTTAGGGTGAGCGTGAGGTTTCAGGGTAGAGTTAGGGTTAGGGTGAGGGTTAGGGTTAGAGTGAGGGTTAGGGTGGGGGTGACGGTAAGTGTAAAGGTGAGGGTAAGGCTGAGGTTGAGGGTTACAGTAAGGGTGAGGTTTAGCGTTATGGTGAGGGTTAGGGTTAGGGTTAGGGTGAGGGTGAGGGTTATATTGAGGATTAGTGTTAGGGTTAGTGTGAAATTTAGGGTGAGGATGAGGATTAGGGTTAGGGCGAGGTCTATGGAGAGGTTGAGGTTTAGTGTTAGTGTTAGTGTTAGTGTTAGGGTTAGGGTTAGGGTTAGGGTTAGGGTGAGAGTTATGTTTAGGGTGAAGTTTAGGGTTAGGGTTATTGTTAGTGTTAGGGTTAGGGTTAAGGTTATGGTGAGGGTAGGTTGAGTGTTAGGTTTAGGTCTAGGATGAGGTTTATGGATAGGGCTAGTGTTAGGGTTAGGGTCAGGGTGAGCTTTAGTGTTAGGGTTAGGGTGAGGCTAAGGGTCAGGGTTAGGTTTAGGATTAATGTTAGGGTCAAGTTTAAGGTGAGGGTTAGATTGAGTGTGAGGGTTAAGGTTAGGATTAGGGGCAGGCTTAGGGTTAAGCTGAGGTTGAGGGTGAGGCTTAGTGTTAGGGTGAGGTTTAGGTTTAGGGTCAGGGTGAGTGTAAGGTTTAGGGTTAGTGTTAGGCTTAGGATTAGGCTGAGGGTGAGGGTGTGGATTAGGGTTAGGGTTAGTGTTAGGGTGAGGTTTAGGGTTTGGGTTAGGGTTAGAGTTAGGGTTAGGGTGAGGGTGAGGTTTAAGGTTAGAGTTAGGGTTAGGGTGAGGTTTAGGTTGAGGGTTATGGTAAGGATTAATTTTAGGGTTAGGTTTAAGGTGAGAGTTAGGGGAAGTGTTAGGGTTAGGGTTAGGGTTAGGGATAGGATTAGGGTTAGAGTGGGGGGAATGTGTGTGTTAGGTTTAGGTTTAGGCGTAGGCTTAGGGTTAGGCTGAGGGTGAGTTGAGTGTGAGGGTTAGGGTTAAGCTTAGGCTTTGGGTTAGGCTGTGGTTGATGGTGGGGGTGAACATTAGGTTTAGGGTGATGGTTAGGGTTGGGGTTATGCTGAGTGTTAGGATGAGTGTTAGGTTTAGGATTAGGGTTAGGGTGAGGGCTAGGGTGAGGGTAAGGGTAAGTGTAAAGGTTAGGCTTAGGTTTAGGGTAATGCTGAGCATGAGGTTGAGGGTGAGGGTTAGGGTTAGGGTGATGGTTAGGATGAAGTTTAGGGTTAGGGTGAGTGTTAGGGTGAGGATGATAAAGGTAAAGGGGAGGTTTAGGCTGAGGGTGAGGTTTAAGATAAGGGTGAGGGTTAGGGATAGGGTTAGTGTAAGTGTTAGGGTTAGGGTTAGGGTGAGGGTGAGGGTTAGATTGAAGATTAGGGTGAGGGTTAGTGTGAGGTTTAGGGTGAGGATGAGGGTTAGGGTTAGGGTGAGGTGGAGGGTTAGAATTAGGGTTAGGGTGAGGGCTAGTGTGAGGATGAGGATTAGGGTTAGGCTTAGATTTAGGGTGAGGTTTAGGATTAGGTTGAGGGTTAGGATGAGGGGTAGGGTTAGGATTAGGTTTAGGGTGAGGGCTAGGGTGAGGGTGAGGTTTAGGTTTAGGGTTAGGATTAGGGTTAGGGTGAGGGTGAGATTAATGGTTAGATTTAGGTTTAGTTGGAAGGTTAGGTAGAGGGTTAGGGTTAGGTTAAGTGTTAGGGTTAAGGTTAGGTTGAGGGTTAGGATGAGGTTTAGGGTTAAGGTTAGGTTTAGGATTAGGGTAAGGGTGAAGGTGAGTGTGAGGTTTAGGGTTAGAGTGAGGGTTAGGATTAGGTTAAGGCTGAGGGTGTGGGTGGGGTGAGGATTAGGGTTTGGGTTAGGGTTAGGAAGAGGTTAGTTTGAGGGTTAGGATTAGGATTAGGGTTGAGGGCTAGGGTGAGGGTGAGGGTTAGGGTTAGGGTGATGGTTAGGTTTACGGTTTGGGTGAGGGTTAGGATGAGGTTTAGGGTTAGGGTGAGGGTTAAGGTGAGGGTGATGGTAAGGATAATGTTGAGGTTTAGGCTGACGGTGATGTTTAAGATAAGGGTGAGTGTTAGGGTTAGGTTTAGGGTTAGGGTAAGGGTTAGGGTTAGGATTAGGGTGAGGGTTAGATTGAGAATTAAAGTTAGGGTTAGTGTGAGGTTTAAGGTGAGGATGAGGGTTAGGATTAGGTTGAGGGTGAGGGTTAGATTTAGGGTTAGGGTGAGGGCTAGGATTAGGGTGAGGATTAGGGTTAGGGATAGGGTTAGGGTGAGGTTTAGGATTAGGGTGAGGTTTAGGGTTATTGTGAGGGTTAGTGTTAGGTTTAGGGTTAGTGTTAGGGTGAGGGTAAGTGTTAGCGTGAGGGTTAGGTTTAGGGCGCGGGTTATATTTAGGGTGAGGGTTAGGGTTAGGTTTAGGGTTATTGTTAGGTTTAGGGTTAGGGTTAAGGTTACAGTGAGGGTGAGGGTTAGGGTTAGGGTTACAGTGAGGTTTAGTATTTGGGTTAGGGTTAGAGTAAGGGTTAGGTTAAGGGTGAGGATTAGGGGTACAGTTTTGGTTAGGGTGAGTTTTAGGTTTAGGGTGCGGGTTAGCGTGAGGGTGACGGTAACGGTAAAGCTGAGGGTTAGGCTGAGGGTGAGGTTTACGGTAAGGGTGAGGGTTAGGGTTAGGGTGACGTTTAGTGTTAGCGTTAGGGTGAGGTTGTGGGTTAGATTGAGGATTAGGGTTAGGGTTAGTGTGAGGTTTAGGGTGAGGATGAGCGTTAGGGTTAGGGTGAGGGTGTGGGTTAGAATTAGGTTTAGGGTGAGGTTTAGGATTAGGGTGAGGTTTAGGGTTAGTGTGATGGTTAGTGTTAGGGTCAGGGTAAGTGTTAGGGTGAGGGGTAGAGTTAGGGTGAGTGTTATGTTCAGGGTGAGGTTTTGGGTTAGGTTTAGGGTTATTGTTAGTTTTAGGGTTAGGGTTACGGTTTCAGTGATGGTGAGGGTTAGAGTTAGGGTTACAGTGAGGTTTAGTGTTAGGGTTAGGGTTAGAGTAAGGGTTAGGGTGAGGGTGAGGTTTAGGGGTACAGTTTTAATTAGGGTGAGGGTTAGGGTTAGGGTGCGGTATAGCCTGGGGGTGACGGTAAGGGTTAGGTGAGGGTGAGGCTGAGGGTGAGGGTTAAGGTTAGGGTGAGGGTTAGGGTTAGGGTGAGGGTTAGTGTTAGCGGTAGGGTGAGGTTGAGGGTTAGATTGAGGATTAGTGTTAGGGTTAGTGTGAGGTTTATGGTGAGGATGAGGGTTAGGGTTATTCTGAAGCCTAGGGTGAGGTTGAGGGTTAGGGTTAGTGTTAGGGTGAGGTTTAGGTTTAGGGTCATGTTTAGCGTTAGTGTGAGGGTTAGTGTTAGGTTTAGTGTTAGGGTGAGGGTAAGTGTTAGGGTGAGGGTTAGGGTTAGGGTGAGGGTTATGGTTAGGGTGAGGGTTAGGGTTAGGATAAGTGTAAGGGTTAGGGTTAGGCTGAGTGTTAGGGTGAGGGTTAGTGTTAGGGATAGGGTGAGGTTTAGGATTAGGTTTATGGTGAGGGTGAGTGTGAGGGTTAGGATACCGGATAGCATTAGGCTTAGAGTTAGGATGAGGGTTAGGGTTAGGGTTTGGGTTAGGGTGAGGGTGAGTCTGAGGATTATTGTTAGGTTTAGGGTTAGTGTTAGTGTTAGGTTTAGTTTTAGCGTTACAGTGATGGTTGGGGTTAGGGTTAGGGTTAGGGTTAGGCTTAGAATTAGGGTGAGACTTAGGATGAGGATTAGGTTTACGGTTAGGTTTAGGGTGAGGGCTAGGGTGAAGGTGAGGATTAGGGTTAGTGTTAGGGTAAGGTTTAGGGTTAGGGTGAGGGTTAGGATGAGGGTTAATGTTACAGTGAGGGTGAAGGTTAGGTTTAGGTTGAGGGTTAAGGTTAGGATTAGGGTTAGGGTGAGGTTGTTAGATTTACGGTTAGGGTTAGGGTTATGGTTAGGATTACTGTCATTGTTATGATTAGGATTAGAGTTATAGTAAGAGTGAGCATGAGGGTGAGTGTTAGTGTTAGGGTGAGGTTTAGTGTTAGGGTTAGGTTTAGGGTGAGTGTGAGGGTGAGTTTTATGGTTAGATTTAGCTTATTTGGGGTGTTAGGTCGAGATTTAGGGTTAGGGTAAGTGTTAGGGTTATGGTTAGGTTGAGGGTTAGGTTGAGGTTTAGTGTTAGGTTTAGGGTTAGGGTTAGGATTAGGGTTAGGGTGAGGGTGAGGGTGAGGTTTAGGGTTAGGCTTAGGCTTAGGCTTAGGGTTAGGCTGAGGTTGAGGGTGGGGGTGAGGATTAGGGTTAGGGTGATGGTTACGGTTAGCGTTAGGGTGAGGGTTAGTGTTAGGGTTAGGGTTAGATTTATGGTTAGGCTGAGGGTGAGGTTTCAGGGAAGAGTTAGGTTTATGGTGAGGGTAAGGGTTAGCGTGAGGGTTATCGTGGGGGTGACGGCAAGGGTAAAGTTGAGGTTTAGACTGACGTTGAGGGTTATGATAAGGGTGAGGGTAAGGGTTAGGGTGAGGGTTAGTGTTAGTGTTAGGGTGAGGTTGCGGGTTAGATTGAGGATTAGTGTTAGGGTTAGTGTGAGGTTTATGGTGAGGATGAGAATTAGGGTTAGGGTAAAGGCTAGGGTGAGGGTGAGGATTAGGTTTAGTGTTAGGGTGAGGTTTAGGGTTAGGGTGATGTTTAGGTTTAGTGTGAGTGTTAGGGTCAGTGTTGGGTTGAGGGTAAGCGTTAGGGTGAGGGTTAGTGTTAGGGAGAGGTTTATGGTTAGGGTGAGGGTTAGGGATAGGATAAGTGTATGGGTGAGGGCTAGATTGAGGGTTAGGGTGAGTGTTAGGGTTAGGGATAGGCTTAAGTTTAGGATAAGGTTTAGGGTGAGTGTGAGTGTGAAGGTTAGGATTAGGGTTAGAGTTAGGCTTAGAGTTAGGAGGAGGGTTAGGGTTAGGGTTTGGGTTAGGGTGAGGTTGAGGCTGAGGATTAGGGTTTAGGTTTAGGGTTAGGTTTAGGTTTAGTGTTAGTGTTAGTGTTAGGGTTAGTGTTAGTGTTACAGTGCGGTTTGGGCTTAGGGTTATCGTTAGGGTTAGGCTTAGAGTTAGGGTGAGGGTTTGGATGATTATTAGGTTAAAATTAGGGTTAAGGATAGGGCTAGGTTGAAGGGTTTAGGGTTAGTGTTAGGGTAAGGTTTAGGTTTAGGGTTAGGGTGAGGGTGAATGTTAGGCTGAAGGTTAGGGTTACAGTGAGGGTGATGGTTAGGGTTAGGATTAGCATGATGGTTACGATTGGGGTTAGGGTGAGGTTGAGTGTTAGCATTAGGGTTAGGGTTAGGGTTAGGATTACTGTTATTGTTAGGGTTAAGGTTAGAGTTATGGTGAGAGTGAGGGTGAGGGTGAGTGTTAGTGTTAGGGTGAAGTTGAGGGTTAGGGTTAGGGTTAGGAGTAGGATTAGGGTTAGTGTAAGGGTGAGTGTGAGGGTTAGGGTTAGGGATAGGCTTAGGGTTAGGCTGAGGTTGAGGTTGAGGGTTAGGTTTAGGGTGAGGTTTAGGGTTAGGGATTGGGTGAGTGTCAGGGTTAGGTTTAGGGTTAGGCTTAGGATTAGGCTGAGGGTGAAGTAGTGGGATAGGTTTAGGCTTAGTGTTAGGGTGTTAGGGTGAGGTTTAGGTTTTTGTTTAGGGTTAGAGTTAGGGTTAGGGTGAGGGTGAGGTTTGGGGTTAGAGTTAGGGTTAGGGTGAGGATTAGGTTGAGGGTTATGGTAAGGGTTAATTTTAGGGTTAGGGTTGGGGTGAGACTTAGGGGGAGGGTTACGTTTAGGGATAGGATTAGGGTTAGAGTGAGGGGGAGTGTGTGTGTTAGGTTTAGGTTTAGGGTTAGTGTGAGCTTTATGCTGAGGGTGAGGTTGAGGGTGAGGGTTAGGTTTAGGGGGAGTGTTAGGGTAAGGGTTAGGGTTAGGGTAAGGGCTAGGGTGAGTGTGAGGGTGAAGTTTAAGGTTCGGCTTAGGTGTAGGGTTAGGGTGAGGGTGAGGTTTAGGGTTAGAGTTAGGGTTAGGGTGAGTGTGAGGGTTAGGCTTAGGATTAGGCTGAGGGTGAGGGTGAGGGTTAGGCTTAGGTTGAGGGTTAGGGTTATGGGGAGGTTTAGGATGAGGGTTAGGTTTAGGATTAGGTTTAGGGTGAGGGTGAGTGTGTGTGTTAGGGTTAGGTTTACGATTAGGCTTAGGGTTAGTCTGAGGGTGAGTTTGAGGGTTAGGGTTAGGGTGAGGTGAGGGTTAGGGTAAGAGTTAGGGGGACAGTTAGGAAGAGGGTTAGGGTTATGATTAGGGTTCGGTGAGAGCTAGGGTGAGGGTGAGGTTTAGGTTTAGGTTTGGGCTGAGGGTTAGGTTTAGGGTATGGATGATAGTTAGGGTTCGGTTTAAGTTTAGGGTTAGGTTGAGCGTTAGGGTAAGGGTTATGGTGAAGGTGAGGGTTAGGGTTCGGTTGAGGGTTATGGTTCGGATTAGGGGTTGAGTGAGGGTGATGGTGAGGGTTAGGTTTAGTGTTAGGGTGAGGGTTAGGATGAGGTTTACGGTTAGGATTAGTGTGAGGGTGAGGACTAGGCTGAGGGTGAGGTTTAGGGTTAGGGTTAGGGTGAGGTTTAGGGTTAGGTTTAGTGTTAGGGTTAGGATGAGTGTAAGGGTTAGGGTTAGAGTTAGGGTTAGGGTGAGGCTGAGTTTGAGGGTTAGGGTTAGTGTTAGTGTTAGATGTAGGGTTAGGGTGAGGTTTAGGTTGAGTGTGAGGGTTAGGCTTAGGGTTAGGATTATGTTTAGGGTAAGGGTTAGGGTGAGTGTGAGCCATATGGTTAGGGTTAGGTTTAGGCTTAGGGTTAGATTGAGGGTGAGAGTGGGGGTGAGCGTTAGGTTTAGGGTGAGTGTGAGGGTTAGGGTTAGGTTGAGGGTTAGGGTTAGGTTTACGGTGAGTGTGAGGGTTAGGGTTAGGTTGAGAGTTAGGGTTAGAGTTAGGGTTAGGGTGAGGGTTAAGGTTAGGGTTAGGGTGAGGGTAAGGATGAGGATTAGGGTTAGGATTAGGGTTAGGGTGAGGGCTAGGGTGAGGTTAAGGGTTAGGGTTAGTGTTAGATTAAGGTTTATGGTTAGGGTTAGGGTTAGGGTGAGTATTAGGTTGAGGGTTAGGGTTACAGTGAAGGTGAGGATTAGGGTTAGGGTGAGGGATAGGCTTAGGGTTAGGCTTAGGTTTAGGCTTAGGCGTAGGCCGAGCATGTGGGTCAAGGTTCGGGTTCAGGTCCAGGTAAGGGTTAGGGTTAGGTTGAGAGTTAGGTTGAGGTTTAGGTTTAGGATAAGTTTAAGGGTCAGGGCTAGGCTGAGGGTTAGGGTGAGGTTTAGGGTTAGGGATAGGGTTAGGTTTAGGTTTAGGGTTAGCGTCAGTGTGAGGGTTAGGATTAGGTTTAGGGTTAGGCTTAGAGTTAGGATGAGGTTTCAGGTTAGGGTTTGGTTTAGGGTGAGGTTGAGTCGGGATTAGGGTTAGGTTTAGGGTTAGGTTTAGAGGGAGTGTTAGTGTTAGTGTTAGGGTTAGGGTTAGGGTGAGGGTGAGGTTTAGATATAGGGTTAGGGGGAAGGATAGGGTGAGGGTTAGGGTTAGGGGTAGTGTTAGGTTTAGGTTGAGGGTGAGGGTTAGGTTGAGGTTTAAGGTTAGGTTAGGGTTAGGGTCAGTGTGAGGGATAGTGTTAGTGTTAGGGTTAGTGTTAGGGTGTGGGTAAGTGGTAATGTGAGGTTATGGGTTAGGGTGACGGTTAGGGTTAGGGTTAGGGTTATTGTTAGGTTTAGGTTTAGGGTTACGGTTAAGGTGAGGGTGAGGGTGAGGATTAGGTTTAGGGTTATGTTGAGGTTTAGGGTTTGGGTTAGGGTTAGATTTAGAGTTAGGGTGAGGGTGAGGTTTGGGGTTAGGGTGACGCTTAGGGCTAGGTTTAGGGTGAGTGTTATGGGGAGGGTAAGGTTAGTGTTAGGGTTAGGGATAGGATTAGGTTTAAGGTTAGGGTGAAGGTCAGTGTGTTTGTTAGGGTTAGGTCTGGGGTTAGGCATAGGTTTAGGCTGAGGGTGAGGGTGATGGTTAGGGTTAGGGTTAGGGTTAGGGTTAGGGGGAGTATTAATATTAGGGTTAGGGTTAGGATTAGGGTTAGGGAAAGGTCTAGGGTGAGGGTGAGGTTTAGGGTTAGAGTTAGGGTGAGGTTTATGGTTAGGGTTAGGGTTAGGGTGAGGTTTAGGGTTAGATTTAGGTTTAGGGTGAGGCTGAGGGTGAGGTTTAGGTTTTGGGTTAGTTTGAGGTTTAGGGTTTGGGTTAGGGTTAGAATTAGGGTTAGGGTGAGCTTGAGGTTTAGGTTTAGATTTAGGGTTAGGGTGATGCTTAGGGTTAGGGTTAGGGTGAGAGTTAGGGGGCGGGTAAGGGTTAGTGTTAGGGTGAGGAATAGGATTAGGGTTAGGGTGAGGGTGAGTGTCAGTGTGTTTGTTAGGGTTAGGTCTGGTTTTAGGCTTAGGTATAGGCTGAGTGTGAGGGTGATGTTTAGGGTTAGGGTTAGGGTTAGGGGAAGGATTAAGATTAATGTTTGGGTTAGGGTTAGTGATAGGGCCAGGGCTAGGATGTGGGTGAGGTTTAGGGTTAGAGTTAGGGTGAGGTTTATGGTTAGGTTTAGGTTTAGGGTGAGGGTGAGGTTTAGGGTTAGATTTAGGGTTAGGGTGAGGCTGAGGGTGAGGGTTAGTGTTAGGGTTAGTGTTAGTTTTAGGTTTAGGTTTAGGCTGAGGGTGAGGGTGAGGGTTAGGGTGAGGATGAGGGTTAGGGTTAGTGTGAGGGCTAGGGTTGGGTGTGGGTTAGGGATAGGGTTAGTGTGAGATTTAGGGTTAGGGTGATGGTTAGTGTTATTGTGAGGGTTAGTGTTAGGTTTAGGGTTATTGTTAGGGTTAGGGTAAGTGTTAGAGTGAGGGTTAGCTTTAGGGTGAGTGTTTTATTGTTAGGGTGAGGGTTAGGGTTATGGTTAAGGTTGTTGTTAGGGTTAGGGTTAGGGTTACGGTTACGGTGTTGGTGAGGGTGCGGGTTACGGTTAGGGTTAGGATGAGGTTTAGGTTTAGGGTTAGGAATAGAATTAGGGTTAGGGTGACAGTGAGGTTTAGGGTTAGAGTTAGGGTTTGTGATAGGGTTAGGCTTAGGGTGAGGGTTAGGGTTAGTCTTAGGCTTAGGATTAGGCTTAGGCCTAGCATGAGGGTGAGGGTTAGGGTTAGGGTGATGGTTCTGTTTCAGATTAGTGTTATTGTTAGTGTTAGGGTTAGAGTTACGGTGAGAGTGAGGGTGCAGGTGAGGGTTAGGGTTAGGGTGCAGTTTACGTTTAGGGTTAGGGTTAGGGTTAGGTTGAGGGTGAGGTTTAGGGTTAGTGTTAGGATAAGTTTTAGTGTTAGAGTTAGGGTTAGGGTGAGGCTGAGGGTGAGGGTTAGGGTTAGGATTAATGTTAGGGTTAGGCTTATGATTAGGGTTAGTGTGAGGGTGAGGATTAGGGTTAGGTTTAGGAGTAGGATTAGGTTTAGGATTAGGGTGAGTGTGAGGGTTACGGTTAGGGTTAGGGATAGGCTTAGGATTAGGCTGAGGGTGAAGGTGTGGGTTAGGGTTAGGATGAGGTTTAGGGTTATGTGGAGGGTTAGGATGAGGGTTAGGGTTAGGATTAGGGGAAGGATGAGGGTGATTGTGTGTGTTAGGGTTAGGTTTAGGGTTAGGCTTAGGGTTATTATGAGGGTGAGTTTGAGTATTAGGGTTAGGGTTAGGGTGAGGGTTTGGGTAAGGGTTAGGAGGAGGGTTAGGAAAAGGGTTAAGGTAAGGATTAGTGTTTGGTGAGGGCTAGGGTGAGTGTGAGGTTTATGGTTAGGTTTGGAGTGAGGATTAGGTTTAGGGTAAAGGTGAGAATTAGGGTTCGGTTTAAGATTAGGGTTAGGTTGAGGGTTAGGGTAAGGGTTATGGTGAGGGTGAGGGTTAGGGTTAGGTTGAGGGTTAGGGTTCGGATTAGGGTTAGGGTGAAGGTGAGGGTGAGGGTTAGGTTTAGTGTTAGGATGAGGGTTAGGCTTAGGATTAAGGTTTTGGTGAGTGATAGGGTGAGGGTGAGGTTTAGAGTTAGGGTTAGGGTGAGGTTTAGGGTTAGGGTTAGTGTTAGGGTTAGGGTGAGGGTGAGGTTTAGGGTTAGAGTTAGGGTTATGGTGAGGCTGAGTTTGAGGGTTAGTGTTAGTGTTAGTTTTAGGGTTAGGTTGAGTGTGAGGGTTAGGCTTAGGGTTAGGATTATGTTTAGGGTAAGGGTTAGGGTTAGTGTGAGCGATATGGTTAGGGTTAGGTTTCGGCTTAAGGTTAGACTGAGGGTGAGGGTGTGGGTGAGGTTTAGGTTTAGGGTGAGTGTGAGGGTTACGGTTAGGTTGAGAGTTAGGGTTAGAGTTAGGGTTAGGGTGAGGGTTAAGGTTAGGGTTAGGGTGAGGGTAAGGATGAGGACTAGGGTTAGTATTAGGGTTAGGGTGAGGGCTAGGGTTGGGTGAGGTTTAGGGATAGGGTTAGCGTGAGGTTTAGGTTTACGGTGATGGTTAGGGTTAGTGTGAGTGTTAGTGTTAGGGTTAGGGTTATTGTTAGGGTTAGGGTAAGTGTTAGGGTGAGGGTTAGCTTTATGGTGATTGGTTATGGTTAGGGTGAGGGTTAGGGTTATGGTTAAGGTTATTGTTAGGTTTAGGGTTACGGTTATGGTGACGGTGAGTGTGAGGGTTACGGTTAGGGTTAGGATGAGGTTTAGGTTTAGGGTTAGAGATAAAATTAGGGTTAGGGTGACAGTGATCTCACTGTTAGGGTTTGTGATAGGGATAGGGTTAGGGTGAGCGTTAGGGTTTGTCTTAGTCTTCGGCTTAGGCTTAGGCCTAGCATGAGGGTGAGGGTTAGGGTTAGGCTGATGGTTCTGTTTAGGATTAGTGTTATTGTTAGTGTTAGGGTTAGAGTTACGGTGAGGGTGAGGGTGCAGGTGAGGGTTAGGGTTAGGGTTAGGTTGAGTGTGAGGTTTAAGGTTAGATTTAGGGTTAGTGTTAGGATAAGGTTTAGTGTTAGAGTTAAAGTTAGGGTGAGGCTGAGGGTGAGGTTTACTGTTAGGATTAATGTTAGTGTTAGGCTTCTGGTGAGGGTAAGGTTGAGTGTGAGGGTTAGGGTTAGGGTTAGGAGTAGGATTAGGGTTAGGATTAGGGTGAGTGTGAGGGTTATGGTTAGGGTTTGGGAAAGGCTTAGGGTTAGGCTGAGGTTGAGGGTTAGTGTTAGTGTTAGTGTTAGCATGAGGTATAGGGTTAGGGTTAGGGTTAGTGTGAGGGTTAGTGTTAGGGTTAGGTTTAGGATTAGCCTGAGGGTGAGGGTGAGGGTTAGACTTAGGTTGAGGGTTAGGGTTGTGGGGAGGTTTAGGATGAGTGTTAGTGTTAGGATTAGGGTTAGGTTGAGGGTGAGTGTGTGTGTTAGGTTTAGTTTTAGGGTTAGGCTGAGGGTGAGTTTGAGGCTTAGGGTTAGGCTGAGGGTGAGGGTTAGGGTAAGGGTTAGGGGGAGGGTTAGGAAGTGGGTTAGGGTAAGGATTAGTGTTTGGTGAGGGCTAGGGTGAGGGTGAGGTTTAGGGTTAGGTTTGGAGTGAGGGTTAGGGTTAGGGTAAGTGTGAGAATTAGGGTTCGGTTTAAGTTTAGGGTAACGTTGACGGTTAGGGTAAGGGTTATGGTGAGGTTGAGGGTTAGGGTTAGGTTGAGGTTTAGGGTTCGGATTAGGGTTGGGGTGAATGTGACGGTGAGGGTTAAGTTTAGTGTTAGGGTGAGGGTTAGAATGAGGGTTAGGCTTAGGATTAAGGTTTTGGTGAGTGCTAGAGTGAGGGTGAGGTTTAGGGTTAGGATTAGGGTGAGGTTTAGGGTTAGGGTTAGTTTTAGGGTTAGGGTGAGGGTGAGGTTTAGGGTTAGAATTAGGGTTAGGGTGAGGCTGAGTTTGAGAGTTAGTCTTAGTGTTAGTGTTAGATTTAGGGTTAGGGTGAGGGTTAGGTTGAGTGTGAGGGTTAGGCTTAGGGTTAGGATTATATTTAGGGTAAGGGTTAGGGTGAGTGTGAGCGATATGGTTAGGGTTAGGGTTAGGCTTAAGATTAGACTGAGGGTCAGGTTTAGGTTTAGGGTGAGTGTGAGGGTTATGGTTAGGTTGAGAGTTAGGGTTAGAGTTAGGGTTAGGGTGAGGGTTAAGGTTAGGGTCAGGGTGAGGGTAAGGATGAGGACTAGGGTTAGGATTAGGGTTAGGGTGAGGGCTAGGGTGAGTTTGAGGGTTAGGGTTAGTGTTAGATTAAAGGGTTAGGCTTAGGGTTAAGGTGAGGATTAGGTTGAGGGTTAGAGTTACAGTGAAGGTGAGGATTAGGGTTAGGGTGAGGGTTAGGGTTAAGGTTAGGCTTAGCCTTAGGCTTAGGCTTAGGCCAAGCATGAGGGTGAGGGTGATGGTTCGGTTCAGGGTGAGGGTTAGGGTTAGGTTGAGAGTTAGGTTGAGGTTTAGGGTTAGGATAAGTTTAAGGGTGAGGGATAGGCTGAGGGTTAGGGTGAGGTTTAGGGTTAGGGATAGGGTTAGGTGTAGGATTACGGTTAGGGTGAGTTTGAGTGTTAGGATTAGGGTTAGGGTTAGGCTTAGAGTTAGGATGAGGTTTAGGGATAGGGTTTCGTTTAGGGTGAGGTTGAGGCTGAGGATTAGGTTAAGTTTAGGGTTAGGTTTAGGGGTAGTGTTAGTCTTAGGGTTAGGGTTAGGGTTAGGGTGAGGGTGAGGTTTAGATATAGGGTTAAAGGGAGGGATAGGGTGAGAGTTAGGGTTAGGGGTACTGTTAGGTTTAGGTTGAGGGTGAGGGTTAGGTTGAGGTTTAAAGTTAGGGTTAGGGTTAGGGTCAGTGTGAGGGATAGTGTTAGTGCTAGGGTTAGTGTTAGGGTGAGGGTAAGTGTTAGGGTGAGGTTATGGGTTAGGGTGACGGTTAGGGTTAGGGTTATTGTTAGGTTTAGGTTTAGGGTTACGGTTACAGTGAGGGTGAGGGTGATGGTTAGGTTTAGGGTTATTTTGAGGTTTAAGGTTTGGATTAGGGTTAGATTTAGGGTTAGGGTGAGGGTGAGGTTTAGGGTTAGGGTGACGCTTAGGGTTAGGGTTAGGGTGAGAGTTAGGGGGAGGGTAAGGATTAGTGTTAGGGTTAGGGATAGGATTAGGGTTAGGGTTAAGGTGAGGGTTAGTGTGTTTGTTAGGTTTAGATCTAGGGTTAGGCTTATGTTTAGGCTGAGGGTGAGCTTGATATTTAGGGTTAGGGTTAGGGTTAGGGATAGGGGGAGGGTTAGGATTAGGGTTAAGGTTAGGATTAGGGTTAGAGCAAGGGCTAGGGTGAGGGTGAGGTTTAGGGTTAGAGTTAGGGTGAGGTTTATGGTTAGGGTTAGGGTTAGGGTGAAGGTGAGGTTTAGGGTTAGATTTAGGGTTAGGGTGACGCTGAGAGTGAGGGTTAGGTTTAGGGTTAGTTTGAGGTTTAGGGTTTGGGTTAGGGTTAGAGTTAGGGTTAGGGTAAGGGTGAGGTTTAGGTTTAGAGTTAGTGTTAGGGTGATGCTTAGGGATAGGGTTAGGCTGAGAATTAGGGGGAGGGTAAAAGGTTTAGTGTTAGGTTTAGGGATAGGATTAAGCTTTGGGTTAGGGTGAGGGTCAGTGTGTTTGTTAGAGTTAGGTCTGGGGTTAGGATTAGGTTTAGGCTGAGGGTGAGGGTGATGGTTAGGGTGAGGGTTAGGGTTAGGGTTAGGGGGAGGATTAAGATTAGGGTTAGGGTTAGGATTAGGGATAGGGCCAACGCTAGGTTGAGGGTGAGGTTTAGGGTTAGAGTTAGGGTGAGGTTTATGGTTAGGGTTAGGGTGAGGGTGAGGTTTAGGGTTATATTTAGAGTTAGGGTGAGGCTGAGGGTGAGGGTTAGGGTTAGGGTTAGTGTTAGGTTTAGGTTTAGGGTTTGGGTGAGGTTTAGGGTGAGGTTTAGTTTTAGGGTTAGGGTTAGGCTGAGTGTGAGGTTCTGGGTTAGGGTGAGGATGAGGGTTAGGGTTAGGGTGAGGGCTAGGGTTGGATGAGGGTTCGGGATAGGGTTAGTGTGAGGTTTAGGGTTAGGGTGATGGTTAGGGTTAGTGTGATGGTTATTGTTAGGTTTAGGGTTATTTTTAGGGTTAGGGTAAGTGTTATGGTGAGGGTTAGCTTTAGGGTGAGTGTTATGGTTAGGGTGAGGGTTAGGGTTATGGTTAAGGTTGTTGTTAAGTTTCGGGTTAGGGTTAAGGTTACTGTGTTGGTGAGGGTGTGGGTTACGGTTTGGGTTAGGATGAGGTTTAGGTTTAGGGTTAGGGATAGAATTAGGGTTAGGGTGACAGTGAGGTTTAGGGTTAGAGTTAGGGTTTGTGATAGGGTTAAGGTTAGGGTGAGGTTTAGGGTTAGGCTTAGGCTTAGGCTTACGCCCAGCATGAGTGTGAGGGTTAGGTTTAGTGTGATGGTTCTGATTAGGATTAGTGTTATTGTTAGTGTTAGGGTCAGAGTTATAGTGAGGGTGAGGGTGCAGGTGAGGGTGAGGGTTAGGGTTAGTGTGGGGTTTACGGTTAGGGTTAGGGTTAGGGTTAGGTTTAGGGTGAGGTTTAGGGTTAGATTCAGGGTTAGTGTTAGGATTAGCTTTAGTGTTAGAGTTAGGGTTAGGGTGAGGCTGAGGGTGAGGGTTAGGGTTAGATTTAGGGTTAGTATTAGGATAAGTTTTAGTGTTAGAGTTAGGGTTAGGGTGAGGCTGAGGGTGAGCGTTAGGTTTAGAATTAATGTTAGGATTAGGCTTATGGTGAGGGTTAGGTTGAGGGTGAGGGTTAGGGTTAGGGTTAGGAGTAGGTTTAGGGTTAGGATTAGGGTGAGTGTGAGGTTTTGGGTTAGGGTTAGGGATAGGCTTAGGGTTAAGGTGAGGTTGAGGGTTAGGGTTAGGGTTAGCGTGAGGTATAGGTAAGGGTTAGGGTGAGTGTGAGGGTTAGGGTTAGGGTTAGGCTTAGGATTAGGCTGAGGGTGAGGGTGTGGGTTAGGGTTAGGATGAGGTTTAGGGTTATGGGGAGGGTTATTATGAGGGTTAGGGTTAGGATTAGGGTTAGGATGAGGGTGATTGTGTGTGTTAGGGGTAGGTTTAAGGTTAGGCTTAGGGTTAGTCTGAGGGTTAGTTTGAGGGTTAGGGTTAGAGTTAGGGTGAGGGTTAGGGTAAGGCTTAGGGGCAGGGTTAGGAAGAGGGTTAGGGTAAGATTTAGTGTTTGGTGAGGGCTAGGGTGAGGGTGAGGTTTAGGGTTAGGTTTGCAGTGAGGGTTAGGTTTAGGGTAAGGGTGAGAATTAGGGTTCGGTTTAAGTTTAGGGTTAGGTTGAGGGTTAGGGTAAGGGTTAGGGTGAGGATGAAGGTTAGGGTTAGGTTGAGGTTAGGGTTCGGATTAGGGTTAGGTTGAAGGTGACGGTGAAGGTTAGGTTTAGTGTTAGGGTGAGGGTTAGGATGAGGGTTAGGCTTAGGATTAAGGTTTTGGTGAGTGCTAGGGTGAGGGTGAGGTTTAGGGTTAGGGTTAGGGTGAGGTTTAGGGTTAGGGTTAGTGTTAGGGTTAGGGTGAGTGTGAGGTTTAGGGTTAGAGTTAGGGTTAGGTTGAGGCTGAGTTTGAGGGTTAGTGTTAGTGTTAGTGTTAGTGTTAGGGTTAGGATGAGGTTTAGGTTGAGTGTGAGGGTTAGTCTTAGCGTTAGGATTATTTTTAGGGTCAGGGTTAGGGTGAGTGTGAGCTATATGTTTAGGGTTAGGGTTAGGCTTAAGGTTAGACTGAGGGTGAGGTTGGGGGTGAGGTTTAGGTTTAGGGTGAGTGTGAGGGTTACGGTTAGGTTGAGAGTTAGGGTTAGAATTATGGTTAGGGTGAGGGTTAAGTTTAGGGTTAGGGTGAGGGCAAGGATGAGGATTAGGGTTAGGATTAGGGTTAGGGTGAGGGCTAGGGTGAGGTTGATGTTTAGGGTTAGTGTTAGATTAAGGTTTAGAGTTAGGGTGAGGATTAGGTTGAGGGTTAGGGTTAGAGTGAGGGTGAGGATTAGGGTTAGGCTGAGGGTTAGGTTTAGTATTAGGGTTAGCTTGAGTGTGAGTATTAGCATTAGGGTTAGGGTTAGGATTAGTGTTATAGTTAGGGTTAGTGTTAGAGTTATTGTGAGGGTGACGGTGAGGGTGAGGGTTAGGTTTAGGGTTAGGTTGAGGTTTAGGGTTAGGGTTTAGGATTAGGGTTAGGGTGAGGGTGTGGTTTAGGGTTAGATTTAGGGTTAGTTGGGGGGTTAGGTAGAAGTGTGGGTTAGGTTTACTTTTAGGATTAAGGATAGGCTGAGTGTTAGGTTGAAGTTTAGGGTTACGGTTAGGTTTAGGTTTAAGATTAGGGTGAGGGTGAGGGTGAGTGTGAGGGTTAGGGTTAGGGTTAGGCTTAGGCTTAGCGTGAGGATTATGGTTAGTGTTAGAGTAAGGTTTAGGGTTAGGGTTAGGATTAGGGTGAGGATTAGGATGAGGGATAGTGTTACGGTGAGAGTTAGGTTTAGCGTTAAGGTTAGGGTTAGGGTTAGGTTTAGGTTGAGGTTGAGTGTTAGCATTAGGGTTAGGTTAGGGTTAGGGTTAGGTTTAGCGTTAGGATTACTGATATTGTTAGGGTTAGGGTTAGAGTTATGGTGAGGGTGAGGGTCAGGGTGAGTGTTAGGATTTGGTTGAGGTTTAGGTTGAGGCTTAGTGTTAAGGTTAGTGTTGAGGTTAGGATTAGGTTAGGGTGAGCCTGAGTGTGAGGTTTAGGGTTAGGCTTAGGCATAGGCTTAGGGTTAGGCTGATGGTGACGGTGGGGGTGAGGATTAGGGTTAGGGTGATTGTTACACTTAGGGTTCAGGTGAGGGTTAGTTTTAGGATCAGGGTTAGAGTTAGGGTTAAGGTGAGGTTGAGGTTTAGCTGTAGAGTTAGGGGTAGGGGGAGGGTTAGGGTTAGAGTGAGGGTTAGGGTGAGGGTGAAGGTAAGGGTAAAGTTGAGGGTTAGGTTGAGGGTGAGGGTTACGGGAAGGGTGAGGTTTAAGGTTAGGGTGAGTGTTAGGGTTAGGGATAGGGTGAGGGTGAGGGTTAGATTGAGGATTAGTTTTAGGGTTAGTGTGAAGTTTAGGGTGAGGATGAGGTTTAGGGTTAGGGCGACGTCTAGGGAAAGGGTGAGTTTTAGGGTTAGTGTTAGGGTGAGATTTATGGTTAGGGTAATGTTTAGGGTTAGTGTGAGGTTTAGTGTTAGGGTTAGGGTTAGTGTTAGGGTGAGGGTAAGCGTTATGTTGAGGGTTAGGGTGAGGGTTAGGGTTAGGGTTAGGGTTATTGTTAGGGTTAGGGTTAAGGTTATGGTAAGGGTGAGGGTGAGGGTTAAGATTAGGGCAAGGATGAGGTTTAGTTATAGGGTTAGCGTTAGTGTTTGGTTCAGGTTGAGTTTAGTGTTAGCATTAGGGTTAGGGTGTGGCAGAGGGTGAGAGTTAGGGTTAGGATTAATGTTAGGGTTAGGCTTATGGTGACGATTAGGTTGAGTGTGAGGGTTAGAGTTAGGGTTAGGCGTAGGATTAGGGTTAGTGTTAGGGTGAGTGTGAGGGTTAGGGTTAGGGTTAGGGATAGGCATAGGGTTAGGCTGAGGTTGAGGTTGAGGGTTAGTTTTAGGGAGAGTTTTAGGGTTAGGGTTAGGGTGAGTGTGAGGGTTAGGTTTAGGGTTAGGCTTAGGGTTAGGCTGAGGGTGAGGTTGATGGTAAGTTTTAGGGTTAGGGTGAGGGTTAGGGTAAGGGTTAGGGGGAGGGTGAGGAAGAGGGTTAGGGTTAGGATTAGGGTTGGGTGAGGGCTAGGGTGAGGTTGAGGTTTAGGTTTAGGTTTAGGGTGAGGTTTAGGGTTAGGGTTACGGTGAGAGTTAGGGTTCGGTTTAAGTTTAGGGTTAAGTTGAGTGCTAGGCTAAGGTTTTCTGTGAGGGTGAGTGTGAGGGTTAGGTTGAGGGTTAGGATTCAAATTAGGGTTAGGGTGAGGGTGAGGGTGAGGTTAAGTTTAGTGTTAGGCTGTGGGTTAGTTTGAGGGTTAGAGTTAGTATTAGGGTTAGGTTGAGGGCTAGGGTGAAGGTGAGGTTTAGGGTTAGGTTTAGGGTGAGGTTTAGGGTTAGGGTTAATGTTAGGGTCAAGGCTGAGTTTTAGATTTAGAGTTAGGGTTAGGGTGAGGCTGAGGTTGAGGGTTAGGTTTAGAATTAGTGTTAGATTTAGGGTTAGGTTGAGGTTGAGGGTTAGGCTTAGTGTTAGGATTAGGTTTAGGGTAAGGGTTAGGGTGAGTGTGTGCGTTAGGGTTAGGGTTAGGGTTAGGCTTAGGGTTAGGCTGAGGGTGAGGTTGAGTGTGAGGGTTAAGGTTAATGTGAGGGTTAGGGTGAGAGTTAGGGTTCGGTTATGTTTAGGGTGAGGGTGAGGGTTAGGGTCAGGGTTACGATGAGCTTGAGGTTTATGGTTAGGTTGAGAGTTAGGGTTAGGGTTAGGGTAAGGGTGAGGGTTAAGTTTAGGTTTAGGGTGAGGTTTAAGGATATGATTAGGCTTAGGGTGAGGGCTAGGGTGAGGGTGAGGGTTAGGGTTAATGTTAGATTAAGGTTTAGGGTTTGGTTTAGTGTTAGGTTTGGGTTAGGTTGAGGTTTAGGGTTAAGGTGAGGGTGAGGATTAGGGTTAGGGTGAGGGTTAGGGTTAGGATTAGTGTTAGCATGAGGGTGAGTGTTAGTATTAGGGTTAGGATTAGGGTGAGGGTTATGTTTAGGGTTAGGATTAGTGTTATTGTTAGGGATAGGGTTAGAGTTATGTTGAGGGTGAAGGTGAGGGTGAGGGTGAGGGTTAGGTTTAGGGTGAGGTTTAGGGATAGGGTTAGTATGAGGGTTAGGGTAAGTTTGAGGTTTAGGGTTAGATTTAGGGTTAGTTGGAGGGTTACGTCGAGGGTTAGGGTTAGGGTTAGTTTTAGGGTTAAAGATGGGTGAAGGTTAGGTTGAGGTTTAGGGTTGTGGTTAGGGTTAGGGTTAGGATTAGGGTGAGGATGAGGGTGAGTGTGAGGGTTAGGGTTAGGGTTTGGGTTAGGCTTAGGTTTAAGCTGAGGGTGAGGGTGGGGGTGAGGATTAGGTTTAGGGTGATGGTGACGGTTAGTGTTAGGGTGAGTGTTAGGATGAGGGTTAGAATTAGGATTAGGGTTAGGGTGAGGTCTAGGGTGAGGGTGAGTGTTAGGTTTAGTGTAATGTTTAGGTTTATGTTTAGGGTGAGGGTTAGGATGAGGTTTAGGGTTAGGGTGAGGTTTAGGGTGAGGATGATGGTAAGGGTAAAGGTGAGGTTTAGGCTGAGGGTGAGGGTTAAGTGAAGGGTGAGGGTTAGGGTTAGGTTTAGGGTTAGGGTGAGGTTTAGATTGAGGATTAGTGTTAGGGTTAGTGTGAGGTTTAGGGTGAGGATGAGGTTTAGGATTAGGGTTAGGGTTAGGGTGAGGTTTAGGATTAGGGTGAGTTTTAGGGTTAGTGTGAGGGTTAGTGTGAGGTTTATGGTTAGATTTAGGGTGAGATTTAGTGTTAGGGTGAGGGTTAGGTTTAGGGTGAGGGTTATGGTTAGGGTGTGGGTTAGGGTTATTGTTAGGGTTATTGTTTGGTTTAGGGTTATGGTTAGGTTGAGTGTGAGGGTTACGGTTAGGGTTAGGGTTAGCCGTAGTTTTAGGCTGCGGGTTTGGATGAGGGTGAGGGTTAGGTTTAGTTTGAAGGTAACGGTTAGGGTTAGGTTTAGTGTTAAGGATATGGTTAGAGGTATTGTTAGGGTGAGGGTGAGGTTTAGGCGTAGGGTTAGTTTTAGACTGAGGTTTAGGGTGAGTATTAGGGTTAGGGTGATGGTTAGGTTAGGGGTGACGGTAAGGGTAAACGTGAGGGTTAGGTTGAGGGTGAGGGTTACGGTAAGGTTGACTATTAGGGTTTAGTTGAGGGTTAGGTTTAGGGTTAGGGTGCGAGTTAGGGTTTGCGTTAAGTTTAGGGTTAGGGTGAGGTTTAGATTAAGGATTACAGTGAGGGTGAGTGTTAGGGTTATTTTGAGGGTTAGGGTTAGGATTAGGGTTAGGGTTAGGGTGAGGTTTAGGGTTAGTGTTAGGGTGAGGGTAAGGAAGAAGTATTGGGTTAGAATTAGGGTTAGGTTGAGGCCTAGGGTGAGGATGAGGTTTAGGGTTAGGATTAGGGTGACGTTTAGGGTTAGGGTTATTGTTAGGGTAAGGGTCAGGTTCAAGTGTAGGGTTAGTGTTAGGGTTAAGGTTAGGGTGAGAGTTAGGTTGAGGTTTAGGGTTAGGGTTAGGATTAGGGTTAGGGTGAGGGTTATGGTTAGATTGAGGATTAGTGATAGGGTTAGTGTGAGGTTTAGTGTGAGGCTGAGGGTTAGGGTTAGGGTAAGAGCTAGGATGAGGCTGAGGGTTAGGGTTAGTGTTAGGGTGAGGTTTAGGGTTAGGGTTATGTTTAGGGTTAGTGTGAGGGTTAGTTTTATGGTGACGGTTAGTGTTAGGGTGAGGGTTATGGTCAGGGTGACGGTTATTTTTAGGGTGAGGGTGAGGGTTAGAGTTAGGGTTAGGATTATTGATAGGGTTCGGGTTAGGTTGAGGGTGAGATTTAGGGTTAGAGTTAAGGTTAGTGTAAGGGTTAGGGTTAGGGTAAGGGTTAGGGTTAGGTTTAGGCTTAGGCTTATGCTTAGGCCGAGCATCAGGGTGAGGGTTAGGGTTCGGAATAGGGTGAGGGTTAAGGTTAGGGTTAGGGTAAGTGTTAGGATGAGGTTTAGGGTTAGGATTAGGGTTAGAGTGAGGGCTAGGGTGAGGGTTAGTGTGAGGTTTAGGTTTAGGGATGTGGATAGGTTTAGAATTAGTGTTTGGGTGTGGGTGAGTGTGAGGATTAGGGTTAGGGTAAGGGTTAGGGTGAGCGTTAGGGTTCGGTTTAAGTTTAGGGTCAGGGTGACTTTTAGGGTAAGTGTTACAGTGATGGTGAGTGTTAGGGTTAGGTTGAGGGTTAGGGTTAGGATTAGGGTTAGGGTGAGGGTGAGGGTGAGGGTTAGGGTTAGTGTTAGGGTAAGGGATAGGATCCGGGTTAGGATTAGGATTAGGGTGAGGGTTATGGTGAGGGTGAGGTTTAGGTTTAGGTTTAGTGTGAGATTTAGGGTTAGGGTTAGGGTGAGGGTGAGATTTAGGGTTAGACTTGGGGTTAGTGTTAGGGTTAGGATTAGGGTGAGCATTAGGGTTAGGGTTAGTGTTAGGCTTAGGCTGAGGCTTAGGCTGAGCATGAGGGTGAGGGTTAGGGTTAGGGATAAGGTAATGTTTAGGGTTAGGGTAAGGATTAGGTTTTAGATGAGGGTGAGGTTCATGGTTATATTTAGGGTTACTTGGAGGGTTAGGTCGAGGGTGAGGGTTAGGATGAGGTTTAGGGTTATGCTTAGGGTTAGGGTTAAGATTAGGTTTAGGGTGAGTGTGAGGGTTAGGGTTAGGCTTAGGCTTAGGGTTAGGCTGAGGGTGAGGATGGGGGTGTGGATTAGGGTTAGTGTGATGGTTAGGTTTAGGGTTAGAGTGAGGGTTAGGATGAGGGTTAGGTTTAGGATTAGGGTTAGGGTGAGGGCTAGGGTGATGGTGAAAGTTAGGTTAAGGGTTAGGCTTAGGCTTAGGGTTAGGCTGAGCGTGTGGTTGAGGGTGAGGTTTAGGGTTAGGGTGATGGTTAGGTTTACGGTTACGGTGAGGGTTAGGATGAGGTTTAGGGTTAGGGTGAGGGTTAGGGTGAGGATGATGGTAAGGTTAAAGTTGAAGTTTAGGCTGAGGGTGAGGGTTAAGATAAGGGTGAGTGTCAGGTTTAGGCTTAGGTTTAGGGTAACTGTTAGGGTTAGGGTTAGGGTGAGGGTTAGATTGAGAATTAGGGTTAGGGTTAGTGTGAGGTTTAGGGTAAGGATGAGGGTTAGGGTTAGGGTGAGGGTGACGGTTAGAATTAGGGTTAGGGTGAGGGCTAAGGGTGAGGGTGAGTGCAAGGTTCATGGTTAGGGTTAAGGGGAGGTTTAGGATTAGGGTGTTATGTTTAGTGTGAGGGTTAGTGTTAGGGTTAGGGTTATTGTTAGTGTGATTGTAAGTGTTAGGGTGAGGGTCAGAGGTAGGGTGAGTGTTATGATTAGGGTGAGGGTTAGCGTTAGGGTTAGGGTTATTGTTAGGTTTAGGGAAAGGTTTACGGTTACAGTGAGGGTGAGGGTGAGGGTTAGTGTTAGGGTTAGGGTGAGGGTTAGTGTTAGGGTTACGGTTAGAGTTAGGGTTAGGGTGAGGTTGAGCTTTAGGGGTAGAGTTAGGGTTAGGGTGAGAGATAGGGTGAGGGTTAGGTTTAGGGTGCAGGTTAGGGTGGGGGTGATATTACGGGTAAAGGTGAGGGTTACCTGAGGGTGAAGGTTATGGTAAGGATGAGGTTTAGAGTTATGGTGAGGTTTAGTTTTAGGGTTAGGGTGAGGGTGAGGGTTAGATTGAGGATTAGTGTTAGGGTTAGTGTAAGGTTTAGGGTGAGGATGAGGGTTAGGGCTAGAGTGAGAGCTAGGATGAGGGTGAGGGTTAGGTTTAGTGTTAGGGTGAGGTTTAGCGTTAGGGTGATGTTTAGGGTTAGTGTGAGGGTTAGTGTTAGGGTGGATGTTAGAGTTAGGGAGAGGGTAATTGTTAGGGTGAGGTTTGGGGTTAGTGTGAGGGTTATGGTTAGGGTGAGGTTTAGGGTTAGGGTGAGGGTAAGGGTTAGGGTTAGGGTTATTGATAGGGTTAGGGTTAGGGTGAGGGTGAGGGTGAGATTTAGGGTTAGAGTTAGGGTTAGTGTTAAGGTTAAGTTTAGGGTTAGGCTCAGGCTTAGGCCTAGGCTGAGCATCAGGGGGAGGGTTAGGGTTCGGGATAGGGTGAGGGTTAGGGTTAGAGTTAGTGTGAGGGTTGAGATGAGGTTTTTGTTTAGGATTAGTGTTAGGGTGAGGGCTAGGGTGAGGGTTAGGGTGAGGGTTAGGGTTACAGTGAGAGATAGGTTTCGGGTTAAGTTTAGGGTCAGGGTGACTATTAGGGTAAAGGTTACTGTTAGGGTGAGGGTTAGGGTTAGGTTGAGGGTTAGGGTTAGGGTGAGGGTGAGGGTGAGGGTTAGGGTTAGTGTTAGGGTGAGGGATAGGATGAGGTTTAGGATTAGGATTAGTGTGAGGGCTAGGGTGAGGTTGAGGTTTAGGGTTAGGGTGAGGGTGAGGTTTAGGGTTAGGGTTAGGGTAAGGGTGAGGTTGAGGTTGAGGGTTAGGTTTAAGGTTAGTGTAAGAGATAGGGTTAGTGTGAGTGTTAGGGTGAGGGTTAGGTTAAGGGTTAGGGTAAGGGTTAGGATTAGGTTTAGGATGAGGGTTAAATTTAGGTTTAAGGTTAGGATTATTGTAAGGTTTAGGGTGAGGATGAGGATTAGGGTTAGGGTTAGGGTGAGGGTGCGGTTTTGGGGTGGCATTAGGGTTAGGTTGATGGTTAGGGTGAGGGTTAGGGTTAGGGTAAGGGTTAGTGTGGGGGTGATGGTAAGGTTAAACGTGAGGGTTAGGCTGAGGGTGAGGTTTACATTGGGGTGAGGTTGAGGGTTAGTGTGAGGGTTAGGGTTAGGGGAAGGGTGTGGGTGAGGGTTAGATTGAGGATTAGTTTTAGGGTTAATGTGAGGTTTAGGGTGAGGATGAGAGTTAGGGTTATTGTGAGGGCTAGGGTGAGGGTGAGGTTTAGGTTTAGGTTTAGGGTGAGGTTTAGTGTTAGGGTGATGATTAGGGATAATGTAAGTGTTAGTGTTAGGGTTAGGGTTAGTGTTAGGGTGAGGGTAAGTTTTAGGGTGAGGGTTAGTGTTAGGGGGAGGGTTATGGTTAAGTTGAGGGTTAGGGTTAGTGTTTGGTTATTGTTAGGGTTAGGGTTATTGTTACGGTTACGGTGAGGGTGAGGGTGAGGTTTAGGGTTAGGGTTAGTATGAGGTTTAGGTTTAGGGTAAGGGTTAGAGTTAGGGTTAGAGTGAGAGTGAGGTTTACAGTTAAAGTTAGGGTTAGTGTTAGGGTTAGTATTAGGGTGAGGGTTTGGGTTAGAGTTACGCTTTGCTTAGGCTTAGGCCAAGCATGAGGGTAAGGGTTAGGGTTAGGTTTAGGGTTAGGGTTAGTGTTATTTTTAGGGTTAGGTTTAGAGTTATGGTGAGATTGAGGGTGAGGGTGAGGGTTAGGGTTAGGGTGAGGTTTAGCATGAGGTTTAGGGTTAGGGTTAGGGTGAGGGTGAGGTTTAGGGTTAGAGTTAGTGTTAGGTTGAGGATTAGGGAGAGGTTTAGCGGTATTGTTAGTGTTAGGGTTACGGGGAGGTTGAGGGTTAGGTTGAGGTTTAGGGATTGGGTAAGATTAAGTATTAGGGTGAGTTTGAGGGTGAGTGTGACGGTTAGGGTGAGGGCTAGGCTTAGGCTTAGGGTTAGGCTGAGTGTGAGGGAGGGGGTGAGGATTAGGGTTGGGGTGATGGTTTGTGTTAGAGTTAGTGTTATTGTTAGGGTTAGGGTTAGAGTTACGGTGAGTGTGAGGGTGTGGGTTAGGGTTAGGGTTAAGGTTAGGGTGGGGTTTAGGGTTAGGGTTAGGGATAGTGTGAGGGTGAGGTTTAGGATTAGATATAGGGTTAGGGGGAGGGTTAGGGTGAGGGTTAGGGATAGGATTAGTGTTAGAGTTAGGGTGAGGGTGAGGGATAGGTTGAGGTTTAGGGTTAGGGTTATGGTTAGGGTTAGTGTGAGGATTAGTGTTAGGGTTAGGGTTAGTTTTAGGGGGAGGGTAAGTGTTAGGCTGAGGGTTTGTGTTAGGGTGAGTGTTATGGTTAGGGTGAGTGTATGGATGAGGGTTAGGGTTATTGTTAGGGTTAGGTTTAGGGTTTTGGTTACGGTGAGGGTGAGGTTTAGGGTTAGAGTTAGGATGAGGTTTAGGGTTTGGGTTAGGGTTGGAGTTAGGGTAGAGTTAGAGTAAGGGCTAGGGTGAGTGTGAGGGTGAGGTTTAAGGTTAGGGTTAGGATTAGGGGGAGCTTTAGTGTTAGGGTTAGGGTTAGAGTTACGGTTAGGGTGAGGGTGAGGTTTAGGGGTACAGTTAGGGTTAGGGTGCGGGTTAGCTTGGGTGTGACGGTAAGGGTAAAGTTGAGGGTTAGGCTGAGGATGATGGTTACGGTAAGGGTTAGGGTTAGAGTTAGGGTGAGGGTTAGTGTTAGCTTTAGGGTGAGGGTGAGGGTTAGATTGAGGATTAGTGTTAGGGTTAGTGTGAGGTTTAGGGGGAGGATGAGGGTTAGGCTTAGGGTGAGGGCTAGGAAGAGGGTGAGGTTTAGGGTTAGTTTTAGGGTGAGGTTTAGTGTTAGGGTGATGGTTAGAGTTAGTGTGAGGGTTAGTGTTAGGGTTAGAGTTAGTGTTAGGGTGAACGTAAGTGTTAGGGTGAGGGTTAGGGTTAAGGTGAGTGTTATGGTTAGGGTGAGGATTAGGATTGTTTTTAGCATTAGGGTTAGGGTTACGGTTATGGTGAGGGTGAGGGTGAGGCTTAGGTTTAGGACTAGGTTAAGGTTTAGTTATAAGGTTAGGGTTAGGGTTAGGGTCACGGTGAGGCTTAGTGTTAGAGTCAGGGTTAGGATGAGGATGAGGGTGAGAGTTAGGTTTAGGATTAATGTTAGGGTTAGGCTTAAGGTGAAGGTTAGTTTGAGAGTGAGGGTTATAGTTAGGGTTAGGAGTAGGATTACAGTTAGGGTTTGGGTGAGTGTGAGGGGTAGGTTTAGGGTTAGGGATAGGCTTAGGTTTAGGCTGCGGTTAAGGGTGACGTTTAGGGTTAGGGTGAGGGTTAGGGTTAGGGTTAGGATTAGGAATAGGGTTAGGGTTAGTGTGAGTGTGAGGGTTAGGGTTAGGTTTAGGGTTAGGCTGAGGATGAGGGTGAGGGTGAGGGTTAGGGTTAGGGTGAGGGTTAGGTTTAGGGTTATGGGGAGGGTTAGGATGAGGGTTACGGTTAGGATTATTGTTAGAGTGAGGGCTAGGAAGAGGTTGAGGTTTAGGGTTAGGGTTAGTGTGAGGTTTAGGGTTAAGGTTAGGGTTAGGGTTAGGGTGAGTGTGAGGTATAGGGTTAGAGTTAGGGTTAAGCTGAGGCAGAGTGTGAGGCTTAGGGTTAGGTTTAGGATTAGGATTATGGTAAGGGTTAGGGTGAGTGTGAGAATTAAGGTTCCGGTTAGGGTTAGGCTTACGGTTACACTGAGGGTGAGGGTGAGGGTGAGGTTTAGGATTAGGATTAGGGTTAAGGTGAGGGTGAGTGAGTGTGTTAGGTTAGGTTTAGGTTTAGGTTAAGGGTTAGGCTAAGGATGAGGTTGAAGGTGAGGGTTAGGGTTAGGGTAAGGTTTAGGGTAAGGGTTAGGGGGAGGGTTAGGATGAGGGTTAGGGTTAGGATTAGGGTTAGGGTGATAGTGAGGGTGAGGTTTAGGCTTAGTTTTAGGGTGAGGGTTAGGATGAAGTTTAGGATTAAGGTTAGGGTGAGGGTTAGGTTTAGGGTGAAGGTTAGGGTGAGGGTGAGGATTAGCTTTAGGGTTAGGACTAGGATTAGAGTAAGGGTTAGGGTGAGTTTGAGGGTTAGGGTTAGGGTTAGGTTTAGGCTTAGGGTTAAGCTGAGGCTGAGGGTGAAGGTGAGGGTTAGGGGTAGGGTTAGGGTGGTGTTTAGGGATAGGGTTATTGTTAGGTTGGGGATTAGTGTGAGTGTTAAGGTTAGGGTGAGTATTACGGTTATGATGAGGGTGAGGGTGAGTGTGATGGTTAGGGTTAGGGTGAGAGTTAGGGTTCGGTTAAGTTTAGGGTGAAGGTGAGGTTTAGGTTTAGGGTGAGCGTCAATTTTAGGGTTAGGTTTAGGGTTAGGGTTAGGGTAAGAATGAGGGTTAGTGTTAGGGTTCAAGTGAGGGTTAGAGTGAGGATTAGGGTTGCGATTAAGGTTAGGGTGAGGGCTAGGGTGAGCGTGTGGATTAGGGTTTGTTTTAGGGTAAGGTTTAGGGTTAGGGTTGGGTTTAGGGTGAGGGTTAGGATGAGGGTTAGGGTTACGGTGAGGGTGAGGGTTAGGGTTAGGGTGAGGTTTAGTGTTAGGATTAGGGTTAGGGTGTGGTTGAGTGTTAGCATTAGGGTTAGGGTTAGGGTTAGGGTTAGGTTTAGGGTTAGGATTAGTGTTATTGTTAGGGTTAGGGTTAGAGTTATGGTGAGGGTGAGGTTTAGTGTGAGGGTGAGGTTTATGTTTAGATTTAGGTTCAGTTGGAGGGTTGGTTCTAGGGTTAGGGTTAGGGTTAGTGTTAGGGTTAAGGTTAGGGTGAGGGTTAGGTTGAGGTTTAGGGTTAAGGTTAGGTTTAGGTTTAGGATTAGGATTAGGGTGAGGGTGAGTATGAGTTTTAGGGTTAGGGTTAGGGTTAGGCTTAGGGTTAGGCTGAGGTTAAGGGTGGGGGTGAAGATTAGGGTTAGGGTGATGGTTAGAGTTAGGGTTATGGTGAAGGTTAGTGTTAGGATTAGGGTTAGAGTTAGGGTTAGGGTGAGGATGAGGTTTAGGGGTAGAGTTAGGGTTAGGGTGAGGGTTAGCGTTAGAGTGAAGGTTATGGTGGCGTTGACAGTAAGGATAAAGATGAGGGTTAGGCTGAGGGTGAGGGTTACCGTAAGGGTGAGGGTTAGGGTTAGGGTGAGGGTTAGGGTGAAGGTTCAGGTGAGGGTGAGGTTTAGATTGAGGATTAGTGTTAGGGTTATTGTGAAGTTTAGGGTGAGGATAAGGGTTAGGGATAGGGTGAGGGCTAGGGAGAGGGTGAGGTTTAGGGTTAGTGTTAGGGTGAGGTTTAGGGTTAGGATGATTTTTAGGGTTAATGTGAGGATTAGTGTTAGGGTTAGGGTTAGTGTTAGGGTGATGGTAAATATTAGGGTGAGGGTTAGGGTTAGGGTGAGTGTTAGGGTTAGGGTGAGGGTTAGGGTTAGGGTTAGGATTATTGTTAGCATTAGGGTTAGGGTTTCAGTTTTGGTGTGGGTGAGGGTTAGATTTAGGGCTAGGATGAGGTTTAGGGATAGGGTTATGGTTAGGGTTAGGGTCAGGTTGAGGTTTAGTGTTACAGTTAGGTTTAGGGTGAGTCTGAGGGTGAGGGTTAGGTTTAGGATTAATGTTAGGGTTAGGCTTAAATGAGGGTTAGGTTGACGGTGATGGTTAGAGTTAGGGTTACGAGTAGGATTAGGGTTACAGTTAGGGTGAGTGTGAAGATTAGGTTTAGGGTTAAGTATAGGCTTAGGGTTAGGCTGAGGTTTAGGGTAAGGGTTAGGGTTAGGGTTAAGGTTAGGGTCAGTGTGAGGGTTATTTTTAGGATTAGGGTTAGGGTGAGGGTTAGTGTGTGTATTATTGTTAGGTTTAAGGTTAGGCTTAGGGTTAGGCTGAGGGTGAGGTTGAGGGTGAGGGTTAGCGTTAGGGTGAGGGTTAGGGTAGGTTTAGGAGGAGGGTTAGGAAGAGGGTTAGGGTTGGGGCTAGGGTTGGGTGAGGGCTAGGGTCATGGTGAGGTTTAGGGTTATGGTTAGGTTGAGGGTGAGGGTTAGGGTAAGTGTGAGAGTTAGGGTTCGTGTTAAGTTTAGGGTTAGGTTGAGGGTTAGGGTAAGGTTTAGGGTGAGGTTCAGGTTTAGGGTTAGGTTGAGGGTTAGGTTTCGGATTAGGGTGAGGGTGAGGGTGAGGGTGAGGTTTACGTTTATTGTTAGGGTGAGAGTTAGGATGAGGGTTAAAGTTAGGGTTAGGGTGAGAATTACTGTTCGGTTATGTTTAGGGTTAGGGTGAGGGTTAGGGTTAGCGTTAGGGTTAGGGTTCGGTTGAGAGTTAGGGTTAGGTTTAGGGTTAGTGTTAGGGTTAGTGTTAGGGTTAGGCTCACATTGAGGGTTAGGATTAGGGTTAGGGTTAGGGTTAGTCTCAGGGTTATGCTGAGGGTGAGGGTGTGAGGGTGTGAGGATAAGAGTTAGGGTTAGGGTTAGGCTTAGGGTTAGGGTTATTGTTATTGTTATGGTTATTGTTAAGTTTGCGGTGAGGGTGAGGCTGAGGGTGTGGGTGAGGGTGAGGGTTATTGTTAGGGTGAGGTTTAGGGTGAGGATGAGGTTTAGGGTTAGAGTTAGGGTTAGGGTGAGGGTTAGGTTGAGGTTTAGGGTTAGGGTTAGTGTTAGGGTTAGGGTTAGATTGAGAGTTAGGGGGATTTGTAGGGTTAGGGTTAGGGTGAGGGATAGGATTAGGTTTACGGTGCGGGTGAATGTGTTTGTTAGCTTAGGTTTAGTGTTAGGCTTAGGGTTAGGCTGAAGGTGAGGTTGAGGTTTCGGGTTAGGGTTCGGGTTAGGGTAAGGTTTAGGGTTAGGGATAGGGGTAGTTTGAGGTTTAGGATGAGGTTTAGGGTTAGGATTTGGGTAAGGCTGAGGGCTAGAGTTACGTTGAGGGTTAGGATTAGGATTAGGGTTAGGGTTAGAATTAGGGGTAGGCTGAGGTTGAGGGTGGGTGTGATGATTAGAGTTAGGGTTAGGGTTAGGCTTAGGGTTAGGGTTATTGTTAGTGTTATGGTTAGGGTTAAGTTTGGGGTGAGGGTGAGGCTGTGGGTGAGGGTTATGTTTATGGTTAGGGTTAGGGTTACGGTTAGGGTTAGGGTTATTATTATTGTTAGGGTTAGAGTTAGATTTACGGTGAGGGTGAGGATGAGGGTGAGAGTTAGGTTTAGGGTTAGTGTGGGGTTTACCGTTAGGGTTAGGATTAGGGCTCGGGTGAGGTTTAGGTTTAGGGTTAGATTTAGGGTTAGTGTTAGTGTGAGGGTTAGTGTTATCGTTAGTGTTAGTGTAACAGTGACTTTAAGACGTAGGGTGAGGTTTTGGGTTAGGGTGAGTGTTATGTTTAGGGTGAGGGTGAGGATTAGGGTTAGGGTTATTGTTAGTTTTCGCTTTAAGGTTACTGTTATGGTGCGGGTGAGGGTGAGGTTTAGGGTTAGGGTTAGGGTGAGGTTTAGGGTGAGGGTTTGGTTTAGGGTTAGAGTTAGGGTTAGGGTAAGGGTTAGGTTGAGGGTTAGGGTTAGGGTTAGTGTTAGGGTTAGGGTGAGAGTTAGGGCGAGGTTTTAGTGTTAGTGTTAGCGTGAGGGTTAGGATTAATGTTAGCATGCGGGTGAGTGTGTGTGTTAGGGTTAGGTTTAGGGTTAGGCTTAGGTTTAGGGTTAGGGTGAGGGTGAGGTTTAGGGTTAAAGTTAGTGTTAGGCGGAGGGTCAGGGTGAGGTTTATGGTTAGGGTTATTGTTAGTGTTAAGGGGAGGGTGAGGTATAGGTTGAGGTTTAGGGATAGGGTTAGGTTTAGTATTAGGGTTAGGGTGAGGGTGAGTGTGAAGGTTAGGGTGAAGGTTAGGCTTAGGCTTAGGTTTAGGCTGAGTGTGAGGGTGGGGGTGAGGATTAGGGTTTGTGTGATGGTTCGGGTAAGGTTAGTGTTATTGTTAGGATTAGGGTTAGAGTTACGGTGAGGGTGAGGTTGCGGGTGAGGGTTAGGGTTAAGGTTAGGTTGGGGTTTCGGATTAGGTTAGGGTTAGTGTGAGGGTGAGGTTTAGATTTAGATATAGGGATAGGGGGAGGGTTAGGGGGAGGCTTAGGCATAGGGTTAGTGTTCGGGTTAGGGTGAGGGTGAGGGTTAGGTTGAGGTTTAGGGTTATAGTTAGGGTTAGGGTTAGTGTGAGGGTTAGTGTTAGGGTTAGGGTTAGTGTTAGGGTGAGGGTAAGTTTTAGGGTGAGTGTTTTGGTTAGGGTGAGGGTTATGGTGTGGGTTAGGGTAAGGGTTAGTGTAATCGTTAGGGTGAGGGATAGGGTGAGGGTTAAGTTTAGGGTTTGGGTGAGATTTAAGGTTCGGGTTACAGTGAGGGTTAGGGATAGGATTAGGTTTAGGGTGAGGGTTATGGTTGGGGTTAGGCTGAGTGTTAGGTTGAGGATTAGGGTTAGGATTAGGGTTAGGGTGAGGGCCAGGGTGAGGGCGAGGTTTAGGGTTAGGGTTCAGTTGAGGTTTAGGGTTAGGGTTGGCTTGAGGGTAAGGGTTAGGCTGAGGGTTAAGTTTATAGTGAGGGTGTGGGTTAAGGTTAGGGTAAGGGTTAGTGATAGGATGGGGATTAGGGGGAGGGGGAGGGTTAGAATTAGGGTTAGAGTTAGGATTATTGTTAGTGTTATGGTTATCGTTATGTTTGCAGTGAGGGTGAGGCTGAGGGTGAGGGTTAGGGATAGGATTAGTGTTAGGGTTAAGTTTAGGGCTAGGATTAGTGTTATTGTTAGGGTTAGGGTTCGAGTTATGGTGAGGGTGAGGGTGAGGCTAAGGGTGAGAGTTAGGGTTAGTGTTAGGGTGAGGTTTAGGGTTAGGGTTAGGATTAGCGTTAGGGTGAGGGTGAGTGTGAGGGTTCCTGTTAGGGTTAGGGGGAGGTTTAGGGTGAGGGTTAGTGTTAGGGTTAGTGTTAGGGTTAGGGTTAGGGTGAGGTTTAATTTGAGGTTTACGGTTAGGGTTACAGTTAGGGTTAGGGTGAGGGTGAGGGTGAGGGTGAGTGTGAGGGTTCCTGTTAGGGTTAGGCTTAGGCTTAGGTTTAGGCTGAGTGTGAGGTTGGTAGTGAGGATTAGGGTTTGGGTGATGGTTAGGGTTTCGGTTAGGTTGAGGTTTAGGATGAGGGTTAGGGTTAGGATTAGGGTTAGGGTGAGTGCTAGGGTGAGGTTGAGGATTAGGTTTAGGTATAGGCTTAGGCTTAGAGTTAGTCTGAAGGTGAGTTTGAAGGTGTGGGTTAGTGTTTGGGTGATGGTTAGGTTTAAGGTTAGGGTGAGGGTAAGGGTTAAATTGAGGGTGATGGTAAGCGTAAAGGTGAGGGTTAGGCTGAGGGTGAGGGTTAAGATAAGGGTAAGGGTTATTGTTAGCGTGAGGTTTAGGGTAAGGGTTACGGTTAGGGTAGGGTGAGGGTGAGGGTTACATTGAGAATTAGGGTTAGGGTTAGTGTGAGGTTTAGGATGAGGATGAGGGTTAGGTTTAGGGTTAGAATTACAGTTAGGGTGAGGGCTAGGGTGAGCGTTAGGTTTAGGATTAGGGTTAGGGTGAGGTTTAGGTTTAGGTTGAGGTTTAAGATTAATGTGAAGGTTAGTGTTATGTTTAGGTTAGTGTAAGGGTGAGGGTAAGTGTTAGGGTGAGGGTTAGGGTTAGGGTTAGAGTTCTTTTTAGGGTTAGGGTTAGGGTTACCCTTACAGTGAGGCTGAGGGTTAGGATTATGTTTTGGGTGAGGTTTATTGTTAGGGTTAAGGTTAGAGTTTGGGTTAGGGCTAGGATTAGGATTAGGGTGAAGGCTAGGTTGAGGGTGATGGTTAGGATTAGGGTTAGGGTTAGGATTAGGGTGAGGGTGAGGGTGAGTTTGTGGATTAGGGTTAGGTTTAGGGTTGGGCTTAGGGTAAGGCTAAGGGTAATGTTGAATGTGAGGGTTAAGGTTAGGTGAGGGTTAGGTTTATGGTTAGGGTGAGGGTTAGCATGAGGGTTAGGTTTAGGATGAGGGTTAGGGTGAGGATTAGGATTTGGATGAGGGCTAGGGTTAGGGTGAGGGTTAGGGTGAGGGTTACGGTGAGGTTTACGTTTCAGATTAGGTTTATGGATAGGGTGAGGGTTAAGGTTAGAGTTACGGTGAGGGTCAGGTTTAGGGTTAGGTTGAGGGTTAGAATTAGGTTTACGGTTAGGAGGTTTAGGGTTAGGGTGAGGGTGAGGGTTAGGATGAGGGTTAGGGATACAATTAGGGTTAAGGTGAGGGCTAGGGTGAGTGTGAGGGTAAGTGTTAGGGTTAGTGTGAGGTTTAGGGTTAGAGGTAGGGGTAGGTTTAGGGTTCAGGTTAGGGTTCAGGTTAGGGTTAGGCTTAGGGTGAGGGCTAGGGTGAGCGTGATGTTTTAGGTTAGGGTTAGCGTGAGGGTGAGGGTTAGGGTTAGGGTGAAGGTTAGGTTTAGGGTTAGGATTAGGTTTACGGTTAGGGTGAGGGTGAGTGTGACGGTTAGGGTTAGGGTTAGTGTTAGGCTTAGTGAAACGCTGAGCATGAAGGTGAGGGTGAGGGTTAGGGTGAAACTGAGGTTTAGGGTTAGAGTTCGTGTTAAGGTGAGGGATAGTGTGATGGTTAGTCTTAGGTTTAGGGTTAAGTTTAGGGATAGAGTGAGGGTTAGTGTAGTATAGGGTTAGGTTTAGGATTAGGGTTTTGGTGAGGGTGAGGATGAGGGTGAGGGTTAGGGTTAGGGTTCGGGTTAGGGTTAGCGTTTGGGTGAGAGTTAGGTTTCCGGTTAAATTTAGGGTTAGGGTGAGGGTTAGGGTTAGGGTTATGGTGAGGGTGAGTGTTAGAGTTAGGGAGAGAGTTAGTGTTAGGGTGAGGGTTAGGGTTAGGGTTAGATTAAGAGTTAGGATGAGGATTAGGGTTAGGATTATGGTTAGGGTGAGGGCTAGGGTGAGGGTGAGGGTTAGGGTTAGTGTTAGGGTGAGGATTAGCGTTTCTGTGAGGGTTAGGGTCAGGGTTAGGATGAGGGTTAGGGTTACGGTGAGGGTTAGGGTTAGGGTTAGGGTGAGGGTTAGGGTTAGGATTAGTGTTAGGGTGAGGGTGAGGTTTAGGATTAGGGTTAGGGTTAGGATTATTGTTATTGTTATGATTATGGTGACATTGCAGTGAGGAGGAGGCTGAGGGTGAGATTTATGGATAGGATTATGGTTAAGGTTAGTTTTAGGGTTAGGATTAGTGTTATTGTTAGAGTTAAGGTTATAGTTACATTGAGGGTGAAGGTGAGGGTAAGGGTGAGGGTTAGGGTTAGGCTTAGGGTTAGGTTTAAGTTGAGGGTGAGTGTGAGGGTTAGGGTTAGTGTTACGGTTAGGCTTAGGGTTAGGGTGAGGGTTAGGACTAGGGTTTGGTTTAGGGTGATGGTGAGGTTTAGGTTTAGGGTGAGGTTTAGGGTTAGGTTTAGGGTGAGGTTTAGGATGAGGGTTAGTGATACAATTAGGGTTAAGGTGAGGGCTGGGGTGAGGGTGAGGGTAAGTGTCAGGGTTAGGGTAAGGTTTATGGTTAGGGGTAGGGTTAGGGTGAAGGTGAGGTTAAGGGTTAGGGTTTGGTTCAGGGTGAGCTTTTTGTTTATGGTGAGGGTGTGGGTTAGGTTTGGATTGAGGGTTATTGTGAGGACTAAGGTGAGGGTTAGGGTTAGGGTTAGGGTGAGGGTTAGGTTGAGGTTTAGGTTTAGGGTTAGGGTTAGGGTTAGGATTAGGGTTAGTGTGAGGGTGAGTGTAAGGGTTAGGGTTAGGGTTATCCTTAGGCTTATGGTTAGGCTGAGGGTGAGGTTGGGGATGAGGCTTAGGTTTAGAATGATGGTTCGGGGTATGGTTAGGTTGAGTGTTATGATGAGGGTTAGGGTTAGGATTTGGGTTAGGGTGAGGGCTAGGGTGAGTGTGAAGTTTAAGTTTAGGATTAGGTTTAGGCTTAGTGTTAGGCTGTGGCTGATCGTGAGGGTGAGGGTTACAGTTAGGGTGATGGTTAGTGTTACAGTAAGGGTGAGGGTTAGGATGAGGGTTAGGATTAGGGTGAGGGTTAGAATGAGGGTGACAGTAAGAGTAAAGGTGAGGGTTAGGCTGAGGGTGAGGGTTATGGTAAGGGTGACGATGAGGGTAAGGTTTAGGGTGAGTGTGAGGGTTAGATTGAGGATTAGTATTAGGGTTACTGTGAGGTTTAGGGTGAGGATGAAGGTTAGGGTTAGGGTGAGGGATAGGGTCAAGTTGAGGGATAGGGTTAGGGTTAGGGTGATGTTTACGTTTAGGGTGATGGTTAGCGTTAGTGTGAGGGTTAGTGTTAGTGTTAGTGTTAGGGTTAGCGTAAGTGTTAGGGTAAGGTATATGTTTAGGGTGAGGTTTAGGATTAGGGTTAGGGTTTGTGTTATGTTGGAGGTGGGGTTTAGCGTTAGAGATAAGGTTAGGGTGAGGGTTAGGGTTAGGGTTAGGGTTAGGTTACTGTTAGGGTTAGGGTTAAGGTGAGGTTTAGTGTGGGGGTGAGGGTTAGTGTTAGGGTTAGGATTAGGATTAGGGTTAAGGTGAGGGTGAGTGTGAGTGATAGGGTTAGGGTTAGGATTAGGATTAGAGTTAGGGTGAGGGTGAGGGTTATGGTTCGGGTGAGTGTTGGGCTTAGGGTTAGTGTGAGGGTTAGGGTGAGGGTTAATCTTAGGCTTAGGGTTTGGGTTTGGGCTAGTGTGAGGGTGAGGGTTAGGGTTAGGGTTGGGGTGATTGTTATGGTGAGGGTTAGGTTAGTGTTAGGTTTAGGGTTGGTATTAGGGTTAGGCGAAATGTTAGGCTGAGGGTGAGGGTGAGGATGAGGGTTATGATGAGGGTGAGGGTTAGGGTTAGTGTTAGGGTGAGGTTTAGTGTTAGGGTTAGGTTTACTGTTAGTCTTAGGGTTAAGGTGAGAGTTAGCGGGACGGTTAGTGTTAGAGTGAGGCTTAGGGTTAGCATTAGGGTTAGGGTGAGGGTGAGGTTTAGGGATAAATTAGGGTTAGGTTGAAGCTTAGGATGAGGGTTAATGTTAGGGTTAGTGTTAGGGTTAGGGTTAGGGTGAGGGTGAGGATTAGGGTTAGGGTAGGATTAGGATTAGGATTAGCTTTAGGGTTAGTGTGAGGGTTAGGGTTAGGGTTAGCCTTAGGTTTAGGCTGAATATGAGGGTGAGGGTTAGGGTTAGGTTTAGGTTGAGGGTGAGGTTTATTGTTAGGGTTAGGGTTAAAATTAGGGTTAGGGTGAGGGTTAAGTTTATCGGTTAGGGATAGGGTGAGGGTTAGTGTGAGGGTTAGGTTTAGGGTGAGGGTTAGTGTGGGGGTGACCGTAAGGCTAAACGTGAAGGTTAGGCTGAGGGTGAGAGTTATTGTAAAGGTGAGGGTTAGGGTTAGGGTGAGGTTTGAGGTGACGATGAGGGTAAGGGTTAGGGTGAGTGCTAGGGTAAGGTTGAGGGTTAGGGTTAGGGTTAGGGTGAGGGTAAATGTTAAGTTGAGGGTTGAGGTAAGGGTGAGGTTTATGGTTTGGGTGAGGGTTAGTGTCAGGGTTTGGGTTTAGGTTACGGTGAGGGTGAGTGTAAAGGTTAGGGTTAGGCTTAGGGTTAGGGTGAGGTGTAGGGTTAGGGTTATGGGGAGGGTTAGGATGAGGGTTAGGGTTAGGATTAGGGTTAGAGTGAGGGCTAGAGTGAGGGTGAGTTTTAGGGTTAGATTTATGGTGAGGTTTAGGGTTAGGTTTAGGTTTAGGGTTAGGGTGAGTTGAGATTTTGGGGTTAGAGTTATGGTTAGGTTGAGCCTGAGGGTGAGGGTTAGGGTTAGGGTTAGGGTTAGGGTGAGGGGTAGGTTGAGGATTAGTTTGAGGGTGAGGTTTAGGGTTAGGTTTAGGGTTAGGATTAGTTTTATTGTTAGGGTCAGGGTTGGAGTTACAGTGAGGGTGAGGGTGAGATGAGGGTTAGCGTTAGGTTTAGGGTGAGGTTTAGTGTTAGGGTTAGGATTAGGGTTAGGGTGAGAGTGAGGTATAGGATTATATTTAGGGTTAGAGAGAGGGTTTTTCCCGGGTTAGGGTTAGGATTAGTGTTAGGGTTAAGTTTAGGGTGAGGGTTAGGTTGAGGTTAAGGGTTAGGGTTAGGGTTAGAGTTAGGGTTAGGATTTGGGTTAGGGTGAGGGTGAGTGTGGGTGTGAGGATTATGGTTGGGATGATGGTTAGGGTTAGGGTTATGTTAAGGTTTAGGATGAGGTTTAGGGTTAGGATTAGGTTTAGCGTGAGGGCTATGGTGAGGGTGAGGGTTAGGGTAAGGGTTAGACTTGGCTAAGGGTTAGGCTGAGCGTGAGGTTGAGGGTGAGGGTTAGGGTTAGGGTGATGTATAGCTTTAGGGTTAGGGTGAGGGTTAGGGTGAGGTTTAGGGTTAGGGGTAGTAGAATGGTGAGGATGATGGTAATGGTAAAGGTGAGATTTATGCTGAGGGTGAGGGTTAAAATAAGTGTGTGTTAGTGTTAGGTTTAGGGTTAGGGTAAGGGTTAGGGTTAGGGTGAGGGTGAGGTTTAAATTGAGGATTAGGGTTAGGATTAGGGTTAGTGTGAGGTTTAGGGTGAGGATGAGGGTTAGAATTAGGGTTAGGGTGAGGGCTAGGATGATGGTGAGGGTTAGGCTTAGTTTTAGGGTTTGGGTTGAGGTTTAGGATTAGGGTGAGGGTTAGGGTTAGTGTGAGGGTGAGTGTTAGGTTTAGGGTTAGTGTTAGGGTGAGGGTAAGTGTTATGTTGGAGTTTAGGGTGAGGGTGAGGGTTATGGTTAAGGTAAGGGTTAGGGTTTGGGTTAGGGTGAGTGTGGGGTTGAGGTTTAGGGTTAGATATAGTGTTAGGGGGAGGATTAGTGGGAGGGTTAGTGTAAGGGTTAGTGTTAGGGTTAGGGTGAGGGTGAGGTTTAGGTTGAGTTTTAGGGTTAGGGTTAGGGTTAGTGTGAGGGTTAGTGTAAGGGTTAGGGTTAGTGTTAGGGTGAGGGTAAGTGTTAGGGTGTGGGTTTGGGTTAGGGTGAGGGCTATGGTTAGGTTGAGGGTTAGGATTAGGTTTAGGGTTTTTGTTAATGTTAGGTTTAGGGTTACAGTTACGGTGAGGGTGAGGGTGAGGGTTAGGGTTAGGGTGAGGCTTGGGTTGAGGTTAAGATTTAGGGTTATGGTTAGGGTTAGGGTGAGGGTAAGTGTGAGGGTTAGGGATAGCCTTAGGCTTAGGGTTAGGCTGAGGGTGAGGGTGAGTTTTAGGATGAGGGTTAGGGTTAGGGTTACGGTTAGGTTTAGGGTTAGGATAAGTGTTATTGTTATGGTTTGTGTTAGCGTTAAGGTGAAGGTGAGGGTGAGGTTGAGGGTTAGGGCTAGGGTTAGGGTTAGCATTAGGTTTCGGGTTAGGGTGAGTGTGAGGGTTAGGTTTAGGGTTAGGGTTATCCTTAGGTTTAGGCTGAGGTTGAGGGTGAGGGTTAGGGTTAGGTTTAGGGTGAGGTTTAGGGTAGGGGTAGTATTAGGGTTAGGGTGAGTGTGAGGTTTAGGGTTAGATTTGGGTTAGGGGGAGTGTTAGTTCGTGGTTTATAGTTAGGGTTAGTGTTAGGGTTAAGGTTAGGGTGAGGGTTAGGTTGAGGTTATGGGTTAGGGTTAGGGTTAGGGTTGGGATTAGGGTTATTGTGAGGGTGAATGTCAGGGTTAGGGTTAGGGTTAGGTTTAGGGTGAGACTGAGGGTGACGATGGGGTTGAGTGTTAGGGTTAGGGTGATGATTAGGGTTAGGGTTAAGGTGAGGGTTAGGATGAGGGTTAGGGTTAGGATTAGGGTTAGGGTGAGGGCTAGGGTGAGGGTGAGGGTTAGGTTTAGGGTCATGGTTAGGTTTACAGTTAGGGTGACTGTTAGGATGATGTTTAGGGTTAGGGTGAGGATGATGGTAAGGGTAAAGGGGAGGTTTAGGCTGAGGGTGAGGTTTAAAATTAGGTTGAGGGTTACGGATAGGTTTAGGTTTAGGGTTAGGGTTAGGGTTAGGGTGATGGTTAATTAAGTGATTAGGGTTAGGTTTAATGTGAGGTTTAGGGTGAGGAATTGGGATAGGGTTAGGTTGAGGGTGAGGGTTAGAATTAGGCTTAGGGTGAGGGCTAGGGTGAGGGTGAGGGTTAGGGTTAGAGTTAGGGTTAGGGAGAGCTTTAGGATTAGGGTGGGGTTTAGGGTTAGTGTAAGTGTTGGTGTTAGGGTTAGGGTTAGGGTTAGGGTGAGAGTAAGTGTTAGGGTGAGGGTGATGGTTAGGGTGAGGGTTAGGGTTAGGGTTATTGTTAGGGTTAGGGTTAGGTTTACATTTATAGTGTGGGTTAGTTTGAGTGTTAGGGTTAGCGTTAGGATGAGGTTTAATGTTAGGTTTAGATTTAGAGTTAGGGTTAGGTTGAGGGTGAGGTTTAGGGGTAGAGTTAGGGTTAGGGTGAGGGTTAGGTGAGTTTTAGGGTTAGGGTAAGGGTTAGGGTGGGGGTGACAGTAAAGGCAAACTTGAGGGTTAGGCTGAGGGTAATGGTTACGGTCCGGTGAGGGTTAGGGATATGGTGTGGGTTAGGGTTATGGGAAGGATGTGGGTGAAGGTTAGATTGAGGATTAGTGTTACGGTTAGTGTGAGGTTTAGGGTGAGGATGAGGGTTAGGGTTAGGGTGAGGTCTAGGGTGAGGGTGAGGGTTAGTGTAGGGTTAGGGTGAGGTTTAGGGTTAGGGTGATGGTTAGATTTAGTGTGAGGGTTAGTGTTAGGGTTAGGGTTCCTGTTAGCATGAGGGTAAGTGTTAGGGTGAGGGTTACGGTTAGTGTGAGGGTTATGGATAGGTTGAGGTTTAGGGTTAGGTTTAGGGTTATTGTTATGTTTAGGGGTAGGCTTATGGTTACAGTTAGGGTGATGCTGAGGGTTAGGTTAGGGTTAGGATGAGGTTTAGCTTTAGGGTTAGGGTGAGAGTTAGGGTTAGGTTGAGAGTGAGGTTTACTGCTAGAATTAGGGTTAATGTTAGGGTTAGGGTGAGGGTGAGGTTTAGGGTTAGGCTTAGGCTTAGGCTTAGGCTTAGGATTAGGCCGAGCATGAGGGTGAGGGTTAGGGTTAGGGTTAGGGTGAGGGTTAGTGTTTGGGTTAGGGTGAGGGTTAGGATGAGGTTTAGGGTTAGGATTAGGGTTAGGGTGAGGGCTAGGCTGAGGTTTAGGGTGAGGGTTAGGTTTAGGGATAGGGTTAGGTTAGGATTAGGGGTAGGGTGAGGGTGACGGTGAGGGAGAGGGTTAGGGTTAGGGTTACCATTAGGCTTAGGGTTATGATGAGGTTTAGGGTTAGGTTTTGGGTTAGTGTGAGGGTGAAGCTGAGGATTAGTGTTAGGTTTAGGGTTAGGGTTAGGGTTAGATTGAGGGTTAGGCTTAGGGTTAGAGTGAAGGTTACGATGAGGGTTACGGATAGGGTTAGGTTTAGGCTTAGGGTCAGGCTGAGGGTGAGTGTGAGGGTTAGGTTAAGGGTTTGGGTTAGGGTGAGGGTGAGGCTGAGCATTACTGTTAAGTTTATGGTTAGGCTTAGGGTTAGGTTTAGGGTTAGGGCTAGGGTTAGGTTGAGGGTTTGGTTTTGGGTTAGGGTTAGTGTTAGTTTTAGGATTAGGGTGAGGATGAGGTTTAGGGTTAGAGTTAGGTTTAGGGGCAGAGTTAAGTGAGGTTTAGGGTTAGGGTTAGTGTTAGGGTGAGGGTGAGGGTGGGGGTTAGTTTGAGATTTAGGGATAGGATTAGGTTTAGGACTAGGGATAGGGTGAGGGTGAGGGTGTGGGTTAGCCTTAGGCTTAGGGTTAGCCTGAGGGTGAGGGTGGGGGTGAGGATCAGGGTTAGTTTTAGGGTTAGGTTTAGGGTTAGGCTGAGTGTGAGTGTGGAGGTGAGCATTAGGTTTAGGGTGATGGTTCGGGTTAGGGTTAGTGTTATTGTTAGGGTCAAGGTTATAGTTACAGTGAGTTTGAGGGTGAGGGTGAGGTTTAGGGTTAGGGTTTGGGTGGGGTTTAGGGTTAGGGTTAGGGTGAGGGTGAGGTTTCGGGTTAGATATAGGGTTAGGTAGAGGGTTAAGGTGAGGGTTAGGGATAGGGTTAGTGTTAGGGTTAGGGTGAGGTTGAGGGTTAGGTTGAGTTTTAGGGTTAGGGTTAGTGTTAGTGTTAGCTTTAGGTTGAGAGTTAGGGGGAGGTTTAGGGTTAGGGTTAGGGTTAGGGTTGGCATTAGCTTTAAGATGTGGGTGCGGTTTAGTGTTAGAATTAGGATTCGGGTAAGGCTGAGGGTGAGGGTTAGGTTTAGGGTTAGTGTTAAGGTTAGGGTTAGGGTGAGGGTTAAGGTAAGGGTGTGGTTTAGGGTTAGGGTTAGGATTAGGGTTATGGTTAGGGTGAGTGTGAGGGTTAGGATTAGGCTTAGCCTTAGCCTTAGGTTTAAGCTGATGGTGAGTGTGAGGTTTCGAGGTAGAGTTAGGTTTAGGGTGAGGGTTAGGTTTAGGATTAGGGTTAGGGTGAGGGTTAGGGTTAGGGTTAGGGTGAGGGTTAATTTGAGGTTTAGGGATAAGGTTAGGGTTAGGACTAGGGTTAGGGTGAGGGTGAGGGTGAGGGTTAGGCTTAGAATTAGGGTTGGCTGAGGGTGAGTGTGGGGGTGAGGATTAGGGATTCTGTTAGGGTTAGGTTTAGGGTTAGGCTGAGGGTGAGGGTGGCGGTGAGCATTAGGGTTAGGGTGATGTTTCGGGTTAGGGTTAGTGTTATTGTTAGGGTTAGGGTTAGAGTTACCGTGATGGTGAGAGTGCGGTTGAGGGTTAGGTTTAGGGTTAGAGTGGGGTTTAAGGTTAGGGTAAGGGTTAGGGTGAGGGTGAGGTTTAAGGTTAAATATAGGGTTAGGGAGAGGGTTAGGGTGAGGGTTAGGGATAGGGTTAGTGTTAGGTTTAGGGTTACGGTTACTGTGAGGGTGAGGGTGAAGTTTAGGTTAGGGTCAGGGTGAGGATTAGGGTTTGGGTTTGGGTTAGAGTGAGGGTTAGGGTGAGGGTGACGTTTAGGGATAGAGTTAGGGTTAGGGTGAGGGTTAGATTGAGGTTTAGGGTTAGGGTTTTTCTTAGTGTTAGGGTTAGTTTGAGAGTTAGGGGGAGGGTTAGGGTTAGGGTTAGTGTTAGGTTAGGATGTGGGTGAGGATTAGTGTTAGAATTGGGGTTAGTGTGAGGCTGAGGTTGAGGGTTAGGTTTAGGGTTAGGATTAGGGTTATGGAGAGGGTGAGGGTTATGTTTAGGGTTGGGATAAGGATTAGGGTTAGGGTTAGGCTAAGTGTGTGGGTTAGGGTTAGGGTCAGTGTTAGCCTTAGGATTAGGCTGAGGGTGAGGGTGAGGGTGAGGGTTAGGTTTAGGGTGAGGGTTAGGTTTAGGGTGAGGGTGAGGTTTAGTTTTAGGTTTCGGGTTAGAGTTAGGGTTATGGTGAGGGTGAGGTTTAGAGGTAGAATTAGAGTTAGCGTGAGGGTTAAGGTTAGGGGAAGGGTGTGGGTGAGGGTTAGATTGAGGATTAGCTTTAGAGTGAGGGCTAGGGTGAGGGAGAGTGTTAGCATTTGCCTTAGTGTGAGGTTTAGTGTTAGGGTTAGGCTGCGGGTGAGGGTGGGGGTGAGGATTAGGGATAGTGTTAGGGTTAGGATTAGGGATAGGCTGAGGGTGAGGGTGGCGGTGAGCATTAGGGTTAGGGTGATGTTTTGGGTTAGGGTTAGTGTTATTGTTAAGGTTAGGGTTAGTGTTACAGTGAGGGTGAGGGTGCGGGTGAGGGTTAGGGTTAGGATTAGGGTGGGGTTTAGGGTTAGGATTAGGGTTATGGTGAGTGTAAGGTTTAGGGTTAGATATAGGGTTAAGGAGAGGGTTAAGGTGAGGGTTAGGGATAGGGTTAGTGTTAGGGTTAGGGTGAGGTTGAAGGTTAGGTTGAGGTTTAGGTTTAGGGATAGGGTTAGGGTTAGTGTGAGTGTTAGTGTTAGGGTTAGGGTTAGTGTTAGGGTGAGGTTAAGTGTTAGGTTGAGGGTTTGGGTTAGGGTGAGGATTATGGTTAGGATGAGGGTTAATATTAGGGTTAGGGCTATTGTTAGGGTTAGGTTTAGGGTTATGGTTACTGTGAGGGTGACAGTGAGGGTTAGGGTTAGGTTTGGGGTTTGGGTTAGGGTGAGGGTGAGGCTGAGGACTAGGGTTAGGTTTAGGGTTAGGTTTAGGGTTAGGTTTAGGGTTAGGGTTACAGTGAAGGTTAGGGTTAGGCCTAGGGTTAGGCTTAGGTTTAGGCTGAATGGGAGGGTGGGGTGAGGATTAGGGTTAGGGTTAGGGTTTAAATTAGGGTTATTTTTAGTGTTATGTTTTGGGTTAAGTTTGCAGTGAGGGTGAGGCTGAGGGTGAGGGTTATGGCTAGGGTTAGGCTTAGGCTTATGGTTAGACTGAGGGTGATCTTGGAGGTTAGGAATAGGTTATGGATGATGGTTAGGATTAGGGTTAGGGTGAGGGTTATGATGAGGGTTAGGGGTAGGATTAGGTTTAGGGTGAGGGCTAGACTGAGGGTGAGTGTTAGGGTTAGGCTTTGGCTTAGGCTTAGCTTTAGGCTGAGGGTGAGTGTGAGGGTGAATTTTAGGGTTAGGGTGATGCATAGGGTTAGGTTTAGGGTGAGTGTTTGGATGAGGGTTAGGTTTAGGGTGAGAGTTAGGGTGAGGGTGAGGGATAGATTGAGGATTCGGGTTAGGGTTAGTGTGAGGTTTAGAGTGAGGATGAGGGTTAGGGTTAGGGTGAGGTTTAGGGTTAGGGTGAAAGTTTGGGTTACTGTGAAGGTTAGTGTGAGAGTTAGGGTTAGTGTTAAGGTGAGGGTAAGTGTTAGGGTTAGGGATAGGGTTAGGTTTAGGCTTAGGGTTAGGCTGAGGTTAGGGTTAGGGTTTGGGTAAGGGTGTAGGTGAGGCTGAGGTTTAGGGTTAGGGTTAGGGTTAGGTTTAGGGTTAAGGTTAGGATTATGGTGAGGGTTAGGGTTAGGGTTAGGCTTAGGCCTAGGTTAGGCTGAGGGTGAGGGTGAGGGTGCGGGTGCGAGTTAGGTTTAGGGTTAGGGTTAGGGTTTGGTTTATTGTTAGTGTTATGATTAGGGATAGGTTTGCGGTGAGGGTGAGGCTGAGGGTGAGGGTTATGGTTAGGGTCAGGTTTAGTGTTAGGGTTAGGGTTAGTATTAATGTTAGTTTTAGGGTTAGAGTTACGGTGAGGTTGAGGGTGAGGGTTTTGGTTAGGGTGAGGTTTAGAGTGAGTTTTAGGGTAAGGGTTAGGGTTAGGTTGAGGGTGAGGTTTAGGGTTAGAGTTAGGGGGAGGGGGAGGGTTAGGGTGAGGGTTAGGGTTAGGTTTAGTGTTAGGGTTAGGGGGAGGTTGAGGGTTAGGTTGAGTTTTAGGGATAGGTTTAAGTTTAGGATTAGGGTTAGGGTGAGGGTGAGTATGAGGGTTAGTGTGAGTGTTAAGCTTAGGCTTAGGGTGAGGGTGGGGGTGAGGATTAGGGTTAGGGTGATGGTTCGGGTTTGGATTAGTGTTATTGTTAGGGTTAGGGTTAGAGTTACGGTGAGGGTGAGGGTAAGGTTGCGGGTGCGGGTTAATGTTAGGGTTAGGGTGACGGTTAGGATGAAGATTAGGCTTGGGGTTAGGGTTAGGGTGAGTGCTAGGGTTTGGGTGAGGGTGAGGGTTATTGTTAGGGTGAGGTTTAGGGTTAGGATTAGGGTTAGGGTGAGGGTGAGTGTTAGGATTAGGTTTGGGCTTAGGGTTAGGGTTATGTTTAGGGTTATGGTTAGTGTTATTGTTAGTGTTATGTTTAGATTTATGGTGAGGGTGAGAGTATTGCTGAGGGTTTGGGTTAGGGTTATGGTGGGGTTTAGGGTTAGGGTTAGGGTTAGGGTTAAGGTGAGGGTGATGTTTAGGGTTAGATATAGTTTTAGGGTAAGGGTTAGGGTGAGGGTTAAGTTTAGGGTTAGTGTTAGGGTTAGTGTGAGGGTGAGGGTTAGGTTGAGGCGTAGGGTTAGGATTCGGGTTAGTGTGAGGGTTAGTGTTAGGGTTACTGTTAGTGTTAGGTTGAGGGTATTTGTTAGGGTGAGGGTTTGGGTTAGGGTGAGGGTTATGGTTCGGGTGAGGGTCGGGGTTATTTTTAGGGTTAGGGTTATAGTTACAGTTATAGTGAGGGTGAGAGTGAAGGTTATGTTTTGGTTTAAGATGAGGTTTAGGTTTAGGGTTAGGGTTAGAGTTAGGGTTAGGATGAGAGTGAGGTTTAGGGTTAGAGTTAGCCTTAGTGTTACAATTAGGGTTACGGTGAGGTTTGGGGTTAGGATTAGGCTTAGGCTTAGGCTTAGGCCGAGAATGAAGTTGAGGGTTAAGGTTAGGGTTAGGGTGAGGGTTAGGGTTAGGGTTAGGGTGAGGGTTAGGGTGAGGTTTAGGGTTAGCATCAGGTTTAGGATTAGGGCTAGGGTGAGGGTTAGGGTGAGGGTTAGGGTTAGGGATAGGGTTAGGGTTAGGATTAGGTTTAGGATGAGGGTGAGGGTGAGGGTTAGGGTTAGGGTTAGGGTTAGGCTTAGGTTTAGGGTGAGGGTTAAGTTTAGAGTTTGGGTTAGGGTGACGGTGAGGATGAGGTTTAGGATTAGGTTTAAGGTTATGGTGAGGTTTAGGGTTAGGGTTAGTGTTAGGGTTAGGCTTTGATTGAGAGGGTTAGGGTTAGGGTAATGGTTTGGCTGAGGGTGAGGGTGCGGTGAGGATTAGGGTTAGGGTTAGGGTTTAAATTAGGGTTATTTTTAGTGTTATGTTTTGTGTTAAGTTTGCATTGAGGGTGAGGCTGAGGGTGAGGGTTATGGCTAGGGATAGGCTTAGGCTTAGAGTTAGGCTGAGGGTGATCTTGGGGGTTAGGAATAGGTTTGGGTGATGTTTAGGATTAGGGTTAGGGTGAGGGTTATGATGATGGTTAGGGTTAGGAATCGGTTTAGGGTGAGGGCTAGGGTGAGGGTGTGGGTGAGGTTTAGGGTTAGGGAGATGGAAAGGGTTAGGGTTAGGGTGAGTGTTAGGGTGAGGGTGAGGGATAGATTGAGGATTAGGGTTAGGGTTATTGTGAGGTTTAGTGTGAGGATGAGGGTTAGGGTTAGGGTGTGGGTTACGGTTAGAATTAAGTTTGGGGTGGGGACTAGGGTGAGGCTGAGGGTTAGGGTTAGGGTGAGGGTGAGGTTTAGGGTTACGGTGAGAGTTAGGGTTACTGTCAGGGTTAGTGTTAGAGTTTGGGTTAGTGTTAGTGTGAGGGTAAGTGTTTGGTTAGTGTTAGGTTGGGGGTTATGGTTAGGGTGACGTTTAGGGTTAGTTTTAGGGTTTTTGTGATGTTTAGGGTTAGGGTTACGGTGAGGGTGATGAGGAGGGTTAGATTTAGGGGAGGTTTAGGGTTAAGGTTAGGGTTAGAGTTAGGGTTAGGGTGAGTGTGAGGTGTAGGGTTAGAGTTAGGGTTCAGGTGAGGGTTAAGGATGACGGTTAGGGTTAGGGTTAGTTTTAGTTTTAGGGTTAGGGTGAGGTTAAGTGTTAGAGATATGGTTAGGATTAGGGTTAGGGTGAGGGTGAGTGGGTGGGTTAGGGTTAGGTTTAGGGTTAGGCTTAGGGTTAGGCTGAGGGTTAGGTTGAGGGGGAGGGTTAGGGTTCGGGTGAGGGTTGGGGTTAGGGTTAGTGTGAGGTTAGGATGAAGGTTAGGTTTAGGATTAGGGTTAGGCTGAGGGCTAGGGAGAAGTTGAGGTTTATGGTTAGGGTTAGGGTGAGGTTTAGGGTTAGAGTTAGGGTCAGGGTGAGTTTGAGGTTTAGGGTTAGAGATAGTGTTAGGGTGAGTGTTAGGGTGAGGGTTTGGCTTAGTATTAGTGTTAGAGTTAGGGTTAGGGTGAGGGTTAGAGTGAGGTTGTGTGTTAGGGTTAGGGTTAGGATTAGGATTAGGGTTAGGGAGAGGGGGAGTGTGAGGGATAGAGATAGCCTTAGGTTTAGGCTGAGGGTGTGGGTGAGGGTGAGTGTTAGGGTTAGTTTGGGGGTTAGGGTTAGCATTAGGATGTGGTTTAGTGTTAAGGTTAGTGTTAGAGTTAGGGTTAGGGTGAGGGTGAGGTTTAGGGGTAGAGTTAGGGTTAGGGTGAGTGTTAGGTTGATTGTTAGGGTTAGGGTGAGGTTTAGGGGTGACGGTAAGGATAAACGTGTGGGTTAGGCTAAGGGTGACGGTTAGGGTTAGGGTTAGGGTGAGGGTTAGGTTTAGGGTTAGGGTTAGGGTGAGGTTTAGGATTAGGGTTAGGGTTAAGGGGAGGTTTAGGGTTTGGGTTAGGGTTAGGCTGAGGGTGAGTGTGGGGGTGAGGATTAGGGTTAGGGTGATGGTTTGGATTAGGGTAAGGCTGAGGGCTCGGTTGAGGGTGAGGGTTAGGGTAAGACTTAGCTTAGGCTTAGGGTTAGGCTGAGGGTGAGGTTGAGGGTGAGGGTTAGGGTTAGTGTGATGGTTAGGTTTACGGTTAGGGTGAGGGTTGGGATGAGGTTTAGAGTTAGGGTGAGGTTAGGGTGAGGATGATGGTAAGGGTAAAGGTGAACTTTATGCTGAGGGTGAGGTTTAAGATAAGGGTGAGGGTTAGGGTTAGGTTTAGGGTTAGTGTAAGGGTTAGGGTTAGGGATAGGATGAGGGTTAGATTGAGGTTTAATGTTAGGGTTAGTGTGAGGTTTAGTGTGAGGATAAGGGTCAGGTTTAGGGTGAGGGTGAGGGTTAGAATTAGGGTTAGGGCGAGGGCTAGGGTGAGGGTGAGGGTTAGGGTTAGTGTGAGGGTTAGTTTTAGGGTTAGGGTTAGTGTTAGTGTGACGGTAAGTTGTAGGGTGAGGGTTAGGGTTAGGGTGAGGGTTATAGTTAGTGTGAGGGTTAGGGTTAGGTTGAGGGTAAATGTTATGGTGAGTGTTAGGGTGAGGGTTAGTGTTAGGGATAGGGTTAGGTTTAGGATTATGGTTAGGTTGAGGGTGAGTGTGAGGGTTAGGGTTAAGGATAGGCTTAGGGTTACGGTGAGGGTTAGGTTTACGGTTTGGGTCAGGGTGAGGGTGAGGCTGAGGATTAGGGTTGGGTTTAGGGTTAGGTTTAGGGTTAGGGTTAGGGTTAGATTTAGGGTTAGGGTTAGGATTATGGTGATGGTTAGGGTAAGGGTTAGGTTTAGGCTTACGTTTAGGATGAGTTTGACGCTGAGGGTGAGGTTTATGGTTAGGGTTAGGGTGAGGGTTAGGGTTAGTGTAAGTGTTATTGTTAGGGTTAGAGTTAGAGTTATGATGAGGTTGAGGGTGAGGGTGAGGTTTAGGTTTAGGGTTAGGGTTAGAGTTAGGTTTAGGGTGAGGGGTTTGGAAAGGTTAAAGGTAAGGGTTAGGCTGAGGGTGAGGGTTACAGTAAGGGTTGGGGTGAGAGTTAGGTTTCAGGTTAAGTTTAGGGTTGTGTTGAGGGTTAGGGTAAGGGTGATGATGAGGATGAGGGTTAGGGTTAGGGTGAGGGTTAGTGTTAGGATTAGGGTTAGGGTGAGAGTAAAGGTTCGGGTTAGTGATAGGGTGAGGGTTAGGATGAGGGTTAGGGTTAGGATGAGGGTTAGGGTTAAGATTAGGGTTAGGGTGAGGCCTAGTTTGAGGTTGAGGTTTAGGGTTAGCGTTAGGGTGAGGTTTAGTGTTAGGGTTAGGGTTAGGGTTAGGGTGAGGTTGAGGTTTTCGGTTAGAGTTAGGGTTAGGGTGAGGCTGAGATTGAAGGTTAGGGTTAGGGTTAATGTTAGATTTAGGATTAGGGTGAGGATTAGGTTGAGAGTGAGGGTTAGGCTTAAGGTTAGGATTAGGATTAGCATAAGGGTTAGGGTGAGTGTGAGGGTTAGGGTTAGGCTTTGGTATAGGTTTAGGCTGAGGGTGAGGTTGAGAGTGAGGGTTAGGGTTAGGTTTACGGTGAGAGTTAGGGTTTGATTAAGTTTAGAGTTAGGGTGAGGGTTAGGGTTAGGTTTATGGTGATCTTGAGTGTTAGGGTTAGGTTGAGGTTTTCGGTTAGGATTAGGGTTAGGGTAAGGGTTAAGGTTAGGTTTAGGGTGAGGTTAAGAATGAGGATTAGGGATAGGGTGAGGGCTAGGTTGAGGGTGAGATTTAGGGTTAGTGTTAGATTAAGGATTAGGGTTAGAGTTAGGGTTAGGGTGAGGGTTAAGTTGGGGGTTATGGTTACGGTGAGGGTGAGGGTTAGAGTTAGGGTGAGGGTTAGGGTGAGGATGGTAATGGTAAAGGTGAGGTTTAGGCTGAGGTTGAGGGTAAGGCTGAGGGTTAGTGTTAGGTTTAGGGTTAGGGTAAGGGTTAGTGTTAGGGTCAGGGTGAGGGTTAGATTGAGTATTAGGGTTAGGGTTAGTGTGAGGTTTAGGGTGAGGATGAGGGTTAGGGTTAGGGTGAGGGTCAGGTTTAGAAGTAGGGTTAGTGTGAGGGCTAGGGTGAATGTGAGTGTTATGGTTAGGGTGATGGTGAGGTTTAGGATTAGGGTGAGGTTTAGTGTTAGTGTGAGGGTTAGTGTTTGGGTTAGGGTTAGTGTTAGGGTGAGGGTAAGTGTTGGGGTGAGGATTAGGTTTAGGGTTAGGTTTATGGTTAGGGTGAGGTTTAGGGTTAGTGTTATTGTTAGGGTTAGGGTTAGGGTTATGGTTTCGTTGAGTGTGAGGGTGAGAGTTATGGTTAGTCTTAGGGTGAAGTTTAGTATTAGGGTTAGGGTTAGAGTTAGGGTTAAGGTGAGGGTGAGGTTTAGGGGTAGAGTTAGGGTTAGGGTGAGGGTTAGGGTGGGATTGAAGGTAAAGGTAAATTTGAGGGTTAGGCTGAGGATGAGGGTTACAGTAAGGGTGAGGTTTAGGGTTAGAGTGAGTGTTAGTGTTAGGGTTAGGGTAAGGGTGAGGGTTAGATTGAGGATTAGGATTAGGGTTAGTGCGAGGTTTAGGGTGAAGATCAGGGTTAGGGTTATTGTTAGGGTGAGGTTTACGGTTAGGGTGATGCTTAGGGTTAGTGTGAGCGTTAGTGTTAGCTTTTGGGTTTATGTTAGGTTGAGGGTAAGTGTTAGTGTGAGGGTTAGGTTCAGGGTGAGGGTATGTTGAGGTTGAGGGTGACGGTTAGGGTTAGGGTTATTGTTAGGGTTAGGGTTAGTGTTAGGGTTAGGGTTAGGGTTAAGGTTAGTGTTAGGATGAGGTTTAGTTTTAGTGTTAGGGTTAGAGTTAAGGTTAGGGTGAGGGTGAGAATTAGGGTTAGAGTTAGGGTTAGTGTTAGTGTTAGGATTAGGGTGAGGGTTAGGGTTAGGCTTAGGCTTAGGCTTAGGCTTAGGCTTAGGCCCAGCATGATGGTGAGGGTTAGGGTTCGGGTTAGGGTGAAGGTTAGGGTGAGGGTTAGGGTGAGGGTGAGTGGGAGGTTTAGGGTTAGGGTTAGGCTTAGAGTTAGGGTGAGGGTTAGGGTTAGGGTTTGGGTTAGTTTGAGGGTGAGGCTGACGATTAGGGTTAGGTTTTGGGTTAGGGTTAGAGTTAGGGTTAGTGTTAGGGTTAGGTTTCGAGTTACGGTGAGGTTGAGGTTGAGGGTGAGGGTTAGGGTTAGGGTGTGGTTTAGGGTTAGGTTTAGGGTTAGGGTTAGGGTGAGGGTGAGGTTTAGGATTAGAGTTAGTGTTAGGGTGAGGGTTAGGGTTAGGGTTTGGGTTAGGATGTGGGTGGGGCTGAGGATTAGGTTTAGGTTTAGGATTAGGGTTAGGGTTAGGTTTTTATATTAGGGTTAGGGTTAGGATCATGTTGAGGGTTAGGGTTAGGGTTAGGATTAGGCTTAGGGTTAAGCTGAGGTTCAGGGTGGGTATGAGGATTAGGGTTAGGGTTAGGGTTAGTGTTAGGGTTATTGTTAGTGTTATACTTAGGGTTAAGTTGGCTGTGAGGGTGAGTCTGAGGGTGAAGTTTATGATTATGGTTAGGGTTAGGGTTAGAGTTATTGTTAGGGTGAGGTTTAGAGTTACGATGAGGGTGAGGGTGAGGGTTAGGGTGAGGGTTAGTGTTAGGGATAGGGTTAGGTTTAGGATTATGGTTAGGGTGAGGGTGAGTGTGAGGGTTAGGGTTAAGGTTAGGCTTAGGGTTAGGGTGAGGGTGAGGTTTAGGGTTAGATTTAGGGTTAAGGTGAGTGTTAGGTCGAGGGTTAGGGTTAGGGTTAGTGTTTGGGTTAAGGTTAGGATGAGGGTTAGGTTGAGGTTTAGGGTTAGGGCTAGGCTTAGTCTTGGGGTTAGGCTGAGGGTGAGGGTTGGGGTGACGATTAGGGTTAGGGTGATTGTTAGGTTTAGGGTTATGGTGTGGGTTAGTGTTAGGTTAGGGTTAGAGTTAGGCTTAGAGTGAGGGTGAGGTTTCGGGGTAAAGTTAGGATTAGGGTGAGGGTTAGGGTTAGAGTGAGGGTTAGGGTTGGAGGGACGGTAAGGGTAAATGTCAGGTTTAGGCTGAGGGTGAGGGTTACAGTAAGGGTGAGGGTTAGGTTAGGGTGAGGGTTAGGGTTAGGGTTAGGGCGAGCGTGACGATTAGATTGAGGATTAATGTTAGGTTTAGTGTGAAATTTAGGGTGAGGATGAGCTTTGGGGTTTAGGGCGAGGTCTAGGGAGAGTTTGAGGTTTAGGGTTAGTATTAGGTTGAGGTTTATGGTTAGGGTGATGGTTAGGGTTAGTGTGAGGTTTAGTGTTAGGGTTAGGGTTAGTATTAGGGTGAGGGTAAGGGTTAGGGTGAGGGTTAGGGTGAGGGTGAGGGTTATGTTTAGGGTGAAGTTTAGGGTTAGTGTTAGGGTTATTGTTAGTGTTAGGGTTAGGGTTAAGGTTATGGTGAGGGTGAGGTTGAGGGTTAGGGTTAGGTCTAGGATGAGGTTTAGGGATAGGGTTAGGGTTAGGGTCAGGGTGAGGTTCAGTGTTAGAGTTAGTGTTAGAGTGAGGCTGAGGGTGAGAGTTAGGGTTAGGATTACTGTTAGGGTTAGGCTTAAGGTGAGGGTTAGGTTGAGGGTGAGGGTTAGGGTTAGGATTAGGAGTAGGATTAGGGTTAATGTTAGGGTAAGCCTGAGTGTTAGGGTTAGGGACAGGCTTAGGGTTAAGCTGAGGTTGAGGGTCAGGGTTAGGGTTAGGGTGAGGTTTAGGGTTAGGGTTAGGGTGAGGGTGAGGGTTAGCGTTAGGGTTGGGCTTAGGATTAGGCTGAGAGTTAGGGTGTGGATTAGGGTTAGGGTTAGTCTTAGGGTGAGGTTTAGGATTTGGGTTAGGGTTAGAGTTAGGGTTAGGGTGAGGGTGAGTTTTAGGGTTAGAGTTAGGGTTAGGGTGAGGTTTAGGTTGAGGGTTATGGTAAGGGTTAGTTTTAGGGTTAGGGTTAGGGTGAGAGTTAAGGGAAGGGTTAGGGTTAGGGTTAGGGTTAGGGATAGGATTAGGGTTAGAGTGAGGGGGAGTTGTGTGTTAGGTTTTGGTTTAGGGATAGGCTTAGTGTTAGGCTGAGGGTGAGGTTGAGGGTGAGGGTTATGGTCAGGGGGAAGGTTCGGATGAGGGTTAGGGTTAGGATTAGGGTTAGGGTAAGGTCTAGGGTGAGTGTGAGGGTGAAGTTTAAGGTTATGGTTAGCGTTAGGGTGAGGGTGAGGGTGAGGTTTAGGATTAGATTTAGGGTTAGGGTGAGGCTGAGGGTGAGGGTTAGAGTTAGGGTTAGGATTAGGTTTAGGGTAAGGGTTAGGGTGAGTGTGAGGGTTACGGTTATGCTTTGGGTCAGGCTGAGGGTGAGGGTGATGGTGAGGTTTAGGGTTAAGGTTAGAGTGAGAGTTAGGGTTCGTTTATGTTTAGGGTTAGGGTGAGGGTTAGAGTTACGGGGAGCATGAAGTTTAGGGTTTGGTTGAGGGATATTTTTAGGGGTAGGGTGAGGGTTAGTGTTAGAATTAGGGTTAGCAAGAGGGTGAGTGTTAGGATTACAGTTAGAGTTAGTGTTAGGGTTAGGTTTAGGTTTAGGATTAGTGTTATTGTTAGGGTTAGGGTTAGAGTTATGGTGAGGGTGAGGTTGAGGGTGAGAGTGAGGGTTAGGGTTAGGTTTAGGGTGAGGTTTAGGGTTAGGGTTAGGGTGAGATTGAGGTTTAGGGTTAGATTTAGTGTTAGTTGGAGGGTTAAGTCGAGGGTTATGGTTAGGGTTAGTTTTAGGCTTAAGGTTAGAATGAGGATTAGGTTGAGGTTTAGGGTTAGGGTTAGGATTAGGGTTAGGATCAGGGTGAGGTTGAGGGTTAGGGTTAGGCTTAGGCTTAGGCTTAGGGTTAGGCTGAGCAAGAGGTTGAGGGTGAGGGTTAGTGTTAGGGTGATGGTTAGGTTTACAGTTAGGGTGAGGGTTAGGATGAGGTTTAGCGTTAGGGTGAGGGTTAGGGTGATGATAATGGTAAGGGTAAAGAAGAGGTTTAGGCTGAGGTTGAGGTTTAAGATAAGGGTGAGGGTTAGGGGTAGGTTTAGGGTTAGGGTAAGGATTAGTGTTAGGTTAGGGTTAGGGTGAGGTTTAGATTGAGAATTAGTGTTAGGGTTAGTGTGAAGTTTAGGGACAGGATGAGGGTTAGGGTTAGGGTTAGGGTGAGGTTTAGGATTAGGGTGAGGTTTAGGGTTAGTGTGAGGGTTAGTGTTAGGGTTAGGGTTAGTGGTAGGGTGAGTGTAAGTGTTAGGGTGATGGTTAGGGTTAGGGTGAGTGTTATGGTTAGGGTGAGGGTAAGGGTTAGGATTAGGGTTAAAGTGAGGTTTAGTGTTAGGGTTAGGTTTAGAGTTAGGTTTAGGGAGAGGGTGAGGTTTAGGGGTACATTTAGGGTTAGGGTGAGGGTTAGGGTTAGGGTGCGGGTTAGTGTGGGGGTGACGGTAAGGGTAAAGGTGAGGGTTAGGCTGAGGGTGAGGGTTAGGATTAGGGTTAGGAGTAGGATTAGGGTTAGGGTGATCGTGAGTGTGAGGATGAGGATTAGGGTTAGATTTAGGATGAGTGTGAGGGTTCAGGTTAGGGTGTGGTTTTGGCTTAGGGTTCGGTTGAGGGTGAGGGTGAGGGTTAGGGTTAAGGTGAGGGTTAGGGTTACCGTTACCATGAGGCTTAGGTTTAGGATTAGGGTGAGGGTTAGGTTGAGGATTAGGGTTAGAATTAGGGTTAGGGTGAGGGCTAGGGTGAGGGTGACAGTTAGGGTTAGTGTTTGGGTGAGCTTTAGGGTTAGGGTTAGGGTGAGGGTGAGGGTTAGGATGAAGGTTAGGGTTAGGGTGAGGGTGAGGATTAGGGTTAGGGTGAGGGTTAGGGTTAGGATTAGGGTTAGGGTGAGGTTGAGTGTTAGCATTAGTGTTAGGGTTATGGTTAGGGTTAGGTTGAGGGTTAGGATTACTGTTAGTGTTAGGTTTAGTGTTAGTGTTATGGTGAGGGTGAGGGTGAGGGTGAGTGTTACGGTTAGGGTGAGGTTTAGGGTCAGGGTTAGGATTAGGGTTAGTGTGAGGGTGAGGTTTATGGTTAGATTTAGGTTTAGATGGAGGGTTAAGTCGAGGGTTAGGGTTAGGGTAAGTGTTAGGATTAAGGTTAGGTTGAGGGTTAGGTTGAGGTTTAGGGTTAGGGTTAGCGTTAGGTTTAGGATTAGGGTGAGGGTGAGGGTGAATGTGAGTTTTAGTGTTAGGGTTAGGCTTATGCTTAGGGTTAGGCTGAGGGTGACGGTGGGGGTGAGGATTAGGGTTAGGGTGATGGTTAGGGTTAGGCTTATGGTGAGGGTTAGTGTTAGGGTTAAGGTTAGAGTTAGGGTTAGAGTGAGGGTGAGGTTTAGGGGTAGAGTTAGGGTTAGGGTGAGGTTTAGGGATAGAGTGAGGGTTAGCGTGGGGGTGACGGTAAGGGTAAAGGTCAGGGTTCGGCTGAGGGTAAGTGTTACAGTAAGGGTGCGGGTTAGGATTAGGGTTAGGGTGAGGGTGAGGGTTAGATGAGGATTAGCTTTAGGGTTAGTGTGAAGTTTAAGGTGAGGATGAGGGTTAGGGTTAGGGCGAGGTCTAGTGAGAGATTGAGGTTTAGCGTTAGATTTAGGGTGAGGTTTATGGTTAGGGCGATGGTTAGGTTTAGTGTGAGGTTTAGTGTTAGGTTTAGGGTTAGTTTTAGGGTGAGGGTAAGGGTTAGTGTGAGGGTTAGGGTTAGGGTGAGGGTTATATTTAGGGTGAAGTTTAGGGTTAGTTTTAGGGTTATTGTTAGTGTTAGGGTTAGGGTTAAGGTTATGGTGAGGGTGAGGATGAGGGTTAGGTTTAGGTCTAGGATGAGGTTCAGGGATAGGGTTAGGGTTAGTGTGAGGTTCAGTGTTAGTGTTAGGGTTAGGTTGAGGCTGAGGGTGAGGGTTAGGGTTAGGATTAATGTTAGGGTTAGGCTTAAGGTGAGGGTTAGGTTGAGAGTGAGGATTAGGGTTATGATTAGGATTAGGATTAGGGTTAGTGTTAGGGTGAGGTTTAGGGTTAGGGTTAGGTTTAGGGTTAGGGACAGGCTTGGGGTCAAGCTGAGGTTGAGGGTGAGGGTTAGGGTTAGGGTGAGGTTTAGGGTTAGATTTAGGGTGAGTGTGAGAGTTAGGGTTAGGGTTAGGCTTAGGATTAGGCTTAGTGTTAGGGTGTGGATTAGGGTTAGGCTTAGTGTTAGGGTGAGGTTTAGGGTTTGGATTAGGGTTAGAGTTAGGGTTAGGGTGAGGATGAGGTTTAGTTTTAGAGTTAGGCTTAGGGTGAGGTTTAGGTTGAGGGTTATGGTAAGGGATAGTTTTAGGGTTAGGGTGAGAGTTAGGGGAATGGTTAGGCTTAGGGTTAGGGTTAGGTATAGGATTAAGGTTAGAGTGAGGGGGAGTGTGTGTGTTATGTTTAGGTTTAGGGATCGGCTTAGGTTAGGCTGAGGGTGAGGTTGAGGGTGAGGGTTAGGTTTAGGGGGAGGGTTAGGATGATTGTTAGGGTTAGGATTAGGATTAGGCTAAGGTCTAGGGTGAGTGTGAGAGTGAGGTTTAAGGTTATGGTTAGGGTTAGGGTTCGGGTTCGGGTGAGGTTTAGGTTAGAGTTAGGGTTTCGGTGAGCCTGAGGGTGAGGGTTAGAGTTAGGGTTAGGATTAGGTCTAGGGTAAGGTTTAGGGTGAGTGTGAGGGTTACGGTTACGCTTAGGGTCAGGCTGAGGGTGAGAGTGAGGGTGAGGGTGAGGGTTAGGTTTAGGGTTAGGGTGAGAGTTAGGGTTCATTTATGTTTAGGGTTAGGGTGAGGCTTAGAGTTAAGGGGAGCATGAGGTTTAGGGTTATGGTTAGGGTTAGGGTGAGGGTTAAGTTTAGGGTTAGGGTGAGGGTAAGGATGAGGATTATGTTTAGCATTAGGGTTACGGTGAGGGCTAGGTTGAGGTTGAGGGTTAGGGTTAGTGTTAGGTTACGTTTTAGGGTTAGGGTTAGGGTTGGGGTGAGGGTTAGGTTGAGGGTTAGAGTTACAGTGAGGGTGAGGATTAGGGTTAGGGTAAGGGTTAGTGTTAGGATTAGGGTTAGCAAGAGGGTGAGTGTTAGGATTACAGTTATTGTTAGGGTTAGGTTGAGGGTTAGGATTAGAGTTATTGTTAGGGTTAGGGTTAGAGTTATGGAGAGGGTGAGGGTGACAGTGAGGGTGAGGGTTAGGGTTAGGGTGAGGTTTAGGGTTAGGGTTAGGATTAGGGTTAGGGTGAGGGTGAGGTTTAGGGTTAGATTTAGGGTTAGTTGTAGGGTTAGGTCGAGGGTTAGGGTTAGGGTTAGTTTTAGGGTTAAGTTTAGAGTGAGGTTTAGGTTGAGGTTTAGGGCTATGGTTAGGGTTAGGGTTAGGATTAGGGTGAGGGTGAGGGTGAGGTTGAGGGTTAGGCTTAGGCTTAGGCTTAGGCTTAGGTTTAGGCTGAGCGTGAGGTTGAGGGTGAGGGTTAGGGTTAGGGTGATGTTTAAGTTTACGGTTAGGGTGAGTGTTAGAATGAGGTTTAGCGTTAGGGTGAGGGTTAGGGTGATGATGATGGTAAGGGTAAAGATGAGGTTTAGGCTGAGGTTGAGGGTTAAGATAAGGGTGAGGGTTAGGGTTAGGTTTAGGGTTAGGGTAAGGGTTAGGGTTACGGTTAGAGTTAGGGTGAGGTTTAGATTGAGGATTAGTGTTAGGGTTAGTGTGAGGCTTAGGGTGAGGATGAGGGTTAGGGTTAGGGTTAGGGTGAGGTTTAGGATTAGGGTTAGGGTGAGGGCTAGGGTGAGGTTTAGTGTTAGGGTTATGGTTAGTGTTAGAGTGAGGTTAAATGTTAGGTTGAGTGTTAGGTTAAGGGTGAGGGTTATGGTTAGGGTGAGGGTGAGGGTGAGGGTTAGGATTAGGATTAAAGTGAGGTTTAGTGTTAGGGTTAGGGTAAGTGTTAGGGTTAGGGAGAGGGTGAGGCATAGGGGTACATTTAGGGTTAGGGTGAGGGTTAGGGTTTGGGTGCGGGTTAACGTGGGGGTGATGGTAAAGGTAAAGGTGAGGGTTTTGACTGAGGCTGAGGGTTATGGTAACGGTGAGTGTTAGGGTTAGGGTGAGTGTCAGTGCTAGCGTTAGGGTGAGGTTGGGAGTTCGATTGAGGATTAGTGTTAGGGTTAGTGTGAGATTTATGGAGAGGATGAGGGTTGGGGTTACCCTGAAGTCTAGTGTGAGTGTGAGGGTTAGGTTTAGTGTTAGGGTGAGGTTTAGGTTTTGGGTGATATTTAGGGTTAGTGTGAGAGTTAGTGTTAGGATTAGGGTTAGTGTTAGGGTGAGGGTAAGTTTTAGGGTGAGGATTAGGGTTAGGGTGAGTTTTATGGTTAGGGTGAGGGTTAGGTTTAATATAAGTTTAAGGGTGAGGACTAGGCTAAGGGTTAGACTGATGGTTAGGGTTAGGGATAGGGATAGGTTTAGGATTAGGGTTAGGGTGAGGGTTAGGACTAGGGTTATGGTTAGGCTTAGAGTTAGGATGAGGTTTAGTGTTAGGGTTTGAGTTAGGGTGAGGGTGAGGCTGAGGATTAGGGTTAGGTTTAGGGTTAGGTTTGGGTTAGGTTTAGCGTCAGTGTTAGTGTTAGGGTTAGTGTTATTGATCCAGTGAGGGTTGGGATTAGGGTTAGGATTAGGTTTAGGCTTAGAGTTAGGGTGAAGGTTAAAATGAAGATTAGGCTTACGATTAGGGTTAGGGTCAGGGCTAGGGTGAAGGTGAGGATTAGGGTTAGTGTTAGGGTAAGATTTAGGGTTAGTGTTAGAGTTAGGGTGAGGGTTAGGATGAGCGTTAGGGTTACAGTGAGGATGAGGGTTAGGGTGAGGGTGAGGATTAGGGTTAGGTTTAGGGTTAGGGTGAGGTTGAGTGTTAGCATTAGGGTTAGGGTTATGGTTAGGGTTAGGTTTAGGGTTAGGATTACTGTTATTGTTAGGGTTAGGGTTAGAGTTATGGTGAGGGTGAGTGTTAAGCTTAGAGTGAGGTTTAGGGTTAGGGTTAGGATTAGGGTTAGGGTGAGGGTGAGGTTTATGATTAGATTTAGGTTTAGTTGGAGGCTTAGGTGGAGAGTTAGTGTTATGGTAAGTGTTAGGGTTTAGTTTAGGTTGAGGGTTAGGTTGAGGTTTAGGGTTAGGGTTAGAATTAGGTTTAGAATTAGGGTAAGGGTGAGGGTGAGGTTTAGCGTTAGGCTTAGGGTTAGGCTGAGGGTGAGGGTGGGGGTGAGGATTAGGGTTAGGGTGATGGTAAGTGTTAGGGTTAGGTTTAGAGTTAGGGTTAGGGTGAGGGTTAGGGTTAGGATTAGGGTTAGTGTGAGGTTGAGTGTAAGCATTAGGGTTACGGTTAGGGATATGGTTAAGTTTAGGGTTAGGATTATTGTTATTGTTAGGGTTAGGGTTAGAATTATGGTGAGGGTGAGGGTTGGGGTGAGGGTTAGGGTTAGGGTTATGGTGAGGTTTAGGGTTAGGGTTAGGATTAGGGTGAGGGTGAGGGTGAGGTTTAGGTTAGATTTAGGTTCAGTTTGAGGGTTAGGTCGAGGGTTAGGGTTAGGGTTAGTGTTAGGTTTAAAGTTAGGGTCAGGGTTAGGTTGAGGTTTAGGGTTAGGGTTAGGTTTAGGTTTAGGATTAGGGTTAGGGTGAGGTTGAGTGTGAGGTTTAGGGTTAGGGTTAGGCTTAGCCTTATGGTTAGGCTGAGGGTGAGGGTTGGGGTGAGGATTATGGTTAGGGTGATGGTTAGGGTTAGGGTTATGGTGAGGGTTAGTGTTAGGGTTAGGATTAGAGTTAGTGTTAGGGTGTGGGTGAGGTTTAGGGGTAGAGTTAGGGTTAGGGTGAGGATTAGCGTTAGAATGAGGGTTAAGGTGGGGGTGACGGTAACGGTAAAGGTGAGTGTTAGGCTGAGGGTGAGGGGTACAGTAAGGGTGAGGGTGAGGGTTAGGGTGAGCGTTAGGGTGAGGGTTACGGTGAGGGTGAGGGTTAGATTGAGGAATACTGTTAGGGTTAGTGTGAAGTTTAGGGTGAGTATGAGGGTGAGAGCTAGGGAGAGGGTGAGGTTTAGGGTTCAGGTTAGAGTGAGGTTTAGGGTTAGGTTGATGGTTAGGGTTAGTGTTAGGGTTAGGGTTAGTGTAAGAGTGAGGTTAAGTCTTAGGGTGAGGGTTAGCGTTAGGGTGAAGGTAAGTGTTAGGGTGAGGGTTAGGGTTAGGGTAAGGGTTATGCTTAGGGTGAGGGTTAGGGTTAGGGTTAGGATTATTGATAGCATTAGGGTTAGGGTTAAGATTATCGTGAGGGTGAGGGTGAAGTTTAGGTTTAGGGCTAGGAAGAAGTTTAGGGATAGGGTTCTGGTTAGGGTTAGGGTCAGGGTGAGGTTTAGTGTTAGATTTAGGGGTAGGGTGAGGCTGAGGGTGAGGGTTAGGGTTAGGATTAATGTTAGGGTTAGGCTTAAGGTGAGGGTTAGGTTGAGGATGAGGGTTAGGGTTAGGGTGAGGAGTAGGATTAGGGTTAGTGTTAGGGTGAGTGTGAGGGTTAGGGTTAGGGTTAGGGATAGGCTTAGGTTTAGGCTAAGTTTGAGGGTTAGGTTTAGGGTTAGGGTGAGTTTTAGGGTTAGGGTTAGGGTGAGTGAGAGGGCTAGGGTTAGGCTTAGGTTTAGGATTAGCATGAGGGTGAGGGTGTGGGTTAGGATTAGGGTGACGGTGAGGGTTAGTTTTACAGTTAGGCTTAGGGTTAGGGTGAGGTTTAGGGTTAGGATTAGGATTAAGGTTAGGGTGAGGGTGAGGTTTATGATTAGATTTAGGTTTAGTTGGAGGCTTAGGTTGAGGGTTAGGGTTAGGGTTAATGTTAGGTTGAGGTTTATGGTTTGGATTAGGGTTAGAGTTAGTGTTAGGGTGAGGTTTAGGTAGAGGGTTATGATAAGGGTTAGTTTTAGGGTTAGTGTTACGGTAAGAGTTAGGGGGACGGTTAGGATTAGGGTTAGGTTTAGGGATAGGATTAGGGCTAGTGTGATGGGGAGGGTGTGTGTTAGGTTTAGGTTTAGGGTTAGGCTTAGGATTAGGCAGAGGTTGAGGTTGAAGCTGAGCCTTACGGTTATGTGGAGGGTTAGGATGAGGGTTAGGGTTAGGATTAGGGTTAGGATAAGGGCTAGGGTGAATGTGAGGGTGAGGTTTAAGGTTATGGTTATGGTTAGGGTTAGGGAGATTATGAGCTTTAGGGTTAGAGTTAGGGTTAGGGTGAAGCTGAGGGTGAGGGTTAGGGTTAGGGTTAGGATTAGGATTAGGGTAAGGTTTAGGGTGAGTGTGAGGGTTACAGTTAGGCTTAGGGTTAGGCTGAGGGTGAGGGTGAGGGTGAGGGTGAGGGTTAGGGTTACGGTGAGCGTGAGGATTAGGGTTAGGTTGAGGGTTAGGTTTAGGGTTAGGGTTAGGGTGAGGGTTAAGGTTAGGGATAGGGTGAGGGTAAGCATAAGGATTAGGGTAAGGATTAGGGTTAAGGTGAGGGCAAGGTTGAGGGTGAGGGTTAGGGTTAGTGTTAGATTAAGGTTTAGGGTTAGGTTTAGGGTGAGGGTTAGGTTGAGGGTTAGGGTTACGGTGAGGGTGAAGATTAGGGGTAGGGTGAGGGTTAGGGTTAGGATTAGGGTTAGCATGAGCGTGAGTGTTAGCATTACATTTAGGGTTAGGGTTAGGGTTAGGTTTAGGGTTAGGATTAGTGTTATTGTTAGGGTTAGGGTTAGAGTTATGATGAGGGTGAGGGTGAGGGTGAGGGTTAGGCTTAGGGTTAGGTTGAGGTTTAGGTTAGGATTAGGATTAGGGTTAGGGTGAGGGTGAAGTTTAGGTTAGATTCATGGTTAGTTGCAGGGTGAGGTTGAGGGTTAGGGTTAGGATTAGTTTTAGGGTTAAGGTTAGGGTGAGAGATAGTTTGAGGTTTTGGGTTATGGTTAGGGTTAGGGTTAAGAGTAGGGTGAGGTGAGGGTGAAGGTGAGTGTGCCGGTTAGGCTTAAGCTTAGGCTGAGGGTTAGGCTGAGGGTGACAGTGGAGTTGAAGATTAGGTTTAGGGTGATGGTTAGGGTTGGGGCTAGGCTGAGGGTTAGGATGAGGGTTAGGTTTAGGATTAGTGTTAGGGTGAGGGCTAGGTTGAGGGTCAGGGTTAGGGTAAGGATTAGGCTTAGTTTTAGGGTTAGGCTGAGCATGAGGTTGAGGTGAATGTTAGGGTTAGGGTGATGGTTAGGTTTACAGTTAGGGTGAGGATTAGGATGAGGTTTAGGGTTAGGGTGAGTGTTAGGGTGTGGATGTTGGTAAGGGTAAAGGTTAGGTTTAGGCTGAGGGTGAGGGTTAAGATAAGGGTGAGGGTTAGGGTTAGTGTTAGGGTTAGGGTAAGTGTTAGGGTTAGGGTTAGGGTGAGCGTGAGGGATAGATTGATGATTAGGGTTAGGGTTAGTTTGAGGTTTAGGGTGAGGATGAGGGTTAGGGTTAGGGTGAGGGTTAGGGTTAGAATTAGGGTTAGGGAGAGGGCTAGTTTGAGGATGAGGATTAGGGTTAGGCTTAGAGTTAGGGTGAGGGTTAGGATGAAGGTTAGGGTTAGGATTAGGGTTAGGATGAGGGCTAGGGTGATGGTGAGGTTTAGGGTTAGGGTTAGGATTAGGGTTAGGGTGAGGGTGAGGTTTATGGTTACATTTAGGTTTAGTTGGAAAGTTAAGTCGAGCGTTAGGGTTAGGGTAACTGTTAGGGTTAAGGTTAGGTTGAGGGTTAGGTTGAGGGTTAGGATGAAGGTTAGGGTTAGGATTAGGGTTAGGATGAGGGCTAGGGTGATGGTGAGGTTTAGGGTTAGGGTTAGGATTAGGGTTAGGGTGAGGGTGAGGTTTATGGTTACATTTAGGTTTAGTTGGAAAGTTAAGTCGAGCATTAGGGTTAGGGTAACTGTTAGGGTTAAGGTTAGGTTGAGGGTTAGGTTGAGGTTTAGGGTTAGGTTTAGGGTTAGGATTAGGGTTAGAGTGAGGATGAGTGTGAGGTTTAGTGTTAGGGTTAGGCTTAGGCTTAGGCTTAGGCTGAGGGTGAGGGTGGATGTGAGGATAAGGGTTACGGTGATGGTTTGGGTTAGGGTTAGGGTGAGGGATAGTGTTAGGGTTAGGTTTAGAGTTAGGGTTAGTGTGAGGGTGAGGTTTAGGCGAAGAGTTAGGGTTAAGTTGAGGGTTAGGGTTAGAGTGAGGGTTAGGGTGGGGGTGACCGTAAGGTTAAATGTGAGGGTTAAGCTGAGTGTGAGGGTTATGGTAAGAGTGAGGGTTAGGGTTAGGGTGAGGGTTAGGGTGAGGGTTATATTTAAGGTGAGGGTTAGGGTTAGGCTTAGGGTTATTGTTAGCGTTAGTGTTAGGGTTAAAGTTATGGTGAGGGTGAGGGTGAGGGTTATGTTTAGGGCTAGGATGAGGTTTAGGGATAGGGTTAGGGTTAGGGTTAGGTTCAGGGTGAGGTTTAGTGTTAGAGTTAGGGTTAGGGTGAGGCTGAAGGTGAGGGTTAGGGTTAGGATTAATGTTAGGGTTAGGTTTAAGGTGAGGGTTAGTTTGAGGGTGAGGGTTAGGGTAAGGGTTAGGAGTTGGATTAGGGTTAGTGTTAGGGTGAGTGTACGAGTTATTGTTAGGGTTAGGGATAGGCTTAGTGTTAGGCTGAGGTTGATGGTGAGGGTTAGGATTAGGGTGAGACTGAGGGTTAGAGTTAGGGTGAGTGTGAGGTTTAGGGTTAGGTTTACGCTTAGGATTAGGCTGAGGGTGAGGGTGTGGTTTAAGTTTAGGGTGACGGTTAGGGTAATGGGGAGGGTTAGGATGAAGGTTCGCGTTAGGATTAGGGTGAGGGTGAGGGTGACTGTGTGTGTTATGGTTATGTTTAGGGTTAGGCTTAGGATTAGCTTGAGGGAGAGGTTGAGGATGAGGGCTAGGGTGAGTGTAAGGTTTAGGGTTAGGTTTAGTGTGAGGGTTAGGGTTAGGTTAAGGGTGAGAGTTAGGGTTCGGTTTAAGTTTAGGGTTAGGTTGAGGGTTTGGGTTCAGATTAGGGTTAGGGTGAGGGTGAGCGTGTGGGTTAGGTTTAGTGTTAGGGTGAGCTTTAGGGTTAGGATTAGGGTTAGGGTTTGGGCTATTGTGAGGGTGAGGTATAGAGTTAGGGTTAGGGTGAGGTTTAGGGTTAGGGTTAGTGTTAGATTTAGGGTTAAGTTGAGGGTGAGGGTTAGGCATAGGGTAAGGATTAGTTTTAGGGTAAGGGTTAGGGTGGGTGTGAGCATTAGGATTAGGGTTAGGCTTAGTGTTAGGCTGAGCTTGAGGTTTAGGGTTAGGTTGAGAGTTAGAGTTAGGGTTAGGGTTTGGGTGAGGTTTAAGGTTAGGGTTAGGGTGAGGGTAAGGATGATGATTAGGGTTAGGATTACAGTTAGGGTGAGGGCTAGGTTGAGGCTGAGGGTTAGGGTTAGTGTTAGATTAAGGTTTAGGGTTAGGGTTAGTGTTAGGGTGAGGGTTAGGTTGAGGGTTAGGGTTACAGTGAAGGTGAGGATTAGGGTTAGTGTGAGGGTTAGGGTTAGGATTAGGGTTAGCATGAGGGTGTGTGCTAGTATTAGGGTTAGGGTTAGGGTTAGGTTTCGGGTTAGGGTTAGTGTTATTGTTAGGGGTATGGTTAGAGTTATGGTGAGGGTGAGGGTGAGGGTTAGGGTTAGGATTAGGGTGAGGTTTAGGGTTAGGGTTAGGATTTGGGTTAGGGTGTGGGTGAGGATTAGGGTTAGATTTAGGTTAGTTGGATGGTTAGGTCGAGGGTTAGGGTTAGGGTTAGTTTTAGGGTTAAGGATAGGGTGAGGATTAGGGTGAGGTTTAGGGTTATGGTTAGGATTAGGGTTAGGATTGGGGTGAGGGTGAGTTTGAGGGTTATGGTTAGGATTAGGGTTAGCATGAGGGTGTGTGCTAGGATTAGGGTTAGGGTTAGGGTTAGGTTTCGGGTTAGGATTAGTGTTATTGTTAGTGGTATGGTTAGAGTTATGGTGACGGTGAGGGTGAGGGTTAGGGTTAGGATTAGGGTGAGGTTTAGGGTTAGGGTTAGGATTAGGGTTAGGGTGTGGGTGAGGATTAGGGTTAGATTTAGGTTAGTTGGATGGTTAGGTCGAGGGTTAGGGTTAGGGTTAGTTTTAGGGTTAAGGATAGGGTGATGGTTAGGTTGAGGTTTAGGGTTATGGTTAGGATTAGGGTTAGGATTGGGGTGAGTGTGAGTTTGAGGGTTATGGTTATGGCTAGGCTTACGTTTAGGGTAAGGCTGAGGGTGAGGGTGGGGGTGAGGTTTACGTTTAAGGTGATGGTTAGGGTTAGGGTTAGTTTGAGTTTAGGATGAGGTTAAGATTAGGATTATTTTTAGGGTGAGGGCTAGGGTGAGGGTGAGGTTTAGGGTTAGGGTGATGGTTAGGTTTACGGTTCGGGTGAGGGTTAGGATGAGGTTTAGGGTTAGGGTGAGAGTTAGTGTGAGGATGATGGTAAGGGTGATTGTGAGGTTTCGGCTGAGGGTGAGGGTTAAGATAAGGGTGAGTGTTAGGGTTAGGTATAGGGTTAGGGTAAAGGTCAGGGTTAGGATTAGTGTGAGGGTTAGATTGAGGATTACGGTTAGGGTTAGTCTGAGGTATACGGTGAGGATGAGGGTTAGGATTAGGGTAAGGGTGAGAGTTAGGATGAGGGTGAGGATTAGGGTTAGGATTAGGTTTAGGGTGACTTTTAGGATTAGTGTGAGGATTAGGGTTAGTTTGAGGGTTAGTGTTAGGGTTAGGGTAGGTGTTAGGGTGAGGGTAAGTGTTAGGGAGAGGGTTAGGTTTAGGGTGAGTGTTATGTTTAGGGTGAGGGTTTGGGTTAGGTTTAGGGTTACTGTCAGGTTTAGGGTTAGGGTTACGGTTACGGTGAGGGTGAGCGTTAGGTTTAGGGTGACAGTGAGGTTTAGTGTTAGGGTTAGGGTAAGAGTAAGGTTTAGGTTGAGGGTGAGGTTTAGGGGTACAATTTTAGTTAGGGTGAGGGTTAGGGTTAGTGTGCCGGTTAGCGTCGGGGGGACTGTAAGGTAAAGTTGACGTTTAGGCTGAGGGTGAGGGTTACGTTAAAGGTGAGGGTTAGGGTTAGGGTGAGGGTTAGTGTTAGCGTTAGGCTGAGGTTGAGGGTTAGATTGAGGATTAGTGTTAGGATTAGTGGGAGGTTTATGGTGAGGATGAGGGTTAGGTTTAGGCTGAAGGCTAGGGTGAGGTTGAGGGTTAGGGTTAGTGTTAGGGTGAGGTTTAGGGTTAGGGTGATGTTTAGGGTTAGTGTTAGGGTTAATGTTAGGATTAGGGTTAGTGTTAGGTTGAGGGTAAGTTTTAGGGTGAGTTTTACGGTTAGGGTGAGGGTTATAGTTAGGGTGAGGTTTAGGGTTAGGATAAGTGTAAGGGTGAGGGCTAGGCTAAGGGTTAGGGTGAGGGTTAGGGTTAGGGATAGGATGAGGTTTAGGATTAGGTTTAGGGTGAGGGTGAGTGTGAGGGTTAGGATTCGGGTTAGCATTAGGCTTAGAGTTAGGATGAGGGTTAGGGTGAGGGTTTGCGTGAGGCTGAGGCTGAGGCTGAGGATTAGGGTTAGGTTAAGGTTTAGTGTTATTGTTAGGGTTAGTGTTAGCGTTACAGTGAGGGTTGGGGTTAGGGTTAGGGTTAGGGTTAGGCTTAGAGTTAGGGACAAGGTTAGAATGAGGATTAGGTTTATGATTAGGGTTAAGGTGAGGGTGAGGATTAGGGTTAGTGTTAGGGTAAGGTTTAGGGTTAGGGTTAGGGTTAGGTTAAGGGTTAGGATGAGGGTTAGGGTTATGGTGAGGGTGATGGCTAGTGTTAGGGTGAGGGTTAGGGTTAGGATTAGGGTTAGGGTGAGGTTGATTGTTAGCTTTATGGTTAGGGTTAGGTTTAGGGTTAGGATTACTGTTATTGTTAGGGTTAGTGTTATAGTTATGGTGAGGGTGAGGGTGAGGGTGAGTGTTAGGGTTAGGGTGAGGTTTAGGGTTAGGGTTAGGTTTAGGGTTAGGGTGAGGGTGAGGTTTATGTTTAGATTTAGGTTATTTGGAGGGTTAGGTCGAGAGTTAGGGTTAGGGTAAGTGTTAGGGTTAAGGTTAGAGTGAGGGTTAGGTTGTGGTTTAGGGTTAGGTCAGGCTTAGGGTGAGGGTAAGTTTTATGGTTACATTTAGGTTATTTGGAAGGTTAGGTCGAGATTTAGGGTTTGGGTAAGGGTTAGGGTTAAGGTTAGGGTGAGGGTTAGGTTGAGGTTTAGGTTTTCCGTTAGGTTTAGGGTTAGGATTAGGGTTAGGGTGAGGGTGAGTGTGAGGTTTAGGGTTAGGGTTAGGCTTAGGCTTAGGGTTAAGCTGAGGGTGAGGGTGGGGGGTGAGGATTAGGGTTAGGGTGATGGTTAGGGTTAGGGTTAGGTTGAGGGTTAGTGTTAGAGTTAGGGTTACAGTTAGGGTTAGGCTGAGGGTGAGGTTTCGGGGTAGAGTTAGGGTTAGGGTGAGGGTTAGGGTTAGAGTGAGGGTTATTGTGGGGGTGATGGTAAGGGTAAAGTTGAGGTTTAGGCTGAGGGTGAGGGTTACGGTAAGGGTGAGGGTAAGGGTTAGGGTGAGGGTTAGTGTTAGTGTTTGGGTGAGGTTGACGGTTAGATTGAGGATTAGTGTTAGGGTTAGTGTGAGGTTTATGGTGAGGATGAGAATTAGGGTTAGTGTGAAGGCTATGGTGAGGGTGAGGGTTAGGTTTAGTGTTAGGGTGAGGTTTAGGTTTAGGGTGATGTTTAGGGTTAGTGTGAGTGTTAGTGTTAAGGTTAGTGTTAGTGTTAGGTTGAGGGTAAGGGTTAATGTGAGGGTTAGTGTTAGGGTGAGGTTTATGGTTAGTGTGAGGGTTAGGGTTAGGATAAGTGTAAGGGTGAGGGCTAGGCTGAGGGTTAGGGTGAGTGTTAGGGTTAGGGATAGGCTTAAGTTTAGGATTAGGTTTAGGTTGAGTGTGAGTTTGAGGGTTAGGATTAGGGTTAGAGTTAGGCTTAGAGTTAAGAGGAGGGTTAGGGTTAGGGTTTGGGTTAGGGTAAGGGTGAGGCTGAGGATTAGGGTTAGGTTTAGTTTTAGGTTTAGGGTTAGTGTTAGTGTTAGGGTTAGTGTTAGTGTTACAGTGAGGGTTGGGCTTAGGTTTAGGGTTAGGGTTAGGCTTAGAGTTAGGGTGATTGTTAGGATGAGAATTAGGTTACAATTAGGGTTAGGGTGAGGGCTAGGGTGAAGGTGAGGTTTAGGGTAAGTGTTAGGCTAAGGTTTAGGGCTAGGGTTAGGGTGAGGGTGATGGTTAGGTTTAGGATTAGGGTTAGGGTTAGGATTAGGGTTAGGGTGAGGTTGAGTGTTAGCATTAGGTTTAGGGTTAGGGTTAGGGTTTGGTTTAGGGTTAGGATTACTGTTATTGTTAGGGTTAGGGTAAGAGTTATGGTGAGGGTGAGGGTGAGGGTGAGTGTTTGGGTTAGAATGAGGTTGAGGTTTAGGGTTAGGTTTAGGAGTAGGATTAGGGTTAGTGTAAGTGTGAGTGTGAGGGTTAGGGTTAGGTTTAGGCATAGGCTTCGGGTTTTGCTGAGGTTGAGGGTGAGGGTTAGGGTTAGGGTGAGGTTTTTGGTTAGGGATTGGGTGAGTGTGAGGGTTAGGTTTAGGGTTAGGCTGAGCATGAAGGTGTGGGTTAGGTTTAGGGTTAGTGTTAGGTGAGGTTTAGGTTTTGCGTTAGGGTTAGAGTTAGGGTTAAGGTGAGGGTGAGGTTTAGGGTAAGAGTTAGGGTTAGGGTGAGGTTTAGGTTGAGGATTAGGGTAAGGGTTAGTTTTAGGTTTGGGGTTGGGGTCAGAGTTAGGGGGAGTGTTAGAGTTAGACTTAGGTTTAGGGACAGGATTATGGTTAGAGTGAGCGTGAGTGTGTGTGGTAGGTTTAGGTTTAGGGTTAGGCTGAGGGTTAGGCTAAGGGTGAGGTTGAGGGTGAGGGTTAGGGTTAGAGGGAGTGTTAGGGTGAGGGTTAGGTTTAGGGTAAGGGCTAGGGTGAGTGTGAGGGTGAAGTTTAGTGTTAGGCTTAGGGTTAGGGTTAGGGTGAGGGTGAGGTTTAGGGTTAGTGTTAGGGTTAGGGTGAGGGTTAGCGTTAGGGTTATTGTTACGTTTAGGGTTTGGTTTAGGGTGAGGGTTAGGGTGAGGGTGAGGGTTAGGATTAGGATTATGGTTAGGGTTAGGCTGAGGTTGAGGGTGAGGGTGAGGGTTAGGGTTAGTGTTAGAGTGAGTGTTAGGGTTAGGGTGACGTTTAGGGTTAGTGTGAGAGTTAGTGTTAGGGGTAGGCTTAGTGATAGTGTGAGGGTAAGTGTTAGGGTGAGGGTTAGGGTTAGGGTGAGGTTTATGGTTATGGTGAGGGTAAGGGTTAGGATAAGTGTAAGGGTGAGGGCTAGGCTGAGGGTTAGGGTGAGGTTTAGGGTTACTTATAGGGTTAGGTTTAGGATTATCGTTAAGGTTAGGGTGAGTGTGAGGGTTAGGATTAGGGTTAGGGTTAATCTTAGAGTTAGGATGTGGGTTAGGGTTACGGTTTCTATTAGGGTGAGGGTGAGGCTGAGGATTAGGATTAGGTTTAGTGTTAAATTTAAGGTTAGGTTTAGGGTTAGTGTTAGTGATAGGGTCAGTGTTAGGGTTACAGTGAGGGTTGGAGTTAGGATTAGTGTTAGGCTTAGAGTTAGGGTGAGGGTTAGGATAAGGATTAGGTTTACAACTAGGGTTTTGGGTGAGAGCTATGGTGAAGTTGAGGATAAGGGTTAGTGTTAGGGCAAGGTTTAGCTTTAGGGTTAGGTTTAGGGTGAGGGTTAGGATGAGGGTTAGGGTTACAGTGAGAGTTAGGGTAAGGGTTAGGCTTAGGGTTAGGGTTAGGGTTAGGTTTAGGTTGAGGTTGAGTGTTAGCGTTAGTTTTAGGTTAGGGTTAGGGTTAGATTTAGGTTTAGGAATACTGTTATTGTTAGAGTTAGGGTTAGAGTTATGGTGAGGGTGAGGGTGAGTGTTAGGAATAGGGTGAGGATTAGGGTTTGGGTTAGGATTAGCGTTAGGTTGAGCTTGAGGTTTAGGGTTAGATTTAGGTTTATTTGGAGGGTTTCTTCGAGGGTTAGGGTTCGGTTAAGTGTTAGGGTTAATGTTAGGTGAGGGTTAGGTTGAGATTTAGGGTTAGGTTTAGGGTTAGGATTAGGTTAGGGTGAGGGTGAGTGTGAGGTTTAGGTTTAGGTTTAGGCTTAGGCTTAGGGTTAGGCTGAGGGTGATGGTGTGGGTGAGGATTAGGGTTAGGGTGATGGTTACAGTTAGGGTTAGGGTGAGGGTTGTATTAGGCTCAGGGTTAGAGTTAGGGTAAGGGTGAGGGTGAGGTTTAGTGGTAGAGTTATGGGTAGGGGGAGGGTTAGGGTTAGAGTGAGGGTTATGGTGTGGGTGACATTATGGGTAAAGGTGAGGTTTAAGCTGAGGTTGAGGGTTACGGGAAAGGTGATGTTTAGGGTTTGGGTGAGGGTTAGGGTTAGGGATAGGGTGAGGGTGAGGGTTAGATTGATTATTAGTGTTAGGGTTAGTGTGAAGTTTAGGGTGAGGATGAGGATTAGGGTTAGGGCGAGGTCTAGCGAGAAGGTGAGGTTTAGGGTTAGTGTTAGGGTGAAGTTTATGGTTAGGGTAATGTTTAGGGTTAGTGTGAGGTTTAGTGTTAGGATTAGGGTTAGTATTAGGGTGAGGGTAAGCGTTATGGTGATGGTTAGGGTGAGGGTTAGTGTTAGGGTTAGTGTTATTGTTAGTGTTAGGTTTAGAGTTAAAGTTATGGTGAGGGTGAGGGTTAGGGATAGGGGTAGGATGACGTTTAGGGATAGGGTTAGGTTTAGGGTTAGGGTCAGGGTGAGGTTTAGCGTTAGAGTTAGGGTTAGGGTGAGGCTGAGGGTGAGAGTTCATGTTAGAATTATTGTTAGGGTCAGGCTTAAGGTGAGGTTTAGGGTTAGGGTTAGTGTTAGGGTGAGGGCTAGGGTGAGGATGAGGTTTAGGTTTAGGTTCAGGGTGAGGTTTACTGGTATAGTTAGTGTTAGGGTGAGGCTGAAGGCGAGGGTTAGGGTTAGGATTAATGTTAGGCTTAGTCTTAAGTTGAGGTTTAGGTTGAGGGTGAGGTTTAGGATTAGGGTTAGTAGTAGGATTAGGGTTAGGGATAGGCTTAGGGTTAGGCTGAGGTTGAGGGTGAGGGTTAGGGTTAGGGTGAAGTTTAGGATTAGGTTTAGGGTGAGTGTGAGGGTTAGGGTTAGGGTTAGCCTTAGGATTATGCTGAAGGTGAGGGTTTTGGTTAGTGTTAGGGTTATGGGGAGGGTTAGGATGAGGATTAGGGTTAGGGTGATGTTTAGGGTGAGGGTGAGTGTGTGTGTTAGAGTTAGGTTTAGGGTTAGGCTTAGGGTTAGGCTGAGGGTGAGGTTAGGGTTAGGGTTAGGCTTAGGCTTAGGCTTAGGGTAAGGCTGAGAGTGAGGGTGAGGCTGAGGGTTAGTGTTAAGCTGAGAGTTAGGGTAAGGGTTAGGGGGAGGGTTAGGAAAAGGGATAGGGTTAGGATTAGGGTTGGGTGGGGCTAGGGTGAGAATGAGTTTTAGGGTTAGGGTTAGCTTGAGGGTTAGGATTATTTTAAAGGTGAGAGTTAGTATTCGGGTTAAGTTTTGGGTTAGGTTGAGGGTTAAGGTAAGGTTTACAGTGAGGGTGAGGGTTAGGGTTAGACTGAGGGTTAGGGTTCGGATTTCGGTTAGGGTGAGCGTGAGGGTTATGGTTAGTGTTAGGGTGAGGGTTAGGATGAGGGTTAGGGTTAGGATTAGTGTTAGGGTGAGGGCTAGGGTGAGGGTGAGGTTTAGGTTTAGGGTTAGAGTTAGGGTGAGTTTTAGGTTTAGAGATAGGGTTACTGTTAGGGTGAGGGTGACGTTTAAGGTTAGAGTTCGGGGTAGGATGAGGCTGAGGTTGAGCATTAGGGTTAGGGTTAGTGTTAGATTTAGGGTTAATGTGAGGTTTAGGTTCAGGGTGAGGGTTAGGCTTAGGGTTAGGATTAGGTTTAGGGTAAGGGTTAGGGTGAGTGTCAGCATTACTGCTAAGGTTAGGGTTTGGCTTAGGGTTAGGCTGAGGGTGAGGGTGAGGGTTAGGGTTCGGTTATGTTTATGGTTAGGGTGAGGGTTAGGGTTAGGTTTAAGGTGAGCATGAGGTTTATGGTTACTTTGAGGATTACCTTTAGGGTTAGGGCTAGGTTGAGGGTTAATTTTAGGGTGATGATGAGGGTAAGGATGAGGATTAGGGTTAGGATTAGGGTTAGGGTGAGGGCTAGAGTGAGGGTGAGGGTTAGGGTTAGTGTTAGATTAAGGTTTAGGGTTAGGGTTAGGGTGAGGGTAAGTTTGAGGGTTAGGGTTCCTGTCAGGGTGATGATTAGGGTTAGGGTGAGGGTTCAGTTTAGGATTAGTTTTAGCCTGAGGTTGAGTGTTAGGATTAGTGTTAGGGTTAGGGTTAGGGTTAGGGTTAGGGTTAGGATTAGTGTTTTTGTTAGGGTTAGGGTTAGAGTTATGGTGAGGGTGAGGGTGAGGGTGAGGGTAAGGGTTAGGGTTAGGGTGAGGTTTAGCGTTAGGGTTAGGATTAGGGTTAGGGTGAGGGTGAGGGTTAGGGTTAGGGTGAGTGTTAGGGTTAGGTTTAGGGTGAGAGGTAGGGTTCGGTTATGTTTAGGATTAGGGTGAGGGTTAGAGTTAGGGTTATTGTGACCATGAGGTTTAGGGTTATGTTGAGGATTAGGCTTAGGGTTAGGGCTAGGGTGAGGGTTAAGGTTAGGTGAGGGTGAGGGTAAGGATGAGGATTAGGTTTAGGATTAGGGTTAGGGTGAGGGCTAGGCTGAGGGTGAGGGTTAGGATTAGTGTTAGATTAAGGTTTAGGGTTAGGGTTTGGGTTAGGGTGAGGGTTAGGTTGATTGTTAGGGTTATGGTGCAGGTAAGGATTAGGGTTAGAGTGAGGGTTAGGGTTAGGATTAGGGTTAGCATGAGAGCGAGTGTTAGTATTACAGTTAAGGTTAGGATTAGGATTAGGATTACTGTTATTGTTAGGTTTAGGTTTTGAGTTATGGTGTGGGGGAGAGTGAGGGTGAGGTATAGGGTTAGGGTTAGTGTGAGGTTTAGGGTTAGGGTTAGGATTAGAGTTAGGGTGAGGGTGAGGATGAGGGTTATTGTTAGGGTGAGGGTTAGGGTTAGGGTTAGGTGCAGGGTTAGGATGAGGGTTAGGGTAAGGATTAGGGTTAGGGTGATGGCTAGGGTGAGGGTGAGGTTTAGGGTTAGGGTTAGGGTTAGGGTGAGGGTGAGGTTTAGGGTTAGAATTAGGGTTAAGCTGAGGTTGAGGGTGAGGGTTAGTGTTAGGTTTAGGATTAGGATTAGGGTAAGGGTTAGGGTGAGTGTGAGGTTAGCTTTAGGATTAAGGTTAGGCTTAGGGTTACACTGAGGATGAGGGTGAGGGTGAGGTTTAGGGTTAGGATTAGGGTTATGGTGAGGTGAGTGTGTGTGTTAGAGTTAGGTTTAGGGTTAGGCTTAGGATTAGGCTGATGTTGAGGTTGAGGGTAAGGGTTAGGGTTAGGGTGAGGGTTAAGGTAAGGGTTGGGGGAGGGTTAGGATGAGGTTTAGTGTTAGGATTAAGGTTAGGGTGAGGGCTAGAGTGAGGGTGAGGTTTAGGTTTAGGGTCAGGGTGAGGTTTAGTGTTAGGGTGAGGCTGACGGTGAGGGTTAGGGTTAGGATTAATGTTAGGGTTATGCTTAAGCTGAGGTTTAGGTTGAGGGTTAGGATTAGGGTTAGGAGTAGGATTAGGATTAGCGTGAGGGTGAGGATTAGGGTTACGGTTAGGGAAAGGCTTAGGGTTAGGCTGAGGTTGAGGGTGAGGGTTAGGGTTAGAGTGAGGTTTAGGGTTAGGGTTAGGGTAAGTGTGAGGGTTAGGGTTAGGCTTAAGCTTAGGATTATGCTGAGCGTGAGGGTGAGGTTTAGTGTTAGGATTAGTGTTAGTGTAATTGGGAGGGTTAGGATGAGGGTTAGGGTTGAGGTGAGGTTTAGGTTGAGGGTGAATGTGTGTATTAGGGTTACATTTAAGATTATGCTTAGGGTTAGGCTGAAGGTGAGCTTGAGGCTGAGGTTTAGTTTTAGGGTGAGGGTTTTATATGGTTTAGGTGGAGGGTTAGGAAAAGGGATAGGGTTAGGATTAGGGTTGGGTGACGCTAGGGTGAGAATGAGGTTTAGGGTTAGGGTTAGCTTGAGGGTTAGGATTATGGTAAGTGTGAGAGTTAGTGTTCGGGTTAAGTTTAGGGTTAGGTTGACGTTAAGGTAAGGGTTACGGTGCGGGTGGGGGTTAGGGTTAGGTTGAGGGTGAGGGTTCGGATTAGGGTTAGGGTGATCGTGAGGGTTATGGTTAGTGTTAGGGTGAGTGTTAGGATGAGGGTTAGGATGAGGGTTAGCGTTAGGATTATTGTTAGGGTGAGGGCTAGGGTGAGGGTGAGTTTTAGGGTTAGGGTTAGGGTTAGGGTGAAGTTTAGGGTTAGGGTTAGGCTTAGTGTTAGATTTAGGGTTAGGCTGAGGGTTAAGTTGAGGGTAAGGGTTAGGGTAGGTTTAGGATTAAGGTTAGGGTAAGGGTTAGGCTGAGTGTGAGCATTAGGGCTAGGGTTAGGGTTTCGCTTAGGATTAGGCTGAGGGTGATGGTGAGGATGAGGGTTAGGGTTAGTGTTAGATTAAGGTTTAGGGTTAGGGTTAGAGTTAGGGTGAGAGTCAGTGTAAGGTTATGTTTTTGGTTAGGGTGAGTGTTAGGGTTAGGGTTAAGGTGAGCATGAGGTTTAGGGTTACGTTGAGGATTAGGCTTAGGGTTAGGGCTAGGGTGAGGGTTAAGGTTAGGTTAGGGTGAGGGTAAGGATGAGGACTAGGGTTAGGATTAGGTTTAGGGTGAGGCCTAGGGTGAGGGTGAGGGTTAGGGTTAGTGTTAGATTAAGGTTTAGGGTTAGAGGTATTGGGTGAGTTTTAGGGTACGGCTAGGATTAGGGTTAGGGTGAGGGTTACAGTGAGCATGAGGTTTAGGGTTACGTTGAGGATTCGGGTTAGGGTTAGGGCTAGGGTGAGGGTTAAGGTTAGGGTTAGGGTGAGGGTAAGGATGAGGATTAGGGTTAGGATTAGGGTTAGGGTGAGGGCTAGGGTGAGGGTGAGGGTTAGGGTTACTGTTAGATTAAGGTTTAGGTTTAGGGTTAGGGTAAGGGTTAGGTTGAGGGTAGGTTTACAGTGAGGGTGAGGATTATGGTTAGGGTGAGGGTTAGGGTTAGGATTAGGGTTAGCATGAGGGTTAGTGTTAGGATTACAGTTAGGGTTAGGGTTCGGGTTAGGTTTATGGTTAGGATTAGTGTTATTGTTAGGGTTAGGGATAGAGTAATTGGAAGGGTGAGGGTGAGGTTGAGGGTTAGGGTTAGGGTTAGGGTGAAGTTTACTGTTAGGGTTAGGATTAGGGTTAGTGTGAGGGTGAGGTTTAGGGTTAGATTTAGGGTTAGTTGGAGGGTTAGTTCGAGGTTCAGGGTTAGGGTTAGTTTTAGGATTAAGGTTAGTGTGAGGGTTAGGTTGAGGTTTAGGTTTATGGTTAGGGTTAGGGTTAGGATCAGGATGAGGGTGAGGGTGAGTGTGAGGGTTAAGATTAGGGTTAGGCTTAGGCTGAGGGTGAGGGTGGCGGTGAGGGTGGCGGTGAAGATTTGGCTTAGTGTGATGGTTAGGTTTGGGGATAGGGTGAGTGTTAGGATGAGGGTTAGGATTAGGATTAGGGTTAGGGCGAGGGCTAGGGGGAGGGGGAGGGTTAGGGTAAGGATTAAGCTTAGGCTTAGGTTTATGCTGAGCGAGTGGTTGAGGGTGAGAGTTAGGGTGAGTTTGATGGTTAGGTTTACGGTTATGGTGAGGGTTAGGATGAGGTTTAGGGTTAGGGTGAGGGTTAGGGTGAGGATGATGGTAAGGATAAGGTGAGGTTTAGTCTGAGGGTGAGGGTTAAGATAAGGGTGAGGGTTAGGGTTTAGTTTAGGGTTATGGTAGGGGTTAGGGTTAGGGTTAGGTTGAGGCTTAGATTGAGGATTAGGGTTAGGGTTAGTGTGAGGCTAGGGTGAGGGTGAGGTTTACGGTTTGGTTTATGGTGAGGTTTAGGGATAGGATTAGTTTTAGGGTTGGGGTGAGGGTGAGGTTTAGGGATAGAGTTATATTTAGGGGGATGGTTAGGGTGAGGTTTATGGTTATTGTTATTTTTAGGTTTTTGGGATGGTGAGGGTTAGGTTGAGGTTTAGGGATAGGGTTAGGTTTAGTATTTGGGTTAGGGTGAGGGTGAGGGTGACCGTTAGGGTGAGGGCTAGGCTTAGGCTTAGGCTTAGGCTGAGGGTGAGGGTGGGGGTGAGAATTAGGGTTAGGGTGATGGTTTGGGTTAGGGTTAGTGTTATTGTTAGGTTTAGGGTTAGAGTTTCGGTGAGGGTGAGGGTGCGGGTGAGGGTTAGGGTTTGGATTAGGGTGTGGTTTATGGTTAGGGTTAATGTTAGTGTTAGGGTGAGGTTTAGGGTTAGATATAGGGTTAGGGTAAGGGTTAGGGTTAGGGTTAGGGATAGGGTTAGTGTTAGAATTATGGTGAGAGTGAGGGTTAGGTTGAGGTTTAGGGTTAGGGTTATGGTGAGGGTTAGTGTGAGGGTTAGTATTACGGTTAGGGTTATTGTTAGGGTGAGGGTAAGTTTTAGGGTGAGAGTTTGGGTTAGGGTGAGGGTTACTGTTATGGTGAGTGTTAGGATTAGCGTTAGGGTTATTGTTAGGCTTAGGTTTAGGGTTTTGGTTACAGTGAGGGTGAGTTATAGGGTTAGTGTTAGGGTGAGGTTTAGGGTTTGGGTTAGGGTTAGAATGAGGTTTAGGAAGAATGTGAGGTTTGCTGTTAGAGTTAGGGTGATGGTGACGGTTAAGGTTAGGATTTGGGTTAGGGTGAGGGTGAGTGTGTGTGTTAGGGTTATGTTTAGGTTTCGGCTAAGAGTTAGGCAAAGGGTGAGGTTGAGGGTGAAGTTTAGGGTTAGGATTAGGGTTAGTGTGAGAGTGAGGGCGACGGTTTGATTTAGTGTTAGGGTGAGGGTTAGGGTGAGTGTTAGGATTAGGGTTAGGGTTATGGTGAGCGATAGGGTTAGGGTTAGGTTGAGGGTTTGGGTTAGGGTAAGAGTTAGGGTTCGGTTAAGTTCAGGGTTAGGGTGAGGGTTTGGGTTAGGGTTATGGTGAGCATTAGGGTTAGGGTTAGGTTGAGGGTTTGGGTTAGGTTAAGGATGAGGATTAGTTTTAGGGTTAGGTTGAGGGTTAGGATGAGGACTAGGGTTACGATTAGTGTTAGGGTGAGGGATAGGGAGAGGGTGAGAACTAGGATTTGTGTTAGGTTAAGGTTTAGGTTAAGGGATAGGCTTAAGGTGAGGGTTATTATGAGGGTTAGGGTTACGGTGAGGGTGAGGGTTAGGGTTAAGGTGAGTGTTAGGGTTAGGATTAGGGTTAGGGTTAGGGTGAGGGTGAGGTTTATGGTTAGATTTAGGGTTAGGGTGAAGCTGAGGGTGAGTGTTAGGGTTCCAGTTAGTGTTAGGTTTAGGGTTAGTGAAAGGGTCAGGGTTAGAGTGAAGGTAAGTGTAAGGGTTAGGGTTAGGGTTAAGGTTAGGGGGAGGGTTAGGAGGAGAGTTAGTATTAGGATTAGGGTTAGGGTGAGGGCTAGGGTGAGGGTGAGGTTTAGGGTTAAGGTTAGGGTGAGCTTTAGGGTTAGGATTAGTGTTAGGGTTAGGGTGAGGCTGAGGTTTAGGGTTAGAGTTAGGGTTAAGGTGAGGCTGAGGGTGAGGGTTAGGGTTAGGATTAGGATTAGGATTAGGGTAAGGGTTAGGGTGAGTGTGAGAGTTAGGGTTAGGTTTAGAGTTAGGATCAAGCTGAGCTTGAGCTTTAGGGTTACGTTGAGGATTAGGGTTAGGGTTAGGGCTAGGGTGAGGGTTAAGTTTAGGGTTAGGGTGAGGGTAAGGATGAGGATTAGGGTTAGGATTAGGGTTAGGGTGAGGGCTAGCATGAGGTTGAGTGTTAGGGTTAGTGTTAGATTAAGGTTTAGGGTTAGGGTTAGGGTTAGGGTGAGGGTTAGGTTGAGGGTTAGGGTTATGGTGAGGGTGATGATTAGGGTTAGGGTGAGGGTTGGGTTTAGGATTAGGGTTAGTGTGAGGGTGAGTGTTAGCATTAGCGTTAGGGTTAGGGTTAGGGTTAGGTTTCGGGTTAGGTTTAGTGTTATTGTTAGGGTTAGGATTAGAGTTATGGTGAGGGTGAGTGTGAGGGTGAGGTTTACGGTTAGGGTGAGGTTTAGGTTGAGGGTTAGTATTATGGTTAGTTTCAGGGTGAGGGTTAGGTTTATGGTGAGGGTTAGGGTAAGGGTTAGGGTGAGAGTTAGTGTTCGATTATGTTTAGGGATAGGGTGAGGTTTAGGGTTAAGGTTACGTTGAACATGAGGTTTAGGGTTACGTTGAGGATTAGTCTTAGAGTTAGGGCTAGGGTGAGGATTTAGGTTAGGGTTAGGGTGAGGGTAAGGATGAGGATAGGGTTAGGATTAGGGTTAGGGTGAGGGCTAGGGTGATGGTGAGGGTTAGGGTTAGAGTTAGATTAAGGTTTAGGGTTAGGGTTGCGGTTAGGGTGAGGGTTAGTTTGAGGGTTAGTGTTTCGGTGAGAGTGAGGATTATGGATAGTGTAAGGGTTAGGGTTAGGATTAGGGTTAGCATGAGAGTGAGTGTTAGGATTAGGGTTAGGGTTTGGGTTAGGTTTAGGGTTAGGATTTGTGTTATTGTTAGGGTTAGGGTGAGAGTTGTGGTGAGGGTGAGGATGAGGGTGAGGCTTACCGATAGGGTTAGGGTGTGGTTTAGGATTAGGGTTAGGGTGAGGGTGAGGTTTAGAGTTAGATTTAGGGTTAGTAGGAGGGTTAGGTCGAGGGTTAAGTTTAGGGTTAGTTTTAGGGTTAAGGTTAGGGAGAATGTTAGGTTGAGGTTTAGGGTTATGGTTAAGGTTAGGGTTAGGATTAAGGTGAGGGTGAAGGTGAGTGTGAGGGTTAGGGTTAGGGTTAGTCTTAGGCTTAAGGTTAGGCTGAGTGTGAGGATGGAGGTGAAGATTAGGTTTAGGGTGATGTTTAGGATTAGGGCTAGGATGAGTTTTAAGATGAGGGTTAGGATTACTATTCTGGTTAGTGCGAGGTCTAGGGTTAGGGTGAGGGTTAGGGTAAAGTTTAGGCTTAAGCTTAGGGTTAGGCTGAGCATGAGGTTGAGGGTGAGGTTTAGGGTTAGGGTGATGGTTAAGTTTACGGTTAGGGTGAGGGTTGGGATGAAGTTTTGGGTTAGGGTGAGAGTTAGGTTGAGGATGATGGTAAGGGTAAGGGTAATGTTTACGTTGAGGTTGAGTGTTAATGTGAGGGTGAGGGTTAGGGTAAAGTTTAGGGTTAGGGTTAGGGTTAGGGTGAGGGTTAGGGTTAGGATTAGGGTTAGGGTGAGGTTGAGTGTTAGCATTAGGGTTAGGGTTAGGGTTAGGGTTAGGGTTAGGATTAGTGTTCTTGTTAGGGTTAGGGTTAGAGTTATGGTGAGGGTGAGGGTTAGGGTTAGTGTTAGGGTTAAGGTTAGGGTGAGGATTAGGTTGAGGTTTAGGGTTAAGGTTAGGTTTAGGGTTAGGATTAGGGTTAGGGTGAGGGTGAGTGTGAGTTTTAGGGTTAGGGTTAGGCTTATGCTTAGGGTTAGGCTGAGGGTGAGAATTAGGGTTAGGGTGATGTTTAGGGTTAGGGTTATAGTGAAGGATAGTTTTAGGGTTAGGGTTACAGTTAGGATTAGGGTGACGATGAGGTTTAGGGGTAGAGTTAGGGTTAGGGTTAGGGTTAGCATTAGAGTGAGGGTTAGGGTGGCGTTGACGGTAAGGATAAAGGTGAGGGTTAGGCTGAAGTTGAGGTTACAGTAAGGGTGAGGGTTAGGGTTAGGGTGAGGGTTCAGGTGAGGGTGAGGGTTAGATTGAGGATTAGTGTTTAAGGTTAGTGTGAAGTTTAGGGTGAGGATGAGGGTTAGGGTTAGGGTGAGGGCTGGGAGAGGGTCAGGTTTAGGGTTAGTGTTAGGGTGAGGTTTAGGGTTAGGATGATGGTTAGTGTTAGTGTGAGGGTTAGTGTTAGTGTGAGGGTTAGTGTTAGGGTGAGGGTAAGTGTTAGGGTGAGGGTTAGGGTTAGGGTGAGTTTTATGGTTAGGGTGAGGGTTACGGTTAGGGTTAGGATTATTGTTATCTTTAGGGTTAGGGTTTCGGTTATGGTGAGTATGAGGATTACATTTATGGCTAAAATGAGTTTTAGGGATAGGGTTATGGTTAGGGTTAGTGTCAGGTTGATGTTTTGTGTTAGAGTTACGGTCTGGGTGAGGCTGAGGGTGAGGGTTAGGGTTAGGATTAATGTTAGGGATAGGCTTAAGTTGAAGGTTAATTTGAGGGTGAGGGTTAGAGTTAGGGTTAGGAGTAGGATTAGGGTTACTGTTAGGGTGAGTGTGAAGGTTAGGATTAGGGTTAGGGATAGGCTTAGTTTTAGGCTGAGGTTGAGGGTAAGGTTTAGGGTTAGGGTTAGGGTTAGGATGAGTGTGAGTGTTATTGTTAGGATTAGGGTTAGGGTGAGGGTGAGTGTGTGTGTTAGTTTTAGGGTTAGGGTTAGGGTTAGGTTTAGGTTGAGGTTTGAGTTTTGGTATAGGGTTACAGTTAGGTTTATGGTGAGGGTGAGGTTTAGGGTTAGGCTGAGGGTGAGGGTGGGTTTGAGGATTAGAGTTAGGGTTAGGATTAGGATTAGGGTTAGGGATATTGTTAGTGTTATGTTTAGGGTTAAGTTTGTGGTGAGGCTGAGGGTGCAGGTGAGGGTGAGTTTTAGGGTTAGAATTAGGGTGAGGTTTAGGGTGAGGGTGATGTTTAGGGTTAGAGTTAGGGTTAGGGTGAAGGTTAGGTTGAGGTTTAGGGTTAGTGTTAGTGTTAGGGGTAGGGTTAGCGTGAGATTTAGTGGGAGGTTTAGGGTTAGGGTTAGGGTGAGGGATAGGATTAGGGTTAGGGTGCAGGTGAGTGTGTGTTTTAGGGTCAGGTTTAGGGTTAGGCTTAGGGTTAGGCTGATGGTGAAGTTGAGGGTGAGGGTTAGGGTTCGGTTTGGGGTGAGGGTTAGGGTTAGGATTAGGGGTAGGTTGAGGGTTAGGATGAGGTTTATGGTTAGGATTTGGATAAGGCTTAAGGGCTAGGCTGAGGGTTAGAGATAGGGTTAGGTTTAGGATTAGGGTTAGGGTGAGGTTGAGTGTGAGGGTTAGTATTAAGGTTAGGGTTAGGCTTATAGTTAGTGTGAGGGTTAGGGTTAGGTTTTGGGTTAGGGTGAGGGTGAGGCTGAGCATTATGTTTAGGGTTAGGATTAGGTTTAGGGTTAGTTTTAGGGTTAGGGTTAGTGTTAGGAATATGTTGAGGGTTAGGAATAGGATTAGGGTTAGGGTTAGACTTAGGGTTAGGCTGAGGGTGAGGGTGGGTGTGATGATTAGAGTTAGGGTTAGTGTTAGGCTTAGGGTTAGGGTTATTGTTAGTGTTATGGTTAGGGTTAAGTTTGTGGTGAGGGTGAGGCTGAGGGTGAGGGTTATGTTTATGGATAGGGTTAGGGTTACGGTTAGTGTTAGGGTTATTATTATTGTTAGGGTTAGAGTTAGATTTACGGTGAGGGTGAGGATACGGGTGAGGGTTAGGTTTAGAGTTAGGGTGGGATTTACGGTTAGGGTTAGGATTAGGGTTCGGGTGAGGTTGACGTTTAGGGTTAGATTTAGGTTTAGTGTTAGTGTGAGGGTTAGTGTTAGCGTTAGGGTTAGTGTTACAGTGAGGGTAAGACTTAGGGTGAAGGTTTGGGTTAAGGTGACGGTTATGGTTAGGGTGAGGTTTAGCATTAGGTTTAGGGTTGTTGTTAGGTTTCGGTTTAAGGTTACTGTTATGGTGAAGGTGAGGGTGAGGTTTAGGGTTTTGGTTAGGGTGAGTTTTAGGGTGAGGGTGAGGTTTAGGGTTAGAGTTAGGGTTAGGATAAGGGTTAGGTTGAGGGTTAGGGTTAGGGTTAGTGTTAGGGTGAGATTAGGGCGAGGTTTAGGGTTAGGGTTAGGGTGAGGGTTAGGATTAATGTTAGCATGCGGGTGAGTGTGTGTGTTAGGGTTAGGTTTAGGGTTAGGCTTAGGATTAGTCTGAAGGTGAGGTTGAGGGTGAGGGTTAGGATTAGGGTTAGGGTGAGGGTGAGGTTAAGGGTTAGGATTAGGGTTAGGGTGAAGGTTAGGATGAGGCTTAGTGTTAGGATTAGGGTTAGGGTGAGTGCTAGGGTGAGGTTTAGGGTTAGGTTAAGTTTTAGGCTTAGGCTTAGGGTTAGGCTGAGCGTGAGGTATAGGTTGAGGGTTAGGGTTATGGTGATGGTTAGGTTTATGGTAAGGGTGAGGGTTAGGATGAGGTTTAGGTTAGGGGGAGGTTTAGGGTGAGGATGGTGGTAAGGGTAAAGGTGAGGTTTAGGCTGAGGGTGAGGGTTAAGATAATGGTGAGTGTTAGGGTTAGGTTTACGGTTAGGGTGAGGGTTAGGATTAGGCTTTGGGTGAGAGTTAAATTGAGGTTTAGGGTTAGGGTTAGTGTAAGGTTTATGGTGAGGATGAGGGTTAGGGTTAGGGTTAGGATTATTTTTAGGTTTAGGGTGAGGGTGAGGTTTTCTTTTGGAAAGAGGGTTAGGGTGAGGGTTAGGGTGAAGGTTAAGGTTAGGGTAAGGGTTATCATGGGGGTGATGGTAAGGGTAAACGTGAGGGTTAGGCTGAGGGTGAGGGTTACAGTGGGATGAGGGTTAGGGTTAGGGTGAGGGTTAGGGTTAGGGGAAGGGTGTGGGTAAAGGTTAGATTGAGAATTAGAGTTAGGGTTAGTGTGAGGATAAGGGTTAGTGTTAGGGTGATGGCTAGGGTGAAATGAGGGTTAGGTTTAGCTTTAGGGTGAGGTTTTGGGTTAGGGTGATGATTAGGGTTAGTTTGAGGGTTAGTGTTAGGCTTAGGGTTAGTGTTACGGTGAGAGTAAGTGTTAGGGTGAGTGTTATGTTTAGGGTGAGTGTTATGGTTAGGTTGAGGGTTAGGGTTAGGATTAGGGTTATTGTTAGGGTTAGGGTTACAGTTATAGTGAGGGTGAAAGTGAGGGTTAGGGTTAGGGTTAGGATGAGGTTTAGGTTTAGCGTTAGGTTTAGAGTTAGGGTTAGGGTGAGAGTGAGGTTTATGGTTAGAGTTAGGGTTAATGTTAGGGTTAGGGTTATGGTGATTGTTTGGGTTAGAGTTAGGCTTAGGCTTAGGTTTATGCCAAGCATGAGAGTGAGGGTTAGGCTTATGGTTAGGGTGAGGTTTAGGGTTCGGGTTAGGGTGAGGGTTAGGATGAGGTTTAGGGTTAGGATTTGTGTTAGGGTGAGGGCTAGGTTTAGGGAGACGGTTAGGTTTAGGAGGGTTAGGGTTAGGCTTAGGATGAGTGTGAAGGTCAGGGTTAGGGTTAGGCTTAGGTTTAGGGTGAGGGTTAGTGTTAGGGGTTTGGTTAGGGTGAGGGTGAGGCTGAGGATAGGGTTAGGTTTAGGGTTAGTTTTTGGGTTAGGTTTAGGGTTAGGGATTGGGTTACAATTAGGGTTAGCGTTAGGGTTAGGGTTAGGCTTAGGGTTAGACTGAGGGTGAGGTTGGGGTTGAGGTTTAGAGTTAGGGTTAGGATTACGATTATTGTTAGTGTTATGGTTAGGGTTAAGTTTGCAGTGAGGGTGAGGCTGAGGGTGAGGGATATGGTTATGGTTATGGTTAGGGTTAGTGTTATTTTTAGGGTTAGGTTTAGAGTTACGGTGAGATTGAGGGTGAGGGTGAGGGTTGGAGTTAGGGTGAGGTTTAGCGTTAGGGTTAGGGTGAGGGTGAGTTTTAGGGTTAGAGTTAGTGTTATGGGGAGCGTCAGGCTGAGGTTTATGGTTAGGGTTAGTGTTAAGGGCAGGGTGAGGTATAGGTTGAGGTTTAGGGATAGTGTTAGGTTTAGTATTAGGTTTTGGGTGAGGTTGAGGGTGAGTGTGAGGGTTAGGGTGAGGTTTAGGCTTAGGCTTAGGTTTAGGCTGAGGGTAAGGGTGGGGGTGAGGATTAGGGTTTGGGTAATGGTTCGGGTTAGGGTTAGTGTTATTGTTAGGGTTAGGGTTAGAGTTACGGTGAGGGTGAGGGTGCGGGTGAGGGTTAGGCTTAGGGTTAAGCTGGGGTTTAGGGTTAGGGTTAGGGTTAGTGTGAGGGTGAGGTTCAGGTTTAGATTTAGGGTTGGGGGAGGGTTAGGGTTAGGGTTAGGCATAGGGTTAGTGTTCGGGTTAGGGTGAGGGTGAGGGTTAGGTTGAGGTTTAGGGTTATGGTTACGGTTAGTGTGAGGGTTAGGTTTAGGGTTAGGGTTATTGTTAGGGTGAGGGTAAGTTTTAGGGTGAGAGTTTTAGTTAGGGTGAGCGTTATGGTTTGGGTGAGGGATAGGATTAGGTTAGGGTTATTGTTAGGGTTAGGTTTAGGGTTTTGGTTACGGTGAGGGTGAAGTTGAGGTTTAGGGTTTGGGTTATGTTTAGAGTGAGGGTTAGGATGAGGGTGAGGTTTACGGTTGGATTTAGGGTTAGTCATAGGATTAGACTGAGTGTGAGGTTGGGGTTGAGGATTAGGGTAAGGGTTAGGATTAGTGTTATTGTTAGTGTTATGGTTAGGGTTAAGTTTGCACTGAGGGTGAGGCTGAAGTTCAGGCTTATGGTTAGGGTTAGGGTTAGGGTTAGTGTTATTTTTAGGGTTAGGGTTAGATTTACGGTGAGATTGAGGGTTTAGGGTGAGGGTTAGGGTTAGGGTGAGGTTTAGGGTGAGGTTTAGGGTTAGGGTTAGGGTGAGGTTTAGGGTTAGAGTTAGTGTTAGGGGGATGGTTAGGTTGAGGTTTAGGGTTAGGATTATTGTTAGGGTTAACGGGGAGGGTGAGGGTTAGGTTGAGGTTTAGCGATAGGGTAGATTTAGTATTAGGGGTAGGGTGAGGGTGAGTGTGACAGTTAGGGTGAGGGTTAGGCATAGGCTTAGGGTTAGGCTGAAGGTGAGGGTGGGGGTGAGGATTAGGGTTACGGTGATGGTTTGGGTTAGGGTTAGTGTTATTGTTAGGGTTAGGGATAGATTTATGGTGAGGGTGAGGGTGCGGGTGAGGATTAGGCTTAGGGTTAGGGTGGGGTTTCGGATTAGGGTTTGCGTTAGTGTGAGGGTGAGGTTTAGGGTTAGAATTAGGGTTATGATTAGGGTTAGGGTGAGGGTTAGGGATAGCGTTAGTGTTAGAGTTAAGGTGAGGGTGAGGGTTAGGTTGAGGTTTAGGGTTATGGTTATGGTTAGGTTTAGTGTGAGGGTTAGTGTTAGTGTTAGGGTTAGTGTTAGTGTGAGGGTAAGTTTTAGGGTGAGATTTTGGGTTAGGGTGAGGGTTATGGTTAAGGTGAGGGTTAGGATTAGTGTTAAGGTTATTGTTAGGGTTAGGTTTAGGCTTTTGGTTTCAGTGAGAGGGAGGGTGAGGTTTAGGGTTAGGGTTAGGGTGAGGTTTAGGGTTAGGATTAGTGTTAGGGTTAGGGTTAGGGCGAGAGTTAGGAGTACAGTTAGGGTTAGGGTTAGGCTTAAGGTTAGAGTTAGGTTTAGGGTTTCGGTTACGGTGAGGGTGAGTTTCAGTATTAGGTTTAGGGTGAGTGTGAGGTTTAGGGTGAGAATTAGAGTTAGGGTGAGGCTGAACGTGAGGGTGAGGGTTAGGGTTAGGGTTAGGATTAGGATTAGGTTTAGGATTAGAGTGAGTGTGAAGGTTATGGTTAGGGTTAGTGTTAGCCTCAGGTTTAGGCTGAGGGTTTGCGTGAGGGTGAGGGTTATGGGTAGTTTGAGGGGTAAGGTTAAGTTTAGGATGAGGTTTAGTGTTAGGGTTATGGTTAGAGTTATGGTTAGGGTGAGGGTGAGGTTTAGGGCTAGAGTTAGTTTTAGGGTGAGGGTTATGGTGGGTGTGAGGGTTAGGGTAGGGGTGAAGTTAAGGGGAAACGTGAGGGTTAGGCTGAGGGTGACCATTACGGTAAGGTTGAGGGTTAGGGTTAGGGTGACATTTAGGGTTAGGTTTAGTGTGCGAGTTAGGGTACACTTTAAGTGTAGGGTTAGGGTGAGGGTTAGGGTAAGGGTTACAGTGAGGGTGAGTGTTAGGTTTATGTTGAGGGCTAGGTTGAGGGTGAGGGTTAGGATTAGAGTTAGGGTGAGTGCTAGGGGGAGGGTTAGGGTTAGGGATAGGGTTGGGTTTAGGATCAGTGTTAGGTTGAGGGTGAGTGTGAGGGTTAGGGTTACGTTTAGGGTTAGGCTTAGAGTTGGGATGAGGATTAGGGGTAGAGTTTGGGTTAGGGTGAGGCTGAGGCTGAGGATTAGTGTTAGGTTTAGGGTTACGGTTACGCTTAGGGTTAAGCTGAGGGTGAGGGTGGTGGTTAGGATTAGAGTTAGGGTTAGGTTAGGCTTAATTTTAGGGTTATTGTTAGTGTTATGGTTCGGGTTAAGTTTGCAGCGAGGGTGAGGCTGAGGGTGAGGGTTATGGTTAGAGTTAGGGTTAGGGTTAGGGTTAGTGTTATTGTTAGGTTTAGGTTTATGGTTACGGTGAGGGTCAGGGTGAGGGTTAGGGTTAGGGTTAGGGTGAGGTTTAGGGTTAGGGTTAGGATTAGGGTTAGGGTGAGTGTGAAGTTTAGGGTTAGATTTAGACTTAGTTGGAGGGTTAGGTCGAGCGTTAATGTTAGGGTTAGTGTTAGGGTTAAGGTTACGGTGAGGTTTAGGATGTGGTTTAGGGTTAGGGTTAGGGTTAGGATTAGGGTTAGGGTGAGGTGAGTGTGAGAGTTAGGGTTAGGCTTAGGCTTAGGCTGAGGGTTAGGCTGAGGGTGAGGGAGTGGGTGAGGATTAGGGTTAGCGTGATGTTTGGTTCAGGTTAAGGTGAGGGCTAGGATGAGGGTTAGGGTTATGCTTAGGGTTAGGGTGAGGGCTAGGGTGATGGTGAGGGTTAGGGTAAGTGTTATGCTTAGGCTTAGGGTTAGGCTGAGCATGAGGTTGAGGGTGAGTGTTAGGGTTAACGATAGTGTGACATTTAGTGTTAGGTTTAGTGTTAGAGTTAGGGTTAGGACGAGAGTGAGGTTTAGGAGTAGGGTTAGGGTCAGCGTGAGGATTAGGGTTTGGGTGAAGGCAAGGGTGGGGGTGACGGTAAGGGTAAAGGTGAGAGTTAGGCTGAGGGTGAGGGTTATGATAAGGGTGGGGTTTAGGTTTAGGATGAGGGTTAGGGTTAGGGTTAGGGTGAGGTTAAGGGTTAGATTGAGGTTTAGTGTTAGGGTTAGTGTGAGGTTTATGGTGAGGATGAGGGTCAGGGTTAGGGTGAGGGTGAGGGTTAGGGTTAAGTTTAGGGTTTGGGTGAGGATTAGGATTAGGGTGATGTTTAGGGTTAGTGTGAGGGTTATGGTTTGTGTTAGGATTAAGATTAGGGTTAGGGTTAGGGTGAGTGTGAGGGTTAGTGTTAGGGTTAGGGTTAGGCTTAGTGTTAGGCTGAATGTGAGGGTGAAGTTGAGGGTTATGGTGAGGGTGAGGATTAGGTTTAGGGTTAGGGTGAGAGTTAGGGTTAGGGTTAGGGTTAGGGTTAGGGTGAAGGTGAGGGTGAGGGTGAGGGTTAGTGTTAGGGTGAGGGTTAGGATGAGGGTTAGGGTTAGGATTAGGGTTAGGGTGAGGGCTAAGATGAGGGTGAGGTTTAGGGTTAGGTTTAGGGTGAGGTTTAGGGTGAGGATGAGGGTCCCGGTTAGGGTGAGGGTGAGGGTTAGGGTTAGGTTTAGTGTTTGGGTGAGGTTTAGGATTAGGGTGATGTTTAGGGTTAGTGTGAGGGTTATGGTTTGTGTTAGGATTAAGATTAGGGTTAGAATTACGGTGAGTGTGAGGGTTAGTGTTAGGGTAAGGGTTAGGCTTAGTGTTAGGCTGAATGTGAGGGTGAAGTTGAGGGTTATGGTGAGGGTGAGGGTTAGGTTTAGGGTTAGGATGAGAGTTAGGGTTAGCGTTAGGGTTAGGGTTAGGGTGAAGGTGAGGGTGAGGGTGAGTGTTAGTGTTAGGGTGAGCGTTAGAATGAGGGTTAGGGTTAGGATTAGGGTTAGGGTGAGGGCTAAGGTGAGGGTGAGGTTTAGGGTTAGGTTTAGGGTGAGGTTTAGGGTTAGGTTTAGGGTTAGGGTGAGGGTGAGGGTCAGGTTTATGGTTAGAGTTAAGGATAGGGTGAGGCTGAGGGTGAGGGTTAGGGTTAGGGTTAGTGTTAGAGTTAGGGTTACAGTGAGGGTGAGGGTGAGTGTGAGGATTAGGCTTAGTGATAAGATTAGGTTTAGGGTACAGGTTAGGGTGAGTGTGAGGGTTAAGGTTAGGGTTAGGGTGAGAGTTAGGATTAGGGTGAGGTTTAGTGTTAGGGTTATGTTTAGGGTGTGGGTTAGTGTTAGTGTTAGGGTGAGGGTTAGGATAAGGATTAGGGTTAGGATTAGGGTTAGGGTGAGGGCTAGGGAGAGGGTGAGGGTTAGGGTTAGTGTTAGGGTGAGGTTTAGGTTTAGGGTTTAGTCTTAGGGTCAGGGATAGGATGAGAGTTAAGGTTACTGTAACTCTGAGGGTTTGCATTAGGGTGAGGATTAGGGTTCGGATTAGGCTTAGAGTGAAGGTGAGTATTAGGATTAGGTTAGGGTTAGGGCTAGGGTTATGTTTAGGCTTAGGATTAGTTTATTGTTTGGGTTAGGGTTAGAGTTACAGTGATGGTGAGCTTCAGGGTGAGGGATAGGCTTAGGCTTATGCTTAGGGATAGGCTGAGCTTGAGGTTGAGGTTGAGGGTTAGGGTTAGGGTGATGGTAAGGTTTATGGTTAGTGTGAGGGTTAGGTTGAGGGTTAAGGTTAGGGTTAGGTTTACGGTTAGTGTGAGGGTTAGGTTTAGGTTTTGGGTTAGGATCAGGATGATGCTCAGGATTACTGTTAGTTTTAGGATTAGGGTTAGGTTTAGGGTTAGGGTTAGTTGTAGGGTTACGGAGAGGGTTTGGGTTAAGTTTAGGGTTATGGTTAGGTTTAGGGTGAGGGCTAGGGTGAGGCTTAGGGTGAGGTTTAGGGTTAGGGATAGGGTTAGGGTGACGGTTAGTTTGAGGGTTATGGTTAGGGTTAGTGTTAGGGTTAGGGTTAGGGTGAGAGTTAGGCGGAGTGTTAGGGTTAGGGATAGGGTTAGGATTAGGGTTAGGGTGAAGATGAATATTTGTGTTTAGGTTAGCTTTACGGTTAGGCTTAGGTTTAGGCTGAGGGTGATGTTGAGGATGAGGGTTAGGGTTATGGTGAGGGTTAGGGTTAGGGTTAGTGGGAGGGTTAGGGTGAGGGGTAGTTTTAGGATTAGGGTTAGGGAGAGGGCTAGGTTTTGGGTGAGGTTTAGGGTTAGTGTTAGGGTGAGGTTTAGGGTTAGGGTTAAGGTTAGGTTAAGGGTGAGGATTAGGCATAGAGTTAGTGTTATGTTGAGGCTGACCGTGAGGGTTAGGTTTAGGGTTAGTGTTAGATTTATGGTGAGTGTGATGGTTAGTATTAGTGTTAGGGTTAGGCTTAGGGTTAGGCTGAGGTTGAGGGTGAGGGTTAGGGTTAGGGTGAGGGTTAGGGTTAGGGTTAGGGTGAGGGTGAGCGTAAGGGTTAAGGTTAGGGTTAGGCTTAGGGTTAGGCTGAGGGTTAGGGTGAGGGTTAGGTTTACGGTTAGGGTGAGGGTTAGGGTTAGTGTTAGTGTTATTGTTAGGGTCAGGGTTAGAGTTAAGGTGAGGTTAGGGTTCGGGTGAGGGTTAGGGTTAGGGTTAGAGTGGGGTTAAGGGTTAGGGTTAGGGTGAGCGTGTGATATAGATTTAGATATGGTGTTAGTAGGAGGCTTAGGGTGAGGGATATGTTTAGTGTTAGTGTTAGTGTTACTGTTCCAGTTATGGTTAGCATGAGGGTTAGGGTTAGGGCTAGGCTTAGGCTTAAGCTTAAGCTTAGGCCAAGCATGAGTGTGAGGTTTAGGGTTAGGGTTAGGGTGAGGGTTAGAGTGAGGTTTAGGGTTAGGGTTAGGTTTAGGGTGAGGGCTAAGGTGAGGCTTAGGGTGAGGTTTAGGGTTATGGAGAGGGTTAGGTTTAGGATTAGGGTTAGGTTGAGAGTGAGTGTGAGGGTTAGGGTGAAGGTTAGGGTTAGGCTTAGGTTTAGGATGGGCGTTAGGATTAGTGTTTGGGTTAAGGAGAGGGTGAGTCTGAGTATTAGGTTTAGGTTTAGGGTTAGAGTTAAGGTTAGGGTTAAGGTTAGTTTTAGGGTTATGGTGAGGGTTAGGGTTAGGGTTAGGGTTAGGGTTTGCCTTAGGGTTAGGCTGATGGTGAGGGTGGGGGTGAGGATAAGGTTAGGGTTAGGGTTAGGTTGAGGGTTAGGTTTAGGGTGGAGTTTAGGATTAGGGTTAGGTTTATGGTTACGGTGAGGGTTAGGGTTAGGGTTAGGTTTACGCTGAGAGTGAGGGTTAGGGTTAAGTTGAGTGTTAGGTTTAGGGTGAGCATGAGGTTTAGGTTGATGTTTAGGGATATTGTTAGGTTTAGGATTAGGGATAGTTTTAGGGTGAGTGTGAGGGTTAGGGTGAAGGTTAGGGTTAGGCTGAAGGTGAGATTGAGGTTTAGGGTTAGGTTTATGGTGAGGGCTAATTGTAGGGTTATGAGGAGGGTTTGGATGAGCTTTAGAGTTAGGATAATGGTTAGGGTGAGGGGTATTGTGAGGGTGAGTTTTAGGTTTAGGGTTAGGGTGAGGTTGAGGGTTAAGTTTAGGTTTGGGTTATGTTGAAGGTGAGGTTTAGGGTTAGAGTTAGGGTTAGGGTGAGGCTGAATGTGAGGGTTATGGTTAGGGTTAGGATTAGAATTAGGGTAAGGGTTAGGGTTAGGCATAGGGTTAGGGTTAGGATTAGGGTTATTGTTAGGGTTAGGGTTAGAGTTATGGTGAGGGTTTGGTTGCGGGTGAGGTTTATTGTTAGTGTTAGGGTAGGGTTAAGTGTTAGGGTTAGTGTTAGTGTGAGGGTGAGGTTTAGGGTTAGATATAGGGTTAGGGGTATGGTTAGGGTGAGGGTTAGGTTGAGGGTTAAGGTTAGGGTTAGGGTTACGTTGAAGGTGAGGTTTAGGGTTAGAGTTAGGGTTAGGGTGAGGCTGAAGGTGAGGGTTAGGGTTAGGGGTAGTGTTAGAGTTAGGGTTAGGGTGAGGGTTAGGATGATGGTGAGGGTTAGGTTTAGGGTTAGGATTATAATTTGGGTAAGAGTTAAGGTTAGGCTTAGGCTTAGGGTTAGGGTTAGGGTTATTGTTAGGGTTAGTGTTAGAGTTATGATGAGGGTGAGGTTGCGGGTGAGGTTTAGGGTTAGTGTTAGGTTGGGGTTAAGTGTTAGGGTTAGGGTTAGTGTGAGGGTGAGGTTTATGGTTAGATATAGGGTTAGGGCTATGGTTAGGGTGAGGGTTAGTTTTAGTGTTAGTTTAAGGGTTAGGGTGAGGTTGAGGGTTAGGTTGAGGTTTAGGGTTATGGTTAGGTTTAGGGTTAGTGTGAGGGTTAGTGTTAGGGTTGTTGTTAGTGTTAAGGTGAGGGTAAGTGTTAGGGTGTTGGTTTTGGTTAGGGTGAGGTTTACGGTTAGGGTTGTTGTGAGTGTTATGTTTAGGGTTAAGTTTGCGGTGAAGGTGAGGCTGATGGTGAGGGTTATGGTTATACTTAGGGTTAGGGTTAGGGTTAGTGTTATTGTTTGGGTTAGGGTTAGAGTTACGGTGAGGTTGAGGGTGAGGGTGAGGGTGAGGGTTAGGGTGAGGTTTAGGGTGAGGTTCAGGGTTAGGTTTAGGGTTAGAGTGAGGGTGAGGTTTAGGGTTAGAGTTAGGGTTAGGAGGTGGGTTAGGGGGTGAGGTTTAGGGTTAGGGTTAGTGTTAGAGTTAGGATGAGGGTGAGGGTTAAGATCAGGTTTAGGGATAGGTTTAGGGTTAGGATTAGGGTTAGGGTGAGGGTGAGTGTAAGGGTTAGGGTGAGGGTTAGGCTTAGGCTTATGTTTAGGCTGAGGGTGAGGGTGGGGGTGAGGATTAGGGTTAGGGTGATAGTTCGGGTTAGGGTTAGTGTTATTGTTAGGGTTAGGTTTAGAGTTACGGTGAGGGTGAGGGAGCGGTTGAGGGATAGGGTTATTGTGAGATTTAGGGTTTGGGTTAGGGTTAGAGTTAGGTTTATGGTGAGGGTGAGGTTTAGTGTTAGAATTAGTGTTCTGGTGAGGGTTAGTTTGAGGGTTAGGGTTAGTGTTAGTGTTTGGGTTAGGTTTACGGTGAGAGTTAGGGCGCGGGTTAGGGTTAGGGTTAGTGTTAGGATTAGAGTTAGGGTGAGGGTGAGTGTGATTGTTAGGGTTAGGTTTAGGGTTAGGCTTAGGGTTAGGCTGAGGGGGAGGTTGAGGGGGAGAGTTAGGGTTAGGGTGAGGGTTAGGGTTCAGGTTATGTTTAGGGTTAGGGTGAGGGTTAGGGTAAGGGTTATGCTGAGGGTGAGGGTTAGGGTTAGTTTGAGGGTTAGGTTTAAGTTTAGGGTGAGGTTGAGTGTGAGGGTTAGACTTATGATGAGGGTTAGGTTGAGGATTTGTTTTAGGATTAGGGTTAGGGTGAGGGCTATAGTGAGGGGTAAGGTTTAGGGTTAGGGTTAGGGTGAGGTTTAGGGTTAGGGTTAGGGTTAGGGTTAGGGTGAGTATGAGGTTTAGGGTTAGAGTTAGGGTTACGGTAAGGCTGAGGGGGAGGTTTAGGGTTAGGGTGAGTGTTAGATTTAAGGTTAGGGTGAGGGTTAGGGTGAGGGTGAGTGTTAGGGTTAGGGTTAGGGTTAGGCTTAGGGTTAGGCTGAGGGTGAGGGTGAGAATGAAGGTTAGGGTTAGGGTGAGGATTAGGGGGAGAGTTAAGGTTCGCATTAAGTTTAGGGTTAAGGTGAGGGTTACGGTTAGGCTTACAGCGAGCATGAGATTTAGGGTTAGGTTGAGGGTTAGGATGAGGGTTAGGATTAATGTGACAGTTAGTGTTAAGGTTAGTGTGAGGTTTAGGATGAGGATTAGGGTTAGGATTATGGTTAGTGTGAGGGCTAGTGTGAGGTTGCGGGTTATGATTAGTGTTAGGGTGAAGTTTAGGTTAGGGTTAGGGTTAGGGTGAGTGTTAGGATGAAGGTTAGGGTTATGGTGATATGAGTGATAGGGTTTGGTTTGGGGTTAGGGTTAGAATTAGTGTTAGGGTGAGGGTGAGTATTAGGATTCGGGTTAGGGTTAGGGTTAGGGTTAGGTTTAGGATTAGGATTAGTGTTATTGTTAGTGTTAGTGTTAGAGTTAAGGTGAGGGTGAGTTGAGTGTCAGGATTAGGGTGAGGTTTAGGGCTAGGGTTAGGATTAGGGTTAGGGTGAGGGTGAGGTCTAGGGTTAGATTTAGGGTTAGGGTGAGGGCTAGGTTGAAGCATAGGGTGAGGGTTAGGGCTAGGGATCGGATTAGGCTTAGGATTAGAGTTAGGATGTGGGAGAGTGTGAGGGTTAGGTTTAGGGTTAGGGTTAGGCTTAGGGTTAGGGTGAGGGTTCGTGTTAGGTATTGGGTTTTGGTTGAGTGTGAGGCTGAAGATTAGGTTTAGGCTTAGGGTTAGGGTTAGGTTTAGGTTTAGGGTTAGGGTTACGGTGAGGATTAGGGTTAGGTTACTGTTAGGGTTATTGTTAGATATTTGGTTAGTGTTAAGTTTGGTGTGAGGTTGAGGCTGAGGGTGAGGGTTATGGTTAGGGTTAGGGTTATGGTTAGGGTTAGTGTTATTGTTAGGTTTAGAGTTAGAGTTACTTTGAGGTTGAGGCTGAGGGTGAGGGTTAGGTTTAGGGTGAAATTTTGGTTGAGGTTTAAGGTTAGTGTTAGGGTTATGGTTAGGATTAGTGTTAGGGTGAGGGTGAGTGTGAGGGTTACAGTTAGGGTTAGGCTTAGGTTTAGGGTTAGGGTCTGGGTGAGGGTGGGGGAGAGGATTAGGTTTAGGGTGATGGTGAAGATTAGGGTTAGAGTGTTGGATAGGGTGGGGGTGAAGGTTAGGGTGAGGGATAGGCTTAGTCTTAGTCCGAGCATGAGGGTGAGGTTTAGGGTTAGGGTTAGGGTGAGGGTTAGGCTTAAGTTTATGGTGAGGGATAGGATGAGGTTTAGGGTTAGGATTAGGGTTAGGGTTAGGGTTAGGGCTAGGGTGAGGGTTAGGGTGAGGGTTAGGGTTAGGGTTAGGGATAGGTTTAGGTTTTCAATTAGGGTTAGGGTGAGGGTGAGTGGGAGGGTTAGGGTTAGGGTTAGGATTAGGTTTAGGGTTAGGGTGAGGGTTAGGATTAGGGTGAAGCTGAGCCTGAGGATTAGGTTTAGCTTTAGGGTTAGTGTTAGGTTTAGGTTTAGGGTTAGGATTAGGGTTATGTTTAAGGTTAGGGTTACGGTGAGGGTTAGGGTTAGGTTTAGGCTTAGGGTTAAGCTGAGGCTGAGGGTGGGGTTGAGGTTTAGAGTGAGGGTTAGGGTTAGTGATAGGGTTATTGTTAGTGTTATGGTTAGGGTTAAATTTGCGGTGACGGTGAGGCTGAGTGTGAGGGTTATGTTTAGGGTTAGGGTTAGGGATAAGGTTAGTGTTAATGTTTGGGCTAGGATTAGGGTTACAGTGAGTTTGAGGGTGAGGGTGAGGGTTTTGTTTAGGTTAAGGAGGGGTTTAGGGTTAAGGTTAGGGTTAGGGTTTGGGTTAGGGTGAGGTTTACCATTAGATATAGGGTTATGGGGAGGGTTAGGGGGAGGGTTAAGGTTAGGGTTAGGATTTGCGTTAGTGTGAGAGTTAGTGTTAGGGTAGGGTTAGTGTTAGGGTGAGGGTAAGTGTTAGGGTGAGGGTTTGGGTTAAGGTGAGGGTTAGGGTTAGGTTAGGGTTAGGGTAATGGTTAGGGTTAGGGTCAGGTTGAGGGTTACAATGAGGATTAGGGTTAGGTTTAGTGTGAGGTTAGGGTGAGGATGAGGGTTGGGGTTACAGTGGAGGTGAGGGTTAGAATTAGGATTAGAGTGAGGGCTAAGGTGATTGTGAGGGTTAGGGTTAGGGTTAGCATTATGGTGAGGTTTAGGATTAGGGTAAGGGTTAAGGTTAGTGTGAGGATTAGTTTTAGTGTTAGGGTTAGTGTTAGCGTGAGGATAACTGTTAGTTTGAGATTTAGGGTTAGGGTGAGGGTTATTGTTAGGGTGAGGGTTAAGGTTAGGTTTTGGGTTATTGTTAGGGTTAGGGATATGGTTACGGTGAGGGTGAGGGTGAGGGTTAGGGTTATGGTTAGGGTGAGGGTTGGGTTAGGTTTAGGGTGATAGTTAGGGTTCGTGTTAAGTTTAGGGTTAGGTTGAGGGTTTGGGTAATGGTTACTGTGAGGTTGAGGGTTAGGGTTAGGTTTAGGGTTGGGGTTAGGATTTGGGTTAGGGTGAGGGTGAGGGTTAGGATGAGGTTTAGGGTTAGGATTAGTGTTAGGGTGAGGGCTAGGGTGAGGGTGAGGGTTAGGGTAAGGGTTAGTCTTAGGATTAGGTTTAGGCTGAGCATGAGGTTGAGGGTGAGGGTTAAGATTAAGGTGATGGTTAGGTTTAAGGGTTGGATGAGGGTTAGAATGAGGTTTATGGTTAGGGTGAGGTTTAGGGTGAGGATGATGGTAAGGTTAAAGGTGAGATTTAGGCTGAGTGTGAAGGTTAAGATAAGGGTGAGGGATAGGGTCAGGTTTAGGATTAGGGAAAGGGTCAGGGTTAGGGTTAGGGTGAGGGTTAGATTAAGGACTAGGGTTAGGGTTAGTGTGATGTTTATGGTAAGGATGAGTGTTAGGGAGAGGGTTAGGGTTAGTGTGGGGGTTATGATTAGGGTGAGGATTAGGGTAAGGGTGAGGTTTAGTGTTAGGGTTAGGGTTAGAGTTAGGGTTAGGGTGAGGGTGAGGTTTAGAGGCAGAGTTAGGGTTAGGGTGAGGGTTAGGGCAGGGTTAGGGTAAGGTTTAGTGAGGGGGGGTGATGTTAATGTTAAACATGAGGTTTAGGCTGAGGGTGAGTGTTACAGTGGAGTGAGGGATAGGGTTAGGGTTTGGGGAAGGGTGTGGGTGAGTGTTAGGGTTAAGGTGATGGTTAGGGTTAGTGTGAGGGTTAGTATTAAGGTTAGGGTTAGTGTTAGGGTGAGGGGAAGTGTTAGGGTGAGGGTTAGGGTGTGGATGAGGGTTATGTTTAGGTTGAGGGTTAGGGTTAGGGTTCGGGTAATTGTTAGGTTTAGGATTAGGTTTAGGGTTAAAGTGAGTTTGAGGGTGAGGGTTAGGTTTAGGGTTAGGATGAGGTTTAGATTTATGGTTAGAGTTAGAATTAGAGTTAGGGTGAGAGTGACGTTTACGGTTAGAGTTAGGGTTAGTGTTAGGGTGAGGGTTAGGGTGAGGGTTGGGTTTAGGGTCAGGCTTAGGCTTAGGCTTAGGCCGAGCATGAATGTGACGGTTAGGGTTAGGGTTAGGGTAAGGGTTATGTTTAGGATTAGGGTGTGGTTTAGGATGAGGTTTAGAGTTAGGATTAGGGTTAGGGTGAGGGTTAGGGTGACAGTTAGGTTTAGGGATAGGGATAGTTTTAGGATTAGGGTTAGAGTGAGGGTGAGTGTGAGGGTTAGGGTTAAGGTTAAGCTTAGGTTTAGGCTGAGGTTTAGGGTTAGGGTTTGGGTTAGGGTGGGCGTGAAGCTGAGGATTAGGGTTAGGTTTAGGGTTAGGGTTAGGTTTAGGTTTAGGTTTAGGGTTAGGGTTAGGGTTAAGGTGAGGGTTAGGGTTAGGGTTAGGATTCGGCTTAGGGTTAGGCTGAAGATGAGGGTGGGAGTGAGGATTAGGGTTAGGGTTAGGGTTAGGTTTATTGTTAGTGTTAGGTTTGCGGTGAGGGTGTGGCTGAGGATGAGGGTTATGTTTAGGGTTAGGGTTAGGGTTAGTGTTATTGTTAGGGTTAGGATTAGATCTATGGTGAGGTTGAGGTTGAAGGTGAGGGTTAGGGTTAGGGTGAGGTTTAGCGTTAGGGTTCGTGTTAGGGTTAGGTTGAGGGTGAGGTTTAGGGTTAGAGTTAGGTTTAGGGGGAGGGTTAGGTTGAGGTTTAGGGTTAGGGTTAGTGTTATGGTTAGGGTGAGGGTGAGGGTTAGGTTGAGGTTTAGGGATAGGGTTAGGTTTAGGATTGGGGTTAGGTTGAGTGTGATTGTGAGGGTTAGGGTGAGAGTTAGGCTTAGGCTTAGGGTTCGGTTGAGGATGAGGATGGCGGTGAGGATGAGGGTTAGGGTGATGGTTCGGTTTAGGTTTAGTGTTATTGTTAAGGTTAGGGTTAGAGTTACCGTGAGGGTGAGGTTGGGGGTGAGTGTTATGTTTAGGGTTAGGGTGGGGATTTTGGTTAGTATTAGGATTATGTTGAGGGTGAGTTTTAGGGTTAGATATAGGGTTAGGGGGATGGTTAGGGTGAGGGTTAGAGTTAGGGTAAGTGTTATGGTTAGGGTTAGAGTGAGGGTTAGATTGAGGATTAGGTTTAGGGTTAGTGTGAGGTTTAAGGTGAGGATGAGGGTTAGGGTTAGGATCAGGATGAGGGTTAGAATTAGGGTTAGGGTGAGGGCTAGGGTGAGGGTGAGGCTTAGGTTTAGGGTTAGGGTTATGGTGAGGTTTAGGATTAGGGTGAGGGTTAGTGTTAGTGTGCGGGTTAGTGTTAGTGTTAGGGTGAGTGTTAGGGTGGGAGTAAGTGTTATGGTGAAGGTTAGGGTTAGGGTGAGGGTTATGGTTAGGGTGAGGGTTAGGGTTAGGTTTAGGGTTAGGGGGAGGGTTTGGGTTATTGTTAGGCTTTGGCTTAGGCCGAGCATGAGTGTGAGGTTTAGGGTTAGGGTTAGGTTTAAGGTGAAGGTTAGGATGAGTTTTATGGTTGGGATTAGGGTTAGGGTGAGGGCTATGATGAGTGTTAAAGTGAGGGTTAGAGTTAGGGCTAAGGTTAGGTTTAGGATTAGGGTAAGGGTGAGCGTGAGTGTGAGGGTTAGGTTAGGGTTAGGGTTAGGCTTAGATTTAGGGTGATGGTTAGGGCTAGGGTTTGGGTTAGGGTGACGGAGCGGCTGAGGATTAGGTTTAGGTTTTGTGTTATGTTTAGAGTTATGGTTAGTTTTAGGGTTAGGGTTAGTGTTAGGGTTAAGTTGTGGGTTAGAGTTAGGGTTAGGGTTAGGGTTAGGCTTAGGCTTAGGCTGAGGGTGAGTTTGGGGGTGAGGTTTAGGGTTATGTTTAGGGTTAGGCTTGGGGTTAGGTTTATTTTTAGTCTTATGGTTAGGGTTAAGTTTGAGGTGACGGTGAGGCTGAGGGTGAGGGTTCTGGTTAGGGTTAGGTTTAGGGTTAGTTCTATTTTAGGGTTAGGGTGAGAGTTACAGTGAGGTTTAGGATGAGGGTGAAGGTTAGGTTTAGGGTGGGGTTTAGAGTTAGGGTTAGGGTTAGGGTGAGGGTGAGGTTTAGGGTTAGAATTAGGGTTACGGGGTGGGTTAGGGTGAGGTTTAGGTTTAGGTTTAGGGTTAAGGTTAGTCTTAGGGTGAGGATAAGTGTTAGGGTGAGGGTATGGGTTTGGGTGAGGGATATGGTTAGGGTGAGGGTTAGGATTAGGGTTAGGGTTATTGTTAGGGTTAGGTTTAGGGTTATGGTTGTGGTGAGATTGAGGGTGAGGGTGAAATTTAGGGTTAGATATAGGGTTAGGGTTAGGGTTAGGGTGAGGGTTAGGGTGAGGGTTAGGGTTAGGCTTAGTTTGAGGGTGAGGGTTAGGTTGAGGTTTGGGGTTAGGTTTAGGATTAGAGTTAGTGTGAGGGTTAGTGTTAGGGTTAGGGTTAGTCTTAGGGTGAGGGTAAGTGTTAGGGTGAGGATATGGGTTAGGGTGAGGGTTAATGTTAGTGTGAGGGTATGGGTTAGGATGAGGGTCATGGTTAGGTTGAGGGTTAGGATTAGGGTTAGGGTTATTGTTAGGGTTAGATTTCAGGGTATGTTTGAGGTGAGGGTGAGGGTTAGGGTTAGGGTGAGGTTTAGGTTTTGGTTTAGGGTTAGAGTTAGGGTTAGAGTGAAGGTGAGGTTTAGGGTTAGGGTTAGGGTTAGGGTGAGGGTTAGGTTGTGGTTTAGGGTTAGGGTTAGTGTTAGGGTTAGGGTTAGGTGAGAGTTAGGGAGAGGGTTAGGATTAGGGTTAGTTTTAAGGAAAGGATTAGGGTTAGGGTGAGGGTGAGTGTGTGTGTTAGGGTTCCGTTTAGGTTTAGGCTTAGGGTTAGGCTGAGAGTTAGGTTGAGGTTGAGGGTTAGGGTTAGGTGGAGGGTTAGTATGAGGGTTAGGGTTAGGATTAGGGTTAGAGTAAGGGCTAGGGTGAGTGTGAGGTTTAGTGTTAGGGTTAGGGTGAGGTTTAGAGTTAGGGTTATGGTTAGGGTGAGGGTGAGGTTTAGGGTTAGAATTAGGGTTAGGGTGAGGCTGAAGGTGAGTGTTAGGGTTATCGTTAGGTTTAGTGTTAGTGTTAGGTTTAGGTTTAGGTTTAGGGTGAGGGTGAGGGTGAGGGTGAGTGTTAGGTTTAGGGTTAGGGTGAGTGTGAGGGTTAGGTTTAGGGTTAGGGTGAGGTTTAGGTTTAGTGTTATGAGGAGGGTTAGGATGATGGTTAGGGTTAGGATTAGGGTTAGGGTGAGGGCTAGGGTGAGTGTGAGGTTTTGGGTTAGGTTTAGGGTGAGGTTTAGGTTTAGGTTTAGAGTTAGGGTTAAGGTGAGGCTGAGGATGAGGGTTAGGGTTAGGGTTAGGATTAGGATTAGGGTAAGGTTTAGGGTGAGCATGAGGGTTAGGGTTAGGGTTAGGGTTAGTCTTAGGGTTACACTGATTGTGAGGGTGAGGGTGAGGCTTAGGGTTAGGATTAGGGTTAGGGTGAAGGTGAGCATGTGTGTTACTTTTAGGTTTAGGGGTAGGCTTAGGTTTAGGCTGAGGGTGAGGTTGAGGGTGAAGTTTAGGTTTAGGGTAAGGGTTAGGGTAAGGGTTAGAAGGAGGGTTAGGATGAGGGTTAGGGTTAGGATTAGGGTTAGGGTGAGGGCTAGGGTGAGGGTGATGTTTAGGGTTAGTTTTAGGTTGAGGTTGAGGTTTAGGGTTATGGTTAGCGTGAGGGTTTGGATCAGAGTTAGGGTTACGGTGATGTGAGGGTTAGGGTTAGGATGCGGGTTAGGGTTAGAATTATGGTTAGGGTGAGGGTGAATATTAGGATTAGGGTTAGGCTTAGGTTTATGGTTAGATTTAGGTTTAGGATTAGTATTATTGTCAGGGTTAGGGATAGAGTTACAGTGAGGGTGAGGTTGAGGGTTAGGGTTAGGTTTAGGGTGAGGTTTAGGGTTAGTGTTAAGATTAGGGTTAGGGTGAGATTGAGGTTTAGGGTTAGATTTAGGGTTAGGGGGAGGGTTAGGTCTAGGTTTAGGGTTAGGGTTAGTGTTAGGGTTAAGGTTAGGGTGAGGGTGAGGGTGAGGGTGAGGGTTAGGTTTACGGTTAGGCTTATGCTTAGGGTTATGCTGAGGGTGAGGGTGGGTTTGAGGATTAGGGTTAGGGTGATGGTTAGGATTAGGGTTAGGTTGAGGGCTGGGGAGAGGGTGAGGTTTAGGGTAAGTCTTAGGCTTAGGCTAAGGGTTAGGTTGAGCATGAGGTTGAGTGTGAGGGTTAGTGTTAGCATGATGGTTAAGTTTATGGTTAGGGTGAGTGTTAGGATGAGGTTAGGGTTAGGGTGTGGGTTAGGGTGAGGATGATGGTACGGGTAAAGGTGACTTTTAGGCTGAGGGTGAGTGTTAAGATAAGGGTGAGGGTTATTGTTAGGTTTAGGGTAAGGGTAGATTTAGGTTTAGGTTTAGGGTGTGGGTTATATTGAGGATTAGGTTTAGGGTTAATGTGAGGGTTATGGTTAGGGTGGGGGTTAGGGTTCGGTTTAGGATTATTGTTAGTGTCAGGCTTAGGGTTACGGTTATGGTCAGGGTGAGGGTGAGGGTTAGGGTTAGGATGAGGTTTAGTGTTAGGGTTAGGGTGAGGTTGAGTTTTAGGGGTAGAGTTAGGGTTAGGGTGAGGGTTAGGGTGAGGGTTGGGGTTAGGGTGCGGTTAGGGTGGGGGTGACGGTTAGAGTAAAGGTGAGGGTTAGTCTGAGAGTGAGGGTTATGGTAAGGGTTAGGGTTAGGGTTAGGGTGAGGGTTGGGATTAGGGTTAGGCTTAGGCTTAGGCCCAGCATGAGGGTGAGGGTTAGGGTTCGGGATTGGGTGAGGGTTAGGGTTAGGGTTAGGGTGAGGGTGAGGGTTATGATGAGGTTTAGGGTTAGGATTAGCGTTAGAGTGAGTGCTAGGGTGAGGTTTAGGGTGAGGGTTAGTGTTAGGGATAGGGTTAGGGTTACGATTAGGGTTAAGGTAAGGGTGAGTGTCAGGGTTAGGCTTATGGTTAGGCTTAGAGTTAGGGTGAGGGTTAGGGTTAGGGTTTGGGTTAGGCTGAGGTTGAGGCTGAGGATTATGGTTAGGTTTAGGGTTAGGTGTAGGGTTGTGTTTAGGTTTAGGGTTAGTATTAGGGTTAGGGTTAGGGTTAGGGATACGGTGAGGGGTAGTGTTAGGGTTAGGCTTAGGGCTAGGCTTTGGGTTAGTCTGAGGTTGAGGGTGGAGTTGAGGATTAGGGTTAGGGTGATGGTTAGGATTAGGGTTAGGGTGAGGGCTGGGGAGAGGGTGAGGTTTAGGGTAAGACTTAGGCTTAGGCTTAGGGTTAGGCTGAGCATGAGGTTGAGTGTGTGGGTTAGGGTTAGCATGATGGTTAGGATTACCGTTAGGTTGAGGGTTAGGATGAGGTTAGGGTTAGGGTTTGGTTTAGGGTTAGGATGATGGTAAGGGTAAAGGGGAGGTTCAGGCTGAGGGTGAGGATTAAGATAAGGGTGAATGTTAGGGTTAGTATTAGGGTTAGGGTAGGGTTAGGTTTAGGGTAAGGGTGAGGATTACATTGAGGATTAGGTTTAGGGTTAGGGTGAGGGTTATGGTTAGGGTGAAGGTTAGGGTTCGGGTTAGGGTTATTGTTAGTGTTAGGGTTAGAGTTACAGTGAGGTTGAGGGTGAGGGTGAAGCTTAGGTTTAGGGTGGGGTTTAGAGTTAGAGTTAGGGTTGGGTGAGGGTGAGGTTTAGGGTTAGAATTAGGGATACGGGTTGGATTAGGATGAGGTTCAGGTTTAGGGTTAGTGTTAGAGTTTGGTTGAGGGTGAGGATTAGGTTGAGGTTTTGGGATAGGGTTAGGTTTAGGATTAGGGTTAGGGTTAGGGTGAGTGTGAGGGTTAGGCTTAGGCTTAAGGTTAGGCTCATGGTGAGGGTGGGAGTGAGGATTAGGGTTAGGGTGATGTTTCGGGTTAGGGTTAGTGTTATTGTTAAGGTTAGTTTTATAGTTACGGTGAGGGTGAGGGTGCGGTTGAGGGTTAGGGTTAGGGTGGGGTTTAGGGTTAGGTTTATGGTGAGGGTGAGGTTTAGGGTTAGATATAGGGTTAGGGTGAGGGTTAAGGTGAGGATTAGGGTGAGGGTTAGGGTTAAGGTTAGTGTTGGGGTTAGGTTGAGGGTGAGGGTTAGGTTGAGATTTAGGGTTAGGATTAGGGTTAGGCTTAGTATGAGGGTTAGTGTTAGCGTAAGGGTTACTCTAATGGTGAGGGTAAGTGTTAGGGTGAGGGTTTGGGTTAAGGTGAGGGTTATGGTTAGGGTGAGGTTTAGGATTAGGGTTAGAGTTATTGTTAGGGTTAGGGTTAGGGTTAAGGTGAGAGTGAGGGTGCGGTTGAGGGTTAGGTTTAGGGTGGGGTTTAGAGTTAGGGTTAGGGTTAGGGTTAGGGTGAGGGTGAGGTTTAGGTTTAGATATAGGGTTAGGATGAGGGTTAGGGTGAGGGTTAGGGTTAGGGTTTGTGTTAGTGTTAGGTGGAGTGTGAGGGTTAAGTTGAGGTTTAGGGTTAGGGTTAGGTTTAGGGTAAGTGTGACGGTTAGGGTTAGGGTTAGGGTTAGTCTTAGGGTGAGGGTTATGGTTAGGGTGAGGGTTAGGATTTGGGTTAGGGTTATTATTATAGTTAGGTTTAGGGTTACGGTTGCGGTGAGGGTGAGGGTGATTGTTAGGGTTAGGGTTAGGGTGAGGTTCAGGGTTTGGGTTAGGGTTAGAGTTAGGGTTAGAGTGAGGGTGAGGTTTAGTGTTAGGGTTATGGTTTGGGTGAGGGTTAGGTTGAGGGTTAGGGTTAGCGTTAGTGTTAGGGTTAGGGTTAGGTGAGAGATAGGGAGAGGATTAGGATTGGAGTTAGTCTTAGGGATAGGATTAGGGTTAGGGTGAGTGTGAGTGTGTGTGTTAGGGTTAGGTTTAGGTTTAGGCTTAGCGTTAGGCTGAGGGATAGGTTGAGGGTGAGGGTTAGGTTTAGGGTGAGGATTAGAATGAGGGTTAGGGTTGGGATTAGGGTTAGGGTAAGGGCTAGGGTGAGGGTGAGGTTTAGTGTTAGGGTTAGGGTGAGGTTTAGGTTTAGGGTTAGGGTTAGTTTGAGGGTGAGGTTTAGGGTTAGAGTTAGGTTTAAGGTGAGGCTGAAGTTGAGGGTTAGGGTTATCGTTAGTGTTAGGGTTAGTGTTAGGCTTAGGTTTAGGGTTAGGGTTAGGGTGAGGGTTACGCTTAGGCTTAGGGTTAGGTTTAAGGTGACTGTGAGAGTTAGGGTTAGGGTTAGGGTTAGGGTTAGGCTTAGGGTTAGGCTGATTGTGACGGTGAGGGTTAGGTTTAGGGTGAGGGTTAGGGTTAGGGTTATGAGGAGCGTTAGGATGATGGTTGGGTTAGGATTAGGTTTAGGTTGAGTTCTAGTGTGAGGGTGAGGTTTAGGTTTAGTTTTAGTGTGAGGTTTAGGGTTAAGGTTAGAGTTAGGATTAAAGTGAAGCTGAGGGTGAGTTTTAGGGTTAGGGTTAGGATTAGGATTAGGGTAAGTGTTAGTGTGAGCATGAGGGTTAGGGTTAGGGTTAGGGTTAGGCTTAGGGTTACACTGATGGTGAGGGTGAGGGTGAAGGTTAGGGTTAGGATTAGGGTTAGGGTAAAGGTGAGCATGTGTGTTAGGGTTAGGTTTAGGGGTAGGCTTAGTGTTAGGCTGAGGGTGAGGTTGAGGGTGACAGGGTTAGGATAATGGTTAGTGTAAGGGTTAGAGGGAGTGTTAGGATGAGGGTTAGGTTTAGGAATAGGGTTAGGGTGAAGGCTAGGGTGAGGGTGAGGTTTAAGGTTACGTTTACGGTGAGGGTTAGGGTTAGGGTGAGGGTGAGGGTTTTGGTTTGGGTTAAGTTTAGGGTTAGGATAAGGGTTACGGTGAGGGTGAGGGTTAGGTTTACGTTAGGGTTAGGATTAGGGTTAGGGTGAGGGTGAGTGTGAGGGTTAGGTTTAGTGTTAGTGTGAGGGTTACGATGAGGGTTAGGATTAGGGTAAGGGGGAGGGCTAGTGTGAGGGTGAGGTTTAGGGTTAGGGTTAGGGTGACGTTTAGGTTTAGGGTCAGGGTTAGGTTTATGGTGAGGGTGAAGTTTAGGGTTAGAGTTAGGGTTAGGGTGAAGCTTATGGCTAGGGTTAGGGTTAGGGTTAGTTTTAGATTTAGGGTTAGAGTGAGGGTTAGGGTGAGTGTGAGGGTTTGGCTTAGGGTTATTATAGGGTTAGGGTAAGGGTTAGGGTGAGTGTGAGGGTTAGGGTTAGGGTTAGGGTTAGGCTAGGTTTAGGCTGAGGGTGAGGGTGAGGGTGAAGGTTAGGGTTAATGTGAGGGTTAGGGTTATGGTTATTGTGAGCATGAGGGTTAGGTTTAAGTTGACCATTAGGGTTTGGGTTAGTATTAGGGTTAGGGTAAGGGTTAGGGTGAGGGTGAGGGTTAAGATGAGGATTAGGGTTCGGATTAGAGTTAGGGTGAGGGTTAGGTTGTGGCTGAGGGATAGGGTTTGTGTTAGGTTGAGGTTTAGGGTTAGGGTTAGGGTTAGGGTGAGGGTTTGGATGAGATTTAGGGTTACAGTGATGTGAGGGTTAGGGTTAAGTTGAGGGTTAGGTTTAGAATTAGGGTTAGGTGAGGGTGAGTTTTAGGATTAGGGTTAGGCTTAGGGTTAGGGTTAGGGTTAGTGTTACGATTAGTGTTATTGTTAGGGTTAGGGTTAGAGTTACAGTGAGGGTGAGGGTGAGGGTTGGGGTTAGTTTTAGGGTGAGGTTTTGGGTTAGGGTTAGGATTAGGGTTAGGGTGAGAGTGAGGTTTAGGTTTAGATTTAGGGTTAGGGGGAGGGTTAGTTCGAGGGTTAGGGTTAGGGTTAGTGTTAGGTTTAAGTTTAGGGTGATAGTTAGGTTGAGTTTTAAGGTTAGGGTTAGGGTTAGGGTTAGAATTAAGGTTAGGGTGAGGGTGACTGTGAGGGTTCGGTTTACGGTTAGGCTTAGGTTTAGGGTTAGGCTGAGCGTGAGAGTGGGGTTGAGGATTAGGGTTAGGGTGATGGTTAGGATTAGGGTTAGGGTGAGGTCTGGGGAGAGGGTGAGGTTTAGGGTAAGTCTTAGGCTTAGGCTTAGGGTTAGGCTGAGCATGAGGTTGAATGTGAGGGTTAGTCTTAGCATGATGGTTAATTTTAAGGTTAGGGTGAGGGTTAGGATGAGGTTAGGGTTAGGGTGTGGGTTAGGGTGAGGATGATGGTAAGGGTAAAGTTGACTTTTAGGCTGAGGGTGAGGCTTAAGATAAGGGTGAGGTTTAGGGTTAGGTTTAGGGTTAGGGTTAATGATAGGGTGAAAGTGAGGGTGAGTTTTAGGATTAGAGTTAGGTTTAAGGAGAGGCTGAGGGTGAGGGTTAGGGTTAGGGGTAGGATTAGGATTAGGGTAAGGGTTAGGGTGAGTGTGAGTGTTAGGGTTAGTGTTAGGGTCAGGCTTTTGGGTGAGGGTGAGGGTGAGGGTTAGGGTTAGGATTTGGATTAGTGTGAGGGTGATTGTGTGTGTTAGGGTTAGGTTTAGCGTTAGGCTTAGGGTTAGGCTGAGGGTGAGGTTGAGGTTGAGGGTTAGGTTTAGGGTGAGGGTTGGCTTAAGGGTTAGGGATAGGGTTACGATGAGGGTTAAGGTTAGGATTAAGGTTAGGGTGAGGGCTAGGTTGAGGGTGAGGTTTAGCGTTAGGTTTAGGGTAAGGTTTTAGGTTTGGGTTAGTTTTAGGTTGAGAGTTACATTTCGGGTTATGTTTAGGGTTAGGGTGAGGGTTAGGGTAAGGATTAAGGTGAGGGTGAGGGTTAGGGTTCGGGTGAGGGTAAGGCTTACGATTAGGGTTAGGATGAGGTTTAGGGTGAGGGTGAGGTTTAAGGTTAGGTTTAGGATTAGGATTACGGTTAGGGTTAGGGTGAGTGTGAGGGTTATGGTTAGATTTAGGGTTAGGCTGAGGCTGAGGGTGAGGGTGAGGTTAGGGTTAGGGTGAGGTTTAGGTTTAGGGTTAGGGTGAGCATGAGGTTTAGTGTTAGAGGTAGGGTTAAGGTGAACCTGAGGGTGAGGGTTAGGGTTAGGTTTAGTCTTAGGGTTAGGCTGAGGGTGAGGGTGGGGCTGAGGATTAGAGTTAGCCTTAGGGTTAGGCTTAGTGTTAGGTTTATTTCTAGTGTTATGGTTAGGGTTAAGTTTGCGGTGAGGCTGAGGCTGAGTGAGAGAGTTATGGTTAGGGTTATTGTTAGGGTTAGGGTTTGTGTCATTGTTAGGGTTAGGCTTAGAGTTACGGTTAGGTTGAGGGTGAGGGTGAAGTTTAGGGTTAGGGTGCGGTTTAGGGTTATTGTTAGGGTTAGACTGAAGGTGAGGGTGGGGGTGAGGATTAGGGTTAGGGTGAGGCTGATTGTGTGTGTTAGGGTTAGGTTTAGGTTTAGGCTTAGGGTTAGGCAGAGTGGGAGGGATAGAGTTAGAGGGAGGGATAGAGTTAGAGGGAGACTTATTATGAGGGTTAGGTTTAGGATTAGGTTTATGGTAAGGGCTAGGGTGAGGGTGAGGTTTAGGGTTAGGGTTAGGGTGAGGGTTAGGGTTATGGTTAGGGTTAGGGTGAGGGTGAGGGTGAGGTTTAGGGTTAGAGTTAGGGTTCGGGTGAGGACGAGGGTGAGGGTTAGGGTTAGGGTTAGTGTTAGTGTTAGGGATAGGGTTAGGGTGAGGGTTAGGGTGAGGGTGAGGGTTAGGGTTAGGGTTAGGATTAGGATTAAGGTTAGGGTTAGGGTGAGTGTGAGGGTTAGGGTTAGGTTTAGGCTGAGGGTGTGGGTGAGGCTGAGGTTAGGATTAGGGTGAGGTATAGGTTTAGGGTTAGGGTGAGCATGAGGTTTAGTGTTAGAGGTAGCATTAAGGTGAGGCTGAGGGTGAGGGTTAGGGTTAGGGCTAGGATTAGGATTAGGGTAAGGGTTAGGGTGAGCTTGAGGGTTAGGTTTACGGTTAGGGTTATGCTTAAGGTTACAGTGTGGATGAGGGTGAGTGTTAGGGTTAGGGTTAAGATTAGGATTAGGGCAAGGGTTAAGGTAAGATTTAGGGTTAGGCATAGGTTAGGGAGAGGGTGAGGTTTAGGGTTTGAATTTGGGTAAGGTGAGGCTGAGGGTGAGGGTTAGGGTTAGGGATAGGATTAGGATTATGGTAAGGGTTAGGGTGAGTGTGAGGGTTAGGGTTAGTGTCAGGTTTAGGGTTAGGGTGAGATTTATGGTTCAGGTTAATCTTAGGATTAGAGTGAGGTTTAGGTTTAGGGTTACCTTGAGCATGAGGTTTAGGGTTAGGTTGAGGGTTAGGGTTAGGTTTAGGGTTCTGGTGAGATTAGGGTTAGGGTTATTGTTAGGGTTAGGTTTAGTGTTAGGGTGAGGGTAAGTGTTAGGGTGAGAGTTTGGGTTAGGGTGAGGGTTTTGGTTAGGGTGAGGTTTAGGATTAGGGTTAGGGTTATTGTTAGGGTTAGGGTTAGGCTTAGGTTAAGAGTTAGGGGGAGGGTTAGGGTTAGGATTAGGGTTAGGGTTAGGATTAGGGTTAGGGTGAGGGTGAGGGTGTGTGTTAGGTTTAGGTTTATGGTTAGGGTTAGGGTTAGGTTGAGGGTGAGGTTGAGGGTGAGGTTTAGGGTTAGGGTGAGGGTAATGGTAAGGGTTAGGGGGAGGGTTAGGATGAGGGTTAGTGTTAGGATTAGGTTTAGGGTGAGGGCTCGGGTGAGCATGAGGTTTAGGGTGAGGGGTAGGGTGAGGGTTAGGGTTAGGTTTAGGGTGAGAGTTTTATTTCGGGTTATTTGAGGGTTTGGGTAAGAGTTACGGTGAGGGTCAGGTTTAGGTTTAGGTTGAGGATTAGGGTTCGGATTAGCGTTAGGGTGAGGGTGAGGCTGAGGGTTAGGGTTAGTGTTTTGCTGAAGGTTAGGATGAGGGGTATGGTTAGGATTAGTGTTAGGGTGAGGGCTTGGGTGAGGGTGAGGTTTAAGGTTAGGGTTAGGGTGAGGTTTAGGGTTAGGATGAATTATAGGGATAGGGTTAGGTTTAGGGGTAGTGTCACGTTGAGGTTTAGGGTTAGAGACAGTTTTAGGGTGAGGCTGAGCATGAGGGTTAGGGTTAGGATTAATGTTAGGGTTAGGCTTAAGTTGAGGGTTAGGGTGAGGGTGAGGTTTAGGGTTAGGGGGAGGGTTAGGATGAGGGTTAGGGGGAGGGTTAGGATGAGGGTTAGTGTTAGGATTAGGGTTTGGGTTTGGGCTAGGGAGAGGGTGAAGTTTAGGGTTAGGGTTAGGTGAGGTTTAGGGTTAGGGTTAGGGTTGGGGTTAGGGTGAGGTTGAGGTTTAGGGTTAGAGTTAAGGTTAGGGTTCGCCTGAGGGTGAGGTTTAGGGTTAGGGTTAGGGTTAGGTTGAGGGTGAGGTTTAGTTTGAGGTTTAGGGATAGGATTAGGTTTAGGATTAGGGTTAGGGTGAGGCTGAGTGTGAGGGTTAGGGTGAGGGTTAGGCTTAGGCTTAGGGTTAGGCTGAGGGTGAGGGTGGGTGTGAGGATTAGGGTTAGGGTGATGGTTAGGGTTAGTGTTATTGTTAGTGTTAGGGTTTGATTTACCGTGTGAGTGAGGTTGCGGGTGAGATTTAGAGTTAGGGTTAGTGTGGGGTTTATGGTTATGGTTAGGTTTAGGGTTAGGTTGAGGATGAGGTTGAGGGTTAGATATAAGATTAGAGGGAGAGTTACGGAGAGGGTTAGGATTAGGGTTAGGGTGAGGCGGAGTGTTAGCATTAGGGTTATGGTTATTGTTTGAGTTAGGTTTAGGGTTAGGATTAGTGTTATTGTTAGGGTTAGTGTTAGAGTTATGGTGTCGGTGAGTGTGAGGGTGTGGGTTAGGGTTAGGGTTAGGCTTAGGCTTAGGCATAGTTTTAGGCTGAGTGTGAGGGTGGGGTGAGGATTAGGTTCAGGTTGATGTTTAGTGTTAGGGTTAGGGTGAGGGTTAGTGTTAGGTTTAGGGTTAGAGTTAGGGTTAGAGTGAGGGTGTGGTTTAGGGGTACAGTTATGGATAGGGTGAGGGTTAGGTTTAGGGTTAGGGTTAGGGTGGTGTTGACCGTAAGGGTAAAGGTGAGGTTTAGGGTGAGGGTGAGGGTTAAGGTATGGGTGAGAGTTAGGGTTAGGGTGAGGTTTAACATTAGGGTCAGGGTGAGGGTGAGGGTTAGAATGAGTATTAGTGTTAGGGTTAGTGTGAGGTTTAGGTTGAGGATGAGGGTAAGGGTTAGGGTGAGGGCTAGAGTGAGGGTGAGGTTTCGGGTTAGTGTTACGGTGGGGTTTAGGGTTAGGGTGATGGTTAGTGTTATTGTGAGGGTTAGTTTTAGAGTTAGCGTGAGTGTTAGGTTTAGGGTTAGTGTTAGGGTGAGGGTGAGGGTGAGGGTTAGCGTTAGGGTTAGGATGAGGTTTAGGGATAGGGTTAGGGTTAGGGTTAGGTTCAGGGTTAGGTTCAGTGTTTGAGTTAGGTTTAGGGTGAGGCTGAGGGTGAGGTTGAGGGTTAGGATTAATGTTAAGGTTATTCTTAAGATGAGGGTTAGGTTGAGGGTGAGGGTTTGGGTTAGGGTTAGGAGTAGGATTAGGGTTAGGGTTAGGGTGAGTGTGAGGATTAGGGTAAGGGTTAGGGTTAGGCTTAGGGTTAGGATGAGGGTGAAGGTGAGGGTCAGGGTTAGGGTGAGGGTGATATTTAGGGTTAGGATTAGGGTGAGTGTGAGGTTTAGGGTTAGGTTTAGGTTTAGGTTTAGGCTGAGCATGAGGGTGAGGGTTAGGGTTATGGTGAGGTTTAGGGTTAGGGTTATGGGGAGGGTTAGGAGGAGAGTTAGGGTTAGGATTACGGTTAGAGTTAGGGTTAAAGTAAGGCTGAGTGTGAGGCTTAGCGTTAGGATTAGGATAAGGATTAGGGTAAGGGCTAGGTTGAGTGTAAGGGTTAGGGTTAGGGTTAGGTTTAGGCTTAGGGTTACGCTGATGGTGAGGGTTAGGTTGAGGGTTAGGGTTGGGATTAGTGTTAGGGTTAGGGTTAGGGTGAAAATTTGAGGGAGGGTTAGGGTTAGGGAAAGGTTTAGGATTAGTGTTAGTGTGAGGGTGAGTGTGTGTGTTAGCGTTAGGTTTAGGGTTAGGTTTAGGGTTAGGCTGAGGTTGAGGTTGAGGGTGAGGGTTAGGCTTAGGTTGAGGGTAAGGATTAGGGTTAGGGGGAGGGGGAGGTTTAGGGTTAGAGTTAAGGTTAGGGTGAGGCTGAGAGTGAGGGTTAGGGTTAGGGTTAGTGTTAGGGTTAGGGTTAAGGTGAGGGTTAGAGTGAGGGTGAGGGTTAGGCTTAGGGTTAATCTTAGGGTGAGTGTGAGGGTTAGAGTTAGGGTTAGGATTAGACTTAGGCTTAGGCTGAGGGTGAGGGTGAGTTTGAGGGTTAGGGTGAGGGTGAGGGTTAAGTTTAGGTTTTATGTGACAGTTAGGGTTCGGGTTAAATTTAGGGTTAGGGTGAGGGTTAAGGTAAGGGTTACGGTGAGGTTGAGGGTGAGGGTTAGGTTGAGCATTAGGTTTAGGTTTAGGGTTAGGGTGATGGTGAGGGTGAGGGTTAGGGTTAGTGTTAGGTTGAGGGTTAGGATGAGGGTTAGGGTTAGAATTAGGGTTAGGGTGAGGGCTAGGTTGAGGGTGAGGTTTAGGGTTAGGGTTGTGGTGAGGTTTAGGGTTAGCGTTGTGGTTAGGTTTAGGGTGAGGGTGAGCTTTAGGGTTAGAGTTAGGGTTAGGTTGAGGCTGATTGTGAGAGTTAGGGTTAGGGTTCCTGTTAGAGTTAGGTTTAGGATGAGGGTTAGTGTGAGGGTGAGGGTTAGGCTTAGGGTTAGGATTAGGATTAGGATAATGGTTAGGGTGATTGTTTGGGTTAGGGTTACGGTTAGGTTTAGGCTTAGGGTTAGGCTGAGGGTGAGGTTCAGGGTAAGGGTGAGGGTTAGGATTAGGGTTAGGGTGAGAGTTAGGGTTAGTGTTAAGTTTAGGGATTGGATGAGCGTTAGAGTTAGGGTTACCTTGAGTTTGAGGGGTAGGGTTAGGTTGAGGGTTAGGGTTAGGTGTAGGGTTAGGGTGTGAATTAGTGTTAGGTTTAGGCTGAGGGTTAAGAGGAGAATTAGGGTTAGGATTAAGGTTAGGGTGAGGTCTAGGTTGAGGGTGAGGGTTAGGGTTAGTGTTACGGTGAGGTTCAGGGTTAGGTTTAGGGTTAGGGTGACGGTTTGGATGAGCGTAAAGGTTATGGTGAGGGTGAGGGTTAGGGTCATGTATAGGATTAGGGTTAGGGTGAGGGTGTGTGTTAGGATTAGTGTTATGGTTAGGGTTAGGTTTAGGTTAAGGGTTAGGATTAGTGTTATTGTTAGGTTTAGAGTTAGGGTTAAAGTGAGGGTGAGTGTGAGGGTTATGGTTAGGGTTAGTGTGAGGTTTAGGGTTAGGGGTAGGACTGGGTTAGGGTGAGGTTGAGGTTATGTTTAGATTTAAAGTTAGGGGGAGGGTTATTTCGTGGGTTAGGGTTAGGGTTTGTGTTAGGGTTAAGGTTAGGGTGAGGGTTAGGTTGAGGTTAAGGGTTAGAGGTAGAGTTAGGTTTAGGATTAGTGTTAGGTTGAGCCTGAGTGTGAGTGTTAGGGTTAGGGTTAGACCCCGGCTTAGGGTTAGGCTGAGGGTGAGTGTGGGCTTGAGGATTATGGTTAGGGTGATGGTTATGTTTAGGGTTAGGGTGAGGGTTAGGATGAGGGTTAGGGTTAGGATTAGGGTTAGGGTGAAGGCTAGGGAGAGGGTGAGGTTTAGGGTAAGGGTTAGGCTTAGGCTTAGGGTTAGGCTGAGCTTGAGGTTGAGGGTGAGGTTTAGGGTTAGATTTAGGTTTAGTGTTAGTGTTAGGGTCAGGATGAGGGTTAGCGTTAGGGTTATAGTGTGGGTGAGGTTTAGTGTTAGAATTAGGGTTAGGTTGAGGCTGAGTGTGAGGGTTAGTTTCAGGGTTAGTTTTAGGGTTAGGGTGAGGTTTGGCATGAGGGTGAGGTTTAGGGCTAGGGTTAGGGTTAGCATTAGGTTTAGGGTTAGGGTGAGTGTGAGGGTTAGGTTTAGGGTTAGGGTTATCCTTAGGTTTAGGCTGAGGGTGAGGGTGAGGGTTAGGTTTAGGGTGAGCTTAGGGTTAGGGTTAGGGTGAGGTTTAGTGTTAGATTTAGGGTTAGGGTGATGGTGAGATTTAGCGGTAGAGTTAGGTTTAGGGTGAGGGTGAGTTTGATGGTTAGGATTAGGGTTAATGTTAAGCATAGGTTTAGGTTGAGGGTGAGGGTGAGTCTTAGGGTTAAGGTTAGGATGAGGTTTAGGTTTAGGGTTAGGGTTAGAATTAGTGTTAGGGTGAGAGTGAGATTTAGGTTTAGAATTAGGGTTAGGGTTTGGAATATGGTTAGGTTGAGAGTTAGGTTTAGGGTTAGGCTTCGGCTTAGGCTTAGTCCGAGCATGAGGGTGAGGGTTAGGGTTAGGTTTAGGGTGATGGTTCGGGTTAGGTTTAGTGTTATTGATAGGGTTAGGGTTAGAGTTATGGTGAGGGTGAGGGTGCAGGTGAGGGTTAGGTTTAGGTTTAGGGTGGGGTTTATGGGTAAGGTTAGGGTTAGGGTTAGGGTGAGGGTTAGGGTTAGGATTATGGTTAGGGTGAGGGCTAGGGTGAGGTTGAGGGTTAGGGTTAGGTTTAGGCTTAGGCGTAGGGTTAGTCTGAGGGTGAGGTTGAGGGTGAAGAATAGGGTTAGAGTGATGGTTAGGGTTATGGTTAGGGTGAGGGCAAGGATTAGGGTTAGTATTAGGGTGAGGGTTAGGGTGTGGGTGATGGTAAGCATAAAGGTCAGGATTAGGCTGAGGCTTAGGGTTAAGATAAGGTTGAGGGCAAGTGTTAGGATGAGGGTTAGGTTTAGGGTGATTGTTATGGTTAGGGTGAGGGTAAGAGTTAGGGTTACGGTTATTGTTAGGGTTAGGATTAGGGTTACCCTTACAGTGAGGTTGAGGGTAAGGGTTAGGTTTAGGGTGAGGTTTAGGGTAAGGGTTATTGTTAGTGTTTGAGGTAGGTTTAGGATTAGGGTTAGGGTGAAGGCTAGGGTGAGGGTGAGGGTTAGGGTTAGGGTTAGGATTAGCGTTAGGGTGAGGGTGAGTGTGTGTGTTAGGTTTAGGTTTAGGGTTAGGCTTAGGGTTAGCTAAGGGTGAGGTTGAGGATGAGGGTTAGGGTTAGGGTGAGGGTTAGGGTTAGGGTTAGGTTGAGGGTGAGTGTGTGGGTTAGGGTTAGGTTTAGGGTTAGGCTTAGGGTTAGACTAAGGGTAAGGTTAGGGGTCAGGTTTAGGGTTAGGTTGAGGGTTATGTTTAGGGTTAGGATGAGGGTTAAGGTTCGGATTAGGGTCAGGGTGAAGGCTAGGGTGTGGGTGAGTTTTAGGGTTAGGGTGAGGGTTAGGGTGAGGGTCAGGTTTAGGGTTAGAGTTAGGGTTAGGGTGAGGTATAGGGTGAGGTTTAAGGTTAGGATTAGTGTTAGGGTTAAGGTTCGGATTAGGGTCAGGGTGAAGGCTAGGGTGTGGGTGAGTTTTAGGGTTAGGGTGAGGGTTAGGGTGAGGGTCAGGTTTAGGGTTAGAGTTAGGGTTAGGGTGAGGTATAGGATGAGGTTTAAGGTTAGGATTAGTGTTAGGGTTAGGGTGAGGATGAGGGTTAGGGTTAGGATGAGGTTTAGGTTTAGGGTGAGAGTTAGGTTTAGGGTTACGTTGGGGTCAGGGTTAGGGTTAGGTTGAGGGTTAGAATTAGGTTTAGGGTTAGGTTGAGGGTTAGGGTTAGGGTTAGGGCGAGGTTTTGGATGAGGTTTAAGTTTACAATTAGGTTTAGGGTGAGTGCTAGGGTGAGGTTGAGGGTTATTGTTAGGGTTATGTTGAGGTTTAGGGTTAGGGTTAGGGTTAGTGTTACGGTGAGGGTGAATGTTCGGTAAGGGTGAGTGTTAGGGTTAGGGTTATTGTGAGGGTGAGGTTAGGATTAGGGTTAGGGTTAGAGGTACAGTGAGGCTGAGTTTGAGGGTAAGGATTAGGTTTAGGTTGAGGTTTAGGGTTAGGGTTAGGGTTAGGGTGATGGTGACGATTAGGGTTAGATTTAGGGTTAGGGGGAGGTTCAGAGTAAGCATTAGGGTTAGGGTTAGGGTTAGGGTTAGGGTGAGTGTTAGACTGAGGTTTAATTTTAGGGTTAGGGTTAGGTTTAGGATTAGGTTTACAGTGAGGGTGAGTGTGAGGGTTAAGGTTAGGGTTCGGCTTAGGGTTAGGGATAGGCTGAGGATATTGGTGGGGATGAGGATTAGGTTTAGAAAGATGGTTTGGTTTATGGTTAGGTTAAGTGTTAGGATGAGGTTTAGGGTTAGGGTGAGGGTGAGGGTTAGGGTTAGGCCAAGGCTTAGGCTTAGGTTTAGGCTGAGGCTGAGGGTGAGTGTGAGGTTTAGGGTTAGGGTGATGGTTGGGGTTACCGTTAGGGTGAGGGTTAGGATGAGGATTAGTTTTAGGCTGAGGGTTAGTGTGAGGGTGATGGTAAGAGTAAAGGTGAGTGTTAGACTTAGGGTGAGGTTAACGGTAAGGGTGAGTGTTAGGGTTAGTGTGAGGGTGAGCGTTAAATTGAGGATTACTGTTAGGGTTAGTGTGAGTTTTAGGGTGAGGATGAGGGTTAGGGTTAGGTTGAGGGCTAGGTTGAGGTTGAGGGCTAGGTTTAGAGTGAGGTTTAGGGTTAGGGTGATGGTTAGGGTTAGTGTGAGGGTTAGTGTTAGCGTGAGTGTTAGTGTTAGGGTGAGGGTAAATGTTAGGATGAGGGTTAGGGTTAGGGTGAGGGTTAGGATTACGGTGAAGTTTATGCTTAGGATGAGGGTTAGGGTTAGGGTTAGGGTTATTGTTAGGGTTAGGGTTAGGGTTATGGTTACGGTGAGGGTGAGGGTGAGGGTTAGGGTTAGGATGAGGTTTAGGTTTAGGGTTAGAGTTAGAATTAGGGTTAGGGTGAGGGTGATGTTTAGGGTTAGTGTTAGGCTTAGGCTTAGGCTTAGGCCGAGCATAAGGGTGATGGTTATGGTTAGGGTTAATGTGGGGTTTAAGGTTAGGTTTAGGGTGAGTGTGAGGTTGAGGGTTACATATAGGGTTAGGGAGAGGTTTAGGGTGAGGTTTAGGGTTAGTGGTAGGGTGAGGGTAAGTGTTAGGGTGAGGGTTAGGAATAGGGTTAAGGTTATTCTTATTGTTAGGTTTAGGGTTGCGGTTACAGTGAGGGTGAGGATGAGGGTTAGGGTTAGGGTTAGAATGAGGTTTGGGTTAATATTAGAGTTGGGTTTAGGGTCAGGGTGAGCTTTAGGTTAGAGTTAGGATCAAGGTGAGGGTTAGGTTGAGGGTTAGGGTTAGTGTTCTTTTAAAGGTTAGGGTTAGGGTGAGAGTTAAGGGGAGGGTTAGAATTAGGGTTAGGGTTAGGATTAGAGTTAGGGTGAGGGTGAGGCTTATGGTTAAAGTGAGAGTTGGATTTAGGATTAGAGTGAGGGTTAGATTGAAGGTTAGGCTTAGGCTTAGGGTTTGGTTATGGGCTATGGTGAGGGTGAGTGTTAGGGTTAGGGTTAGGGTGAGGGTTAGGGTGAGGGTTACTCTTATTTTTAGGGTTAGGGTTAGGGTTAGGATTAGGTTTAATATTAGGCAAGGGGTGAGGGTGAGTTTGAGGGTTAGGGTTAGGGTGAGGGTGAAGTTTAGGTTTAGAGTTAGTGTTAGGTTGAGTGTTAGTGTGAGGGTTAGGGTTTGGGTTAGTGTTACGGTTAGGGTTAAGGTGAGGGTCAGGGTCAGGGTTAATCTTTGGCTTAGGCTTAGGCTTAGGCCGAGCATGAGGGTGAGGGTGAGGTTTAGGGTTAGGATGAGGGTTAGAGTGAGGGTGAGGGTTAGGGTTAGCATTAGGGTGAGGTTTAGGGTTAGGTTCAGGGTTAGCATTATGGTGAGGCTGAGATTTAGGGTTATGGTTAGGTTTAGGGTGAGGGTGAGGGTTAGTATTAGGGATAGGGTTAGAGTTACAGTGAGGGTGAGGGTGATGGTGAGGTTTAGGATCAGGGAGAGGGTGAGGTTTAGGTTTAGGGTTATGGTTAGGGTGAGGGTGTGATTTAGGGTTAGAGATACTGTTAGGGGGAGATTTAGGGTGAGGGTTAGGGTTAACGTTAGTGTTAGGGTTAGGGTTATGGTGAGGGTTAGGTTGAGGTATAATGCTAGGATTAGTGTTTGTTTTAGGATAAGTTTTACAGTGAGGGTGAGTGTGAGGGTTAGGGTTAGGGTTCGGCTTAGGCTTAGGGTTAGGCTGAGGGTATGGATGTTGATGAGGATTAGGTTTAGAAAGATGGTTAGGGTTATGGTTAGGTTAAGGGTTAGGATGAGGGTTAGGGTTAGGATTAGGGTTAGGGTGAGGGCTAGGGTGAGGGTTAGGGTTAGGGTTAGGCTTAGGCTTAGGCTTAGGGTTAGGTTGAGGCTGAGGGTGAGGGTGAGGGTTAGGATTAGGGTGATGGTTGGGGTTACCATTAGGGTGAGGGATAGAATGAGGATTAGATTTAGGGTGAGAGTGAGGTTGAGGGTCATAGTAAGGTTAAAGGTGAGGGTTAGGCTGAGCATTCGGGTTAGGGTAATGGTGAGGGTTAGGGTTAGGGTGAGGTTGAGGGTTAGATTGAGGATTCGTGTTATGGTTAATGTGAGTTTTAGTGTGAGGATGAGGGTTAGGGTTTGGTTGAGGTCTAGGTTCAGGTTGAGGTTTAGGGTTAGGGTGAGGTTTTGGGTTATTGTGAGGGTTAGGTTTAGTGTGAGGGTTAGTGTTAGGGTTAGGGTTAGTGTTAGGAAGAGGGTAAGTGTTATGGTGAGGGTTAGGATTAGGGTGAAGTTTATGGTTAGTATGATGTTTAGGGTTAGTGTTAGTGTTATTGTTAGGTTTAGGGTTAGGGTTACAGTTACGGTGAGGGTGAGGGTGAGGGTGAGGTTTAGGATGAGGCTTAGGTTTAGGGTTAGGTTTAGTGTTAGGGTTAGTTTGAGGGTGAGGTTTAGGTTTAGAGTTAGGTTTTGTGTTAGTGTTGGGGTTATGGTGAGTATTAGGGTTAGGGTTAAGTTTAGGCTTAGGCTTAGGCTGAGCATGAGGGTGAGGTGCAGGGTTAGGGTTAGGGTGGTGTTTAGGGTTAGGGTTAGGGTGAGTGTGAGGGTGAGGTTGAGGGTTAGATATAACTTTAAAGGGGGTGTTAGGGTGAGGGTTATGTTTAGGGTTATTTTTAGGGTTAGGGTGAGGGTCTGGGTTAGGTTGAAGTTTAGGGTTAGGGTTAGGGCTTGGGTTAGTGTGAGGGTTAATGTTAAGGTGAGGGTTAGTGTTAGGGTGAGGGTAAGTAATAGGGTGATGGTTTGGGTTAGGGTGAGGGTTATGGTTAGGGTGAGGGTTAGGGTTAGGTTTAGGGTTATTGTTAGGGTTAGGTTTACGGTTATGGTTACGGTGAGGGTGAGGATGAGTGTTAGGGTTAGGGTTAGGGTGAGGTTTAGGGTTTGGGTTAGGGTTAGAGTTAGGGTTAGCATGATGGTGAGGTTTAGGTTTAGAGTTAGGGTTAGGGTGACGGTTAAGTTGAGGGTTAGGGTTAGTGTTCGTGTTAAGGTTAGGGTTAGGGTGAGAGTTAGGGGAAGGGTTATGGTTAGGGTTCGGATTAGTGTTAGGTTGAGGGTGAGTGTGTGTTAGGGATAGGTTTAGGGTTAGGCTTAGCGATAGGCTGAGGGTGAGGGTGAGGTTTAGGGTTAGGGTGAGGGTTAGGGTTAGGGTTAGGGTGAGGTTTAGTGTTAGTGTTAAGGTTAGAGTTAGGGTTAGGGTGAGGTTGAGGATTAGGGGTAGATTTAGGTTTAGTTTGAGGTTTAGGGTTAGGATTAGGGTTAGGGTGAGGGCTAGGGTGAGGATTATGGTGAGGGTTAGTTTTAGGAATAGTGTTAGGTTTAGGATTAGGTTTAGGTTAGAGTGAGTGTGAAGGTTAGGGTTAAGGTTAGGGTTGGGCTTAGGGTTAGGGTGAGTGTTCGGGTTAGAGTTTAGGTTAGGGTGGGGGTGATGCTGATAATGAGGGTTAGGTTTAGGTTTAGGGATAGGTTTAGTGTTAGGGTTAGTGTTAGGGTTAGGGTTTCGGTGAGGTTAGTCTGAGGGTTCCGGTTAGGCTTAGGGTTAGGCTGAGGCTGAGGGTGGGGGTGAGGATTAGGGTTAAAGTGATGGTTAGGGTTAGGGTTAGTGTTAGGGTTAGAGTTATAGTGAGGTTGAGGGTGCCGGTGAGGGTTTGGCTTAGGGTTAGGGTTAGGGTTAGGCTGAGCGTGAGGTTTAGGGTTTGATATAGGCTTAGGGTTAGGGTGAAGTTTAGGGTTAGGGTTAGGGTTAGTGTGAGGGTTAGTGTTAGGGTTAGGGCTAGTTTTTGGGTGAGGGTAAGTGTTAGGGTGAGGTTTTGGGTTAGGGTGAGCATTATGGTTAGGGTGAGGGTTAGGATTAGTGTTAGGGTTATTGTTAGGGTCAGGTTTAGTTTTAGGCTGAGGGTGAAGGTGAGGGTTAGTTTTATGGTGAGGTTTAGGGTTTGGGTTAGGGTTAGAGTTAGGTTTAGGGTGATGGTGAAGTTTAGGGATAGAGGTAGGGTTAGGGTGAAGGTTAGGTTGAGGGTTAGGGGTAGTGTTAGTGTTAGGGTTAGGGTTAAGGTGAGAATTAGGGGGAGGGTAAGGTTTAGGGTTAGGATTAGGGTAAAGGTGCGGGTGAATATTTGTGTTAGGGTTAGGTTTAGGGTTAGGCTTAGGGTTAGGCTGAGGGTGAGGTTGAGGGTGAGGGTTAGCATTAGGGTGAGGGTTAGGGTTAGGGCTAGGGGGAGGGTTAGGATGAGGGTTAGGGTTAGGATTAGGGTTAGGGTGAGTGCTAGGGTGAGGGTGAGGATTAGGGTTAGGGTAGGGGGGAGGTTTAGGTTTAGGGTGAGGGTTAGGTTAGAGTTAGGTTTAGTGTTAGGATTAGGATTAGGGTGAGGGCTATGGTGAGGGTGAGGTTTAGGGTTAGGGTTTGGGTGATGTTTAGGGTTAGGGTTAGGGTTAGGGTTAGGTTTAGGTTTAGGATTAGTGTTATTGTTAGGGTTCGAGTTAGAGTTAAAGTGAGGCTGAAGGTGAGGGTGAGGTTTAGGGGTAGGGTTAGGGTGAGGGTTAGGATAAGGTTTAGGGTTAGCATGAGGGCTAGGCTGAGGGTTAATGTGAAGGATAAGTTTAGGGATAGGGTTAGGTTTAATATTATGGTTATGGTGAGGGTGAGTGTGAGGGTTAGGTTTAGGGTTAGGGTGAGGGTTAGGGTTAGGGTTTGGGTTAAGGTTTGGGTTAGGGTGAGGGTGAAGCTGAGGATTAGGTTTTGGTTCAGGGTTAGGGTTTGGTTTAGGGTTAGTGTTAAGGTGATGGTTAGGGTTAGGGTTTGGTTTAGGCTTAGGGTTAGGCTGAGGGTGAGGGTTTGGGTGAGGATTAGGGTTTGCCTTAGGGTGAAGGTGAGGGTGAGGATTAGGGTGAGTTTTAGTGTTATAGTTAGGTTTAGAGTTACGGTGAGTTTGTTGGTTAGGGTTAGGTTTAGGTTTAGGGTTATTGTTATGTTTAGGGTTGGAGTTAAGTTGAGAGTAAGGGTGAGGGTGAGGATTCGGTTTAGGGTTAGGGTGAGGTTTAGGTTCAGGGTTAGGGTTAGTGTGAGGGTTAAGGGTAGGTTTAGGGTGAGGTTTAAGATGAGGTTTAGGGTTAGGATTCGGGTCAGTTTGAGGGCTAGGGTGAGGGTTAATGTGAGGGTTAGGTTTAGGGATAGGTTTAGGTTTAGGATTAGGGTTCGGGTGAGGGTGAGTGTGAGGGTTAGGGTTAGGGTTAGGCTTAGGGTTAGGGTGAGGGTTAGGGTTATTGTTTGGGTTACGGTGACATTGAGGTTGAGGATTAGGGTTATGGTTAGGCTAAGGGTTAGTTTTAGGTTTGGGGTTAGGGTTAGTGTTTCGGTTAGGGTTATGGTTAAGGTTAGGGTTTGGGTTACGATGAGGGTTAGGGTTAGTGTTAGGGTTAGGCTAAGGGTTAGGTTGAGAGTGAGGTTGGGGTTGAGGATTAGGTAAGGGTTAGGGTTAGGGTTAGGGTTAGTGTTAGGGTTAGGTTGAGTGTCTGTTTAGGCTTAGGTTTTGGATTAGGATTAAGGTTAGGCTTAGGGTGAGTTTGAGGGTTAGGGTTAAGGTTAGGATTAGGCTTAGGCTTGGGCTGAGGCTGAGGGTGATGGTGAGGATTAGGGTTAGGGTGAGGGTTAGGGTTAGGTTTAAGGTGAGCGTTAGGGTTCGGGTTAAATTTAGGGTTAGGGTAAGGGTTAGGGTAAGGGTTATGGTGAGGGTGAGGTTTAGAGTTAGTTTGAGAGTTTGGGTTAGGCTTAGGGTGATGGTAAGGATGAGGGTTAGGGTTAGTGATAGGATGAGGTTTAGGATGAGGCTTAGGGTTGGGATTATTGTTAGGGTGAGGGCTAGGGGGAGGGTGAGCTTTAGGGTTAGGGTTGTGGTGAGTTTTAGGGTTAGGGTTATGGTTAGGTTTAGGGTGAGGGTGAGGTTTAGGGTTTGAGTTAGTGTTAGGTTGAAGCTGATTTTGAGGGTTAGGGTCAGGGTTAGTGTTAGGTTTAGGGTGAGGGTTAGGAGGAGAATTAGGGTTAAGATTAGGGTTAGGGTGAGGGTTTGGATGAGGGTTAAGGTTATGGTGAGGGTGAGGGTTAGGGTAATGGTTAGGATTAGGGTTAGGGTGAGGGTGTGTTTTAGGATTAGGGTTAGGGTTAGGCTTAGGGTTAGATTTAGGTTTAGGATTAGTGTTATTGTTAGGGTTAGAGTTAGAGTTAAATTGAGGGTGAGGGTGAGGGTGAGGCTTAGGGTTAGTGTTAGGGTGAGGTTTAGGGTTAGGATTAGGATTAGGGTTAGGGTGAGTGTCAGGTTTATGGTTATATTTAGAGTTGGGGGAGGGTTAGTTCGTGGGTTAGGGTTAGGGTTAGTGTTAGCGTTAAAGTTAGGGTGAGGATTAGGTTGATGTTAAGGGTTAGGGGTAGTTTTAGGTTTATGATTAGCATTAGGGTGAGGGTGAGGGTTAGGGTTATTTTTAGGCTTAGGTTTTGGGTTACAGTTACGGTGACAATGAGGGTGAGGGTTAAGGTTAGCTATAGAGTTAGGGTTAGGTTGAGGCTTACGTTGAGGGTTAGGGTTAGGGTGAGGGTTAGGGTTAGGGTTTACCTGAGGGTTAGCATAAGTTTTAGGATTAGGATTAGGGTTAGGGTTCGGGCTAGGCTGAAGGTTAATGTGAGGGTTAGGTTTAGGGATAGGGTTAGGTTGAGGATTAGGTTTAGGTTGAGTGTGAGTGTGAGGGTTAGATTTAGTGTTTGGGTTAGGGTGAGGGGGAGGCTGAGGATTAGGGTTTGGTTAAGGGTTAGGGTTAGGGTTAGTGTTAGGTTTAAGGTGATGGTTAGGTTTAGGTTTAGGGTTAGGCTTAGGGTTATGCTGAGGGTGAGGGTGTTGGTTAGGGTTAGGGTTTGGGTTAGGGTAAGGGTGAGGCTGAGGATTAGGGTTACTTTTAGGGTTAGGGTTAGGGTTAGGCTTAGGCTTGGGCTTAGGGTTAGCGTGAGGTTTAGGTTTAGATATAGGTTTAGCAGGAGGGCTAGGGTAAGGGTTAGGAATAGGGTTAGGGTGAGGGTGAGGTTTAGGTTGAGGTTTAGGTTTAGGTTTAGGGTTAGGGTTAGTGTGAGGGTTAGTGTTAGTGTTAGGGTTAGTGTTAGGGTGAGGGTAAGTTTAAGGTTGAGGGTTTGGTTTTGACTGAGGGTTATGGTTAGGGTGAGGGTTAGGATTAGCTTTAGGGTTATTGTTAGGGTTAGTTTTAGGGTTACGATTACTGTGAGGGTGAGTGTGAGATTTGGGGTTAGGGTTAGGGTGAGGTTTAGTGTTTGGGTTAGGGTTAGAGTGAGGGTTAGGGTGAGGGTGAGATTTAGGGATAGAGTTGGGGTTACGGTGAGGTTAGGTTGAGGTTTAGGGTTAGGGTTAGTGTTAGGGTTAGGGTGAGAGTTGGGGGGGTTAGGGTTAGGATTATGTTTAGGGTTAGCATTAGGGTTAGGGTGTGGGTGAGGATCAGTGTTAGAATCAGGGTTAGGGTGAGGCTGAGTGTAAGGGTTAGTTTTAGGTTTATGTTAGGGTTACTGTGAGTGTTAGGGTGAGGATGAGGGATAGGGCTAGGGTTAGGATTAGGATTAGGGTTAGGGTTAGGATGAGTGTGAGTGTTAGGGTTAGGGTTAGGCTTAGCCTTAGGTTTAGGCTGAGCGTGAGGGTGAGGGTGAGGGTTATGTTTAGTGTGAGGGTTAGCTTTAGGGTTAGGATGAGGTTTAGTGTTAGGTTTAGGGTTAGGTTGAGGGTGAGCTTTAGCGGTAGAGTTAGGTTTAGGGTGAGGGTGAGTGTGAGCGTTAGGGTTAGGGTTAATGTTAGGCTTAGGTTTCGGCTGAGGCTGAGGATGAGTGTTAGGTTAGGGTTAGGAGGAGGTTTAGGTTTAGGGTTAGGTTTAGAATTAGTGTTAGGGTGAGAGTGAGGTTTAGGGTTAGAGTTAGGGTTAGTGTAAGGTTGAGGGTTAGGGTGAGGGTTAGGGTTAGGCTTAGGCTTAGTCTTAGGTTTAGTCTGAGCATGAGGGTGAGGGTTAGGGTTAAGTTAGGGTGATGGTTCGGGTTAGGGTTAGTGTTATTGATAGGGTTAGGGTTAGAGTTACGGTGAGGATGAGGGTGTGGGTGAGGGTTAGGTTTAGGGTTAGGGTGAGGGTTAGAGTTAGGACTATGGTTAGGGTGAGGGCTAGGGTGAGGTTGAGGTTTAGCTTTAGGTTTAGGCTTATTCTTAGGGTTAGTCTGAGGGTGAGGTTGAGGGTCAGGGATAGGGTTAGGGTGATGGTTAGGGTTAAGATTAGGGTGAGGGTTAGGATGAGGGTTAGAGTTAGGGTGAGGGTTAGCGTAAGGTGATGGTAAGTGTAAAGGTGATGATTAGGCTGAGGCCGAGGTTTAAGTTAAGGGTAAGTGTTAGCTTTAGGGTGAGGGTTAGTGTAAGGGTTACAGTTATTGTTACGGTTAGTGTTAGGGTTACCCTTACAGTGAGGGTGAGAGTTAGGGTTAGGTTTAGGGTGAGGTTTAGGGTTAGGGTTATGGTTAGAGTTTGGGTTAGGTTTAGGATTAGTATTAGGGTGAAGGCTAGGGTGAGGGTGAGTTTTAGGGTTAGGGTTAGGGTTAGGATTAGGATTAGGGTTATGGTTAGGGTGAGTGTGTGGGTTAGGGTTAGGGTTAGGGTTGTTTTAGGCTCAGGGTGAGGTTGAGGGTGAGGGTTAGGGTTAGGGTGAGGGTTAGGGTTAGGGTTAGGTTGAGGGTGAGTGTGTGGGTTAGGGTGAGGTTTAGGATTAGGCTTAGGGTTAGGCTAAGTGTGAAGTTAAGAGTGAGGGTTAGAGTTAGGTGAGGGTTAGGTTTAAAGTTAGGCTGTGGGTTAGGATGAGGGTTAATGTTAGGATTATGGTCAGGGTGAAAACTAGGGTTAAGTTTAGGCGTAGGGTTAGGGTGAGGGTTAGGGTTATTGTTTGGGTTAGGGTGACAATGAGGGTGAGGATTAGGGTTAGGGTTAGGGAAATGGTTAGGCTTAAGTTTGGGGTTAGGTTTAGTATTTCGATTTGGGTTAGGTTTATGGTTAGGGATTGGGTCACGGTGATTGTTACGGTTAGTGTTATGGTTAGGGTTAGGGTTAGGCTGAGGGTGAGGTTGGGGGTGAGTTTTAGGTAAGGGTTAGGGTTAGGGTTAGGGTTAGAATTATGGTTAGGGTTATTGTTAGTGTTATGGTATGGTTAGGGTTAAGTTTGCGGGAAGTGTGAGGCTCAGGGTTTGGGTTATCGTTATGGTTAGGGTTAGGGTTAGGTTTAGGATTATTGTGAGTCTTATTTTTAAGGTTTGGTTTAGAGTTACAGTGAGGTTGAGGTTGAGGGTGAGGGTGAGGGTGAGGGTAGGGTGAGGTTTATGGTGAGGTTTATGGTTAGAGTTAGGGTAGGGTGAGGGTAAGTTTTAGGGTTAGAGTTAGGGGTAGGTGGAGGGTTAGGGTGAGGGTTAGTGTTAGGTTTAGTATTAGGGTTTGGGTGAAGGTGAGGGTTAGGTTGACGTTTAGGGATAGGGTTAGTGTTAGGGTGAGCGTTAGGGTTAGAGTTAGTGTTATTGTTAGTGTTAGGGTTAGAGTTACAGTGAGGGTGAGGGTGAGGGGGAGGGTTAGTGTTAGGTTTAGGGTGATGTTTAGGGTTAGGGTTAGGATTAGGGTTAGGGTGAGGGTGAGGTTTAGGCTTAGATTTAGGGTTAGGGGGAGGGTTAATTCATTTTTTAGGGTTAGGGTTAGTGTTAGGGTTAAGGTTAGGGTGAGGGTTAGGTTGAGGTTAAGGATTAGGTTTAGGGTTAGGGTTAGGATTAGGGTTAGGGTGAGGGTGAGTGTGAGGGTTAGGCTTAGGCTTAGGCTTAGGATTAGGCTGAGGGTGAGGTTGATGGTAAAGTTTAAGGTTAGGGTGATATTTTGGTTTACGGTTAGGGTGTGGGTTAGGATGATGTTTAGGTTTGGGGGAGGGTTAGGGTGAGGATGATGGTAAGTGTAAAAGTGTGGTTTAGGCTGAGGCTGAGGGTTAAAATAAGGGTGAGTGTTAGGGTTTGGTTTAGGGTTATGGTAAGATTGAGGGTTATGGTTATGGTGAGGGTTAGATTGAGGATTAGGGTTAGGGTTAGTGTGAGGTTTAGGGTGAGGATGAGGGTTAGGGTTAGGGTGAGCATGAAGGTTAGAATTAGGGTTAGGGTGAGGGCTAGGGTGAGAGTGAGGGTTAGGGTTAGTGTTAGGATTAGGGTAAGGGTTAGGATGAGGTTGAGGGTTAGAGTTAGTGTGTGGGTGAGTGTTAGGTTTAGGGTTAGTGTTAGGGTGAGCGGAAGTGTTATGTTGAGAGTTATGGTTAGGGTGAGGGTTATGGTTAGGGTGAGGTTTAGGTTTAGGGCTAGGGTGAAGGTGAGGGTGAGGTTTAGGTTTAGATTTAGGGTTGGGGGAGGGTTAGGGTGAGGTTTAGTGTTAGGGTTAGTGTTAGGGTGAGGGTGAGGTTTAGGTTGAGTTTTAGGGTTAGGGTTATGGTTAGGGTTAGTGTGAGGTTTAGTGTTAGGGTTAGTGTTAGGGTGAGGGTAAGTGTTAGGGTGAGGTTTTGGGTTAGGGTGAGGGTTATGATTAGGGTGAGGTTTAGGATTAGGGTTAGAATTATTGTTAGGGTTAGGTTTAGGTTTTCTGTTATGGTGAGGGTGAGGGTTAAGGTTAGGGTTAGGTTGAGGTTTAGTGTTTGGGTTAGGTTTATTGTTAGGTTTAGGCTGAGGGTGAGGTTTAGTGTAAGAGATAGGGTTAGAATGAGGGTTAGGTTGAAGGTTAGGGTTAGGGTTAGTGTTAGGGTTAGGGATAGGGTGAGATTTAGGGGGAGCGTTTGGGTTAGGGATAGGTTTAGGATTAGGGTTAGGGTGAGGGTGAGTGTGTGTTTTAGGGTTAGGTTTAGGGTTAGGTTAAGGGTTAGGCTGAGGGTGAGGTTGAGGGTGAGGTTTAGGGTTAGGGTGAGAGTTAAGGTTAGGGTTAGGGGGAGGGTTAGGATGAGGGTTAGGTTTAAGATTAGGGTTAGGGTGAGGGCTAGGGTTAGGGTGAGTTTTAGGATTAGGTTTAGGGTGAGGTTTAGGGTTATGTTTAGGGTTAGGGTTAGGGTGAGGTTGAGATTTAGGTTTAGAGTTCGGGTTAGGATGAGGCTGAGGGTGAGGGTTAGGGTTAGGGTTAAGGTGAGAGTTAGGGTGAGGGTGAGGCTTAGGGTTAGGTTTAGGATTAGGATTAGGCTTAACGTTAGGCTGAGTGTAAGGGTTAGGGTTACAGTTACTGTTAGACTTATTCTTAGGCTGAGGGTGAGGTTGAAGTTGAGGGTTAGGGTTAGGTTGAGGGTTAGGGTTAGGGTTAGTGTGAGAGATAGGGTTCAGTTAAAGTTTAGGGTCAGGGTGAGTTTTAAGGTAAGGTTTACCCTGAGGGTGAGGGTTAGGCTTAGGTTTATTGTTAGAGTGAGGGTTAGGATGAGGGTTAGGGTTAGGATTAGGGTTAGGGTAAGTGCTAGGGTGAGGGTGAGGTTTAGGGTTAGGGTTTCGGTGAGGTTTTGCTTAGGTTTAGGGTTAGTGTTACTGTGAGGTTGAGGTTTAGGGTTATAGTTAGTGTTAGGGTGAGGCTGATTGTGAGGGTCAGGGTTAAGGTTAGTGTTAGATTTAGGGTTAGGGTGAGAGTGAGGCTTAAGCTTAGGGTTAGGATTAAGATTAGGGTCAGGTTTAGGTTGAGTGTGAGGCTTAGGGTTATGGTTAGGCTTAGGGTTATGCTGAGGGTGAGAGTGAAGGTTAGGGTTAGGATGTGTGTTAGGGTTAGGTTTAGGGTGAGTGATAGGGTTCGGGTTAATTTTAGGGTTAGCGTGAGGGTTATTTTAGGGTTACCGTGAACATGAGGGTTAGGGTTAGGTTGAGGGTTTGAGTTAGGTTTAGTGTTAGGGTGAGGGTTAGGGTTAGGGTTAGGGTGAGGGTTAGGATGAGGATTAAGGTTAAGGTGAGGGCTAGGGTGAGGGTGAGGTTTAGGGTTAGTGTTAGGGTGAGGTTAAATGTTAGGGTTAGGGTAAGGGTGAGGGTTTGGATGAGGTTTAGTGTTACAGTGAGGGTGAGGGTTAGGGTTCCGGTGATGGTTAGGGTTAGGATTATGGTTAGGGTGAGGGTGAGTGTTAGAAATAGGGTTAGGGTTAGGGTTAGCGTTAGGTTTAGGATTAGGTTTAGTGTTATTGTTAGGGTTATGGATAGAGTTACGCTGAGGGTAAGAATAAGGGTTAGGGTTAGGGTTAGGGTTAGCGAGAGGGTTAGGGTTAGGGTTAGGATTAGGGTTAGGGTGAGGGTGAGGCTTAGGTTTAGATTTAGGGTTAGGGGAGGGTTAGTTCCTGGAAGGGTTAGTGTTAGGGTTAAGGTTAGGGTGAGGGTTCAGTTGAGGTTAAGGGTTAGGGTTAGGTTTAGGATTAGGGTTAGGGTGAGAGTTTAGGGGCGGGTTAGGTTTAGGGATAGGGATAGGATTAGGGTTAGGGTGAGGGTGAGTGTTTGTGTTAGGGTTAGGTTTAGGATTACGCTTACGGTTAGGCTGAGGTTGAGGTTGAGGGTGAGGTTTAGGGTTAAGGTTAGGTTTAGGGTTAACGTTAGGGTGAGGGTGAGGTTTAGGGTTAGAGTTATGGTTAGGTTGAGGGTGATTGTGAGCGTTGGGCTTAGGGTTAGTCTTAGAGTTAGGGATAGGGTGTGGGTTAGTGTGTGGGTGAGGGTTAGGCTTAGGTTTAAGATTAGGTTTAGGGTTAAGCTTAGGGTGAGTGTGAGGGTTAGGGTTAGGATTAGGCTTAGGCTTAGGCTGAAGGTGAGCGTTAGGGTGAGGGTTAGGGTTAGGGTGAGGGTTAGGTTTAGGGTTAGGGTGAGAGTTAGGGTTCGGGTTAAATTTAGGGTTAGGGTGAGGGTTAGGTTAAAGGTTACGGTGAGGGTGAGGGTTAGAGTTAGGTTGAGCTTTAGGGTTAGGGTTAGGGATACGGTGATAGTGAGGGTGAGGGTTAGGGTTAGTGTTAGGGTGAGTGTTAGGATGAGGGTTAGGGTTAGGATTAGGGTTAGGGTGAGGGCTAGGTAGAGGGTGAGATTTAGGGTTAGGGTTGTTGTGAGTTTTAAGATTAGGGTTATGCTTAGGTTTAGGGTGAGGGTGAGGTTTAGGGTTAGATTTAGGGTAAGGTTAAGGCTGATTGTGAGGGTTATGGTTAGGGTTAGTGTTAGAGTTAGGGTTAGGGTGAGGATTAGGGTGAGTGTGAGGGTTAGGCATAGGGTGAGGATTAGGATTAGGGTAAGGGTTAGGACAAATGTGAGGGTTAGGGTTAGGTTTAGGCTTAGGGTTAGGCTGAGGATGAGTTTGAGGTTTAGAGTTAGGTTTAGGGTGAGGCTGAGGGTGAGGGTTATGGTTAGGTTTAGTGTTAGGGTTAGGGTTAGGGGGAGGGTTAGGATTAGTTGTAGGGTTACGATTAGGGTTATGGTGAGGGCTAGGCTGAGGGTTAATATGAGGGTTAGCTTTAGGTGTAGGGTTAGGTTTAGGATTAGGGTTAGGGTGAGGTTGTGTGTGAGGGTTAGGGTTAGCATTAGGCTTTGGTTTACGGTGAGGGTTAGGGTTAGGGTTTGGTTTAGGGTGAGGGTGAGGCTGAGGATTAGGTTTAGGTTTAGTGTTAAGGTTAGGGATAGGGTTAGGGTTAATGTGATGGTTAGGGTTAGGGTTAGGGTTAAGCTTAGGTTTAGGCTGAGCTTGAGTGTGTGGTTTGGGGAAAGGCTTACGGTTAGGGTTAGGGTTAGGGTTAGGTTTAGTTTTAGGCTTAGGCTTAGGGTTAGGGTTAGCGTGAGGTTTAGGGTTAGATATAGGGTTAGGGGGAGTGTTAGGTTAAGGGATAGGAATATGGCTAGTTTTAGGTTTAGGGTGGGGGTGAGGGTTAGATGAGGTTTATGGTTAGAGTTAGGGTTAGGGTTAGTGGGAGGGTAAGTGCTAGGGTTAGAGTTAGTGTTAGGGTGAGGGTAAGTGTTGGGGTGAGGGTTTGGGTTAGGGTGACGGTTATGGTTAGGGTGAGGGTTAGGATTAGCTTTAGGGTTATTGTTAGGGTCAGGTTTAGGGTTACGGTTACTGTGAGGGTGAGTGTGAGGGTTAGGGTTCGTGTTAGGGTGAGGTTTAGTGTTCGGGTTAGTGTTAGAGTGAGGGTTAGGGTGAGGTTGAGGTTTCCGTTAGAGTTGGGGTTAGGGTGAGTTAAGGGGAGGGTTAGGGTTAGGGTTAAGGTTAGGATTAATGTTAGGGTGAGGGTGAGTGTGTGTTAGGGATAAGTTTATGGTGAGGCTTAGGGTTAGGCTGAGGCTAAGGGTGAGGTTGAGGTTTAGGGTTAGAGTGAGGGTTAGGGTTAGGGTTAGGGTGAGGTTTAGTGTTAGGGTTAGGTTTAGAGTTAGGGTTAGGTTGAGGGTGAGGTTTAGGGGTAGAGTTAGGGTCAGGGTGAGATTTAGGGTTAGGTTTAGGGTTAGGTTTAGGTTTAGGGTTGAGTTGACGGTAAGGGTAAACATAAAGGTTAGGCTGAGGGTGAGAGTTATGGTAATGTTGAAGGTTAGGTTTAGAGTAAGTTTTAGGGTTAGGGGTAGGTTGAGGGTGAGTGTTAGATTAAGGAATAATGTTAGGGTTAGGGTGAGGTTTAGAGTGAGGATGAAGGTTCGGGTTAGGTTGAGGGCTGGGGTGAAGGTGAGGGTTAGGGTTAGGGTTAGGCTGAGGATGAGGGTGGGGGTGAGGATTACGGTTAGTTTTAGGGTTAGGGTTATTTTTAGTGTTATGATTAGGGTTAAGTTTGAGGTTAGGGTGAGGTTGAGGGTGGGGTGAGGATTACGGTTAGAGTGATGATTAGGGTTAGGGTTAGTGTTATTGTTATGGTTAGGGTTAGAGTTAAGGTGACGTTGAGGGTGCAGATGAGGATTAGGGTTAGGGTTACGGAGGGGTTTAGGGTTAGGGAGAGGGTTAGGGTGAGGGTGAGTTTTACAGTTAGATATAGGGTTAGGGGGAGAGTGACGGTGAGGTTTAGGGTTGTGGTTAGTGTTAGGGTTAGGTTGAGGTTGAGGGTTACGTTGAAGTTTAGGGTTAGGGTTAGGGTTAGGGTTAGTGTGAGGGTTAGTTTTAGGGATACGGTTAGTATTAGTGTGAGGGTAAATGTTAGGTGAGGGTTTGGGTTAGGGTTAGGATTATGGTTACAGTGAGGGTTAGGATTATGGTTAGGGTTATTGTTAGGTTTAGGTTTAGGGTTAAGGTTAAGGTGAGGGTGAGGGTGAGGGTTAGGTTTAGGGTTAGGCTGAGGTTTAGGGTTTCAGTTAGGGTTAGATTTAGGTCTAGGTTGAGGGTGAGGTTTAGGATTAGGTTTAGTGTTAGTGTGAGGGTTAGGTTGAGGGTTAGGGTTAGGGTTAGTGTTAGGGTTATGGTTAGGGTGATACTTAGGGGGAGGCTTAGGTTTAGGGTTAGGTTTAGGGTTAGGATTAGGGTAAACCTGAAGGTGATTGTTTGTGTGTTAGGGGTAGGTTTAGGGTTAGGCTTACAGTTAGGCTGAGGGTGAGGTTCAGGGTGAGGGATAGGGTTAGGGTGAGGGTTAGTGTTAGGGTTAGGGGGAGGGTTAGAATGAGGGTTAGGATTAGGATTAGGGTTAGGGTGAGGGCTAGGTTGAGGGTGAGGTTTAGTGTTAGGTTTAGGATGAGGTTAGGGTTAGGGTTAGGGTTAGGATGAGGGTGAGGTTTAGGGTTAGAGTTATGATTAGGATGAGGCTGAGGGTGAGGGTTATGGTTAGGGTTAGTGTTAGGGTTAGGGTTAAGGTGAGGGTTAGTGTGAGGTTGAGGTTTAGGGTTAGGGTTAGTATTAGTTTTAAGTTTAAGGTTAGGGAGAGGTTTAGGGTTAGGGTTAGGGTTAGGGTGAGGGTAACGTTTAGGGTTAGTGTTAGGGTTAGGCTTACGGTTAGGCTGAGGGTGAGGGTGAGGGTGAGGGTTAGGGTGAGGGTTAGGGTTAGGGTTAGGGAGAGAATTCGGGTTCGGGATAAGTTTAGGGTTAGGGTGATGGTTAGGGTAAGGGTTATGGTGAGGGTAACAGGGTTAGGGTGAGGGTTAGGGTTAGGTTTAGGGTTAGGGTGAGGGTGAGAGTGAGGGTTAGGGTGAGTGTTAGGGTGAGGGTTAGGATGAGGGTTATGGTGAGGATTCGGGTTAGGGTGAGAGCTAGGGTGAGGGTGAGGTTTATGTTTATTGTTAGGGTGAGATTTAGAGTTATGTTTAGGGTTACGGTAATGTTGAGAGTGAGGTTTAGGGTTAGAGTTAGGGTTAGGGTGAGGCTGAAGGGTAGCGTTAGGTTTAGGGTTAGTGTTAGAATTAGGGATAGGGTGAGGCTTAGGGTGAGGGTGAGGGTTAGGCTTAGGGTTAGGATTAGGATTAGGGTAACAGGGTGAGTGTGAGTTTTAGGGTTCGGGTTAGGGTTAGGGTCAGGGCTAGGGTGAAGTTGAGAGTTAACCTCAGGGTTAGGATGAGGTTTAGGTTTAGGGTGATGGTTAGCGTTGGTGTGTGGGTTATTTTTAGGTTTAATGTTTGTTTTAAGGTGAGATTAAGTGTTAGGGTAAGGTTTAGGTTTAGGGTGAGGTTTACGTTTAGGGTTAGGGTAAGGGTTAGGGTGAGGGTGATGTTATGGGTTAGAGTTAGGGTTAGGGTGAGGGTTAGGTTTAGGGTTAGAGTTAGGGTTAGGGTGAGATTTAGGGTGGGGGTGAGGATTGGAGTTAGGGTTAAGATTAGGATTAGGGTTAAGGTGAGGTGAGTGTTATGGTTAGGGTTAGGGTTAGGATTAGAGTTAGAGTGAGGGTGAGGATGAGGGTTATGGTTAGGGTGAGGGTTGGGGTTAGGGTTAGAGTGAGGGTTATGGTGAGGGTTAGGCTTAGGCTTAGTGTTTGGTATGGGCTATGTTGTGGGTGTGGGTTAGGATTAGGGTTAGGGTGAGCGTTAGGCTGGGGGTTAGGGTTAGTATTAGGGTTTGGGTTGGGGTTAGGTTTAGTCTTAATGTTAGGTAGAGGGTGAGCGTGAGGGTGAGGTTTAGGGTGAGGGTGAGGGTGAGGTTTAGGGTTAGAGTTAGCGTTCAGCTGAGGGTTAGTGTGAGAGTTAGGGTTAGGGATAGGGTTAGGGTTAGGGTTAGTTTGAGGGTGATTGTGAGAGTCAGGGTTAGTCTTAGGCTTAGGCTTAGGCTTAGGCCGATCGTGAAGGTGAGGTTGAGGTTTAGGGTTAGAATTAGTGTTATGGTGAAGGCTAGAGTGAGTATGAGGGTTAGGATTAGCGTTTGGGTGAGGTTTAGGGTTAGGGTTACAGTTAGGGTTAGGGTAGGGGTTAGGGTTATGGTGAGGGTTTGGGTTAGGGTTAGGGTTAGGGTGAGGGTCAGGGTTAGGGTTAGGGTTAGTGTAATAGTTAGGGTTAGGGTTAGAGTTACAGTGAGGGTGAGGGTGAGGGTTATGATCAGGTTTGGGTTACGTTTAGGGTAAGGGTTATGGTTAGGGTGAGGGTGAGGTTTAGGGTTAGAGTTAGGGTTTCGGGGAGGTTTAGGATTAGGGTTAGTGTTAGGCTTGGGGTTAGGGTGAGGGTTAGTTTGAGGATTAATATTAGGGTTAGGGTTAGGTTTAGGATTAGGTTTACGGTGAGGATATCTGTGAGGGTTACGGTTAGGGTTCGTTTAGGCTTAGGGTTAGGCTGAGTGTATGGGTGGGGATGAGGATTAGATTTAGAATGATGGTTAGGTTTCTGGTTAGGTTAAGCATTAGGATGAGGGTTAGGGTTAGAATTAGGGTTAGGATGAGGGCTAGGGTGAGGGTGAGGGTTAGGGTTAGGGTTAGGCTTATGCTTAGGATTAGGCTGAGGCTGAGGGTGAGGGTGATGGTTAGGTTTAGGGTGATGGTTGGGGTTACATTTAGGGTGAGGGTTAGAATGAGGATTAGAGTTATGGTGAGGGTTAGTGCGAGGGTGACGGTAAGGGTAAAGTTGAGAGTTAGGCTGAGGGTGAGGGTTACGGTCAGGGTGAGGCTTAGGGTTAGGGTGAGGGTGAAGGTTAGATTGAGGATTAGTGTTGATGTTAGTGTGATGTTTAGGGTGAGGATGAGGGTTAGGGTTAGGTTGAGGGCTAGGTTGAGGGTGAGGGTTAGGGTTATGTTTAGGGTTAGGGTTAGTGTTAGGTTTAGGGTTAGGGTGAGGTTTAGGGTGAGGGTGAGGGTGAGGCTAGGGTTAAGGTTAGGATTGGGACTAGTGTTAAGGTGAGGGTGAGTGTGAAGTTTAGGGTTAGGGTTAGGGTTAGGATTAGAGTTAGGATGAGGTCTAGCATGAGGGTGAGTGTTAGTGTTAGGGTTAGGTGAGGTTTAGAGTTAGAATTAAGTTTAGGCATAGGGAGAGTGTTAGCATTAGGGTTATGGTGAGTGTGAGGGTTAGGGTTATGTTGAGGGTTAGGATTAGGGCTAGGTTTAGTGTGAGTGTTAGGGTGAGGGTGAGGGTTAGCATGAGGGTTAGGGTTAGGATTTGGTTTAGGATGAGGGATAGGGTGAGAGTGAGGGTTAGGTTTATACTTAGGGTGAGGTTTAGGGTTTGGGTTTGGTTTAGGGTTAGGGTGAGGGTTATGATTAGTTTACGGTGAGGGTTAGGGTTAGGGTTAGGTTGAGGGTTAGAATTAGGTTTAGGGTTAGGTTGAGAGTTAGGGTTACGGTTAGGGTGAGGGTTAGGATGAGGGTTAGGGTTACAATTAGGGTTAGGGTGAGGTCTAGGGTGAGGATGAGTGTTAGTATTGGGGTTAGGGTTAGGGGTACGGTTAGGGTGAAGATTAGGGTTCATGTTTCGGTGAGGGTGAGGGTTAGCTTTAGGTTAGTATTAGGTTAGTATTAGGTTTAGGGTTAGGGGTAGGGTTAGCGTGAGGGTTAGGGTTCATGTTTCGGTGAGGGTTAGGGTTAGGTTTGGGGTGAGGGTTAGGGTGAGGACTAAGGTGAGGGTGAGGGTTAGGGTTAGGGTTAGCGTTAGGGTGAGGGTTAAGTTTAGGTTTAGGGTTAGGTTTAGGTTTAGGATTAAGGTTACGGTGAGGCTGAGTGTGAGGCTGAGTGTGAGGGTTAGGCTTAGGCTTAGGGTTAGGCTGAGGGTGAGTGTAGGGATGAGTGATGGTTCTGGTTAAGGTTAGGTTGAGGTTAGGATGAGGGTTAGGGTTAGGATTAGGGTTAGGGCGAGGGCTAGGGTGAGTGTTAGTTTCGGGGTTAGGTTTAGGCTTAGGGTTAGGCTGAGGCTGAATTTGAAAGTGAAGGTTAGGTTTAGGTTGATGTTTAGGGTTAAGGTTTGGGTGAGGGATAGGATGAGGGTTATGGTTTATGGTGAGGGTTAGGATGAGGGTGACTGTAAGATAAAAGGTGAGGTTAGGCTGAGGGTGAGGGTTATGGTAAGGGTGAAGTTTCAGGTTAGGGTGATGGTGAGGGTTAGATTGAGGATTAGTGTGAGGGTTAGTGTGAGGTTTAGGGTGAGGATGAGGGTTAGGATTAGGGTGAGGGCAAGGGTGAAGTTGAGGGTTAGGGTTAGGGTTAGGGTGTGGTTTAGGTTTAGGGTGATGGTTAGCATTAGTGTGAGGGTTAGGGTTAGGGTTGGTGTTAGTTTTAAGCTGAGGGTAAGTGTTAAGGTAAGGTTTAGGTTTAGGATGAGGTTTAGGATTAGGGTTAGGGTTAGGATTAGTTTGAGGGTGAGGGTTAGGGTGGAATTTAGTGTGGGGGTGAGGTTGCGAGTTAGGGTTAGGATTAGGATTAGGGTTGAGGTGAGGGTCAGTGTTAGGGTTAGGGTTAGGAATAGGATTAGATTTAGGGTGAGGGTGAGGGTGAGGTTATGGTTAGGGTGAGCGTTGGGGTTAGTGTTAGAGTGAGGGTTAGGGTGAGGGTTAGGCTTTGGCTTAGGGTTTTGGCATAGGCTATGGTGAGGGTGAGGGTTAGGGTTAGGGTTAGGGTGAGCATTAGGGTACGGGTTAGGGTTAGTATTAGGGTTAGGGTTGGGGTTAGGGTTTGGCTTAATGTTAGGCAGAGGTTGAGAGTGAGGGTGAGGTTTAGGGTAAGGGTGAGGGTGAGGTTTAGGGTTAGAGTTAGTGTTCGTGTGAGGGTTAGGGTTAGGGTTAGGCTTCCGTTTAGGGTTAGGGTGAGGGTGAGTGTGAGGGTCAGGGTTTGTCTTAGGCTTAGGCTTATGCTTAGGCCGAGCGTGAAGGTGAGGGTGAGGTTTAGGGTTAGCATTAGGTTTAGGGTGAGGGCTAGAGTGAGAATGAGGGTTAAGGTTAGGATGAGGTTTAGATTTAGGGTTACGGTGAGGGTGAGGGTTAGGGTTTACGGTTAGGGTTAAGGTGAGGGTTTGGGTTAGGGTTAGTGTTAGGGTGAGAGTCAGGGTTAGGGTTAGGGTTAGTGTAATAGTTAGGGTTAGGGTTAGATTTACAGTGAGGGTGAGGGTGAAGGTGAGGATTAGGATAAGAGTTAGGGTGAGGTTTAGGGATAGGGTTATGGTTAGGGTGAAGGTGAGGTTTAGGGTAAGTTTTATGCTTTGGGGGAGGGTTAGGGTGAGGGTTAGGATTAGGGTTAATGTTAGGCTTGGGGTTAGGTTGAGGGTTAAGTTGAGGTTTAAAATTATGGATAGTGTTAGTTTTAGGATTAGGTTTATGGTGAGGGTGAGGGTTAGGGTTAGGGTTCGTTTAGGCTTAGGGTTAGGCTGAGTGTATGGGTGGGGATGAGGATTAGGTTTAGAATGATGGTTAGGGTTCTGGTTAGGTTAAGGGTTAGTATGAGGGTTAGGGTTAGAATTAGGGTTAGAGTGAGGGCTAGGGTGAGGGCTAGGGTGAGGGTGAGGTTTAGGGTGAGGATGAGGGTTAGGGTTAAGTTGAGTGTTAGGTTGAGAGTGAGGGTTAGATTTACGGTGAGGTTTAGGTTTAGGGTGAGGGTGAGGTTTAGGGATAAAGTTAGGGTTAAGGTGAAGGATAGGGTTTAGGTTTACGGTTAGGATTAGTGTTAGGGTTAGGTTTAGGGTGAGGTTTAGGGTTGGAGTTAGGGTTAGTTTTAGGGTTAGGGTTAGGATGAGGGTTAGGGTTAGGCTTAGGCTTTGTCTTAGGCTTAGGCTTACGCCCAGCATGAGGGTGAGGATTAGGGTTAGGATTAGTGTGAGGGTTAGGTTTAGGGTTACAGTGTGGTCAGGGTTAGGGTTAGGTTGAGGGTTAGAATTAGGTTTAGGGTTAGGTTGATGGTTAGGGTTAGGGTTAGGGTGAGAGTTGGGATGAGGGTTAGGGTTACAATTAGGTTTAGTGTGAGGGCTACGGTGAGGGTGAGTGTTATTGTTAGGGTTAGGGTGAGGTTTAGGGTTAGGGTTAGGGTTAGGGTTACGGTGAGGGTGAAGGTTAGGGTTAGGGTGAGGGTTAGGTTTAGGTTTAGGGTGAGGGTGAGGGTTAGGATTAGGGTTAGGGTTAGAGTTACAGTGAGGGTGAGGGTGAGGCTGAGGGTTAGGATCAGGTTTAAGGTGAGGTTTAGGTTTAGGGTTATGGTTAGTGTGAGGGTGAGGTTTAGGGTTAGAGTTAGGGTTAGGGTGAGGTTTAGGGTGAAGGTTGGGTTGACGTTTAATGTTAGGGTTAGGGTTACCTTTATGATTAGGTTTACGATGAGGGTGAGTGTGAGGGTTAGGGTTCAGCTTAGGCTTAGGTTTAGGCTGAGAGTATGGGTGGGGGATGAGGATTAGGTTTAGAATGTTGGTTAGGTTTATGGTTAGGTTAAGGTTAGGATGAGGTTTAGGTTTCGAATTAGGGTTCTGGTGAGGGCTAGGGTGAGGGTGAGGGTTAAGGTTAGGTTCAGGCTTAGGCTTACGTTTAGGCTGAGGCTGAGGGTGAGGGTGAGGGTTAGGGTTAGAGAGAGTTTTAGGGTGAGGGTGACGGTAAGTGTAAAGGTGAGGATTAGGCTGATGGTGAGGGTTAGGGTTAGGGTGAGGATGAGGGTTAAATTGAGGATTAGGGTTAGGGTTAGTTTGAGATTTAGGGTGAGGATTAGGGTTAGGGTTAGGGTGAGGTCTAGGGTTAGGGTGATGGTTAGGGTTAGTGTGAGGGTTAGTGTTAGGGTTAGGGTTAGTGTTAGGGTGAGGGTAAGTGTTAGGGTGAGGGTTAGGGTTAGGGTGAAGCTTATGGTTAGGATGAGGGTTAGGGTTAGGGATAGGGTTATTGTTAGGGTTAGGGTTAGGGTTACAGTTACAGTGAGGGTGAGGGTGAGGTGAAGGTTTAGGATTAGTGTGAGGTTTACCTTTAGGGTTAGGGTTAGAGTTAGGGTTAGGGTTGAGGTGAGGTTTAGGGTTAGAGTTAGGTTTAGTGTTATTGTTGGGGTTAGGGTGAGGTGTAGGGTTAGTTTTAGGCTTAGGTTTAGGCTGAGCATGAGGGTGTGGGTTAGGGTTAGTGTTAGGGTGGGGTTTAGGGTTAGGGTTAGAGTGAAGGTGAGGTTGAGGGTTAGGGTTAGTGTTTGTGTTAAGGATAGGGTTAGAGTGAGAGTTCAAAAGAGGGTTAGGATTAGGGTTAGGGTTAGGATTAGTGTTAAGGTGAGGGTAAGTGTGTGTGTTAGGGATAGAGTTATGGTTAGGCTTAGGATTAGGGTTACGGTTAAGGTTTAGGGTTAGGGTGAGGGTTAGGGTTAGGGTGAGGTTTAGTGTTAGGGTTAGGGTTAGAGTTAGGGTTAGTTTGAGGGTTAAGTTTAGGGGTAGATTTAGCGTTAGGGTGAGGGTTAGGGTAATGGTTAGGGTGAGGGTTAGGGAGAGGGTTATGGTTACAGTGAGGGTTAGGGTGGGGGTGAAGGTAAGGGTAAACGTGAGGTTTAGGCTGAGGGTGAGAGTTACGGTAATGGTGAGGGTTAGGGTTAGGGTGAGTGTTAGGGGTAGGGGTAGGGTGAGGGTGAGGGTTAGATTGAGGATTAGTGTTAGGGTTAGGGTGAGGTTTAGGGTGAGGAGGAGGGTTAGGGTTAGGTTGAGGGCTAGGGTGAAGGTGAGGGTTAGAGTTAGGGTTAGGGTCAGGTTTAAGGTTGGGGTGATGGTTAGGGTTAGTTTGAGGGTTATCTAGTGTTAGGGTAGGTGTTAGGGTGAGGGTAAGTGTTAGGGTGAGGGTTAGGTTTAGGGTGAGGATTATGTTTATTGTGAGGGTTAGGGTTAGGGTTAGGGTTATTGTTAGGGTTAGGGTATCGGTTATGGTCACGGTGAGGGTCAGGGTGAGGTTTAGGTTTAGGGTTAGGGATAGAGTTAGGGTTAAGGTGAGAGTGAGATTTAGGATTAGAGTTAGGGTTAGTGTTTGGGTTAGGGTTAGGGTGAGGGTTACGGTTAGAGTTAGGCTTAGGCTTAGGCTTAGGCTTAGGCCTAGCATGAGGGTGAGGGTTAGGGTTAGGGTTAGGGTGAGGGTTAGGATAAGGTTTAGGGTTAGGAATAGGGTTAGGGTGAGGGCTATGGTGAGGGTTAGAGTTACAGTGAGGGTGAGGGTTATTGTGAGGGTGAGGGTTAGGTTTGGTGTTAGGGGTAGGGTTAGGGTTAGGGTTAAGGTGACGTTTATGGTTAGATTTAGGGTTAGGGAGAGGGTTAGTTCGTGGGTTAGAGTTAGGGTTAATATTAGGGTGAGGGTTAGGGTGAGGGTTAGGTTGAAGTTAAGTGTTAGGGGTAGGGTTAGTATTTGGTTTAGGGTTAGGGTGAGGGTGAGTGAGAGTGTTAGGGTTAGGGTTAGGCTTCGGCTTAGGGTTAGGCTGAGGGTGAGTGTGGGCATGAGGATTAGGGTTAGGGTGATTGTTAGGTTTAGGCTTAGGGTGAGGGTTAGGATGAGGCTTAGGGTTAGGATTTAGGGTTAGGGTGAGGGCTCAGGAGAGGGTGAGGGTTAGGGTAAGGGTTAGGCTTAGGCTTAGGGTTCGGCTGAGCTTGAGGTTGAGCGTGAGGGTTAGGGTTAGGCTGATGGTTAGGTTTACTGTTAGGGTGAGTTTTAGGATGAGGTTTAGGTTTAGGGGGAGGGTTAGGGTGAGGATGATGGTAAGGGTAAAGGTGAGGTTTCGTCTGAGGGTGAGGGTTAAGATAAGGGTGTGGTTTAGGGTTAAGTTTAGGGTTAGAGTAAGGGTTAGGTTTCAGATTAGGGTGAGGGTTAGATTAAGGATTAGGGTTAGAGTTAGTGTGAGGTTTAGGGGGAAGATGAGGGTGAGGGTTAGGGTGTGGGTGAGGGTTAGAATTAGGGTTAGGGTGAGTGTGATGGTAAGCCTAAATGTGAGCATTAGGCTAAGGCTGAGGGTTAAGATAAGGGTGAGCGTAAGTGTTAGGGTGAGGGTTAGGGTTAGGGTGAGTGTTAAGTTTAGGGTGAGGGTTAGGGTTAGGGTGAGTGTTAAGTTTAGGGTGAGGGTTAGATTTAGGGTTACGGTTATTGTTAGGGTTAGGGTTAGGGTTACCCTTACACTGAGGGTGAGGGATAGTGCTAGGTTTAGGGTGAGGTTTAGGGTTAGGGTTATGGTTAGATTTTCGGTTAGGATTAGGATTAGGGTTAGGGTGAAGGCTAAGGTGAGGGTGAGGGTTAGGGTTAGCGTTAGTTTTAGGTTTAGGGTTAGAGTGAGGGTGAGTGTGTGGGTTAGGGTTAGGTTTAGGGTTAGGCTTAGGGTTAGGCTAAGGGTGAGGTTGAGGGTGGGGGTTAGGGTTAGGGTGAGGGTTAGGTTTAGGGTTAGGGTGAATGTTAGGATGAGGGTTAAGGTTACCATTAGGGTTAGGTTGAGGGCTAGGGTGAGGGTGAGGTTTAGGGTTAGGTTTAGAGTGAGGGTGAGGTTTAGGGTTAGAGTTAGGGTTAGGGTGAGGAATAGGGTGAGGTTTAGGGTTAGGGTTAGTTTTAGGGTTAGGGTTAGGGTGAGGGTTAGGGTTTGGATGAGGGTTAAGATTACAATTAAGTTTTGGGTGAGCTCTAGGGTGAGGGTGAGTGTTATTGTTAGGGTTAGGGTGAGGTTTAGGGTTAGGGTTAGGGTTAGGTTTACGGTGAGGGAGAGGGTTAGGGTTAGGGTTAGTGTTAGTGTTAGGGTTAGGGTGAGGGTGAAGGTTAGGATTAGGGTTATGGTTAGAGTTACTGTGAGAGTGAGGGTGAGGGTGAGGGTTAGGATCAGGTTTATGGTGAGGTTTAGGGATAGGGTTATTGTTAGGGTGACGGTGAAGTTTAGGGTTAGAATTCTTGTTAGGGGGAGGGTTAGTGTGAGCATTAGGGTTAGGGTCAGTGTTAGTATTAGGGTTAGGGTGAGGGTTAAGTTGAGGTTTAATGTTAGGGTTAGCGTTACGTTTAGGATTAGGTTTACGGTGAGGGTGAGCGTGATGGCTAGGGTTAGGGTTCGGCTTAGGCTTAGGGTTTTGCTGAAGGTATGGTATGGGGATGAGGACTAGGTATAGAACGTTGGTTAGGTTTATGGTTAGGTTAAGGGTAAGGATGAGGGTTAGGGTTAAGATTAGTGTTCGGGTGAGGGTGAGGGTTAGGGTTGGGTTTAGGCTTAGGCTTGGTGTTAGGCTGAGGCTGAGGGTGAGCATGAGGGTTAGGGTTAGGGTGATGTTTGGGGTTACCATTAGGGTGAGGGTTAGGATGAGGATTAGGGTTAGGGTGAGGGTTATGGTAAGGGTTAGGTTGAGGGTGACGGTAAGGGTAAAGGTGAGGGTTAGGCTGAGGGTGAGGGGTAAGGTAAGGGTGAGGGTTAGGGTTAGCGTGTGGGTTAGGTTTAGGTTGAGGATTAGTGTTAGGGTTAGTGTGAGGTTTAGGGTGAGGATGACGGTTAGCGTTAGGTTGAGGGCTAGGTTGAGGGTGAGGGTTAGGATCAGGGTGAGGTTTAGGATTAGTGTGATGGTGAGGGTTAGAGTGAGGGTTAGTGTTAGGTTTAGGGTTAGTGTTAAGGTGAGGGTAAATGTTAGGGTGAGGGTTATTGTTATGGTGAAAGTTATGGTTAGGATGAAGATTATGGTTATGGTTAAGGTTATTGTTAGGGTTAGGGTTAGGGTTACGTTTACGGTGAGGGTGAGGGTGAGGGTGAGGTTTAGGGTTAGGGTGAGGTTTAGGTTTAGGGTTAGGGTTAGAGTTAGGGTTAAGGTGAGGTTGAAGTTTAGGATTAGAGTTAGGTTTAGTGTTATTGTTGGGGTTAGGGTGAGGTTTAGGTTTAGTTTTAGGCTTAGGCTTAGGGTTAGTCTTAGGCCGATCAAAGGGTGAGGGTTAGCTTTAGGGTTAGGGTGGGGTTAGAGGTTAGGGTTAGGGTGAGGATGAGGTTGAGGGTTCGATATAGGGTTAGGGTGAGGGTTAGAGGGAGGGTTAGGGTTAGTGTTAGGGTGACGGTAAGTGTTAGGGTGAGGGTTAGGAATAGAGTTAGGGTTATTCTTAGGTTTAGGTTTAGGGTTATGGTTACGGTGAGGGTGAGGATGATGGTTAGGGTTAGGGTTAGGGTGAGTTTTAGGTTTTGGGTTAGTGTTAGAGTTAGGTTTAGGGTGAGGGTGAGGTTTCGGTTAGAGTTAGGGTTAGGTTGAGGATTAGGTTGAGGGTTAGGGTTAATGTTCGTGTTAAGGTTAGGGTTAGGGTGAGAGTTAAGGGGAGGTTTAGGGTTTGGGTTAGGGTTAGGATTAGTGTTAGGGTGAGGGTGAGTGTGTGTGTTTGGGATATGTTTATGGTGAGGCTTAGGGTTAGGCTGAGGCTGAGGGTGAGGGTGAGGTTTAGGGTTAGGGTGAGGGTTAGGGTTAGGGTTAGGGTGAGTTTTAGTGTTAGGGTTAGGGTTAGAGTTAGGGTTAGGGTGAGGGTGAGGTTTAGGGGTAGAGTAAGGGTTAGGTTGAGGAATAGGGTGAGGGAGAGGTTTAGGGTGAGGGTTAGGGTGGGGGTGACGGTAAGCGTAAACATGAGGTTTAGTCTGAGTGCAAGAGTTACGGTAATGGTGAAGGTTAGGGTTAGGGTGAGTGTTAGGGTTAGCGGTAGGTTGAGGGTGAGGGTTAGATTGAGTATTAGTGTTTGGGTTAGGGTGAGGTTTAGAGTGAGGATGAGTGTTAGGGTTAGGTTCAGGGCTGGGGTGAGGGTGAGGATTAGGTTTAGGTTTAGGGTTAGGCTTAGGTTTAGGCTGAGGATGAGTATGGGGTGAGGATTACGGTTATGGTTAGGGTTATTGTTAGTGTTATGGTTAGGGTTAAGTTTGAGGTGAGGGTGAGGCTGAGGGTGGGGGTGAGGATTAGGGTTAGAGTGATGGTTAGGGTTAGGGTTAGTGTTTTTGGTATGTTTAGGGTTAGATTTGAGGTGAGGTTGAGGGTGCGGGTGAGGATTAGTGTTATGGTTAGGGTGGATTTTTGGATTAGGGTGAGGGTTAGGTTTACAGTTAGATATAGGGTTAAGGGGGGTGACAGTGAGGTTTAGGGTTAGGGATAGTGTTAAGGATAGGGTAAGGGTGAGGGTTAGGTGGAAGTTATGGGTAGGTTTAGGGGTAGGGGTAGTGTCAGGGTTAGTTTTAGCGTTAGGGTTAGTGTTAGTGTGAGGGTAAGTGTTAGGGTGAGGGTTTGGGTTAGGATGAGGGTTATGGTTAGAGTGAGGTTTAGCATTATGTTTAGGGTTATTGTTAGGGTTAGGTTTAGGGTTAAGGTTAAGGTGAGGGTGAGGGTGAGGGTTAGGTTTAGGGTTAGGGTGTGGTTTAGTGTTTCAGTTAGGGTTAGAGTTAGGTTTAGGGTGAGGGTGCGGTTTAGGATTAGAGTTCGGGTTAGGGGAGGGTTAGGTTGAGGATTAGGGTTAGGTTAGTGTTAGGGTTATGGTTAGGGTGAGAGTTAGAGAGAGGCTTAGGGTTAGGGTTAGGTTTAGGGTTAGGATAAGGGTAAAGCTGAAGGTGATTGTGTGTGTTAGGGTTAGGTTTAGGGTTAGGCTTAGGCTTAGGCTGATGGTGAGTTTGAGGGTGAGAGTTAGGGTTAGGGTGATGGTTAGGGTTAGGGTTAGGGGGAGGTTTAGGATGAGGGTTAGGATTAGGATTAGGGTTAGTGTGTGGGCTAGGGTGAGGGTGAGGTTTAAGGTTAGGGTTAGGATGAGGTTTAGGTTTATGGTTAGGGTTAGGATGAGCGTGAGGTTTAGGGTTAGAGTTAGGGTTAGGATGTGGCTGAGGGTGAGGGTTAGGGTTAGGGTTAGTGTTAGGGTTAGGGTTAAGGTGAAGGTTAGGGTGAGGTTGAGGCTTTGGGTTATGGTTACTATTAGGATTAAATTTAGGGTTAGGGTGAGGTTTAGGGTTAGGGAGAGTGTAACGTTTAGGGTTAGGGTTAGGGTTAGGTTGAGGGTGAGGTTGATGGTGAGAGTTAGGGTTAGGGTGAGGGTTAGGGTTAGGGTGAGGTTTAGGGTAAGGTTTTTGGTGAGGTTGACAGTTAGGATTAGGTTGAGGGTTAGCATTAGGTTTAGGGTTGGGGTGAGGGTGAGAGTGAGGGTTAAGTTTAGTGTTAGGGTCAGGGTTAGGATGAGGGTTAGGGTGAGAATTCGGTTTAGGGTTATGGCTAGGGTGAGGGTGAGGATTATGGTTAGTGTTAGGGTGAGCTTTAGAGTTATGGGTAGGGTTACGGTTATGGTGAGGGTGAGGTGTAGGGTAGAGTTACGTTTAGGGTCAGGCTGAAGCCTAGCATTAGGGTTCGGGTTAGTGTGAGAATTAGGGTTAGGTTGAGGGTTAGGGTGAGTGTGAGTTTTAGGGTTCGGGTTAGGGTGAGGGAAAGTGTTAGGATGAGGGTTAAGGTTAGGTTGAAGGATATGGTTAGGATGAGGGTTAGGGTTAGGTTAGGGTTATTGTAAGTGTTAGTGTTTGGGTTATGGTTACAGTGAGGGAGAGGGTGAGGATTAGGATTAAGGTTAGGGTGAGTTTTATATTTAGGGTTAGGGTTAGAGTTAGGGTTAGGTTTAGGGTGAGGGTTAGCATGAGGGTTAGGGTTAGGATTAGGGTTAGGATGAGGGCTAGGGTGAGTTTGAGGTTTAGGGTAAGGCTTAGGGTGAGGTTTAGTGTTCGGTTTAGGTTTAGGGTTAGGGAGAGGGTTAGGGTCAGGTTACGGTTAGGGTTAGGGTTAGGGTTAGGTTGAGGGTTAGAATTAGGTTTAGGGTTAGGTTGAAGATTAGGGTTAGATTTAGGGTGAGGGTTAGGATGAGGGTTAGGGTTAAAATTAGGTTTAGGGTGAGGGCTAGGTTGAGGGTGATGGTTAGGGTTAGGGTTAAAGTGAGGTTTAGGTTTAGGGTTAGGGGTAGCGTTAGGGTGAGGGTTAGGGTTCGTGATTTGGTGAGGGTGAGGGTTAGGTTTGGGGTGAGGGTTAGGGTGAGGACCAGTTGAGGGTGAGTGTTAGAGTTAGGGTTAGCGTTAGGTTGAGGGTTAGGTTTAGGTTTAGGTTTAGGGTTATGTTTAGGGTTAGGATTAAGGTTAGGGTGAGGGTGAGTGTGAGGGTTAGGCTTGGGGTTAGGCTTAGGCTTAGGGTTAGGCTGAGGGTGCGTGTGGGGATGAGGATTAGGTTTAGAGTGATGGTTCTGGTTAAGGTTTGGTTGAGGGTTAGGATGAGGGTTACGGTTAGGATTAGGGTTAGGTTGAGGGCTAGGGTGAGTGTGAGGTTTGGGGTTAGGTTTAGGCTTAGGGTTAGGTTTAGGCTGAGGATGAAGTTGAGGGTGAGGGTTAGGGTTAGGGTGATGGTTAGGGTTACGGTTAGGGTGAGGGATAGGATGAGGGTTGTGGTTTAGGGTGAGGATTAGGATGAGGGTGACTGTAAGAGAAAAGGTGAGGGTTAGGCTGAGGCTGAGGGTTATGGTAAGGGTGTGGTTTAGGGTTAGCGTGAGGGTGAGGGTTAGACTGAGGATTAGTGTTAGGGTTAGTGTGAGGTTTAGGGTGAGGATGAGGGTTAGGGTTAGGGTGAGGGCAAGGGTGAAGTTGAGGGTTAGGGTTAGGGTTAGGGTGAGGTTTAGGTTTAGGGTGATGGTTAGCGTTAGTGTGAGGGTTAGTGTTAGGGTTAGTGTTAGTTTTAAGATGAGGGTAAGTGTTAGTGTAAGGTTTAGGTTTAGGGTGAGGTTTAGGATTATGGTTAGTGTTAGGGTTAGGGTGAGGTTGAGGTTTAGGGTTAGAGTTAGGGTTAGGGTGAGGGTTAGGGTTAGGGTTACGGTTAGGGTTAGTGTTAGGATTAGGATTAGGGTTAAGGTGAGGGTGAGTGTTATGTTTAGGGTTAGGGTTAGGATTAGAGTTAGGGTGAGTGTGAGGGTGAGGGTTATGGTTAACGTGAGCTTTGGGGTTAGGGTTAGAGTGAGGGTTAGGTTGAGGGTTAGGCTTAGGCCTAGGTTTTGAGTATGGGCTATGGTGAGGGTGAGGGTTAGGGTTAGGGTTAGGGTGAGCGTTAGGGTGGGGGTTAGGGTTAGTATTAGGGTTAGTGTTGGGGTTAATGTTAGGCTTAATGTTTGGCAGAGGGTGAGGGTGAGGGTGAGGTTTAGGGTTAGGGTGAGGGTGAGGTTTAGGGTTAGAGTTAGCGTTCGGATGAGGGTTAGTGTGAGGGTCAGGGTTAGTCTTACCTTAGGCTTAGGCTTAGGCCGAGCCTGAAGGTGAGGGTTTAGGGTTAGCATTAGGTTTAGGGTGAGGGCTAGAGTGAGGATGAGGGTTAGAGTTAGCGTTAGGCTGAGGTTTAGGGTTAAGGTTACCGTGAGGGTGAGGGTTAGGGTTAGGGTTAGTGTTAAGGTGAGGGTTTGGTTTAGGGTTAGGGTGAGGGTCAGCGTTAGGGTTAGTGTTAGGGTTAGTGTAATATTTAGGGTTAGGGTTAGATTTACAGTGAGGGTGAGGGTGAGGGTGAGGAATAGGATCAGGGTTAGGGTGAGGTTTAGGGATAGGGTTATGGTTAGGGTGAGGGTGAGGTTTAGGGTTTCGGGGAGGGTTAGGGTGAGGTTTAGGATTAGGGTGAGGTTTAGGTTTAGAGTTAGGTTTAGGGGAGGGTTAGGGTGAGGTTTACGGTTAACTTTAATGTTAGTGTTATGGTGACGCTAAGGATTAGAGTTAGGGTCATTGTTAGGTTAAGGTTTATGTTTATGGTTACTGTGAGGGTGTGGGTTAAGGTTAGGGTTAGGGTGAGGTTTAGGGTTTGGGTTAGGGTTAGAGTTATGTTTAGGGTGAGCGTGAGATTTAAGGTTAGTTTCAGGGTTAGGTTGAGCGTTAGGGTTAGAGTTAGTGTTAGGTTTAGGGTTAGGGTGAGAGTTAGGGGGAGGGATAGTGTTAGGGTTAGAGTTAGGATTAGGGTTAGGGTGAGAGTGAGTGTGTGGGTTAGGGTTAGATTTAGGTTTAGGCTTAGGGTTAGGCTGAGGGTGAGTGTGTGTGTTAGGGTTATGTTTAGGGTTAGGCTTAGGGTGAGGTTGAGTGTGAGCAAGTTAGGGTTAGGGTGAGGGTTAGACTTAGGGTTAGGATGAGGTTTAGAGTTAGGATTAGGTTTAGTGTGAGGGCTAGTGTGAGGGTAAGGGTTAGTGTTAGGGTTAATGTGAGGTTTAGGGTTATGGTTAGGGTTAGGGTTCAGATCAGGGTGACCTTTAGTGTTATAGTTAGGGTTAGGATGAAGCTGAGGGTGTGGGTTAGGTTTAGGGTTAATGTTAGCGTTAGGGTTAAGGTGAGGGTTAGGGAGAGGGTGAGGGATTTTGTTAGGCTTAGGATTAGGGTTAGGGTTAGGGTGAGTGTGAACGTTAGTGTTAGGGTTAGGCATAGGCTTAGGCTTAGGCTGAGGGTGAGGGTGAGTGTGAGGGTTAGGGTTAGGGTAAGTGTTAGGGTTAGGTTTAGGGTGAGAGTTAGTGTTAATTCAGTTTAGGTTTAGGGTAAGGGTTAGGGTAAGGGTTACTGTGAGGGTGAGGGTTAGGGTATAGGTTGAGGATTACGGTTAGGCTTAGGGTTAGGGTGAGCATGAGGGTTAGGGTTAGGATGAGGGTGAGGGTTAGAATTAGATTTAGGGTAAGGGTTAGTGTTAGGTTGAGGATTATTTTAGGATTAGGGTTAGGGTGAGGATTAGGGTTAGGTTTAGGGTGAGGGTTTTGATGAGGATTAGGGTTAGGTTTATGGTTAGGGTTATTGTTAATGTTATGGTTAGTGTTAAGTTTGCTGTGAGGGTGTGGCTGACAGGTTTATGTTTAGGTTTAAAGTTAGGGTTAGGGTTAGGCTTAGGCTTAGGGTTAGGCTGAGGGTGATTGTGGGGGTGAGGATTAGGGTTAGGTTTAGGTTTAGGTTTAGGGTTAGGGTTATTGTTAGTGTTATGGTTAGGGTTAATTTTGCGGTGAGGGTGAGGCTGAGGGTGACGATTATGTATAGGGTTAGGGTTTGGTTTAGAGTTAGGGTTATTGTTAGGTTTAGGGTTAGATTTACAGTGAGGTTGAGGGTAAGTGTGAGGGTTCGGATTAGGGTTAGTGTAAGGGTGAGGGTGAGGTTTAGGGTTAGACTTAGTGTTAGGGGGGGTTAGGGTGAAGTTTAGGGCTAGGGTTAGTGTTAGGGTAAGGGTGAGGGAGAGGGTTAGGTTGAGGTTTAGGGATAGTGTTAGGTTTAGGATTAGGGTTAGGGTGACGGTGAGTGTGAGGTTTAGGTTGAGGGTTAGGCTTAGGCTTAGGGGTAGGCTGAGGGTGATGGTGGGCGTTAGGATTAGGGTTAGGGTGATGGTTAGTTTTAGGGTTAGGTTGAGGGCTAGGATGTGGGTTAGGGTTAAGATTAGGGTTAGGGCAAGGGCTAGGGTGAGGGTGAGGGTTAGGGTAAGGCTTAGGCTTAGGCTTATGGTTAGGCTGAGGGTGAGGGTGTGGTTGAGTGTTAGGGTTAGGGTGATGTTTAGGTTTATGGTTAGGGTGAGGGTTATGATGAGGTTTAGGGTTATGTTGAGGGTTAGGTTGAGGATGATGATAAGGGCAAAGGAGAGGTTTATGCTGAGGGTGAGGTTTACTTTAAGGTTGAGGTTTAGGGTTAGTTTTAGGGTTAGGGTAAGTGTTAGGGTTAGGGTGAGGGTGAGGGTTAGAATTACAGTTAGGTTGAGGGCTAGGGTGATTGTGAGGGTGAGGGTTAGGGTTAGGGTTAGGGTGAGGTTTAGGTTTTGGGTTAGGGTTAGAGTTAGATTTAGGGAGAGGGTGAGGTTTAGGGTTAGAGTTAGGGTTAGGGTAAGGGTTAGGGTGAGGATGATGGTTAGGGTAATGGTGAGGTTTAGGCTGAGGTTGAGGCTTAAGATAAGCGTGATTGTTAGGGTTAGGTTTTCGGTTAGGATAAGGGTTAGGGTTAGGTTAGGGTTAGGGTTAGTGTTAGGTGTTGGTTAGATTGAAGATTAGTGTTAGGGTTAGTGTGAGGCTTAGGGTGAGGGTGATGGTTAGGGTTAGGCTGAGGGTGAGGGTTAGATTTAGGGTTAGGGTGAGGGCTAGGGTGAGGGTGAGGGTTATGGTGAGTGTTAGGGTTAGGGTGAAGTTTAGGATTAGGGTGAGGGTTAGGGTTAGTGTGAGGGTGAGTGTTAGGGTTAGGGTTAGTGCTAGGGTGAGTGTAAGTGTTATGGTTAGGGTTAGGGTTAGGGTGAGGGTTATGGTTAGGGTGAGGGTTTGGGTTAGGTTTAGGGTGAGGGTGAGGGTGAGGTTTAGGGTTAGATATATGGTTAGGGGGAGGGTTAAGGGGAGGGTTAGTGTTAGGGTTAGTGTTACGGTTAGGGTGAGGGTGAGGTTTAGGTTGAGGTTTAGGGTTAGGGTTAGGGTTATGGTTAGGTTTAAGTTTAGGGTGAGGGTTATGATGACGTTTAGGCTTATGGGGAGGGTTACGGTTAGGGTTAGGTTTAGGTTGAGGGTAAGTGTTATGATGAGCGTTAGGGTGAGGGTGAGGTTTAGGGTTAGAGTTAGGGTTAGGTTGAGGGTTAGGGTTAGAGTTAGTGTTAGGGTTAGTGTTAGGGTGATCGTTAGGGGGTGGTTTAGGGTTAGGGATAGGGTTAGGATTAGGTTTAGAGTGAGTGTGATTGTGTGTGTTAGGGTTAGGTTTATGGTTAGGCTTAGGGTTAGGCTGAGGGTGATGTTGAGAGACAAGTGCTAGGGTTAAGGTGCGGGTTACGGTTAGGTTTAGGTTGAGGGTTAGGATGAGGATTAGGGTTAGGATTAGGGTTAGGGAGAGGCCTAGGGTGATGGTGAAGTTTAGGGTTTGGGTTAGGTTGATGGTGAGATTTAGGTTTAGAGTTAGGGTTATGGTGAGGCTGAGGGTGAGAGTTAAGGTTAGGTTTAGTGTTAGGGTTAGGGTTAAGGTGAGGTTTATGGTGAGTGTGAGGGTTAGGATTAGGATTAGGCTTAGGCTTAGGATGAAGGTGAGGGATAGTGTAAGGGTTAGTGTTAGGGTGAGAGTTAGGTTTCGAGTTAAGTTTAGGGTTAGGGTGAGGGTTAGGGTAAGGATTACGGTGAGGGTGAGGGTTAGGGTTAGGCTTAGTGTTAGCGTGAGGTTTAGGATGAGGGTTAGGGTTAGGATTAGGGTTAGGGTGAGGTCTAGGTTGAGGGTGAGGTTTAGGTTTAGGGTTAGGGTGAGGTTTAGGGTTAGGATTAGGGTTAGGGTGAGGGTGAGGTTTAGGGTTAGAGATAGGGTTAGTGTGAGGCTGGTTGAGATTGTTAGAGTTAGGGTTAATGTTAGGGTTAGGGTTAGGGTGAGGAATAGGGTGAGGGTGAGGGTTAGGTTTAGGGTTAGGATTAGGATTAGGGTAATAGGGTGAGTGTGAGGGTTAGGGTTAGGGTTAGGCCTAGGGTTAGGCTGAGGGTGAGGGTGAGGGTGAAAGTTAGGGCTAGGTTGAGACTGAGGGTTTGGGTTAGGGTGAGAGTTAGGGTTCAGGGTAAGTTTATGGTTAGGATGAGGGTTAGGGTTAGTGTTACAGTGAGCTTGAGGGTTGGGGTTAGTTTGAAGATTAGGGTTAGGGTTAGGTTTAGTTTTAGGGTGAGGATTAGGGTTAGGGTTAGGGTAAGGATTAGGATTAGAATTAGGGTTAGAATTAGGGTGAGGGTGAGGGCTAAGGTGAGGGTGAGTTTACTCTTAGTGTTAGGGTGAGGTTTAGGTTTAGGGTTAGGGTTAGGGTGAGGGTTTGGATGAGGGTTAGGGTTACGGTGAGGGTGAGGGTTAGGGTTTGGGTGACGGTAAGGGTAAAGATGAGGGTTAGGCTGAAGGTGAGTGTTAGGATTAGGGTTAGGGTTAGGGTTAGGGTTAGGTTTAGGGTTAGGATTAGTGTTATTGTTAAGTTTATGGTTAGACTTACGGTGAGGGTGAGGGTGAGGGTCAGGTTGAAGTTTAGGGTTAGGGTGAGGTTTAGGGTTAGGGTTAGGTTGAGGGTGAGGTTTAGGGTTAGATTTAGGGTTAGCGGGAGGGTTAGTTCGTGGGTTAGAGTTAGGGTTAGTGTTAGGGTTAAGGTTAGGGTGAAGGTTAGGTTGAGGGTAAGGGTTAGGGTTTGGGATAGGGTATGCTTAGGGTTAGGGTGAGGGTTAGTGTAAGTTTTAGGTTTATTTTTAGGCTTAGGCTTAGGGTTAGGCTGGGGGTGAGTGTGGGGCTGAGGATTAGGTTTAGTGTGATGGTTAGGGTTAGGGTTAGGGTGAGGTTTAGGGTTTGCATTAGTTTTAGAGTTAGGTTTAGTTTGAGGGTGAGGTTAAATGTTAGAGTTACGGTTAGGGTGAGGGTTAGGTTGAGGTTTAGGGTTAGGGTTAGTGTTAGGGTTAAGGTTAGGGTGAGAGTTAGTGGGAGGGTTAGGGTTAGGGATAGGGTTAGTATTGGGGTTAGGATGATTGTCAGTGTGTGCGTTAGGGTTAGGTTTAGGTTTAGGCTTAGGGTTAGTCTGAGGTTGAGGTTCATGGTGAGGGTTAGGGTTAGAGTTAGGGTTAGAGGGAGGGTGAGGTTTAGGGTTAGAGTTAGGGTTAGGGTGAGGCTGAGGTTGAGGGTTAGGGTTAGTGTTAGTGTTAGGTTTAGGGTTAAGGTGATGGTTAGGGCAAGGGTGCAAATTAGGGTTAGGTTTAGGATTTGGATTAGGATTAGGCTTAGGGTGAGTGTGAGGGTTAGGGTTAGGGTTAGGCTTAGGCTTGGCTTAGGCTGAGGGTGAGGGTGAGTGTGAGGGTTAGGGTTAGCTTGAGGGTTAGGGTTAGGGTTAGGGTGAGGTTTGGGTTAGAGTTAAGTTTAGGGTTAGGGTGAGGGTTAGGGTGAGGGTTTCGGTGAGGGTGAGGGTTAGGGTTAGGTTGAGCGTTAGCGTTAGGGTTAGTGTTGGGGTGATGGTTATTTTTAGAGTTAGTGTTAGGGTGAGGGTTAGGATGAGGGTTAGGGTTAGGATTAGAGTTAGGGTGAGGGCTTGGGTGAGGGTGAGGTTTAGGGTTAGGGTTTGGGTGAGGTTTACCGTTAGGGTTAGGGTTAGGTTTAGGTTTAGAGTGAGAGTGAGGTTTAGGGTTAGAGTTAGGGTTAGGGTGAGGCTGATTGTGATTGTTAGAGTTAGGTTTAGTGTTTGACATAGGGTTAGGGTTAGGGTTAGGGTTAGGGTTAGGGTGAGGGTGAGGGTTAGCATTAGGTTTAGGATTAGAATTAGGGAAAGGGTTAGGGTTTGTTTGAAGGTTAGGGTTAGGGATAGGCTGAGGGTGAGGGTGACGGTGAGGGTTAGGGTTGGGGTTAGTTTTAGGCTTAGGGTTAGGGTGAGAGTTAGGGTTCGAGTTAAGTTTATGGTTAGGGTGAGCCTAAGGGTTAGGGTTACGGTGATCGTGAGGGTTAGGGTTAGGTTGAGGGTTAGGGTTAGGGTTAGGGATACGGTTACGGTGTTGGTTAGTGTTAGGTTTAGGGTAAGGGTTAGGAGGATAATTAGGTTTAGGATTAGAGTTAGGGTGAGGGTGTGTTTTAGGATTAGGTTTAGGGTTAGGGTTTGGGTTAGGGTTAGATTTAGAATTAAGGTGAGGGTGAGGGTTAGGGTTAGGTTTAGGTTGAGTTTTAGGTTTAGGGGTAGGATTAGGGTTAGGGAGAGGGTGAGGTTTATGGTTAGATTTAGGGTTAGGGGGAGAGTTAGTTCGTGGGTTACCGTTAGTGTTAGTGTTAGGGTTAAGGCTAGTGTGAGTGATAGGTTGAGGTTAAGGGGTAGGGGTAGTGTTAGGGTTAGGATTAGGGTTAGGGTGAGGGTGATTGTGAGGGTTAGGCTTAGGGTGAGGCTTAGTCTTAGCGTTAGGCTGAGGGCGAGTGTGGGTGTTAGGATTAGGTTTAGGGAGAGGGCTAGGGAGAGGGTGAGGTTTAGTGTAAGGGTTAGGCTTTGGCTTAGGGTTAGGCTGAGCGTGGGGTTGAGGGTGAGGTTTAGGGTTAGGGTGATGGTTAGGTTTACAGTTAGGGTGAGAGGTAGGTGACGTTTAGGATTAGGGGGAAGGTTAGGGTGAGAATGATGGTAAGGGTAAAGGTGAGGTTTAGGCTGAAGGTGAGATTTAAGTTAAGGGTGACGATTAGGGTTAGGTTTAGGGTTAGGGTAAGGGTAAGGGTTAGGAGTAGGGTGAGGGTTAGATTGAGGATTAGGGTTAGGGTTAGGGTTAGGTTTAGGATTAGGGTGAGGGTTAGGGTTAGTGTGAGGGTTAGTGTTAGTTTTAGGGTTAGTGTTCGTGTTAGGGTAAGTGTTAGGGTGAGGGTTAGGGTTAGGGTGAGGCTAATGATTAAGTTGAGGGTTAGGGTTAGGGTTATTGTTAGGGTTAGGGTTAGGGTTATGGTTATGCTGAGGTTGAGGGTGATTGTTAGGGTTAGGGTTAGGGTGAGGTTTAGTGTTAGGGTTAGGGTGAGAGTTAGAGTTAGGGTGAGGATGAGGTTTAGGGATAGTGTTAGGGTTAGGGTGAGGGTTAGTGTGAGTGTTAGGGTTAGAGTAAGGGTTAGGGTTGGGTGACCATAAGGGTAAACGTGAGGGTTAGGCTGAGGATAAGGGTTATGGTCGGATGATTTTTAGGTTTAGGGGGAGGGTTAGGGTTATGGGAAGGATGTGAGTGAGGGTTAGATTGAGGATTAGTGTCAGGGTTAGTGTGTGGTTTAGGGTGATGGTGAAGGTTAGGGTTAGGGTGAGGGCTAGGGTGAGGGTGAGGTTTAGGTTTAGGTTCAGGCTGAGGTTTAGGGTTAGGGTGATGGTTCTGGTTAGTGTGAGGTTTAGTGATAGGTTTAGGGTTAGTGTTAGGGTGAGGGTAAGTGTTAGGGTGAGGGTTAGGTTTAGGGTGAGAGTTATGGATAGGTTGAGGGTTAGGGTTACGGTTAGGGTTATTTTTAGGCTTAAGGTTAGGTTTACGGTTACAGTGAGGGTGAGGGTGATGGTTAGGTTTAGGGTTAGGGTGAGGTTTAGGTTTAGGGTAAGGATTAGAGTTAGGGTTAGGGTGAAGGTGAGGTTTACTTTTAGAGTTAGGGTTAGTGTTAGGGTTAAGGTTAGGATGAGGGTTAGGGTTAGGGTTAAGCTTAGGCTTAGGCTTAGGCTTAGGCCGAGTATGAGGGTGAGGGTTAGGGTTAGGGTTAGGTGAGGGTTAGGGTTAGGGTAAGGGTGAGGGTGATTATAAGGTTTAGCATTAGGATTAGGGTTAGGGTGAAGGCTAGGCTGAGGGTTAGGGAGATGGTTAGGTTTAGGGATAGGGTTAGGTTTAGGATTAGGGTTAGGGTGAGGGTGAGTGTGAGTGTTGGGGTTAGGCTTAGGGTTAGGCTTCTGGTTCGGCTGAGGGTTAGGGTGTGGGTTACGGTTAGGGTTTGGGTTAGAGTGTGGGTGAGGCTGAGGATTTATGTTATGTTTAGGGTTATGTTTAGGGTTAGGGTTAGGCTTAGGCTTAGGGTTAGGGTTAGGGTGAGGTTTAGGGTTAGATATAGGATTAGGGGAGGTTTAGGGTAAGGTTTAGTTACAGGGTTAGTGTTAGGATTAGGGTGAGAATGAGGGTTAGGTTGAGTTTTAGGGTTAGGGTTAAGTTTAGGGTTAGTGTGAGGGTTAGTGTTAGGGTTAGGGTTAGAGTTACAGTGAGGGTGAGGTTGCGGGTGAGGTTTAGGGTTAGAGATAGGGTGGGGTATACGGTTAGGGTTAGGGTTAAGTTGAGGGTGAAGGTGAGGTTTAGGGTTAGATTTAGGGTTAGTGATAGTTTGAGGGTTAGGTTTAGGGTTAGGGTGAAGTTTATGGTGAGGGTGAGGTTTAGGGTTAGATTTAGGTTTATGTTGAGGGTTAGGGTTAGCGTTAGTGTTAGGGTTAGTGTTAGGGTGAGAGTTAGGGGGAGGGTTAGTTTTAGGCTTAGGATTAGGTTTAAGGGGAGGGTTTGTGTGTGTTAGGTTTAGGATTAGGGTTAGGGTAAGGACTAGGGTGAGGGTGAGAGTTAGGGTAAGGGTTAGGCTCAGGCTTTTAGGGTTAGGCTGAGCGTGAGGTTGAGGGTGAGGGTTAGGGTTAGGGTGATGGTTAGGTTTACCGTTAGGTGAGGGGTAGGCTGAGTTTTAGGGTTAGGGGGAGGATTAGGTTGAGAATGATGGTAAGGGTAAAGGTGAGGTTTAGGCTGAGGGTGAGGGTTAAGGTAAAGGTGAGGGTAATGGTTAGGAGAAGTGTGTCGGTGAGTGTTAGATTGAAGATTAGTGTTGGGGTGAGTGTGAGGTTTAGGGTGAGGATGAGGATTAGGGTTAGGTTGAGGGCTAGCGTGAGGGTGAGGTTTAAATTTAGGTTTAGGTTGAGGTTTAGCGTTAGGATGATGGTAAGGGTTAGTGTGAGCGTTAGTGTTAGGGTTAGGGTTAGTGATAGGGTTAGGTTTAGTGTTAGGGTGAGGGTAAGTGTTAGGGTGAGGGTTAGGGTTAGGGTGAGGGTTATGTTTAGGTTGTGGGTTAGGGTTAGGGTTAGTGTTAGGGTTAGAGTTAGGGTAAGTGTGAGAGTGAGGTTTACGGTTAGAGTTAGGGTTAGTGTTAGGTTTAGGGTTAGGGTGAGGGTTAGGGTTAGGATTAGGCTTAGGCTTAGGCTTAGGCCGAGCATGAGGGTGAGGGTTAAGGTTAGGGTTAGGGTGATTGTTAGGGTTAGGTTAAGAGTTACAGGTTGAGGATGAGGTTGAGGGTTAAGGTTAGTGTGACTTTTAGGTTGAGGTTTAGGGTTACGGTTAGGGTTAGGGGTACGTTGAGAGTGAGGTTTAGGGTTGGGGTTAGTGTTATGGTGAGGGTGAGAGTTAGCTTGAGGTTTAGGGATAGGGCTAGGTTTAGGATTAGGGTTAGGGTGAGGGTGAGTGTGAGGATAAGGGTGAGGGTTAGGGTGAGGGTAAGTGTTAGGGTGAGGGTTTGGGTTAGGGTGAGGGTTATGGTTAGGGTTAAGTTTAGGATTAGGTTTAGGGTGAGGTTGAGTATGAGGGTTAGTGTGAGGGTTAGGGTGAGGGTAAGTATTAGGTTTAGAGTGTGGGTTAGGGTGAGGGTGAGGTTTGGAGTTAGAATTACGGTTAGGATGAGGTTGAGGTTGAGGGTGAGGTTGAGGGTAGGGTTAGGGTTAGGGTTACGGTGAGAGTTAAGGTGAGGGTTAGGGTTAGAGTTAGGATTATGGTTAGGGTTAGCGTTAGGGTTAGGGTGATGGTGAGGTTTAGGTTTAGAATTAGGGTTAAGGTGAGGTTGAGGGTGAGGGTGAGGGTTAGGGTTAGGGGTAGGAAATGGATTAGGGTTAGGGTTACGGTGAGTGTGAGGGTTAGGGTTAGGTTTAGGGTTAGCCTTAGGTTTAGGCTGAGGGAGAGTGTGAGGGTGAGTGTTAGGGTTAGTTTGAGGGTTAGGATTAGGGTTAGGTTGAGGTTTATTGCTAGGTTTACTGTTAGATTCAGGGTTATGTTGAGGGTGAGGTTTAGGGGTAGAGTTATGGTTCGGTTAAGTTTAGGGTTAGGGTGAGGGTTAGGGTAAGGTTTATGGTGAGTGTAAGGATTAGGGTTAGGTTGAGGGTTAGGGTTAGGGTTAGGGTGAGGGTGAGGGTTAGGGTTAGTTTTAGAGTTAGGGTTAGGGTGAGGGTTAGGATGAGGATTAGGTTTAGAATTAGGGTTAGAGTGAGGGCTAGGTTGAGCGTCAGTGTTATGGTTAGTGTTAGATTAAGTTTTAGGGTTAGGGTGAGGGTTAGGTTGAGAGTTAGGTTGAGGATTAGGGTTATAGTGAGTGTGAGGGTTAGGGTTAGGGTGAGGGTTAGTGTTAGTGTTAGGGTTAGGGTTAGCATTAAGTTTAGGGTGAGGGTGAGTGTTAGGATTAGGGTTAGGGTTAGGGTTAGGTTTAGGGTTAGGATTAGTGTTATTGTTAGTGTTAGAGTTAGAATTTTGGTGATGGTGAAGCTGAGGGTGAGGGTGAGGATTAGGGTTAGGGTTAGGGTGAGGTTTAGGGTTAGATATAGGATTAGAGTTAGGGTGAGGGTGAAGTTTAGCATTAGATTTAGGGTTAGTTAGAGGGTTAGGGTTAGTGTTAGTGTTAGGGTTAAGTTTAGGGTGAGGGTTAGGTTGAGGTTTAGGTTTATGGTTAGGGTTATGCTTAGGAATAGGTTTAGTGTGAGTGTGAGTGTGAGAGTTAGGGTTTAATCTACGGCTTAGGCTTAGGGTTAGGCTGAGTTTGAGGTTTTGGGTGAGGATTAGGGTTAGGGTTAATCTTAGGCTTAGGCTTAGGGTTAGGCTGAGCGTGAGGTTGAGGGTGAGGGTTAGGGTTAGTGTGATGGTTAGGTTGACTGTTAGGGTGAGGGTTAGGATGAGATTTAGAGTTACGCTGAGGATGATCGTAAAAGTAAAGGTGAGTTTTAGGCTGAGGTTGATGGTAAAGATAAGTGTGAGTGTTAGTGTTAGGTTTAGGGTTAGGGTAAGAGTTAGGGTAAGTGTTAGGGTGAGCGTTAGATTGAGGATTAGGGTTAGGTTAGGTTTGTTAGGGTCAGGGTTAGGGTTAAGGTTACGGTGAGGGTGAGGGTGAGGTTTAGGGTTAGGGTTAGGGTGAGGTTTAGTGTTAGGGTTAGGGTTAGAGTTACTGTTAGCATGAATGTGAGTTTTAGGTGTAGAGTTAGAGTGAGGGTGCGGGTTAGGGTCAGGGTTAGGGTTAGGGTGCGGGTTCGTGTGTGGGTAACGGTAAGGGTAAAGGTGAGGGTTAGGCTGAGGATGAGGGTTACGGTAAGAGTGAGTGTTAGGGTTAGGTGGAGGTTTAGTGTTAGTGTTAGGGTGAGGGTGAGGGTTAAATTGAGGATTAGTATCAGGGTTAGTGTGAGGTTTAGGGTGAGGATGAGGGTTAGGGTTAGGGTGAGGTCTACAGTGAGGGTGAGGGTTAGGGTTAGTGTTAGGGTGAGGTTTAGGGTTAGGGTGATGGTTAGGGTTAGTGTGAGCCTTAGTGTTATTGTTAGGGTTAGTGTTAGGGTGAGGGTAAGTGGTAGGGTGAGGGTTAGGGTAAGGGTGAGTGTAACGTTTAGGGTGAGGGTTAGGGTTAGGTTTAGGTTTATTGTTAGGGGTAGGGTTAGGGTTAGAGTTAGGGAATGGGTGAAGGTGAGATTTAGGGTTAGACTTAGAGTTAGTGTTAGGGTTAGGGTTAGAGTGAGGGTTAGGGATACAGTTAGGTTTAGGATTATTCTTAGGCTTAGGCTTAGGCCGAGCATGAGGTTGAGGGTTAGAGTTAGGGTTAGGGTGAGGGTTAGGGTTAGGGTTAGAGTGAGGTTTAGGATGAGGTTTAGTGTTAGGAGTAGGGTTAGGTTGAAGGCTAGGGTGAGGGTAAGGGTGAGGGTTAGGGTTAGGGAATGGGTTAGGTTTAGGATTAGGGTTAGTGTGAGGGTGTTTGTGAGGGTTAGGGTTAGAGTTAGGGTTAGGCTTTGAGGTAGGGTGAGGGTTAGGGTGTGGGTTAGGGTTAGGGTTTGGGTTAGGGTGAAGGTGAGGCTGAGGATTAGGATTACTTTTAGGGTTAGGTTTAGGGTTAGGTTTAGTGTTATGTTTAGGGTTATGGTTAGGCTTAGGGTTAGGGTTAGGGTGAGGTTTAGGGTTAGTTATAGGGGTAGGGGGAGGTTAGCGTAAGGCTTAGTCATAGGGTTAGTGTTAGGGTTAGGGTGATGGTGAGGGTTAGGTTGAGGTTTAGGTTTAGGGTTAAGGTTAGGGTTAGTTTGAGGGTTAGTGTTAGGGTTACGGTTAGTGTTAAGGTGAGGGTAAGTGTTAAGGTGAGGGTTTGGTTTAGGGTGAGGGTTATGGTTAAGGTGAGGGTTAGGATTAGGGTTAGGGTTATTGTTAGGTTTAGGTTTTGGGTTAGGGTTACTGTAAGGGTGAGGTTGAGGGTTAGAGTTATGGTTAGGGTGAAGTTCAGGGTTTGGGTTAGGGTTAATGTGAGGGTTAGAGTGAGGTTGAGGTTTAGTGATAGGGTTAGGTTTAAGGTCAGGGTTAGGTTGAGGTTTAGGGTTAGGGTGTTAGTGTTAGGGTTAGGGTGAGCCTTAGGGGGAGGGTTAGGGTTAGGATTATGTTTAAGGTTAGTGTTAGGGTTAGGGTGTGGGTGAGGTTTAGTGATAGAATTAGGGTTAGGGTGAGGCTGAGGGTGAGGGTTAGTGTTAGTGTTAGCATTAGGGTGAGGGTTAGGTTTAGGGATAGGGTTAGGATTAGGATTAGGGTTAGGGTTAGGGTGAGTATGAGGGTTAGGGTTAGGGTTAGGGTAGGCCTTAGGTGTAGACTGAGGGTGAGGGTGAGGGTGAGGGTTAGGTTTAGGGTGAGGGTTAAGTTTAGGGTTAGGGTGAGTTTTAGTGTTAGGGTTAGGGTTAGAGTTAGGGTTAGGGTGAGCATGAGGTTCAGGGGTAGATTTAGGGTTGGGGTTAGGGTTATTTTTAGGGTTAGGTTTAGGGTTAGTGTAGAGTTAGGGTTACAGTTAGGGTTAGGGTGAGCATGAGGTTTACGGTTAGAGTTAGGGTTAGTGTTAGGGTTAGGGGTAGGGTGAGGGTTACGGTTAGGATTAGGCTTAGGCTTAGGCTTAGGCTGAGCATGAGGGTGAGGGTTAGGTTTAGGATTAGGGTGAGTGTTAGGATGAGGTTTAGTGTTAGGATTAGGATTAGGTTGAGGGCTAGGGTGAGGGTTATGGTGAGGGTTAGGTTTAGGCATAGGGTTCCGGTTAGGATTAGGGTTAGGGTTAGGGTTAAGGTGAGGTTTAAGGTTAGGTTAGGGTTACATTTAGGCTTCGGGTTAGGCTGAGTGTGAGGGTGGAGGTGAGGTTAGAGTTAGTATTAGGATTAGGGTTAGAGTTATTTTTTGTGTTATGGTTAGGGTTAAATTTGCAGTGAGGGTGAGGCTGCGGGTGAGGGTTATAGTTAGAGTTATGGTTAGGTTTAGGGTTAGTGTTATTCTTAGGGTTAGTTTTAGAGTTAAGGTGAGGGTGAGGGTTAGGGTTGGGTTGAGGTTTAGGGTTAGGGTTAGGTTGAGAGATAGGGTTCGGTTAAGTTTAGGGTTAGCGAGAGGGTTAGGGTTAGGGTTAAGGTGAGCGTGAGGGTTAGGATTATGTTTAGCATTAGGGTTATTGTTACTGTTAGGGTTAGAGTTATGGTGAGGGTGAGGGTGAGGGTGAGGGTTAGGATTAGAGTTGTGGTGAGGTTTCCGATTAGGGTTAGGATTAGGGTTAGGATGAGAGTGAGGTTTAGTGTTAGATTTAGGGTTAGTTGGAGGATTAGGTCGAGGGTTAGGGTTAGGGTTAGTGTTCGGGATAAGGTTAGGGTGAGGGTTAGGTTGAGGTTTAGTGTTAGGCTTAGGGTTAGGTTTAGGATTAGGGTTAGGGTGAGGGTGAGGGTGAGGGTTAGGGTTAGGTTTACGCTTAGGGTTAGGCTGAGAGTGAGGGTGGGGATGAGGAGTAGGGTTAGGGTGATCGTTAGGGTTAGGGTGAGGGTTAGGGTTAGGATTATTGTTAGGGTGAGGGTTAGGGTGAGGGTGAGGGTTAGGGTAAAGGTTACGGTTGGCTTAGGCTTAGTGTTAGGCTGTGCATGAGGTTGAGGGTGAGGGTTATGGTTAGGGTTAGTGTGAGGTTTAGTGTTAGGGTTAGTGTGGAGGAGATGGTAAGGGTAAAGGTGATGGTTAGGTGGAGGGTGAGGGTTAAGGAAAGGGTGAGGCTTAATGTTAGGGTGAGGGTTAGGGTTAGGGTGAGGGTTAGGATGAGGTTTAGGTTTAGATTTAGGGTTAGGGTGATGCAGAAGTTGAGAGTTAGGGTTAAGATTAATGTTAGGGTTAGGCTTAAGGTGAGGGTTAGGTTGAGGGTGAGGGTTAGGTTTAGGGTTAGGATTAGCATTAGGGTTACTGTTACGGTGAGAGTGAGGGTTAGGGTTAGGCTTAGGGTTAGGCTGAGGGTGAGGGTGAGGGTGAGGTTGAGAGTTAGTGTGCGGGTTAGGGTTAGGGTTATGGCAAGGATTAGGATTAGGTTTAGGGTTAGGATTAGGGTTGTTGTGAGGGCTAGGGTGAGGGTGAGGTTTAGGGTTAGGGTTAGGGTGAGGTTTAGGTTTAGTGTTAGGGTTAGGGTGAGGTTGAGGTTTAGGGTTAGATTTAGGGTTAAGTTGAGGCTGAGGGTGAAGGGTAGGGTTATGCTTAGTTTTAGGATTAGGGTAAGGGATAGGTTGAGTGTGAGGGTTAAGTTTAGGTTTAGGGTTAGGCTTAGGGTTATGCTGATGTTGAGGGTTATGGTGACGGTTAGCTTTAGGGTTAGGGTGAGTGCTAGGATGAGGTTTAGGGTTAGGATTAGGGTTAGGTTGAGAGCTAGTGTGAGAGTTATGGTGAGGGTTAGGTTTAGGAATAGGGTTAGGTTTAGGATTAGGGTTAGGTTGAGTGTGAGTGTGAGGGTTAGGGTTAGGGTTAGGCTTAGGGATAGGGTTAGGTTTATGATTAGGGTTAGGGTTACAGTGACGGTGAGGGTTATGGTTAGGGTTAGGACTAAGCTTATTGTTAGTGTTATGGTTAGGGTTAAGGTTGTGGTGATGGTAAGGCTTAGGGTGAGGGTTATGGTTATGTTTAGGGTTAGGGTTAGGGTTAGAGTTACAGTGAGGTTGAGGGTGACGGTGAGGTTTAGGGTTAGTGTGACTTTAAGGTTGAGGTTTAGGGTTAGGGTTAGTGTTAGGGTGAGGGTGAGGGTTAGGTTGAGGTTTAGGGATAGGCTTAGGTTTATGATTAGTTTTAGGGTGAGGGTGAGTGTGAGGTTTAGGGTGAGGGTTAGGGTGATGGTAAGTGTTAGGGTGAGGGTTTGGTTTAGGGTGCGGGTTATTTTTAGGGTGAGGGTTTGGATTAGGGTTAGGGTGAGTTTTAGGATTTGAGTAAGTGTTAGAGTGAGGGTGAGGGTTAGGGTGAGGATTAGGGTTAGAGTTAGGGTTCTGGTGAGGGTTAGGTTGAGGTTTAGAGTTAGTATTAGGGTTAGGGTTACGGTGAGAGTTAGGGGGTGGGTTAGGGATATGGTTAGGCTTAGCGTTAGGGTTAGGGTGAGGGAAAAGTTTAGTTTTGGAATTAGGGTTAGGGTGAGGCTGAAGGTGAAGGTGAGGATTCAGGTTAGGTTTAGGATTTGGATTAGGGTTAGGGTGAGTGTGAGGGTTAGGGTTAGAGTTAGGTTTAGCCTTAGGTTTAGGCTGAGGGTGAGGGTGAGGTTTAGGGTTAGTTTGAGGGTTAGGGTTATGGTTAGGGTGAGGTTTAGTGTTAGGGTTATTGTTAGGGTTAAGGTTATGGTGAGGGTGAGGTTTAGATTGAGGATTAGTGTTAGGGTTAGTGTGAGGTTTAGGGTGAGGATGAGAGTTAGGTTTAGGGTGAGGGCTAGTGTGAGGGTAAGGTTTAGGGTTAGTGTTAGGGTGGGGTTTAGGGTTAAGGTGATGATTAGGGTTAGTGTGAGGGTTAGTGTTAGGCTGAGGGTTAGGGTTAGCGTTATTGTTAGCGTTAGGGTTAAGGTTGCGGTTACTGTGAAGGTGAGGGTGACAGTTAGGGTTATGGTTCAGATGAGGTTTAGGGATAGGGTTAGGGTTAGGTTTAGGGTGAGTTTTAGGGTTAGAGTTAGGGTTAGGGTGAGACAGAAGTTGAGGGTTAGGGTTAAGATTAGTGTTCGGGTTAGGCTTAAGGTGAGGGTTAGGTTGAGGGTGAGGGTTAGGTATAGGGTTAGGATTAGGATTAGGGTTAGTGTTAGCGTGAGTGTGAGGGTTAGGGTTAGGTTTAGGGTGAGGGTTAAAGTTAGGATTAGGGTGAGTTTTAGTGTTTGGGTTAGGGTTAGAGTTAGGGTTAGGGTGAGCATGAGGTTCAGGGGTAGATTTAGGGTTGGGGTTAGGGTTATTTTTAGGGTGAGAGTTAGGGTTAGTGTTAGGGTTAGGGGTAGGGTGAGGGTTAGGTTTAGCATTAAACTTAGGCTTAGGCTTAGGCCAAGTATGAGGGTGAAGGTTAGGTTTAGGGTTAGTGTGAGAGTTAGGATGAGGTTTAGGGTTAGGATTAGGGTTAGGTTGAGGGCTAGGGTGAGGGTTATGGTAAGGGTTAGGTTTAGGCATAGGGTTAGGTTTAGGATTAGGGTTAGGGTTAGGGTTGTGGTGAGGTTTAGGGTTAGGGTTAGGGTTAGGGTTAGTCTTCGGGTAAGGTTGAGGGTGAGGGTGGGGGTGAGGTTAGAGTTACTATTAGGGATAGGGTAGGGTTATTTTTAGTGTTATGGTTAGGGTTAAATTTGCAGTGAGGGGGAGGCTGCGGGTGAGGATTATGGTTAGAGTTATGGTCAGGTTTAGGGTTAGTGTTATTCTTAGGGGTAAGTTTAGATTTAAGGTGAGGGTGAGGGTTAGGGTTGGGGTGAGGTTTAGGGTTAGGGTTAGGGAGAGATTTAGGGTTCGGTTAAGTTTAGGGTTAGCGTGAGGGTTAGGGTTAGGGTTAAGGTGAGCATGAGGGTTAGGATTATGGTTAGGATCAGTGTTATTGTTACTGTTAGGGTTAGAGTTATGGTGAGGTTGAGGGTGAGGGTTAGGCTTAGAGTTCGGGTGAGGTTTAGGGTTAGGTTTAGGATTAGGGTTAGGCTGAGGGTGAGGTTTAGAGTTATATTTAGGGTTAGTTGGAGGATTAGGTCGAGGGTTAGGGTTAGGGTTAGTGTTTGGGATAAGGTTAGGGTGAGGGTTAGGTTGAGGTTTAGTGTTAGGGTTAGGTTTAGGATTAAGGTTAGCGTGAGGGTGAGTGTGAAGGTTAGGTTTAATCTTAGGCTTAGGGTTGAGGGTGAGGGTGGGGGTAAGGATTAGGGTTAGGGTGATCATTAGGGTTAGGGTTAGGGTGAGGGTTAGGGTTAGGATTAGGGTTAGGGTGAGTGCTAAGGTGAGGGTGAGGGTTAGGGTAAGAGTTAGGCTTAGGCTTAGCGTTAGGCTGAGCGTGAGGTTGAGGGTGAGGGTTATGGTTAGGGTTAGGGTGAGGTTTAGTGTTAGGGTTAGTGTGGAGGAGATGGTAAGGGTAAAGGTGATGGTTAGGCGGAGGGTGAGGGTTACGGTAAGGGTGAGGGTTAATGTTAGGGTGAGGGTTAGGGTGAGGGTTATTGTGAGGGTGAGGGTTAGATTGAGATTTAGTGTTAGGGTTAGTGTGAGGTTTAGGGTGAGGATGAGAGTTAGGGTTAGTGTGAGGGCTAGGGTGAGGGTAAGGTTTAGGGTAAGTGTTAGGGTGAGGTTTAGGGTTAAGGTGATGATTAGAGTTAGTGTGAGTGTTAGTGTTAGGGTTAGGGTTACTGTTAGGGTGAGGGTAAATGTTAGGGTGAGGGTTAGGGTTAGGGTTAGGGTTATTATTAGCATTAGGGTTAGGGTTAAGGTTAGTGTGAGGGTGAGGGTGAGGGTGAGGGTTAGGGTTATGGTTTGGATGAGGTTTAGGGATAGGGTTAGGGTTAGGGTTAGGGTTAGGGTGAGGTTTAGGGTTAGATTTAGGGTTAGGGTGAGGCAGAAGTTGAGGGTTAGGGTTAGGATTAATGTTAGGGTTAGGCTTAAGTTGAGGGTTAGGTTGAGGGTGAGGGTTAAGTTTAGGGTTAGGATTAGGATTAGGGTTAGGGTTAGGGTTAGTGTGAAGGTTAGGGTTAGTGTCAGGCTTAGGGATAGGCTGAGGGTGAGGGTTAGGGTGAGCGTTAGGGTGAGTGTTATGGTTAGGGTTATGGGGAGGGTTAGGATTAGGTTTAGGTTTAGGATTAGGGTTAGGGTGAGGGCTAGGGTGAGGGTGAGGTTTAGGGTTAGGGTTAGGGTGAGGTTTAGGTTTAGTTTTAGGGTTAGGGTGAGGGTGAGGTTTAGGGTTAGAGTGAGGGTTAAGTTGAGGCTGAGGGTGCGGGGTAGGGTTAGGGTTAATTTTAGGATTAGGGTAAGGGATAGGGTGAGTGTGAGGGTTAAGTTTAGTGTTAGGGTTAGGCTTAGGGTTATGCTGAGGTTGAGGGTGAATGTGAGGGTTAGGGTTAGGGTGAGGGTGAGGGTTAGGTTTAGGGTTAGGGTGAGTGCTAGGATGAGGTTTAATGTTAGGATTAGGTTTAGGGTGAGGGTTAGTCTGAGGGTTATGGTGAGTTTTAGGTTTAGGCATAGGGTTAGGTTTAGGATTAGCGTTAGGTTGAGGGTGAGTGTGAGAATTAGGGTTAGGGTTAGGCTTAGGGATAGGGTTAGTTTTAGGATTAGGGTTAGGGTTAGGGTTACGGTGAGTGTTACAGTTAGGGTTAGGGCTAGGGTTATGGTTAGTGTGATGGTTAGGGTTAAGTTTGTGGTGAGGGTAAGTCTTAGGGTGAGGGTAAGTTTTATGTTTAGGATTAGTGTTAGGGTTAGGTTTAGTGTTATTGTTAGGTTTAGGGTTAGAGTTACAGTGAGTTTGAGGGTGACGGTGAGGGTTAGGGTTAGTGTGACCTTTAGGTTGAGGTGTAGGGTTAGGGTTAGCCGTAGGTTGAGGGTGAGGTTTAAGGTTAGAGTTAGGGTTAGGGGGAGTATTAGGGTTAGGTTTAGGGTTAGGGTTAGTGTTAGGGTTCTGGTGAGGGTTAGGTTGAGGTTTAGGGATAGGGTTAGGTTTAGGATTATGTTTAGGGTGAAGATGAGTGTGAGGTTTAGGGTGAGGGTTATGGTGATGGTAAGTGTTAGGGTGAGGGTTTGGTTTAAGGTGAGGGTTATGGTTAGGGTGAGGGTTTGGATTAGGGTTAGGGTGAGTTTTAGGATTTGAGTGTTAGAGTGAGGGTGAGGGTGAGGGTGAGGTTTAGGGTTAGAGTTAGGGTACTGGTGAGGGTTAAGTTGAGGTTTAGGGTTAGTGTTAGGGTTAGGGTCACGGTGAGAGTTAGGGGGAGGGTTAGGTTTATGGTTAGGGTTAGCGTTAGGGTTAGGGTTAAGGTGAGGCTGAGGGTGAAGGTGAGGATTAGGGTTAGGGTTAGGATTTGGATTAGGGTTAGGGTTAGGGTGGGTATGAGGGTTAGTTTTAGGGTTAGGTTTAGCCTTAGGTTTAGGCTGAGGGTGAGAGTGGTGGTTAGGGTTACTTTGACGGTTAGGGTTAGGGTTAGGGTGAGGTTTAGTGTTAGGGTTAGGGTTAGGGTTAGGGTTATGGTGAGGTTGAGGTTTAGATTGAGGATTTGTGTTAGGGTTAGTGTGAGGCTTAGGGTGCGGATGAGATTTAGGCTTAGGGTAAGGGCTAGGGTGAGGGTAAGTTTTAGGGTTAGTGTTATGGTGAGGTTTAGGGTTAAGGTGATGATTAGGGTTAGTGTGAGGGTTAGTGTTAGGGTGAGGGTAAGTTTTAGGGTGAAGGTTAGGGTTAGGGTTATTGTTAGCGTTAGTGTTAGGTTTACAATTACTGTGAGGGTGAGGCTCACCCTCACGGTTAGGGTTATGGTTTGGATGAGGTTTAGGGATAGGTTAAGGGTTAGGGTTAGGTTGAGGTTTAGGTTTAGTGTTAATGTTAGGGTGACGGTGAGGTTTAAGGTTAGAGTTAGGGTTAAGTTGAGGCTGAGTGTGCTGGGTAGGGTTAGTGTTAGATTAAGGATTAGGGTAAGGGATAGGGTGAGTGTGAGGGTTACGTTTAGGGTTAGGGTTAGGCTTAGGGTTATGCAGAGGTTGAGGGTGAATGTGAGGGTGAGGGTTAGGGTGAGGGTGAGGGTTAGGTTTAGGGTTAGCGTGAGTGCTAGAATGAGGTTTAGTGTTAGGATTAGGGTTAGGGTGAGGGTTAGTCTGAGGGTTATGGTGAGTTTTAGGTGTAGGTATAGGGTTAGGTTTAGGATTAGCGTTAGGTTGAGGGTGAGTGTGAGAGTTAGGGTTAGGATTAGGCTTAGGGATAGGGTTAGGTTTTGGATTAGGGTTAGGGTTAGGTTTACGGTGAGGGTTACAGTTAGGGTTAGGGCTAGGGTTATTGTTAGTGTTATGGTTAGGGTTAAGTTTGTGGTGAGGATGAGGCTTAGGGTGAGGTTAAGGGTTATGTTTAGGGTTAGGGTTAGGCTTAGGTATAGTGTTATTGTTAGGTTTAGGGTTAGAGTTACAGTGAGTTTGAGGGTGACGGTGAGGGTTAGGGTTTGTGTGACCTTTAGGTTGAGGTGTAGGTTTAGGGTTAGGGGTAGGTTGAGGGTGAGGTTTAGGGTTAGAGTTATGGTTAGGGGGAGTGTTAGGGTGAGGTTTAGGGTTAGGGTTAGTGTTAGGGTGAGGGTGAGTGTTAGGTTGAGGTTTAGGGATAGGGTAAGATTTAGGATTAGGGTTAGGGTGAGGGTAAATGTGAGGTTTAGGGTGAGGGTTAGGGTGATGGTAAGTGTTAGGGTGAGGGTTTGGTTTAGGGTGAGGGTTATGTTTAGGGTGAGTGTTAGGATTAGGGTTAGGGTGAGTTTTAGGATTTGGGTAAGTGTTAGAGTGAGGGTGAGGGTGAGGGTGAGGTTTAGGGTTAGAGTTAGGGTTCTGGTGAGGGTTAGGTTGAGATTTAGGGTTAGTGTTAGGGTTAGGGTTACAGTGAGAGTTTGAAAGAAGGTAAGGGTTAGGGTTAGGGTTATGGTTAGTGTTAGCGTTAGGGTTAGGGTGAGGGTGAAGTTTAGGTTTAGAATTAGGGTTAGGGTGAGGCTGAGGGTGAAGGTGAGGATTAGGGTTAGGGTTAGGATTTGGATTATGGTTAGGGTTAGGGTGAGTGTGAGGGTTAGGGTTAGGGTTAGGTTTAGCCTTAGGTTTAGGTTGAGGGTGAGGGTGAGGGTGAGGGTTAGGGTCAGTTTGAGGGTTAGGGTTAGGGTTAGGGTGAGGTTTAGTGTTAGGGTTAGGGTTAGGGTTAGGGTTATGGTGAGAGTGAGGATTAGATTGAGGATTATTGTTAGGGTTAGTGTGAGGTTTAGGGTGAGGATGAGAGGTAGGGTTAGGGTGAGGGCTAGGGTTAAGGTAAGGTTTAGGGATAGTGTTAGGGTGAGGTTTAGGATTAAGGTGATGATTAGGGTTAGTGTGAGGGTTAGTGTTAGGGTGAGGGTAAGTGTTATGATGAGGGTAAGTGTTAGTGTAAGGGTTAGGGTTAGGGTTTCGGTTACTGTGAGGGTGAGGGTTAGGGTTATGGTTCGGATGAGGTTTAGGGATAGGGTTAGGATTAGGTTTAGGATGAGGTTTAGGGTTAGGGTTAGGGTTAGGGTTAGTGTGAGGGTGAAGTTTAGGTTTAGAATTAGGGTTAGGGTGAGGCTGAGGGTGAAGGTGAGGATTAGGGTTAGGGTTAGGATTTGGATTAGGGTTAGGGTTAGGGTGAGTGTGAGGGTTAGTGTTAGGTTTAGGTTTAGCCTTAGGTTTAGGCTGAGGGTGAGAGTGAGTGTTAGGGTTAGTTTGAGGGTTAGGGTTAGGGTGAGGTTTAGTGTTAGGGTTAGGGTTAGGGTTATGGTGAGGGTGAGGTTTAGATTGAGGATTAGTGTTAGGGTTAGTGTGAGGCTTAGTGTGAGGATGAGAGTTAGGCTTAGGGTGAGGGCTAGGGTGAGGGTAAGTTTTAGGGTTAGTGTTAGGGTGAGGTTTAGGGTTAAGGTGATGATTAGGGTTAGTGTGAGGGTTAGTGTTAGGTTGAGGGTAAGTGTTAGGGTGAGGGTTTGGGTTAGGGTTATTGTTAGCGTTAGGGTTAGGGTTACAGTTACTGTGAGGTTGAGTGTGAGGGTTAGGGTTATGTTTTGGATGAGATTTAGGGATAGGGTTAGGGTTAGGTTTAGGGTGAGGTTTAGGTTTAGGGTTAGGGTTAGGGTGAGGCAGAAGTTGAGGTTTAGGTTTAGGATTAATGTTAGGGTTAGGCTTAATGTGAGGGTTAGGTTGAGGGTGAGGCTTAGTTTTAGGGTTAGGATTAGGATTAGGGTTAGGGTTAGGGTGAGTGTGAGGGTTAGGGTTAGGATTAGGCTTAGGGTTAGGCTGAGGATGAGGGTTCGGGTTCGGGTTCAGGTTCGGGTGAGTGATAGGGTTAGGGTTATGTGGAGACTTAGGATTAGGTTTAGGGTTATGATTAGTGTTAGGGTGAGGGCTAGGGTGAGGGTGAGGTTTAGGTTTAGGGTTAGGGTGAGGTTTAGGTTTAGTGTTAATGTTAGCGTGACGGTGAGGTTTAGGGTTAGAGTTAGGGTTAAGTTGAGGCTGAGGGTGCGGGGTAGGGTTAGTTTTAGTTTTAGGATTAGGGTAAGGGATAGGGTGAATGTGAGGGTTAAGTTTAGGGTTAGAGTTAGGCTTAGGGTTATGCTGAAGTTGAGGGTGAATGTGAGGGTTAGGGTTAGGGTGAGGGTGAGGGTTAGGTTTAGGGTTAGCGTGAGTGCTAGGATGAGGTTTAGGGTTAGGATTACGGTTAGGGTGAGGGTTAGTCTGAGGGTTATAGGGAGATTTAGGTTAAGGCCTAGGGTTAGGTTTAGGATTAGCGTTAGGTTGAGGGTGAGTGTGAGAGTTAGGGTTAGGATTAGGCTTAGGGATAGGGTTAGGTTTAGGATTAGGGTTAGGGTTAGAGTTATGGTGAGGGTTATGGTTAGGGTTAGGGCTAGGGTTATTGTTAGTGTTATGGTTATGGTTAAATTTGTGGTGAGGATGAGACTTAGGTTGAGGGTAAGGGTTATGTTTAGGGTTAGGGTTAGGGATAGGTTTAGTGTTATTGTTAGGTTTAGGGTTAGAGTAACAGTGAGTTTGAGGGTGTCGCTGAGGGTTAGGGTTAGTGTGACCTTTAGGTTGAGGTGTAGGGTTAGGCTTAGGGGTATGTTGAGGGTGAGGTTTACATTTAGAGTTAGGGTTAGGGGGAGTGTTAGGGTGAGGTTTAGGGTTAGGGTTAGTGTTAGGGTGAGGGTGAGGGTTAGGTTGAGGTTTAGGGATAGGGTTAGGTTTAGGATTAGGGTTAGGGTGAGGGTGATTGTCAGGTTTAGGGAGAGGGTTAGGGTGATGGTAAGTGTTAGGGTGAGGGTTTGGTTTAGGGTGAGGGTTATGTTTAGGGTGAGTGTTTGGATTAGGGTTACGGTGAGTTTTAGGATTTGGGTAAGTGTTAGAGTGAGGGTGAGGGTGAGGGTGAGGTTTAGGGTTAGAGTTAGGGTTCTGGTGAAGGTTAGGTTGAGGTTTAGGGTTAGTGTTAGGGTTAGGGTTACAGTGAGAGTTAGAGGGAGGTTAAGGGTTAGGGTTAGGGTTCTGGTTAGTTTTAGCGATAGGGTTAGGTTGAGGGTGAATTTTAGGTTTATAATTAGGGTTAGGGTGAGGCTGAAGGTGAAGGTGAGGATTAGGGTTAGGGTTAGGATTTGGATTAGGATTAGGGTTAGGGTGAGTGTGAGGGTTAGGGTTAGGGTTAGCCTAAGGTTTAGGCTGAGGGTGAGGGTGAGGGTGAAGTTTATTGTTAATTTGAGGGTTAGGGTTAGGGTTAGGGTGAGGTTTAGTGTTAGGGTTAGGGTTAGGTTTAGGGTTATGGTGAGGGTGAGGATTAGATTGAGGATTATTGTTAGGGTTAGTTTGAGGTTTAGGTTGAGGATGAGAGTTAGGGTTAGGGTGAGACCTAGAGTGAGGGTAAGGTTTAGGGATAGTGTTAGGGTGAGGTTTAGGGTTAAGGTGATGATTAGGGTTAGTGTGAGGGTTAGTGTTAGGGTGAGGGTAAGTGTTATGATGAGGGTACGTGTTAGGGTGAGGGTTTGGGTTAGGGTTACGGTTACTGTGAGGGTGAGGGTGAGGGTTAGTGTTATGGGTCGGATGAGATTTAGGGATAGGGTTAGGGTTAGGATTAGGGTTAGTTTTCGGGTTAGAGTTAGGGTTAGAGTGAGGCAGAAGTTGAGGGTTAGGGTTAGGATTAAGGTGAGCATTAGGTTGAGGTTGAGGGTTAGGTTTAGGGTTAGGATTAGGTTTAGGGTTAGGGTTAGGGTGAGTGTGAGGTTTAGGGTTAGGGTTAGACTTAGGGTTAGGCTGAGGGTGAGGGTGAGGGTGAGGGTGAGGGTGAGCTTTTGTGTTAGGGTTATGGGGAGGGTTAGGTTTAGGTTTAGGGTTAGTATTACGGTTAGGGTGAGGGCTAGGGTGAGGGTGAGGTTTATGGTTAGGGTTAGGGTGAGGTTTAAGTTTAGTGTTAGGGTTAGGATGAGGGTGAGGTTTTGGGTTAGAGTTAGTGTTAAGTTGAGGCTGAGGGTGCAAGGTAGGGTTAGGGTTAGGTTTAGGATTAGGGTAAAGAATAGGGTGATTGTGAGAGTTAAGTTTAGGTTTAGGGTTAGGCTTAGGGTTATGTTGAGGTTTTGGGTGAGGCTGAGGTTTAGGGTTAGGGTGAGGTTAAGGATTAGGTTTAGGGTTAGGGTAAGTGCTAGGATGAGTTTTATGGTTAGGATTAGGGTTAGGGTGAGGGCTAGTGTGAGGTTTATGGTGAGGGTTAGGTTTAGGCTAGCGTTAGGTTTAGGATTAGGGTTAGGTTGAGGGTGAGTGTGAGGGTTAGGGTTAGGGTTAGGCTTAGGGATAGGGTTAGGTTTAGGATTAGGGTTAGGGTTAGGGTTATGGTGAGGGTTACGGTTATGGTTAGGACTAGGATTATTGTTAGTGTTATGGTTAGGGTTAAGTTTGTGGTGAGGGTAAGGCTTAGGGTGAGTGTTACGGTTATGTTTACGGTTAGTTTTAGGGTTAGAGTTACAGTGAGATTGAGGGTGAAGTTGAGGTTTAGAGTTAGTGTGACCTTTAGGATGAGGTTTAGGTTTAGGATTAGGGGTAGGTTGAGGGTGAGGTTTAGGGTTAGGGGGAGTATTAGGGTGAGGTTTAGGGTTAGGGTTAGTGTTAGGGTGAGGGTGAGGGTTAGGTTGAGGTTTAGGGTGAGGGTTAGGGTGATGGTAAGTGTTAGGGTGAGGGTTTGGTTTAGGGTGAGGGTTATGGTTAGGGTGATGGTTTGGATTAGGGTTAGGGTGATTTTTACGATTTGGGTAAGTGTTAGAGTGAGGGTTAGGGTGAGGGTGAGGTTTAGGGTTAGAGTTAGGGTTCTGGTGCGGGTTAGGTTGAGGTTTGGGGTTAGTGTTAATGTTAGTGTTACGGTGAGAGTTAGGCGGAGGGTTAGGGTTAGGGTTATGGTTAGTGTTAGCATTAGGGTTAGGGTGAGCGTGAAGTTTAGGTTTAGAATTAGGGTTAGGGTGAGGCTGAGGGTGAAGGTGAGGAATAGGTTTCGGGTTACGATTTGGATTATGGTTAGGGTTAGGGTGAGTTTGAGGGTTAGGGTTAGGGTTAGGGCTAGCCTTAGGTTTAGGCTGAGGGTGAGGGTTAGGGTTCGTTTGAGGGTTAGGGTTAGGGTTAATGTGAGGTTTAGTGTTAGGGTTAGGGTTAGATTTAGCGTTAGGGTGAGGGTGAGGTTTAGGTGTAGAGTTAGGGTTAGGCTGAGGATTAGGGTGAGTGTTAGGGTTACGGCGAGGGTGAGGGTTAGGTTTAGGGTGGGAGTTAGGGTTCGGTTAAGTTTAGGGTTAGAGTGAGGGTTAGGGTAAGTGTTACGGTGAGCGTGAGGGTTATTGTTAGGTTGAGGGTTAGGGTTAGGGTTAGGGTGAGGGTTAGTGTTAGAGTTAGTGTTAGAGTTAGGGTTAGGTTGAGTGTTAGGTTGATGTTGAGGGTTAGGCTTATGATTACGATTAGGATTAGGGTAAGGGTTAGGGTGAGTGTGACGGTTAGGGTTACGATTAGGGTTAGTCTTAGGCTTAGGCTGTGGGTGAGGGTGAGGGTGAGGGTTAGGGTTAGTGTGAGGGTTACGGTTAGTGTTAGGTTGAGAGTTAGGGTTCGGTTAAGTTGAGGGTTAGAGTGAGGGTTAGTGTTTTGGTTAGGGTTAGTGTTAAGGTGATGTTTAGGATTAGGATTAGAATTAGTGTTCTTATTGAGGTTAGGGTTAGGGTTATGGAGAGGGTGAGGGTGAGGGTGAAGTTGAGGGTTAGGGTTAGGGTTAGGGTGAGTTTAGGGTTAGGATTAGGGTTATGTTGACGGTGAGGTTTAGAGTTAGATTTATGGTTAGTTGGAGTGTTAGGTCGAGGGTTAAGGTTAGGGTTATTGTTAGGGATAAGTTTTGGGTGAGGGTTAGGTTGAGGTTTAGTGTTAGGGTTAGGGTTAGGTTTAGGATTAGGTTTAGGCTGAGCGTGAGGGTGGGGGTGAGGATTAGGGTTAGGGTGATGGTTAGGGTTAGGGTTAAGGTGAGGGTTAGGATTAGGATTAGGGTTAGGGTGATTGCTAGGGTGAGGGTCAGTGTTAGGTTAAGTGTTAGGCTTAGGGATAGGTTTAGGCTGAGCGTGAGGTTGAGGGTGAGGGTTAGGGTTAGGTTGATGGTTAGGTTTACGGTTCGGGTGAGGGTTAGGATGAGGTTTAGGGTTAGGGTGAGGATGATGGTAAGAGTTAAGTTGAGGGTTAAGCTGAGCGTGACGGTTAAGATAAGGGTGAGGTTTAGGGTTAGGTTTAGGGTTAGGGTGAGGGTTAGATTGGGGATTAGGGTTAGAGTTAGGGTTAGTGTGAGGTTTAGGGTGAGGATGAGTGTTAGGGTTAGGGTGAGGTTAGAGTTAGGATTAGGGTTAGGGTTATTGTTAGTGTTATGGTTAGGGTTAAATTTACAGTCAGGGTGAGGCTGTGGGTGAGGGTTAATGTTACGGTTATGGTTAGGTTTAGGGTTAGTGTTATTTTTAGGGTTAGGGTTAGAGTTACAGTGAGGTTGAGGGTGAGGCTGAGGGTTAGGGTGAGGTTTAGGGTGAGGTTTAGGATTAGGTTTAGGGTTAGGGTTAGGGTGAGGATGAGGTTTAGGCTTAGATTTAGGGTTTGGGTGAGGGTTAGGTTGAGTTTTAGGTTTAGTCTTAGGGTTAGGGTTATGGTGAGAATTAGGGGGAGGGCTGGTATAGGGTTAGGGTTATGGTTAGTGTTAGCGTTAGGGTTAGTGTGAGGGTGAAATTCAGCGTTAGAATTAGTGTTAGGGTGAGGCTGAGGGTGAGGGTTAGGATTTGGATTAGGTTAGGGTTAGGGTGAGTGTGAGGGTTAGGTTAGGGTTAGGGTTAGCCTTAGGTTTAGGCTGAGGGTGAGGTGAGCGTGAGGGTTAGGGTTAGTTTGAGGGTTAGGGTTAAGGTTAGGATGAGGTTTAGTGTTAGGGTTAGTGTTAGATTTAGGGTTAGGGTGAGGGTGAGGTTTAGGGGTAGAGTTAGGGTTAGGATGAGGGTTAGGGTGAGTGTTAGGGTTAGGGTTAGGTTTAGATTTAGCGTTAGATTTAGAGTGAGGGTGAAGTTTAGGTTAAGAATTAGGTTTAGGGTGAGGCTGAGGGAAAGGTGAGGATTAGGTTTAGGGTTATTATTGGGATTAGGTTTAGGGTTAGGTTGAGTGTGAGGGTTAGGTTTAGAATTAGTGTTAGCTTTAGGTTTAGGCTGAGGGTGAGGGTGAGAGTGAGGGTTAGGGTTAGTTTGAGGGTTAGGGTATAGGGTTAGGGTGAGGGTTAGTGTTAGGGTTAGGTTAGGTTGTGCGTTAGGTTGAGGTTGAGGGTTAGGCTTAGGTTTACTATTAGGATTAGGGTAAGTTTTAGTGTGAGTGTGATGGTTAGGGTTAGGGTTATGTTGAGGTTTAGGTTTAAGGTTAGGGTTAGGGTGAAGTTTAGGGTTAGAGTTAGGGTTAATTTGAGGCTGAGGGTGCAGGGTAGGGTTAGGGTTAGCATTAGGATTAGGGTAAGGGATAGGGTGAGTGTGAGGTTTAGGGTGATAGGGTTTTGCTGAGGTTTAGGGTGAGGGTGAGGGTTAGTGTTAGGGTGAGGTGAGGGTTTGTATTAGGGTTAGGTTGAGTGCTAGGATGAGGTTTACGGTTAGGATTAGTGTTAGGGTTAGGGTGAGGGCTAGTGTGAGGGTTATGATGAGGATTAGGTTTAGGCATAGGGTTAGGTTTAGGATTAGGGTTAGGTTGAGGGTGAGTGGGAGGGTTAGGGTTAGGGTTAGGCTTAGGGATAGGGTTAGGTTTAGGATCAGGGTTAGGGTTAGGGTTACTTTGAGGGTTACTGTTATGGTTAGGGCTAGGGTTATTGTTAGTGTTATAGTTAGGGTTAAGTTTGTGGTGAGGGTGAGGCTTAGGGTGCGGTTTATGGTTATGTTTAGGGTTAGGGTTGGGGTTAGAGTTACAGTGAGGTTGAGGGTGAGGGTGAGGTTTAGGGTTAGTGTGACCTTTTGGTTGAGATTTATGGTTAGGTTTAGGGGTAGGTTGAGGGTGAGGTTTTGGATTAGAGTTAGGGTTAAGGTAGTATTAGGGTGAGGTTTAGGGTTGGGGTTAGTGTTAGGGTGAGGGTGAGGGTTAGGTTGAAGTTTAGGGATAGGGTTATTTTTAGGATTAGGGTTAGGGTGAGGGTGAGTGTGATGTTTAGGGTGACGGTTAAGGTGATGATTAGTGTTAGGGTGGGGGTTTGGTTTAGGGTGAGGGTTATGTTTAGGGTGAGGGTTTGGATTACGGTTAGGGTGAGTTTTAGGTTTTGGGTAAGTAGGTTTTGGGTTAGGTTTAGGGTTAGGTTTAGGGTGAGGGTTAGATTGGGGTTTAGGGTTAGAGTTAGGGTTAGTGTGAGGTTTAGGGTGAGGATGAGTGTTAGGGTTAGGGTGAGGGTTAGCGTTAGAATTATGTTTAGGGTGAGGTCTAGGGTGATTGTGAGGGTTAGAGTTAGGGTTAGGGTTAGGATGAGTTTTAGGATTAGGGTGATGGTTAGGGTTAGTGTTAGGGTTAGGGTTAGTGTTAGGGTGAGGGTAAGTGTTAGGGTGAGGGGTAGGGTTAGGGTGAGGGTTATGGTTAGTGTGAGGGGTAGTTTGGTGATTAGGCTTAGAGTTAGGGTTAGTGTGAGTTTTATGGTGAGGATGAGTGTTAGGGTTATGGTGAGGGTTAGGCTTAGGGTTAGTGTTAGGGTTAAGTATAGGGTGAGGTTTAGTGTTAGGGTGAGGTTTAGGGTTAGGATTTAGGTTAGGATGAGTGTGAGTGTGAGGGTTAGGGTTAGGGTTAAGCTTAGGTTTAGGGTTAGGCTGACGGTGGGGGTGAGGGTAAGGGTTAGGGTTCGGGTGAGGGTGAGGGTTAGGGTTTGGTTTAGGGTAAGGGCTAGTGTGAGGTTTAGCTTGAGGGTTAGTGTTAGGGATAAGGTTAGGTTTAGGATTTGGGTTAGGGTGAGAGTGAGTGTGAGGTTTACGGTTAGGGTTAGGGTTAGGCTTAGGTTTAGGGAGAGGATTAGGGTTAGGGTTTGGGTTAGGGTTAGGTTTAGGGTCAGGGTGGGGGTGAGGATTAGGGTTAGGTTTAGGGTTAAGGTTAAGGTTATTTTTAGTGTTATGTTTAGGGTTAAGTTTGCAGTGAGGCTGAGGATGAGGGTGAGGATTATGATTAGGGATAGGGTTAGGTTAATGTTAGGGTTAGTATTAATGTTAGGGTTAGGGTTAGACTTATGGTATGGTGAGGTTGAGGGTGAGGGTTAGGGTTAGGTTTAGGGTGAGGTTTAGAGTTAGGGTTAGGATTAGGGATAGGATGAGGGAGACTTTTAGGGTTAGAGTTAGGTTGAGGGGGAGGATAAGGGTGAGGGTTAGAGTTAGGGCTAGTGTTAAGGTTAGCGTTAGGTTTAGGGTTAGTGTAAGATTGAGGTTTAGGGTTATGCTTAGGTTTAGGGTTATGATTAGGGTTAGGGTGAGTGTGAGGGTTAGGTTTAGGATTAGGCTTAGGCTAAGGGTTAGGCTGAGGGTGAGGGTGGGTGTGAGGATTAGGCTTAGGGTGATGGTTAGCCTTATGGTTAGGGTGAGAGTTAGGATGAGGGTTAGGGTTAGGATTAGGATTAGGGTGAGGGCTAGGGTGAGGGGAGGGTTAAGGTTAGGGTTAGGCTTAGGCATACTTTTAGGCTGAGGGTGATGGTGAGGGTGAGGGTTAGGGTTATGGTGATGGATAGGGTTAGGGTTACAGTGAGGGTTACGCTGAGGGTTCTGGTTAGGGTGAGGGTTACAATGATCGTGTCAGTAAGAATAAAGTTGAGGGTTGGGCTAAGGGTGAGGGTTACGTTAAGGGTGAGGGTTAGTGTTACGTTGAGGGTTATGGTAAGGGTTAGGGTTAGGGTTAGGGTTAGATTGGGGATTAGGGTTAGGGTAATTGTGAGGCTTAGGGTGTGGATGAGAGTTAGGGTTAGAATTAGGGTTTGGGTGAGTTCTAGCGTGAGGGTAAGGGTTAGGGTTAGGGTTAAGTTTATGGTAAGGTTTAGGGTGAGGGGTAAGTTTAGGTTTAGGGCGAGGGTTAGGTTTAGTATGAGGGTTATGGTTAGGGTGAGGGTGAGGGTGAGGGTAAGGGTTATGGTGAGGGTTACAGTGAGGGTGAGGTTTAGGGTTAGGATTTGGGATAGGGTTAGGTATAGGCTGAGATTGAGGGTGAGGGAGACGGTGAGGTTTAGGGTTAGGGTTATGTTTAGGGTGAGGTCTAGGGTGAGGGTGACGGTTAGGGTGAAGGTGAGGGTGCTGGTGAAGGTCTTGGTTAGGTAATGGTTAGGGTTAGGGTGAGGATTAGTTGAGGGTTAGGGTAAGGGTGAGGTTGATTTTTAGGGTGTGGGTGAGAATTAGGGTTAGGGTGAGGGTTCGGGTGATGGTGATGTTTAAGGTTAGGTAGAAGGTTAGGGTTAGGGTTAGGTGAGGGTTAGTGTTAGGGTTAGGGTTAGGGTGAGGGTTAGGATTAGGTTTAGGGTTAGGGTGAGGTTTAGGGTGAGGGTGAGGGTTAAGGTTAGGGTTAGGTTTGTGGTGTGGGTAAGTGATAGCATGAGGGTTCGGCTGAGTGTTTGACTTAGCATTACGGTTAGGGTGAGGGTTAGGTTGAGGATTAGGATGAGTTTTAGGGTTAGTGTGAGGGTTAGGGTTAGGCTTAGCGTGAAGGCGACATTGAGGGTGACAGTTAGGGTTAGAGTTACGGTGAGGGTTCGGTTAATGTGAGGTTTAGGGTGAGGATGAGGTTAAGTGTTAGGATGAGGGTTAAGGTGAGGGTGAGGGTTAGGGTTAGGGTTTGGGTTAGGGTGTGGGTTAGGGTGAGGGTTAGGGTTAGGGTTATTCTTAGCGTTAGGGTGAGGGTTAGGCTGAGGGTTAGGGTTAGGATTAGGGTGAGGGTTAGGGTCAGGATTAGGGTGAGGGTGAGGGTTAATGTTCGGATGAGGGTTAGGGTTGTTATTAGGTTTAGGGTCAGATTTAGGTTGATGGTGAGGTTTAGGGTGAGGGTTAGGGTGAGGGTTAGAGTTAGGGTTAAGATCAGGGTTAGGGTAAGGGGTAGGGTTACGGTTAGGGTGAGTGTTAGGTTTAGTGTGAGTGTTAGGTTGGGGTTAGGGTTAGGATTAGTGTGAGGGTAAGAATTAGCTGACAGTCAGGGTGAGGGTGAGGTTTAGGGTTAGGAATAGTGATAGGATTAGTGTAAAGCTGAGGGTGAGGGTGAGGTTTAGGGTTAGGGTTAGGGTGAGGGCTTGGGTGAGGTTTAGGGTAAAGTTGAGGGTGAGAGTGATGGTAAGGGTAAAGGTGAGGGTTAGGCTGAGGGTGAGGGTTAAGATAAGGGTGAGGGTTAGGGTTAGGGTGAGGGTTAGATTGAGGATTAGGTTTAGGGTTAGTGTGAAGTTTATTGTGAGGTTCAGGGTTAGGGTTTGGTTGAGGGTTAGGGTTAGAATTAGGGTTAGGGTGAGGGCCAGTGTGATAGTGAGGTTTAGGTTAGGTTTAGGGTTAAGGTTAGGGTGAGGTTTAGGGTTACTGTGAGGGTTAGGGTTAGTGTGAGGGTTAGTGTTAGAGTTAGGGTTACTTTTAGGGTGAGGGTAAGTGTTAAGGTGAGGGCTTGGGTTAGGGTGAGGGTTATGTTTAGGGTGAAGGGTTAGGGTTATTGTTAGGGTTAGGATTATGATTAGTGTTAGCATGAGGGTGAGTCTGTGGTTTAGGGTTAGGTTTAGGTTTAGGCTTAAAGTTAAGCTGAGGGTGAGGTTGAGGCTGAGGGTTAGGGTTAGGGTTAGTGTTAGGTTTATGGTGAGGGTGAGGGTTAGTGTTAGGGTGAGGTTTAGGGTTAGGGCTTGGATTAGGATTAGTGTTAGTGTGAGGGTGAGTGTGAGTGTTAGGGTTAGGGTTAGGGTTAGGCTTAGGCTTAGGTTTAGGCTGAGGGTGAGGGTGAGGGTTAAGGTGAGGGTGAGGGTGAGGTTTAGAGTTAGAGTTAGGGTTAGTATGAGAGTTAGTGTTAAGATTGGTTAGGGTAAGAGTTAGGGTAAGGGCTATGGTTAGGGATAGGGTTAGATTTAGGATTAGGGTTAGGGTGAGTGTGAGTGTGAGGGTTAATGTTAGGGTGAGGGTTAGGGTTAGGCTGAGGGTGAGGTTGAGGGTTAGGATTAGGGTGAGGGTTAGCGTTAGGTTTAGGGTGAGGGTTAGGATGAGGTATAGGGTTAAGGTGAGAGCTAGGGTGAGGGTTAAGATTAGAGTTAGGTTTAGGGTGAGGTTTAAGTTTTGGGTTCGGTTTAGGGTTAGGGTCAGGGTTACGGTTAGTGTTACGGTGAGGGTGAGGGTTAGGGTTAGTTTGAGGGTTAGGTTTAGGGTTAGGTTAGGGTGAAGTTTGGGGTTAGGGTTAGGGTGACGGTTACCGATGAGGGTTATGGTTAGGATTAGGGTTACGTTGCCTGCTATGGTGAGGGTGAGGGTTAGGGTTAGTGTTAGGTTTGGGTTAGGGTAGGCTGAGGGTGAGGGTGTGGGTTAGGAATAGGTTTTGGGTGATGGTTAGGGTTAGGGTTAGGGTGAGAGTGAGGATGAGAGTAAGGGTTAGGATTAGGTTTAGGGTGAGGGCTAGGGTGAAGGTGAGGGTTATGGTTAGGCTTAGGCTTAGGCTTAGGTTTAGCTTGAGGGTGAGGGTGAGGGTGAGGGATAGGGTTAGGGTGATGGATAGGGTTAGGGTTAGGCTGAGTGTTAGGATGAGGGTTAGGGTTAGGGTGAGGCTTAGGGTGAGCATGACGGTAATAGTCAAGGTGAGGTTTAGGCTGAGGGTGAGTGTTTCCCTAAGGGTGAGTGTTAGGATTAGGGTGAGGGATAGTGTAAGGGTTAGGGTGAGGGTTAGGGTGAGGTTGAGGGTTAGATTGAGGATTAGGTTTAGGGTTAGTGTGAGGTTTAGGGTGAGGATGATTGTTAGAGTTAGGGTGAGGGTTATGTTTAGAATTAAGGTTAGGGAGAGGGCTAGTGTGAGGGTTAGGATTAGGATTATGGTTACGGTGAGGGTGTGGGTTAGGGTTAGGGTGTGGTTTAGGAATAGGGTGAGAGTTAGGGTTACTGTGAGGGTTAGTGTTAGAGTTAGGGTTAGGGTAAGGTTGAGGGTAAGTGTTAGGGTGAGGGTTAGGGTTAGAGTGAATGTTATGGTTACGGTGAAGTTTAGGGTTATGTTTAGTGTTATTGTTAGGTTTAGGGTTAAGTTTACAGTGAGGGTGAGTATGAGGGTTAGGGTTAGGGTGAGGATTAGGGTTAGGGTTAGGGTTTGAGTTAGGGTTAGGGTGAGTGTGAGGTTTAGGGTTAGAGTTAGGGTTAGGGTGAGGCTTAAGTTGAGGTTTAGGGTTAGGGTTAGTTTTAGGTTTAGGGTTAGGGTGAGGGTTAGTGTGAAGGTAAGGGTTAGGTTTATGTTTAGGACTAGGTTTAGGGTGAGGGTGAGTGTGTGGGTTAGTGTTAGGGTTAGGTTTAGGCTTAGGGTTAGGCTGAGGTAGAGGTTAAGTGTGAGGGTTAGGGTTAGGGTGCTGGTTAGGGTTAGGGTTAGGGTTAGAGTTAGCCTTAAGGTGAGGTTTAGTGTTAGGGTTAGAGTTTGGGTGAGGGATAGGGTTAGAGTTATGGTGAGGCTTAGGTTTAGGCTTAGGATTAGGCTTAGGTTTAGGCTGAGTGGGAGGGTGGGGTTAAGGATTAGGGTAAGGGTTAGGTTTAGGGGTATTGTTAGTGTTATGTTTAGGGTAAAGTTTGTGGTGAGGGTGAGGCTGAGGGTGAGGGTTATGGTTATGGTTATGGTTAGGGTTAGGGTAAGTGTTATTGTTACGGTTAGAGTTAGAGTTACGGTAAAGTTGAGGTTGAGGGTGAGGGTAAGGTTTATGGTGAGGTTAAGGTTAGGTTTAGTGTTAGGGTTAGGGTGAGGGTGATGTTTAGGGTTAAAGTTAGGGTTAGCTGGAGGGTTAGGGTGAGGTTTAGGGTTAGGTTTAGCGTTGGGGTTAGTGTGAGGGTGAAGTTTAGGATGAGGTTTAGGGATATGTTTAGGGTTAGGATTAGGTTTAGGGTGAGGGTGAGTGTAAGGGTTAGGGTGAGGGTTATGCTTAGGCTTAGTGTTAGGCTGAGGGTGAGTGTGGGTGTGAGGATAAGGGTTAGGGTGATGGTTCGGGTTAGGGTTAGTTTTTTTGTTACGGTTAGGGTTAGAATACCGGTAAGGGTGAGGGTGCAGCTGAGGGTTAACGTTAGGGTTAGGGTGGGATTTAGGGTTAAGGTTAAGTTTAGGTTTAGGGTGAGGGTGAGGTTTAGGGTTAGATATAGGGTTAGGGGGAGGGTTAGGGTGAGTGTTAGTGTGAGGGTTAGTGTTAGGGTTAGGGTGAGGGTGAGGGTTAGTTTGAGTTTTTGGGTTAGGGTTAGGGTTAGTGTGAGTGTTAGTGTTAGGGTTAGGATTAGTGTTAGCGTCAGGGTAAGTGTTAGGGTGAGGGTTTGGGTCAGGGTGCGGGTTATGGATAGGGTAAGGGTTATGGTTAGGGTTAGCGTGAGGTTTAGGGTTTGGGTTAGGGTTAGAGTTAGGTTTAGGGTCGGGGTGAGGTTTTGGGATAGAATTAGGGTTAGGGTGAGGGTTAGGTTGAGGGTTGGTGTTAGGGTTAGGGTTAGGGTGAGGTTTAGGGTTTGGGTTAGGCTTAGAGTTAAGTTTAGGGTGAGGGTGAGGTTTTGGCTTAGAGTTAGTTTTAGGGTGAGGGTTACGTTGAGGGTTAGTGTTAGGGTTCGTGTTAGGGTTAGGTTTACGGTGAGAGTTAGGGAGAGAGTTAGCTTTAGCGTTAGGGTTAGGGTGAGGGTGAGTGTGGGTGTTAGGGTTAGGTTTAGGGTTAGGCTTAGGGTTAGATTGAGGGTGAGGCTGAGGGTGTGGTTTAGGGTTACCATGAGGGATAGGTTTAGGGTTAAGTTTAGGGTTAGGGTGAGGGTTAGCATAAGGGTTTTGGTAAAGCTGAGATTTAGCATTAGGTTGAGGGTTAGGGTTAGGGTTAGGGTTAGGGAGAGGGTTCTAATGAGGATTAAGGTTGGGAATAGGGTTAGGGTGAGGGCTAGTGTGAGGGTGGGCATTAGGGTTAGTGTTAGGTTGATGTTTAGGATTAGTTAGGGTTAGGTTGAGGGTTAGGATGAGGGTTAGGATTACGGTGAGGGTGTGGGTTAGGGATAGGGTGAGGGTTGGGGTTAGGACTAGGGTTAGGGTGAGGTTGAGGGCTAGGATTAGGGGTAGGGGTAGGGTTAGGGTTAGAGTTACAGTGAGGGTGAGGGTGAGATTCAGGTTTAGAGTTAGGGTTAGGGGGAGGATTAGTTTGAAGGCAGGTTTAGGGTTAGTGTTAGGGTTAGGGTTAGGGTGAGGGTTAAGTTGAGGTTTATTGTTAGGGTTAGGGTTAGAGTTAGTATTAAGGTTAGGGTCAGGGTGAGTATGAGGGTTAGGGTTCGGGTTAGGCTTAGGCTGAGGGTGAGGATGGGGGTGAGGATTAGGGTTAGAGTGATGGTTAGGATTAGGGTTAGGTTGAGTGGTAGGATGAGGGTTAGGTTAGGGTGAGGGTTAGGGTGAGGGTTATAGTAAGTGTAAAGGTGAGGGTTAGGCTGAAGGTGAGGGTTAAGTGTGAGGGTTAGGGTTAGGGTTAGGCTTAGGGTAAGGGTTCGGGTTAAGGTTAGGGTGAGGGTTAGATTGAGGATTAGGGTTAGTATGAGGTTTAGGGTGAGGATGAGGATTAGGGTTAGGGTGAGGGTGAGTGTTAGAATTAGGGTTAGGGTGAGGGCTAGGGTGAGGGTGAGGTTTAGGGTTAGGTTTAGGGTAAGGGTGAGTTTTAGGATTAGGGTAAGGGTTAGGGTTAGTGTGATGGTTAGGGTTAGTGTGAGGGTTAGTGTTAGTGTGAGGGTTAGTGTTAGGGTGTGGCTTATGGTTAGGGTGAGGTTTAGGGTTAGGGTTAGAGTTATTGTTACGGTTAGTGTTAGGGTTATGTTTACGGTGAGGGTAAGGGTGAGGGTTAGGTTTGGGGTTAGGATGAGGTTTAGGTTGAGGGTTAGGGTTAGAGTAAGGGTTAGTGTGAGGGTGAGGTTTAGGGTTGGAGTTAGGGTTAGTTTTTGGATTAGGTTTAGGGTGAGCATTAGTGTGAGGGTTAGGGTTAGTCTTAAGCTTAGGCTTAGGTTTAGGCTTAGGCCGAGCATGAGGGTGAGGATTAGGGTTAGGGTTAGGGTGAGGGTTAGGGTTATGGTAAGGGTGAGTGTTAGGATGAGGTTTAGGGTAAGGATTAGTTTTAGGGTGAGAGCTAGGGTGAGGGTTAGGTTTAGGGATAGGGTTAGGTTTAGGATTAGGGTTAGGTTGAGGGTGAGGGTGAGAATTAGGGTTAGGGTTAGGCTTAGGCTTAGGGTTTTGGTGAGGATTAGGGTTAGGGTTTGCTTTAGGGTGAGGGTGAGGCTGAGGATTAGGGTTAGGTTTAGGATTAAGTTTAGAGTTAGGGTTAGGCTGAGGGTGAGGGTGGGGGTGAAGATTAGTTTTAGGGTTAGGGTTAAAATTAGGGTTATTTTTAATGTTGTGTTTTGGGTTCAGTTTGTGGTGAGGGTGAGAATGAGGTTGAGGGTTATGGTTAGGGTTAAGCTTAGTCTTAGGGTTAAGCTGAGGGTGAGGGTGGAGGTGAGGAATAGGTTTTGGGTGATAGGGTGAGTGTTAGGATGAGGCTTAGCGTTAGGATTAGGTTTAGGGAGAGGGCTAGGGTAAGGGTGAGGGTTAGGTTTAGGCTTAGGCTTAGGCTTAGGGTTAGGCTTAGGGTGAGGGTGAGGGTGAGCTTTTGGGTTAGGGTGATGGATAGCGTTAGGGTTAGGCTGAGTGTTAGGATGAGGGTTAGGGATAGGGTGAGGGTTAGGGTGAGTGTGACGGTAAGAATAAAGGTGAAGGTTAGGCTGAGGGTGAGTGTTCCCCTAAGGGTGAGAGTTAGGATTAGGGTAAGTGTTAGGGTGAGTGTTAGGGTAAGGGTTAGGGTTAGTGTTAGGGTTAGAGTTAGGGTGAGGGTTAGGAGGAGGGTGAGGGTTAGGGTTAGGTTTAGGTTTAGGATTAGGGTTAGTGTTAGGGTGAATGCTTAGGTTGGGCTTAGGGATAGGGTTAGGCTTAGCGTTAACCTGAGGGTGAGGGTTACGTTTAGGATTCGAGTTAGGGTTAGTGTTTGGATGAGAGTTAGGGTTTGTGTTAATTTCAGGGTTAGGGTGAGGGTTAGGGTTAGGGTTACGGTGAGTGTTAGGGTTAGGTTTAGGGTGAGCATCAGGTTTAGGATTAGGGTTAGGGTTAGGGTTAGGATTAGAGTTAGGGTAAGGGTGAGTGTGTGTGTTAGGGTTAGGATTAGGGTTAGGCTGAGGGTGAGGTTGAAGGTGAGGGTTAGGGTTAGGGTTAGTGTTAGGGTTAGGTTTAGGGTTAGGGTGAGGGTTAGGGTTAGGGTCAGGATTAGGATTAGGGTTAGGTTTAGGGTGAGTGTGAGGGTTAGGGTTAGGTTTAGGGTTAGGCTTAAGGTTAGGCTGAGGGTGAGGGTGAGGGTGAGGTTTAGGGTTAGGGTGAGGCTTAGGGTTAGGGTTAGGGTGAGGTTTAGTGTTAGGGTAAGGGTTAGAGTTAGGGTTCGTGTTAGTGTTTGGGTTAGGGTGATACTTAGGGGGAGGGCTAGGGTTAGGGTTAAGGTTAGGGTTAGGTTTAGCAGTAGGGTTAGGGTGAGGGTGACGTTTAGGGTTAGAATTAGGGTTAAAGTGAGGCTGAGGGTGAGGGTTAGGGTTAGGGTTTGGGTTAGTGTTAGGGTTAGGGTTACGGTGAGGGTGACAGTGAGGGTGAGGGTTAGGGTTAGGGTTAGGATTAGTATTAGGGTTAGGGTTTGGGTGAGTGTGAGGGTTAGTGTTAGGGTTAGGGTTAGGGTTAGGGTTAGGGTTAGGTTTAGGGTTAGTATTAGGGTTAGGTTTAGGGTAAGGGTGAGGGTTAGGTTGAGGTTTAGGATTAGGTTTAGGCTTAGGTTTAGGGTTAGTGTGAGGGTTATGGTTAGGGTTAGGGTTAGGCTTAAGTTTAGGCTGAGGGTGAGGGTGAGGGTGAGGTTTAGGGTTATGGTGAGGCTTAGGGTTAGGGTTAGGGTGAGGTTTAGTGTTAGGGTAAGGGTTAGAGTTAGGGTTAGTGTTAGTGTTAGGGTTAGGGTTAGGGTGATAGTTAGGGGAGGGCTAGGGTTAAGTTTAAGGTTAGGGTTAGGTTTAGCGGTAGGATTAGGGTGAGGGTGAAGTTTAGAATTAGGGTTAAGGTGAAGCTGAGGGTGAGGGTTAGGGTTAGGTTTGGGGTTAGTGTTAGGGTTAAGGTTAGGGTGAGGGTTATGGTTAGTGTGAGGGTTAGGGTTAGGGTTAGGATTAGGATTAGGGTTAGGGTTAGTGTGAGTGTGAGGGTTAGTGTTAGGGTTAGGGTTAGCCTTAGGTTTATGCTGAGGGTGTGCTTGAGTATGAGGTTTAGGTTTAGATTTATGGTTAGTGTTAGGTTTAGGGTTAGGGTGAGGGTCAGGTTTACAGTTAGGCTTGGGCTTAGGCTTAGGCATAGGCCTCGCATGAGGGTGAGGGTTAGGGTTAGGGTGAGGCTTAGGGTGGGGGTGACCATAAGGGTCAACATGAGTGTTAGGCTGAGGTTGAAGGTTACTGTAAGGGTCAGGGTTAGGGTTAGGGTGAGGTTTCGGGTTCGGGGTAGAGTGAGGGTGAGGGTTAGATTGAGGATTAGTGTTAGGGTTATGGTGAGGTTCAGGGGGAAGATGGGGGTTAGGGATAGGGTGAGGGTGAAGGTTAGGTTTAGGTTTAGGTTTAGGGTTAGTTTGATGGTTAGCTTAGTGTGAGGGTCAGTGTTAGTGTTAGGGTTTGTGTTAGGGTGAGGGTAAGTGTTAGGGTGTGGGTTAGGGTTAGGGTGAGGGTTAAAGTGAGGGTGAGGGTGAAGGTTAGGTTTAGGGTTAGGATGAGGTTTAGGTTTAGGTTTAGGGTTAGAATTAGGGTTATGGTGAGAGTGAGGTTTAGGTTTAGAGTTAGGGTTAGTGTTAAGGTTAGGGTTAGGGTGAGGGTAAGGTGTAAGGTTAGCCTTAGGCTAAGGCTTAGGCTTAGGCCGAGCATGACGGTCAGGGTTAGGGTCAGGGTTAGGGTGAGTTTTAGGATGAGGTTTAGGGTTAGGATTAGGGTTAGGGTGAGGGCTATTGTGAGGGTTACGGTGAGGGCTATATTTAGGGATATGGTTAGGTTTAGGATTAGGGTTAAGGTAGATTGAGTGTGAAGGTTAGGATTAGGGTTAGGATTAGGCTTAGGGTTAGGGTGAGGGTTCGGGTTAGGGTTTGTGTTAGCGTGAGGGTGAAGCTTAGGATTAGTGTTAGGTTTAGTGTTAGGGTTAGGTTTAGGTTTAGGGTTAGGTATACGGTGAGGGTTAGGCTTAGGGTTAGGCTGAGGATGAGGGTTGGGGTGAGAATTAGGGTTAGGTTTAGGGTTAGGGTTATTGTTAGTGTTATGGTTAGGGTTAAGATTGCGGTGAGGGTGAGGTTGAGGGTGAGGGATATGGTTAGGGTTAGGGTTAGTGTTAGGGTTAGGTTTTGTGTTATAGTTAGGGTTAGGGTCACATTTAAGGTGAGGTGGAGGGTGAAGGTGAGGGTGAGAATTAGGGTTAGGGTGCGGTTTAGGGTGAGGTTTAAGTTTAGGGTTGGGGTTAGGGTGAGGGTGAGGTTTAGGTTTAGAGTTAGGGTTAGGGGGAGGGTTAGGATGAGGTTTAGGGTTAGGATTAGTTTTATTGTTAGGGTGAGGGTGAGTTTTAGGTTTAGGGTTAGGGTGAGGATTAGGGTTAGTGTCAGGGTGATGTTTAGGGTTAGAGTTAAGGTTAGGGTAAGGCTGTGGGTGTGGGTTAGGTTTAGGGTTAATGTTAGGGTTATTGTTATGTTGAGGGTTAGGGTGAGAGTGAGGGTTAGGGTTAGTGTCAGCATTAGGATTAGGGTTAGGTTTATGGTGAGTGTGAGGTTTAGGGTTAGGGTTAGGCTTAGGCTGAGCGTGAGGCTGAGGGTGAGGGTTAGTGTTAGGGTGAAAGTTAATGTTAGGGTTAGGGGGAGGGTTAGGATGAGGGTTAGGGTTAGAGGGAGGTCTAGGTTGAGGGTGAGGTTTATGCTTAGGTTTAGGGTGACGTTTAGGGATAGGGTTAGGGTGAGGATGAGATTTAGGGTTAGAGTTAGGGTTAGGGTGAGGCTGAGGGTGAGGCTTAGGTTTAGGGTTAGCGTTCGGGTTAGGTTTAAGGTGAGGGATAGCGTGAGGGTGAGAATTAGGGTTAAGTTTAGGAATAGGATTAGGGTTAGGGTTAGGGAGAGTGTGAGGGTTAGTGTTAGGGATAGGCTTAGGCTTAGTCTTCGACTGAGGCTGAGGCTGAGGGTGAGTGTTAGCCTTAGGGTGAAGGTTAGGGTTAGCGTTAGGGTGAGAGTTAGGGTTTGGGTTAAGTTTAGCGTTAGGATGAGGGGTAGGGTAAGGGTTTCAGTGAGGTTGAGTGTTAGGGTTAGGGTGAGGGTTAGGATGAGTGTTAGGGTTAGGATTAGGGTGAGGGTGAGGGCTAGGTTGAGGATGAGGTTTAGGGTTAGGGTTAGGGTTAGGGTGAGGTTTAGGGTTAGGGTTAGGGTTAGGGTTATGGTGAAAGTGATTTTTATGGTTAGAGTTAGGGTTAGGCTGAGGCTGATTGTGAGGGTTTGGGTTAGGGTTATTGTTAGATTTATTATTAGGGTGAGGGTGAGGGTGAAGTTTAGGATTAGGCTGAGGGTTAGGGTTAGGTTTAGGGTGAGAGTTAGGGTTCCAGTTAAGTTTGGGTTTAGGGTGAGGGTTAGGGTTAGGGTTACGGTGAGAGTGACGGTTATGATTAGGTTGAGGGTTAGGGTTAGTGTTAGGGCTAGGGTTAGGGTGAGGGTTAGGGTTAGGGTTAGGGTGAGGTTTAGGATGAGGATTAATGTTAGGATTAGGGTTAGGCTGAGGGCTAGGGTGAGGGTGAGGGTTAGGGTTAGGTTGAGTTTTAGAGTTAGTGTTAGGTTTAGGGTTAGGGTGAGGTTGAGGTTTAGGGTTAGAGTTAGGGTTAGTGTTCGTGTTAGGGTTAGGTGAGTGTTAGGGTTAGGCTTAAGCTTAGGCTTAGGCATAGGCCTAGCATGAAAGTGAGGCTTAACGTTATTGTTAGGGTAAGGGTTTGGGTTAGGGTGAGGGTTAGGTTGAGGTTTAGGGTTAGGATTAGGGTTAGGGTGAGCACTAGGTTGAGGGTTAGTGTGAGGGTTAGGGTTAGGGATAGGTTTAGGTTTAGGATTAATTTAGGTTGAGGGTGAGTGTGATGGTTAGGGTTAGGTTTAGAGTTAGGCTTAGGGTTTGGGTGAGGGTTAGGGTTAGGGATTGATTTAGGGTGAGGGTGAGGGTTACAGTTAGGGTGAGGGTGTTGGTGAGGATGAGGGTTAGGGTTAGGGTTAGAGTGAGTGTTAGGGTTAGGGTGAGGCTTATGGTTAAGGTGAGGGTTAAGGTTAGGTTTAGGCTTAGGCTTAGTCTTAGGGTAAGGCTGAGGTTTAGGGTGAGGGTGAGTGTGAGGGTTTGGTTTTGGGTTAGGTTTAGGCTTAGGGATAGTCTGAGGGAGAGGGTGAGGGTGAGGGTTAGGGTTAGGTTGGGGGTGAGGTTTAGGGTTAGAGTTTGACTTAAGGTGAGGGTTAGTGTGAGGGTTAGTGTTAGGATTAGTTTTAGGTTTAGGTTTAGGTTGAGTTTTAGAGTGAGGTTTCGGGTTAGGGATAGGGTTCGTTTTAGGATTAGGGTTTGGGTGAGGGTGAGTGTGAGGGTTAGGTTTCGGGTTAGGGTTAGAGGTAGGCTTAGGGTTAGGCTGAGAGTGAGGGTGAGGGTTAGGGTTAGGGTGAGGGTTAGGGTTAGGTTTAGGGTGATGGTTATAATGGGGGTTAGGTTTAGGATTAGGGTTAGTGTGAGGGCTATCATGAGGGTGAGGTTTAGGGTTAGGGTTAAGTTTAGGTATAGGTTGAGGGTTAGGAGTAGGGCTTGGTTTAGGGTGAGAGTTAGGGTTAGGGTTAGTGTGAGTGTTAGCATGAGGGTTACGGTTAGGATTAGGGTTAGGATGAGGGCTAGGGTGAGTGTGAGGTTTAGGTTTAGGGTTAGGGTGAGGTTTAAGGTTAGGGTTATGGTGAGGGTTAGGGTTAGGTTTAGTTTGAGGGTGAGAATTAGGTTTAGTTTTAGGGTGAGGGTTAAGGTTAGGTTTAGGGTGAGGGTTAGGATGAGGTTTAGGGTTACAAGTAGGGTAAGGTTGAGGGCTAGGGTGATTGTGAGGGTTAGTGTTAGGGTTAGGGTGAGGTTTAGGGTTAATGTTAGGGGTAGGATTAGGGTGAGGGTTAAGGTTCGGGTTTGGGTGAGGGTGAGGGTTAGGGTGAGGACTAAGGTCAGGGTGAGGGTTAGGGTTAGGGTTAGGTTTACGGTGAGGGTTAGGTTGAGGTTTAGGTTTAGGGTTAGGGTTAGGGTTAGGATTAGGGTTAGGGTGAGGGTGAGTGTGAGGGTTAGGGTTAGGGTTAGGCTTAGGCTTAGGGTTAGGCTGAGGTGTGAGGTTGGGGATGAGGATTAGGTTTAGAGTGCTGGTTTAGTTTATGGTTAGGCTTAGGGTTAGGATGAGGGTTAGGTTTAGGATAAGAGTTAGAGTGAGGGCTACAATGACTGTGAGGTTTAGGGATAGGTTTAGGCTTAGGCTTAGGCTTATGCTGAGGCTGAAGGTGAGGGCGAGGGTTAGGGTTAGGGTGATGGTTAGGGTTACGGTTATGGTGAGGGTTAGGATGAGGGTTAGGGTTAGGGTGAGGGTTAGGATGAGGGTGACTATAAGAGTAAAGGTGATAGGGTTAGTGTTAGTGTTAGGGTGAGGGTAAGTGTTAGGATAAGGTTTAGGTTTAGGGTGAGGTTTAGGATTAGGGTTAGGTTCAGGGTTAAGGTGAGGGTGAGGTTTAGGTTTAGAGTTAGTTTTATGGTGAGGGTTAGGTTAAGGTTAGGGTTACTGTTAGGGTAAGGGTTAGGGTGTGGTTTAGTGTGTGGCTGAGGGTTTGTGATAGGGTTAGGATTAGGATTAGTGTTAAGGTGAGGGTGAGTGTGAGGGTTAGGGTTAGGGTTAGGATTAGAGTTAGGGTGAGGGTGAGGGTGAGGTTTAGGGTTAGGTTGAGGGTTAGGGTTAATGTTAGGATTAGGCTGAGGTTGAGTTTGAGGGTGCAGGTTAGGATTAGTGTTAGTGTTAGGGTTAGGGTTAGGGGGAGGGTTAGTATGAGGCTAGGGTGAGGATTAAGGTTAGGGGGAGGGCTAGGGTGAGGGTGAAGTTTAAGTTTAGGGTTAGGGTGAAGTTCAGGTTTAAGGATAGGATTAGGGTCAGGGTAAGTGTGAGGGTGAGATTTAGGTTTAGAGTTAGGGTGAGGGTGAGGCTGAGGGAGAGGATTAGGTTTAGGGTTAGTGTTAGGGTTAGGGTTAAGGTGAGGGTTAGGGTGAGGGTGAGGGTTAGGGTTAGGGTTAGGATTAGGTTTAGAGTTAGGGTGAGTGTGAGGGTTAGGGTTAGGTTTTGGCTTAGGCTTAGGTTGAGACTTAAGGTGAGGGTTAGGGTTAGAGTTTTTGTGAGGGGTAGGTTAGGGTTAGGTTGAGAGTTAGGGGGAGGAATATGGTTAGGTTTAGAATTAATGATAGGGTGAGTGTGAGTGTGTAGGTTAGTGTTAGGTTTAGGGTTAGGCTTAGGGTTAGGATGAGGGTGAGTGTGTGTGTTAGGGTTAGGTTTATGGTTAGGCTTAGGGTTAGGCTGCGGGTCAGGTTGATGGTGAGGTAGTTAGGGTTAGGGGGAGGGTTAGGCTTAGGATTATGGAGAGGTTTAGGATGAGGTTTATGGTTAGGATTAGGGTTAGGTTGAGGGCTAGGCTGACAGTTTGAGTGAGTTTGAGTTTTTGGTTAGGGTGAGGTGTAGGGTTAGGTTTAGGGTTAGGGAGAGGGTCAGGATGACGTTTAGGGTTAGAGTTAGGTTTAGGGTGAATCTGAGGGTGTGGGTTAGGTTTGGGGTTAATGTTAGGGTTAAGGTTAAGGTGAGGGTTAGGGTGAGGGTGAAGGTTAGGGTTAGGATTAGGTTTAGTGTTAGGGTGAGTGTGAGGGTTAGGGTTAGGGTTAGGCTTAGGCTTAGGCTGAGGCTGAGTGTGAGGGTGGGGGTGAGGGTTAGGGTTAGGTTGAGGGTGAGTGTTTGGATTAGGGTTAGGGTTAGGGTTAAGTTCAGGTTTAGGGTTAGGAATAGTGTTATTGTTAGGGTTAGGTTTAGAGTTACAGTAAGGGTGAGGGTGAGGGTTAGGTTTAGGGTTAGGGTGAGATTTAGGGTTAGGGTTAGGATTAGGGTTAGGTTTAGGTTGAGGTTTATGGTTAGACTTAGCCGTAGGGGGAGAGTTAGTTCGAGGGTTAAGGTTAGGGTTAGTGTTAGGGTTAGGGTGAGTGTTAGGGTCAGGTTGATGGTTAGGCTTAGGGTTAGGATTAGGATTAGGATAAGGGGTAGAGTGAGTGTGAGGGTTCGGTTAAGGGTTAGGGTTAGGCTCAGAGTTTTGCTGAGGGTGAGGGTAAGGGTGAGGGTTAGGGTTAGGTTGAGTGCTAGGGTTAGGGATAGTGTGAGAGTTAGGGTTCGGTTTGAGTTTAGGGTTAGGGTTAGGGTTATGGTGAGCGTGAGGATTAGGGTTAGGTTGAGGGCTATTGTTAAGGTTAGGGTGAAGGTTAGGGTTAGGGTTAGGGTGATGGGTAGCATGAGGATTAGGGTTAGGTTTAGGGTTAGGGTGAGTGCTAGGGTGAGGGAGAGTGTTAGGGTTAGTGTTAGATTGGGGTTTAGGATTAGGTTTAGGGTGAGGGTTAGGATGAGTGTTAGGGTTCCCTTAAGGGTGAGGGTTAAGGTTAGGTTGAGGGTTAGGGTTAGGGTTAGGATTAGGTTTAGGGTAAGGGTGAAGTTTAGGATTAGGGTTAGGGTAAGGGTTAGGGTTAGGTTTAGGGTGAGGATTAGATTGAGGATTATGGTTAGGGTTAGTGTGAGGTTTAGGTGAGGTTGATGGTGAGCATTAGGGTTAGGGTTAGGGTGAGGTTTAGGGTTAGGGTTAGGATTAGGGATAGGGTCAGGGTGAGGTTTAGGGTTAGAGTAAGGTTGAAGGGGAGGGTTAGGTTGAGGGTTAGGGTTAGGGTAAGTGTTAGGGTTAATGTTAGGTTTAGGTTAGTGTTAGCTTTAGGGTTAGCGTGAGGGTTACTTTGAGGTTTGGGTTTAGTGTTAGGGTTAGGTTTAGGATTAGGGTTAGGGTGAGGGGGTGAGGGTGAGTGTGAGGGTTAGGTTTAGGTTTAGGCTTAGGCTTAGGGTTAGGCTGAGGGTGAGGGTGGGGGTGAGGATTAGTCTTAGGGTGATGGTTATCCTTAAGGTTAGGGTGAGGTTTAGGATGAGAGTTAGGGTTAGAATTAGGGTTAGGCTGAATGCTAGGGTGAGGGTGAGGGTTAGTGTTAGAGTTAGGTTTAGGCTGAGGGTGATGGTGAGGGTGAGGCTTAGGGTTATGGTGATGGTTAGGGTTAGGTTTAGGGTGAGTGTTAGGATGTGGGTTCGCGTTAGGGTGAGGGTTAGTATGAGCGCGATGGTAGGAATAAAGGTGAGGGTTACAGTAAGGGTGAGGGTTAGGGTAAGGGATAGGGTTCGGGTTAAGTTTAGGGTGAGGGTAAGGGTGAGGGGTAGGGTTAGGTTTAGGGTGAGGGTTAGGTTTAGTGTGAGGGTTATGGTGAGGGTGAGTGTGAGGGTGAGGATAAGGTTTATGGAGAGGTTTAGGGTGAGGGTCAGGGTTATGGTTAGGGTTATGTTGAGGGTGAGGGTTATGATTAGGTTTAGGGTTACAGTGAGATTTAGGGTGAGTGTGAGGGTTAAGGTTAGGGTTAGGTTTCTGGTGTGGATAAGTGATAGCATGAGGTTTGGTGTGAGTGTTAGAGTTAGCATTAGGTTTAGGGTGAGGGTTAGGTTGAGGGTTAGGGTGAAGGTGCGGGTGAGAGTGAGGTTTAAGGTGAGGTTTAGGGTGAGTTTTAGGGTTAGGGTGAGTGTTAGGATTAGGGTTAGCATGAGGGTGAAGGTGAGGGTGATGATTAGATTTAGAGTTAAGGTGAGGTTTCCGTTAAGTGTGAGGTTTAGTGTGGGGATGAGGTTAAGACTTAGAGTGAGGGTTAGGGTACGGGTGAGGGTTAGGGTTAGGGTTTGGGTTAGGGTGAGGGTTAGAGCTAGGTTTATACTTAGGGTTAGTGTGAGGGTTAGGCTGAGGGTTAGGATTAGGATTAGGGTGAGGGTTAGGGTGAGGGTTAGGGTTAGGGTGAGGGTGAGGGTTAGAGTTAGGGTTAATGTGAGAGTTAGGGTAATGGGTAGCGTTATGGATAGGGTGAGGTTTAGGTTTAGTGTGAGAGTTATGGTTAGGGTTAAGGTTAGTATTAGTGTGCGGTTAAGAATTAGGGTGACAGTTAGGGTGAAGTTGAGGTTTAGGGTTATGAATTTTGATTTGGTTAGTATTTCGATGAGGGTGAGGGTAAGGGTGAGGGTTAGGGTTAGGGTTGTGGGAGGGCTATGGTGAGGGTTAGGGTAAAGGTGAGGGTTAGGGTGAGGGTGATTGTAAGGGTAAAGGTGAGGGTTAGGCTAAGGGTGAGGTTTAAGATAAGGGTGAGGATTAGGATTAGAGTGAGGGTTAGGTTAAGGGTTCAGGTTAGGGTTAGGGTGAGGGTTAGATTGAGGATTAAGGTTAGGGTTAGTGTGAGTTTTGGGGTGAGGATGAGGGTTATCGTTAGGTTGAGGGTTAGGTTTAGAATTAGGGTTAGGGTGAGGGCTTGTGTGAGGGTGAATTTTAGGGTTAGGGTTAGGGTGAGGTTTAGGGTTAGGGTGAGGGTTAGGGTTAGTGTGAGGGTTAGTGTTAGAGTAAGGGTTAGTGTTAGGATGAGGGTAAGTGTTAGGGTGACGGTTAGGTTTAGGGTGAGGGTTATGTTTGGGGTGAGGATTAATGTTAGGGTTAGGGTTATTCTTAGGGTTAAGATTAGGATTAGGGTTAGGGTGAGGGTGAGTGTGTGGGTTAGGGTTAGGTTTAGGTTTAGGCTTAGGGTTAGGCTGTGGGTGAGGTTGAGGTTGAGGGTTTGGGTTAAGGTGATGTTTAGGTTTAGGGTTAGGGTGAGGATTAAGATGAGCGTTAGGATGAAGTTGAGGTTTAGGGTTATGTTTAGGGTGAGGTTTTGGTTTAGGGTTAGGGTTAGGCTTAAGATGAAGTTGAGGTTTAGGTTTAGAGTTAGGGTTAGGTTGAGGGTTAGGTTTAGGGTCAGTGTTAGGTTTAGGGTTAGGGTGAGGATTAGGGTTAGGTTGAGGGTTAGGTTTAGGGCTGTCATTAGGGTTAGGGTGAGGGTGAGTGTGAGGGATAGTGTTAGGGTTAGGGGTAGGCCGAGGTTTAGGCTGAGGTTGAGGGTGAGGTTTAGGTTTAGGTTGAGGGTGAGGTTTATGGTTTGGATTAGGTTTAGGGTGCAGGGTAGGGTGAGGGTGAGGGTTAAGGTTAGGGTTAGGGTTAGGCTTAGGGTTAGGCTGAGGGTGAGGGTGGGCGTGAGAAATAGGTTTTGGGTGATGGTTAGGGTTATGGTTAGGGTGCGGGTTAGGATTAGGGTTATGGTTAGGATTAGGTTTAGGTTTAGGGCTAGGGAGAGGGTGAAGGTTAGGGTTAGGGATAGGGTTAGATTTAGGATTAAGGGTAGGGTGAGGTTGAATGTGAGGTTTAGAGTTAGGGTTAGGCTTAGGCTTAGGTTTAGGCTGAGGGTGAGGATGAGGTTTATGGTTAGGGTGAGGGTTAGGTTTAGGGTTAGGGTGAGGGTTAGGATGTGGTATAGGGTTAGGATTCGGGTTAAGATGAGGGCTAGGGTGAGGGTTAAGTTTAGGGTTAGGTTTAGGGTGAGGTTTAGGGTTAGGGTTACGTTTAGTTTTAGGGTGAGGTTTAGGGTTAGGGTTACGGTAAGGGTGAGGGTTTGGGTTAGGTTGAGGGTTAGGGTTAGGTTTATTGTGAGGTTTAGGGTTAGGTTTCGGGTGAGGGTTAGGTTGAGGGTTATGGTTTGGATTAGGGTTAGGGTGCGTGCTAGGGTGAGGATGAGGGTTAGGGTTAGGGTTAGGCTTAGGATTAGGGTTAGGCTGAGGGTGTTGGTGTGGGTTAGGAATAGGTTTTGAGTGATGGTTAGGGTTAGGGTTAGGGTGAGGGTTAAGATGAGGGTTAGGGTTAGGCTTAGGTTTAGGGTTAGGGCTAGGGTGCGGGTGAGGGCTAGGGTTAGTCTTAGGCTTAGGGTTAGGCTGAGGGTGAAGGTGAGGATGAGGGTTAATGTTAGGGTGATGGATAGGTTTAGGGTTAGAGTGAGGGTTAGGGTGAGCTGACGGTAAGAGTAAAGATCAGGGTTAGGCTGAGGGTGAGTGTTCCCCTAAGTGTGATGGTTAGGATTAGAGTGTAGGTTAGGATAAGTTTAGGGTGAGGTTAGGGTGAGGGTTAGGTTTAGGGTGAGGTTTAGGGTTAGGGATAGGGTTAGCTTTAGGATTAGTGTGAGGGTGAGGGTGAGTGTGAGCCTTAGTGTTATGGTTAGGTTTAGGCTTAGGGTTAGGCTTTGGGAAAGGGTGAAGGTGTAGGTTAGGCTGAGGGTGAGGGTTAAGGTAAGGATGAGGGTTAGGGTTTGGGTGAGGGTTAGGGTAAGGTTTAGTGTTAGGGTTAGTGTGAGGTTTAGGGTGAGGATGAGGGTTAGGGTTAGTGTGAGGGCTAGGGTGAGGGTGAAGTTTAGGGTTAGTGTTAGGGTGAGGATTAGGGATAGGGTGATGGTTAGGGTTAGTGTGAGCGTTAGTGTTAGGGTTAGGGTTAATGTTATGGTGAGGTTTAGGGTTAGGGTGAGGGTTATGGTTAGGTTGAGTGTTAGGATTAGGGTGAGGGTTATTGTTAGGGTTAGGGTTAGGGTTACTTTACGGTGAGGGTAAGGGTGAGGGTTAAGTTTGGGGTTAGGATCAGGTTTAGGTTTAGGGTTAGGGTGAGGGTGGGGTTTAGGGTTAGAGTTAGGGTTAGTGTTAAGTTTATGGTTCGGGTGAAGGTTAGGGTTAGGGTTATGGTTAGGCTTAGGCTTAGGCTTAGGCCGAGCATGAGGGTGAGGGTTAGGGTTAGGGTTAGGGTGAGGGTTAGGGTTAGGGTTAGGTTGAGGGGTAGGATGAGATTTAGGGTAAAGGTTACGGTTAGGGTTTGGTTTAGGGTTAGGATTAGGGTTAGGGTTAGGTTTATGATTAAGTTTAGGGTTAGGGTGAGTGTTAGGATTAGGGTTTGATTTAGGGTGAGGGTGAGGGTAAGGATTAGTTTTAGGGTTAGGGTTAGGTTTAGGATTAGAATTAGGGTTAAGGTGAGGGTGAGTTTGAGGATTAGGGTTATGGTTAGGCTTAGGATTTGAGTTAGGGTTAGGGTGAGGTTTAGGGTTAGGGTGTGGCTTTGGGTTAGGGTTAGAGTGAGGGTTAGTGTGAGGGGTAGGCTTTGGCTTAGGGTTAGGTTATGGACTAGGGTGAGGGTGAGGGTTAGGGTGTTATGATTAAGGTGAGGGTTAGGATGAGTTTTAGCGTTAGGAATATGGTTAGGGTGAGGGCTAGAGTGAGGGTGAGTGTTAGGGTTAGCATTAGGGTGAGTTTAGGGTTAGGGTTAGGGTGAGGGTTAGGATGAGGATGAGGGTTTGGGTGAGGGGGACAGTAGCAGTAAAGGTGAGGGTTAGGCTGAGTGTGAGTGTTATGGTAATGGTGAAGGTTAGGGTTAGGTTGAGGGTGAGGGTGCGGGTTAGGGTTAGGGGGAGGGTTAGATTGAGGATTAGTGATAGGATTAGTGTGAGGTTTAGGGTGAGGATGAGGATTAGGGTTAGGGTGAGGTCTAGGGTGAGGGTGAGGTTTAGGGTTAGGTTTAGGGTGAGGTTTAGGGTTAGTTTGATGTTTAGGGTCAGTGTGAGGGTTAGTTTTAGCGTTAGGGTTAGTGTTAGGTTGAGGGTTAGTGGTAGGGTGAGGGTTATGGATAGGGTGAGGGTTAGGGTAAGGGTTAGGGTTATTGTTAGGATTAGGGTTAGTGTTACATTTTCGGTGAGTGTCAGGGTGACGGTTAGGGTTATGGTTAGGGTGAGGTTTAGGTTTAGGGTTAGGGTTAGAGTTAGAGTTAGGGTGAGGGTGAGGTTTAGGGTTAGAGTTAGGGTTAGTGTTAGGTTTATGGTTAGGGTGAAGGTTAGGGTTAGGGTTATGGTTAGGCTTAGGCTTCGGCTTCGGCCGAGCATGAGGGTGGGGGTTAAGGTTAGGGTTAGGGTGAGGGGTAGGGTTAGGGTAAGGGTGAAGGTTAGGATAAGATTTAGGGTTAAGGTTATGGTTAGGATTAGGTTTAGGGTTAGGATTATGGTTAGGGTTAGGTTTAGGGTTAAGGTTAGGGTTAGGGTGAGGGTTAGGGTTAGGGTTTGGGTTACAGTGAGGGTGAGGGTAAGGATTAGGTCTAGCGTACGGGTTAGGGTTAGGTTTAGGGTTAGGGTTATGGTGAGGATTAGGGTTATTGTTAGTGTTATGGTTAGGGTTAAGTTTGCGGTGAGCGTGAGGCTGAGGGTGAGGGTTATTGTTATGGATAGGGTTAGAGTTAGGTTTAGCGTTAGGTTGAGGGTTAGTGCGAGGGTTTGGGTTACGTTTAGGGTTAGGGTGAAGGTGAGTGTGAGGGTTAGATTTAGTTTTAGGCTTATGCTTAGGCTTAGGCCAAGCTTGAGGGTGAGGGTGAGGGATAGGCTTAGGGTGAGGATTAGGGTTAGAGTTAGGGTTAGGGTGAGGGTTAGGGTTAGGGTTAGTGTTAGGGTTGGTGTTAGGGTAAGGTTTAGGGTGAGTGTGAGGTTTAGGGTTAGGGTTACTGTTAGGCTTAGATTTAGGCTGAGGGTGAGGGTGAGGTTTATTTTTAGGGTGAGGGTTGGGGTTAGGGTTAGAGTGAGGGTTAGGGTGAGGTTTAGGAATAGGCTTAGGTTTAGAGTATGGGCTAGGTTGAGGGTGAGGGTTAGGGTCAGGGTTAGGGTGAGGGTTAGTGTGAGGGTTAGGTTTCAGGTTAATGTTAGTGTTAGGGATAGGCTTAGTGTTCGGCGGAGGATGAGGGTGAGGGTGAGTGTTAGGGTTAGGGTGAGGATGAATTTTAGGTTTAGAGTTAGCTTTAGGGTGAGGGTTAGTGTTAGGGTTAGGGTTAGTGTCACAGTTTGGGTTAGGGTGAGGGTGAGTGTGAGGTTTATAGTTAGGATTAGAGTTAGGGTGAGGGAGAGGGTTAGCATGAGGGTTAGGCTTAGTCTTATGGTTAGAGTATGGGCTAGGGTGAGGTTGAGGGTTAGTGTTAGGGTTAGGGTGCGGGTTAGGGTGAGTGTGAGGGTTATGTTTAGTCTTAGGTTTAGGCTTAGGCTTAGGCCGAGCATGAGTGTGAGGGAGAGGTTAATGTTAGAATGAGAGTTAGAATTTTAGGGTTAGGATGAATGTTAGGATGAGGTTTAGGGTTAGGATTAGGGTTAGGGTGAGGTCTAGATTGAGGGTGAGGGTTAGGGTTAACGTTAGTGTGAGGTTTAGGGTTAGGGTTAGGTTACGTTGAGGGTGAGGGTTAGGGTTAGGGTAAGGGTTAGTGTTAGGGTTAGGGTGAGGGTGAGGGTTAGGATTAGGTTTAGGGTTAGGGTTATTGTTAGTTTTATGGTTAGGGTTAAGTTTACAATGAGGGTGAGGATGAGGGTGAGGGTTAGGATTAGGGTTAGGGTGAGGTTTAGGGTTAGGGTTAGGGTTAGGATTAGGGTGAGGGTTTGGATTATGGTTAGGGTCACAGTGAGGCTGAGGGTTAGGCTGAGGTTTAAGGTTAGGGTGAGGGATAGGGTGAGGGTTAGGATGAGGGTTATGGTTACAGTGAGGTTGAGGGTTAGGATTAGTGTGAGGGTTAGGGTTAGGATAAGTGTTAGGCTGAGGGTGAGGGTTAGGTTTAGGTTTAGGTTCAGGGTTAGGGTTAGCGTTAGGATTAGGGTTAGGAGAAGGGTGAGTGTGAGGTTTAGGGTTAGGGTTAGGGTTAGGCTTAGGCTTAGGGTTAGGCTGACAGTGAGGGTGGGGGTGAAGATTAGGTTTAGGGTGATAGGGTTAAAGTTAGGCTGAGGTTTAGGATGAGATTTAGGGTTAGGGTGAGGATGATGGTAATGGTTAAGGTGAGGTTTAGATTGAGGGTGAGGGTTAAGATAAGGTTGAGTGTTAGGGATAGTTTTAGGGTTAGGGTAAGGGTTAGGGTTTCAGTTCGGGTGAGGTTGAGGGTGAGGGTTAGGTTGACATTTAGGGTTAGGGTTAGGGTTAGGGTGAGTGTTATTGTGAGCGTTAGGTTTAGGGGTAGGGTAGGGGTAAGGGTTAGGGTGAGGGGTAGGGTTAGGTTTAGGGTTAGGGTTAGGGTGAGGGTTTGGATTAGGGTTAGGGTCACAGTGAGGGTGAGGGTTAAGCTGAGGTTTAGGGTTAGGGTGAGGGATAGGGTGAGGGTTAGGATGAGGGTTATGGTTAAGGAGAGGGTGAGGGTTAGGATTAGTGTGAGGGTTACAGTTAGGATTAGGGTTAGGGTGAGGGTGAGGGTTAGGTTTAGGTTTTGATTTAGGGATAGGCTTAGGGTTAGGCTGAGGGTAAGGGTGGGGGTGAGGATTAGGTTTATTGTGATGGTTAGGTTTATGGTTAGGGTGAGGTTTAGGATAAGATTTAGGGTTAGGGTGAGGATGATGGTAATGGTTAAGGTGAGGTTTAGGCTAAGGGTGAGGGTTAAGATAAGGGTGAGTGTTACGGTTAGGTTTAGGGTTAGGGTAACGGTTAGGGTTTCGGTTTGGGTGAGGTTGAGTGTGAGGGTTAGGTTGACGTTTAGGGTTAGGGTTAGGGTTAGGGTGAGGGTTATTGTGAGGATTAGGTTTAGTGGTAGCGTAGGGGTAAGGATTAGGGTGAGGGGTAGGGTTTGGGTTAGGGTTAGGGTTAGGGTGGTGGTTAGAGTTAGGGATAGGTTTAGGGTTAGAGTTATGGTTAGAGTGAGGGTGAGGATTAGGGTTAGGGTTAGGGTGAGCTTAAGGTTTAGTGTGAGGGTTAGGGTTAGGGTTAGCGTTATGGTTAGGGATAGGTTGAGGGTGAGGGTTATGGTGAGGGTTGGTGATAGCGTTAGGCTAGGGGTAAGGGTTCAGGTTAGGGGTAGGTTGAGGGTTAGTGTGAAGTTTAGGATGAGAGTGAGGGTTAGGGTAATCTTGAGTGTTAGGGTGATGGTTAGAGTGAGGGTGAGTTTTAGGGTTAGGGTTAGGGTGAAGTAAGGGTTAGGGTTTGGGTGAGGGTGAGGGTTAGTGTTATGTTTAGGGTTAGCCTTAGGGTGAGGGTGAGGGTTATGATTAGGGTTTGGGTTAGGGTTAGGGTTATTGTTAGGGTTAGGTTTAGGGTTAGGGTGAGGGTGAAGTTGAGGGTGAGGATGAGGGTTAGGTTTAGGGTTAGGATGAGTACTAGGTTGAGGGTTAGGTTTAGAGTTAGGGTTAGGGTGAGGGTGAGGTTTAGGGATAGAGTTAGGGTTAGAGTTAGGTTTATGGTTAGGGTGAGGGTTAGGGTTTTGGCTATGGTTAGGCTTAGGCTTAGGCGGAGCATGAGGGTGAGTGTTAGGGTTAGGATTAGGGTTAGGGTTAGGGTTAGGGTTAGGGTGAGCGGTAGGATGAGATTTAGGGTTAGGATTACGGTTAGGGTTAGTTTTAGGGTTAGGATTAGGGTTAGGGTTAGGTTTAGGGATATGGTTAGTGTTAGGGTGAGGGTGAGGGTTAGGGTTTGGGTTAGGGTGAGGGTGAGGGTAAAGATTAGGGTTAGGGTTATGGTGAGGGTTAGTGTTAGGGTTACGTTTAGGGTTATGGTGAGGGTTAGGGTTAGGGTCAGGGTTATTGTTAGTGTTATGGTTAGGGTTAAGTTTGCGATGAAGTTGAGGCTGAGAGTGACGGTTTTGTTTAGGGTTAGGGTTAGGGTTAGCATTAGGGTGAGGGTGAGTGTGAAGGTTAGGGTTAGGTTTAGGGTTACGTTTAGATTTAGGGTGAGGGTGAGTGTGAGGTTTAGGGTTAGTCTTAGGCTTATGCGTAGGCTTAGGCCCAGCTTGAGGTTGAGGTTGAGGGTTCGGTGTAGGGTGAGGTTTAGGGTTTGTTAGGGTTATGGTGAGGGTTAGTGTTAGGGTTAGTGTAAGGGGGAGGTTTAGTGTGTGAGTTTTAGAGGTAGGGATACTGTTAGGCTTAGGTTTAGGCTGAGGGTGAGGTTGAGGGTGAGGGTTAGGGTTAGGGTGAGGGTTGGGGTTAGGTTTAGAGTGAGGGTTAGGGTGAGGGTTAGGATTAGGCTTAGGGTTAGGGTATGGGCTATGGTGAGGGTGAGGGTTAGGGTCAGGGTTAGGTTGAGGGTTAGGTTTAGGGTTAGTGTTAGGGTTAGGGTTTGGATTAGGGATAGGCTTAGTGTTAGGCGGAGGGTGAGGGTGAGGGTGAGGGTTAGGGTTAGGATGAGGATGAGGTTTAGGTTCAGAGTAAGCATTAGGGTGAGGATTAGTGTTAGTGTTAGGGTTAATGTCACAGTTAGGGTTAGGGTGAGGGTGAGTCTGAGGGTTACGGTTAGGAATAGACTTAGGGTGAGTGTGAGCGTTAGGGTGAGGGTTAGGCTTAGGCTTAGGTTTAGAGTATGGGCTAGGGTGAGGGTGAGGGTTAGTGTTAGGGTTAGGGTGAGTGTGAGGGTTACTGTTAGTCTTAGTCTTAGGCTTAGGCTTAGGCGGAGCATTCGTGTGAAGGAGAGGGTTAGGGTTAGGATGAGGGTTAGGGTTTTAGGGTTAGGGTGAAGGTTAGGATGAGGTTTAGGGTTAGGATTAGGGTTAGGGTGAGGGCTAGAATGAGGGTGAGGGTTAGGGTTAGCGTTAAGGTGAGGTTTAGGGTTAGGGTTAGGGTTAGGGTGAGGTTGAGGGTTAGGATTAGGTTTAGGTTTAGGGTTATTGTTAGTTTTATGGTTAGGGTTAAGTTTACAGTGAGGGTGAGGCTGAGGGTGAGGGTTAGGGTTAGGGTTAGGGTTAGGATGAGGTTTAGGGTTAGGGTGAGGGATAGGGTGAGGATTAGGATGAGGGTTAGCATTACGGTGAGGGTGAGGGTTAGGGTTAGGGTGAGGGTTAGGGTTAGGATTAGGGTTAGGGTGAGGGTGAGGGTTAGGTTTAGGTTTAGGTTTAGGGTTAGGGTTAGCGTTTGGATTAGGGTTAGGATGAGGGTGAGTGTGAGGGTTAGGGTTAGGCTGAGGCTTAGGTTTAGGCTGAGGGTGAGTGTGGGGGTGAGGATTAGGGTTAGGGTGATGGTTAGGGTTAAGGTTAGGGTTAGGTTAAGGATGAGGTTTAGGGTTAGTGTGAGGATGATGGTAATGGTAAAGGTGAGGTTTAGGCTGAAGGTGAGGGTTAAGATAAGGCTGAGTGTTAGGGTTAATTTTAGGGTTAGGGTAAGTGTTATGGTTTGGGTTTGGGTGCGTTTGAGGGTGAGGGTGAGGTTGACGTTTAGGGTTAGGGTTAGGGTTAGCGTGAGGGTTATTGTGAGGGTTAGGTTTAGGGGTAGGGTAGGGGTAAGATTTAGGGTGTGGGGTAGGTTTAGGGTTAGGCTTAGGGTTAGGGTGGTGGTTAGAGTTAGGGATAGGTTTGGGGTTAGAGTTACGGTTAGAGTGAGTTTTAGTGTGAGGGTGAGGATTAGGGTTAGGTTTAGGGTTAGGGTGAGCTTAAGGGTTAGGGTTAGGGTTAGGGTTAGGGTTAGCGTTATTGTTAGGGATAGGGTGAGGGTGAGGGTTATGGTGAGGGTTAGTGATTGCGTTAGGCTAGGGGTTAGGGTTCAGGTTAGGGCTAGGGTGAGGGTGAGGGTGAGGTTTAGGATGAGAGTGAGGGTTAGGGTAATCGTGAGTGTTAGGGTGATGGTTAGAGTGAGGGTGAGTTTTAGGGTTAGGGTTAGGGTGAAGTAAGGGTTAGGGTTTGGGTGAGGGTGAGGGTTAGTGTTATGTTTAGGGTTATTTTTAGGGTAAGGGTTAGGGTGAGGGTGAGGGTCAGGGTCAGGGTTAGGGTTAGGGTTAAGATGAGTGCTAGTGTGAGTTTTAGGGTTAGAGTTAGAGTTAGGGTGAGGGTGAGGTTTAGGGTTAGAGTTAGGGTTAGAGTTAGGTTTATGGTTAGGGTGAGGGTTAGGTTTATGGCTATGGTTAGGCTTAGGCTTATGCCGAGCATTAGAGTGAGGGTCAGGGTAGGGTGAGGGTTAGGATTAGGCTTATGTTTCGGGTATGGGCTAGGGTGAGGGTGAGGGTTAGGGTCAGGGTTAGGGTGAGGGTTAGTGTGAGGGTTAGGTTTAGGGTTAGGGTTGGGGTTAGGGATAGGCTTACTGTTAGGTGGAGGGTGAGGGTGAGGTTGAGAGTTAGGGTTAGTGTGAGGATGAGGTTTAGGGTTAGAATTAGCATTAGGGTGAGGGTTAGGGTTAGGGTTAGGGTTAGTGTCACAGTTAGGGTTAGGGTGAGGGTGAGTGTGAGGGTTAGGGTTAGGATTAGACTTAAGGTGAGGGTGAAGGTTAGGGTGAGGGTTAGGCTTAAGCTTAGGCATAGAGTATGGGCTACGGTGAGGGTGAGGGTTAGTGTTAGGGTTAGGGTGAGTGTTAGGGTGAGTGTGGGGTTTAGGTTTAATCTTAGTCTTAGGCTTAGGCTTAGGGGGATCAAGAGTGTGAGGGAGAGGGTTAGGGTTAGGATGAAGGTTAGGGTTTTACGGTTAGGTTGAGTGTTAGGATGAGGTTTAGGGTTAGGATTAGGGTTAGGGTGAGGGCTAGAATGAGGGTGAGGGATAGGGTTAGCGTTAGGGTGTGGTTTAAGGTTAGGGTTAGGGTTTCTTTGAGGGTGAAGGTTAGGGTGAGGCTGAGGTTTAGGATTAGGTTAGGGTGAGGGTGAGGGTTAGGATTAGGTTTAGGGTTAGGGTTATTGTTATTTTTATGGTTAGGGTTAAGTTTACATTGAGGGTGAGGATGAGGGTGAGGATGTGGGTGAGGGTTAGGGTTAGGGTTAGGGTCAGGGTTAGGTTTAGGGTTAGGGTGAGGGTTTGGATTAGGTTTAGGGTCACAGTGAGGGTGAGGGTTAGGGTTAGGGATAGGATGAGGTTTAGGGTTAGGGTGAGGGATATGGTGAGGGTTTGGATGAGGGTTAGGGTTACGGTGAGGGTGAGGGTTAGTGTTAGGGTGAGGCTTAGGGTTAAGATTAGGTTTAGGGTGAGTGTGAGGTTCAGGTTTAGGTTTAGGTTTAGGGTTAGGGTTAGCATTAATATTAGGGTTAGGATGAGGGTGAGTGTGAGGGTTAGGGTTAGGGTTAGGCTTAGGCTTAGGGTTAGGCTGAGGGTGAGGGTGGGGATGAGGATTAGTGTTAGGGTGATGGTTAGGATTACGGTTAGGGTGAGGTTTAGGATGAGGTTTAGGTTTTGGGTGAGGATGATGGTAATAGTAAAGGTGAGGTTTAGGCTGAGGGTGAGGTTTAAGATAAGGTTGAGTGTTAGGGTTAAGTTTAGGGTTAGGGTAAGGGTTATGGTTTGGGTTTGGGTGAGGTTACGGGTGAGGGTGAGTTTGACGTTTAGGGTTAGGGTTAGGGTTAGCGTGAGGGTTATTGTGAGTGTTAGGTTTAGGAGTAGAGTAGCTGTAAGGTTTAGGGTGAGGGGTAGGGTTATGGTTTGGGTTAGGGTTAGGGTGGTGGTTAGATTTAGGGATAGGGTTATGGTTACAGTTACGGTTAGAGTGATTGTTAGTGTGAGGGTGAGGATTAGGGTTAGCTTTAGAGTTAAGTTGAGGGTTAGGGTTTGGGTGAGGGTGAGGGTTAGTGTTACGTTTAGGGTTAGCCTTAGGGTGAAGGTGAGGGTTAGGATTAGGGTTAGGTTTAGGGTTAGGGTGAGTTTTAAGTTTAGGGTGATGGTTTGGTTTAGTGTGAGGGTTAGTTTTCGGGATAAGGTTAGTTTTAGGGTAAATGTAAGTGTTAGGGTGAGGTTTAGGGTAAGGGTGAGATTTAGGGTTAGAGTTAGGGTTAGGGTGAGGGTTAGGGTTAGGGTGTTAGGTTAGTGTTAGTGTGATGTTTAGGGTGGGGGTGAGTGTTACGGTTAGGGTTAGGATTAGGATTATGGTTAATGTGACAGTGAGTGTGAGGGTTACGGTTAGGTTTAGGGTTTGGATTAGCGTTATGGTGAGGGTGAGGGTGAGGTTTAGGGTTAGGGTGAGGGTTCGGGTTAGGGATAGAGTGAGGGCCAGGGTAAGGCTAAGGATTAGGCTTAGGGTTAGGGTATGGGCTAGGGTGAGGGTGAGGGTTAGGGTCAGGTTTAGAGTGAGGGTTACGATGAGGGTTAGGTTTAGGGTTAGTGTTAGGGTTAGGGTTGGGGTTAGGGATAGGCTTAATGTTAGGCGGAGGGTGAGGGTGAGGGTGAGGGTTAGGTTTAGGGTTTGGGTGAGGTTTAGGTTTAGTGTTAGTGTTAGAGTGAGGGTTAGTGTGAACATTAGATTTAGGTTGAGTGTTAGTATTAGGGTTAGGGTAAGGGTGAGTGTGAGGGTAAGGGTTAGACTTAGTCTTAGGCTTAGGCTTATTCCGAGCCAAAGGGTGAGGGTGAGGGTTAGGGTTAGGGTGAGGGTTAGGTTGAGGGTGAGGGTTATGGACAGGGTGAGGGTTAGGGTTAGGGTTAGGTTTAAACTGACTGTGAGGGTGATGTTTAGGGTTAGGTTTAGGGTGAGATTTAGGGTTAGAGTTAGCTTTAGGGTGAGGGTTAGGGTTAGGGTTAGTGTTAGGGTTAGGGTTAGGGATAGGCTTATGTTTAGGGTGAGTGTGAGGTTTAGGGTTAGGGTTACTGTTAGGCTTAGGTTTAGGCTGTGGGTGAGGGTGAGGGTGAGGGTTAGCGTTAGATTCGGGTTGGGTTTAGGGTTAGAGTGAGGGTTAGCGTGAGGTTTAGGATTAGGCTTAGGGTTAGGTTATGGGCTAATGTTAGGGTGAGGTTTAGGGTCAGGGTTAGGGTTTAGGTTAGTGTGAGGGATAGGTTAAATGTTAATGTTAGGGTTAGGGTTGGGGTTAGGGATAGGCTTAGTGTTAGGTGGAGGGTTAGAGTGAGAGTGATTTTTAGTGTTAGGGTGAGGATGAGGTTTAGGGTTAGAGTTATCATTAGGGTGAGGTTTAGTGTTAGGGTTAGGGTTAGTGTTACAGTTAGGGTTAGGGTGAGGGTGAGTGTGAGGGTTAGGGTTAAGATTAGACATAGGGTGAGGGTGAGAGTTAGGGTGAGTGTTAGGCTTAGGCTTAGGCTTAGAGTATGGGCTAGGGTGAGGGTGAGGTTAGTTTGAGGGTTACGGTGAGGATTAGGGTGAGTGTGAGGGTTAAAGTTAGTCTTAGGCTTAGTCTTAGGCTTAGGCCACGCATGAGTGTGAGGGAGAGGGTTAGGGTTAGGATGAGGTTTAGGGTTTTAGGGTTAGGGTGAGGCTTAGGATCATGTTTAGGGTTAGAGTTAGGTTTAGGGTTAGTGTGAGGGCTAGAGTGAGGGTGAGGGTTAAGGTTAGCGTTAGGGTGATGTTTAGGGTTATGGTTAGGGTTACATTGAGGGTGAGGGTTAGGGTTAGGGTGAGTGGGACAGTAAGGGTAAAGGTGAGGGTTAGGCTGAGGGTGAGTGTTATGGTAATGGTGAAGGTTAGGGTTAGGGTGAGGGTTAGGTTTAGGGTTAGGATGAGTGTGAGGGTTGATTGAGCATTAATGTTAGGGTTAGTGTGAGGTTTAGGGTGAGGATGAGAGTTAGGGTTAGGGTGAGGGCTAGGGTGATGGTGAGGTTTAGGGTTAGGGTTAGGGTGAGGTTTAGGGTTAGGGTTATGGTTAGGGTGAGGGTGAGGTTTAGGGTTAGAATTAGGGTTAGGGTGAGGTTGAAGGTGAGGGTTAGGGTCATTGTTAGGATTAGGGTTAGGTTTACATTTTCGGTGAGTGTGGGGGTGAGGGTTAGGGTTAGGGTTAGATTGAGGTTTAGATTTTGGGTTAGGGTTAGAGTTGGAGTTAGGGTGAGGGTGAGGTTTAGGGTTAGAGTTAGGGTTAGTGTTAGGTTTATGGTTACGGTGAGGGTTCGGGTTAGGGTTATGGTTAGGCTTAGGCTTAGACTTAGGCCGAGCATGAGCGTGAGGGTTAGTGTTAGGGTTAGGTTGAGGGTTAGGGTTAGGGTTAGGGTGAAGGGTAGGATGAGATTTAGGGTTAGGGTTACGGTTAGGATTAGGTTTAGGGTTAGGTTTAGGGTTAGGGTTAGGTTTAGGGTTACTGTTAGGGATAGGGTGTGGGTTAGGTTTTCGGGTTTGGGTTAGGGTGAGGGTGAGGATAAGGATTAGGATTAGGGTTAGGTTTAGGGTTAGGGTTATGGTTAGGGTTAGTGTTAGGGTTAGTTTTAAGGTTATGGTGAGGATTAAGGTTAGGGTTAGGGTAATACTTAGTGTTATGTTTAGGGTTAAGTTTACTGTGAAGGTGAGGCTGAGCGTGAGGTTTATGGTTAGAGTTAGTTTTAGTTTTAGGGTGAGGGTTAGTGTGAGGGTTAGGTTTAGGGATAGGGTTACGTTTAGGGTTAGGATGAGGTTAGTCTTAGACTTATGCTTAGGCTTTGGCCCAGCTTGAGGGTGAGTGTGAGGATTAGGGTTAGGATGAGTGTTAGGGTTAGGGTAAAGGTTAGGGTTAGAGCTATGTTGAGGGTTAGGGTTAGGGTTAGGGTGAGTTTTAAGTTTAGGGTGATGGTTAGGTTTAGTGTGAGGGTTAGTGTTCGGGTTAAGGTTAGTTTTAGGGTGAAGGTAAGTGTTAGGGTGAGGTTTAGGGTTAGGGTGAGGTTTAGGGTTAGAGTTAGGGTTAGGGTGAGTGTTAGGGTTAGGGTTAGTGTTAGGGTTAGGTTTAGGGTGAGGTTTAGGGTTGGGGTGAGTGTTAGGGTTAGGATTAGGATTAGGGTTAAGGTGAGGTTGAGTGTGAGGATTATGGTTAGGGTTAGGGTGAGGATTAGAGTTATGTTGAGGGTGAGGTTGAGGGTTAGGGTTAGGGTGAGGGTTGCGGTTAGGGTTAGAGTGAGGGTTAGGGTGAAGTTTAGGATTAGGTTTAGGGTTAGGGTATGGGCTAGGGTGAGGGTGAGGTTTAGGGTCAAGGTTCGAATGAGGGTTAGGGTGAGGGTTAGGATTGGGGTTAGTGTTAGGGTTAGGGTTGGGGTTAGGGATAGGCTTAGTGTTAGGCGGAGGGTGAGGGTGAGGGTTAGGGTTAGGGTTTGGGTGAGGTTTAGGTTTAGTGTTAGTGTTAGTGTCAGGGTTAGTGTGAGGGTTAGTGTTAGGGTGTGTGTTACTGTTAGGGTTAGGGTGAGTGTGAGGGTAAGGGTTACTCTTAGTCTTAGGCTTAGGCTTATTCCGAGCCTAAGGGTGAGTGTGAGGGTTAGGATTAGGGTGAGGGTTATGGACAGGGTGAGGGTTAGGGTTATTTTTAGGGTTAGGGTTAGGGTGAGGGTTAGGGTTAGGGTTAGGTTTAGGCTTAAGCTTAGGCATATGCTTTGGCCGAGCATGAAGGTGAGGGTTAGGGTTAGGTTTAGTGTGAGGGTTAGGGTTAGGGTGAGGGTTCCGATGAGGTTTCGGGTAAGGGTTAGGTGTAGGGTTAGGGTAAGGTTTAGGTTTTGGGTTAGGGTTAGGTTTAGGTTTAGGGTTTGGGTTATTGTTATGGTGAGGGTTAGGGTTAGGGTTTGGTTTAGGGTGAGGTTGAGGGTGAGAATTAGGGTTAGAGTTAGGGTTAGGGTTAGGGTAAGGTTTAGGGTTACGGTTAGGATTAGGGTTAAGGGTAGGGTTACAGTGATGGTTAGGGTTATGGTTAGGGTTAGCGTTAGGGTTATTGTTAGTGTTATGGTTAGAGTTAAGTTTGCAGTGAGGGTGAGGCTGAGAGTGAGGTTTATGGTTAGGTTTAGGGTTAGGGTTAGTGTTGGGGTTAGCGTTAAGGTGACTTTAAGGTGAGGGTTAGGGTTGGTGATAGGATTAGAATTATGCAGAGGGTGAGGGTGAGGGTTAGGGTTAGGGTGAGGGTTGGGGTTAGGGTTAGAGTGAGGTTTAGGGTGAGGGTTAGGATTAGGCTTAGGGTTAGGTTATGGGCTTGGGTGAGGGTGAGGGTTAGGGTTAGGGTGAGTGTTACTGTTAGCGTTAGGGTGAGGTTGAGTGTGAGGGTAAGGGTTAGTCTTAGGCTTAGGCTTAGGTTTAGGCCGAGCCTAAGGGTGAAAGTGAGGGTTCGGGTTAGTGTTCGGGTTAGGGTTAGGGTGAGGGTTATGGATAGGGTGAGTGTTAGGGTTAGGGTTAAGGTTATTGGTAGGATTAGGATTAGGTTTAAAGTTACTGTGAGGGTGAGAGTTAGGGTTAGGGTTAGGGTTAGGGTGAGGTTTAGGGTTAGAGTTACGGTTATTGTTAGGGTTAGGGTTAGGGTGAGGGTTAGGGTGAGGTTTAGGGTTAGGGTTAGGGTTAGGCTTAGGCCGAGCATGAGTGTGAGGGTTAGTGTGAGGGTTAGGGTTAGGGGTAGGGTGAGGGTTAGGATGAGGTTCAGGGTTAGGGTTAGGTTTAGGTTTATGGTTAGGGTTAGGGTAGGTTTAGGGTTATTGTTAGGGTTAGGGTGAGGGTTAGGGTTAGGTTTTGGGTTAGGGTGAGGGTGAGGGTGATGATTAGGGTTAGGGTTAGGGTTAGGGTAAGGTTTAGGTTATGGTTAGTGTTAGGGTTAGGGTTACGTTTACAGTGAGTGTTAGGGTTAGGGTTAGTTTTAGGGTTATTGTTATTTTTATGGTTAGGGTTAAGTTTGTGGTGAGGGTGAGGCTGAGGGTGAGGTTTATGGTTAGGTTTATGGTTAAGGTTAGTGTTAGAGGTAGTGTTAGTGTGAGGTTTAGGGTGAGGGTTAGGGCTAGGGTTAGGATTAGGAATCGGGTTAAGGTGAGGGTGAGGTTGAGGATTAGGTTTAGGGTTAGGCTTAGGATTAGAGTTAGGGTGAGGGTCAGGGTGAGGGTTAGGTTTAGGTTGTGGGTTTGGGTTAGGGTTAGAGTGAGGTTTAGGTTGAGGGTTAGGCTTAGGCTTAGAGTTAGGGTATGGACTAGCGTGAGGGTGAGGGTTAGGGTTAGGGTGAGGGTTAGGGTTCAGCTTAGTGTTAGGCGGAGGGCTAGGGTGAAGTTGAGGGTTAGGGTTAGGGTGAGCTAGAATTTACAGTTAGCGTTAGGGTGAGAGTTAGTGTGAGGTTTAGGGTAAAGGTTAGTGTTATGGTTAGGAGTAGGGTGAAGGTGAATGTGAGGCTTAGGGTGTCTTAGGCTAAGGCTTAGGCTTAGGCCAAGCATAAGTGTGAGGGTGAGGGTTAGGGTGTTAGGATTAAGGTGAGACTGAGGGTGAGGTTTAGGGTTAAGATTAGGGTTAGGTTGAGGGCTAGAGTGAGGGTGAGGGTTAGTGTTAGCATTAGGGTGAGGTTAGGGTTAGGGTTAGGGTTAGGATTAGGATGAAGTATAGGGTGAGGGTTAGGGTTAATATTAGGATTAGGGTGATGTTAAGTGTTATTGTAAGTATTAGGATTAGGTTGAGGTTTAGGGTGAGGGTGAGGGTTAGGGTTAGGGTTAGGCTGAAGGTGAGGGTGAGGTTTAGGGTTAGTGTTTGGGTTAGAGTGAGGATGAGGGTTAGGGTGAGGAGTACGGTTAGGGTAAGAGTGAGGGTGAGGGTTAGGTTTAGCTTTAGGGTTAGGGTTAGGGTTAGGCTGAGGATGAGGGTGAGGGTTAGGGTTAGGGTTAGGATGATGGTTAGGGTTAGTGTTAGGGTGAGGGTGAGGGTGAGGTTTAGGGTTAGGATATTTGTTAGGCTGAGGGTGAGTGTGAGAGTGAGTGGTAGGGTTGTGGTTAGGGTGAGGATTAGGGTTAGTGTGATTTTTAGGGTGAGAGTGACTGTAACGGTTAGGGTGATGATTAGGGTGAAGTAAGGGTTATGGTTAGTGTTAGTGTTAGGGTTAGGATTAGGGTTAGGGAGAGGTTTAGGGTTATGGTTAGGTTGTGGGTAAGTGTTAGAGTGAGGGTTAGGATGAAGGTTAGGGTTAGTTTGAGGGTTAGAGTCAGGGTTATGGTTATGTTGAGGGTAAGGATTAGGGTGCGGTTTAGGGTGAGGGTGATGGTTAGGGTTAGGATGAGGGTTAGGGTTAGTGTGAGGGTTTGGGTTAGGGTTAGGTTGAGGGTAAGGCTTAGGGTTAGGTTTAGGGTGACGATGAGGGTTAGTGTGAGGGTTATTGTTTGGTTTAGCGTAAGGTTTATGGTGAGGTCTAATGTGAGGTTGAGTGTTTTGTTGAGGGTGACATTGAGGGTGAGCGTTTCGGTTAGGTAAGGGTTAAGGTTAGGGTTTGGGGGAGGATTATGGGGAGGATCAGGGGTAGGATGAAGTTTAGGGTTAGAATGATGGTTAGTGTTAGTGTGAGGTTTAGGGTGAGGGTTAGGATTAGGGTGAGGTTTAGGGTTCGCTTTGCATTAGGGTTAGGGTGAGGGATAGGGTGTTTTTGACGATTAGGTGTAGGTTTAGAGTTAGTGTTAGGGTGATGGTTAGGGTTAGGGTTAGGGTTAGGATGATGGTTAGGGTAAGGGGTAGGGTAGGGTTAGGGTTAGGGTGAATAGTAGGATTAGGGTGATGGTTAGAGTAAGGGTAAGGGTTAGGGTTAGGGTGAAGTTAAGGATTAGGGTGAGGGTGAGGGTTAGTGTTAGGTTTAGGATGATGGTGAGGGTGAGGGAAATGGTTAGCTTTTGGGTTAGTTTGAGGATTAGGGTGAGGTTTTGGGTTAGGGTGACCGTTCGGTTTAGGCTGAGTGTTAGGTTTAGGGTTAGGGTGAGGCTTAGGGTTAATGTGATGTTTAAGGTGAGGGTGAGGCTGAGGGTGAGGGTTCGGGTTCTCGTGAGGGTTAGGGTTTGGGTGAGGGTTAGGGTTAGGGTGAGGGTGATGTTGAGGTTGAAGTTAAGGGTGAGTATGAGGGGTAGGGGTAGGGTTAGGTTGAGGTTTAGGTTTAGGGTTAGTGTTAGGTGAGTGTTACAGGGAGGGATAGGGTTAGGGTGAGAGTTAGGATTACTGTGTGGGTTAGGGTTATGGTTAGGGTGAGGGTAAGTATTAGGGTTAGGTTTAGTGTGAGGGTGAGGATTAGGGTTTGGGTTAGGGTTATGGGGAGGGTTAGGGTGAGTGTTAGGGTTAGGTTTAGGGTTAAGTTTAGGGTGAGGGTTACGGTGAGGTTTACGGTTAGGGCTAGGGTGAGGGTAAGGTTTAGAGTGAGGGTTAGAGTGAGGGTGAGGGTTAGGGTTAGGGTTAGGGTGAGGGATAGGGTGAGGTTAGGGTTAGGTTTAGGGTGAGGGTTAGGGTGAGGGTAAGTGTTCGGGGGAGGTTTATGGTGAGGATGAGTGTTAGGGTTAGGTTTAGGGTTAGGGGTAGGGTGAGGGTTGGAGTTAGGGTGAGGGTTACTTTGAGGGTTTTTGTTAGTATTAGGGTTAGGTCTAGGGTGTGGTTTAGGGTGAGTGTGAGCGTTAGTGTTAGGGTAAGTGTTACGGTTTGGGTGAGGGTTAGTGTGAGGTTTAGGGTTAGGGTTAGAGTAAGTATTAGGGTGAGGGTTAGGATGAGAGTTAGGGTGAGGGTTAGGGTGAGGGTAAGAGTTCGGGTGAGGGTTAGGGTTAGGTTGAGGGTTAGTGTTAGGGTTAAGATGAGGTTTATTGTGAGGATGAGGATTAGGGTGAGGGTTAGGGTTAGGGTGAGGTTAGGGTGAGGGTTTTGGTTAGGGTTAGGGTTAGGGTTAGGGTGTGGGTTAGGGTGAGGGTGAGGCTTAGTGTTAGGGTAGGGGTTAGGGTTAAGTGAGGGTTAGGGTTAGATTGAGGGTTAGAGTGAGGGCTAAGGTGAGGGTGAGGGTGAGGTTAGGGTTAGGGTGAGAATTGGGGTTAGGGATAGGGTTAGGGTTAGGGTAAATTTTACAGTGAGGGTTAGGGTTTGTGTTAGGGTGAATGTTAGGGTTAGGGGTAAAGTGAGGGATAGGTTTAGTGTGAAGCTTAGGGTTAGGTTTAGTGTTAGGGTTAACGTGAGGGTAAGGGTTAGTGTGAGTGTTAGGGTGAGGGTGAGGTTTAAGGTAAGTGTGAGGTTTAGGGTGAGGTTTAGTGTTAGAAGTAGGTTTAGGGTTAGGTTGAGGTTTAGTGTGAGGGTTAGGGTTAATGTCAGGGTTAGGGTTAGGTTGAGGGTTAGGGTGAGGATTAGGGTGAGGATTAGAATGAGGGTGAGTGTTAGGATAAGGGTGAGGCTTAGGGTGAGTGTGACGGTTAGGGTTAGGCTTAGGGATATTGTGAGGTTTAGGGTTAGGTTTAGGTTTAGGGTTAGGGAAAAGTTTACGGTGAGGGTTAGGGTTAGGGTTAGGGTTAGGGTTAGGGTGAATGTTAGGGTTAGGGGTAGGCTGAGAGATAGGTTTTTTGTGAGGTTTAGGGTCAGGATTAGAGTTAGGATTAAGGTCAGGGTAATCGTTAGGGTGAGGCTTAGGGTGAGGGTGAGGGTTAGAGTTAGCATTAGTGTTAGGGTGAGGGTTATGCTAAGGGTTAGGGTTAGGTTTAGGCTTAGGGGTTGGGTTAGGGTGATGTTAAAGGTTAGGGTTAATGTTAGGGTTTGTTTGAGAATTAGGGTGAAGTTTAGGGTTAATGTTAGGGATGGGGTTAGGGTGAGGGTTAGGGTTAGGGTTAGTGTGAGGGTTAGAGTTAGAGTTAAGGTTAGGTTTAGGGTGAGGGAAGTGTTAAGGTGAGGGTTAGGGTGAGGGTGATTGATAGGGTTAGCATAAGGTTTAGGGTGAGGATGAGCTTTACGATTAGCATTAGGGTTAGGGGAAGGTCTAGGGTGAGGATTAGGGTTAGTGTTAAGGTGAGGGTGAGTTTGAGGGTTAGGGTGAGAGTTAGAGATAGCGTTAGGGTTAGGGATAGAGTGAGGGTTAGGGTGAGGGCTAGGGTGAGGGTGAGGGTAAGGGTGTGGGTGAGGTTGAGGGTGAGGTTTTCGCTTACGTAAATTTGAGGGTTAGGTTTAGGGTTAGGGTTAGGTTTAGGGTTAGGGTGAGGGTCAATATTAGGGTTAGGGATAGGATGAGTATTAGCGTGAGGGTTTGGTTATGGTTTGGGTGAGGGTTAGGATTAGTGTGAGGGTTAGGTTAAGGGTTAGACTTAGGGTTGGGATGAGGGTAAGTGTGAGGGTGAGGTTTAGGGTGAGGGTGAGGTTTAGGGTTAGGGTTAGTGTTAGGGTGTGTGTTAGGGTGAGGGTTGGGGTTAGGGTTAGGGTGAATGTTAGGGTTAGGTTTAGGGTTAGGGTATGGGTGAGTGTGAGTGTGAGGGTTAGGGTTAGAGTTAGGGTGAGGGTTAGGGTTAGGATTATGGTTAGGGTTAGGGTTAGGTTGAGGATGAGGGTGAGGGTGAGAATGAGGATTTGGGTGAGGGTTAGGTTTAGAGTTAGGAATAGGATGAGGATTAGGGTAAGGGGTAGGGTTAGGTTTAGGGTGAGGGTTAGGGATAGTGTGAGGTTTAGGTTAAGGGTTAGTTTTAGAGTTAGGAGGAGGTTAAGGGTTAGGGTGAGAGTTAGGGTGAGGGTAAGGGTTAGGTTTAGGGTTAGGGTTGGAGTGAGGGTTAGGGTGAGGGTTATAGGGTTAGGGTTAGTGTGAGGGTTAGGGTGAGGGTTTAGTGTTAGGGATAGGGTGAGGGTTAGGGTGAGTGTAAGAGTTCAGGTGAGGGTTAGGGTGAGGGTGAGGGTTAGGGTTAGGGTTAGGGTGAGGGGTAGGGTGAGAGGTAGGATTAGGGTTAGGGCTAGGGTGAGGTTTAGGCTGAGGGTTTTGTTTAGTGGTATGGTTAGGTTTAGGGTGAGGGTTAGGTTGAGGGTGAGGGTTTGGGTTAGGGTAAGTGTTAGGTTTAGGTTGAGGGTTGGGGTTAGGTTGAGGGTTATGGTGAGGGCTAGGGTGAGGTTGAGGGTTAGGGTTAGCGTTAGGGATAAGGTGATGTTTAGGGTTAGGGATAGGTTTAGGGTTAGGGTAAGGGTTAAGCTGAGGGTTAGGGTGAGGGTTAGTGTTAGGGTAGGGAGAATGTTAAGTTTAGTGTTAGAGTGAGATGTAGGTTTCGTGTGAGGGGTAGGGTTAGGTTTAGCGTTTGAGATAAGGTGAGGGTAAATGTTAGGGTGAGTGTTAGGTTGAGGGTAAAGATTAGGGTGAGTATTAGGGTTGGGATCAGAGTTAGGTTTAGCTTTAGGTTTAGGGTGAGTGTTAGGGTTAGTGTGAGAGTTAGGGTGAGGTTGAGGGTAAGGGTTAAGATGAGGGTTACGTTGAGGTTGAGAGTTAGGGTATGGGTGAGCTTTAGGGTGAGGGCTATGGTTAGGGTTAGGGTTAGGATTAGGTTGACGGATACGGTGAGGGATAGGGTTAATATTAGGGTTAAGGTTAGGGTTAGGGTTAGTTTTAGGGTGAGGGTTAGGGTTAGGGTTAGGATGAGGGTTAGGGTAAGGGGTGGGGTTAGGGTTAGGGTGAATGTTAGGATTAGGGTGACGGTTAGGGTAAGGGTAAGGGTTAGGGTTAGGGTGAGGCTAAGGATTAGGGTGAGGGTGAGCGTTAGTGTTAGGTTTAGGGTGATGGTGAGGGTGAGGGTTAGTGTTAGGGTGAGGGTGAGGCTGAGGTTGAGGGTTAGAGTTAGTGTAATGGTTAGCGTTAGGGTTAGTTTGAGGTTTAGGATGAGTTTTTGTGTTAGGGTGACCTTTAGGTTTAGGCTGAGTGTTAGGTTTAGGGTTAGGGTGAGGGTTAAGGTTAGTGTGATGTTTAGGGTGAGGGTGAGGCTGAGGGTGAGGGTGAGGATTCACGTGAGGGTTAGGGTTTAGGTGATGGTTAGGGTTAGGGTGAGGGTGATGTTGAGGTTGAAGGTTAGGTTGAGCATGAGGGGTAGGGATAGGGTAAGGGTGAGGTTTTGTTTTAGGGTTAGTGTTAGGTGAGGGTTACAGGGAGGGATAAGGTTAGGGTTAGGGTGAGAGTTAGGATTACTGTGTGGGTTAGGATTATGGTTAGGGTGAGATTAAGGATTAGGGTTATGTTTAGGTTGAAGGTGAGGATTAGGGTTAGGGTTAGGGTTATGGGGAGGGTTAGGGTGACGTTTAGGGTTAGGTTTAGGCTTAAGTTAAGGGTGAGGGTTATGGTGAGCGTTAGCGTTATGGCTAGGGTGAGGGTAAGGTTTAGAGTGAGGGTTAGAGTGAGGGTGAGTGTTAGGGTTAGGGTTAGGGTGAGTGATAGGGTAGGGTTAGGGTTAGATTTAGGGTGAGGGTTAGGGTGAGGGTAAGTGTTCTGATGAGGGTTAGGGTGAGGATGAGTGTTAGGGTTAGGTTTAGGGGTAGGGGTAAGGTGAAGGTTAGAGTTAGTGTGAGGGTTAATGTCAGGATTTTGGTTAGTGTTCGGGTTAGGTCTAGGGTGAGGTTTAGGGTGAGGGTGAGGGTTAGTGTTAGGGTAAGTGTTACGGTTTGGGTGAGGTTTAGGGTGAGGGTTAGGGTTAGGGTTAGGTTTAGGATAAGGATTACGGTGAGGGTTAGGATGAGAGATAGCGTGAGAGTTAGGGTGAGCGTAAGAATTCGGGTGAGGGTTAGTGTTAGGGTTAAAATGAGGTTTAGTGTGATGGTGAGAATTAGGGTTATGGTTAGGGTTAGGGTGAGGTTAGGGTGAGGGTTTTGTTTAGTGTTATGGTTAGGGTTAGTGTGTGGGTTAGGTTGAGGGTGAGGGTTAGTGTTAGAGTAGGGCTTAGGGATATGGTGATTGTTAGGTTTAGATTGAGGGTTAGAGTGAGGCCTAGGGTGAGTGTGAGTGTGAGGGTTAGGGTTAAGTTTAGGGTGATAATTGGGGTTAGGGATAAGTTTAGGGATAGGGTAAAGTTTACAGTGAGGGTTAGGGTGAGGGTTAGTTTTAGTGTTATGGTGAATGCTAGGGTTAGGGGTAAGGTGAGGGATAGGTTTAGTGAGAGGTTTAGGGTTAGGTTTAGTGTTAGGGTTAACGTGAGGGTAAGGATTAGGGTAAGGGTTAGAGTGAGGGTGAGGGTTAGGGTAAGTTTGATGTTTAGGGTGAAGGTTAGGGTTAGGGATAGGGTTAGGGTTAGGTTGACGTTTAGGGTGAAGGTTAGGGTTAGGGATAGGGTTAGGGTTAGGTTGAGGTTTAGTGTGAGGGTTAGGGTTAATGTTAGGGTTAGGGTGAGGGTTAGATTTGGATTAGGGTGAGGATTAGAGTGAGGGTGAGAGTTAGGATGAGGGTTAGGCTTAGGGTGAGGGTGACGGTTAGGGTTAGGGTTAGGGATATTTTGAGGTTTAGGGTTAGGTTTAGGTTTAGGGTTAGGGAAAAGTTTACGGTGACGGTTAGGGTGAGGGTTAGGGATAGGTTTAGGGTGAATGTTAGGGTAGGGGTAGGCTGAGGGACAGGTTTTTGAAGTTTAGGGTCAGGATTAGGGTTAGGGTTAAGGTTAGGGTAAGTGTTAGGGTGAGGCTTAGGGTGAGGGTGAGGGTTAGGGTTAGCATTAGTGTTAGGGTGAGGGTTACGGTGAGTGCTAGGGTTAGGACTAGGGTGAGGGTAAAGTTTAGAGTTAGGGTTAGAGTAAGAGTGAGTGTTAGGGTTAGGGTTAGGGTGAGGGATAGTGTGAAGGTTAGGGTAGGGGTGAGGGTTAGGTTGCGGGTTTTGGTTAGTGTTAGGATTAGTGTGAGGGTTAGGGTGAGGATGATGGTTAAGGTTAGGGTTAGTGTTAGGGTGAGGTCTAGGGTGAGGGTGAGGGTTAGGGTTAGGGTTAGGGTTAGGGATAAGGAGAGGATTAGTGTTATGATTTGGGTGAGGGTTAGGGTTAGGGTGAGGATGAGGTTTAGGGTTAGGGTTTTTGTTAGGCTGAGGGTGAGGGTGAGGGTGAGTGTTAGGGTTGGGGTTAGGGTGAGGGTTATTGTTAGTGTGATTTTTACGGTGAGGGTGACTGTAACGGTTAGGGTGATGATTAGGGTGAAGTGAGGATTAGGGTTAGGGATAGGGTTAGTTTGAGGGTTTGGGTTAGGGTGAGGGTTAGGTTTCATGTGAGGGTTAGGGTGAGGTTTAGGATGAGGGTTAGGGTTGGTGAGAGGGTGGGGGTGAGGGTGAGGGTTAGGGTGAGCGTTAGGTTTAGGATGAGGGTGAGGGATAGGGTTAGTTTAGGCTGAGGGTGAGGGTGAGGGTGAGGTTTAGGGTTGGTGTTAGTGTTAGTGTTAGGGTGAGGGTTAGCGTGAGCATTAGGTTTTGGGTAAGTGTTAGAGTGAGGGTTAGAATGAGGGTGAGGTTAAGGTTAGGGTGACGGTAAGGGTTAGTGTGAGGGTTAGGGTGAGGCTGAGGGTTAGGGTTAGCATTAGGATTAGGGTGAGCGATAGGGATAGGGTTAGGGTTAGGGTGAGGGTGAAGGTGAGGGTTAGGGTGAGGCTCAGGGTGAGGTTGAGGGTTAGGATTAGGGTTAGGGTGAGAGTGAGGGTGTGGGTGAGGGTTAGGGTTAGGATTAGTGTTAGCTTTAGGGTTAGGCTGAGGGTGAGCTTGAGGGTGAAGGTGAGGGTTAGGTTTAGGTTTAAGGTGAGGGTTAGGGTTAGTGTGAGGGTTGGGGTGATGGGGAGGTTTAGGGTTAGGGTTAGACTGAGTGTTAGTGTGAGGGTTAGGGTTAGTGTTAGGGTTAGGTTTAGGGTTAGGGTTAGGGTTAGGGTTAAGTTTAGGGTTAGGGTTAGGTTGTGGGTAAGTGTTAGAGTTAGGGTTAGGATGAGGGTAGGGTTAGTTTGAGGGTTAGATTTAGGGTTAGGGTTAGGGTGAGGGTAAGGTCTAGGGTGAGGTTTAATGTGAGGGTGAGGGTTAGGGTTAGGATGAGGGTTAGGGTTAGTGTGAGGATTAGAGTTAGGGTTAGGGTTAGGGTAAGGTTAAGGCTTAGAGTTAGGTTTAGGGTGACGGTGAGTGTTATTGTTAGGTTTATGGTAAGGTTTATGGTGAGGTCTAATGTGAGGTTGAGGGTTAGGGTGAGTTTGAGAGTTTCAGTTAGCTAAGGGTTAAGATTAGGGTTAGGGTGAGGATTAGGGTGATTGTCAGGGATAGGATGAAGTTTAAGGTTAGAGTGATGGTTAGGGTTAGTGTGAGGTTTAGGGTTAGGGTTAGGGTGAGGTTTAGGGTTCGGGTTTGCATTAGGGTTAGGATGAGGGTTAGGGTGTTTTTCAGGGTTAGGGTAGGGGTAGGGTTAGTGTTAGGGTGAGGGTTAGGGTTAGGATGAGGGTTAGGAAGAATGTTAGGGTAAGTGGTAGGGTTAGGTTTAGGGTGAATGGTAGGATTAGGGTGACGGTTAGGTAAGGGTAAGTGTTAGGGTTAGGGTGAGGTTAAGGATTAGGGTGAGGCTGAGGGTTAGTGTTATGTTTAGGGTGATGGTGAGGGTGAGGGTTAGTGTTAGGTTTAGGCTTAGTTTGAGGGTTGGGATGAGGGTTTTGTTTAGTGTTAGGGTTAGCGTGAGGTTTAGGGTTAATGTGAGGGTTAGGGTGAGCGTGAGGATGAGGGTAAGGGTTAGGGTGAGGGTGATGGTGAGGGTTAAAGTTCGGGTTAGGGCTAGGGTAAGGGTTACGGTGAGGGTTAGGGTTAATGTTATGATTAGTGTGAGGGTTAGGTTTATGGTGAGGGCGAGGATGAGGTTGAGGGTTAGGGTGAGGATGAGGGTGAGTGTGAGAGCTTCGGTTATGTAAGGGTTAGGGTTAGGGTTAGAGTGAAGATTAGGGTGAGGGTTAGGGTTAGGATGAAGGTTAGGGTTAGGATGAGCATTAGGGTTAGGGTTATGTATAGGGTGAGGCTTAGGGTGAGGGTGAGGTTTAGGGGTAGGTTGAGGGTTAAGGTTAGTGTGAGGGTTAGGATTAGAGTTAGGGTGAGGGTAAGGTTTAGAGTGAGTTTTAGGGTGAGGGTGATTGTTATGGGTAGCTTTAGGTTTAGGGTGAGGGTGAGGTTTCGGTTTTGCATTAGGTTTAGGTTGAGGGTTATAGTGAGGGTTAGGGTTAAGTTTAGGGTAAGGGTGAGTGTTAGGGTTCGGGTTATGATGAGTGTGTTAGGGTGAGGTTTAGGGTTAGGTTTAGGTTCAGGGTGAGGGTGAGGGTTAGGGTTATGGTTAAGGTTATGGTGAGGGTGAAGGTGAGGGTTTGGGTTAGGGTGAGGGTGAGGGTGAGGGTTAGGGTTAGCCTTAGGTTGAGGGTGAGGGTTGGATTTAATGTGAGGTATAGGTGAGGGTGCGGGGAAGGGTTAATGTTAGGGTGAGGGTGAAGATTAGGTTTGGTGTTAGGGGTAGATGTAGGGTTAGTGTGAGGTTTAGGGTTAGTATTAGGGTTAGGGTTAGGATTAGGCTGAGGGTGAGGGTGAGGTTGAGGGTGAAGGTGAGCTTTAGGGTTAGGGTTAGGGTTAGAATTATGGTTAGGTTGAGCGCTAGGATGATTGTGAGGGTTAGGTTTAGCGTTAAGTTTAGGGTGAGGGTTGAGTGTTAAGGTTAGGGTTAATGTGAGGGTGAGGGTTAAGGTTAGGTTCAGGGTTAGGGTTAGGGTGATGTTTAGGGTGAGGGTGAAGGTGAGAGTGAGGGTTCGGGTGAGGGTTAGGGTTAGGGTGAGGGTTATTGTTAGGTTTAGGGATAGGGTGAGGGTAAGGGTTACGATGACAGTTACGGTGAGGGTGAGGGTTAGGGTTACGTTTAGGGTTAGGGTGAGGGTTAGGGTTAGGTTAGGGTGAGAGTTATGGTGATAGTTAGGGTGAAGGTTAGGGTTAGGTTTAGGGTTTGGGTTAGGGTTAGGCTTAGGGTGAGGGGAAGGTGTAGGGTGCGGGTTAGAGAGAGGTTAAGGGATAGGGTTATGGTGAAGGTAAGGGTTAGGCTGAGGCTTAGGTTGAGAGTGAGCATTTGTGTTAGCAACAGGGTTGAGTTGATGGTGAGGGTTAGCGTTAGGCTGAGGGGTAGTTTTAGGGTTGGGGTGAGGGTTAGGGTTAGGTTTAGGGTTAGGGTGAGTTTTAGGTTTAGGGTTAGGATTAGGGTTATGGTGAGGTGAGGTTTAGGGTTAGGTTTAGGGTCAGTTGGAGGGTTAGGTCGAGGGTTAGGGTTAGGGTTAGTTTTAGGTTTAAGGTTAGAGTGAGTGTTAGGTTGAGGTTTAGGGTTAGTGTTAGAGTTAGGGTTAGGATTAGGGTTAGGATGAGGGTTAGGGTTAGGGTTAGGGTGAGGGTTAGGGTGAGGTTAAGCATTAGGTTGAGGTTTAGGGTGAGAGTGAGGGTTAGGGTTATCATGAGTGTTAGGGTGAGTTTTAGGGTGAGGGTTAGGGTTTTAGTGTTAGGGTGAGTGTGAGTGTTAGGGATAGGGTTAGGGTTAGGGTGAGGGTTAGGTTTAGGATATTGTTAGGGTGAGGGTTAAGGTTAGGGTGAGTGTGAGAGTGAGTGTGAGTGTGAGGCTTAGTGCTAGGTTTAGGTTTAGGGTGAGTGTGAGGTTGAGTGTTAGGGTTAGGATTAGGTTAGGGTTATGCTGAGGGTCAACGTGACGGTTAGGGTGAGTGTAAGGGTTAGGGTGAGGGTTAATATGAGGGTGAGTTTTAGGCTGAGGGTGAAGGGTGAAGGTGAGGGTAAGGATTAGGGTTACGGTTAGGTTAAGCTGAGGGTGAGTTTTAGGGTGAGGGTGACATTTAGGCTTAGGTTTAGTGTTAGGGTGAGGGTGAGTGTGAAAGTGAGAGTGAGCATAAGGGATAGGGTGAGGGTTAGGGTTAGGGTTAGGTTGAGGGTGTGTCTGACGGTTAGGGTTAGCGTTAGGTTTAGTGTTAAGCTGAGGGTGAGGTTGACGGCAAAGTTTAGGGTGAGGGTTAGGCTTAAAGTTAGTGTGAGGGTTAGGGTTAGGGTGATGTTTAGGGTGAGGCTGAGGGTTAGGGTGAGGGGTAGGGTGAGGGGTAGGGTTAGTGTCTGGGTGAGGGTGAGGGTTAGTGTTAGGGTTAGGGTTAGAGTGAGGGGTATGCTGAGGGGTATGGTTAGGGTCACAGTGAGGGTAAGTTTTAGTGTGCGGGATGGGTTTAGGGTTAGTGTTAGGTTGAGGGTAAGTGTTAGGGTGAGGGTTAGGATTAAGGTTAGGGTTAGGGTTAGGCAGAGGGTGACGGTGAGGGAGAGGGTGAGGTTTAGGGTTAGGGTTAGGATTAGGGTGAGGTTTAGGGTTGGGGAGAGGGTTAGAGTGAGGGTTAGGTTTAGGGTGAGGGTGAGGGTGAGGCTTAGGGTTAGGGTTAGGTTTAGGGTGAGGGTCAGGTTGAGAGTTAGGGTTAGGATTAGGGTAAGGTTTACGCTGAGCGGGAGGGTGAGGGTTGTGGTGAGGGTAAGGGTCAGGGTGAGGGTTAGTGTGAGGGTCAAGTTTAGGCTGATGGTGAGAGGTGAGGGTGAGGGTTAGGATTAGGCTTACAGTTAAGGTTTGGCTGAGTGTGACTGTGAGGTTGAGGGTGAGGTTTAGGGTTAGGTTTAGGGTTAGTGTGAGGGTTAGGGAGAGGGTGAGGTTCAGGGTAAGCATTAGTGTTAGGGTGAGGTTTAGTGTTAGGGTTAAGTTGAGTATGAGTGTGAGGGTTATGATTAGGGGTAGGGATATTGTTAGGCTGAGGGTGATGGTGAGGGTTAGGGTTAGGTGAGGGTTAGGTTTAGGGTTAGGTTGAGGGTGAGGGTGAGGGTGAAGGCAAGGGTTAGAGTGAGGGTTAGACTTAAGTTTAGGGTGAGGGTTAGGGATAGGGTTATGTTTAGGGTGAGGGTGAGGGTTAGGATGAGGGTTAGGGTTATGGTTAAGGTTAGACTAAGGGTTAGGGGAAGGGTGAGGGTGAGGGTAAGGGTCAGATTTAGGGTGATTGTTAGGTTTAGCTTTAGGGTGAGGTTTAGGGTTAGGATTAGGGTTAGGATGAAGGCTAGGATGAGGGTGAGGTTTAAGGTGAGGGTGAGGTTTAGGGTTAGAGTTAGTGTTAAGGTGAGGGTTAGGTTTAAGATCAGGATGAGGGTTAGGGTTAGGGTTCGGGTGAGGATATGCATTAGGGTGAGTTTTAGGGTGAGAGTGAGGTTTAGGGTTATCATGAGTGTTATGGTGAATTTTAGGGTGAGGGTTAGGGTTTTAGGGTTAGGGTGAGTGTGAGTGTTAGTGTTAGGGTTAGGGTTAGGGATAGGGTTAGGGTGAGAGTGAGGGTTAGGGTTATGGTGAGGGTGAGGGTGAGGGTGAGGCCTAGGGTTAGGTTTAGGTTTAGGTTGAGGGTGAGGTTGAGGGTTAGGGTTAGGATTGGAGTTAGGGTTACGCTGAGGGTAAGGTTGAAGGTAAGGGTTAGGGTGAGGGTGAGGGTGACGTGAGGGTTAGGCTTAGGGTGAGGTGTGAGGTTGAGGTTTAGGATTAGGATTACGGTTATGGTTAGGCTGAGGGTGAGGTTGAGTGTGAGGGTGAGGCCTAGGGTTAGGATTAGGTTTAGGGTGCGGGTGAGGGTTAGATGTAGGGTGAGTGTTAGGTTTAGGGTTAGGGTGAGGGTTAGGGTGAGGGTTAGGGTTAGGATTGGGGTTAGGGTGAGGGTGAGGGTGAGGGTTAGCATTAGGGTTAGGGTGAGGGATAGGGTTAGGATGAGGGTGAGGGTGAGGGTAAGGGTTAGGGATAGGTTTAGGTTTAGGGTTAGGGTTATTGTTAGGGTTAGGGTTAGAGTTACGGTTACGGTGGGGGTGAGGGTGAGGTTTAGTGTGAGGGTAAGGTTTTGGGTGAGGTTTAGGTTTAGGGTTAGGGTTAGGGTTAACTTTAGGGATAGGGTGAGGGTGAGGTTTAGGGTTACGGTTAGGGTTCTTTTAGGGATAGGGTTAGGGTTAGGGTTAGGGTTAGTGTTAGTTTTAGGATTAGGAATAGAGTTAGTGTGAGTGTGACTATTAGGGTTAGGGTTATGTTTAGGCTTAGGGTTAGGCTGAAGGTGAGGGTGAGGTTTAAGATTAAGGTGAGGGTTAGATTTAGGATGAGGTTTAGGGTTAGGATTAGGGTTAGGGTGAGGGCTAGGGGGATGGTGAGGGTTAGCGTTAGAGTTAGGGTGAGGTTTAGGTTTAAGTATAAGGCTAGGGTTAGGGTGAGGGTTTGGGTTAGGGTAAGGTTTACCGTTAGGGTGAGGGTTAGGTTTAGGATGAGGGTTAGGGTTAGGTTTAGGGTTAGGGTGAGGGTGAGGGTTAGGATTAGGTTAAGGGTTATGTTTATTGTTAGGGTTAGTGTTACAGTTAAGATGAGGGTGAGGATGAGTGTGAGGATTAGTGTTAGGTTTAGGGTGAGGTTTAGGGTTAGGGTTATGGTTAGGGTTAGGATTAGGCTTAGGGTGAGGCGTAGGGTTAGGGTTAGGGTGAGGGTTAGGTTTACTGTGAGTGTTAGGGTTAGGTTTAGGGTTAGGGTGCGGGCTAGGTTTTGTGTTTTGTTAGGTTTTGTTTTAGGGTGAGGGTGAGGGTGAGGGTTAAGGTGAGGTTTAGGGTTAGGGTTAGGGTTAGGGTTAGAATTAAGTTTAAGGTGAGGTTGAGGGTGAGGGATAGGGTGAGGTTTAGGATTAGGGTGAGGTTAAGGGTTAGGGTTAGGCTTAGTGTTAGGGTTCGGGTTATGGTGAGGGTGAGTGTGAGGGTTTGGATTAGGGTCAAATTTTGGGTTATTGTTAGGGTTAGGGTTACCTTTAAGGTGAGGGAGAGGTTAGGGTTAGGGTTTAGGTGAGGTTTAGGGTTAGGGTTAGTGGTAGGGGTAGGGTGAGGGATTGGGTTAGGTTTAGGGTTTTGGTGAGGGTGACGGTTAGGTTTATGGTTAGGGTTATTGTTAGGGTTAGGGTTAGACTTACGATTACAGTGATGGTGAGGGTGAGGGTCAGGTTTAGGTTTAGGGTGAGGTTTGGTGTGAGGTAAGAGTTATTGTGAGAGTGAGGTTTAGGGTGAGGTTGAGGGTTAGAGTTAGGGTTAACGTTACGGTGAGGTTAAGAGTTAGGGTGAGGTTTAGGGTGAGGATGAGGGTTAAGGTTAGGGTTAGTGTTAAGGTGAGGGTTAGGGTTAGGGTTATGTTGAGGATTAGGGGGAAGTTTAGAGTTAGGTTTAGGGTTAAGGTCAGTGTAAGGGTGAGTGTTAGGATTAGGGTTAGGGTGTGGAGTAGGGTTAAGATTAGGATGAGGGATAGGATGAGGGTTAGGTTTAGGGTTAGGTTGAGGGTTAGGGTGAGGATAAGCATTAGGGTGAGGTTTAGGGTGAGAGTGAGGGTTAGGGTTTTCATGAGTTATGGTGAGTTTTAAGGTGAGGGTTAGGGTTTTAAGGTTAGGGTGAGTGTGAGTGTTAGGGTTAGGATTAGGTTTACTGTGACGGTTAGGGTTAGGGATAGGGTTAGGGTGAGGGTTAGGGTTACGGTGAGGGTGATGGTGAGGGTGAGGCCTAGGGTTAGGGTTAGGTTTAGGGTGAGGGTGAGGTTGAGGGCTAGGGTTAGGATTAGGGTTATGGTTAAGCTCAGGGTTCGGGTGAAGGTTACAGTGAGGTTAAGGGTTAGGGTGAGGGTGAGTATGAGGGTGAGTGTTAGGCTGAGGATAAGGGGTGAGCGTGAGGGTTAGGATTAGGGTTAAGGTTAGGGTTAGACTGAGGGATAGGGTAAGGGTGAGTGTGAGGATTAGGGTGAGGTTTGGGGTTAGGGTGAGGATGAGTGTTAGGGTGAGAGTGAGGGTGAGAGTTAGGGTTTTGGTGAGGGGTAGTATTAGGGTTAGGTTGAGGGTGAGGATGAGAGTTAGTGTTAGGGTTTGGGTGAGGATTAGGGTTAGCTTAGGGTGAGGGTGAGTGTGAGGGTTAGGATTAGGTTACGGATACTGGTAAGCTGAGGGAGAAGTTGAGGGTTAGTGTTAAGGTGAGGGTTAGTGTTAGGGTTAGGGTGAGTCTGAGGGTTAGGATTAGGATTAGGGTTAGGGTTAAGGTTAGGTTGCGGTTGAGGGTGAGGGTGAGGGTTTGGGTTAGGATTAGGGTTAGGTTTAGGGTTAGGCTGAGGGTGAGGGTGAGGGTGAGAGTTAGGGTAAGGGTGAGGGTTAGGCTTAGGGTGATGTTTAGGGTGAGGGTGAGGGTTAGGGTGAGTGTATGGGTGAGGGTGAGACTGAGGTTTAGGGTGCGGGTGTGGGTTAGGTTTTAGGTGAGGGTTAGGGTAATGGTGAGCGTTAGGGTTAGGTTTAGGGTGAAGGTGAGAGTTATGGTTAGGGTTAGGGTGAGGGATAGGGTGAAAATGAGGGTTAGGTTTTTCGTGAGGGTTAGGGTGTGTGATAGGGTGAGGGTTAGGTTAAGGGTTACGCTTAGGGTGACGGTGAGGGTGAGGGTGAGGGTGGGGGTTAGGTTTAGGATTAGGGTTAGGGTTAGGTTTAGGCTGAGGGTGAGGTTTAGGGTTAGGGTTAGGGTGATGTTAAGTTTTAGGGAGAGGGTTAGGGTGAGGGTGAAGTTTAGTTTTAGTGTTAGGGTGAGGGTTAGGGTTCGGGTGATGTTTAGGACGAGGGTGAGTGTTAGGGTGAGGGTTCGGTTCGGGTGAGGGTTAAGATGTGGGTGAGGTTTAGGCTTAGGGTGAGTGTTAGGGTGATGGTGAGGGTTAAGTTGAGGGTGAGGCTTAAGGTTAGGGCTAAGGTGAGGGTTAGGTTTAGGGTTAGGGTTAGGGTGAGTGTTAGGTTGAGGGGTAGGTTTATGGTTAGAATGAGGGTTAGGGTTATTGTGATTGTTAGGGTTAGGTTTAGGGTTAGCTTTAGGATGAGGATAAGGGTTAGGGTGAGGGTTAGGGTTAGGTTGCGGTTGAGGGTTAGGTTTAGGGTGAGGGTTAGGGTTAGGGTTAGAGGTAGGGTTAGGGTGAGGGTGAGGGTTAGTGTTAGGGTTAGGGATAGGTTTAGGGTGAGGGTGATGATGAGGGTTAGGTTAAGGTTTAGGGGTAGGGTTAGGGTTAGGCTTAGGGTGAGTGTGAGGGTGATGGTAAGGTTTAGGGTGAGTGTTAGGGTTAGGGTTAGGGTAAAGGTTAGGGTTAGGTTGATGTTTAGGTTGAGGTGAGTGTTAGGCTGATGTTGAGGGTTAGGCTGAGGGTGAGGTTTAGTTTGAGGTTTAGCATTAGGGTGAGTGTTAGGGTTAGGGTTAGGCATAGGGTTATTGTGAGGATTAGGGTTAGGGTTAGGTTTAGGGTTAGGTTGAGGGTAAGCATTAGGGTGAGGTTTAGCGTGAGGGTTAGGGTTAGGGTGAGGGTCAGGGTTTGGGTTAGGGTTAGGGTGAGGGTTAGGGATAGGGTGAGGTTTAGCGATAGGTTTAGGGTTAGGGTGACAGTTAGGATTAGAGACAGGGTGAGGGTGAGGGTTAGGGTTAGGATTAGGGTTAGGGTAAGGGTTAGGTTGAGGGTGAGGGTGAGGTTTAGTGTGAGAGTGAGTTTTAGGTTAGCCTTAGAGTTTCTTTGAGGGTTAGCGTGAGGGTTAGGGTTAGAATTAGTGTGAGTGTGAGGGTTAGTTTTAGGGTTAGGGTGAGGGTGAGGGTTAGGGTGAGGGTTGGGGTTAGTGGGAGGTTTATTCTTAGGGCTAGGGTTATGGTTAGGGTGAGGGTAAATGTTAGGGTTAGGGTTAGTTTGAGGGTTAGCGTTACAGTTAGGGTTAGGGTTATTGTTAGCGTTAATTTGAGGGTGAGGGTAAGGGTAACGGGTAGAGTTAGGTTTGGGTGAGGGTTAGGATTAAGGTGAGGGTTAGAGTTAGGGTTAGGGTGAGGGGTAGGGTGACAGTGAGGGTGAAGGTTAGGGTGAGGGTTAAAGTTAAGATGAGGGTAAGGGTTAGGGTTAGGGGGAGGGTTAGGGTTCGTGTGAGGGTTAGTGTTAGTTTTACTGTTAGGGTTAGGGTGAGAATAAGGGTTAGGGTGAGGGTTAGTGTGAGGGTGAGCGTCAGGGTTAGGGTGAGGGTTAGGTTTAGGATTAGTGTGGGGGTTAGGGTGAGGGTGAGGCTTAGGGTAATGGTGAGGGTTAGGTTTAGTGTGAGGGTTAGGGTTAGAGTTAGGGTTAGGTTGAGGGTAAGGTTTAGGGTGACGGTCAGGGTGAGGTTGAGGTTTAGGGTTAGGATTAGGGTTAGAGTTAAGGTTAGGCTGAGGGTGAGGGTGAGGGTAAGGGTGAGGGTTAGGGTTAGGTTTAAGGTGAGGGTTAGTGTTAGGTTTTTATTTAGGGTGAGGATGAGGGTTAGGATGTGGTTGAGGTTTCAGGTGAGGGTGAGGGTTAGGGTGGGGGTGAGGGTTAGTGTTAGGGTGAGGGTTATGTTTAGGGTTAGGGTAAGGGTTAGTTTGAGGGGTAGGGTTAGGGTTAGGGTGAGAGTTAGGATTAGGGTGAGGGTTAGGTATAGGGTGAGGGTTAGGGTTAGGGTAACAGTGAGGGTGAGGGAGATTATGAGGGTTAGGATTAGGGTTAGGGTTAGAGTTAGGATGAGGGTGAGGGTTAGGGTTAGGTTTAGTGTTAGGGTTAGGCTGAGGGTGAGGGTGAGTGTGAGGGTTAGGGTTAGGTTTAGGTTTAGGGTTATTGTTGGGTGAGGGTTAGGGTTAGGCTTAAGGTTAGGATGAGGGTTAGGGTGAGTGGTCGGTCAATGTGAGGGTGAGGTTAAGTGGTAGTGTGAGGGTTAGATTTAGGGATATGGTTAAGGTTAGTGTGAGGGTACAGGTTCGGGTTCTGGTCAGGGTTAGGCTGAGGGTTAGCGTTCTTGTAAGGGTTAGGGTTTGGTATAGGGTTAGGGTTTTAGAGAGGGTAACGGTTAGGGTTAGGGTGAATGTGAGGTTTAGGATGAGGGTGAGGATTAGGCATAGGGTTAGGGTTAGGTTGAGGGTTAGGTTGAAGGTTAGGGTTAGGGTTAGGGTTAGGTTTACGGTGAGATTAAGGGTTAGGGTGAGGTTTAGGGTGAGTTTGAGGGTTAGGGCTAGCATTAGGGTTAGGGTGAGGGTTACGTTTAAGGTTAGGGTAAGGGTGAGGTTGAGGGTGAGGTTTAGGGTAAGGGTTAGGGTGAGGTTTAGGGTTATGGTTAGGGTTACGGTGAGGTTGAGTGCGAGGGTGAAGATTAGGGTGAGGGTCAGTATGAGGGTGAGGTTTAGGGTTAGGGTTAGCGTGAGGCTGAAGGTGAGGGTTCGGATTAGAGTTAGAGTTAGAGTTAGGCTGAGGGTGAGGGTTAGGGTGAGGGTTAGGGTTAGTGTAAGGGTTAGGTTGAGGCTGAGATTAAGGTTTAGGATGAGGGTGAGGGTTAGGGTTACGGTTAGGGTGAGCGTGAGGATTAGGGTGAGGGTTAGAGTTAGGCTTAGGTTTAGGTTTAGGGTGAGGGTTAGTGTTAGAGTGGGTGAGGGTTAGTATGAGGGCTAGGGTTAGGGTGAGGGTGAGGGTTATTGTGAGGGTTATTGTGAGGATGAGGGTTACGGTAAGGGTGAGGGTAAGGGTTAGTGTGAGAGTTAGGGTTAGGATTAGATTTAGGTTGAGGGCTAGGTTGACTGTGAGGGTTAGGTTTAGGGTTAGGGTTAGGGTTAGGGTGAGGGTTAAGTTGAAGGTTAGGGTTAGGTTTAGGGTGAGGGCTAGGATTACTCTTAGGGTTAGGGTTAGGGTAAAGTTTAGGGTGAGGGTGAGGGTTAAGTTGAGGGAGAGGGTTAGGGATAGGTTTAGGGTTAGTGTGAGGGTAAGGGTTAGGGTTAGGGTGCGGGATACTGTTAGGGTTAGGGTGAGGGTTAATTTGAGTGTAGGGTTATGGTTAGGTTGAGGGCTATGTTTAGTGTGATTTTTAGGGCTAGGGTTAGGTTTACGGAAAAGATTAGGGTTAGGGTGAGGGTAAAGGTTAGGGTGATGGTGAGGGTTAGAGTGAGGGTGAGGGTTAGGGTTAGTGTGAGGGTCAGGGTTAAGGATAGGATTAGGGTTTGGGTGAGGGTAAATATTACCATTAGGGTTAAGGTGAGTGTTATGGTGAGGATTAGCCTTAAGGTTAGGGTGACGGATAGGGTAAGGGTGAGGGTTAGGGTGGGGGTTAGGTTTACGGTGAGGGTAAGGGTTAGGGTGAGGTTTAGGCTGAGTGTGAGGGTTAGGGTTAGGGTTAGCATTACAGTTAGAGTGAGGGTTAAGGTGAGGGTTAGGTTTAGGGTTAGCTTAAGGGTGAGGGTGAGGGTGAAGGTTAGGGTCAAGATGAGGGCGAGGGTGAGGGTTAGGGTGAGAGTTACAGTTAGGGTTAGGGTGACAGATAGGGTGAGGGTGAGGGTGAGGGTTGGGTTAGGTTTACAGTGAGGGTAAGGGTTAGGGTGAGGTTTAGGGTGAGTGTGAGTGTTAGGGTTAGCATTACGGTTAGGGTGAGGGTTAGGGTGAGGATTAGGTTTAGGGTTAGCTTTACGGTGAGGGTGAGAGTTAAGGTTAGTGTCAGGGTTAGGGTAAGGATGAGGGTTAGGGTTCAGGTTAGTGTGAGGATTAGGGTTAGGGAAAGGATGAGGGTTAGATTTAGGCTGAGGGTGTTTGGGGGAGGGTGAAGTTTAGTATTAGGGTTAGGGTGAGGATTATGTTTAGTGTGAGGATTATGTTTAGTCTTTGGGTTAGGCTGAGGGTGAAGGTGAGGGTGAGGTTTGGGGTTAGAGTTAGGGTTAAGGGGAGGGTTAGGGTGAGGTTTAGGGTTAGGGTTAGTGTTAGGTTTAGGGTTAGGGTGAGGGTGAGAGTTAGGCTGAGGGTTAGGATTAGGATTAGTGTAAGGGTTAGGTTGAGTGTGAGGGTTAGGGTTAGGGTTAGGCTTAGTCTTAGGGTTAGGCTGAGGGAAAAGGTGAGGGTGATTTTAGGGTTATTGTGAGTGGTAGGGTTAGGATTAGGGTTTGGGTGAGGGCTAGGGTGAGGGTGAAGGTTAGGGTTAGTGTTAGGGTAAGGTTTAGAATTAGGGTGAGGTTTATGGTGAGGGTTAGGATGAGGGTTAGTGTTACAGTGACGTTGAGGGTTAGGGTTAGGTTGAGGTTTAGGGTTAGGATTAGGATTAGAATGAGGGTGAGTGATAGGATTAGGGTTAGGGTTAGGGTTACGTTTAGGTTTAGGATTAGTATTATGGTTAGGGTTAGGGTAAGAGTTATGGGGAGGGTGAGGGTGAGGGTGAGGGTGAGGGATACGTTTAGGTTTAGGGTTACGGCTAGGATTAGGGTTAGGACGACGGTGAGGTTTAGGGTTAGATTTAGGGTTAGTTGGAGGGTTAATGTTAGGGTTAGAGTTAGGTTTAAGGTTAAGATGAGGGTTAGGTTGAGGTTTAGAGTTAGGGTTAGGGTTAGGGTTAGGATTAGTTTTAAGGTGAGGGTGAGTGTGAGGGTTAGGGTTAGGCTTAGGCTTAGGCTTAGAGTTAGGTTGAGGTTGAGGGTGGGTGTGATGATTAGGGTTAGGGTTATGGTTATGGTTAGGGTTATGGTGAGAGTTAGGATGAGGGTTAGGGTTATGATTATGGTTAGGGTGAGAGTGAGGGTTAGGGTTAGTGTTAGGGTAAGGTTTAGAATTAGGGTTAAGGTTAGTGTGAGGGTCAGAATGATGGTTAGGGTTACAGTGAGGTTGAGGGTTAGGGTAAGTTTGAGGGTTAGGTTTAGGATTAGGATTAGAATGACGGTGAGTGGTAGGATTAGGGTTAGGGTTAGGGTTAGGTTTAGGTTTAGAATTAGTATTATGGTTAGGGTTAGGTTTAGAGTTAGGCTGAGGGTGAGGGTGAGGGTTAGGGTTAGTGTTAGGGTGAGGGTTAGGATGATGGTTAGGGTTAGGATTAAGATTAGGGTGAGGGCTAGGGTGAGGGTGAGGTTTAGGTTTAGGGTTAGGGTGAGGTTTAGCGTTAGGGTTAGGGTTAGTGTTACGGTTCGGGATAAGTTAAGGGTTAGGGTGAGGGGAAGGATTAGGGTTAGAGTCAGCCTGAGGGTTAAGGTTAGGGTTAGGGTGAGGGTTAGGATGAGGATTAGGGTTAGGATTAGGATTAGGGTGTGGGCTATGGTGAGGGTGAGAGTTAGGGTTAGTGTTTGGGTGAGGTTTAGGCTTAGGGTTATGGTTAGTATTTGGGTTAAGTTGTGGGCTAGTTTTAGGGTTAGATTTAGGTTTAGGGGAAGGGTTAGGTTGAGGTTTAGGGTTAGGGTTAGTGTTAGGGTTAAGGTTAGGGTGAGGGTGAGTGTGAGGGTTAGAGTTAGGCTTAGGCTTAGGCTTAGGGTTAGACTGAGGGTGAGTGTAGGGCTGAGGATTAGCGTTAGGGTTATGGTTATGGTTATGGTTAGGGTGAGGGTTAGGTTTCGGATTAGTGTTAGGGTGAGGTTGAGGGTTAGGATAAGGTTTAAGCTTAAGCTTAGGGTTAGGCTGAGCATGAGGTTGAGGGTGAGTGTTAGGTTTAGGGTGATGTTTAGGTTTATTTTTAGGGTAAGTGTTAGGATGAGGTTTAGGTTTAGGGTGAGGGTTAGGGTGGTAAGGGTAAAGGTGAGGTTTAGGCTGAGGGTGAGGGTTAAGATAAGGGTGAGGGTTAGGATCAGGTTTAGTGTGAGGGCTAGGGTGAGGGTTAGGGTGAGGTTTAGGGTTAAGGATAGGGTAAGGTTTAGGATTTGGGTTAGGGTGAGTGAGTGTGAGAGTTAGGGTTAGGGTTAAGGGTTAGTCTTAGCGTTAGGTGAGGGTTAGGGTTAGGGATTGGGTTAGAGTGAGTGTGAGGGTGAGGATTAGGGTTATGTTTAGTGTTAGGTTTAGGGTTTGGTTTAGGGTTAGGGTTAGGGTTAGTTTTAGGGTTAGGGTTACAGTGAGGGTTAGGGTTAGGTTTCGGGTTAGTGATAGGGTAAGGCTGAGGGTGATCGTGGGGGTGAGGATTAGGGTTAGGGTTAGGGTTAGGGTTATTGTTAGTGTTATATTTAGTGTTAAGTTTGTGGTGAGGGTGAGGCTAACGGTGAGGGTTATGGTTATGGTTATGGTCATGGTAGAGTGTTAGTCTTATTGTTAGGGTTAAGGTTATAGTTACTGTGAGGTTGAGGGTGAGCGTGAGGGTTAGGGTTAGTGTTAGGGTTAGATTTAGGGTGAGATTTAGGGATAGCCTTAGGTTTGGGATTAGGTTTAGGATTAGGGTGAGTGTGAAGGTTAGGGTGAGGGTAAGGCTTAGACTTAGGTTTAGGCTGAGGATGAGGGTGGGGGTGAGGATTAGGGATAAGGTTAGTGTTATTGTTAATTTTAGGGTTAGAATTCCCTTGAGGTTGAGGGTGAGGGTTAGGGTTACGTTTAGGGTGGGGATTAGGGTTAGGGTTAGCGTTAGGGTAAGGGTGAGGGTGAGGGTGAGGTTTAGGGTTAGATATAGGTTTAGGGGGGGGGTTAGTGTGAGGGTTATGGTTAGTGTTAGGATTAGGGTTAGGTTTAGGGTTAGCATTAGGGTTAAATTTAGAGTTATGGTGAGGGTGAGTGTGCAGGTGAGTGTGAGGGTGAGGGTTAGGATTAGGATTAGGGTTGGGGTGAGGGCTAGGGTGAGGGTGAGTGTTAGGGTTAGTGTTAGGGTTAGGTTTACAATTAGGGTTAGGGTTAGGGTGAGGGTTAGGATGAGGGTTAGGGTTTCAGTGAGTTCGAGGGTTAGGGTTAGGTTGAGGGTTAGGGTTAGGATTAGGAATAGAGTGAGGGTGAATTGTAAGATTAGGGTTAGGGTTACGTTTAAATTTAGGATTAGTATTATAGTTAGGGTTAGGATTAGAGTTATGGTGAGGGTGAGGGTGAGGGTGAGGGTGAGGGATACGGTTAGGTTTAGGGTGTGGTTTAGGTTTAGGGTAGGATTAGGTTTAGGATGATGGTGAGGTTTAGGGTTAGATTTAGGGTTACTTGGAGGGTTAATGTTAGGGTTGGTGTTAGGTTTAAGGTTAGGGTGAGGGTTAGGTTGAGGTTTAGGGTTAGGGTTAGGGTTAGGGTTAGGATTAGTTTTAAGGTGAGGGTGAGATTTAGGGTTAGGGTTAGGGTTAGGCTTAGGCTTAGGGTTAGGCTGAGGGTGAAGGTGTGGTGAGGATTAGGGTTAGGGTTATGGTTAGGTTTAGGGTTAGATTGAGAGTTAGGATGAGGGTTAGGGTTAGGATTAGGGTTAGGGTGAGGGCTAGGGTGAGGGTAAGGGTTAGGGTAAGGGTTAGGCTTTGGCTTAGGGTTAGGCTGAGCATGAGTTTGAGGCGGAGGTTTAGGGTTAGGGTTAGGGTGAGGTTTAGTGTTAGGGTTAGTGTTAGAATTAGGGTTAAGTTGAGGGTGAAGTTTAGGGGTAGAGTTAAGGTTAGGGTCAGGGTTAGGGTTAGGGTGAGTGTTAGGGTGGGCATGATAAGGGTAAAGGTGATGGTTAGGCTGAGTGTGAGGTTTCCGGTAAGGGTGAGGGTTAGGGTTAGGGTGATTGATAGGGTTAGGGTTAGGGTGAGGGTGAGGGTTAGATTGAGGATTAGTGTTAGGGTTAGTGTGAGGTCTTGGGTAAGGTTGAGGGTTAGGGTTAGGGCTAGGGTGAGGTTGAGGTTTAGGATTAGTATTAGGGTGAGGTTTAGGCTTAAGGGGATTTTTAGATTTAGTGTTATGGTGAGGTTTAGTGTTAATGTTAGGGTTAGGATTAATTTTACGGTTAGGCTTAAGGTGAGTGTTAGGTTGAGGGTGAGGGTTAGGGTTAGCGTTAGGATTAGGATTAGGGTTAGTGTTAGGGTGAGTGTGAGGGTTAGGGTTAGGGTTAGGTTTAGGGTTAGGGTGAGGGCTAAGGTGAGGGTGAGGGTTAGGGTTAGTGTTTGGGTGAGGTTTAGGGTTAGGATTAGGGATTGGGTGAGGGTTTGGATTAGGGTTAGTTTTAGGGTGAGTGTGAGGGTTAGGGTTAGGTTTAGGCTTAGGGTTAGGCTGAGGGTGAGGATGAGGGCGAGGGTTAGGGTTAGGGTGAGGGTTAGGGTTAGGGTTAGGGTGAGAATTAGGTTTCGGGTTAAGTTTAGGGTTAGGGTGAGGTTTATGGTAAGGGGTACTGTGAGGGTGAGGGTTAGGGTTAGGTTGAGGGTTAGGGTTAGGGTTAGAGTTAGGGTGAGGGTGAGGGTTAGGGTTAGTGTTACGGTGAGGGTTAGGATGAGTGTTAGGGTTAGGATTAGGATTAGGGTGAGGGCTAATGTGAGGGTGAGGGTTAGTGTTAGGGTTAGGGTGAGGTTTAGGGTTAGTGTTAGGGTTAGTGTTATGGTTCGGGTTACGTTTCGGGTTAGGGTGAGTGTTAGGGTTAGTGTTACGGTCAGCCAGATGGTTAAGGTTAGGGTTAGGGTGAGGGTTAGGATGAGGATTAGGGTTAGGATTATGATTAGGGTGAGGGCTACGGTGAGGGTGAGGGTTAGGGTTAGTATTTGGGTGAGGTTTAGGTTTAGGTTTAAGGTTTGAGTGAGGGTTAGGGGGAGGGTGAGGTTGAGGTTTAGGGTTAGGGTTAGGGTTAGTGTTAGGGTTAAGGTTAGGGTGAGGGTGAGTGTGAGGGTTAGGTTTAGGGTTAGGCTTAGGCTTACGGTTAGGCTGAGGGTGAGAATTAGGGTTAGGGTTATGGTTAGGGTTAGGGTTAGGGTGGGGGTTAGGGTTAGGATTAGGGTTAGGGTGAGGGCTATGGTGAGGGTGAGGGTTAGGATAAGGTTTAAGCTTAGGCTTAGGGTTAGGCTGAGTGTGAGGGTGAGGGTGAGTGTTAGGGTTAGGGTGATTGTTAAGTTTACGGTTAGGGTGAGTGTTAGGATGAGGTTTAGGTGTAGGGTGAAGGTTAGGGTGAGGATGATGGTAAGTGTAAAGGGGAGGTTTAGCCTGAGGTTGAGGGTTAAGATAAGGATGAAGTTTAGGATTAGGTTTAGGGTGAGGGCTAAGGTGAGGTTTAGGGTTAGGGATAGAGTAAGGTTTAGGATTTGGGTTAGGGTGAGTGACTGTGAGTGTTAGGCTGAAGGTTAGGGTTAGGCTTAGGGTTAGGTGAGTGTTAGGTTTAGGGTTTGGGTTAGTGTGGGTGAGGGTGAGGATTAGAGTTACGTTTAGGGTTAGGTTTAGGGTTAGGGTTAGTGTTAGTGTTAGGGTTATGGTTAGGATTACAGTGAGGGTTAGGGTTAGGGTTAGTGTTAGGGTTAGGCTGAGGGTGATGGTGGGGGTGAAGATTAGGGTTAGGGTTAGGGTTAGGGTTATTGTTAGTGTTTTGGTTAGTGTTAAGTTTGTGGTGAGCGTGAGGCTAACGGTGAGGGTTATGGTTATGGTTATGGTTAGTGTTAGTCTTATTGTAAGGGTTAAGGTTAGAGTTACTGTGAGGTTGAGGGTGAAGGTGAGGGTTAGGGTTAGTGTTAAGGATAGATTTAGGGTGAAGTTTAGGGATAGGTTTACGTTTAGGATTAGGGTTAGGAATAGGGTCAGTGTGAGGGTTAGGGTGAGGGTTAGGCTTAGGCTTAGGGTTAGGCTGAGGATGAGGGTGGGGATGAGGATAAGGGTTAGGGATAGTGTTATTGTTAGGGTTAGGGTTAGAGTTACCTTGAGGTTGAGGGTGAGGGTTTGGGTTAGGTTTAGGGTGGGGATTAGGTTTAGGGTTAGGGTTAGGGAAAGGTTGAGGGTGAGGTTTAGGGTTAGATATGGGTTTATGGGGAGGGTTAGGGTGAGGGTTAGGGTTAGGGTTAGTGTTAGGGTTTGGGTGAGGTTTAGGGTTAGGTTTAGGGTTAAGTTTAGAGTTACGGTGAGGGTGAGTGTGCAGGTGAGTGTGAGGATTAGGGTTAGGTTTAGGGTTAGGCTTAGGGTTGGGCTTAGTGTTAGGCTGAGGGTGAGGTTTAGGGTTAGGGTGAGGGTTAGTGTGAGGGTTATGGTGAGGGTTAGATTGAGGGTAGGGTTAGGTTTAAGGTTAGGGTGAGGGCTAGGGTGAGGGTGAGGTTTAGGTTTAGGGTAAGGGTGAGTTTTAGGGTTAGGGTTAGGATTAGGGTTAGGGTGTGGATGAGGTTTAGGGTAAGAGTTAGGGTTAAGGTGAGGCTGAAGGTGAGGGTTAGGGTTAGGGTTAGGAATAGGATTATGATAAGGTTTGGGTGAGTGTGAGGTTTAGGGTTAAGCTTAGTGTTAGGCTTAGGGTTACACTGAGGGTTAGGGTGAGGGTGAGCGTTAGGGTTAGGGTGAGGTTTAGGGTTAGGGTTAGGTTGAGTGTTAGTGTTCAGCTTATGTTTAGGGTTAGGGTGAGGGTTAGGGTTACGGTTAAGTTTTGCTTGAGGCTTAGGGTTAGGTTGAGGGTTAGGGTTAGGGTTAGGGTGAGGGTGAGGTTTAGGGTTAGGGTTAGGGTGAGGTTTAGGATGAGGATTTGGATTAGGATTAGGGTTAGGGTGAGGGCTATGGTGAGGGTGAGGGTTAGAGTTAGTGTTAGGGTGAATTTTAGGGTTAGGATGAGGGTTAGGATGAGGCTTAGTGTTACGATAAGGGTGAGGGTTAGGGTTAGGGTGAGGGTTACGGTTAGGATTAGGTTTAGGGTGAGGGTGAGGGTTAGAATTAGGGTTAGGGTTAGGGTTATTGTTACAGTTAGGGTTAGGGTTATGGTTACTGAGAGGGTGAGGGTGAGGGCTAGGGTTAGGGTTAGGCTAAGGTTTTTAGTGTTAGGGTTAGGGTTATTGTTAGGGTTAGGTTTAGGATGAGGTTTAGATTTAGGGTTAGGATTAAAATTAGGCTTAGGGTAAGGGTGAGGTTTAGGGTTAGGGTTAGGGTTAGTATTAGGGTAAGGGTTATGGTGAGGTTTTGGGTTAGGGTTAGGCTTAGGCTTTGGTTTAGGCTTAGGCCCAGTATATGGGTGAGTGTTTGGGTTAGTGTTAGGGTGAGGGTTAAGTTTAGGGTTAGGGTGAGGGTTAGGATGAAGTTTAGGTTTAGGATTAGAGTTAGGGTGAGGGCAAGGGTGAGGGTTAGGGTGAAGGTTCGGGTTAGGGATAGGGTTAGGTTTAGGATTAGGTTTAGGGTGAGGGTGAATATGAGGGTTAGGATTAGCATTAGGGTTACGCTTAGGGTTAGGGTGAAGGTTAGGGTTAGGGTTTGGTTAGAGTGAGGGTGAGGCTGAGGAGTAGGGTTAGGTTGAGGTTTAGGTTTAGGTTTAGGTTTAGGGTTAGTTTTACTGTTATGTTTCGGATTAAGTTTAAGTTTAGGGTTAGGATTAGTGTTATTGTTAGGGTTAGGATTAGTGTTACTGTTAGGGTTAGGGTTAGAGTTACGGTGAGGGTGAGGGTGACGGTGAGGGTTAGGGTTAGTGTTAGGGTGAGATTTAGCGTTAGGGTTTTGATTAGGGTTAGGGTTAGGGTGAGGGTTAGGGTTAGGGTTAGTGTGAGGGTGATGTTTAGGGTTAGGGTTAGGGATAAGGGGAGGGTTACGTCGAGGGTTAGGGTTTTGGTTCGTGTTAGGGTTAGGGTTAGGTTGAGGGTGAGGTTTAGAGTTAGGTTTAGGATTAGAGGGAGGTTTAGGTCGAGGATTAGCGTTAGGGTTAGTGTTAGGTTTAGGGTTAGTATTAGGGGTAGGTCGAGGGTTAGTGTTATTGTTAGGTTTAGTGTTAGAGTTGCAGTGAGGGTGAGGGTGAGGTTTAGGGTTAGAATGAGGTTTAGGGTGAGGTTTAGGGTTAGGGTTAGGGTGTTGTTGAGGTTTAGGGTTAGAGTTAGGGTTAGGGGGACGGTTAGGGTGAGTGTTAGGGTGAGGGTTAGTGTTAGAGTTAGGGATAAGGTGAGTGTTAAGGTGAGGGTGAAGGTAGGCTTAGGGTTAGGATTAGGAATAGGGTAAGGGTTAGAGTTAGTGTGAGGGTTAGGGTTAGGGTTCGGGTTAGGCTTAGGGTTTCGCTGAGGGAGAGGGTGAGCATGAGGTTTAGGGTTAGGGTCAGGTTTAGTGTTAGAGTTAGGGTTAGACTTAGGGTTTCGCTGAGGGAGAGGGTGAACATGATGGTTAGAGTTAGGGTGAGGTTTAGGAGTAGAGTTAGGGTAGGGTGAGGGTTAGGGTTAGGGTGAGGGTGAGGTTTAGGGGTAGAGTTAGGGTTAGGGTGAGGTTGAGAGTGAGGGTTAGGTTTAAAGTGAGGGTTACGGTTAGGTTTAGGGTGAGTGTGATGGTTAGATTGAGGATTAGTGTTCATTTAGTGTGATGTTTAGGGTGAGGATGAGGGTTAGGGTTAGGGTGAGGGTTAGGGTTAGGATTAGGGTGAGGTTTAGGGTTAGGGTGATGGTTAGGTTTAGTGTGAGTGTTTGTGTTAGGTTTAGGTTTAGTGTTAGGGTGAGGATTAGTGTTAGGGCGGGGGTTAGTGTTATGGTGAGGCTTATGGAAATGGTGAGAGTTAGGGTTAGGGTTATTGTTAGGGTTAGGTTTAGGGTTACAGTTACGGTGAGGGTGAAGGAGAGGGCTAGGGTAGGGTTAGGATGAGATTTTGGTTTAGGGTTAGGGTTAGAGTTAGGGTTAGGGTGAGAGTGAGGTTTACGGTTAGTGTTAGGGTTAGTGTTAGGGTTAGGGTTAGGGTGAGGGTTAGGGTGAGGGTTAGGCTTAGGCTTAGGCTTAGGCTTAGGCTTAGGACGAGCATGAAGGTTAGGGTTAGGGTTAGGGTTAGGGTTAGGGTGAGGGTTAGGGTTACGGTTAGGGTGATGGTTACCATGAGGTTTAGGGTTAGGATTAGGGTTAGGGTGAAGGCTAGGGTGAGGCTTAGGGTGAGGGTTAGGGTTAGGGATAGTGTTAGGTTTAGGATTAGTGTTAGGGTGAGGGTGAGTGTGAGTGTTAGGGTTAGGGTTAGGTTAGGCTTATGGTTAGGGGGACCGTTAAAGTTAGGGTTAGGGTTAGGGTGAAGGTAAGGCTGAGGATTAGGGTTAGGTTTAGGGTTTGGGTTAGGGTTATTGTTAGGGTTAGGGTTAGGGTTAGGGTTAGGGTTAGTTTGAGGGTGAGTTTTAGGGTAAGATATAGGTTTAGAGGGAGGGTTAGGGGGAGAGTTAGGGTGAGGGTCAGTGTTAGGGTTAGAGTGAGGGTGAGGGTTAGGTTGAGGTTTAGGGTTATGGTTAGGGTTAGGATTAGTGTGATGGTTAGTGTTAGGGTTAGTGTTAGTGTTAGGGTGAGGGTAAGTGTTAGGGTGAGGGTTTGTGTTAGGGTGAGGTTTATGGTTAAGGTGAGGGTTAGGATTAGGGTTAGGTTTACTGTTAGGTTTAGGTTTAGTGTTTGGGTTGCTGTGAGGGTGAGGGTGAGGGTTAAGTTTAGGTTTAGTGTGAGGTTTAGGGTTTGGGTTAGGGTTAGAGTTAGGTTTAGGTTGAGTGTGATGTTTGGGGTTAGACTTAGGGTTAGGGTGAGGTTTAGGTTGAGGTTTAGGGTTAGGGATACTTTTAGGGTTAGGTTTAGGTTGAGTGTTGGGTAGAGGGTTAGGGTTAGGGATAGGGTTAGGATAGGGTTAGGCTGAGGGGGAGTGTAAGGGTTAGGATGAGGTTTAGGTTTAGGCTTAGGGTTAGGCTGAGGGTGAGGTTGAGGGAGAGGGTTAGGGTTAGGTTGAGAATGAGGGTTAGAGTTAGTGGGAGGGTTAGGATGAGGGTTATGGTTAGGATAAGGGTTAGGGTGAGGGCTAGGTTGTGAGTGAGGTTTAGAGTTAGATTTAGAGTTAGGATTAGGGTCAGGTTTAGGGTGAGGGTGAGGGCGAGGTTTAGGGTTAGTGTTAGGGTTAGGGTGAGGCTAAGGGTGAGGGTTAGGGTTAGGGTTAGTGTTAGGGTTAGGGTTAATGTGAGGGATAGGGTTAGGGTGAGGGTTGGGATGAGGATTAGGGTTAGCATTAGGGTTAGGGTTAGAGTGAGTGTTAAGATTAGGGTTAGGCTTAGGGTTAGGGTTAGGTTTAGGGTTAGGATTAGTCTTATTGTTAGGGTTAGGGTTAGATTTATGGTGAGGGTGAGGGTGATGGTGAGGGTTAGGGTGGGTTTATGGTTAGGGTTAGGATTAGGGTTAGAGTGGGTGAGGTTTTGGTTTAGATTTAGAGTTAGGGGTAGGGTTAGGTCGAGGTTTAGGGTTAGGGTTAGTGTTAGGGTTAATGTTTGGGTGAGGGTTAGGTTACGGTTTAGGGTTAGGATTAGTGTTAGATTTCGGATTAGGGTTCAGCTCATGGCTAGGGTGAGGGTGAGGGTTAGGGTAAGGCTTAGGCTTAGGGTTAGGCTGAGCATGAGGTTGAGGGTGAGGATTAGGGTTAGGGTCCTCGGTAGTTTTATGGTTTGGGTGAGGGTTAGGATGAGATTTAGTGTTAGGTTGAGGGTTAGTTTGATTATGATGGTAAGGGTAAAGGTGTTGTTTAGGCTGAGGGTGAGGGTTAAGATAAGGGTGAGGGTTAGTGTTAAGTTTAGAGTTAGGGTAAGGTTTAGAGTTAGGGTTAGGGTGAGGGTTAGATTGAGGATTCGGTTTAGGGTTATCGTGAGGTTTAGGGTGAGGATGAGGGTTAGTGTTAGGGTGAGGGTGAGGGTTAGAATTAGGGTTATGGTGAGGGCTAGGGTGAGGTTGAGGGTTAGGGTTAGGTTTAAGGTGAGTGTAGGGTGAGGGTTAGGGTTAGGTTTAAGATTAGTGATAGGGATAGGTTTAGGATTAGGTTTAGGGTGAGGGTGTGTGTGAGGGTTAGGGTTAGCGTTAGGATTAGGCTTAAGGTTAGGGTGAGGATTAGGGTTAGGGTTTGGGTTAGGGTGAGGGTGAGGCTGAGGATTAGGATGAGGTTTAGGGTTAGAGTTAGGGTTAGGTTTAGGGTTAAGTTTAGGGTTAGGGTTAAGGTTAGGGTTAGGGTTACAATGAGGGTTAGGTTTAGGGTTAGGGTTAGGCTTAGGGTTAGGCTGAGGGTGATGGTGGGGGTGAGGATTAGGGTTAGGGTTAGTTTTAGGGTTATCGTTAGTGCTATGGTTAGGGTTAAGTTTGCTGAGAGGGTGAGGCTGAGGGTGAGGTTTATGGTTAGGGTTAGGTTTAGGGTTAATGTTATTGTTAGGGTTAGGGTTAGAGTTACGGTTAGGTTGAGCGTGAGAGTGAGGGTTAGGGTTAGGGTGAGGTTTAGAGTTAGGGATAGGGTTAGGGTTAGGGTATGGGGGAGGTTTAGGGTTAGAGTTAGGGTTACTTTTAGTTTGATTGTTAGTGTTAGGGTTAGGGTTAGTGTTAGGTTGAGGGGAAGTGTTAGGGTGAGGTTTTGGGTTACGGTGAGGGCTATCGTTAGGGTGAGGGTTAGGGTTATGGTTATTGTTAGCGTTAGGGATATGGTTACGGTGAGGGTGAGGGTGAGGTTTAGGGTTAGGGTTAGTGTTAAGGTCAGGGTGAGGGTGAGGGTTAGGTTGAGGTTTAGGGATAGTGTTAGGTTTAGGGTTAGGTTTTGGTTGAGGCTGAGTGTGAGGGTTAGGGTGAGGGTTAGGCTTAGATTTCGAGTTAGGCTGAGGGTGAAGGTTGTGGTGAGGATTGGGGTTAGGTTGATGATTAGGGTTAGGATTAGTGTTATGCTTAGGTTTAGGGTGAGGGTGAGCATTAGGTTGAGGTTTAGGTTTAGGGTTAGGGTTAGGATTAGTGTGAGGGTTAGTGTTAGGGTTAGGGTTAGTGTTGGGCTGAGGGTAAGTGTTAGGGTGAGATTTTGGTTTACGGTGAGCGTTATGGTTAGGGTGAGGGTTAGGGTTATGGTTATTGTTAGGGATAGGGATACGGTTACGGTGAGGGTGAGGGTGAAGTTAGGGTTAGGTTTGGGACGAGGTTTAGGTTTAGGGTTAGGTTAGATTTAGGGTTAGGGTTTGGGTTACGGTTAGGGTGAGGTTTAGGGTAAGGGTTCGGGTAATGGTTAGGGTGAGCGTTAGATTGAGGATTAGGGTTAGGGTTAGTGTGAGGTTTAGGGTGTGGATGAGGATTAGGGTTATGCTGAGGGTGAGGGTTAAGATAAGGGTGAGGGTTAGGGTTACGGTGAGGGTTAGGGTAAGGGTTCGGTTTATGGTTAGTGTGAGGGTTAGATTGAGGATTAGGGTTAGTGTTAGTGTGAGGTTTAGGGTGTGGATGAGGATTAGGGATAAGGTGATGGTGAGGGTTAAAATTAGGGTTAGTGTGAGGGCTACGTTGAGGGTTAGGGTTAGGGTGAGGTTTAGAATTAGGGTGAGGGTTAGGGTTAGTGTGAGGGTTAGTGTTAGGGTTAGGATTAGTGTTAGGGTGAGGGTAAGTAGTAGGTTGAGAGTCAGGGTTAGGGTGAGGGTTATTTTTAGTGTTAGGGTTAGGGTTACGGTTACTGTGAGGGTGAGTGTGAGGGTTAGGGTTAGGGTGAGCTTTAGTGTTAGGGTTATGGTTAGAATTAAGGTTAGTGTGAGGGTTAGGTTTAGGGGTAGAGTTATGTTTAGGGTCGGTGTTAGAGTGAGGATGAGGGTTAGGGTGAAGTTTAGGGTGGGGTTGACGGTAAGGGTAAAGGTGAGGTTTAGGCCAAGTGTAAGGGTTATGGTAAGGGAGAGGGTTAGGTTTAGGGTGAGGATTAGGGTAAGGGTTATGGTGAGGGTGTGGGTTAGATTGAGGATTAGTGTTAGGGTTAGTGTGAGGTTTAGGGTGAGGATGAGGCTGAGGGTTAGGGTGAGGGCTAGGGTGAGGGTGAGGGTTAGGGTTAGTGTTAGGTTGAGGTTTAAGTTTAGGGTGATGGTTAGGGTTAATGTGAGGGTTAGGGTGAGTGTTAGGGTTAGGGTGAGTGTTAGGGTTAGGGTTAGGGTTATGGTTACAGTGAAGGTAAGAGTGAGGTTTAGGGTTGGGCCTAGGATGAGGTTTAGGTTTAGGGTTTGGGTTAGAGTTAAGGTTAGTGTTAGGATGAGGTTTAGGGTTAGGATTAGGGTACGGGTGAGGGCTATGGTGAGGGTTAGGGTCAGGGCTAGGAATAGTGATAGGTTTAGGTTTAGGATGAGGGTTAGGGTGAGTGTGAGTGTGAGAGTTAGGGTTAGGCTTAGGCTTAGGCTTAGGCTTAGGGTGAGGGTGAGGGTTAGGGCTAGGGTTTGGGTTAGGGTGAGGATGTGGGTGTTTATTAGGATTAGTTTTAGGATTAGGTTTAGCGTTAGGGTTAGGGTTACGGTGAGGGTTAGGGTTAGGCCTAGGTTAGGCTTAGGGTTAGGCTGAGGGTGAGGGTGGGTGTGAGGATTAGGTTTTGGCCTAGGGTTAAAATTCTGGTTATTGTTAGTGTTTTGGTTTGGGTTAAGTTTGAGTTGAGGGTGAGGCTGAGGGTGAGGGTTACTGTTAAGGTTAGGATTAGGCTTAGGGTTAGGCTGAGGGTGAGGTTGGGAGTGAGGAATAGGTTTTGGCTGATGTTTAGTTTTAGGGTTAGGGTGAGGGTTAGGATGAGGGTTAGGGTTAAGATTAGGTTTAGGGTGAGGGCTTCGTGAGGGTGAGGGTTAGGGTTAGGCTTAAGCTTAGGCTTTGGGTTAGGCTGAGGGTGAGGGTGAGGGTGAGGTTTAGGGTTAGGGTGATGGACTGGGTTAGCGTTAGGGTGAATGTTAGGATGAGGGTTATGGTTAGGATGAGGATTAGGGTGAGCGTGACGGTAAGAGTAAACGTGAGGGTCAGGCTGAGGGTGAGTGTTCCCCAAACGGTGAGGGTTAGGATTAGGGTGAAGGTTAGGGTTAGGGTTAGGGTGAGAGTTAGGATGAGGGTGAGGTTTAAGGTTAGGTTTATGGTGAGGGATAGGGTTAGGGTGATGTTTAGGTTTAGTGTTAGGGTGAGGTTTAGGGTTAGGGTTAGGTTTAGGATCAGTGTGAGTTTGAGGTTTAGGGTTAGAGATAGGGTTAGGGTGAGGGTTACAGTGAGGGTTAGGGTTAGGGTTAGGTTTAGGGTTAGGTTTTGAGTGAAGGTTAGGGTGAGGGTGTGTGTTAGGGTTAGGGTTGGGGTGAGGGTTTGGTTTAGGATTAGGGTTAGGGTGAGGGCTGGGGTGAGGGTGAGGTTTAGGATTCGGTTTAGGGAGAGGGTGAGTGTGAGGGTTAGGTTTAGGGTTAGGGTGAGGTTGAGGATGAGGATGAGGGTTAGGGTTAGGGTGAGTGTTAGGGTTAGGGTTAGGGTGAGAGTTAGGTTTTGGGTTAAGTTTAGGGTTAGGCTGTGTGTTAGGTTGAAGGTGTCGGTAAGGTTAATGATGAGGGTAAGTCTGAGGGTGAGGGTTATGGTAAGGATGAGGGTTAGGGTTAGGGTGAGGGTTATGGTTAGGGTTAGAGTTAGGTTTCACCTGAGGGTGAGGGTGAGGATTAGGCTTAGGGTTAGGGTGAGGTTTAAGGTTAGAATTATGGTTAGGGTGAGGGTTAGTGCGCGGGTTAGAGTTAGGATTAGTGTTAGGGTTGGGTTAGGGTTAAGGTTAGGGTGAAGGTTAGGGTTAGGGATAGGGTTACATTTAGGATTATGGTTAGGGTGTGGGTGAGGGTGAAGTTCAGGGTTAGGGTTAGGCTTAGGCTTAGAGTTAGGCTGAGGGTGAGGGTGAGGGTTAGGTTTAGGGTGAGGGTTAGGGTTAGGCTTAGGTTGAGGGTTAGGATAAGGTATAGGGTTGTGATTCGGGTTAGGTTGAGGGCTAGGGTGAGGGTTAAATTTAGGGTTAGGTTTAGTGTGAGGTTTAGGGTTTGGGTTAGGTTTAGGGTTATGGTGAGGGTTCGGGTTAGGGTTACTGTATGGGTGAGGGTTTGGGTTAGGTTGAGGGTTAGGGTTAGGGTTAGGCTGAGGGTTAGGTTGGGGATGAGGAATAGGTTTTGGGTGATGGTTAGCGTTTGGGTTAGGGTGAGGGTTAGGATGAGATTTAGGGTTAGGATTAGGTTTAGGGTGAGGGCTAGGGTGAGGGTGAGGATTAGGGTTAGGGTGAGGTTTAGGCTTAGGGTTATGCTGAGGGTGAGGGTATGGTTGAGGGTTAGTGTTAGGTTGATGGATAGGGTTAGGGTTAAGGCAAGTGTTAGGATGAGGGTTATGGTTAGGGTGAAGGTTAGGGTGAGCGTGATGGTAAGAGGTGAGGGTTAGGCTGAGGGTGAGTGTTCCTCTAATGTTGAGGGTTAGGATTAGGATGAGGGTTAGGATAAGGGTTAGGGTGAGGGTTAGGGTAAGTGTGAGGGTTAGATTGAGGATTAGGTTTAGGGTAACTGTGAGGTTTAGGGTGAGGTTGAGGGTTAGTATTAGGGTGAGGGTTAGGGTTAGAATTAGGGTTAGGGTGAGGGCTACGGTGAGGGTGAGGTTTAGGGTTAGGGTGAGGTTTAGGGTTAGGGTGAGAGTTAGGGTTACTGTTAGGGTTAGGGTTAGAGTTAGGGTTAGGGTAAGGGTGAGGGTAATTGTTAGGGTGAGGGTTAGGTTTAGGGTGAGGTTTATGTTTAGGGTTTTTGTTAGGTTTAGGGTTAGGTTTACAGTGAGGGTGAGGGTGAGGGTTAGGGTTAGTGTGAGGTTTAGGTTTAGGGTTAGGGTTTAAATTATGTTTAGTTTGAAGGTGAGGTTTAGGGTTAGAGTTAGGGTTAGGGTGAGGGTTAGGATGAGGGTTAGGGTTAGGGTTAATTTTAGTTTTGTGGTTAGGGTGAGGGTTAGGGTGAAGGGTAGGGTTAGGTTTATGATTAGGATTAGGGTTAGGGTGAGGGTGAGTGTGTGGGTTAGGGTTAGGTTTAGGGTTAGTCTTAGGGTTAGGCTGAGGGTTAGGTTGAGGGTGAGGGTTATTGTAAGAATGAGGATTAGCGTTAGGTTTAGTTTGAGGGTTAGGATGAGGGTTAGGTTTAGGATTAGGGTTAGGGTGAGGGCTAGGGTGAGGTTGAGATTTGGGGTTCGGGTTAAGGTGACGTTTAGGGTTAGGGTTAGGGATAGGGTCAGAGTGAGTTTGAGGTTTAGATTTAGAGATAGGGTTAGGGTGAGGGTTAGGGTGAGCGTTCGGATTAGTGTTAGTGTTAGCATTAGGTTTAGGGTGAGGGTTAGTGTTAGGGTGTGTGTTAGGGTTAGAGTTAGGTTTAGGATTAGGGTTAGGGAGAAGGTGAGTTTGAGGGTTAGGTTTAGGGTTAGGTTTAGGGTTAGGCTTAGGGTTAGGCTGAGGTTTAGGATGAGGGTGAGTGTTAGGGTTAGTGTGAGGGTTAGGGTTAGGGTGAGGGTTAGGATAAGGGTTAGGGTTAGATTTAGGGTGAGGGTGATGGTTAGGGTTAGGGTTAGGGTTAGTGTGAGGTGTAGGGTGAGGATGAGGTGTAGGGTGAGGATGAGGATTAGGGTTAGTGTGAGGGTTAGGATTAGAATGAGGGTTATGTTGAGCGTTAGGTTTAGGGCTAGGTTTCAGGTGAGGTTTACGGTTATGGTGAGGGTTAGAGTTAGTGGGAGGTTTAGAGTTAGTGTGAGGGTAAGTGTTAGGGTGAGGGTTAGGGTTAGGGTGAGGGTTATGTTTAGGTTGAGGTTTAGGGTTATGATAAGGGTGAGGGTGAGGGTTAGGGTTAGGGTGAGGTTTAGGGTTAGGTTTAGGGTTAGAGTTAGGGTTACGGTGAGGGTGAGGTTTAGTGTTAGAGTTAGGGTTCAGGTGAGGTTTAGGATGAGGGTTAGGGTTAGGGTTAGTTTTAGGTTTAGGGATAGGTTGAGGTTTAGGGTTAGGTTTATGATTAGGATTAGGGTTAGGGTGATGGTGAGTGTGTGGGTTAGGGTTAGGTTTAGGGTTAGGCTTAGGGTTAGGCTGAGGGTTAGGTTGAGGGTGAGGATTAGTGTTAAGGTTAGTGTTAGGGTTAGGGTGAGGGTTAGGATGATGGTTAGGATGAGGGTGTGTGTTAGGTTTAGGGTTAGGGTGAGGGTTAGGTTTTGGATTAGGGTTAGGGTGAGGGCTGGGGTGAGGGTGAGGTTTAGGAATAGGGTTAGGGGGAGGGTGTGTGTTAGGTTTAGGGTTAGGGTGAGAGTTAGATTTTGGATTAGGTTTAGGGTGAGGGTTGGGGTGAGTGTGAGGTTTAGGAATAGGGTTAGGGAGAGGGTGCGTGTGAGGGTTAGGGTTAGGGTGAATGTTAGGGTTAGGGTTAGTTTGAGATTTAGGTTTCGGGTTAAGTTTAGGGTTAGGGTGAGTGTTAGGTTGAGGGTGTCGGTAAGTTTAAAGGTTAGAGTTAGTCTGAGGGTCAGGGTTACCGTAAGGGTGAGGGTTATGGTTAGGGTGAGTGTTATGGTTAGGGTTAGAGTTAGGGTTCAGCTGAAGGTGAGGGTGAGGTTTAGGGTTAGGGTGTGGGTGAGGTTTAGGTTTAGAGTTAGGTTTGGGGTGAGGTTTACGGTGAGGGTTAGGGTTATGGATAGGGTTACATTTTGGATTATGGTTAGGGTGTGGGTGAGGGTGAGGGTTAGGCTTAGGCTTAGGCTTAGGCTTAGGGTGAGGCTGAGGGTAAGGGTGAGGGTTAGGGTTAGGGTGAGGGTTAGAATTAGGGTTAGGGTGAGGGTTAGGATGAGGTATAGGGTTAGGATTCGGGTTAGGTTGAGGGCTAGGGTGAGGGTTAAAGTTAGGATTAGGTTTAGTGTGAGGTTTAGGGTTTGGGTTAGGTTTAGGGTTAGGGTGAGGTTTAGGGTTAGGTTACTGTATGGGTGAGGGTTAGGGTTAGGGTTAGGGTTAGGCTGAGGGTTAGGCTGGGGGTGAGGAATAGGTTTTGGGTGATGTTTAGCGTTTGGGTTAGGGTGAGGGTTAGGATGAGGGTTAGGGTTAGGATTAGGTTTAGGTTGATAGCTAGGGTCAGGGTGAGGATTAGGGTTAGGGTGAAGCTTAGGCTTAGGGTTAGGCTGAGGGTGAGGGTGAGTGTGAGGGTTAGTGTTAGGTGGATGGATAGGGTTAGGGTTAGGGTGAGTGTTAGGATGACAGTTAGGGTTAGGGTGAGGGTTAGAGTGAGAGTGATGTTAAGAGTAAAGGTGAGGGTTAGGCTGAGGGTGAGTGTTCCCCTAAGGTTGAGAGTTAGGATTAGGGTGAGGGTTAGGTTAAGGGTTAAGGTGAGGGTTAGGGTGAGGGTGAGGGTTAGGGTTAGGTTTAGGGTGAGGGCTACGGTGAGGGTTAGGTTTAGTGTGAGGGTTAGGGTGAGGGTGAGGATGATGGTAAGTGTAAAGTTGAGGGTTAGTATAGGCTGAGGCTGAGGGTTAAGATAAGGGTGAGTGTTAGGCTTAGAGTGAGGGTTAGGGTAAGGGTTCAGGTTAGAGTTAGGGTGAGGGTTAGATTGAGGATTAGGGTTAGGGTTAATGTGAGGTTTAGCGTGAGGATGAGGGTTAGGGTTAGGTTGAAGGTTAGGGTTAGAATTATGGTTAGGGTGAGGGCTAGGTTGAGGTTTAGGGTTAGAGTTAGGGTTAAGGTGAGGTTTAGGGTTAGGGTGAGGGTGAGGTGAAGGTTCAGGTTGAGGGTTAGGCTGAGGGTAAGGGTTAGTGTTAGAGTTAGGTTTAGGGTGAGGGTAAGGGTCAGGGTTAGGGTGACGGTGAGGGTGACGGTAAGGGTGAGGTTTAGGTTTGGGGTTAGGGTTAGGGTGAGGGTTAGGGTGAGGGGTAGTGTTAGGGTTAGTGCGAGGATTAGGGATAGTGTGAGGGTTAGGGTTAGAGTGACAGTAAGGCTTAGGGTGAGGGTTAGGGTTAGGGTGAGTGTTAGCATTACGGTTAGGTTGAGGGTTAGTGTTAGGTTGGAGGTTACGGTTAAGGTGAGGGTTAGGGTGAATGTTAGGGTTAGGGTGAGTGATAGGATTAGGGTTAGGGTGAGGGTTAGGCTTAGGGTGATGTGTAGAATGAGGGTAAGTGATAGGGTGAGGGTGAGAGTAAGGGTTAGGGTATGGGTGAGGGTTAAACTTAGGGTTAGAGTTAAGGTAATGCTGAGGGTTAGGGTGAGGGTGAAGTTAAGGGTGAGGATTAGGGTGAGGGTTAGGGGTAGTTTTAGGGTTCTAGTTAGGATGAGAGGTAGGATGAGGGGTAGGTTTAGAGTTAAGGTTAGAGTTAGTGTGAGGGTTAGGGTTAGGGTGAGGATAAGGTAAGGGTGAGGGTTGGGGTGAGGGTGAGGGTTAGGGTTACTCAATGTGGGGGTTAGGGTTACGGTTATGGTGAGGGTTAGTGTTAGGATTATGTTTTGGGTGAGGGTGAGTATTTGACGATGAGGGTTCTGGAGAGTGTGAGGGTTAGGGTTTCAGTGAGGGTTAGGGTTAAGGTGAGTGTTAGGGTGACGGTGAGTGCAAAGTTTAGGGTTGGGGTTAGGGTTAGAGTGAGGGGTAAGGTGAGGGGTAGGATTATGCTTAGGGTGAGGTTTAGGGTTACTGTGAGGGTTAGGGTTAGGGTGAGGTTTAGGGTTACTGTGAGGGTTCAAGTTAGGGTTAGGCTTAGTGTTAGGGTGAAGGTAAGGGTTTGGTTGAGGGTTAGGGTTAGGGTGAGGGTTAGGGTTAATGTGAGGGTCAGGGTTAGGTTGAGAGTTAGGGTTAGGTTGAGGGTTAGGGTGAGGTTGAGGGTGACGGTAAGGCTTAGGGTTAGTGTTAGGGTGAGGGTGAGTGTGAGGTTAGGGATAGGGTTAAAGTTAGGGTTAGGGTTAGGCTGAGGGTGAGGGTGAGGGTGAGACTGAGGGTTAGGGTGTGGGTGAGGGTTAGGTTTAATGTAAGTTTAAGGGTGAAAGTGAGTGTTAGGGTGCAGGTGAGGGTTAGAGTTAGGGTTAGGGTTAGTATCAGGGTTAGGTTTAGGGTTAGGTTGAGAGTTAGGATGAGGGGTAGGGTTAGGGTTAGGGTTAGGGTTAGGCTGAGGGTGAGGTTGAGGGTGAGGGTTAGGGTTAGTTTGAGTGTTAGGGTTGGGAATAGGGTGAGGGTTAGGATGAAGGTTAGGGTGAGGGTAAGGTTTAGCTTTAGGGTTAGGGTGAGTGTGAGGGTTAGGGTTAGGGTTAGTGTTAGGGTGAGGGTAAGTGTTAGTGTTAGGTTTAAGTTTACGGTGAGGGTGAGGGTTAGGTTTAGGTTGAGGGTTAGGGTTAGGGTTAGGGTGAGGGTGAGGGTGAGGTTTAGGATAAAGGTTAGGGTTAGTGTTATTTTTAGGGTTATGGTTAGGTTTATGGTTACGTTGAGGGTGAGGGTTAGGGTTAGGGTGAGGTTTAGGTTTAGGTTTAGGTTTAGGGTTAGGGTTAGGATGAGGTTTAAGGTGAGTGTTAGGGTTAAAGTTTGAGTGAGGGTTTGGGTTATTGTGAAGGTTAGGGTTAGGGTTAGGGCTAAGGTGAGGGTTAGGGTGAGGGTAATGTAAAGGTAAGGGTGAGGTTTTTGATGAGGGTGAGGGTTACGGTAAGGGTGACGGTTAGTGTTAGGGTGAGGGTTAGGGTTAGCAATAGGGTTAGTGTGAGGACTAAGGTGAGGGTGAGGGTTAGGGTTAGGGTTAGGTTTAGGGTGAGGGTTAGGCTTAGGCTGAGGGTTAGGGTTAGTGGGAGGGTTGGTATTAGGGTTAGGCTTAGTGTTAGGGTGAGCGTAAGGGTTAAGGTGAAGGTTAGGGTTAGGGTGAGGGTTAGGGTTAGGGTGAGGGTCAGGGTTAGGGTTAGCGTTAGGCTGAGGGTTAGGTGAGGGTTAGGGTTACTGTTAGGGTAAGGGTTAGTGTTAGGTTGGGGGTTAGTGTTAGTGTTAGAGTTAGGGTTAGGGTTAGGGTTAGGTTGAGGGTTATGTTGAGGGTGAGGGTTAGGGTTAGGTTTAGGTTTATCGTGTAGGTAAGTGATAGCGTTAGGGTTAGGGTGAGTGTTAGAATTAGCATTAGGGTTGGAGTGAAGGTTAGGGTGAGGGTTAGGTTTAGGTTTAAGATGAGCTTGAGGGTGAGGTTTAGGGTTAGGGTGAGTTTTAGGGTTAGGGTGAGGGTTAGGGTTAGTGTTAGCGTGATGGTAATGGTGAGGGTGATGGTTAGGGTTAGAGTTCGGGTGAGGGTTAGGTTTAGTGTGAGGTTTAGGGTGAGGATGAGGTTAAGGCTTAGGGTGAGGTTTAGGTTAAGGTTGAGTGTTAGGGTTAGGGTTAGGGTTAGTGTGAGAGTTAGGGTTGGGGTTAGGTTTAGGATTAATGTGAGGGTAAGAATTAGGGTGATGGTTAGGGTGAGGGTGAATTTTAGGGTTAGGAATAGTGATAGGGTTAGTGTTACACTGAGCATGAGGGTGAGGGTGAGGGTTAGGGTTAGGGTTAGGGTGAGTTTGATGGTAAGGGTAAAGGTGAGGGTTAGGATGAGGGTGAGGGTTAAGATAAGGGTGAGTGTTAGGGTTAGAGTGAGGGTTAGGGTAAGGATTCGGGTTAGGGTTAGGTTGAGGGTTAGATTGAGGATTAGGGTTAGGGTTAATGTGAGGTTTAGGGTGAGGATGAGGGTTAGGGTTAGGTTAAGGGTTAGGGTTAGAATTATGGTTAGGGTGAGGGCTAGGGTGAGGTTTAGGGTTAGGGTTAGGGTTAGGGTGAGGTTTAGGGTTAGCGTGAGGGTGAGGTGAAGGTTCAGGTTGAGGGTTAGGCTGAGGGTAAGGGTTAGGGTTAGAGTTAGGTTTAGGGTGAGGGTAAGGGTGAGGCTTAGGGTGACGGTGAGGGTGACGGTAAGGGTGAGGTTTAGGTTTGGGGTTAGGGTTAGGGTGAGGGTTAGGGTGAGGGGTAGTGTTAGGGTTAGTGTGAGGATTAGGGATAGTGTGAGGGTTAGGGTTAGAGTGATGGTAAGGCTTAAGGTGAGGGTTAGGGTTAGGGTGAGGGTTAGCGTTAAGTTTAGGTTGAGGGTTAGTGTTAGGTTGGAGGTTAGGGTTAGGGTGAGTGTTAGGGTGAGTGTTAGGGTTAGGCTGAGTGATAGTACTAGGGTTAGTGTGAGGGTTAGGTTTAGGGTGATGGGTAGAATGAGGGTGAGGGTTAGGGTGAGGGTGACCATTAGGGTTAGGATATGGGTTAGGGTTAAGGTTAGGGTGAGGCTTAAGGTAATGCTGAGGGTTAGGGTGAGGGTGAAGTTAAGGTTTAGGATTAGGGTGAGGGTGAGTGTTAGGGTTAGGTTTATAGTTAGGGTGAGGGGTAGGGTGAGGGGTAGGGTTAGAGTTAAGTTTAGAGTTAGTGTGAGGGTTAGGGTTAGGGTGAGGATAAGGTAAGGGTGAGGGTTGGGGTGAGGGTGAGGGTTAGGGTTACTCTTAGTGTGAGGGTTAGGTTTACGGTTATGGTGAGGGTTAGGGTTAGGCTTATGTTTAGGGTGAGGGTGGGTGTTAGAGTGAGGATGAGGGTTCTGGAGAGTGTGACGGTTAGGGTTTCGTTGAGTGTTAGGGTTAGGGTGAGGTTTAGGGTTAGGGTTAGGATTAGGGTTAGGTTTAGGGTGAGGGTGAGGTTTGGGGTTAGAGGTAGGGTTAGGGGGACTGTTAGGGTGACGTTTAGGGTTAGGGTTAGTGTTATGGTTATGGTTAGGGTGAGGCTGAGGTTGAGGTTTAGGGTTAGGGTTAGTGTCAGAGTTAGGGTTAGGGTGAGAGTTAGGGTGAGTGTGAGGGTTAGGCTGAGGTTTAGGTTTATGATTAGGGTAAGGGTTAGGGTGAGTGTGAGGGTTAGGGTTAGGGTTAGGCTTAGTCTTAGGTTTAGGCTGAGGGTGAAGCTGAGGGTGAGGGTTAGGGTGAGGGTTAGGGTTAGGATTAGGTTTAGGATTAGGGTTAGGGTGAGGGCTTGGGTGAGGGTGAGGGTTAGGGTTAGTGTTAGGGTAAGGTTTAGGATTAGGGTAAGGGTTAGGGTGAGGGTTAGGATGAGGGTTAGCTTTACAGTGAGGTTGAGGGTTAGGGTTAGGTTGAGGGTTAGGGTTAGGATTAGAATTGGAGTGAGGGTGAGTGTTAGGATTAAGGTTAGGGTTAAGGTTAGGTTTAGGTTTGGGATTAGTGTTATTGTTACCCTTAGCTTTAGAGTTATGGTGAGGGTGAGTGTGAGGGTGAGGTATAGGGTTAGGTTTAGGGTGAGGATTAGGGTTAGGGCTAGGATTAGGGTTAGGACGACGATGAGGTTTCGGGTTAGATGTAGGGTTAGGTGGAGGGTTAATGTTAGGGTTAGTGTTCATTTTAAGGTTAGGGTAAGGGTTAGGTTGAGGTTTAGGGTCAGGGTTAGGGTTAGGATTAAGTTTAAGGTGAGAGTGAGGGTTAGGTTAGGGTTAGGGTTAGGATTAGGCTTAGTGTTAGGGTGAGTGTGAGGGTTAGGGTTAGGGTTAGGCTTAGGGTTAGGTTGAGGGCTAGGGTGAGGGGGAGGTTTAGGGTTAGTGTTTGCGTGAGGTTTATGGTTAGGGTTAGGGTTTGGGTGAGGGTTAGGATTGTGGTTATTGTTAGGGTTAGTGTGCGGGTTTGGGTTAGGCTTAGGCTTAGGGTTAGGCTGAGCGTGAGGGTGAGGGTCAGGGTTAGGTTTAGGGTGAGGGTTAGGGTGTGGGTTAGGGTGAGAGCAAGGGTTCGGGTTAAGTTTAGGGTTAGCGTGAGGGCTAGGGTAAGGGTTACAGTGTTGGTGTGGTTTGGGGTTAGGTTGAGGGTTAGGGTTAGGTTTAGAGTTAGGGTGAGGGTGATGGTGAGTGTTAGGGTTAGTGTTAGGGTGAGGGTTAGGATGAGGTTTAGGGTTATGATTAGGTTTAGTGTGAGGGCTAGCGTGAGGTTGAAGTTTAGGGTTAGGGTTAGGGTGAGGTTTAGGGTTAGGGTTAGGGTTAGTGTTATGGTTTGTGTTACGTTTCGGGTTAGGGTGAGGTTTAGGGTTAGGGTTACGGTCAGCCTGAGGGTTAAGGTTAGGGTTAGAGTGAGGTTTTGGATGATGATTTGGGTTAGGATTAGGGTTAGGTTGAGGGCTAGGGTGAGGGTGAGGGTTAGGGTTAGTGTTTGGATGAGGTTTAGGTTTAGGGTTAGGGTTTGGGTGAGGTTTAGTATGTGGGTTAGAGTTACGGTGAGGGTGAGGGTTTGGGTTATGTTGACGGTTAAGGTTAGGATTTGGGTTAGGGTGAGGCGTTAGTTTTAGGGTTAGATTTACGCTTAGGGGGAGGGTTAGGTTGAGGTTTAGGGTTAGGGTTATGGTTAGTGTTAGGGTTAAGGTTAGGGTGAGGGTGAGTGTGAGGGTTAGGGTTAGGGTTAGGATTAGGCTTACGGTTAGGCTTAGGGCGAGAGTGGGGGTGAGGATTAGGGTTAGGGTTATGGTTAGGGTTAGGGTTAGGGTGAGGGTTAGGGTTAGGGTTAGGTTGAGGGTGAGGTTTAGGGGTAGAGTTAGGGTTAGAATCAGGGTTTGGGTCAGGCTGAGGGTTAGGGTGGGGTGATTTTAATGGTAAAGTTGAGGTTAAGGCTGAAGGTGAGGATTAAGGTAAGGGTTAGTGTTAGTGTTAGGGTGATGATTAGGGTTAGGGTTAGGGTGAGGGTGAGGTTTAGATTGAGGATTAGTGTTAGGGTTATTGTGAGGTTTAGGGTGAATATGAGGTTTAGGGTTAGGGATAGGGATAGGGTGAGGTTGAGATTTAGGGTTAGTGTTAGGGTGAGGTTTAGGGTTAGGGTTAAGGTTAGGGTGAGGGCTAGGGTGAGGGTGAGGGTTAGGATTAGGGTGATGGTTAGGTTTATGGTTAGGGTGAATGTTAAGATGAGGTTTAGGTTTAGGGTGAGGGTTAGGTTGAGGATGATGTTAAGAGTAAAGGTGAGGTTTAGGCTGAGGGTGAGGGTTAAGATAAGGGTGAGAGTTAGGATTAGGTTTAGTGTGAGGGCTAGTTTGAGGGTTAGGCTGAGTTTTAAGCTTAGGGATAGGGTTAGGTTTAGGATTTGGGTTAGGGTGAGTGAGTGTGAGCATTAGGGTTAGTGTTAGCGTTAGGCTTAGGGATAGGGGAGGGTTAGGGTTAGGGTTTGGGTTAGAGTGAGGGTGAGGGTGAAGATTAGGGTTAGGTTTAGGGTTTGGTTTAGGGTTAGGGTTAGTGTTAGGGTTTGGGTTAGGGTTAGTGTTACGGTGAGGGTTAGGGTTAGTGTTAGGGTTAGGCTGAGGGTGATGGTGGGGGTGAGGATTAGGGTTAAGATTAGTGTTATTGTTTGGGTTAGTGTTAGAGTTACCTTGAGGTTGAGGGTGAGGGTTAGGGTTAGGGTTAGGGTGGGGTTTGGGTTAGGGTTAGGGTTAGGGTTAGGGTGAGGGTTTGGTTTAGGGGTAGATATAGGTTTAGGGGGAGGTTTAAGGTGAGGATTAGGGTTAAGGTGAGGGTTACGGTTAGGGTGAGGTTTAGGGTTAGGGTTATGTTTAAGTTTCGACTTATGGTGAGTGTGAGTGTGCGGGTGAGTGTGAGCGTTAGGGATAGGTTAGGGTTAGGTTTAGGGTTAGGCTTAGGTTAAGGCTGAGGGTGAGGTTTAGGGTTAGGGTGAGGGTTAGTGTTAGGATTATGGTGAGGGTTAGAATGAGGGTAGGGTTAGGATTAGGGTTAGGGTGAGGACTAGGGTGAGGGTGATGTTTAGGATTAGGGTTAGGGTGAGGGCTATGGTGAGGGTGTGGTTTAGGGTTAGGGTTTGGCTGAGGTTTAGGTTTAGCGTTAGGGTTAGGTTTGGGGTGTGGGTGAGGTTTCGGTTAAGGTTACGGTTAAGTTGAGGCTGAGGGTGAGGGTTAATGTTAGGGTTAGGCATATTATTAGTTTAAGGTTTAGGGTGAGTATGAGGGTTAGGGTTAGGTTTAGTGTTAGTCTTAGGGTTACACTGAGGGTGAGGGTGAGGGTTAGGGTGAGAGTTAGTGTTCAGGTTAAGTTTAGGGTGAGGGTGAGGGAGAGGGTTAGGGTTACGTTGAGCGTGAGGTTTAGGGTTAGGTTGAGGTTTAGGGTTTGGGTTAGGGTTAGTGTTAGGGTGAGGTTTAGCATGAGGATTAGCGTTAGGATTAGGGTTAGTGTGAGGGCTAGGGTGAGGGTGAGGTTTAGGGTTAGTGTTAGGGTGAGGTTTAGGTTTAGGGGGAGGATTAGGATGAGGGTTAGGGTTACGGTAGGGTGAGGGTTAGGGTTAGGGTGAGGGTTAGGGTTAGGATTTGTCTTAGGGTGGGGGTTAGTTTTAGGGTTAAATTTAGGGTTAGGGGGAGGGTTAAGTTGAGGTTAAGGGTTAGGGTTAGGGTTAGTGTTAAGATTAAAGTTAGGGTGAGAGTTAGGGTTCAGGTTAAGTTTAGGGTGAGGGTGAGGGTTAGGTTGATGGTTAGGGTTAGGGTGAGGGTTAGGGTGAGGTTTAGGATGAGGATTAGTGTGAGGATTAGTGTTAGGGTGAGGGCTAGGGTGAGGGATAGTGTGAGGGTGTGTTTTAGGGTTAGTGTTAGGGTGAGTTTTAGGTTTAGGGTGAGTGTTAGGATGAGGGTTAGGGTTACGGTAAGGGTGAGGGTTAGGGTTAAGGTGAGGGTTAGGGTTAAGATTAGGTTAAGGGTCAGGGTGAGGGTTAGGATTAGGGTTAGGGTTAGGGTTATTGTTAGGGTTAGGGTTAGGGTTACCGTTACTGAGAGGGTGAGGGTGAGGGTTAGGGTTAGGGGTAAGGTGAGGTTTTTTAGTTTTAGGGTTAGGGTTAGGATGAGGTTAGGGTTAGGGTTAGTGTGAGGTTTAGTGTTAGGGTTAGGGTTAGGGTGAGGCTGAGGAGGAGCGTTAGGGTTAGGGTTAGTGTTAGAGTTAGGGTTACAGTGAGGGTTAGAGTGAGGTTGAGGGTTAGGCTTAGTGTTAGGATTAGGATTAGTGTAAGGATTAGTGTGAGTTTGAGGGTTAGGGTTAGGTTTAGGCTTAGGTTTAGGCTGATGGTGAGGATGAGGGTGAGTGTGAGGGTTAGGGTTAGGGTTTGGGTGATAGTGTTCGGGTTAAATTAATGGTTAGGGTGAATGTTAGGGTTAGGGTTATGGTGAGCATGAGGGTTAGGGTTAGGTTGAGGATTGGGGTTAGGCTTAGGATTAGGGTGAGGGTTATGGTTAGGGTTATGGTGAGGGTTAGGATGAGATTTAGGGTTAGGATTAGGGTTAGGGTGAGGACTAGGGTGAGGGTGATGTTTAGGGTTAGAGTTTGGGTGAGGTTTAGGGTTAGGGTTAGAGTTTGGGTGAGGGTTATGATGAGGGTTAGGGTTACGGTGAGGTTGAGGGTTAGGGTTAGGTTGAGGGTTAGGGTTAGGATTTGGGTTAGAGTGAGGGTTAGTTTCAGGGTTATATTTAGGGTTAGTGGGAGGGTTAGGTCAAGGGTTAGGGTTAGGTTTAGGGTTAGTGTTAGGGTATAGTTTAGGGTGAGGGTTAGGTTGAGGTTTAGGGTTAGGGATAAGGTTAGAGTTAGGATTAGGGTTAGGGTGAGTGTTAGTTTGAGGGTTAGGGTTAGCGTTAGGGTTAGGGTGAGGGTTAGGGTTAGGGTTAGGATTATTGTTAGTGTTATGGTTATGGTTAAATTTGCAGTGAGGGTGATTCGGAGGGTGAGGGTTATGGTTCGGGTTTGGGTTAGGGTTAGTTTTAGGGTTAGTGTTATTGTTATGGTTAGGGTTAGCGTTACGGTGAGGTTGAGATGAGGGTGAGGATTAGGGTTAAGGTGAGGTTTAATTTTAGCGTTAGGGTTAGGGTTAGGGTGAGGGTGAGGTTTAGGGACAGATTTAGATTTAGGGGGGAGGATTAGGGTGAGGTTGAGGGCTAGGTTTAGTGTTAGGTTCAGGGTGAGGGTGAGGGTTAGGTTGAGGTTTAGGGATAGGGTTAGGTTTAGGATTAGGGTTAGGGTGAATGTGAGTGTGAGGGTTAGGATGAGGGTTAGGCTTAGGCTTAGGTTTAGGCTGTGCTTGAGTGTGGGTGTAAGGATTAAGATTAGGGAGATGATTACGGTTAGGGTTAGTGTTATTGTTAGGGTTAGGGTTATAGTTACATTGAAGGTAAGGGTGGGGGTGAGGGTTAGCGTTAGGGTTAGGGTGGGGTTTAGGGTTAGGGTTAGGGTTAGGGTGATAGTGAGGTTTAGGATTAGATATAGGGTCGGGGGGAGGGTAAGGGTGATGGTTAGGGTTAGGGTTAGTTTTAGAGTTAGGGTGAGGGTGAAGGTTAGGTTTAGGTTTAGTGTTAGGCTAAGGGTTAGGCTGAGGGTGATGGTGAGGGAGAGGGTTAGGGTTAGGTTGAGGGTTAGGGTTAGGTTTATTGGGAGGGTTATGATGAGGGTAAGGGTCAGGATTATGGTTAGGGTGAGGGTTAGGGTTACGGAAGGGTGAGGGTTAGGGTGAGCGTGAGGGTTAGGTTTAGGATTAAGGTGAGGGTGATTGTGAGGGTTAGGATTAGGGTTAGGGTTAGGGTTATTGTTAGGGTTAGGGTTAGGGTTATGGTTATGGTGAGGGTGAGGTTTAGGGTTAAGTTTAGGGAGAGGTTTTTAGTGTTAAGGTTAAGGTCAGAGTTAGGGTTAGGGTTAGGGTGAGGTTGAGGGGTAGAGTTAGGGTTAGGGTGAGGGTTGGGTGAGGGTTAGGGTTAGGGTGAGGGTTAAGTTGGGGGTGACCGCAAGTTTAAAGATGAGTGTTAGGCCTAGGGTGAGGGTTATGGTAAGGATAAGGGTTAGGGTTATGGTGAGGGTGAGGGTTAGATTGAGGATTAGTGTTAGGGTTAGGGTGAGGTTTAGGGTGAGGATGAGGGTTAGGGTTAGGGTGAGGGCTAGGGTGAGGTTGAGGTTTAGGGTTAGTGTTAGGGTAATGTTAGGGTTAGGGTGAGGCTTATGGTTATGGTTAGGGTTAGGTTTAGTGTTAGTGTTAGGGGTAGTGTTGTGGTATGTTTAAGGTTAGGGTTAGGGTTATTATTAGGGTTAGGGTTAGGATGAGGTTTAGGTTTAGGGTTAGGGTTAGGCTTAGTGTTTCGCTGAGGGAGAGGATGAGCATGAGGGTTAGGGTTAGGGTTATTTTTAGGGTTAGGGTTTGGTCGAGGGTTAGTGTTATTGTTAGGTTTAGTGTTAGAGTTGCGGTGAGGTTGTGGGTGAGGGTGAGGGTTGGGGTTCGGGTGAGGTTTAGCGTTAGGGTTAGGGTGAGGGTGAGGTTTAGGGTTAGAGTTAGGGTTAGGGTGACGGTTAGGGTGAGGTTTAGGGTGAGGGTTAATGTTAGATTTAGGGATAGGGTGAGTGTTATGGTGAGGGTGAGGGTTAGGCTTAGGGTTTGGATTAGGAGTAGGGTAAGGTTTAGAGTTAGTGTGAGGGTTAGGGTTAGGGTTTGGGTTAGGCTTAGGGTTTCGCTGAGGGAGAGGGTGAGAATGAGGGTTAGGGTTAGGGTCAGGTTTAGGTTTAGGGTTAGGGTTAGGCTTAGGGTTTCGCTGAGGGAGAGGGTGAGCATGAGGGTTAGGGTTAGGGTGAGGTTTAGGAGTAGAGTTAAGGTAGTGTGAGGATTAGGGTGAGGGTTAGGGTTAAGGTGAGTGTGAGTCTTTGGGTTAGAGCTAGGGTTAGGGTGAGTTTCAGGGTGAGGGTTAGGTTTAGAGTGAGGGTTAGGGTTAGGGTTAGGATGAGAGTGATGGTTAGATTGAGGATTAGTGTTCGGTTAGTGTGAGGTTTATGGTGAGGATGAGGGTTAGGGTTAGGATGAGGGTTAGGGTTAGGATTAGGGTGAGGTTAATGGTTAGCGTGTTGGTTAGGGTTAGTGTGAGTGTTTGTGTTATGTGTAGGTTTAGTGTTAGGGTGAGGGTAAGTGTTAGGGTGAGGGTTAGTGTTATGGTGAGGGTTATGTTAAGGGTGAGGATTAGGGTTAGGCTTATTCTTAGGGTTAGGTTTAGGGTTACGGTTACGGTGAGCGTGAGTGTTAGGGTTAGGAAGAGGTTTCGCTTTAGGTTTAGGGTTAGTGTTAGGGTTAGGGTGAGAGTGAGGTTTACGGATAATGTTAGGGTTAGTGTTAGGGTTAGGGTTAGGGTTCGGGTTAGGCTTAGGCTTAGGCTTAGGCTTAGGATGAGCATGAGGGTGAGGGTTAGGGTTAGGGTTAGGGTGACGGTTAGGTTTAGGGTTAGGGTGAGGGTTACCATGAGGTTTAGGGTTAGGATTAGGGTTAGGCTAAAGGCTAGGATTAGGCTTAGGGTGAGGGTTAGGGTTAGGGATAGTGTTAGGTTTAGGATTAGGGTTAGGGTGAGGTTGAGTGTGAGGGTTAGGGTTAGGGTTAGGTTAGGCTTAACATTAGGGTGAGCGTTAGAGTTAGAGTTAGTTTTAGGGTGAGGGTAAGGCTGAGGATTACTGTTAGTTTTAGGGTTAGGGTTGGGGTTATTGTTAGGGTTAGGGTTAGGGTTAGAGTTAAGGTGAGGGTGAGGGTGAGGTTGAGGGTTAGGATTAGGGTTAGATTGGGGTTTAGGGTTAGGGTTAAGGTTAATGTTAGTGTGAGGGTGAGTTTTAGGATTGGATATAGGTTTAGGGGGAGGGCTAGGGTGAGGGTTAGGGGGAGGGTCAATGTTAGGGTTAGAGTGAGGGTGAGGGTTAGGTTGAAGTTTAGGGTTAGGTTAGGGTTAGGATCAGTGTGATGGTTAGTGTTAGGGTTAGGGTTAGTTTTCGGGTGAGGGTAAGTGTTAGGGTGATGGTTTGGTTTAGGGTGAGGTTTATGGTTAGGGTGAGGGTTAGGATTAGGGTTAGGGCTACTGTTAGGTTTAGGTTTAGGGTTTGGGTTGCGGTTAGGGTGAGGGTGAAGGTCAGGTTTATGTTTAGTGTGAGGTTTAGGGTTTGGGTGAGGGTCAGAGTTAGGTTTTGGGTGAGGGTGAGGTTTAGGGTTAGACTTAGGGTTAGCGGGAGGTTTAGGTTGAGGATTAGGGTTAGGGTTAGTTTTAGGGTTAGGTTTAGGTTGAGAGTTAGGGAGCGAGTTAGGGTTATGGATAGGGTTAGGAATAGGGTTAGGGTGAGGGTGAGGTTTAGATTTAGATTTAGGTTTAGGGGTAGGGTTATTTCGAGGGTTAGGATTAGGGTTAGTGTTAGGGTTAAGGTTAGGGTGAGGGTTAGGTTGAGGCTTAGGTTTAGGGTTAGTGTTAGGGTTCGGATAAGGCTTAGGGTGAGGGTGAGTGTGAGGGTTAGGGTTAGGGTTAGGCTTAGGCTTAGGGTTAGGCTGAGGGTGAGTTTGGGTGATGATTAGGGTTAGGGTGATGGTTAGGGTTTGGGTTACGGTGAGGAATAGAATATGGTTTATGGTTCGGAATAGGGTTAGGGGGAGGGCTAGGGGGAGGGTGAGTGTTAGGCTACGGCTTAGGCTTAGGTTTAGGCTGAGCATGAGGTTGAGGGTGAGGGTTAGGGTTATGGTCCTGGGTAGGTTTACGGTTAGGGTGAGGGTTAGCATGAGATTTAGTGTTAGGGTGATGGTTATGGTGATTATGATGGTAAGGGTAAAGGTGAGATTTAGGCTGAGGATGAGGTTTAAGATAAGTGTGAGGGTTTGGTTAAGTTTAGGGTTAGGTTAAGGTTTAGGGTTAGGGTTAGGGTTAGGGTTAGATTGAGGATTCAGTTTAGGGTTAGTGTGAGGTTTAGGGTGAGGATGAGGGTTAGTGTTAGGGTGAGGGTGAGGGTTAGAATTAGGTTTAGGGTGAGGGCTAGGGTGAGGGTGAGGGTTAGGGTTAGGGTTAGGATGAAGGCTAGGGTGAGGGTTAGGTTGAGGTTTAGGGTTAGTGATAGGGTTAAGTTTAGGATTAGGGTTAGGGTAAGGGTGAGGATGAGGGTTAGGGTTAGGTTTAGGTTTAGGCTTACGGTTAGGGTGAGGGTTAGGTTTATAGTTTGGTTTAGGGTGAGGGTGAGGCTGAGGATTAGGGTTAGGTTTAGGGTTAGGTTTAGGGTTAGGGTTACATTGAGGGTTAGGGTTAGGGTTAGGCTTAGGGTTAGGCTGAGGGTGAGGGTGGGGGTGAGGATTAGGGTTAGGTTTAGTTTTAGGTTTATCGTTAGTGCTATGGTTAGGGTTAAGTTTGCCGAGAAGGTGAGGCTGAGGATGAGGGTTATGGTTAGGTTTAGGGTTAGGGTTAGTGTTATTGTTAGGGTTAGGGTTAGAGTTACCATTAGGTTGAGGGTGAGGGTGAGGGTTAGGGTAGGGTGAGGTTTAGGGTTAGGTTTAAGGGTTAGGGTTAGGTTTAGGGTTAGGGTATGGGTGAGGTTTAGGGTTAGAGTTAGGGTTAGGGGGAGGGTTAAGGTGAAGTTTAGGGTTAGGGTTAGTGTTAATGTCAGGGTGAGGGTGAGGGTTAGGTTGAGGTTTAGGGATAGAGTTAGGTTTAGGTTTGGGGTTTGCTTGAGGGTGAGTGTGAGGGATAGGGTCAGGGTTAGGTTGAGACTTAGGGTTACGCTGAGACTTAGGGTTAGGCTGAGGGTGAGGGTTAGGTTTAGGATTGGGGTTAGGTTGATGGTTAGGGTTAGGGTTAGTGTTATTTTTAGCGTAAGGGTGAAGGTGAGGGTTAGGTTGAGGTTTAGGGTTAGGGTTAGGGTTAGGGTTAGTGTGAGGGTTAGTGTTAGGTTTAGGTTTAGTGTTAGGGTGAGGGTAAGTATTATGGTGAGGCTTTGGGTTACGGTGAGGGTTATTGTTAGGCTGAGGGTTAGGGATATGTTTATTGTTAGGGTTAGGGTTACGGTTACAGTTTCGGTGAGGGTGAGGGTTAGGTTTAGGTTTAGGATGAGGTTTAGGGTTAGGGTTAGGGTTAGGGTGAGGTTTAGGGTAAAGGTTCGGTTTATGGTTAAGGTGAGGCTTATATTGCGGATTAATGTTAGGTTTAGTGTGAGGTTTAGGGTGAGGATGAGTATTAGGGTTAGGCTGAGGGTGAGTGTTAAGATAAGGGTGAGGGTTCGGGTTAGGGTGAGGGTTAGGGTAAGGTTTTGGGTTATGGTTAGGGTGAGGGTTAGATTGAGGATTAGGGTTATGGTTAGTGTGAGGTTTAGGGTGAGGATGAGGATTAGGGTTAGGGTGAGGGTGAGGGTTAGAATTAGCGTTAGGGTGAAGGTCAGGGTTAGGGTTAGGGTTAGGGTTAGAGTGAGGTTTAAGATTAGAGTGAGGGCTAGGGTTAGTGTGAGGGTTAGTGTTAGGGTTAGGGTTAGTGTTAGGGTGAGGGTAAGTTTTAGGTTGAGGGTTAGGTTTAGGGTGAGGGTTATTGTTAGGGTTAGGGTTAGGGTTTCGGTTACTGTGAGGGTGAGGGTGATGGTTAGGGTTAGGGTGAGCTTAAGTGTTAGGGTTATGGTTAGAATTAGGGTTAGTGTGAGGGTGAGGTTTAGGGGTAGAGTTATGTTTAGGGTGAGGTTTAGGGTGAGGTTTAGGGTCAGGGTGAAGTTTAGGGTGGGGGTGAAGGTAAGGGTAAAGGTGAGTGTTAGGCCAAGGGTGCGGGTTACGGTAAGGGTGAGGGTTAGTGTTAGAGTGAGGGTTAGGGTCAGTGTTAGGGTGAGGGTCAGGGTTAGATTGAGGATTAGTGTTAGGGTTAGTGTGAGGTTTAGGGTGAGGATGAGGGTTAGGCTTAGGGTGAGGGCTAGGAAGAGGGTTAGGGTTATGGTTAGTGTTAGGGTGAGGTTTAGGGTTAGGGTGATCTTAGGGTTAGTGTGAGGGTTAGTGTTAGGGTTAGGGTGAGTGTTATGGTTAGGGTTATTGTTAGGGTTAGGGTTAGGGTTACAGTTACGGTGAAGTTAAGGGTGAGGTTTAGGGTTGGGGTTAGGATGAGGTTTAGGTTTAGGTTTTGGGTTAGAGTTAGGGTTAGGGCTAGGGTGAGTTTGAGGTTTAGGGTTGGGGTTAGGATGAGGTTTAGGTTTAGGCTTTGGTTTTGAGTTATGGTTAGGGTTAGGGTGAGGGTGAGCTTTAGGGATAGAGTTAGGATTAGTGTTAGGGTTAGGTTTAGGGTGAGGGTTAGGTTTAGGCTTAGGGTGAGGGTTAGGATGAGGTTTAGGGTTAGGATTAGTGTTAGGGTGAGGGCTATGGTGAGTGTTAGGGTGAGGGTTAGGGTTAAGGATAGGGTTATGTTTAGGATTAGGGTTAGGGTGAGTGTGAGTGTGAGCATTAGGTTTAGGGTTAGGTTTAGACTTTTGGTTAGGGTGACGGTTAGGGCTAGGGTTTGGGTTAGGGTGAGGGTGTGGCTGATTATTAGGGTTAGGCTTAGGGTTAGGGTTAGGGTTAGGTTTAGGTTTATGGTGAGTGTTAGGGTTAGGCCTAGGTTAGGCTTAGGGTTAGGCTGAGGGTGAGGGTGGGGGTGAGGATTACTTTTAGGGATAGTGTTAAAATTCGGGTTATTGTTAGTGTTTTGGTTTGGGTTAAGTTTGTGGTGAGGGTGAGGCTGTTGTTGAGGGTTAAGTTTAGGGTTAGGTTTAGTGTGAGGTTTAGGGTTTGGGTTAGTTTTAGGGTTAGGGTGAGGGTTAGGGTTAGGGTTACTGTATGGGTGAGGGTTAGGGTTAGGTTGAGGGTTAGGGGTAGGGTTAGGCTGAGGGTTAGTTTGGGGGTGAAGAATAGGTTTTGGGTTATGGTTAGTGTTCGGGTTAGGATGAGGGTTAGGATAAGGATTAGGGTTAGGATTAGGTTTAGGGTGAGGGCTAGGGTGAGGGTGAGGATTAGGGTTAGTCTCAGGCTTAGGCTTAGGGTTAGGCTGAGGGTGAGGGTGAGGGTTAGTGTTAGGTTGATGGATAGGATTAGGGTTAGGGTGAGTGTTAGGATGAGGGTTAGGATTAGGGTGAGTGTTAGGGTGAGCGTGATGGTAAGAGTTAAGCTGAGAGTTAGGCTGAGTGTGAGTGTTCCCCTCAGGGTGAGGGTTAATATTAGTGTGAGGGTTAGGATAAGGGTTATGTTGAGGGTTAGGGTGAGGGTGAGGGTTATATTGAGGATTATGGTTATGTTTAGTGTGAGGTTTAGGGTGAGGATGAGGGTTAGGGTTAGGGTGAGGGTTAGGGTTTGAATTAGGGTTAGGGTGAGGGCTAGGGTGAGGGTGATGGTTAGGGGTAGGGTGAGGTTTAGGGTTAGGGTGAGAGTTAGGGTTACTGTTAGGGTTAGTGTTAGAGTTAGGGTTAGGGTAAGCTTGAGGGTAAGTGTTAGGGTGAGTGTTAGATTTAGGGTGAGGGTCATGGTTAGGGTGAGGGTTAGGTTTAGTTTTAGGGTTATTGTTAGGTTTCGGGTTAGGGTTACAGTGAGGGTGAGGGTGAGGGTTATGGTTAGGGTGAGGTTTAGGGTTAGGGTTAGGGTTTGAATTAGGGTTAGGTTGAGTGTGAGGTTTAGGTTTAGAATTAGGGTTAGGGTGAGGCTGAGGCTGAGGGTGTGGGTTAGGGTAAGGATTAGGTTTATGGTTAGGCTTAGTTTTATTGTAAGGGTTAGGGTTATGGTTACGGTTAAGGTAAGGGTTAGGGTTAAGGTGTAGGTTAGGGTGAGGGTTAGGTTTAGGTTTAGGGTGAGGGTTAGGTGAGGGTGAGGGTTAAGGTTAGGTTGAGGTTTAGATTTAGGGTGAGGGTTAGGGTTAGGATTAGGGTTAGGCTGAGGGCTAGGGTGAGGTTTAGGTTTAGTTTGAGGTTTAGTGTTAGGGTTAGTCTTAGTGTTAGGTTGAGGGTAAAGATTAGGTTGAGGGTTAGGGATAGGTTTAGGTTTAGGGTGATGTTAAGGGTGAGAGTGAGGGTTAGGGTCAGGGTGAGTGTTAGGGTTAGCATTATCGTTAGGGTGAGGGTTATTGTGAGGGTTAGGGTAAGGTTAGGGTGAGAATTAGGGTTAGGGTGAGGGTTAGGTAGAGTGTGAGGGTAAGGGTAAGTGTGATGGTTAGGGTGAGTGTAAGGATTATGGTAAGGGTGTGGGTTAGTGTGAGGGTTAGGTTTAGGTTTACAGTAAGGGTTAGGGTTAGGGTGAGTGTTAGGTTTGGGGTTAGGGTTAGGCTGACGGTGAGATTGAGGTTTGGAATCAGGGTGAGGGTTAGGTTTAGGGTGAGGGTTAGGATTAGGATTAGGGTTAGGGTGAGGGCTAGGGTGAGGGTGAGGGTTAGTGTTAGGGATAGGGTTAGGGTGAGGGTTAGGGTTAGGCTAAGGATTAGGGTTAGTGTAACGCTTAGTTTTAGTGTTAGGGTTAGTGTTAGGGTGAGCATAAATTTTAGGGTTAGGATTAGGGTTAAGTTGAGGGTGAGGGTTAGGTTAAGGGTGATGGCTAGGGTTAGGGTGTGGGTGAAGGTGAGGGTTAGGATAAGGGTTAGGGTTAGGGTTATTTTTTTGGTGTAGGGTTAGGTTTATGGTTACGTTGAGGGTGAGGTTGAGGGTGAGGGTTAGGGTTAGGGTGATGTTTAGGGTTTGGGTTAGGTTTAGGTTTAGGGTTAGGATGAGATTTATGGTGAGGGGTAGGGTTAAGGTTAGGTTTAGGGTAAGGATTTGTGTGAAAGTTAGGATTAGGGTGAGCGTTAGGTTGAGGATTAAGGTTTGGATTAGGGTTAGGGTGAGAGTGAGTGTTAGGCTGAGTTTAAGGGTTAGCTTAGGGTTAGGGTTATGGTGAGGGTTAGTGTGAGGTTAAGGGTTAGGTTGAGGGTTAGGCTTAGTGTGAGGTTTAGGGTGAGGTTGAGAGTTAGGGTTAGGGTTAGGGTGAGGTTAAGGTTTAGGGTGAGGTTTAGGGTGAGGGTGAGTGTTAGGGTTAGCATTAGGGTTAGGGTGAGTTTTAGTGTGAGTGTTTTGGTTAGGTTAGGGTGAGGTTTTGGGTTAGTGTGAGGGTTAGGGTGAGGGAAAGGTAAGGGTAAGGGTGAGGTTTTTAGTGAAAGTGAGGGTTACAGAAAGGGAGAGGGTTAGGGTTAGGGTGAGGGTTAGGTTTAGGAAAAGAGTTAGTGTGAGGGATAAGTGAGGGTGAGGATTAGGGTGAGGGTTAGGTTTAGGTTGAGGGTTAGGTTTAGGCTGAGCGTTAGGGTTAGTGTGAGGGTTGGTGTTAGGGTTAGGCTTAGTGATAGGGTCAGGGTAAGGTTTAGGGTGAGGGTTGGATTTAGGGTGAGGGTTTGGGTTAGCGTTAGGGTAAGGGTAAGGGTTAGGATTAGGTCTAGGTTTAGGGTTATTGAGGTTTAGCGTTAGTTTTAGTTTAAGGGTTAGGGTTATGGTTAGTGTGAGGATTAGGTTGAGGGTTATCGTGAGGGTTAGGGTTAGTCTGAGGTTTAAGGTTAGGCTGAGGGTGAAGGTGATTGTGAGAGTTAGGGTTAGGGTTAGGGTTAGAGTTATGATGAGGGTGAGGGTTAGGTTTAGGATTAGGGTTAGTGAGAGGTTTTGGGTTAGGTTAAGTGTTAGGATGAGGGTTAGGGTGAGGGCTAAGGTTAGGTTTAGGTTGAGGTTAGATTTATTGTGAGGTTTAGCATTAGGGTTAGGGTTAGGGTGACGGTGAGGATAAGGTTTAGGGTGAGGGTTAGGGTGACGATTAGGGTTAGGGATAGGGTTAGGGTTAGGGTGACTGTTAGCTTGAGGGTTAGGGTTAGGGTTAGGGTTAAGGTTTCTGGTCAGGGTTAGGGTTCAGTTTAGGTTTAGGTTAAGGGTTTCGTGTTTGGGTTAGGGTTAGGGTTAGGGTGAGGTTTAGGGTGAGGGTGAGGGTTAGGTTTAGGTTTATGGTGTGGGTAAGTGATAGTGTGAAGGTTAGGATTAGTGTTAGTGTTAGCAGTAGGGTTGGGGTGAGGATGAGGGTTAGGGTTAGGGTTAGCGTGTTTTAGGGTTAGGGTTAGGGTTAGGGTTAGGGTGAGTGTTAAGGTTAATGTGAGGGTTAGGTTTAGGGTGAGGATAAAATAAGGGTGAGGGTTAGGGTGAGGGTGAGGGTTAGGGTTACTGTTAGGGTGAGGTTTAGTTTTAGGATTAGTGTTAAGGTGAGGGTAAGTGTGAGGGTTAGGGTTAGGCTTAGGGATAAGTTGAGGTTGAGGGTGAGGGGCAGGGCTAGCCGTGAGGATTAAGGTTAGGGTGAGGGTTAGGTTTAAGGTTAGGGTTAGGGTTATTGTTAGGGTAAGGGTTAGGGAGAAGATGAGGATAAGGGTGAGTGTGAAGTTTAGGGTTAGGGTGAGCCTGTGGGTGAGGGTGAGGGTGAGGGTTATGGTGAGGGTTAGGTTAATGGTTGGGGTGAGGCTTAGGTTTAGGGTGATGTTTAGGGTGAGGGTGAGGGTAAGGGTGAGGGTGAGGGTTTGGTTGAGCGTTTGGATTAGGGTTAGGGTGAGGTTGAGTGTTAGGTTGAGTGTTAGGGTTAGGTTTAGGGTGAGGGTGAGTGTGAGGGTTAGGTTTAGGGTTATTGTTAGGCTTAGGTTAACTTGAGGGTGAGGGAGAGTGTGAGGGTTAGGGGTAGGGTGATTGTGAGGGTTAGGTTTAGGGTTAGTGTTAGGTGTAAGGTAAGGGTTAGGGTTAGAATTAGGGTTAGCGTTAGAATTAGAGTTCGGGTTAGGCTGAGTGTGAGTGTGAGGGTTAGGGTTAGGGTTAGGCTTATGCTTAGGTTTAGGCTGAAGGTGAGGGTGAGGGTAAGACTGAGAGTTAAGGTGTGTGTTAGGGTTAGGTTTAATGTAAGGGTTAGGGTGAAAGTGAGTGTTAGGGTGCGGTTGAGGGTTAATGTTACGGTTAGAGTTAGGGTCAGGGTTAGGTTAAGGGTTAGCTTGAGACTTAGGATGATGGGTAGGGTTAGGGTTAGGGTGAGGTTTAGGGTTACTTTGAGGGTTAGGGTTAAGGATAGGGTGAGGGTTAGGATTAGGGTTAGGGTGAGGGTAAGGTTTAGGGTGAGGGTTAGTGTGAGTGTCAGGGTTAGGGTTAGGGTTAGTGTTAGGGTGAGGGTGAGGTTTAGGTTTACTGTTAGGGTTTGGGATAGGGTTAGGTTCAGGGTTCGGGAGACGGTTAGGATGAGGGTTAGGATGAGGGTTAGGGTTAGTGTTAAAGGTTAGGGTGAGGGTTAGGGTCAGGGTGAGGGTTAGGGTGAGTGAGAGGGTTAGAGTTAGCATTAGGTTTAGGGTGAGGTTTAGGGTGAGGTATAGGGTTAGGTTTAGGTTTAGGGTGAATGCTAGGGTGTCGGTGAGGGTTAAGTTTAGGGTGAAGGTGAGGGTTAGGTTAAGGTTAAGCTGAGGGTTTGGGTGAGGTATAGGGTTAGGAGTAGTGTTAGGTTTAGAGTTAGGTGACTGATAGGTTTAGGTTTAGGGTGAGGGTTAGGGTGAGGATGAAGGTAATTGTTAGGGTCAGGGTGAGGATTTGGGAAAGTATGAGGTTTAGGGTTTGGGTGAGGGTTAGGGTTGGGTGAGTGTTAGGGTGACAGTGAGGGTTAGGGTTAGGGTTGGGCTTAGGGTTAGGGTGAGGGGTAGGGTGAGGGGTAGGGTTAGGGTTAGGGTGAGGGATAGGGTTAGTGTGAGGGTTAGGGTTAGGGTGAGGTTTAGGTTTACATTGAGGGTTCATGTTAGGTTTAGGCTTAGTGTTAGGGTGAGGGTAAGTTTTAGGTTGAGGGTTAGGTTTAGGGTGAGGTTTAGGGTTAGTATGAGGGTTAGGGCTAGATTGAGGTTAAGGGTGGGGGTTAGGGTTAGGGTGATGTTTAGGGTGAGGGTGAGTGTTAGGGTGAGGGTGAGGGTTCACTTGAGGGTTTGGGTTAAGGTTAGGGTGAGGTTGAGGGTGAGGGTGAGACTTAGGGTTAGGTTTAGTGTGATAATGTTAGGTTTAGGGATAATGTTAGGCTTAGGTATAGGATTAGGCTGAGGGTGACTGTGAGCATGATGGTTAGGGTTAGGGTGAGGCTTAGGGTTAGGGTGAGGGTTAGCGTTAGGGTTAGGGTTAGGTTTAGGTTGGAGGTTAGGTTTAGGGTGAGGGTTAGCGTTAGGGGTAGGGTTAGGTTGAGATGGAGGGTGAGGTTTAGGTTTAGGATTAGGTTTAGGATGAGCCTGTGGGTGAGGGCGAAGTTTAGGGTTAGGGTGAGGGTTAGGCTAAGGTTTAGGGTGAGGGTTAGTTTTAGGTTGATGTTTAGGTTGAGGGTTTGGGTTAGGGTAAGGGTGAGTGAGAGGGTTAGGATTAGTGTTTGGGTTAGGTTTAAGGTGAGGGTGAGTGTGAGCGTTAGGTTTAGGGTTATTGGTAGACTTAGTTTTAAGCTGAGGGTGAGGGTGAGTGTGAGGGTTAGGGTTATTTTGAGTGTGAGCATTAGGGTTAGGTTTTGGGTGAGGTTGAGAATGAGAGTTAGGTTGAGGGTTAGGGTTTGGGTTAGGGTGAGGTTTAGATGAGGTGAGGGTTAGGGTTAGGGTGTGGGTTAGGTTTAGGGTGTGGGTGAGGGTTAGCGTTAGGGTGAGCGTTAGGGTTTGAGTGCGGATTAGGGTGAGGGTTAGGGTTAGGGTGATGTTTAGGGTGAGGTTGAAGGTTGGTTTTAGGATTTGCGTTAGGTTTAGGGTGAGGTTGAGGGTGAGGGTGAGGCTTAGGGTTAGAGTTAGGGTGAGGGTGACTGTGAGGGTTAGGGTTAGGGTTAGGCTTTAGGCTAAGTGTTAGGCTGAGGTTGAGGGTGAGGGTGATGGTTAGGGTTATGGTGAGAGTTAGGGTTAGGGTTAGGGTGAGGGAAAGAGATAGTGTGGGGGTTAGGGTTAGGGTGAGCCTTAGGGTTACTGTGAGGGTTCATGTTAGGTTTAGGCCTAGTGTTAGGATGAGGGTAAGTGTTAGGTTGAGTGTTAGGTTTAGGGTGAGGTTTAGGGTTAGTATGAGGGTTAGTGCTCGTGTGAGGGTAAGGTTCAGGGTTAGGGTTAGGGTGATGTTTAAGGTGAGGGTGAGGGTTAGGGTGAGGGTGAGGGTGAGGATTCAGTTGAGGGTTTAGGTTAGGGTTAGGGTTTGGTTGAGACTTAGGTTTCGGTTTAGGGTCAGGGTGAGTTTGCGGTTTAGGGTTAGGGTTAGGCTTAGGTTTAGGGTTAGGCTGAGTCTGACTGTGAGCTTCAGGGTTAGGGTTACGGTGAGCATTAGTGTTAGGCTTAGGGTGAGGGTAAGGGTTGGGGTGAGTGTTAGGGTTTGGGTGAGGGTTAGCATTAGGTTTAGGGTTTGGGTTAGGTTAGAGGTTAGTGTTAGAGTGAGGGTTAGCATCAGGGGTAGTGTTAGGTTGAGGGAAAGGTGAGGGTTTGGGTTAGGATTAGGTTTAAAGTGAGCCTGAGTGTGAGGGTCAGGGTGAGGGTTAGGGTTAGGGTGAGGGTTAGGCTAAGGGTTAGGGTGAGTGTTAGGTTTAGGGTGATGTTTAGGTTGAGGGTGAGGGTTAGAGTTAGGGTGAGGGTTAGGCTTCGGTTGAGGGTTTGGGTTAGGGTTAGGTTGAGGGTGAGGGTGAGTGAGAGGGTTAAGTTTAGGGTTAGGATTAGGTTTAGGGTGAGGGTGAGTGTGGGAGTTAGGGTTAGGTTTATTGTTAGGCTTAGGTTTAAGCTGAGGGTGAGTGTGATTGTCAGGGTTAGGGTTATGTTGAGTGAGAGCACTAGGGTTAGTTTTAGGGTGAGGTTGTGGTTGAGGGTTAGGGCGAGGGTTAGGGTTTGGGTTAGGCTGAGGGTTAGATGAGGGTGAGGGTTAGGGTTAGGGTGAGGGTGAGGGTTAGGGTGAGGGTGAGGGTTAGGGTTAGGGTTAATGATAGGGTGATATTTAGGGTGAGGGTTAGTGTGAGAGTTAGTGTTAGTTTTAGGCTTAGTGTTAGAGTGAGTGTAAGGGTTAGGTTTAGGGTTAGGGTTAGCGATAGGTTGAGGGTTGGGATGAGGGTTAGGGTGAGGGTAAGGTTTACCGTGAGGGTTATGGTGAGTGTGAGTGTTAGGGTTAGGGATAGGGTTAGAGTGAGGGTGAGGTTTAGGGTTACGGTAAGGGTTATGGTTAGGGTTAGGTTAAGGGTTAGGGAGAGGGTGAGGATGAGGGTTAGGTTGAGGGTTCGGGTTAGGGTTCGTGTTAGGGTTATGGTGAGGGTGGGGGTGAGGGTGAGAGTGAAGGTTTGGGTTAGATTTAGGATAAGGGTGAGGATTAGGGTTAGGTTTATGTTTAGGCTGAGGATGAGTCTGAGGGTGTGGGTGAGGATTAGGGTTAGGTTGAGTGTTAGAGTTAAGGTTAGGGTGAGGGTTTGGGTTAGTGTTCAGTTTAGGATGAGAATTAGTTTGAGGGGTACAGTTACGGTTAGAATGAGCGTTAGGTTTAGCGTTAGGGTTAGGGATAGGGTTGGTTTACGGTGAGGTTTAGGATGAAGGTTAGGGTTAGGTTTAGGTTTTTAGTGAGGGTTAGGGTGCAGGTTATGGTTAGAGTTAGGGTTAGGGTGAGGGTTCGGGTCAGGGTGAGGGTTATTGTTAGGGTTAGATTTCCGGTGAGAGTAAGGGTTAGCGTGAGGTTAAGGGTGAGTGTGAGGGTTGGAGTTAGCATTAGGGTTAGGGTGAGGTTTAGGGTGAGGGTTAGGGTTAGGGTTAGGGTGAGGGTTAGGGTTGGGTTAGGGTGAGGGTTAGATGGGGGTTAGGGTTAGCGTTAGGTTGAGGGTTAGGTTTAGGGTGAGGGTTATGGTTAGGATTAGGGTTAGGGTGAGGGCTAGGGTGAGGGTGAGGGTTAGGATTAGGGTGAGGCTTAGGGTTAGGTTGAGGGTTAGGTTTAGTGTGAGGGTTAGGGTGAGGGTAAGGTTAAAGGTTAGGGTGAGGTTGAGTGTTAGAGTTAGGGTTAGGGTGAGGGTTAGGGTGAGGTTTAGGTTTATGTTTATGATTAGGGTTAGCATGAGGGTGAGCGTGAGGGTGACAGTGAGGCTTAGGGTGAGTGTGAGCGTTAGGCTTAGGGTTAGTGTGAGGGTGAAGGTGAAGGTTAGTGTTAGGAGTAGGGTTAGGTTTACATTTAGGCTGAGGGTGATCGTCAGGGTGAGGGTGACTGTTAGGTTTAGGGTTAGGTTGAGGTTTAGGGTTACTGTGAGGGTTAGGGTGAGGGTAAGGTTAAAGATTAAGGTGAGGGTTAGGCTTAGGGTTAGGGTGAGGGTTAGGTTGAGGATGAGGGTGAGTGTTAGAGTGAGTGGTAGGGTGAGGTGTAGGGTTAGGGTTAGGGTTAGGGTGAGGGTTAGGGTTAGTGTGAGGCTTAGGGTTAGGGTGAGGTTTAGGGTTACTGTGAGGGTTCATATTAGGTTTATGCTTAGTGTTAGGGTGAGGGTAAGGGGTAGGTTGAGGGTTAGGTTTAGGGTGAGGTTTAGGGTTAGAATGAGGGTTAGGGCTATGGTGAGGTTTAGGGTGAGCGTTCGAGTTGGGTGATGTTTAGGGTGTGGGTGAGGGTTAGGGTGAGTGTGAGAGTGAGGGTGAGTGTTCAGTTGAAGGTTTGAGTTAGGGTTAGGGCGAGGTTGATGATGAGGGTGAGACTTAGGGTTAGGTTTAGTGTGAGGGTGAATGTGAGGGTTAGCGATAGGGTTAGGCTTAGGTTTAGAGTTATGCTGAGGGTGACTGTGAGCGTGAGGGTTATGGTTAGGGTGAGGGTTAGTGTTAGGGTGAAGGTAAGGGTTGGGGTGAGTGTTAGGGGTCGGGTGAGGGTTATCGTTAGGTTTAGGGTGAGGGTTAGGGTTAGGTTGGAGGTTAGGGTTAGGGTGAGGGTTAGCGTTAGGGTTAGGGTTAGGGTTAGGTTGGAGGTTAGGGTTAGGATGTGGGTTAGCATTAGGGGTAGGGGTAGGGGTAGGTTGAGGGTGAGGTTGAGGGTTAGGGTTAGGATTAGGTTTAGGGTGAGGCTGAGGGTGAGGGTGAGGGTGAGGGTTAGAGTTAGGGTGAGGGTTAGGCTAACTGTTAGGGTGAGGGTTAGGTTTAGGGTGATGTTTTGGTGGAGGGTGAGAGTTAGGTTGAGGTTGAGGGAGAGGGTTCGGTTGAGGATTTGGGTTAGGGTTAGGTTGAGAGTGAGGTTGAGTGAGAGGGTTAGATTTATGGTTAGGATTAGGTTTAGGGTGATGCGGACTGTGAGGGTTAGGGTTGGGGTTATTATTAGGCTTAGGTTTAAGCTGAGGATGAGTGTGAGTGTGACCGTTAGTGTTATGTTGAGTGTGAGCATTAGGGTGAGGGTGAGGGTGAGGGTGAGGTTGAGGGTTAGGGTGTGGTTTAGGTTGAGGGTTAGATGAGTATGAGGGTTAGGGTTAGGGTTCGGGTTAGGGTGAGGTTTAGCATTAGGGTGAGGGTTAGGGTTATGCTGCGGATTAGGGTGAGGATTAGTGTTAGGGTGATGTTTAGGGTGAGGTTAAGGGTTAGGTTGAGGTTGAGGGTGAGGGTTGGATGGAGAGTTTGCGTTAGGTTTAGAGTGAGTTTGAGGGTGAGGGTGAGGCTTAGGGTTAGGGTTAGGGTGAGGGTGACTGTGAGGGTTAGGTTTAGGGTTAGGCTTAGTCTGAGGGTTAGGCTGAGGGTGAGGGTGAGGGTTAGGGTTAGGGTCAGGGTTAGGGTTAATGATAGGGTGATTTTTAGGGTGAGGGTTAGTGTGAGAGTTAGTGTTAGGTTTAGGATTAGTGTTACAGTGAGTGTAAGGGTTTGTTTGAGGGTTAGGGTTAGGGATCGGGTGAGGGTTAGGGTGAGGGTTACGGTGAGGTGAGGTGAGGGTGATTGTGAGGTTTTTGGTTAGGGTGAGAGATAGGTTTAGGGTGAGGGTTAGGGTTAGTGTTAGGGTGAGGGTGAGCGTGAGGGTGACAGTGAGGCTTAGGGTGAGTGTGAGGGTGAGGGTTAGGGTTAGGGTTAGTGTTAGGGTGAGGGATAGGGTGAAGTTTAGGGTTAGGGTTACGGTTAGGGTTAGGGTGAGGGTGAGGGTTAGGATTAGGGTGAGGGTTATTGTTCGGGTTAGGGTTAAGGTTACGGTTAATGTGAGGTTGCGGGTGAGGTGAGGTTTAGCGTTAGGGTTAGCGTTAGGGTGAGGGTTAGGTTGAGGTTAAGTGTTGTGGTGAGGGTTAGGGTTAGGGTGAGGGTTAGGGTTTGGGTTAGGGTGAGGGTTAGATGAGGGTGTCGGTTAGGGTTACGTTGAGGTTTAGGCTTAGGGTGACTGTTATGGTTAGGATTAGGGTTAGGTTGAGGGCTAGGATGAGGGTGAGGTTTTGGGTGAGGGTTAGGGTTAGGTTTTAGGGTGAGGGTTAGGGTTAGGGTGAGGGTTAGGGTTAGTGTGAGGGTTAGGGTGAGGGTAAAGTTAAATGTTAGGGTGACGGTGAGGGTTAGGGTTAGGTTTAGGGTGAGGGTTAGGGTGAGGGTGAGTGTGTGGGTTAGGGTTAGGATTAGGGTTAGGGTGAATTTTATGGTGTCGGTGAGGGTTAGGGTTAGGTTGAAGTTGAGGGTTAGGTTTAGGGTTAAGCTCAGGATTTCGGTGAGGTTTAGGGTTAGGAGTACAGTTAGGTTTAGTGTTAGTCTGAGGGTGAGGGTGAGGGTGACTGATAGGGGTAGGTTTAGGGTGAGGGTTAGGGTGAGAATGAGGGTGAGTGTTAGAGTGACGGTGAGGGATCGGGAGAGTGTGAGGATTAGGGTTTGGGTGAGGGTTATGGTTGGGTGACTGTGAGAGTGAAGGTGAGGGTGAGGGTTATGGTTGGGTTTAGTGTTAGAGTGAGGGTTAGGGTGAGTGGTAGGGTTAGGGTTACGGTTAGGGTGAGGGTTAGGGTTAGTGTGAGGGTTAGGGTTAGGGTGAAGTATAGGGTTACTGTGAGGGTTCATGTTAGGTTTAGGCTTAGTGTTAGGGTGAGAGTAAGGGTTAGGTTGAGTGTTAGGTTTAGGGTGAGGTTTAGGGTTAGTATGAGTGTTGGGGCTAGGGTGAGGGTTAGGGTGAGGGTTAGGATTAGGATTAGGGTTAAATTGAGGGTGAGTGTGAGTGTGTGGGTTAGGGATAGGGTTAGGCTGAGGGTGACTGTGAGCGTGATGGTTAGGGTTAGGGTGAGGGTTAGGTTTAGGGTGAGGGTTAGCGTTAGGGTTAGGGTGAAGGTTAGATTTAGGTTGGAGGATAGGGTTAGCGTTAGGGGTAGGGTTAGTTTGAGGGTGAAGGTGACGGTTAGGATTGGGATTAGATTTAGGGTGAACCTGAGGGTGAGGGTGAAGGTGAGCGTTAGGTTTAGGGTCAGGGTTAGGCTAAGGTTCAGGGTGAGGGTTAGGTTTACCGAGATGGTTAGGTTGAGGTTTAGGGTGAGGGTGAGAGTTCGGGTTCGGTTGAGGGTTTGGGATAGGATTAGCGTGAGCGTGAGGTTGAGGGTGAGTGAGAGGGTTAAGTTTAGGTTTAGGATTAGGTTTAGGATGAGGGTGAGTGTGAGGGCTAGGGTTAGGGTTATTGTTAGTCTTAGGTTTATGCTGAGGGTGAGGGAGATTGTGAGGGTTATGGTTAAGTTGAGTGTGTGCATTAGGGTTAGGTTTAGGGTGAGGGGTAGGGTCAGGGTTAGAGTTAGGGTTAGGGTGGTGGTTAGAGTTAGGGATAGGGTTAGGGTTAGAGTTATGGTTAAAGAAAGGGTTAGTGTGAGGGTGACCAATAGGGTTAGCGTTATGGTAAGGGATAGGGTGAGGGTGAGGGTGAGGGTTATGATGAGGGTTAGTGATAGGGTTGGGCTAGGGGTTAGGGTTCGGGATAGGTTAGGGTGAGGGTTAGGGTGAAGCTTAGGATGAGAGCGAGGTTTAGGGTAATCGTGAGTGTTAGAGTGATGGTTAGAATGAGGATTAGGTTTAGGGTTAGGCTTAGGGTGAAGTTGAGTTTTAGAGTTTGGGTGAAGGTGAGCGTTAGTGTTATGTTTAGGGTTAACCTTAGGTTGAGGGTGAGGGTTAGGATTAGGGTTAGGGTTAGGATTAGGGTTAGGGTTATTGTTAGGGTTAGGGTGATGGTTAGGGTAAGGGTAAGGGTTAGGGTTATGGTGAGGTTAAGGATTAGGGTGAGGGTGATGGTTAGTGTTAGGTTTAGGGTGAGGGTGAGGGTCAGGGTTAGGGTTAGGTTTAGGATGAGTGCTAGGTTGAGGGTTAGGGTTAGGTTTAGGGTGAGATTAAGGGTTAGTGTGATTGTTACGGTTAGGCTTAGGGTGAGGGTAAGGGTTAGGGTGAGGGTTAGGGTGAGGGTGAGAATTAGGGTAAGGTTTAGAGTTATGTTGCGGGTTAGGTTGAGGGTTAGGTTTTGGTTGATGGTTAGGGTGAGGCTGAGATTTATGGGGTGGGTTAGCGTTAGGGTTAGGGTTAGTGTTAGGGTGAGTGTTAGTGTGACGGTAAGTGTTAGTGTGAGTGTTAGGGTTAGGGTGAGGGTGAGGGTTAGGGTTAGGATTAGGGTGAGGTTAAGGGTTATTGTGAGTATTAGGGTTAGGTTGAGGGTTAGAGTGAGGGTGAGGATTAGGGTTAAGGTTAGGCTGAGGGTGAGGGTGAGGGTTAGGGTTAGGGTTTGGGTCAGAGTTAGGATGAGGGTTAGGGTGAGGAGTATGGTTAGGGTTAGGGTGAGGGTGAGGATTAGGTTTTTCTTTAGGGTTAGGTTTAGGGTTAGGTTGAGGGTGAGGTTGAGGTGAGGGTTAGTATTTGTTTGAGGGTTAGGGTTAGAGTTAGAGTTAGGGTGAGGGTTAGGTTTAGAGTTAGGGATAGGATGAGGTTTATGGTAAGGGGTAGGGTTAGGTTTACGGTGAGTGTTAGGGTTAGTGTGAGGGTTAGATTAAGGGTTAGGTTTAGAGTTAGGGTGAGGTTAAGGTTTAGGGTGAGAGTTTGGGTGAGGGTAAAGGTTAGGTTTAGGGTTAGGGTTAGGGTGACGGTTAGGGTGAGGGCTAGGGTGAGGGTTAGGGTTAGGGATTGGGTGAGGGTTAGGTTGAGGGTAAGAGTTCAGGTGAAGATTAGGGTGAGGGTGAGGTTTAGGTTTAGGGTGAGGGTGAGGGGTAGGGTGAGTTGTAGGATTAGTGTTAGGGTTAGGGTAAGGTTTAGGCTGAGGGTTTTGGTTAGTGTTATGGTTAGGTTTAGTGTGAGGTTTAGGTTGAGGGTGAGGGTTAGGATTAGGGTAAGTCATAGAGTTAGTTTGAGGGTTGGAGGTAGGTTGAGGGTTATGGTGAGGGTGAGGTTTAGGGTTAGGTTTAGTGATAAGGATACCATTAGGGTTAGGGTTAGGTTTAGGGTTAGGGTAAGGGTTAAGGGGAGGGTTAAGGTGAGGTTTAGGGTTAGGGGTAGGGAGAAATTTAGGTTTAGTTTTAGGGTGTGATGTAGGTTTAATGTGAGGGGTAGGGTTAGGTTTAGGGTTAGAGTTAAGGTGAGGGTAAGTGTTCGGGTGAGGTTTAGGGTGAACATTAGGTTTAGGGTCAGGGTTAGGTTTAACTTTAAGTTTAGGGTGAGTGTTAGGGTTAGTGTGAGGGTTAGGGTGAGGTTGAGGGTTAGGGTTAGGCTTAGGCTGAAAGTGAGGGTGAGGTTTAGGGTTGGGGTTTTGGTTAGGATTATGTTTGAGTGATAGGGTGAGGGTTAGGGTTAATATTAGTGTTAGGGTGAGGGTGAGGGTTAGGGTTAGGATTAGGGTGAGGTTCAGAGTTATTGTGAGTGTTAGGATTAGTTTGAGAGTTAGGGTGAGGGTGAGGGTTAGGATTAGGCTTAGGCTGAAGGTGAAGGTGAGGTTTAGGGTTAGGGTTTGGGTTAGGGTTAGGATGAGGGTTAGCGTGAGGAGTATGGTTAGGGTTAGAGTGAGGGTGAGGGTTAGGTTTAGCTTTAGGGTTAGGGTTAGTGTTAGGCTGAGGGTGAGGGTGAGGGTTAGCGTTAGGTTTAGGATGAGGGTTAGGGTTAGGTTCAGGGTGAGGGTGAGGGTGAAGTTTAGGGTTATGGTTTTTTTTTAGGCTGAGGGTGATGGTGAGGATAAGGGTTAAGGTGAGGTTTAGGTTGAGGTTGAGGGTTAGGGTAAGGGTGAGCTTTAGGGTGAGTGTTAGGATTAGGGTTAGGGTTACGATGAGGTTGAGGGTTAGGGTGAGGGTTAGGGTTAATATTAGGGTTAGGGTTAGGGTTAGTGTTAGTGTTAGGTTTAGGGTTAGGGTTAGGGTTAGGGTTAGGTTGTGGGTAAGTGTTAGAGTGAGGGTTAGGATGAGGGTTAAGGTTAGTTTGAGGGTTAGAGTTAGGGTTAGGTTAGGGTGAGGGTAAGGATTAGGGTGAGATTTAGGGTGAGGGTGAAGGTTAGGGTTAGGATGAGGGTTAGGGATAGTGTGAGGGTTAGAGTTAGGGTTAGGGTTAGGGTGAGGCTAAAGCTTAGGGTTAGGTTTAGGTTGACGGTGAGGGTTAGTGTGAGGTTATTGTTAGGTTTAAGGTTTAAGGTGTAACGTTTATGGTGAGGTCTAATGTGAGTTTGAGGGTTAGGTTGAGGGTGAGGGTGAGGGTGAGCGTTTCGGTTAGGTAAGGGTTAAGATTAGGGTTAGGGTGAGGATTAGGGTGAGAGTCAGGGATAGGATGAAGTTTAGGGTTAGAGTGATGGTTAAGGTTAGTGTGAGGTTTAGGGTTAGGGTTAGGGTTAGGGTGAGGTTTAGGGTTCAGGTTTCCATTAGGGTTAGGGTCAGGTTTAGGGTGTTTTTGAGGGTTAGCGGTAGGGTTAGGGTTAGTGTTAGCGTGAGGGTTAGGGTTAGGGTAAGCGGTAGAGTTAGGGTTAATGTTAGGATTAGGGTGACGGTTAGGGTGAGGTTAAGGATTAGGGTGAGGGTGATGGTTAGTGTTATGTTTAGGGTGATGGTGAGGGTGAGGGTTAGGGTTAGGGTGAGGGTGAGGCTGAGGGTGAGGGTTAGGGTTAGGGTAATGGTTAGTGTTAGGGTTAGTTTGAGGATTAGGGTGAGGTTTTGGGTTATGGTGACCGTTAGGTTTTGACTGAGTGTTAAGTTTAGGGTTAGGGTGAGGGTTAGGGTTAGTGGGATGTTTAGGGTGAGGGTGAGGCTGAGGGTGAGAGTTCGGGTTCTCCTGAGGGTTAGGGTTTGGGTGAGGGTTAGGGTTAGGCTGAGGGTTAGTGTGAGGTTGAAGGTTAGGGTGAGCATGAGGGGTAGGGTTAGGGTTAGGGTGAGGTTTAGGTTTAGGGTTAGTGTTAGGTGAGGGTTACAGGGAGGGATTGGGTTAGGGTTAGGGTGAGAGTTAGGATTACTGTGTGGGTTAGGGTTATGGTTAGAGTGAGGGTAAGGTTTAGGGTTAGGTTTAGTGTGAGGGTGAGGATTAGGGTTAGGTTTAGGGTTATGGGGAGAGTTAGGGTGAAGGCCAGGGTTAGGTTTAGGGTTAAGTTTAAGGTGAGGGTTTCGGTGAGGGTTAGGTTTAGTGCTAGGGTGAGGGTAAGGTTTAGAGTTAGGGTGAGGGTTAGGGTTAAGGTTACGGTGTGGGATAGGGTGAGGGTTATGGTTAGGTTTAGGGTGAGGGTAAGTGTTAAGTTGTGGGTTAGGGTGAGGTTGAGTGTTAGGGTTAGGGTTAGGGGTAGGGTGAGGGTTACAGTTATGGTGAGGGTTAGTGTGAGGGTTTTCGTTAGTGTTAGAGTTAGGTCTAGGGTAAGTTTTAGGGTGAGGTTGAGGGTTAGTGTTAGGGTAAGTGTTACGGTAAGGGTAAGGGTTAGGGTTAGGGTAAGGTTTAGGGTGTTTGTTAGGGTAAGTGATAGGGTGAGGGTTAGTTTGAGTGTAAGAGTTGTGGTGAGGTTTAGGGTGAGGGTGAGGGTTAGTGTTATGGTTAAGATGAGGTTTAGTGTGAGGGTGAGGATTAGGGTTAGGGTTAGGGTTAGGGGGAGGTTAGGGTGAGGGTTTTGGTTAGTGTTAGGGTTAGGGTGTGGGTTAGGGTTAGGGTGAGGGTTAGTATTAGGGTAGGGGTTAGGGTTCCGGTAAGGGTTAGGGTTTGATTGAGGGTTAGAGTGAGCGCTAGGGTGAAGGTGAGGGTTAGCGTTAGGGTTAGGGTGAGAATTGGGGTTAGGGATAGGTTTAGGGTTAGGGTAAAATTTACAGTGAGGGTTAGGCTTAGGGTTAGGGTGAATGTTAGGGTTAGGGGGAAGGTGAGGGATAGGTTTAGTGTGAGGTTTAGTGTTAGGTTTAGTTTTAGGGTTAACGTGAGGGTAAGGGTCAGGGTGAGGGTTATCGTGAGGGTGAGGTTTAGGGTAAGTGTGAGGTTTAGGGTGAGGGTTAGGGGCAGGGGTAAGGTTAGGGTTTGGTTGAGGTTTAGTGTGAGGGTTAGGGTTAATGTTAGGGTTACGGTTAGGGTGAGGTTAAGGGTTAGGATTAGGGTGAGGATTAGAGTGAGGGTGAGTGTTAGCATGAGGGTTATGCTTAGTGTGAGGGTGACGGTTATAGTTAGGGTTAGGGATAGGATGAGGTTTAGGGTTAAGGAAAAGTTTACGGTGAGGGTTAGGGTGAGGGTTATGGTTAGGGTTAGGGTGAATGTTTAGGGTTAGGGGTAGGCTGAGTGATAGGTTTTTTGTGAGTTTTAGGGTCAGGATTGGGGTTAGGGTTAAGGTGAGTATAAGGGTTAGGGTGAGGCTTAGGGTGAGGGTGATGGTTAGGGTTAGCATTAGTGTTAGGGTGATGGTTAGGGTTAGGTTTAGTGTTAGGGATTGGGTTAGGGTGATGGTGAGGGTTAGGGTTAATATTAGGGTTAGTTTGAGGCTTAGCATGAAGTTTAGGTTTAATATTAGGGTTAGGGAAAGGGTGAGGGTTAGGGTTAGGGTTAGTGTGAGGGTTAGAGTTATAGTTAGGGTTAGATTTAGGGTGAGGGTAAGTGTTAAGGTGAGGGTTAGGGTGAGGGTGATAGATAGGGTTAGAATAAGGGTTAGGGTGAGGTTGAGGTTTATGATTAGCATTAGGGTTAGGTTTCGGGTTCGGGTGACTATTAGGGTTAGGGTTGGGGTGAGTGTGAGTGTGAGGGTTAGGGTGAGTGTGAGGGATAGGGTTGGATTAGGGATAGAGTGAGGGTTAGGGTGAGGGCTAGGCTTAGGGTGAGGGTTAGGGTGTGGGTGAGGTTGAGGGTGAGGTTTTCTCTTACATAATTTTTAGGGTTATGTTTAGGGTTAGGGTTAGGTTTAGGGTTAGGGTGAGGGTTAATATTAGGGTTAGGGATAGGATGAGTATTAGCTTGAGGGTTCCGTTACGCGTTGGGTGAGGGTTAGGATTAGTGTGAGGATTAGGGTAAGGGTTAGGCTTAGGGTTGGGCTGAGGGTAAGTGTTAGGGTGATGTTTAGGGTGAGGGTGAGGATTAGGGTTAGGGTTAGGGTTAAAGTGTGAGTTAGGGTGAGGGTTAGGGTTAGGGTTCGGGTGAATGTTAGGGTTAGGGTTAGTGTTAGGGTGTGGGTGAGTGTGAGGTTGAGGGTTAGGGTTAGGGTTAGAGTTAGGGTGAGGGTTAGGGTTAGGATTATGGTTAGGGTTAGGGTTAGGTTGAGGATAAGGGTGAGGGTGAGGGTTAGTATTTGGGTGAGGGTTAGGTTTAGATTTAGGGATAGGATGAGGTTTATGGTAAGGGGTGGGGTTAGGTTTACGGTGAGGGTTAGGTTTAGTGTGAGGTTTAGGTTAAGGGTTAGGTTTAATGTTAGAATGGGGTTAAGGGTTAGGGTGAGAGTTAGGGTGAGGGTAAGGGTTAGGTTTAGGGTTAGAGTTGGGGTGAGGGTTAAGGTGAGGCTTATAGGGTTAGGGTTTGGGTTAGGGTGAGGGTGAGTGTTAGGCTCAGGGATAGGGTGAGGGTTAGGTTGAGGGTAAGAGTTAAGGTGAGGGTTAGGGTGAGTGTGAGGGTTAGGGTTAGGGTTAGGGTGAGGGGTAGGGTGAGGGGTAGGTTTAGGGTTAGGGTTAGGGTGAGGTTTAGGCTGAGGGTTTTGGTTAGTTTTATGGTTAGGTTTAGGGTTAGGATTAGGTTGAGCATGAGGGTTTGGGTTAGGGTAAGTGTTAGGGTTAGGTTGAGTGTTGGGGTTAGGTTGAGGGTTATGGTGAGGGTTTGGGTGATGGTGAGGGTTAGCTTTAGTGTTAGTGATATGGTGATGATTAGGGTTAGGGTTAGGTTTAGGTTTAGGGTAAGGGTTAAGTTTAGGATTAGGGTGAAGGTTAGGGTTAGGGTAGGGAGAATGTTAGGTTTAGTGTTAGGGTCAGCTGTAGGTTTAGTGTGAGGGGTAGGGTTAGTTTTAGGGTTTGAATTAAGGTGAGGGTAAGTGTTAGGGTGAGGGTTAGGGTGAGGGTGAGGGTTAGGGTGAGCATTAGGGTTAGGGTCAGGGTTAGGTTTAGCTTTAGGTTTAGGGTGAGTGTTAGGGTTAGTGTGAGAGTTAGGGTGAGGTTGAGGGTAAGGGTTAAGGTGAGGGTTAGGTTGAGGTTGAGGTTTAGGGTAAGGGTGAGCTTTATGGTGACGGTTAGGGTTAGAGTTAGGATTAGGATTAGGTTGAGGGATAGGGTGAGGGTTAGGGTTATTATTAGGGTTAAGGTTAGGGTTAGGGTTAGGGCTAGGTTGTGGGTAAGTTTTAGAGTGAGGTTTAGGATGAGGGTTAGGGTTAGTTTGAGGGTTAGAGTTAGTGTTAGGGTTAGGGTGAGGGTAAGGATTAGGGTGAGGTTTAGGGTGAGGGTGAGGTTTAGGGCTAGGATGAGGGTTAGGGTTAGTATGAGGGTTAGAGTTAGGGTTAGGGTTAGCGTGAGGGTAAGGCTTAGGGTTACGTTTAGGGTGACGGTGAGGATTAGTGTGAGGGTTATTGTTAGGTTTAGGGTAAGGTTTATGGTGAGGTCTAATGTGAGGTTGAGGGTTTGGGTGAGGGTGAGAGTGAGGGTGAACGTTTCGGTTAGGTAACGGTCAAGATTAGGGTTAGGGTGAGGATTAGGGTGAGGGTCAGGGTTAGGATGAAGTTTAGGGTTAGAGTGATGGTTAGGGTTAGTGTGAGGTTTAGGGTTAGGGTTAGGGTTAGGGTGAGGTTTAGGGTTTGGGTTTGCATTAGGGTTAGGATGAGGGATAGGGTGTTTTTGAGGGTTAGGGGTAGGGTTAGGGTTAGTGTTAGGGTGAGGGTTAGGGTTAGGGTTAGGGTTAGGATGAGGGTTAGTGTAAGGGGTAGGGTTAGGGTTAGGGTGAATGTTAGGATTAGGGTGACAGTTAGGGCAAGGGTAAGGGTTAGGGTTATGGTGAGGGTTAGGTTTAGGGTTAGGATTAATGTGAGAGTGAGGGTTAGGGTTAGGGTTAGGGTTAGGGTGAGGTTTAGGGTTAGGGTTAGGGTTAGTGTAAGGGATAGATTTAGGGTGAAGTTTAGGGTTAGGGTTAGGATTAGGGTTAGGGTGAGGGTTAGGGTTAGGTTTAGGATGAGGGTTAGGGTTAGGTTTAGGGTGAGGTTTAGGTTTATGTTTAGGTCTACGATGAGGATGAGGGTTAGGATGAGTGTGAGAGTGAGGTTGAGGATTTTGGTTAGGTAAGGGTTAGGGTTAGGGTTAGGGTGAGGATTAGGGTGAGGGTGAGGTTTAGGTTGAGGGTTATGGTTAGGGTGAGGGTTAGCATGAGGCTGAGGTTTAGGTTGAGGTTTAGGGTGAGGGTGAGCGTGAGGGTTCAGGTGAGGTTCAGGGTTCGGGTGTCGGCTAGGGTTATGTTTAGGGTGAGGATTAGGGTGACAGTGAGGGTTAGGATTAAGGTTAGGGTGAGGGTTAGGTTTATGGTGGGGCTTAGGATGAGGTGTAGGTTTAGGGTTAGGGAGAGGGTTAGGGTTAGGTGAAGGTTAGTGTTAGTTTGAGGGTTAGGGTGAAGGTGAGTTTGAGGTTGATGGTTAGGGTGAGGGTGATGGTGATGGTGAGGGTTAAGGTTAGGATTCGGGTTAGGTTTAGGGTGCGAGTTAGGGTTAGGGTTTGGGTTAGGGTGAGGGTGAGGGTGAGGGTGAGGGTTAGTGTTAGGGTTAGGGTGAGGGTTAGTGTGAGTGTTAGTTGTAGGGTTAGGGTAAGGGTTAGGTTTAGGTTGAGCGTTAGTTTTAGGTTTAGGGTTAGGGTGAGGATTAGGGTGAGGGTTTAGGTTAGAATAAGGTTTAGGTTGAGGGTTAGGATTAGGGTTAGGGTTATGGTAAGGGTTAGGGTTAGGGTAAGGGTTAGGGTGCGGCTTAGGGTTAGGGTTAGGGTTAGGGTGACGGTTAGGCTTAGGATTAGGGTTAGGGTAAGGGTTAGGGTTAAGTTTAAGGTTAGGTTACGTATAGGGTTAGTGTGAGGGTTAGGGTTAGGGTGGTGTTTAGGGAGACGGTGAGGGTTAGGGTGAGGGTGAGGTTGAGCGTGAGGTTTAGTGTGAGGGTGAGAGTGAGTGGCAGGGTGACAGTGAGGGTTAGGTTTAGGGTTAGGTTTAGGGTGAGTATTAGGGTGAGGGTGAGGGTTAGGGTTAGGTTGAGGGTTAGGGTTAGGTTTAGGGTTAGGGTGAAGGTTAGGGTGAGAGTTAGGTTTAGGGTTAGGATGAGGATTAGGCTTACTGTGAGGGTTACGATTAGGGTTTGGGTTAGTGTGAGGATAAGGTTTAGGGTGAGTGTGAGGTTGAGACTGAGGGTTAGTGTTAGCGTTAGGGTTAGGGTGAGGGTTAGGGTGTGGGTTAGGGTTCTTGTGAGGGCTGGGTGAGGGTTAGGTTGAGCGTAAGTATTAGGGTGAGGGTTAGTTTGATGGTGAGGGATAGGGTAATGGTGAGGGTAAGGGTTAGGGTTAGGGTGAGAGTGAGGGTTAGGTTAAGTGTAAGGGTTAGGGTCAGGGTTAGGTTAAGGGTGAGCGTTAGGGTTAGCATTCGGGTTAGGGTTAGGATGATTGTTAGGGTTGGGGTTAGGGTGCAGGTTAGTGTTAGGGTTAGAGTGAGGGTAAGGTTCAGGTTTAGGGTTAGGATTAGTTTTAGTGTTAGGTTGAGGCTGAGGGTGAGTGTGAGTGTGAGTGTGAAGTTTAAGGTTAGGGTTAGGTTTAGGGTGAGGGTGATGTTTTTGTTTAGGAAACGTTAAGGTTAGGTTTAGGGTCAGGATTAGGGTGGGGGTGAGGTTTAAGTTGAGGGTTATGGTTAGGGTGAGGGTTAGGGTTAGGGTTAGTGTGAGGGTTAGGGTTAGAGTGATGTTTAGTGTGACGGTGAAGGTGAGAGTGAGGGTGAGGGTGAGGGTTAGGGTTATGGTGAAGGTTAGGGTTAGGGTTACGGTTAGGATTAGGGTGAGGGTAAGGGTTTTATTGACATTTAGTTTGAGGGTAAGTGTTAGGGTTAGGTTTAGGCTTAGGGTGAGGGTTAGGCTGAGATTTAGGATTAGGGTTAGGGTGACGGTTAGGGTGAGGAGTAGGGTGAAGTTTAGGGTTAGGGTTAGGGTTTGGCTTAGGGTGAGAAGGGGTAGGGTGAGGGTTAGGGAGAGGGTGAGGGATAGGGTTATTGTGAGGGTAAGGTTTAGGCTGAGGCTTAGGTTGAGAATGAGCATTTGTGTTAGCACAGGGTTGGGTTAAGCATGAGGGTTAGGGTTAGGCTGAGGGGTAGTTTTAGGGTTAGGGTTAGGGTTAGGGTGAGGTTAAAGTTTAGGGTGTGGGTGAGGGTGAGGGTTAGGGTTAGACTTAGGGCGAGGGTGAGGGTTAGGGTTAGGGTTAGGGTGAATGTGAGTGTGAGGGTTAGGTTTAGGATTAGGGTTAGGGTTACAGTTAGCTGAGGTTGAGGGTATGAGTGAGAGTGAGGGCTAGGTTTAGGGTTAGAGAAAGGGTTAGGGTTAGGTTTAGGGTTAGTATTAGAGTTAGGGTTAGGATTAGGCTGAGGTTGAGGGTGAGGGTGAGGGTGAAGGTGAAGTTTTAGTTTTAGGGTTAGAGTTACGGTTAGGTTGAGCACTAGGATGAGGGTGAGGGTTAGGATTAGCATTAGGGTTAGGGTGAGGCTTAGGGTGAGGGTTGAGTGTTAGGTTTAGTGTTAGGGTGAGGGTGAGGGTTAGGGTTAGTTTGAGGATGAGGGTCTGGGTTATGATTAGGGTTAGGGTTACATTTAGTTTTAGGGTGATGGTGAGGGTTAGAATTAGGATTAGGGTTAGGGTTAGAGTTAGGTGAGAGTGAGGGTGAGGGTTAGGGTTTGGGTTATAATTATAGTGAGGGTGAGCAGGAGGGTTAGAGTTAGGACTAGGATTATAATTATGGTTAAGGATAAGGTGAGGGTGAGGGTGAGGCTTAGGGTTAGGATTAGGTTTAGTTTTAGTGTGAGGATCAGGGTGAGGGTGAGGGTTAGGGTGAGGGTGAGAAGGAGGGTGGGGGTTAGGGTGAGCTTTAGGGTTAGGCTTAGGGTGAGGGTTAGGGTTAGGGTTAGGTTATGGCTGAGGTTTAGCTATAGGGCAAGTCTTAGGGTTACGGTGAGGGTGAGGGTTAGGGTGATGGTGAGGGTTAGGGTTAGGGTTAGGGTGAGGTTTAGGGTTAGAGTTAGGGTTAGTGTAAGTTTAAGAGTTAGGGTGAAGGGTAGGATTAGGGTTAGGATTCGGGTTAGGATGAGGGTGAGGGTGAGGGTTATGGTTAGGGTTAGGGTTAGGGTGAGGGTTAGGGTTAGGGTAAGGCTTAGGGTTGGGGTTAGCATAAGGGTGAGTGTGAGGGTGATGGTTAGGGTTAGGTTTAGGGTGAAGGTGAGGGTTATGGTTAGGGTTATGGTTAGGGTTAGGGTGAGGGTGAGGGTGAGGGTTAGGGTTAGGATTAGGTTTAGGGTTAGGTTTAGGATGAGGGATAGGATGAGGGTTAGAGTTAGGGTTAGTGTGAGGGTTACGGTTACGGTTAGGGTGAGGGTAAGGTTTAGGGTGAGGGTTAGATTGAGTTTGAGGGTTAGGGTTAAGGTGAGGTTTAGGGTGAGTTTTAGGATTAATGTAAGGGTTAGGGTTAGTGTGAGGGAAAGGGTTATAATGAGAGTTATTGTGAGGGTGAGCGTTAGGGTTAGGGTTAGGGTAGGGGTTAGGGTGAGCGTTAGGGTGAGGGTTTGGGTTCGGGTTAACATTAGGGTTAGATTGAGGGTGAGGGTTAGGGTGTAGGTTAGGGTTAGGGTTAGGGATAGGGTGAGGATTAGGTTTAGTGTGAGGGTGAGGTTCTGGTTTAGGGTTAGGTTTATGGTTAGATTTAGGATGAGGGTGATGTTGAGGGTTAGATTTAGGATTAGGGTTAGGGTTATGGTTAGGGTTAGGGTGAGGGTGAGGGTGAGGCTTAGGGTTATGGTTAGGGTGAGGTTTAGGTTTAGGGTGAAGGCTATGGTGAGTGTGAGGGTTAGATTGAGTGTGACGGTGAGGGTGAGGGTTTTGGTTAGGTAAGGGATAGGGTTAGGGTTAGGGTGAGGATTAGGGTGAGAGTGAGGTTTAGGTTGAGGGTTAGGGTGAGGGTTAGGGTGAGGCTAAGGGTAAAGGTGATTATTCGGGTTCGGGTGAGGGTGAGGGTTTGGGTGAGGTTGAGGGTTCTTGTGTGGGTTAGGGTTAGGTTTAGGGTGAGGGATAGGGTGACATTGAGGTTTAGGGAGAGGGTGAGGTTTAGGATTAGGGTTAGGGTGAGGGTTAGGTTTAGGGTTCGGGTTAGGGTGAGGGGTAGGGTTATGTTTATGGAGAAGTTTAGGGTTACGGTGAGGGTTTGGGTTCGTTTGAGGGTTAGGGTGAAGGTGAGTTTGAGGTTGAGGGTTAGGTTGAAGGTGATGGTGACAATGAGGGTTAGATTTAGGATTCGGGTTAAGGTTAGGTTGAGGGTTAGTTTTATGGTTAGTGTTAGGGTGAGGGTGAGGGTGAGGCTTAGTGTTTAGGTTAAGGTTAGGTTTATGTTTAGGGTGAGGGCTACGGTGAGGATGAGGGTTAGGGTGAGTGTGAAGGTGAGGTTGATTGTTAGGGTTAGGGTGAGTCTTAGGGTTAGGTTTAGGGTGAGGCTTATGGTTAGGGTGATGTTTAGGGTGAGGGTGAATGTGAGAGTGAGGCGGGTGAGGGTTAGGGTTAGGGTGAAGGTTAAGGTTAGGGTTAGCATTAGGGTTAGGGTGAGACTTAGGGTGAGGGTTTAGTGTTAGGGTTAGGGTGAGGGTGAGAGTGAGGGTTAGGGTGAGGGTGAGGGTGAGGTTTTCGGTTAGGGTGGGGGTTAGATTTACAGTGAGGATGAGGGTGAGGTTGAAGGTTAGGATTAGGGTTAGCGTTAGGGATAGGATGAGGGTGAGGTTGATGGTTAGTGTGTTTTTGAGGGTTAGGGATACCGTTAGGGTTAGTGTTAGGGTGAGGGTTAGGGTTAGGGTTAGGGTTAGGATGAGGGTTAGGGTGAGGGTGAGGGTTATGGTAAGGGTAAGGGTTAGGGTTAGGGTGAGGTTAAGCATTAGAGTGAGTGTGAGGGTTAGGGTTAGTGTTAGGGTTAGGGTGGGGTTTAGGGTTATGGTTAGGTTTAGGGTGAGGGTTAGGGTGATGGTGAGCATTAGGGTGAGGGTGATGGTTAGGATAGGGTTAGAGTTAGGTTTAGTATGAGGATAAAGTTTAGGGTTAGCGTTAGGGTAAGGGTTAGGTTTAGGGTGAGGGTCAGGGTTAGGGTTTGGGTGAGGGTGAGTTTTAGGGTGAGCGGTAGGTTTAGAGTTAGGGTAAGGTTTAGGGTTAGGGTGAGGGTTACGTTTAGGCTTAGGGTGAGGGTTTGGCTGAGGGTTAGGTTTAGTGTGAGGATATGGGTTAGGGTGAGGATTAGGGTTAGGGTTAGAGTTAGGGTAAGGGTTAGGTTTAGGCTTAAGGTTAGGGTTAAGTTTAGGTTGAGTGTGAGGCTTAGGGATATGGTTAGGGTGAGGGTTAGGGTTAGGGTTAAGGTAAGGGTTTTGTTTAGCGTGAGGGTTAGGGATAGGTTGATTTTTAGGGTGTCAGTGAGAGTTAGGGTGAGAGTGAGGTTCAGCGTGAGGGTTAGGGTTAGGGTGAGGGTGAGGGTGAGGGTGACGGTTAGGGTTAGGTTTAGGGTGAGGGTAAGGTTTAGGGTTAGGATTAGGGTTAGTGTAAGGGTTAGGCTGAGCGAGAGGGTGAGGTTGAGGGTGAGGGTGAGGGTTAGGGTGAGTGTTAGGGTTAGACTGAGGGTTAGGGTGAGGGTGAGTTTGAGGGTCAGGGTGAGGTTGAAGGTGAGGTTGAGGGTGAGAGTTAGGATTAGGGTTCCGGTTAGGGTGAGGGTGAGGGTGAGGGTGGGGTTTAGGGTTAGTGTTAGGGTTAGTGTTATTGTCAGGGTTATGGTTAGGGTTAGGATTAGGGTGAGAATGAGGGTGAGGGTTAGCATGCGGATTAGAGTTAGGGTTATGGTTAGGGTGAGGGTGAGGGTGATGGTTAGGTTTAGGGTTAGGGTTAGGGTTAGGATGAGGGTTAGGCTGAGGGTTAGAGTTAGTGTTAGTGTGAGGCTTAGGTTTAGGGTTACGGTTAGGGTGAGGGCAAGGGTTAGGGTGAGGGTTAGGGTAAGTTTGAGGGTTGATGTTAGGGTGAGGTTTAGGGTGAGTTTTAGTGTTAATGTTAGGCTTAGGGTTAGGGTGAGGGTAAGGGTTATAGTGAGTTATTTTGAGGGTGAGGGTTAGGGTTAGGGTGAGGGTTAGGGTAAGGGTTTGGGTTCGGGTTAGCATTAGGGTTAGGTTGAGGGTGAGGGTTAGGGTGAGGCTTAGGGTTAGGGTGAGGGATAGGGTTAGTTTAAGGGTTAGGGTGAGTGTTTGGGTGAGGGTTTGGTTTAGGTTTAGGGTTAGGGTGAGGGTTAGGATGAGGGTAAGATTTAGGGTGAGGTTTAGGGTTAGGTTTAGGTTGAGTATTAGGGTTAGCATTAGTCTTAGTGTGATGGTTAGGGTTAGGTGTAGCATTAGGGTTAGTGTTAGGATTAGGTTGAGGGTTAGGATTAGGGTTAAGGTGAGGGTGATGTTTAGGGTTAGCATTAGGTTTATGGTTAGGGTTAGAGTGAGGGTGAGGGTGATTGTTAAGTTTAGGATTAGGTTTAGTGTTAAGGTGAGGCTGAGGTTGAGGATGAGGTTGATGCTGAGGGTTGGGTTAGGGTTAGGCTTAGGGTGAGGGCTAGGCTAAGGGAGAGGGTTAGGGTGAGGGTTAGGGTGAGGGTGGGGTTTTAAGTTAGGAAAGGGTTAGGGTTAGGTTTTGGGTGAGGATTAGGCTGAGGGTGAGGTTGAAGGTGAAGGTTAGGGTTAATGTGAGGGTTAGGGTTAGGGTTAGGCTGAGGGTTAGGGTTAGGATTAGGGTTAGGGTTAGGCTGAGGGTGAGAGTGAGGGTGAGGGTGAGGGTTAGGTTGTAGGTGAGGGTTAGGGTTAGGGTGAGGGTTAGGGTGACGATGTGGGTTAGGTTGAGGGTTAGGATTAGTGTGAGGGTTAGGATTAGGGTTAGTGTGAGGAAAAGGGTTAGGGTGAGGATTAGGATGAGTGTAAGAGTTAGCGTAAGGTTTAGCCTTAGGGTTAGGGTGAGGTATAGGGTTAGAGTTCCGGTTAGGGTTAGGATGAGGTTTATGGTTGGGGTGAGTGTTAGGGTTACAGTTAGGGTGAGTGTGAGGATGAGGGTTCAGGTTCGGGTTCGGGATAGGGTGTGGATTAGGGTTAATTTTATGGTGAGGATAAGGGTTAGGGTGAGGTTTATGTGAGGGTTAGGATTACGGTGAGGGTTAGGGTGACGTTGAGGGTTAGGGTAACAGTGAGGGTTAGAGAGGGTGAGGTTTAGGTTTAGTGTTAGCGTTAGGGTGAAGGTTAGGGTCAAGGTTAGGATTTGGGTGACGGTTAAAGTGAGGATTAATGTTAGGTTTAGGTTTAGGGTTAGTGTCAGGATTAGGGTTAGTGTTAGGTTTATACTGAGATTAAGGGTTAAGGTGAGTGTTAGGCTGATGGGTAGGTTTAAGGTAAGGGTGAGGGAGAGGGTGAGGGTAAGGATTAGGGTGAGGGTTAGGGTGAGGGTGAGGCTCAGGGTTAGCATTAGGGTTAGGGTTTGTGTTAGAGTGAGGGGTAGGGTTAGGGTTCAGTTGAGGATGAGGGTTAGGGTTAGCATTAGGTTTAGGGTTAGGGTGAGGATGAGGGATAGGGCTAGTTTTAGGGTGAGTGTGAGTGTGAGGGTTAGGGTAAGGGGTAGGGTGAGGGTTAAGGTTAAGGTGTGGATTCCGGTTAGGGTGAGGGTGAGGCTAAGGATTAGGGTGAGGTTTAGGGTGTGAGTGAGTGTTAGGGTTTGAATTAGAGTTAGTGTTAGGGTTAGGGTGAGGGTGAGGGTTAGGGTTAGGGTTAGGGTTACGGTTTGGATGAGGGTCAGGATGAGGGTGAGGGTGAGGGTTAGTTTTAAGGATAGGGTTAGGGTTAGGGATAGGATTAGTGTAAGGGTGAGTGCTAGGGTGAGGGTGAGGGTTAGGGTTTGGTTAGGGTGAGGGTAATTGTTAGGGTGAGGGGGAGTGTGAGGGTTAGGGTTAGGGTGAGTGTGAGGGTTAGGTTTAGTGTGAGGGAGTGGATTAGGATTACGGTTAGTGTTAGGGTAAGGTTAAGGGTTACAGTGAGGGTTAGAGTGAGAGTGAGGTTTAGGTTTAGCGTGAGTGTGAGGGTGAGGGTCAGAGTGAGGGTTCGTTTTAGAGTTAGGATTACAGTTGGGGTGAGGGTGAGGGTTATGTTTAGCGTTAGGGTGAGGGTTAGGTTTAGGGTGATGTGTAGGGTGAGGGTGAGTGTAAGGGTGAGGGTGATGGTTCGGGTGAGGTTGAGGATTAGTTTGTGGATGAGGGTTAGGGTGAGGGTGAGGGTTAGGGTTAGGTTTAGGCTGTGGGTTAGGGTTAGGATTAGGGTGAGGGATAGGGTCAGGGTTAGTGTGAGGTTTAGGGTTAGTGTGAGGTTTAGGGTTAGGTTTAGGGTAAGTGTGAGGATAAGTGTTATGGTGAGGGATAGGGTTATTGTGAGGGTTAGGGTTAGGGTGAGGGTTATTGTTAGGGTTAGGGTTAGGGTTAGGATGAGGGTTAGGGTTAGGGTAAGGGTTAGGGTTGGTGTTAGGGTAATGGTGAGTGTGAGGGTGATGGTTAGGGTTAGGTTTAGGGTGAAGTTGAGGGTTCGGATTAGGATTAGGTTTAGGGTTAGGCTTAAGGTGAGGGTGAGGGTGAGGGTGAGGGTTAGGGAGAGGTTTAGCGTTAGGTTTAGGGTTAGGGTGAGAGTGAAGATTAGGTTGAAGTGAGGGTTCGGGTTTGGGTGAGGGTTAGGGTGATGGTGAGGGTCAGGGTGAGGGTGAGGTTTAGGTTTAGTGTTAGCTTTAGAGTGAGGGTTAGGATCAGGGATAGGATTAAAGTGAGTGTTAAGGTGAGGGTTAGGGTTAGGGTTAGGGTGAGCATGAGGAGTAGGTTTAGGTTTAGGTTTAGGGTGAGGGTGAGGGTGAGGGTTAGGGTTTATGGCTCGGGTTAGGGTAAGGGTTAGGATTATGGTAAGTGTGAGGGCTATGGTGAGGATGAGGGTTAGGGTTAGGTTTAGGGTGATGGTTAGGGTTACGGTGAGGGATAGGGTTAGGGTTAGTGTGAGGGTGAGGGTTAGTTTTAGTGTGAGGGTTAGGGTTTGTGTTAGGTTTAGGGTAAGATTAAGTTTTAGGATGAGGTTTAGGGTAAGAGTGAGGGTTAGGCTTAGCGTGAGTTTAAGGGTGAGGGTTAGGGTTATTGTTAGGGTTAGGGTGAAGGTGAGGGTTATGTTTAGGGTTAGGGTGAGGGTTAGGGTTAGGGTGATGTTTAGGGTGAGGGTGAGGGTTAGGGTGAGATTGAGGTTTCATGTGAGGGTGAAGGTTAGGGTGAGGGTGAGGTTTAGGGTTAGGGTTAGATTTAGGGTGTAGGTTAGGGTTAGGGTTAGGGTTAGGATGATGGTTAAGTTTGCGTTTAGGGTAAGGGTGAGGGTGACGGTGAGGATTAGGGTTAGGTTTAGGGTGAGGGTGAGGGTTAGGTTTAGGATTAATGTTAGTATGATGGTGAGGGTGAAGTTTACAGTTAGTGTTAGCTTTCGGGCGAGGGTGAGGTTTAGGATTAGGATTAGGGTTAGGGTTAGGTTTCGGCTTAGGGTGAGAGTGAGGGTGAGGGTGAGATTTAGGGTGTGGTTGAGGGTTAGGTTTAGGGTGAGGTTTAGGGTGACGGTGAGCATTAGGTGAGGGTGAGATTTAGGTTTAGTGTTAGAGATAGGCTGAGGGTTAAGATCAGGGTCAGGATTAAGGTGAGGGTTAGGGTTAGGGTTAGGTTTAGGTTTAGAGTTAGTGTGAGAATTAGGTTTAGGGTGAGAGTAAGCCTTAGGGTGAGGGTTAGACTTAGGGTGAGGGATAGTTTTAGTGTTAGTGTTAGGGTGAGCATGTGGGTGAGGGTTAGGTTTAGGGTTAAGGTTAGGGTGAGGATTAGGGTGAGGGCAAGTGTTAGGGTTAGGTTTAGGTTGAGGGTGAGGGATTGGGTTGTGGTGAGGTGAGGGTGAGGGTGAGTGTGAGGGTTAGGGTTAGGGTTAGCTTTAGGGTGAGGGTGAGGTTTAGGTTTAGGGTGAGGATGAGGGTTTAGTTTAGGTAAGGGTTAGGGTAAGATTACGGTGAGAATTTGGATGAGGTTGAGGGTTAAGGTGAGCGTTAGGGTTAGGGTGAGCGTTAGGGTTAGGATTAGGGTGAGGGTTATTGTTAGGGTGATGTTTAGGGTGAGGGTGAGGGTGAAGGTTCGGGTGAGGGGGAGGGTTAGGGTTAGGGTGAGTGTGAGTGTTATAGTTAGGGTTAGGGTTAGGGTGATGGTGAGGGTTAGGGTTAGGGTGAGTGTGAGGTTGAGGGTGAGGGTGAGACTTAGGGTTAGGGTGAGGGTTAGTGTTAGGGTTAGGGTTAGGGTGAGGGTGAGCGTTAGGGTGAGAGTGAGGTTTCGGGAGAGGTGGAGGGGGAGTGGGAGAGTTATGGTTAGGGTTCTGGTTGGAGTTATGGTGAGAGTGTGGATGAGGGTTAGGTTTAGGATTAGGGTTAGGGTTAGACTGAGGGTGAGTGTGAGTGTGAGGGTGAGGGTGAGGGTTAGGTTTAATGTTAGGGTAGGGTTAGCATGAGGGATAGGGTTAGTGTTAGGTTTAGGATGAGGGTTAGGCTGTGGGGTAGGGTTAGCGTTAGGGTGAGGGTTAGGGTTAGTATGACTTTTAGGGTTAAGTTTAGGGTCAGGGTTAGGATTAGGGTTAGGGTGAATGTTAGGGTTTGGGTTAGGGTGAGGGTGAGGTTTAGGGTTAGGGATAGGGTTAGGGTGAGGTTAGGGTGAGGGCTAGGGTGAGTCTGAGGGTTAGGATTAGGGTTAGGGATAGGGTGAGAATTAGGTTTAGAATTAGGATTAGGGTTTGGGGTAGGGTTAGGGTGAGGGCTAGGGTGAGTGTGAGGGTTAAGGATAGGTTTAGGGATAGGGTGAGGATTAGGGTTAGGGTTTGGGTTAGGGTGAGGTTTAGGCTGATATGTAGGGTTATAGTTAGGGTGAGGGTTAGGTTTAGTGGGAGTGTTAGGGATAGGATTAGGGTTAGGGTTAGTGTGAGGGTTCGGGTGAGGGTTCGGGATAAGGTGTGGGTGACAATTAGGGTTAGTGTGAGGACTAGGTTTAGGGGCACTGTTAGGGTTAGGGTTAGGGTGAGGGTCAGGGTTAGATTTAGGGTGATTGTGAGGGTAAGGGTTAGGGTTAGTGTTAAAGTTAGGGTGAGGGTTCGGGTTAGTGTGAGGGTTAGGGTTAGGGTTAGGGGGAGGGTGAGGGTTAGGATTAGAGTTAGGGTTAGGATTAGGTTTAGGGTGAGGTTGAGGTTTAGTGTTAGGGTGAGGGTTAGATTTATTGTTAGGGTTAGGGCTCGGTTGAGGATGAGGGTGAGGTTGAGGGGTAGGGTTAGGTTAGGGTTAGGCTTAGGGTGAGGGTGAGGATGAGGTTGATGTTTAGTGTTAGGGTTAGGGTGAGTGTGAGGGCTAGGGTGAGGTTGAGGTTGAGGGTGTCGTTTACTTCAGGGTAAGGGTTAAGCTGAGATTATCGTTAGGGTGAGGGTTATGGTTAGGGTTAGGGTGTGGGTTAAGGTTAAGGTGATGTTTAGGGTGAGGGTTAGGGTGAGAGTTAGGGTGAGGTTTACAGTTTGTGTTAGGATTAGGGTTAATGTGAGGGTGAGGTTTAGGGTTAGAGTTAGGGTTATGGGGAGGGTGAAATTGAAGGTCAGGGTTAGAGTTAGTGTTAGTGTTAGGGTTAGCATGAGGGTTAGGTTGAGGTTTAGGGTTAGGGTTATGTTTAGGTTTAGGATGTGCGTTAGGCTGAGGGTTAGGGTTAGGGATAGTGTGAGGGTTAGGTTTAGGTTATGGTTAGGGTTAGGGTTCGGTTAGCGTGAAGGTTAGTTTTAGGTTTAGGGTTAGGATAAGGTTTAGGGTGAGGGTTCATGTTAGGGTTAGTGTGAGGGTTTGGTTTAGGGTTAGGGTTAGGGTGTGGACTATGGTGAGGGTGAGGGTTAGGGTGAGGGTTAGGGTTAGGGTCAGGGGTAGGTTGAGTGTTAGGATTAGGTAAGGACTAGGGTTAGGCTGAGGGTGAGAGTGAGGTTGAGGGTGAGGGTTAGGGTTAGAGTGAGAATTAGAGTGAGGGTGAGGGGGAGGGGGAGAGTTTGGTTTAGGGTTAGATTTAGTTTTAGAGTGAGGGTTAGGATTAGGGTAGCACTAGCTTTAGGCTGAGGGTGAGGGTGAGTTTGAGGTTGAGGTTGAGGTTTAGGATTAGAGTGAGGGTTAGGTTTAGGGGTAGGTTTAGGGTGACAGTTAGGGTTAGGGTTAGGGTTAGGATGAACGTTAGGCTTAGGGTAAGGTTTAGGGGTAGTGTGAGGTTTAGTGTGAGGGTTAGGTTTAGGGTTAGGGTTAGGGTGTGGGCTAGGGTGAGGGTGAGGTTTAGGGTGAGAGTGAGGTTGAGGGTTTAGTTTAGGTAAGGTTTAAGGTAAGGTTAGGTTGAGGATTAAGGTGAGGTTGAGGGTTAAGGTGAGGTTTAGGGTTAGGGTGGATGTTAGGGTTACTTTGAGGTTTAGGGTTACGCTTAGGGTGAGGTTGAGGGTAAGTTTTTCGGTGAGGGTTATGGTGAGATTGAGGGTTAGTATTAGAGTTAAGGTTAGGAATAGGGTGAGGGTGAAGGTGAGAGTTAGTGATAGGGTGAGGGTTAGGGATGGGGTGAGGGTTAGGGTTAGGTTTAGGGTTGGGGTGAGGGTGAGGGTGAGGGTGAGGGTTAGGGTTATGGTTAGGGGTAGGGTGAGGTTTAGGCTGAGGTTGAGGGTGAGGGTGAGGGTGAGGTTGAGGGTTACAGTTAGGGTTATGTTGAGGTTGAGGGTGAGGGTTAGGGTGAGGGTGAGAGTGAGGTCAGTTTAGGATTACTGTTACAGTTAGGGTGAGGCTGACGGTGAGAGGGAAAGTGAGGGTGAAAGTTAGGGTTAGGGCTAGGGTGAGGGTTAGGCTTAGTGTGAGGGTTAGTGTGATGGTGAGGGTCAGCGTGAGGGTGAGGGTTAGAATGAGGGTGAGGGTGTGCTTGAGGGTTAGGGTGAGGATTAGGCTTAGGGTGAGTTTAAGGGTTAGGTTTAGGGTTAGAGTTATTGTTAGGGTTAGTGTTAGGGTTAGGATGAGGGTGAGGGTTATTGTTAGGGTTAGGGTTAGGTCTAGGGTGAGGGTGGGGTTAAGGGTTAGGGTTAGGATTAGGGTTAATGTTAGGGTAAGGCTGAGGGGGAAGAGGAGGTTGAGGTTGAGGGTTATGGTTAAGGTTAGGGTTAGGGTGAGGGCTTGGGTGAGGGTGAGGGTTAGGCTGAGGTTGACGGTGAGGGTTTTGATTAGGTAAAGTTTAGGGTTAGGGTGAGGATTAGGGTGAGGGTGAGGATTAAGCTGAGGTTAGGTTCAGGGTGAGGGTTATTGTTAGGGTTAGGGTGAGGGTTAAGGTTTGGGTGAGGTTTAGGGTTAGGGTGATGTTTAGGGTGAGGGTTAGGTTTAGGTTGAGGGTGAGGTTTAGGATTAGGAATAGGATTAGGGTTATGTTTAAACTGAGGGTGAGGGTCAGTGTGACGGTGAAAGCATGGGTCAGGTTAAGGTTTAGGGTTAGAGTGAGGGTTATGGTTAGTGTGAGGGTTATGGTTATGGTTAGGGTGAGGTTAAGGTTTAGGGTGAGGCTAAGGTTAAGGTGAGGGTTAGGGTCAGTGTGAGGGTTTGGATTCGGTTTGTGTTAGGGTTAGGGTGAGGGTTAGGTTTTGGGTGATGTTTAGAGTGAGGGTGAGGGTTAGGGTGAGGATTAGGGTTAGGGTGAGGGTTAGTGTTAGGGGTAGGGTTAGGGATAGGTTGAGGGTTAGGTTTAGCATTAGGGTTAGGGTGAGGAGTAGGGAGAGGGGTAGGGTTAGGTTTAGGGTGAGGTTTAGGTTTTGTGTGAAGGTTAGGTTGAGGGTGAGGGTGAGGGTTAGGGTTAAGGTGTGGGTTAGATTTAGGGTGAGTTTGAGGGTGAGGGTTAGGTTTAGGATTAGGGTAAGGGTTAGGGTTAAGTTGAGGATTAGGGATAGTGTTAGGGGTAGGGTAAGGCTGAGGGTGAGTGTTAGGGTTAGGTTTAGGGTTAGAGTTAGGGTGAGGGTGAGCAGTAGGATTAGGTTAGGATTAGGGTTAGGCTGAGGGTGATGGGGAGGGTGAGGGTGAGGGTTAGGGTTAGGGTGAGGTTTAGGTTAGTGTTAGGGTTAGGATTAGGGTGAGGGTTAAGATTAGGGTAATGGTTAGGATGAGGGTTATGCTGAGGGTTAGGGTTAGGGTTAGGGTGAGATTTAGGGCTAGGTTTAGGGTTAGGATAAGGGTTAGCCTGAGGGTTAGTGTTAGGGTTAGTGTGAGGGATAGGAGTAGGTTTAGGGTGAGGGTAAAGTTTAGGGTGACGGTTAGGGTCAGTGTGAGGGTTAGGGTTAGGGTGACGGTTAGGGTGAAGGTTAGGTTTAGGGTTAGGCTTAGGGTGAAGGTTAGGGTGTGGGTAGGTTTTAGGGTGATGGTTAGGGTGAGGGTGAGGGTTAGGGTTATCATTAAGGTTATGGTGAGGGTGAGGGTTAGGGTGAGGATTTGGGTTAAGGTTTAATACAGGGTGCGGACTAGGTTTTGGGTTATGTTTAGTGTGAGAGTTAGGCGGAAGGGTAGCCTTAGGGTTAAGGTGAGGGTTAGGTTTAGTGTGAGGGTTAGGGTTAGGGTTAGGGTGACGATAAGGGTTAGGGTGAGGGTTAGGGTGAGTGTGAGGTTTAGGGTTAGCATTAGGTGTAGCCTTAGGGTTAGGATGAGTGTTATGGTTAGGTTTAGGGTTACGATGAAGGTGAGGGTGAAGATTAGTGTTAGGGTGAGGCTTAGGGTTAGGGTTAGGGTGAGGGTGAGGGTTAGGGTGAGGGTAAGTGTCAGGGTGAGGGTTAGGTTGAGTCTGAGGTTTAGGGTTAGCATTAGGGTGAGGGTGAGGGTGAGGGTTAGGGTGAGTGTGAAGTTTAGAGTTAGCATTAGGTTTAGCCTTAGGTTTAGGATGAGTGTTAGGGTTAGGTTCAGGGTTAGGGTGAAGGTGAGGGTGAAGGTTAGTGTTAGGGTGAGGTTTAGGGTTAATGTTAGGGTGAGGGTGAGGGTTAGGGTGAGGGTAAGTGTCAGGGTGAGGGTTAGGTTGAGTCTGAGGTTTAGGGTTAGAATTAGGGTGAGGGTGATGGTGAGGGTTAGGGTGAAGTTTTGGGTTAAGGTTAAGGATAGTGTGAGGATAAGTGTTAGGGTTAGGTTGAGGGTTAGGGTTAGGTTGAGGGGTAACATTAGAATTTGGGTGAGGGTTAGGTTTAGTGCGAGGGTTAGGGTTAGGGTTAGGGTGATGGTAAGAGTTAGTGTTACGGTTAGGGTGAGTGTGAGGTAGGGTGAGGGTTAGGGTTAGGGTGAGGGTTAGGGATAGGTTTAGGGTTAGGGTGAGGGTTAGGGTTATGTTTAGGATTAGAGTTAGGGTGTGGGTAAGGCTTAGGGTGAGGGTTAGGGTGAGGTTGAGTGTTAGGGTTAGGTTCAGTATTAGGGTTAGGGTTAGTGTGAGGGTTAGTGATAGGGTTAGGGTTATTGTGAGGTTTAGAGTTAGGGTTAAGTTGAGGGTCAGTTTGAGAAGTAGGGTTACGGTTAGGGTGAGGGTTAGGCTTAGTGTGAGGATTAGGGTTAGGGTGAGCGTTAGGGTTAGGTATAGGGTTAGGGTGAGTGTGAGTGTGAGGGGGAGGGTTAGGTTGAGGGGTAGGGTTAGGGTGAGGGTGAGGGTGAGGGTTAGTGTTAGGATGAGGGTTAGGGTTAGGGTTAGGTTGAGGATGAGGGTGAGGGTTAGGCTTAGGGTTAGTGTGAGGGTTAGGCTTAGGGTTAGTGTGAGGGTTAGGGTTACAGTGACGCTTATGGTTAGGGTGAGGGATAGGGTTAGGTTTAGGGTGATGTTTAGTGTGAGGGTGAGGGTTAGGGTGAGGATGAGTGTTCGGGTGAAAGTTAGGGTTAGGGTAAGCTTTAGGAATTGGGTTAGGGTGAGGGTAAGGTTTAGGGTGAGTGTGAGGGTGAGGGTGATTTTTAGGGTTAGCGAGAGGTTTAGGGTTAGGGTTAGGTTTAGGTTTAGTGTGAGGGTTCAGGTTAGGATGAGGGTTAGGTTTAGGTTTAGGGTTAGTATAAAGTATAGGGTGAGGTTTAGGGTTACAGTTAGTGTGATTGTTAGGTTTAGGGTTAGGGTTTGGGTTAGGTTGAGGGTAAAGTTTAGGGTGAGGTTTAGGGAGAGGGTGAGGTTTAGGGGGAGGGTGAGGCTTAGGTCTAGGATGAGGGTTAGGGTTAGGGTGAGGGTTCGGGTTAGGTTTAGGGTGAGGGTTAGGGTCAGCGTAATTGTTAGGGTGAGGGTTAGGGTTATGGTTAGGTTTAGTGTGAGGGTCAGGGTGAGGGTTAAAGGGAGGTTGAAGGTTAGTGTTAGCATTAGGTTTAGGATGAGGGTGAGGGTTAGGGTGAGGGTTAGGGTTAAGGTTAGGGATAGGGTGAGGATTAGGGTTAGGTATACAGAGAGGGTTAGGCTGAGGATTAGGGTTAGGTTTAGGGTGAGGGTTAGGTTTAGTGTGAGGTTTAGGGTTAGATTTAGGGTGAGGGTAAGTGTTTGGGTGAGGGTTAGGGAGAGGGTTAGGGTGAGTTTTAGGGTTAGGGTTTGGGTTAGGTTAATTGTTAGGTTTAGGGTTAGGGTTAGGGTGAGGGTGATGGTGAGGGTTAGCGTTAGGGTTAGGGTTAGGTTGAGGGTGGGATTGAATGTTAGGGTTAGGACTAGGGTTAGGGTGAGCGAAATGCTGAGGGGGAAGGGGAGGTTGAGGGTGAGGGTAAGGGTCTGGTTTAGGGTTAGGGTGAGAGCTAGGTTGAGGGTCAGGTTTAGGGTGAGGGTGAGGGTTTCGTTTAGGTAAGTGTTAGGGTTAGGGTGAGGATTAGGGGAGGGTGAAGGTCAAGCTGAGGTTAGGTTTAGGGTGAGGGTTTGGGTTAGGGTTAGGGTGAGGGTGAGGGTTAGGGTGATGGTTTGTGTCAGGGTGAAGTTTAGGGTAAAGGTGAGAGCTAGGGAGAGGGTGAGGGTGAGGGTGAGCTTTAGGGTTAGGGTTAGGTTTAGGGTGAGTGTGAGGGTGAGAGTTAGGATTAGGAATAGGGTTAGGGTTAGGGTTAGGCTGAGGGGGAGCGTCAGGGTGAGGGTGAAGGTTAAGTTTAGTGTTAGGGTTAGGGTTAGGGTGAGGGTAAGTTTTAGGGTGAGTTTAAGGGTGAGAGTTAGGGTTAGTGTCAGGGTTAGGGTGAGGGTTAGGGTTTGGGTGATGTTTAGGGTGAGGGTGAGGGTTAGGGTGAGGATGAGGGTTCGGTTGAGAGTGAGGGTTCGCGTGAGGTGTCGGGTTAGGTTGTGGGTGAGGATTAGGGTTAGGCTGAAGGTTAGCATTGGGTTTAGGGTTAGTGTGACGGTGAGGGTGAGGGGTAGGGTAAGGGTTAGGTTGAGGGTTAGGGTTAGGGTTAGGATGATGGTTAGGAGGAGGGGTAATTTTAGGTTTAGGTTGAAGTTTAGGGTGAGTGTGAGGGTTAGTGTTAGGGGTAGGTTTAGGTTGAGGGTTAGGGTTAGGGTTAGCATCAGGGTGAAGTTGAGGGTTAGGGTGAGAGTTTTGGTTAGGGTGAGTTTGAGGGTGAGGGTTAGGTTTAGGATTAGGATTAAGGTTAGGGTTAGGGTGAGTGTTAGGATGAGGGTGAGGGTTAGTGTGTGGGTGAGGGTTAGGTTTAGGGTGAGGATTAGTTTTAGGCTTAGGGTTAAGGTTATGTTGAGGGTAAGGGTTAGGGTGATGTTTAGTGTGAGGATGAGGGTTTGGGTTATTGTTAGGGTTAGGGTGAGGTTTAGGGATAGGGTTAGTGTTAGGGTAAGGGTGAGGTTTAGGGTCAGGTTTAGGGTTAGGGTGAGGGTTAGGGATAGATTTAGGTTAGGGTGAGGCTGAGGCTGAGTGTTAGGTTTAGGTTTAGGTTTACAGTTAGTGTGAGGGTTAGTTTGAGGGTTAGGATTAGGGTTAGGGTTAGGGTTAGATTGAGGGTTAGGCTGAGGGTTAGGTTTAGGTTTAGGGTTAGGGTGAGGGTTAGGGTGTGGGTAAGTGTTAGAGTGAGGGTTAGGGTGAGGGAGAGGAATAGGGGGAGGGGGAGGGTTAGTGTTAGCATTAGGGTTAGGGTGAGGGTAAGCGTTAGGGTTAATGTTAGGGATAGGGTGAGGATTAGGGTTTGGGTTAAGCAGAGGGTGAGGGTTAGGGTGAGGAGCAGGGTTAGGTTTAGGGTGAGGGTTAGGTTTTGTGTGAGGATTAGGGTTAGGGTTAGGGTGAGGTTTAGGTTTAGTGTGATGGTTAGGGTTAGGGTTAGGGTGAGGGTAAGGGTTAGTTTGAGGTTTAGGGTGAGGGTGAGGTTTAGGTTTAGCATTAGTTTTAGATTTAAGTTTAGGATGACGGTTACGGTTAGGGTGAGGGTGAGGCTTAGGTTTAGGGTCAGGTTAAGTGTTAGGATGATGGTTAGGGTTATGGTAAGGTTTAGTGTGAGGGTCAGTGTGAGGGTTAGGGTTAGGTTGAGGGTTAAGCTTAGGGTGAGGTTTAGGGTTAGGCTTAGGGTTAGGTTTACGGTGAGGGTGATGGTGAGGGTTAAGTTTAGGGTCAGGGTTAGGGTGAGGGTTAGGGTTAGTGTGAGTGTTAGTGTGATGGTGAGGGTCAGGGTGAAAGTGAGGGTTAGAATGAAGCTGAAGATGAGGGTGAATGTTATGGTTAGGATTAGGGTTAGGGTGAGTTTTAGGGTAAGGGTTAGGGTTAGGGTTATTGTTAGGTTCAGGGTTAGGGTTACGGTGAGAGTGAGGGTGAGGTTTTGCATTAGGATTAGGTTTAGGGTTAGAGTGAGGGTGGGGTTGAGGGTTAGGGATAGGATTAGGGTTAGGGTTTGGGTAAGGCTGAGGGGGAAGATGAGGTTGAGGGTGAGGGTTAGGATTAGGTTTAGGGTTAGGGTGAGGGCTAGGGTCAGTGTGAGGGTTTGGGTGAGGGTGAGGATTTGGTTTAGGTTTAGGGTTAGGGTTAGGTTTAGGGTGAGGGTGATGGTGAGGGATAGGTTTAGGGTTAGGGTTAGGGTGAGGGTTAGGGTTCGTGTGATGGTTAGTGTGATGGTGAGGGTCAGGGTGAGGGTGAGGATTTGAATGAGGCCCAAGGTGAGGGTGAGGGTTAGGGTTAGGATTAGGGTTAGGGTGAGTTTTAGGTTTAGGGTTTGGGTTAGGGTTATTGTTAGGGTTAGGGTTAGGGTTAGGGTGAGATTGAGGGTTAGGTTTAGCATTAGGGTTAGGTTTAGTATTAGGGTGATGGTGAGGTTGAGGGTTAGGGTTAGGAATAGGGTTAGGGTTAGGGTAAGGCTGAGGGGGAAGGGGAGGTTGAGGGTGAGTGTTAGGGTTAGGGTGAGGACTAGGGTGAGTGTGAGGGTTTGGGTGAGTGTGAGGGTGAGGGTTTCGGTTATGTAAGTGTTAGGGTGAGGGTGACGATTAAGCTGAGGTTAGGTTTAGCATGATGGTTAGGTTTAGGGTGAGGGTGAGGGTTAGTTTTAGGGTGATGGTTAGGGTGAGGGTGTGGGTGAGACTTAGGATTAGGAATAGGGTTAGTGTTAGGGTTAGGCTGAGGTGAGGGTCAGGGTGAGGGTGAAGGATAGGGTTAGGATTATGGTTAGGGTGAGGGTTAAGGTTAGTGTGAGGATTATGGTTATGGTTATGGTTAGGGTTATGGTGAGGGTAAGGGTTATGGTGAGGGTGAGGGTTAGGGTGAAAGTTAGGGTTAGGGTTAGGGTTAGGGGAGGGTTCGGGTTAGGGTGATGTTTAGGGTGAGGGTGAGGTTTAGTGTGAGGATGAGAATTTGGGTGTGGCTGTGGGTTCAGGTGAGGTTTAGGGTTAGGGTGTGGGTGAGGATTAGGGTTAGGGTGAGGGTTATCATTAGGTTTAGGCTTAGTGTGAGGGTGAGGGTGAGGGGTAGTTTTAGGGTTCAGTTGAGGGTTAGTGTTAGGGTAACGGTTAGGGTGAGGGTCAGGGAGAGGGGTAGGTTTAGGGTTAGTGTGAGGTTTAGGGTGAGTGTGAGGGTTAGGGGTAGGGTTAGTGTTAGGGTTAGGATGAGGGTTAGGCTGTGGGTTAGGGTTAGGGTTAGTGTGAGTGTTAGGGTTAGGTTGAGGATTAGGGTTAGCATTAAGGTTAGGGTGAGGGTGAGGGTTACGGTGACGGTTTGGGTTAAGTTTAAGGATAGGGTGAGGATTAGGTTTAGGGTCAGGTTTAGGGTGAGTGTTAGGTGGAAGGGTAGGCTTAGGGTTAGGGTGAGGGTTAGGTTTAGTGTGAGGGATAGGGTTGAGTTTAGGGTGGTGGCAAGTGTTAGGGTGAGGGATAGGGTGAGGGTGAGTTTTAGGGTTAGCATTTGGTTTAGCTTTAGGGTTAGGATGAGAGTTAGGGTTAGGCTTAGTGTTAGGGTGAGGGTGAGGGTGAAGGTTAATGTTAGGATGAGGGTTATGGTTAGGGTTAGGGTGAGGGTGAGGGTGAGGTTTAGGGTTAGGGTTAGTGTGAGGGTGAGAGTTAGGATTAGGAATAGTGTTAGGGTTTGGGTTAGGCTGAGGCTGAGGGTCAGGGTGAGGTAAAAGGTTAGGGTTAGGTGAGGGTGAGGGTAAGGGTGAGGGTTAGGGTTAGAGTCAGGTTTAAGGTGAGGGTTAGGGTTTAGGAGATGTTTATGGTGAGGGTGAGGGTGAGGATGAGGTTTCGGGTGAGGGTTCGGGATCGGGTTCAGGTTCGGGTTAGGGTGTGGCTGAGGATTAGGGTTAGGGTGAGGGTTAGCATTAGGTTTAGGGTTAGTGTGACAGTGAGGGTGAGGGGTAGGGTTAGGGTTTGGTTGAGGGTTAGGGTTAGGGTTAGGTTTTGGATAATTTTTAGGGAGAGGGATAATGTTAGGGTTAGTGTGAGGTTTAGGGTGTGTGTGAGGGTTAGGGTTAGGGTGAGGGTGAGGGTTAGGGTTAGAGTTAGGTTTAGGGTGAGTTTGAGGGTGAGGGTTAGGTTTAGGATTAGGATTAGTGTTAGTTTCAGCGTGAGTTTTAGGGTGAGAGTGAGGTTTCGGTTGAGACTGAGGGTTAGTGTATGGGTGATGGTTAGGGTTAGGGTCAGAATTAGGTTTAGTCTTAGGATCAAGGTTATGGTGAGGCTAAGGGTTAGGGTGAGGTTTAGTGTGAGGATGAGGGTTAGGGTTAGTGTTAGGGTTAGGGTGACGTTTAGGGTGAGGGTTACAGTTAGGGTTAGGGTTAGGGTGAGCATGAGGGTGAGGTATAGGGTGAGGTTTAGGGTTAGGGTGAGGGTTAGGGAGAGTGTTAGTTTAGGGTGAGGGTGAGCGGGAGTGTTAGATTTAGGTTTCGAGTTACGGTGAGGGTGAGGTTGAGGGTTAGGCTTAGGGTTAGGCTGAGGGTTAGGCTGAGGGTTAGGTTTAGGGTTAGGGTTAGGGTGAGGGTGAGGGTGTGGGTAAGTGTTAGGGTGATGGTTAGGGTGAGGATTAGGGTGAGGGTGAGGGTTAGGGTTAGAGTGAGCGTTAGGGTGAAGTTTAAGTTTAGGGTTAGGGTTAGGGTGAGTGTGAGGGTGTGGGTCAGTGTTAGGGTGAGAGTTAGGATGAGGGTGAGGTTTAGGTTTAGGGTGAGTGTTAGGGTGAGGATGCGGGTTAGGCTGCGGGTTAGAGTTAGGGTTAGTGTGAGTGTTAGGGTTAGGGTTAGTGTGAGTGTTAGGGTTAGGGTTAGGTTTATGGTTAGGGTGAGGGTTATTGTTAGATTTAGGGTTAGCATAAGGGTTAGGCTGAGGGTTAGGTTTAGTGTTAGTTTGAGGGTTAGGTGTAGGGTTAGGTAAGGGTTAGGGTGAGGGTAAAGTTTAGGGTGAGGGTTAGGGTGAGGGTGAGGGTTAGGGTTAGCATTAAGGTTAGGGTGAGGGTGAGGGTTAGGGTGAGGGTTTTTGTAAAGGTTAAGGATAGGGTGAGGAGTAGGTTTAGGGTTAGTTTTAGGGTGAGCGTTAGGCGGAGGGGTAGGCTTAAGGTCAGAATGAGGGTTAGGTTTTGTGAGAGGGTTAGGGTTAGGGTTAGGGTGATGGTAAGGGTTAGGGTGAGGGTGAGGGTGAGGTTTAGGGTTAGCATTAGATTTAGCGTTAGGGTTAGGATGAGTGTTAGGGTTATGGTGAGGGTGAGGGTGAAGGTTAGTGTTAGGATGAGGTTTAGGGTTAGGGTTAGGGTGAGGGTGAGTGTGAGGGTGAGGGTTACGGTTAGGGTTAGTGTGAAGTTTAGGATTACAGTGAGGGTTAGTGTTAGGGTGAGGGTTAGGGTTAGCCTTAGGGTGAGGGTTAGGGTTAGGGTTATATTTAGTGTCCGGGTGAGGGTTAGGATGAGGGTGAGTGTTCTGATGAGAGTTAGGCTTAGGGTTAGGGTAAGGGATATGTTTAGTGTGTGGGTAAGGGTTAGGGTGAGTGTTATGGTGAGGGTGAGGTTTAGGGTTAGGTTGAGCGTTAGGGTTATGGTTAGGGTTATGGTTAGGGTGAGGATTAGGTTGAGGGTGAGGGTTAGGGTTAGGGTGAGGGTGGGTGTTAGGTGGAGGGTTAAGGTTAAGGTGAGGGTTAGAGTTAGCATTAGAGTTATGGTGAGGGTGAGGGTTAGGGTTCGGGTTCGGGTTAGGGTGAGGTTTAGGGTTAGGTTTAGGGTTAGTATAATGGTTAGGGTGCACGTTAGGGTTAGGGTTAGTGTGAGTGTTAGGTTTAGGGTTAGGGTTTGGGTTAGGTGGAGTGTAAAGGTTAGGGTGAGGGTTAGGGTGAGGGTGAGTGTTAGGGTTAGGGTGAGGGTGAGCGTGAGGGTTGGGGTTAGGGTTAGAGTGAGGGTGAGGGTGAGGTTTAGGTTTAAGTTTAGGTTTAGGGTTAAGGTGAGGGTTAGGGTGTGGGTACGTGTTAGGGTGAGGGTTAGGGTGATGGTAAGGGTTAGGGTGAGTGTTAGGGTGAGGGTGAGGGTTAGGGTGAGTGTGATGGTAAGGGTTAGGCTGAGTGTTAGGGTGAGGGTGAGGGTTAGGGTGAGGGTTAGGGTGAGTGTTAGGGTTAGGGTTAGGGTTAGGGTGTGGGTGAGGTATAGGGTGAGGCTTAGGTTTAGGGTGAGGGTTAGGGATAGGGTTAGGGTTAGGGTGAGGATGAGGGTGAGTGTTAGGGTTAGGTTTAGGGTTAGGGTGAGGTTGAGGGTGAGGGTTATTAGGGTTAGGATTAGGGTTAGGCTGAGGGTGATGGGAAAGTGAGGATTAGAGTTAGGTTTAGGGTTAGGATGAGGGTTAGGTTTAGGGTTAGGGTCAGCGTAAGGGTTAGGGTGAGGGTTAGTGTGAGGGAGAGGGTTAGGGTTAGGGTGACGGTAAGGGTTAAGAAGAGTGTTAGGGTGAGGGTGAGGGAGAATTTTAGTGTTAGAATTACGGTGAGGGTTAGGGTTAGGGCGAAGTTTAGGGTTAGGTTTAGGTTTAGGGTGATGTTTAGTGTCAGGGTGAGGGTTAGGATGAGGTTGAGTGTTCTGGTGAGAGTTAGGGTTAGGGTTAGGGTTAGGGATAGGGTTAGTGTGAGGCTAATGGTTAGGGTGAGTGAAAGGGTGAGGGTTAGGCTCAGGGTAAGGGTGAGCATTAAGGTTAGGGTTAGGTTTATGGTTAGGATGAGGGTTAGGGTGAGCGGTAGGTTTAGGGTTAGGGTTAGTTTGCAGGTTAGGGTGAGGTTAGGAGTTAGGGTGATGTTAGGGTGAGGGTGAGGGTTAGGGTTAGCATTAGAGTTAGGGTGAGGTTGAGGGTTAGGGTTAGGGTTAGGGATAGCGTAAGGATTAGCGTTATTGTGAGGGTTAGGTTTAGGGTTAGTTGAGGATAAAGTAAGGGTGAGGGTTAGGGTGAGGGTGAGGTGTTACATTAGCATTAGGGATAGGTTTAGCTTTAGGGTGAGGGTTAGATTTAGGGTGAGGGTTAGGTTTAGGTTGAGGTTGAGGGTTAGGGTTGGGGTGATGTTTAGTGTGAGGGTGAGGGTTAGGGTGAGGTTGAGTGTTCAGGTGAGAGTTAGAGTTAGGTTTAGAGTTAGGGATAGGGTTAGGGTGAGGGTATTGGTTAGGGTGAGTGTTAGGGTAAGGATGAGTGTTAGGCATAGGGTGAGGGTTAGGGTTAGGGTTAATTTTAGGGTTAGGTTGAGGGTGAGCGTTAGGATTAGGGTTAGGATGAGGGTGAGGCTCAGGGTTAGGGTTAGGGTTAGTGTGAGGGTTAGGGTTAGGATTAGGTTTAGGGTAAGGGTTAGGGTTATATTTAGGTTTAGTATAAGGGTTAGGGTGAGGCTTAGGGTTAGAGTTAGTGTGATTGTTAGGTTTAGGGTTAGGGTTTGGGTTAGGTTGTGTTTAAAGTTTAGGGTGAGGTTTAGGGTGAGGGTGAGGGTAAGGGTTAGGGTGAGGGTTAGCGTGAGGGATAGGGTTAGGTTTATGCTTAGTGTTAGGGTGAGGGTTAGGTTTAGGTATAGGTTTAGGGTGAGAGTTAGGGTGTGGATAATTGTTAGGGTGAGGGTTAGGGTGAGGAGAGCGTTAGGGTTAGGTTGACAGTAAGGGTTATGGTGAGGGTTAGGGTGAGGTTGAGGGTTAGGGTGAGGGTGAGGGTTACTTTTAGGGTCAGGGTTAGGGTTAGGATGAGGGTTCGGGTTAGGGTGAGGTTGAGGGTTAGGTTTAGGTTGATGATTAGGGTTAGGGTGAGGTTTAGGGTTAGGGTTAGGGTGATGTTTATTGTGAAGGTGAGGGTTAGGGTGAGGGTGAGTGTTAGTGTGAGGATGAGGGTTCGGGTAAGGGTGAGGCTTAGGGTGTGGTTGAGGGTTAGGGTTACGGTGAGAGTCAGAGTGAGGTGTCGGGATAGGGTTAGGGGTAGGGTTTGTGTGAGGGTAAGGGTTAGGGTGAGGGTTAGGGTGAGGCTGAAGATTAGTGTTAGCCTTAGGGTTAGGGTGAGTGTTAGGGTTAGGGTGATGTTAAGGGTGAGGTTGAGGGTTAGTGTGAGGGTGAGGGTGAGGCTAAGGGTTAGTGTTAGGATTAGGGTTAGGGTTAGGGTTAGGCTGAGGATGAGGGTGAAATTGAGGGTGACGGTTAGGTTTAGGATTAGGATGAGGCTTCTGGTTAGGTTGAGGGTTAGTGTGATTTTGAGGGTCAGGGTGAGGGTGAGTGTTAGAATGAGGGTGATGGTGAGGGTTAGGCTTGGGATTTGGGTTAGGGTGAATTTTAGGGTTAGGATTATGTTAGGGTTAGGGTTATTGCTAGGGTTAGGGTGAGGGTGAGGGTTAGGGTGAGGGTTAGCGTTAGGGTTAGGGTTAGGGTGAGGGTGGGGTTGAGGGTTAGGGTTAGGATTAGGGTGAGGGTTAGGGTAAGGCTGAGGAGGAAGGGGAGATTGAGGGTGAGGGTTAGGTTTAGGGTTAGGGTTAGTGTGAGTGTTAGGTTTAGGGTTAGGGTTTGGGTTAGGTTGAGGGTAAAGTTTAGGGTGAGGTTTAGGCTTAGGGTGAGGTTTAGGATTAGGGTGAGAGTTAGGATGAAGTTTATGTTTAGTTTTAGGGTTAGGGTGAGGGTTAGGTTTATTGTGAGGTTTAGGCTTAAGGTTAGGGTGACGGTAAGGGTTAAGTTGAGGGTTAGGGTTAGGGTGAGGGTAAGTGTTGGGGTGAGGGTAAGGGTGAGGGTTAGGGTTAGAGTCAGGGTTAAGGTGAGGGTTAAGTTTTGGGTGATGTTTAGGGTGAGGGTGAGGGTTAGGTTTTGGATTAGGGTTAGAGTTTGGGTTAGGTTGAGGGTGAGGTTGACGGCGAGGGTTTGGATTAATGTGAGTGTTAGGGTTAGGGTTAGTGTTATAGTTAGGGTGAGGGTTAGGGTTAGGGTTATGATGAGGTTTAGGCTGAGGGTTAGCGTTAGGGTTCAGGTGAGGGTAAGCGTTAGGGTGAGGTTTAGGCTTAGGGTTAGTATGAAGGTTAGAATGAGTGTTAGTGTTACTGTGAGGGTTAGGCTGTGGGTAAGGGTTAGAGTGAGGGTTTGGGTGATGGTGAGGGTGAGGGATAGCATTAGGGTTAAGGTTAGGTTTAGTGTGAGGGTTAGAGTTAGGGTTAGGGTGAGGTTTAGTAATGAGGGTGTGTGTTGGGGTTAAGTTTAGGATTAGGGTGAGGGTGAGGGTGAAGTTTAGTGTTAGGATGAGGGTTAGGGTTAGGGTGAGAGTGAGGGTGAAGGTGAGGGTTCGGGATAGGGTTAGGGTGTGGATTAGGTTTACGGGGAGGGTTAGAGTTAGGGTGAGGTTTAGGGTTAGGCTTACGGTGAGGGTTAGGGTTAGGCTGATGTTTAGTGTGAGGGTGAGGGTTAGGGTGAGGGTGAGTGTTCTGTTGAGAATTAGGGTTAGGGTTAGGGTTAGGGAATGGGTTAGTGTGAGGGAAAAGGTTAGGGTGAGGGTTTGGGTGAGGGTGAGGTTTAGGGTGAGGGTGAGGGTTAGGTTTAGGGTTAGGGTTATGATGAGGGTGAGGGTTAGGGTGAGCCCTAGTTATAGGGTTAGGTTTAGATTGCGGGTAAGGGTGAGGGTAAGGGTTAGGGTGAGGTTTAGGGTGAGGGTGAGTTTTAGGTTTAGGGTGAGTGTAAGGGTTAGGTTGAGGGTTATGGTTAGGGTTAGGTATCGGCTGAGGATTAGTGTTAGGGTGAGGGTTAGGGTGAGGGTTAGGATTAGGGTTAGTGTGAGGATAAGGGTTAGGGTGAGGGTTAGGGTGAGGGTGAGGTTTAGGGTTAGGGTTAGGGTGAAGGTTAGGGTGTGGGTAAGTGTTAGGGTTAGGGTTAGGGTGACAGTAGAGGTTAAGTTTAAGTATAGGGTGAGGATTAGGTTTAGGGTTAGGTTTAGGGTGAGTGTTAGGCGGAAGGGTAGGCTTACGGTAAGGGTGAGTGTTAGGTTTATTGTGAGGGTTAGGGTTAAGGTTAGGGTGATGGTAAGGGTTAGGGTGAGGGATAGGGTGAGGGTGAGTTTTAGGGTTAGTATTAGGTTTAGCTTTAGGGTAAGGATGAGAGTTAGGGTTAGGCTTAGGGTTAGGGTGAGGGTGAGGGTGAAGGTTAGTGTTAGGATGAGGGTTAGGGTTAGGGTTAGGGTGAGGGTGAGGGTGAGGTTTAGGGTTAGGGTTAGTGTGAGGTTGAGAGTTAGGATTAGGAATAATGTTAGGGTTAGGGTTAGGCTGAGGGTGAGTGTCAGGGTGAGGGAAAAGGTTAGGGTTAGGGTTAGGGTGAGGGTAAGTGTTGGGGTGAGGGTAAGGGTGAGGGTTAGGGTTAGAGTCAGGGTTAAGGTGAGGGTTAAGTTTTGGGTGATGTTTAGGGTGAGGGTGAGGGTTAGGTTTTGGATTAGGGTTAGAGTTTGGGTTAGGTTGAGGGTGAGGTTGACGGCGAGGGTTAGGATTAATGTGAGTGTTAGGGTTAGGGTTAGTGTTATAGTTAGGGTGAGGGTTAGGGTTAGGGTTATGATGAGGTTTAGGCTGAGGGTTAGCGTTAGGGTTCAGGTGAGGGTAAGCGTTAGGGTGAGGTTTAGGCTTAGGGTTAGTATGAAGGTTAGAATGAGTGTTAGTGTTACTGTGAGGGTTAGGCTGTGGGTAAGGGTTAGAGTGAGGGTTTGGGTGATGGTGAGGGTGAGGGATAGCATTAGGGTTAAGGTTAGGTTTAGTGTGAGGGTTAGAGTTAGGTTTAGGGTTACGGTGAAGGTGAGGGTTATGGTAAGCATTAGGATCAGGGTTAGGTTTAAGGTGAGATTTAGGGTTAGGGTTAGAATTATAGTGAAATTGAGTGTGAGGGTTAGTGTGAACGTGAGTGTTAGGTTGAGGGTGAGGGTGAGGGTTAGGGTTTAGGTGAGGGTCAGGTTTAGGGTTAGGGTTAAGGTTAGGGTGAAGGTTAGAGTTAGGTTTAGGGTTACGATGAGGATTAGGGTGAGGGTTAAGTTTAAGGTTAGGGTGAGGGTAAGGGTTAGGGTGAGGGTCAGGGTTAGGTTTTGTATTAGGTTTAGGGTTAGGGATAGGGTTAGGATTAGGGTGAGGGTTTTGTTAGGGTTAGGTTTTTACTTAGGGTGAGTTTTAGGGTTCGTGTTTGGATTAGGGTTAGGGTTAGGGTTAGGCTGAGGGTGAAGTTGAGGGTGAGGGTGAGGGTTAGGGTTAATATGAGTGTTAGGGTTTGCGTTAGCATTAGGATGAGGGTTAGGCTGAGGGTTAGGGTTAGGGTTCGGGTAAGAGTAAGGGTTAGGCAGAAATGAACCTACAGACCTATAGCCATCTAATCTTCGATAAGGAAGCTAAAACAATAGAATGGACGAAAGACAGCCTCTTCAGTAAATGGTGCTGGCAAAATTGGTTAAATACATGTAGAAAACTAAAGCTAGATCCTTATATATCACCCTGCACCAGAATCAACTCCAAATGGATCAAAGACCTTGAACTCAAAGCATACACTCTGAAAACATTACAGGATGGAATAGGAGAAACCCTAGGTCTCCTTGGCTCAGGCCGAAATTTTCTGAATAGAGACCCAGAAACACAACAAATCAAAGAAAGGTTGGACAAATGGGATTGCATAAGGTTGCAGAGCTTCTGCAGGGCAAATGACATAGCTAGCAAGATCAATAGAAAGCCCACCGATTGGGAGAAGGTCTTTACTAGCCATACAACAGACAAGGGTCTCATATCTAAAATATACTTGGAACTCAAAAAATTAAACCACCCAACAACAAATCCTCAAAGAAACAACTGCCCAATAAATAAGTGGGTGAAAGACTTAAAGAGAAGCTTCTTTGAAGAAGAAAGAAGGATGGCCAATAGACACATGAAGAAATGTTCAACATCCCTAGCCATAAAAGAAATGCAAATCAAAACAACATTGAGATATCACCTCACTCCAGTTAGAACAGCAAAAATCAAGAACTCTAACAACAACAGATGCTGGAGGGGATGTGGACAGAAAGGAACCTTACTTCATTGTTGGTGGGAATGTAAACTTGTTCAACCACTTTGGAAAGCAGTATGGAGGTTCCTCAAAAGACTTCACATAGATCTCCCCTATGATCCAGCAATCCCACTTTTGGGCACTTACCCAAATGTTTACAAACAAGACCACACTAAAGCTACCAGCACAACTATGTTTATTGCAGCATTATTTACCATAGCTAAGATATGGAACCAACCCAGATGCCCCTCAGTAGATGAATGGATCAAGAAAATGTGGTATATATACACAATGGAATTATATGCCTCCATCAGAAAGAATGACATTTCTCCATTTGTTAGGAAATGGAAAGGTTTGGAAAAAATTATATTATGTAAAGTAAGCCAGGCCCAAAGAAGCATAGGTCCCATGGTTTCCCTTATTTGCAATATCTAGTATAGGTATGAGTCAAGCGGAAAAGGTCAGATAATGTGATGTTAGGAAAATGAACCCTTAAATATGTATTTTAATGTTTTTGTTTCTTTCATGCATGTGTTTCTAACGCATTTATAAGATTATTGCTTTGTTGCTTTGTATGTCCCTCCCCCACAGTGTAACCCCCGCTTTCACTATATTTGATGTCAGTATAACATGTGGAGGAGATGGGGACAAACAAGTCGTTTAAGGATTCAGGTGGACCTGTTGCAACAATGAGAAGTACAAAATGTCATGTCAAAACCAACTTTACAATGTCGGTGTGGGGGGGGAGGGGGGTATAATTGGGTGGGGGGAGGGGGGAGGATGGGAAGGGAGGTGAAGGGTAAACAAAGGAGGAGGCTGCAATGCTTGGTAAGAAATGTATGCATTATCCTGCCCATGTAATTGTAGCCCCTCTGCACAGTATGTTCTCAAATAAAATAAAATAAAAAAAGAAAACAAAAAAAAGAGTAAGGGTTAGGGTGAGGTTTAGGGTGAGGGTGAGGTTTAAGTTTATGCTTAGGGTTATGGTGAGGTTTATGGTTAGGGTGAGAGTGAGGGTTAGGGTTAGGGTTTGGGTGAGGGTTAGGGTTAGGTGAGGGTTAGGGATAGGGTTGGGGTTAGGGTGAGTGTGTGGGTTAGGGTTAGGTTTAGGTTTAGGGTTAGGCTGAGGGTGAGGGTTAGGTTTAGGGTTAGGGTTAGGGTTAGGGTTGAAGTTTTCTTTTAGGGTTAGGAAGAGGTTTTGGCTGAGGATTAGGGTTGTGGTTAGGGTGAGGTTTAGGGTTAGTGTGAGTGTTGGGATGAAGGTAAGGTTGAGGGTTAGGTTTAGGGTTAGGTTGAGGGTAAAGGTTAGGGTGAGGGTGAGGGTTAGGTTTAGGATTAGGGTTAGGGTTTGGGTTAGGATTAAGGATAGGGTTAGGGTGAGGGTGAGGGTTAGGGTGAGGGTTAGGGTTAGGTTTAGGGTGAAGATTAGGGTGAGAGTGACATTTAAGGTGAGGGTTAGGGTTAGGGTGAGGATTAGGGTTAGGGTTAGGGTGAGGTTTAGGATTAGGATGATGTTTAGGTTGAGCGTGATGTTTTGGGTTAGGATGAGGGTGAGGGTGAGGGTGTAGGTGAGGGTTAGGTTTAGGGTGAGTGTTAGGGTGATGGTGACGGTGATTGTTAGGGTGAAGTTGAGGGTTAGGGATAGGGTTAGGGTGAGGGTTAGGGTAAGGGTTAGGGTGAGGGGTATTGTGAGGGTAGGGTTAGGGTTAGGGTGAGGGTTAGGGTTAATGTGAGGATTAGGGTTAGGTTTAGGGTTAGTGTGAGGATAAGGGTAAGGGTGAGGTTTAGGGTGAGAGTGAGGGTTAGGGTTAGCGTTAGGGTTAGGGTGAGGTTTAGGGCGAAGGTTAAGTTGAGGGTTAGGGTTATTATGAGGGTGAGGGTTATAGTTAGGTTTAGGGTGAGGGTTTGGGTTAGTGTGAGGTTTAGGGTAAGGTTAGGGTGTGGGTGAGGGTGAGGGTGAGGGTGACTTTTAGGGTGTGTGTGACAGTTAGGTTTAGGGTTAGGTTTAGGGTGAGGGTCATATTTAGGGTGAGGGTTAGGGTGAGGGTGAGGGTTAGGTTGAGGTTCAGGGTTAGGCTGAGCGTTAGGGTGAGTGTTAGGTTTAGGTTTTGGTTTGGGTGAGGGTTAAAGTGAGGTTTAGTGTTAGTGTTAGGGTTAGAGTTAAGGTGAGAATTAGGGTGAGGGTTAGGGTTAGAGTGAGGTTTAGGGTGAGGGTGAGGGTTAGGGATAGCATTAGGGTTAAAGATAGGTTTAGGGTGATTGTAAGGGTTAGGATGAGGGTGAGGGTTAGGTTTAGGATTAGGGTTAGTGTTAGGGTGAGGGTTAGTTATAGGGTTAGGATTAGCGTGAGGGTTTTGGTTAGGGTTAGGTTTAGATTTAGAGTGAGGGTTAGGGTTAGTGTTGGATTAGGGTTAGGGTTAGAGTTAAGTTGAGGGTTAGGTTTAGGTGAGGGTTTAGGATAGAATTGGGGTTAGGGTGAAGATTAGGGTTAGGTTTAGTGTTAGAGTTAGAGCGAGGGTGAGTGTGAGGTTTAGGGTTAGGTTTAGGGTTAGGGATAGGGTTAGGCTGAGGGTGAGGGTGAGGGTGAGGGTGAGGGTGAGGTTTAGGGTTAGGGTTAGGGTTAGGGTTAGGGTTAGGGTTGGGTTGAGTGTTAGGGTTAGGATTAGGAAGAGGGTTTAGCTGAGGGTTAGAGTTATGGTTAGGGTGAGGTTTAAGGTTAGTGTGAGGTTTAGGATGAGGTTTAAGCTGAGGGTTAGGGTTTGGGTTAGGGTGAGGTAAGGGTGAGCGTTAGGGTGAAGGTTAGGTTTAGGTTTAGGGTTAGGGTGAGGGTTAGGATGAGGTTTAGTTTTAGTGTAAGGGATAGGGTTAGCGTGAGGGTTAGGGTGAGGGTAAGGGTTAGAGTGAGGTTCAGGGAGAGGGTGAGTGTTAGGGATAGCATTAGGTTTAATTTTAGGTTTAGGGTGAGGCTTAAGGTTAAGGTTACTCTGAGCGTGAGGGTTAGGATTAGCTTTAGGGTTAGGGTTAGGGTTAGGGTGAGGGTTAGGGTTAGGGTTTGGGTGAGGTTGAAGGTTAGGGTTAGGGTTAGGGTGAGGGTATGGGATAGGGTGAGGGTGAGGGTTAGGGTGACGGTGAGGGTAAGGGTTAGGGTGAGGGCTAGGGTTACGGTTAGGGTTAGGGTAAGGTTTAGGTTTAGGGTGAGGGTGAGGGTGAGGGTTAGGTTTAGGATTAGGCTTAGGTTTAGGGTTAGGTTTAGGGTAAATGTGAGGCTGAGTGTCAGAGTTAGGTTTAGGGTGAGGTTTAGTGTAATGGTTAGGGTTAGGATGAGGGTGAGGGTGAGGTTTTGGTTGACGGTGAGGGTTAGGGTTTTGGATAGGTTTAGGTTTAAGGTTAGAGTGAGAGTTAATTTTAAGGTTAGTGTTAGGATGAGGGTTAGGCTGAGGGTTAGGGTTAGGGTTAGTATGAGGGTGAGACTTAGGAATAGGAATAGTGTTAGGGTTAGGGTTAGGCTGAGGGTGAGGGTCAGGGTGAGGTTAAAGTTTAGGGTTAGGGTTAGGGTGAGGGTAGGTGTTAGGGTGAGGGTAAGGGTGAGGGTTAGGGTTTGAGTCAGGGTTAAGGTGAAGGTTAGGGTTTGGGTGAGGTTTAGGGTGAGGGTGAGGGTTAGGGTGAGGATGAGGTTTCGGGTGAGGGTTAGGGTTAGTGTTTGGATTAGGGTTAGGGTTAGGGTTAAGGTGAGGGTTAGGGTTAGCTGAGGGTTAGGGATAGAATTGGGGTTAGGTTGAAGGTCAGGGTTAGGTTTAGTGTTAGAGTTAGAGCGAGGGTTAGTGTGAGGTTTAGGGTTAGCGTTAGGTTAGGGTGAGGGTTAGTGTGAAGGTTAAGTTGAGGGTTAGGGTTATTATGAGGGTGAGGGTTAGAGTTAGTTTTAGGGTGAGGGTTGGGGTTAGGGTGAGGTTTAGGTTAGAGTTAGGTTTAGGGTGAGGTTGAACGTTAGGGTGAGGTTTAGGGTTAGGGTTATTGTTAGGGTTAGTGTGAGGGTTAGTATTAGGGTGACTGTTACTGTTAGGGTGAGTGTAAGTGTTAGGGTTCGAGTTAGGGTTTGGATTATTGTTAGGGTTAGGGTTAGGGTTACGGTTATGGTGAGGGTGAGAGTGAGGATTATGGTTAGGGTTAGGATGAGGTTTAGTTTAAGGGTTAGGGTTAGAGTTAGGGAAGGGGTGAGAGTGAGGTTTAGGGTTAGATTTAGGGTAAGTGTTAGGGTTAGGTTTAGGGTGAGGGTTAGGATTAGTGTTAGGCTTAGGATTAGGCTTAGGCTGTGCATGAGGTTGTGGGTTAGGGTTAGGGTTAGGGTGAGGGCTATGTTTAGGGTTATGGTGAGGTTTAGGATGGGGTTTAGGGTTAGCATTAGGGTTAGGGTTAGGGTTAGGTTGAGGGTTACAGTGAGGGTTAGGGTTAGAGATAGGATTAGGGTTAGCATTATGGTTAGGGTGAGGTTGAGTGTGAGGGTTAGTGTTAGGGTTAGGATTAGCCTTAGGGTTAGGGTGAGGGTTACTTTTACGTTTTGGGTTAAGGTGAGGGTGAGACTGAAGGTTAGGGTTAGGTTTAGGGTTAGGGTTAGGGTTAGGTTTAGGTTTAAGTTTAGGATTAAGGTTAGGTTCAGGTTTTCGGTGAGAGTTAGGGTTAGGGTTAGGGTTAGGCTTAGGCATAGACTGAGGGTGACAGTGGGGGTGAGGATTAGGGTTAGGGTTAGTGTTAGGGTTAGGTTAAGGTTTATTTTTAGTGTTATGGTTAGAGTTATGGTGAGGGTGAGGGTGCGGTTGAGGGTTTGGGTTAGGGTTAGGGTGAGGTTTAGGGTTAGGGTTAGGGTGAGGGTGAGGTTTAGGGTTAGATATAGCGTTAGGGGGAGGGTTAGGGGGAGGGTTAGGGTGAGGTTTAGGGATAGGTTTAGGTTGAGGGTAAGGTTTAGGGTTAGAGTTAGGGTGAGGGTGAGGCTGATTTTGAGGGTGATTGTGAGTGGTAAGATTACAGTGAGTGTTAGGTTTAGGGTTAGAGTGAGAGTTAGGGTTTGGTTTAAGTTTAGGGTTAGGGTGAGTGTTAGGGTTAGGTTGAGGCTTATGGTTAGGGTTAGAGATACATTGAGTGTGAACATGAGGGTTAGGGTTAGAGTTAGGGTTAGGTTGAGGGTGAGGTTTACGGTTAGATTTAGGGTTAGGGGGACGGTTAGGTCGAGGGTTAGGTTTAGGGTTAGTGTTAGGGTTAAGGTTAGGGTGAGGGTTAGGTTGAGGTTTAGGGTTATGGTTAGGTTTAGGGTTAGGATTAGGGTTAGGGTGAGGGTGAGTGTGAGGGTTAGAGTTAGGCTTAGGTTTAGGCTTAGGGTTAGGCTGAGGGTGATGGTGGGCGTCAAGATTGGGGTTAGGGTGATGGTTAGGATTAGGGTTAGAGTGAGGGCTAGAATGAGGGTGAGGTTTAGGGTAAGGCTTAGGCTTAGGCTTAGGGTTATGATGAGATTGAGGTTGAGGGTGAGGGTTAGGGTTAGGGTCATGGTTAGGTTTACGGTTAGGGTGAGGGTTAGCATGAGGTTTAGGGTTAGGTTGAGGGTTAGGGTGAGGATGATGGTAAGGGTAAAGGTGAGGTTTACGCTGAGGGTGAGGGTTAAGATAAGGCTGAGGGTTAGGGTTAGGGTAAGGGTTAGGGTTAGGGTTAGGTGTGGGTTAGATTGAGGATTAGTGTCAGGGTTAGTGTGAGGTTTAGGGTGAGGATGAGGGTCAGGGTTAGGGTGAGGGTGAGGGTTAAGGTTACGTTTAGGGATTGGGTGAGGTTTAGGATTATGGTGAGGGTTAGGGTTAGTGTGAGTGTTAGTGTTAGGTTTAGGGTTAGTGTTAGGGTGAGTGTAAGTGGTAGGGTGAGGTTTAGGTTTAGGGTTAGGGTTAGGGTTATGGTTAGGTTTAGGTTATTGTTAGGGTTAAGGTTAGCGTTACAGTCACGGTGAGTTTGAGGGTGAGGGTTAGGTTTAGGGTTAGGGTGAGGTTTAGTGTTAGGGTTAGGGTTAGCATTAGGGTTAGGTGAGGGTTACGTTTAGGGGTACAGTTAGGATTAGGCTGAGGGTTAGGGTTAGGGTTAGGCGTAGTGTTAGGTTGATGGTAAGTGTGAGTGTGAGGGTTTGGGTGAGGGTTAGGGTTGGGGTTAGGGTTAGTTTTAGGATTAGTTTTAGGGTGAGGGTGAGTGTGAGGGTTAGGGTTAGGGTTAGGCTGAGGTTTCGGGTGAGGGTTAGGGTTAGGGTTTGGGTTAGGGTGAGCGTGAGGCTGAGGATTAGGGTTAGGTTTAGGATTAGGTTTAAGGTTAACGTTAGGTTTAGGTTTAAGGTTAGGATTACAGTGAGGCTTAGGGTTAGGGTTAGGCTTAGGCTTAGGTTTAGGCTGAGGGTGAGGGTAAGGGTGGGGGTGCGGATTAGGTTTAGGGTTAGGGTTAGGGTTACGTTTATTGTTAGTGTTATGGTTAGTGTTAAGTTTGCGGTGAGGGTCAGGCTGAGGTTGAGGGTTATGTTTAGGGTTAGGTTCAGGGTTAGGGTAAGAGTTATAGTTATTGTTAGGGTTAGGGTTAGAGTTACTGTGAGGTTGAGGGTGAGGGTGTGGGTCTTGGTTAGGGTGAGGTTTAGGGTGAGGTTTAGGGATATGGGGAGGGTTAGGATGAGGGTTGGGATTAAGGTGAGGTTTAGGGTGAGGGTGAGTGTGTGTGTTATGGTTAGTTTTATGTTTAGGCTTAGGGTTATGCTGAGGGTGAGGTTGAGGGTGAGGGTTAGTGTTAGGGTGAGGGTTAGGGTAAGGGTTAGGGGGAGAGTTAGGAAGAGGGTAAGGATTAGGGTTAGGGTTGGGTATGCTAGTGTGAGGATGAGGTTTAGTGTTAGGGTTAGGTTGAGGGTAACGTTTAGGGTAAGGGTAAGAGTTAGGGTTCTGGTTTTGTTTAGGGGTAGGTTGTGGATTAGTGTAAGGGTTAGTGTGAGGGTGAGGGTTATGGTTAGGTTGAGTGTGAGGGTTCAGATTAGGGTTAGGGTGAGGTTGTGGGTTATGGTTAGTGTTAGGGTGAGGTTTAAGGTTAGAGTTAGGGTTAGGGTTAAGATTAGGTTTAGGGTAAGGGTTATGGTGAGTGTGAGAGTTAGGTTTAGGATTAGGGTTAGGCTTAGGGTTAGGCTTAGGGTGAGGGTGAGGATTAGGGTTAGGGTTAGGGTGAGGGTTAGGGTTAGGGTTAGGGTGACAGATAGGGTTCGGTTATGTTTAGGGTTAGGGTGAGGGTTAGTGTTAGGGTTATGGTGAGCGTGAGGTTTAGGGTTAGGGTGAGGGTTAGGGTTAGGTTTAGGGTTAGGGTGAGGGTAAGGATGAGGATTAGGGTTAGGGTTAGGGTTAGGGTGAGGGTTAGTGTGAGGGTGAGGGTTAGTGTGAGTGTCAGATTAAGGTTTAGGGTTAGGGTTAGGGTTAGGGTGAGGGTAAGGTTGCGGGTTAGGGTTACAGTGAGGGTGAGGATTAGGGTTAGGGCTAAGGATAGATTTAGGATTAGGGTTAGCTTGAGGGTGAGTGTCAGGATTAGGGTTAGGGTTCAGGTTAGGTTTATTGTTATAATTAATGTTATTGTTAGGGTTAGGGTTAGAGTTATGGTAAGGGTGATGGTGAGGGTTAGGGTTAGGGTTAGTGTGAGGTTTAGGGTTAGGATTAGGATTAGGGTTAGTGTGAGAGTGAGGATTAGGGTAAGATTTATGGTTAGTTGGAGGGTTAGGTCGAGAATTAGGTTTAGGGTAAGTTTTTGGGTTAAGGTTAGGGTGAGGTTTAGGTTGAGGTTTAGGGTTAGGGTTAGGGTTAGGGTTAGGATTATGGTGAGGTTTAGGGTTAGTGTTGGGGTGAGGGTTATGATGAGAGTTAGGTTTATGGTTGTGTTGAGGGTTAGGGTTAGGGTGAGGGTTAGGGATATTGTTAGATTAAGGTTTAGGTTTAGGGTTAGGTTTGGGTGAGGGTAAGGTTGAGGGTTAGGGTTACAGTGAGGGTGAGGATTAGGGTTAGGGTGAAGTTTAGGGTTAGGATTAGGGTTAGCGTGTGGGTGAATGTTAGGATTAGGGTTAGGTTTATTGTTAGAATTAATTTTATTGTTAGAGTTAGGGTTAGAGTTATGGTGAGGGTGAGGGTGAGGGTGAGGGTTAGGGTTAGGGTGAGGTTTAGGGTTAGGGTTAGGATTAGGGTTAGTGTGAGGGTGAGGATTAGGGTAAGATTTAGGGTTATTTGGAGGGTTAGGTCGAGAGTTAGGGTTAGGGTAAGTTTTAGGGTTAAGGTTAGGGTGAGGATTAGGTTGAGGTTTAGGGTTATGGTTAGGGTTACGGTTAGGATTATGGTGAGGGTGAGGGTTAGGGTGAGGGTTAGGATGAGGGTTAGGGTTACTGTTGCGGTGAAGGTTAGGGTTAGGTTGAGTGTTAGGGTTAATATTAGGGTTAGGGTGAGGTTTAGAGTTAGCATTAGGGTTAGGGTTTGGGTAAGGTTTAGGTTTAGGGTTTGGATTACTGTTATTGTTAGGGTGAGGGTTAGATTTATGGTGAGGGTGAGGGTGAGGGTGAGTGTTAGGGTTAGGGTGAGGTTTAGCGTTAGATTTAGGTTTGGTTGGAGGATTAGGTCGAGGGTTAGGGTTAGGGTAAGTGTTAGGGTTAAGGTTCTGTTGAGGGTTAGGTTGAGGTTTAGGGTTGTGGTTATGGTTAGGATTAGGGTTAAGTTGAGGGTGAGTGTGAGCATTAGGTTTAGGGTTAGGCTTAGGCTTAGGTTTCAGCTGAGGGTGAGGCTGGGGGTGAGGATTAGGGTTAAGGTGATGGTTAGAGTTAGGGTTAGTGTGAGGGTTAGTGTTAGGGTTAGGATTAGAATTAGGGTTAGGGTTAGAATTAGGGTTAGGGTGAGGGTTAGGGTGGGGGTGACGGTAATGGTAAAGGTGAGAGTTAGGCTGAGGGTGAGGGTTACGTTAAGCGTGAGGGTTAGGGTTAGGGTAAGGGTGAGGGTGAGGGTTAGATTGAGGATTAGTGTTAGTGTTAGTGTGAAGTTTAGCGTGAGAATGAGCGTAAGGGTTAGGGCGAAGTCTAGGGTGAGGGTGAGGTTTAGGGTTATTTTTAGGGTGATGTTTAGGGTTAGGGTGATGGTTAGGTATAGTGTGAGGTTTAGTGTTAGGGTTAGGGTTATTGTTAGGGTGAGGATAAGTTTTAGGGTGAGTGTTACGGTTAGGGTGAGGGTTATGGATAGGGTGAGGGTTAGGTTTAGGTTTAGGATTATTGTTAGCATTATGGTTAGGGTTACAGTTATGGTGAGGGTGAGGGTGAGGATTATGGTTAGGGCTAGGATGAGGTTTAGTGATAGGGTTAGGGTTAGGGTTTGGGTCAGGGTGAGGTTTAGTGTTAGATTTAGGGTTAGGGTGGTGCTGAGGGTGAAGGTTAGGTTTAGGATTAAAATTAGGTTTAGGCTTAAGGTGAGTGTTAGTTTGAGGGTGAGGGTTAGAGTTAGGGTTAGGAGTAGGATTAGGGTTTTTGTTAGGGTGAGTGTGAGGGTTAGGGTTAGGGTTAGGTATAGGCTTAGTGTTAGGCTGAGGTTGAGAGTGAGGGTTAAGGTTAAGGTGAGGTTTAGGTTTCGGGTTAGGGTTAGTGTTAGGCTTACGATTAGCCTGATGGTGAAGGTTGTGGGTTATGGTTAGTGTGAGGGTTAGGGTTATGGAGAGGGTTAGGATGAGGGCTAGGGTTAGGATTAGGGTTAGGTTGAGGGTGAGTGTGTGTGTTAGTTTTAGGTTTAGGGTTAGGCTTAGGGTTAGGCTGAGAGTGAAGTTGAGGGTGAGGGCTAGGGGGAGGGTGAGGTTTATTATTAGGGTTAGGGTGAGGTTTATGGTTAGAGACAGGGTGAGAGTTAGGGTTCGGTTTAAGTTTAGGGTTAGGTTGAGTGTTAGTGTAAGGGTTATGGTGAGGGTGAGGGTTAGGTTTAGGTTGAGGGTTAGGGTTCGGATTAGGGTTAGGGTGAGGGTGAGGGTGAAGGTTAGGTTTAGTGTTAGGGTGAGGGTTAGGTGGAGGGTTAGGGTTAGGGTTAGCATTAGTGTGAGATTTAGGGTTAGGATTAGGGTTATGATGAGGGTGAGGGTGATGTTTAGGGTTACAGTTAGGTTTAGCGTGAGGCTGAGGTTGTTGGTTAGGGTTAGGGTTAGTGTTAGATTTAGGGTTAGGTTGAGGGTGAGGTGTAAGCTTAGGGTTAGGATTAGTTTTAGGGTAAGGTTTAGGGTGATTGTGAGCATTAGGGTTAGTGTTAGGCTTAGGGTTATGCTGAGAGTGAGGGTGAGGGTGAAGGTTAGGGTTAGGGTGAGGGCCAGGGTTAGGTTTAGATTGAGAGTTAGTGTTAGGTTTTGGGTGAGGGTTAAGGTTAGGTTTAGGGTGAGAGTAACGATGTGGATTAGGGTTATGATTAGGGTTAGGGTGAGGTCTAGGGTGAGGGTGAGGGTTAGGGTTAGTGTTACATTAAGGTTTAGGTTTTGGGTTAGGGTTAGGGTGAGGGTTAGGTTGAGGCTTAGGGTTACAGTGAGGGTGAGGATTAGGTTTAGGGTGAGGGTTAGTGTTAGGATTAGGGTTAGCATGAGGGTGAGTGTTAGGATTAAGGTTAGGGTTAGGGTTATGGTTAGGTTTAGGGTTAGGATTAATGTTATTGTTAGGGTTGGGGTTAGAGTTATGATGAGGGTGAGGGTGAGATGAGGGTTTGGGTTAGAGTTAGAGTTAGGGTGAGGTTTAGGGTTAAGGTTAGGGTGAGGGTGGGGTTTAGGGTTATATTTAGGGTTAGTTGGAGGGATAGGTCGAGGGTTAGGGTTCGGGTTACTTTTAGAGTTAAGGATACGGTGAGGTTTAGGTTGAGGTTTAGGGTTATGGTTAGGGTTAGGGTTAGGATTAGAGTGAGCTTGAGTGTGAGCGTTAGGGTTAGGCTTAGTCTTAGGCTTAGGGTTAGGCTGAGGGTGGGGGTGGGGTGAGGATGAGTTTTAGGGTGATGGTTAGGGATTGGGTTAGGGTGAGGGTTAGGATGAGGGTTAGCATTAGGATTAGTTTTAGGGTGAGGGTTAGGGTGAGGGTGAGTGTTAGGGTTAGGGTGATCGTTAGTTTTAAGGATAGGGTGAGGGTTAGGATGAGGTTTAGGGTTACGGTGACGGTTAGGGTGGGATTGTTGTAAGGGTAAAGTTGAGGTTTAGGCTGAGGGTGAGGGTTAAGATAAGGGTGAGTGTTAGGGTTAGGTTTAGGGTTAGGGTAAGGGTTAGGGTTAGGTTTAGAATGAGGGTTAGTTTGAGGATTAGTGTTAGGGTTAGTGTGAGGTTTAGGGTGAGGATGAGGGTTAGGGTTAGTGTTAAGGTGAGAGTAAGTGTTAGGGTGAGGGATAGGGTTCGAGTGAGGTTTTTGGTTAGGGTGTGGCTGAGGGTTAGTGTTAGGGTTATTGTTAGGGTTAAGGTTAGGTTTACCGTTACAGGGAGTGTTAGGGTTGGGGTTAGGGTGAGGTTTAGGCTTAGAGTTAGGGTGAGGGTTAGGATGAGGATTAGGGTTAGGGTTAGGGTGAGGTTTAGGGTTAGGGTGAGTTTGAGGTTTATGGTTAGATTTAGGTTTAGTTGGAGGGTTAGGTTGAGGTTTAGGGTTAGTTTTAGTGTTAGGGTGAGTTTTAGGTTCTGGGTTAGGGTTAGAGTTAGGGTTAGGGTGAGGGTGAGGTTTAGGATTAGAGTTAGTGTTAGGGTGAAGTTTAGGTTGAGGTTTATGGTAAGGGTTAGGTTTAGGGTTACGATTAGGGTGAGAGTTAGGGGGAGGGTTAGGGTTAGGGTTAGGGATAGCATTAAGGTGAGAGTGAGGGTGAGTGTGTGTGTTAGGTTTATTTTTCTGGTTAGGCTTAGGGTTATGCTGAGGGTGAGGTTGAGGGTGAGAGTTAGGGTTAGGAGAAGGGTTAGGATGAGGGTTATGGTTAGGATTAGGGTTAGGGTAAGGGCTAGGGTGAGTGTGAGGGTGAGATTTAAGGTTATGGTTATTGTTAGGATTAGGGAGAGGGTGAGGTTTAGGGTTCGATTTAGGGTCAGGGTGAGGCTGAAGGTGAGGGTTAGGGTTAGGGTTAAGATTAGGATTAGGGTAAGGGTTAGGGTGAGTGTGAGGGTTATAGTTAGGCTTAGGGTTAGGCTGAGGGTGAGGGTGAGGGTGAGGGTTAGGGTTAGGTGTAGGGTTAGGGATAGGGTTAGGGTGAGAGTTAAGGTTCGGTTATCTTTAGGGTTAGGGTGAGGTTTAGGGTTATGGCGAGCGTGAGATTTAGGGTTAGGTTGAGGTTTAGGGTTAGCGTTAGCGTTAGGGTGAGGGTTAAGGTTAGGGTTACGGTGAGGGATAGGTTGAGGGTGATTGTTAGGTTTAGGGTTAGATTAAGGTTTAGGGTTAGGGTTAGGGTTAAGGTGAAGGTTAGGTTCAGGGTTCGGGTTACAGTGAGGGTGAGGATTAGGGTTAGGATGAGGGTTAGAATTAGGATTAGGGTTAGGGTGAGGGTGAGTGTTAGGATTACGGTTAGGGTTAAGGTTAGGTTTAGAGTTAGGATTAGTGTTATTGTTAGGGTTAGGGTTAGAGTTATGGTGAGGGTGAGGTTGAGGGTGAGGGATAGGGTTTGGGTTAGGTTGAGGTTGAGGGTTAGGGTTAGGAATAGGGTTAAGGAGAGGTTGAGGTTGAGGTTTAGGGTTAGATTTAGGGTTAGTTGGAGGATTAGTTCGAGGGTTAGAGTTAGGGTTATTTTTAGGGTTAAGGTTAGGGTGAGGGTTATGTTGAGGTTTAGGGTTAGGGTTAGGATTAGGGTGAAGTTGAGGGTGAGTGTGAGGGTTCAGCTTAGGCTTAGGCTTAGGGTTAGGCTGAGGGCGAGTGTGGGGGTGAAGATAAGGTTTAGGGTGATGGTTAGGGATAGGGATAGGGTGAGTGTTAGGATGAGGGTTAGCATTTGGATTAGGGTTAGGGTGAGGGCTAGGGTGAGGGTGAGGGTTAGATTAAGGGTTAGGCTTAGGCTTAGGTTTAGGCTGATTGTGAGGCTGAGGGTGAGGGTTAGAGTTAGTGTGATGGTTAGGTTTACCGTTACGTTGAGGGTTAGGAATAGGTTTAGGATTACGGTGAGGGTTAGGGTGAGGATGATGTTAAGGGCAAAGGTGAGGTTTAGGCTGAGGGTGAGGGTTAAGGTAAGGGTGAGTGTAAGGGCTAGGTTTAGGTTTAGGGTAAGGGTTAGTGTTAGGTTTAGGGTTAGGGTGAGGGTTAGATTTAGGATTAGGGTTAGGGTTAGTGTGAGGTTTAGGGTGAGGATGAGGGTTAGGGTTAGGGTGAAGGTGAGGGTTAGAATTAGGGTTAGGGTGAGGGCTAGGGAGAGGGTTAGGATTAGGGATAGGGTTAGGGTTAGGGAGAGGTTTAGGATTAGGGTGAGGGTTAGGGTTAGTGTGAGGTTTAGTGTTAGGTTTAGGGTTAGTTTTAGGGTGAGGGTAAGTGTTATCGTGAGGGTTAGGGTTAGGCTGAGGGTTATGGTTAGGATGAGCGTGAGGTTTAGGGTTAGGGTTAGGGTGAGGTTTAGTGTTAGGGTTGGGGTTAGAGTTAGGGTTAGGGAGAGGGTGAGGTTTAGGGTTACATTAAGGGTTAGTGTGAGGCTTAGGTTTAGGGTCCGGGTTAGAGTGGGGGTGAAGGTAAGGGTAAAGGTGAGGGTTAGGCTGAGGGTGAGGTTTACGGTAAGGGTGAGGTTTAGGGTTAGCGTGAGGGTTAGTGTTAGTGTTAGGGTGAGGTGAGTGTTAGATTGAGTATTATTGTTAGGGTTAGTGTGAGGTTTATGGTGAGGATGAGTTTTAGGGTTAGGATGAAGTCTAGGTCGAGGGTGAGGGTTAGGGTTAGTGTTAGGGTGAGGTTTGGGGTTAGGGTGATGTTTAGGGTTAGTGTGAGGGTTACTGTTATGGTTAGGGTTAGTGTTAGGGTGAGGGTAAATGTTAGGGTGAAGGTTAGGGTTATGATGAGGGTTATGGTTAGTGTGAGGGTTAGAGTTAGGATAAGTGTAAGGGTGAGGGCTAGGCTGAGGGTTAGGGTGAGGGTTAGGGTTAGGGATAGGGTTAGGTTTAGGATTAGGGTTAGGGTGAGGGTGAATGTGAGGGATAGGATTAGGTTAGGTTTAAGCTTGGCATTAGGATGATGGTTAGGGTTAGGGTTTGGGTTAGGGTGAGGGTGAGGCTGAGGGTTAGGGTTAGGTTTATGTTTAGGTTTAGTGTTAGGTTTAGGGTTAGTGTTAGGGTTAGTGTTAGGGTTACAGTGAGGGTTGGGGTTAGGTTTAGGGTTAGGTTTAGGCTTAGAATTAGGGTGAGGGTTAGGATAAGGATTAGGTTTACGATTAGGGTTAGGGTGAGGGCTAGAGTGAAGATGAGGATGACAGTTAGTGAGATGGTAATGTTTAGGGTTAGGGTTAGGGTTAGGGTGAGCGTTAGGATGAGGGTTAATGTTATGATGAGGGTGAGGATTAGGCTTAGGGTGAGGCTTAGGGTTAGGGTGAGATTGAGAGTTAGCATTAGGGTTAGGGTTAGTGTTAGGGTTAGGTTTAGGGTTTGGATTACTGTTGTTGTTACGGTTAGGATTAGAATTATGGTGAGGGTGAGGGTGAGAGTGAGTGTTAGGGTTAGGGTGAGGTTTAGGGTTAGAGTTAGGATAAGGGTTAGGGTGAGGGTGAGGTTTATGGTTAGATTTAGGTTTAGTTGGAGGGTTAGGTCGAGGGTTAGGGTTAGCTTAAGTGTTAGGGTTAAGGTTAGGTTGAGGGTTAGGTTGACGTTTAGGGTTAGGGTAAGGTTTAGGGTTAGGATTAGGGTTAGGGTGAGGGTGAGTGTGAGGTTTAGGGTTAGGGTTAGGCTTAGGCTTAGGTTTAGGCTGAGGGTAAGTGTGGGGGTGAGAATTAGGGTTAGGGTGATGGTCAGGGTTAGGGTTAGTGTGAGGTTTAGTGTTAGGGTTAGTGTTAGTGTTAGGGTGAGGGTAAGTGTTAGGGTGAGGGTTAGGGTTAGGGTGAGGGTTATGTTTAGGGTGAGTTTTAGGGTTAGGGTTAGGGTTATTTTTATTGTTAGGGTTAGGGTTAAGGTTGTGGTGAGGGTGAGGGTGAGGGTTAGGGTTAGGGCTAGGATGAGGTTTAGGGATAGTGTTAGGGTTAGTAACCCTAGTGTTAGATTTAGGGTTCGGGTGAGGCAGAGGGTGAGGGTTAGGCTTAGGATTAATGTTAGGGTTAGGCTTAATGTGAGGGTTAAGTTGAGGATGAGTGTTACGGTTAGGGTTAGGAGTAGAATTAGGGTTAGTGATAGGGTGAGAGTGAGGGTTAGGGTTAGGATTAGGGATAGGCTTAGGCTTAGGATGAGGTTGAGGGTGAGGGTTAGGGTTAGGGTGAGGTTTAGGGTTAGGGTTAGGTTGAGTGTGAGTGTTGGGGTTTGGGATAGGCTTAAGATTAGTCTGAGGGTGAGGATGTGGGTTAGAGTTAGGGTTAGTGTTAGGGTGAGATTTAGGGTTTGGGTTAGGGTTAGAGTTAGGTTTAGGGTGAGGGTGAGGTTTAGTGTTAGTTTGGGTTAGGGTGAGGTTTAGGTTTAGGGTTAGTGTTAGGGTTAGGGTTAGGGTGAGAATTAGGGGTAGGGTTAGGGCTACGGTTAGGGATAAGTTTAGGGTTAGGTTTAGGGTTTCGGTTACGGTGAGGGTCAGTTTTAGGATTAGGGTTAGGGTCAGTGTGAGGTTTAGGGTTATAATTAGGGTTAGGGTGAGGCTGAGCGTGAGCGTTCGGGTTAGGTTTAAGGTTAGGATTAGGATTATGGTTCTGGTTAGGGTGAGTGTGAGGCTTATGGTTATGGTTAGGGTTAGCCTTAGGTTTAGGCTGAGGGTTTGCGTGAGGTTGAGGGTTAGGGTTATTCTGAGGGGTAGGGTTACGGTTAGGGTGAGCTTTAGTGTTAGGGTTAGGGTTAGAGTTATGGTTAGTGTGAGGGTGAGGTTTAGGGGTAGAGTTAGTTTTAGGGTGAGGGTTAGGGTGAGTGTGAGGGTTATGGTGAGGGTTAGGGTAGGGGTGAAGTTAAGGGCAAACATGAGGTTTAGGCAGAGGGTGAGGGTTACGTTAAGGTTGATGGTTAGGGTTAGGTTTAGTGTTAGGATTAGGGTTAGGGTGAGAGTTAGGGTTTGAGTTAAGTTTAGGGTTAGAGTGAGGGTTAGGGTAAGGGTTAAGGTGAGGGTGAGGTTTAGGGTTAGGTTGAGGGCTAGGTTGAGGGTGAGTGTTACGGTTAGGGTTAGGGTGAGCGCTAGGGTGAGGGTTAGGGTGAGGGTTAGGGTTAGGGTTAGGGATTGGGTTAGGTTTAGGATTAGGGTTAGTTTGAGGGTGAGTGTGAGGGTTAGGGTTAGGGTTAGGCTTAGAGTTAGGGTGAATGTTAGGTTTAGGGTTTGGGTTAGGTTGAGGCTGAGGCTGAGGATTAGGGTTAGGTTTAGGGTTAGTTTTAGGCTTAGTGTTAGGCTGAGGCTGAGGGTGGGGGTTAGGATTAGATTTAGAGTTAGGTTAGGCTTAGGGTTAGGGTAATTTTTAGTGTTATAGTTAGGGTTAAGTTTGCAGTGAGGGTGAGGCTGAATGTGAGTGTTATGGTTAGAGTTAGGGTTAGTGTTATTGTTAGGGTTAGGGTTAGAGTTACGGTGAGTTTGAGGGTGAGGGTGAGGTTAGGATTAGAGTGAGGTTTAGGCTGAGGGTTTTGGTTAGGGTTAGGGTGAGGGTGATATTTAGGGTTAGAGTCAGGGTTAGGGGGAGGGTTAGGGTGAGGTTTAGTGTTAGGGTTAGTGTAGGGTTAGGGTGAGGTTGAGGGTTAGTTTGAGGTTTAGGGACAGGGTTAGGTTTAGGATTAGGGTTAGGGTGAGGGGGAGTGTGAGGCTTTGGGTGAGGTTTTGGCTTAGGCTTATGGTTAGGCTTAGGTTGAGGGTGGGGGTGAGGATTAGGGTTAGGGTGACTGTTCGGGTTATTGTTAGGGGGAGGGTTCGAGTGAGGGTTAGGGTTAGGTTTAGTGTTAGGGTTAGGGTAAGGATGAGGGTTAGGGTTTGGGATAGGGTTAGGGTTAGGGTAGGGGTGAGGTTTAGGGTTTAGGTTAGGGTTAGGGTTAGAGTTACGGTGAGGTTGAGGGTGCAGATGAGTGTGAAGTTTAGGGTTAGGTATAGGGTTAAGCTTACGTTTAGGCATAGGGTTAGGCTAAGGTGAGGATGAGGTTTAGGGTTAGGGTGACTGTTAGAGTTAGGGTTATGTGGAGGGATAGGATGAGTGTTAATGTTTGGATTAGGGTTAGGGTGATGGCTAGTGTGAGGGTGAGGTTTAGGTTTAGGTTAGGGTGAGGTTTAGGCTTATGGTTAGGGTTAAGATTAAGGTGAGGTTAAGGTTTAGGGTTAGAGTTAGGGTTAAGGTGAGGCTGAGGGTGAGGGTTAGGGTTAGGGTTAGGAATAGGATTAGGGTAAGTGTTAGGGTGAGTGTGAGTGTTAGGGTTAGGGTTAGGTTTAGGCTTAGGGATACACTGAGGGTGAGGGTGAGGGTGAGGTTTAGGTTTAGGATGAGAGTTAGGGTTCAGCTCAAGTTTAGGGTTAGGTTGAGGGTTAGGATTACGTTTACGTTGCGTGTGAGGGTTAGAGTTAGGTTGAGGGTTAGGGTTATGGTGAAGTTTAGGGTTAGGGTTAGGGTGAGGGTTAGGATGAGGATTAGGGTTAGAGTTAGGTTGAGGGTTAGGATCAGGGTAAGGGTTAAAGTAATGGTGAGGGTTAGGGTTAGGGTCAGGGTTAGGGTTATGTGTAGGGTTAGGGTGATGGTTATGGTCAAGTTTAGGGTGAAGGTTAGGATTAGGATTAGGGTTAGGATTAGGGTTAGGGTGAGGGCCAGTGTGAGGGTGAGGGTTAGGGTTAGTGTTAGGGTGAGCTTTAGGGTTAGGGTTACGTTTAGGTTGAGGGTTAGGATGAGGGTTAGGTTTACTGTAAGGGTGAGGGTTAGGGTTAGGGTGAGCGTTAAGGTTAGGTTTAGGGTTAGGGTGAGGGTTAGGATTAGGGTTAGGGTTAGGATTATTTTTAGGGTTACAGTTAGGGTGAGGGTGAGGGTGAGGGTTAGGGTTAGGGTTAGGGTTAAGTTGAGGTTTTTTGGGTTAGGGTTAGGGTTAGAGTTAGGGTTAGGGTGAGGGTAGGGTTAGTGTTACTGTGACGGTTAGTGTTTGGGTTAGGGTATGGATTACGGTGAGTGCTGTGGTTAGGGTGAGGGTTAGGATTATGGTTAGGGTTATTGTTAGGGTTAGGTTTTGGGTTAAGGTAACGTTGAGAGTAAGGGTGAGCATTAGGGTTTAGGGTTAGGGTCAGGTTTAGGTTTTGGGTTAGGGTTAGAGTTAGGGTTAGGGTGAGGGTGAGGTTTAGTGTTAGACTTAGGGTTAGGGTGACAGTTATTTTGAGGGTGAGGTTTAGGGTTAGGGTTATGGGAAGGTTTAGTGTGAGGGTTAGGGTTAGGGTTTGGGTAAGTTTGAGGTTTAGGTTTAGAGTTAGGTTAAGGGTGAGGCTGAGGTTGAGGGTTAGGGTTAGTGTTAGAGTTAGGTTTAGGGTGAGGGTTAGGATTAGGGTGAGGGTGAGGGTGAGGGTTAGGCTTAGGTTTAGGATTCGGATTAGGGTAAGGGTTAGGGTCAGTGTGATCGTTAGGGTTAGGGTTAGGCTTAGGCTTAGGGTTAAGCTGAGAGTTAGGGTGAGGGTGAGGGTTAGGTTTAGGGTGAAAGTTAGGGTTAGGGTTAGGGTGAGAGTTAGGGTTCGATTACTTTTAGGGTTAGGGTGAGGGTTAGGGTTAGGATTAGGGTTAGAGTGAGGGTTAGGATGAGGGTGATGTTTAGGGTTAGTGTTATGGTAAGGTTTAGGTTTAGGATTAGGATTTGTGTTAGGGTTAGGATGAGGGTTAGGGTTACTGTGAGGGTGAGGGTTAGGGTTAGATTGAGGGTTAGGGTTAAGATTATGTTTAGGGTGAGGGTGAGTGTTAGGTTTAGGGTTAGGGTTAGGGTTAGCTTTAGGGTTAGGATTAGTGTTATTGTTAGGGTTAGGGTTAGAGATATGGTGAGGGTGAGGGTGAGGTTGAGGGTGAGGTTTAGGGTTAGAGTGATTTTTAGGGCTGGGGTTAGGATTAGGGTTAGGATGAGGGGGCGGTTTAGGGTTAGATTTAGGGTTAGTTGTAGGGTTAGGTCGAGTGTTAATGTTAGGGTTAGTGTTAGGGTTAAGTTTAGGGTGAGGGTTCGGTTTAGGATTAGTGTGAGGGTTAGTGTGAGGTTTAGGGTTTAGGATGAGGTTTAGGGTTAGGGTTAGGATTAAAGTTAGTGTTAGGGTTAGGGTTAGGGTTAGGGATAGGATGAGGGTTAGGGTTAAGGATAGGGTTAGGCTTAAGTTTAGGCTGAGGGTGATGGTGAGGTTGAGGTTTAGGATTAGGGTGACGTTAGGGTCAGGGTTAGGGTGAGAGTTAGAGCTCGGGTTATGTTTAGGGTTAGCGTGAGGGTTAGGGTAATGGTTACAGTGAGAGTGAGGGTTAGGGTTAGGTTGAGGGTTAGGGTTATGGTTAGTGTGAGGGTGAGGGTCAGAGTTAGGGTTAGGGTTAGTCTGAGGGTTAGGATGAGTATTAGGTTTAGGATTAGGGTTAGGGTGAGGGCTATGTTGAAGGTGAGGTTTAGGGTTAAGGTTATGGGGAGGGGTAGGATGGGGGTTAGTGTTAGGATTAGGGTTAGGGTAATGGCTAGTGTGTGGGTGAGGTTTAGGGTTAGGTTAGGGTGAGGTTTAGGGTTAGGTTTAGGGTTAGGGTTAGGGTGAGGTTGATGTTTAGTGTTAGAGTTAGGGTTAAGGTGATGCTAAGGGTGAGGGTTAGGGTTAGGATTAGGATTAGCATTAGGGTAAGGGTTAGGGTGAGTGTGAGTGTTAGGGTTAGGGTTAGGCTTAGGCTTAGGGTTACACTGAGGGTGAGGGTGAGGGTTAGGGTTATGGTGAGAGATAGGGTTCATGTTAAGTTTAGGGTTAAGTTGAGGGTTAGGGTTAGGTTTACATTGAGTGTGAGGGTTAGACTTAGCTTGAGGGTTAGGGTTACGGTTAGGCTTAGGGTGAGGTTTAGGGTTAGGTTTAGGGTGAGGGTTAGGATGAGCATTAGGGTTAGGATTAGGGTTAGGTTGAGGGCTAGGTTGAGGGTGAGGGTTAGGGTTAGTGTTAGGGTGAGGTTTAGGTTTATGGTTAGAGTTAGAGTGAGGGTTAGGGTGAGGGTAAGTGTTACGGTAAGGGTGAGGGTTAGTGTTAGGGTGAGGGTTAGGGTAAGGTTTAAGGTTAGGATGAGGGTGAGTGTTAGGATTAGGGTTGGGGTTAGGGTTATTGTTAGGGTTATGGTGAGGGTGAAGGTGAGGGTGAGGGTTAGGGTTACGTTGAGTTTTTTAATGTTAGCATTAGGGTTAGATTTAGGGTTAGGGTGAGGTTAGGGTTAGGGTTAGTGTGAGGGTTAGTTATGGGGTTAGGTTATGGGTTTCGGTGAGGGTTGTGGTTAGGGTGAGGGTTAGGATTAGGGTTATGGTTATTGTTCGGGTTAGGTTTAGGGTTACGGTTACAGTGAAGGTAAGGGTGAGGGTTAGGGTTTAGGGTTAAAGTGAGGTTTAGGGTTTGGGTAAGGGTTAGAGTTAGGCTTAGGGTGAGGGTGAGGTTTAGGGTTAGAGTTAGGGTTAGGGTGATGGTTAGGTTGAGGTTTAGGATTACGATTAATGTTAGGGTTAGGGTTAGGGTTAGGGTGAGGGTTAGGTTGAGGGTGAGGGTTAGGTTTAGGGTTATGGGGAGGGTTAGGATGAGGGTTAGGGTTAGGATTAGGGTTAGAGTGAGGGCTAGGTTGAGGGTGAGGTTTATGGTTACGATTAGGGTGAGGTTTAGGTTTAGGGTTAGTGTTAGTGTTAGTGTTAGGGTTAGGGTTAGGCTTATGGTGAGGGTTAGGGTTAGGGTTAGGTTTAGGCTGAGGGTGCGTGTGGGGTTGAGGATTAGGGTTAGGGTTAGGTTTAGCATTAGGGTTAGTTTTATTGTTAGGGTTAGAGTTATGGTGAGGTTGAGGTTGAGGGTTTGGGTTAGGGTTAGGGTGAGTTTTAGAGTAAGGGTTAGGGTTAGGTTTATGGTGAGGTTGAGCTTTAGGGTTAGAGTTAGGGTTAGCGGGAGGGTTAGGGTGAGGTTTCGGTTTAGGGTTAGTGTTAGTTTTAGGGTGAGGGTGAGGGTTAGGTTGAGGTTTAGGGATAGGGATAGGTTTAGGATTAGGGTTAGGGTGAGCATGATTGTGAGGGTTAGGGTAAAGGTTGGCTTAGGCTTAGGGATAGGCTGAGGGTGAGGGTGGGGTGAGGATTAGGGTTAGGGTGATGGTTAGGGTTAGGGGTAGTGTTATTTTTAGGGTTAGCATTAGAGTTATGGTGAGGGTGAGGGTGCGGGTGAGGTTTAGGGTTATGGTTAGGGTGGGGTTTAGGGTTAGGCTTAGGGTTAGGATGAGGGTGAGGGTGAGGTTTAGGATTAGATATAAGGTTAGGGTGACGGTTAGGGTGAGGGTTAGGGTTAGGTTTAGTGTTAGGGTTAGGGTGAGGATGAGGGTTAGGGTTAGGGTTAGGTATAGGATAAGGGTGTGGTTTAGGGTTAGGGTTAGGGGTCGGGTTAGAGTAACGGTGAGGGTTAGGGTGCAGAATGAGTGTGAGGGTTGTGGTTAGGTTTAGGGTTATGCTTAGGGTTAGGCTTAGGTTTGGGCTAAGGGTGAGCTTGAGCTTTAGGGTTATTGTTTGGGTTAGGGTTAGGGTTATGGAGTGGGTTAGGATGAGGGTTAATGTTAGGATTAGGGTTAGGGTAATGGCTAGGGAGTGGGTGATGTTTAGGGTTAGGTTAAGGTGAGGTTTATGTTTAGGGTTAGGGTTAGGCTTAGGGCTACATTGAGTGTGAGCGTGAGGGTGAGGGTTAGGGTGGGAGTTAGGGTTCAGGATAAGTTTCGAGTTAGGGTGAGGGTTAGGGTTAGGTTTACATTGAGTGTGAGGGTTAGGGTTAGGTTGAGGGTTAGGGTGAGATTTAGAGTTAGGGTTAGGGTGAGTGTTAGGATGTGGGTTAGGTTATGGTAAGGGTGAGGGTTAGGGTTAGGGTGAGTTTTAGGTTTAGGTTTAGGTTTAGGGTGAGGGTGAGGGTTAGGATTTGGGTTAGGGTTAGGGTTATTTTTAGGGTTACAGTTATGTTGAGGGTGAGGGTATGGGTTAGGGTTAGGGTTAGGTTGAGGTTTTTAGTGTTAGGGTTAGGGTTAGAGTTAGGGATAGGGTGAGGTTAGGGTTAGGGTTACTGTGAGGGTTAGTGTTTGGGTTAGGGTATGGGTTACGGTGAGGTTTTTGGTTAGGGTGAGGTTTAGGATTAGGGTTAGGGTTATTTTTAGGGTTAGGTTTTGGGTTAAGGTAACGTTGAGAGTAAGGGTGAGCGTTAGGGTTTAGGGTTAGGGTCAGGTTTAGGTTTTGTGTTAGGGTTAAAGTTAGGGTTAGGGTGAGCGTGAGGTTTAGATTTAGGGTTAGGGTGAGGGTTATGTGGAGAGTTAGGGTTAGGGTTAGGGTTAGTGTTAGGGTTTGGGTGAAGTTTAGGGTGAGGGTTAGGATGAGGGTGAGGTTTAGGATTAGGGTTATGGGGAGGGTTAGGATGAGGGTTAGTGTTAGGATTAGGGTTAGGGTGAGTGCTAGGTTGAGGGTGAGGTTTAGTGTTAGGGTTAGGGTCAAGTTTAGGGTTAGGGTTAGAGTTAGGGTGAGGGTGAGGTTTAGGTTTAGAGTTAGGGTAAGGGTGGGGCTGAGTTTGAGGGTTAGGGTTAGGGTTAGTGTTTGAGTTAAAGTTAGGGTGAGGGTTAGGATTAGTGTGAGTTTGAGCATGAAGGTTAGGCTTAGGCTTAGTGTTAGGACTCGAATTAGGGTAAGGGTTAGGGTGAGTGTGATGTTTATGGTTAGGGTTATGCTTAGGCTTAGGTTTAGACTGAGAGTGAGGGTGAGGGTGAGGGTTAGGGTTACGGTGAAGGTTAGGGTTAGTGTTAGGGTGAGAGTTAAGGTTTTATTATGTTTAGGGTTATGGAGAGTGTTAGGGTTAGGATTAGGGTTAGAGTGAGGGCTAGGGTGAGGGTGAGGGTTAGGGTTAGTGGTAGGGTAAGGTTTATCGTTAGGGTTAGGGTTTGGGTTAGGGTTAGGATGAGGGTTAGGGTTATGGTGAGAGTGAGGTTTAGGGTTAGGTTGAGGGTTAGGGTTAAGATTATGGTTAGGGTGAGGGTGAGTGTTAGGATTAGGGTTAGGGTAAGGGTCAGGTTTAGGGTTAGGACTTGTGTTATTGTTAGGGTTAGGGTTAGAGTTATGGTGAGGGTGAGGTTGAGGGTGAGGTTTAGGATTAGGGTGAGGTTTAGTGTTAAGTTTAGGATTAGGGTTAGTGTGAGGGTGAGGTTTAGGGTTACATTTAGGGTTAGTTGTAGGGTTAGGTCGAGCGTTAATGTTAGGGTTAGTGTTAGGATAAATGTTAGGTTGAGGGTTAGGTTGAGGATTAGTGTGAGGGTTAGTGTGATTTTTAGGGTTTAAGCTGAGGTTTAGGGTTAGGGTTAGGGTTAGGATTAATTTTAGGATTAGGCTTAAGTTGAGGGTTAGGTGAGGGTGAGGTTTAGGGTTAGGGTTAGCATTAGAATTAGGGTTAGGGTTAGGGTGAGCAATACCATGAGGGTAAGGGTTAGGGATTGAGTTAGGCTTAGTTTTAGGCTGAGGGTGAGGGTGAGGGTTAGGGTGAGGATTAGGTTCAGGGTTAGGGTGAGAGTTAGGTTTCGGGTTAAGTTTTGGGTTAGGGTTAGCGTTAGGGTAACGGTTATAGTGAGAGTGAGTTTTAGGGTTAGGTTGAGGTTTAGTGTTAGGTTTAGGGTTAGTGTGAGGGTGAGGGTGAGGGTTAGGGTTAGGGTTAGTGTTAGGGTGAGGGTTAGGATAAGGGTTAGGGTTAGGATTAGGGTTAGGGTGAGGGCTAGGGTGAGGATGAGGTTTAGGGTTAGGGTTAGGGTGAGGTTTAGAGTTAGGTTTTGGGTTAGGTTAAGGCTTAGGGTGAGGGTTAGATTGATGATTAGGTTTAGGGTTAGGGTTTGTGTGAGGTATAGGGTGAGGATGAGGGTTAGGGTTAGGTTGAGACTGAGGGTTAGAATTAGGTTTAGGGTGAAGGCTAGGGTCAGGGTGAGGGTTAGAGTTAGGTTTAGCATTAGGGTGAGGTTTAGGATTAGGGTGAGGGTTAGGGTTAATGGGAGATTTAGTGTTAGTGTTAGGGTTAGTGTTAGGTTGAGTTTAAGTGTTAGGGTGCGGGTTAATGTTAGGGTGAGGGCTATGGTTAGGGTGAGGGTTAGTATTAGGGTTAGGGTTACTTTTATGTTTAGGGTTAGGGTTACCGTTACTGTGAGGGTGAGGGTTAGGGTTAGGATTAGGGTGAGGTTTAGTGTTAGGGTTAGGGTTAGAGTTAGGGTTAGGGTGGGGGTGAGGTTTAGGGTTAGAGTTAGGGTAAGGGTGAGGCTGAGGTTGAGGGTTTAGTTTAGGGTTAGTGTTAGAGTTAGGGTTTGGGTGAGGGTTGCGGTGAGGGTGAGAGTGAGGGTGAGGGTTAGGCTTAGGGTTAGGATTAAGATTAGTGTAATGGTTCGGGTGAGTGTGAGGGTTAGCGTTAGGGTTACCCTTAGGCTTAGGGTTAGTCTGAGAGTGAGGGTGAGTGTGAGGGTTAGGGTTAAGGTGAGGGTTAGGTTTAGGGTTAGGTTGAGATTTAGGTTTCGGCTAGGTTTATGGTTAGGGTGAGGTTTAGGGTTAGGATTAGGGTTAGGGTGAGGGCTAGGGTGATGGTGAGGATTAGAGTTAGTGTTAGGATAAGGTTTAGGGTTAGGTATAGGGTTTTGGTTAGGGTTAGGTTGCGGGTTAGTGTAACAGTGAGGCTGAGGGTTAGGGTTAGTTTTAGGATTTGGGTTAGGGTTAGGGTGAGTTTTAGGTTTAGGTTTAGGGTTAGGGGGAGGGTTAGGTTGAGGGTTAGTGTTAGGTTCAGTGATAGGTTTAAGGTTAGGGTGAGGGTTAGGTTGAGGTTTAGGGTTAGGCTTAGGCTTAGGATTAGGCTGAGGGTGAGGTTGGGGGTGAGGATTAGGGTTAGGGTGATGGTTAGGGTTAGGGTTAGGGTAAGGGTTAGGATGAGGTAAAGGTTTAGGATTAGGTTTACGGTGAGGGCTATAGTGAGGGTGAGAGTTAGAGTAAGGGTTAGGCTTAGGCTTAGGTTTAGGTTGAGCCTGAGTGTGAGGGTTCGGGTTAGGATTAGGGTGAGGTTTAGTGTTAGGGTCACGGTTAGAGTTAGGGATAGGGTGAAAGTAAGGTTTAGGGTTAGAGTTAGGGTAAGGTTGAGGCTGAGGTTGAGGGTTAGGTTTAGGGTTAGTCTTAGAGTTAGGGTTAGGGTGAGTGTTAGAGTGAGGGTGAGGGTGTGGGTGAGGTTTAGGCTTAGGTTTCGGATTAGGATTAGTGTAAGGGTTTCGGTGAGTGTGAGGGTTGCTTTAGGGTTAGGCTTAGGCTTAGGGTTAGGCTGAGAGTGAGGGTGAGGGTGAGGGTTAGGGTTAGGGTGAGGGTTAGGGTTAGGGTTAGGGTGAGAGTTAGGGTTCGGGTTAAGTTTAGGGTTACTGTGAGGGTTAGGGGAACGGTTACAGTGAGGGTGAGGGTTAGGGTTAGGTGGAGTGTTAGGGTTAGGTTTAGGGTTAGGGTGAGGGTGAGGATGAGTGTTATGCTTAGTGTTAGGGTGAGGGTTAGGATGAGGTTTAGGTTTAGCGTTAGGTTTAGGGTTAGGGTGAGGGTTAGACTGAGGATTAGGGTTAGGGTTAGTGTGAGGTTTAGGGTGAGGATGAGGGTTAGGGTTAGGGTGAGGGTGAGAGTTAGTGTTAGGCCAGTGTTACCGTAAGGTTTAAGGTGTGGGTAAGGGTTAGCCTTAGTGTTAAGATTAGGTTTAGGGTAAGGGTTAGGGTGAGTGTGAGGTTAGGTTTAGGTTTAGGCTTAGGATTAAGGTTAGGCTGAGGCTGAGGGTGAGTGTGAGTGTTAGTGTTAGGGTGAGAGTTTGGGGTAGGGTTAGGGTGAGAGTTAGGTTTCAGTTTATGTTTAAGGTTATGATGAAGGTTAGGGTTAGGGTTACGGTGAGCGTGAGGTTAGGGTTAGGTTGAGGGTTAAGGTTAGGCTTAAGATTAGGGTGAAGGTTAGGGTTAGGGTTAGGGTGAGGGTTAGGATGAGGATTAGGGTCAGAATTAGGGTTAGGGTGAGGGCTAGGGTGAGGGTGAGGGTTAGGCTTAGTGTTTGGGTGAGATTTAGGTTTAGGGTTAGGGTTAGGGTGTGGGTTAGGATAAGGGTTAGGTTTAGAGTGAGGGTGAGGGTTAGGGTGAACGTTAGGGTTAGGATTAGTGTTAAGGTGATGGTGAGTTTAGGATTAGATTTAGGGTTGGGGGAGGGTTAGGTCGAGGGTTAGGGTTAGGATTAGTGTTAGGGTTAAGGTTAGGGTGAGGGTTAGGTTGATGTTTAGCGTTAGGGTTTAGGTTAGCATTAGGATTAGGGTTATGGTGATGGTATGTGAGAATTAGGGTTTCGGGTTAGGCTTAGGGTTAGGGTTATGCTGAGGGTGAGGTTGGGGTTGAGGATTAGGGTTTGGTGATGGTTAGGGTTAGGGTTAGGGGAGGGTTAGTATGAGGGATCGGGTTAGGATTAGGGTTAGGGTGAGGGCTAGGATGAGGATGAGGTTAGAATGAGCGTTAGGCTTAGGCTTAGGGTTAGGCTGAGCATGAGGTTGACGGTGAGGGTTAGGGTTAGGGTGATGGTTAGGTTTAAGTTTAAGTTGAGGGTTAGGATGAGGTTTAGGGTTAGGGTGAGGATGATGGTACGGGTAAAGGTGAGTTTTAGGCTGAGGTTGAGGGTTAAGTTAAGGGTGAGAGTGAGGGTTAGAATTAGGGTTAGGGTGAGGGCTAGGGTGAGGGTGAGGGTTAGAGTTAAGGTTAGGGTTATTGTTAGGGTTAGGTTACGGTTACTGTGATGGTGAGGGATAGGGTTAGGGTTAGGGTGAGTTTTAGTGTTAGGGTTAGTGTTAGAGTTAGGGTAAGGTTGAGGGTTACGTTTAGGGTTAGTGCTAGAGTTAGGGTTACGGTGAGGGTTAGGGTGAGGGTGAGGTTTAGAATAAGGGTTAGGATTAGGATTAGTGTAAGGGTTCGGATGAGTGTGAAGGTTAGGGTTAGGGTTAGGCTTAGGCTTAGGGTTAGGCTGAGGGTGAGGATAAGAGTGAGGGTTAGGGTTAGGGTGACGGTTAGGGTTAGGGTTAGGGTGAGATTTAAGGTTCGGTTAAGTATGGTATTAGGGTGAGGGAGAGGGTTAGGATTAGGGTGAGGGTGAGGGCTAGGGTGAGTGTGAGGTTTAGTGTTAGGGTGAGGGTGAGGTTTAGGGTTAGGGATAGGGTTAGGTTTAGGATGAGGCTGAGGTTTTGTGTTAGAGTTAGGGTTAGGGTGAGGCTGAGGATGAGGGTTAGGGTTAGGGATAATCTTAGAGTTAGGGTTATGGTGAGGGTTAGGGTGAGGGTGAGGTTAAGGCTTAGTGTTAGGATTAGATATAGGGAACGGGTTAAGGTGAGTGTGAGGGTTAGGTTTAGGGTTAGGCTTAGGTTTAGGCTTACTGTGAGGGTGAGGGTGATCGTTAGTGTTAGGGTGAGAGTTAGGGGTAGGGTTAGGGTGAGATTTAGGGTTCCGGTAAGTTTAGGGTTAGGGTGAGGGTTAGGGTTAGGTTTACAGTGTGGGTTAGGGTTAGGGTTAGGGTGAGGGTTAGGATGAGGATTAAGGTTAGTATTAGGGTTATGATGAGGGCTAGGGTGAGGGTGAGAGTTAGGGTTAGGGTTAGGGTGAGGTTAAGGGTTAGGGTTAGGGTGAGGTTTAGGATGAGGGTTAGGGTTACGGGGAGGGTGAGAATTAGGGTTAGGGTGAGTGTTAGGTTTACGTTTAGGGTTAAAGTGAGGGTGAGGGTTATTGTTAGAGTTAGGGGTAGGGTTATGGTTATGGTGAGGGTGAGGTTTAGGGTTAGGTTTAGGGTGAGGTTTAGTGTTAGGGTTGGGGTTAGAGTTAGGCTTAGGGTGAGGGTGAGGTTTAGGTTTAGAGTTAGGGTAAGGGTGAGGCTGAGGTTGAGGGTTGGGTTTAGTTTTAGTGTTAGAATTAGGGTTAGGGTGAGGATTAGGGTGAGGGTAAGGGTGAGGGTGAGGTTTAGGCTTAGGGTTAGGATTAGGATTAGGGTAAGGGTTAGGGTGAGTCTTAGGGTTAGGGTTAGGCTTAGGCTTAGGGTTAGGCTGAGAATGAGGGTGAGTTTGAGGTTAAGGGTTAAGTTGAGGGTTATGGTTAGGGTTAGGGTGAGAATTAGGGTTCGGTTAAGTTTAGGGTTACGGTGAGGGTTTGGGTTAGAATTAGAGTTAGGGTGAGGGCTATGATGAGGGTGAGGGTTAGGGTTAGTTTTACGTAAGGTTTAGGGTTAGGGTTAGGGTTTGGGTTAGGGTTAGGATGAGGGTTATGTTTAAGATTATGGTTAGGGTGAGGGTGAGTGTTAGAATTAGGGTTAGGGTTAGGGTTACGTTTAGGGGTAGGATTAGTGTTATTAGGGTTAGGGTTAGAGGTATGGTGAGGGTGAGGGTGAGTGGGAGGGTGTGGGTTAGGGTTAGGGTTAGGATTATGTTTAGGGTTAGGATTAGAGTTAGTGTAAGCGTGAGGTTTAGGGTTAGATTTAGGGTTAGTTGGAGGGTTAGGTCGAGCGTTAATGTTAGGTTTAGTGTTAGGGTTAAGGTTAAGGTGAGGTTTAGATTGATGTTCAGGATTAGGGTTAGGATTAGGGTTAGGATTAGGGTGAGGGTGAGGGTGAGTGTGAGGGTTAGGTTTAGGGTTAGGCTTAGGCTTAGGGTTAGGCTGAGGGTGAGGTTGGAGGTGAGGATTAGGGTTAGGTTGAAGGTTAGGGTTAGGGTTAGTGTGAGGTTTAGGATGGGGATTAGGGTTAGGATTAGGGTTAGGGTGAGGGCTAGGGTGAGTGTGAGGGTTAGA